>NC_092507.1:80039113-81466613 GCF_047511675.1 Marmota flaviventris
GGATAAAAAGAACCACAGAATGCTGAACCATAGGTTGCTGAGTTCATGAAATTTGTGATCATGTTGTAAACATGGGACATGAACTTGGATAATTAAGGTGCATGTAACAGAAGTCATAAAGGCCTATGGGCTGTTGGGTGGGGCTTCTAGGGAGAGACAGATGGTTTCTGCTTAGGTTGTTTAAAAGGCTCCTTGGAAGTGGTGGCATTTAAAATACGCTTTGGTGAACTACAAAATAACATTTTATAGTAATATAGGATTTCCAAACTGTTTTTGTGTATTTTATTTTATCCTCACTACAATTTTGTGAAGCAGATATCTGTTCTGTTTCACTGATGAGAAATCTGAAGCCTGGTGAGATGAAGTACTGGGTGCAGGGTCACATATGATAACCTGAGTTCTTGAACAAATCAGTTGTTTAAAATCTCTGCAAAGCCTGGGAGACAGAAATAGCTTATTCTGCCAGGAAAATCAAAAGAAGTGAAGCATGGCTGGAGTGAAGGGGATGGAGGGAAGATGCTAGAAGAGGCTAGAAAGGGGGGAAAGGCTGAAAAGCATCATGATGTTGATGATGATGATCATGATTTATTCAACCAAGATTTAATGAGCATATCTGGCACTCCATATCTGGTCTGTGAGTGCCCCACAAGTGGAGGACAGGGCACCCCAAACAGCAGCAAGCTCTGTGCAGAACCAAGACCTTGCTGCATGTTAAAGAGTATGGGCTTTTTGCAGGAAGAGATGAAAGATTTTGACCCAAGACTAGTCAGTTTGCTCTGGCATCAGTGTAGGGGTACACGGGGTGGGGAGCACAGAACCGGAGCAATGGCACTGATAGCCATGATGGAGAGAAGGGGAGGGATTGGGGTGATGGGCAGGAAAGAGACACAGCATGCTGGCTGACATGTTAGAAGTGGGTGGTGAAGAAGGAGAAGCCAACTAGAAGGACTGGGGCTTGGGCACTGGCTGGCAAGACAAAGAAAGGAGACAGTGGTGCTCTAGAGGGAGGAGTGACAGAGGAGGGCCAGCAAGGGCTGGGGGAGGAAGTGTGGGAGAAGAGGGGTTTGCATCTGACATTTGAAGTCCCTACAATGACATCTGAGTGGAGAGATCCAGCAAGCAGCTGAGTTCTGGAGTTAGAACAAGCTTGTAGGATGGAGACAGATTTGGGAATCATCAGCATATAGGTGGAAGATGAAGCCCTGGGACTGATTGGCAGATCACCCAGGAAGGATGCTCAGAGAGTGTGTGAGGTCACATACAGCAGGCAGCTATGGATGGTGAAGGAATATGCTTCCTCCAAATTCCCAAAGGGAAGAAAAAAGTTGTAGCCATCAGATATTTGCTATGTAATGATGTTCTATCATAATTTATAAGTGGCCCACTTTTAACTGAGTTAGAAAAGAAAAAATTCAATGAGCAGTTTGTTATTATTCAATTTGCAAGTCTCTAATAGCATTATTCCAGCTAATTGGTGTTCATGCCTGAATAAAGTTTTGTTGATGTTGTTGCTTCCTCTTTCTTCATTATAAAATGTGCATAACACAAAATTCACTATTTCAACTATTTGAAGTATACAGTTAAGTAGAGTTAAGAGAATTCATATTGTATAATCAGCACAACCATGCATCCCCAGAGCTTTTTAAAATTTAGCTTACAATACTAAAACTCCACATCCATTAAACACTAAGTCCCCATTGCCACCTCCCTTCAGCCTCTGGAAATCATCATTCTACTTCCTGTTCCTGTGAATTTGACTATTTTAGGTACCTGATATAAGTAGGAGCTTAAAATGTTTGTCCTTTTATATCTGACTTATTTTAGTAATCATAATCTTTAAGGTTCATTCATGTTGTAGCATATTGTCTTAGTTCATTCAGGCTACTATAACAAAATACCACAAGCTGGATCTTTTAAACAGCAGAAATTTATTTCTCACAATTCTACATGCTGGGAAGTCTAGGATCAAGATGCTGGCAGATTCAATGTTGGGAAAGGCCCACTTTCTGGTTCATAGACAGTGTCTTCTAGTTGTGCACTCACATGATGGAAGGAGTAAGGGTTCTCTTTTATAAGGGCATTAATTCCACTAATGAGAGCTCTGCCCTAATGATCTGATCACTTCCCCAAAGTTCCACCTCTTAATACCATAGCTTTGGGGGTTAGGTTTCAACCTATGAATTTTAAGAGGTAATACATTCAAACACCCTTTCAAATTTCTTTCCTTTTTAAGGTCAGATTCTATTCCATTGTATGTGTATATCATTTTATTTATTCATTTATCCATCCATCGTCATTTTGGTTGTGTCCACCTTTCAACTCTTGCGAAAAATGCTGCTATGATCATGGGTGTGCACATGTTTGAGTCTCTGCTTTCAGTTCTTTTAGGCATACACCAGGAGTGGAATTATTGGATCAAATGGTATTTAACATCTTGGGGAATTAGCATACTGTGTGCCATAGCACCTGCACCATTTATATCTCTGTGCCATATGTACAGGTATTATAGTTTCTCCCTGTCTTGGCCAACACTTGTTCTGCTTTGTTTTTGTTTTGTTTTATAACAGCTATCCTTATGAGTGTGAAATGGCATCTCAGTGTGGTTTTGATTTGTATTTCTGTATGTTGAAGACACTCTTTCAATATTGTAGCTATATTTAGGTGTGATAATTCCCCTCTCCCTGGTAACCAGTTTAAAAATATTATGTCAAAATAAAATCTGCATTCTCAGTTTTCTCAAATATTTCTGAGAGTTTGTCTAGTTGGTCCAGGATGCTACTGATGATGCCTGTACAATTCATTCCTATTAGTTATTATTATTAACACTAGTTGACCTGAAACTCTCAGCTCATAATGCATAATACTTAGGGGGTAGATGAGCAAAGACTATTTAGGTATTTGGAGTCAAGTTAAAACCCACTGTGTTCAATCCTATAGAGCTCTCCACCTCAGAGTTTTAGACTTGGATGGATAATATTAATGCAAACACATATGCATGGGGATATGTAGTAAGAGAACCTTCTAGATCAAATACAATAGCCATAGATAAAATCAAGTATGGCATGAGAAACAAATGCATAGAAGAAAAAGCATGGGTGAGAAAAAGCAGGGACAGATTGTATTGCATCTGGTTGATGGGAGAATAAGCTCCACTGCTCATTTTTTAAAATTTTTATTAAAGGCTTAAACTCAGAAAACCTGGTTTTAATTTGAAAGGTAATGTTTAAACTCTTTCATTATTCTGATGTATTTAAAACCCTATAAAATTATACAGTGAAATTATCTAGAATGTATGCAATTTATACCAAAACTATACAACATGTCATTTTTTATCCCTGAGTTAGAATAACAAAGTCCTGTGTAAGACTGAATATATTGTCCAGGAAAAATGGAAGCGTAAGTAATATGCTCTGAACATGTATGAACACATATTTACAGCCATGTTGAAATGAATTCTGGATGGTTATGTATCAAGTGAAAAGAAGTCAAAGGTTTGCAGTCTGGTAAGGAGAGGTTCTCTGAAGGGCACTCTGTGGAATGCATTTCTCTTGGCAGTAGGTAGCTCTGCTGACTCAATTCAATTCTAAGCAGATTTCCTTAATCCTGGCCTCTAACTGGATCAGTGCAGTCTGATTTCAAGCATTATTATAGGACGTGCAGGGACAATGGTTATTGAAAGGGCTGTGACAAACCTTTCTCTGGGAGTTGATTTTCCTTTGGTCATGATCAGAAACCCCATTCACCTGAGTGGAAGAGTGTGAGGACCACCTCTATTTCAGGGGAGGGGACAAACTGAGGGCTGCTAGTGATTCTAGGATGATAAACATGCCAAAAACTCCCCTGTGGGGTTTTGGGTGTTGTTGTTGTTGTTGTTTTTTAATAGGCTGCTTAGGAAAAGTGCTTAATCAGCTTACTATATTCTTTGTACCAGTTCAGAAAGATTCTGCTGGGTAATTTGAGGACATGGTCTGGAAGAGAATTTTCAGAGTTGGGAGGATAAACATATTTTAAAATCAGAAGGTATAAACGACAGTGTGGTTATCCTTCACCTTCACCGAATCACATTCTTTTGTTGTTAGTAGTTTAGGTTTTTATGTTTACAATTATATTTCATAGTGATCATTTTCTCTCTTCCTTTCCAAGATCTTTACCTCTGCATCCTTTCTGGCTTATTTTTTAATTTTTTTTTTTTTGGTGTGGGGGATCAAACCCACGGCCTGCACATCTTTCTCTTGTTTCACTGTGTCGGGGGATAATCCTTGTGCAGCCTTAGATAGTAAACAGCAGGAGCAGCCGCATTCTTGTGGTGTTTCTCTTCATCAGGGCACCACCGTGTTGTTTACCCGATGACAATGATACAGTTGCCATCCCTCTGGTGAAGTGACACTAACAGATTTTATATGACAGGACCACCCAGGCATTCCTGGAATAAACTGCAGAGTTGACAAATGTAAGTGGCACCAGCCTGGCTGGGCCTAAAGTAGCTGCAGTACCTTTTTTCAGTAAATAAATGAATAAAGATTATCACAGGAGACACACCTCATCTGTCTCTGTATTTGTAAATTTTGAGATTTTCAAATGTCCTCACATCTTTGTAACTGAGTCTTTAAGTGACAAAGCCAGATGACTAGAGGAGACCTTGACCCTCAGAGTCTTTTAGTACCCACTACACAGAGTCTACCAGCCATGAACACTTCTGAGGGTCAGGGGCCCAGGGAACTCGACCCAGTTGCCCCTTCCTATGGGTCAGCTCTCTGCCCATTTGCAGTAGGTGACCTTCCAGACCAGTGATTTGCACAGAAGAGACAGCAGCTCCTTTTCTGTTTTCTAGACTCCAGAAATGGAGACATGTCTACAGGCTGAGGATTATAAATAGGGTGAGATGCCAAGATCCCCCCAAAGGCATGATTTCCCAACTCACTCCAGAGTATCCAGGTGTGTGGGGAAGGGAGAAAGGATGCTAGGCAAGAAGAGAGGAATGGCAGCAAGAAAGGACATTCCCACTGAGGTCTGCCAGTGAGGGAAACGAAGATATCAGTTAACCATGTAACTCCATCATATTCTCTAGCCAGGTTATCTTAACATGTTTAAAGGCATGTGAAAGTATTTTTTATTAGATCCAACATGGCGGCGGGCGGGGAGGCAGCGCTTTCAGTACCTCCTCAGAAACGGGGTCAGAGAGACGCATCGATACGCTTGGATTCTACCTGCTGAGAGGCTCCTGGCGAAATTCCACTGAAGAAAGACCGGCCGGCAATTGGTAGGATTTTTGGAGGTGACAGTTTGCCCCAGATAAGAGAATTTCTGCCACGCGGCGGCGCAGAGGTCCGGACCCACCAGCCACTGCCCACGCGACTCGGCAACCGCCCGCCTGCGGACCCCGCGACTGGGCGGCTAGCCCCCGAGGTGCGGCTCAGCAGGAGCAGCGCAGGGACTCTAGGAAGAGGTCTCTAGCCAGGCCTTCATGAAGTAGCGAACCGGGAGCTGAAACCAACCAGAGACAGACCAGTCCCACCCCTCCCTTCAGACACTCCGGCAAGGAGCTTGGGGCCCACCATAGCAGAGAGGTGACGTCACCGGAGTTCGGCCAATGGAATTCCTTCCCAGCGGAATCCACTTTAGCAGGTGTGTGACTCCCACCCCCTCCAGATACAAGCAGCCAGGAAACCTCGGGAATCTCCCTGGGGGCGTGTCTGTAGGGACACAGAGGGGATTCCCAATCCCCAACTCCCCTTACCACCAGCTGCGACACCCAAGGTCTTAGCTGCCAGTTTCTGGGGGCATGCCCACCAAAGGGGTCTGGAAAAATTAAACTGTTGGTCCCCAGATCACCACACCACAGCACTGGGGCTTAGATGAATGATGGAGAGAGTGCTCAGTCGTTTGGGAAATAGGACACGCGGTGGGGCTGCAAGTGTAACCAGATCTTTGGGGAACCACCTCCAGTGAACAGGACCTGGCTGGCTGGCTGGCAGGAGGAAGGGGGGAGGGGCCGGAGAAGTGAAACGGCTCTGGACTAACAGGATTGAGAGACTCCCAGGAGCCGCCTTATAGGGATTTCTATCGGCACATAGAGGGCAGAAGCTCGGCTAGGAGGGCACAGCTCCGCCTACTGGAAGAGAAGAAAATGGATCTCTAAGACTTCAATTTTTTTTTTCTTTTTTCTTTTTTTCTCTCTTTGTTCTTTTCTCCCCTTTTCCTTCTTTCTTTCTTTCCTGTTTCAAGTTTTATTGTTCTTTCCATTCTCCTCTAATCTATCTATCTCTCTCTCCTTCTTTCTTTTTAAGAGCACCTTCCTTCCCCTACCCCCCAACTTTCACCCCAAGCATTACGTCTTCCATTACGTGTAATTGTCTAAATGCAAATAGGTGAATGTCTCGAGGCTATCTATAGTGCTCCTAAATACCTAGCTACTACCAACACCCTGATCCAATCACCTGTTAGTATCCCCCTTCAGTAGAGCAATCTTCTAAAGTAGCCAAGACATACTAACCCTCATACCATCATAGCACCTAACCTAAACATAAAGTCCTAAGAACAGACAACAAATCACTATATGCATACAGAATCCGGAAGCCTTTTATGAATTGAATGAATCAGCTTTAAAGTATAATAAAGCCCAACATTTCTAGGCATAATCTCCCACCACAAAGGAGAGACAACAGAGATATACAAAACCAAAACAAATTTATAGGAGAAAGCAGAAACACAGCAGTCAAACAGAGCTGGAAAGTAACGTGAACAATGAAAAAACAAGGGAAAAAAGGATTACAAACAATGCAGGACAACTTAAATCTACAGGAGGATCTAGAGGCATCAGAAAAATGGACAGAGAAAGAACTCAAGGCATACCTAACTCAGATGGAACGGAATATTAGAGAAGACATGAGACAGCAAGTCCAAGCAATGAAAGTATATTTTGAAAATGAATTAAACAAACAAATTCAAATGGTAAAGAATGAGCTCTACCAGGAGATAGAGATTTAAAAAAAAAAATCAAACAGTAATCCTAGAAATGCAGGAAACCATAAACCAAATTAAAAACTCAAACAAGAATATTACAAATAGACTAGATCAAGTAGAAGTCAGAACATCAGATAATGAAGACAAAGTTTATCAACTTGAAAAGAATATAGTCAACACAGAAAGGATGCTTAAAACTCACGAGCAATCTATCCAAGAGATATGGGATGTCATAAAAAAAACAAACTTGAGAGTCATTGGGATAGAAGAAGGTATGGAGGTTCAAACCAAAGGAATGGAAAACCTATTAAATGAAATAATCCTAGAAAACTTCCCAGATATGAAAGATGGAATGGATTGCCAAATCCTGGAAGCCTACAGGACCCCAAACATTCAAAACCATAACAGACCAACTCCAAGACACATAATTATGAAGATATCCAACATACAGAACAAGGAGAGAATATTAAAAGCTACGAGAGAAAGGAGGCAGATTACATTCAGGGGTAAACCAATTAGGTTAACGGCTGATTTTTCATCACAGACGTTGAAAGCGAGAAGATCCTGGAACAACGTATTTCAAACGCTGAAAAATAATGGATTCCAACCAAGAATACTGTATCCAGCAAAATTAAGCTTCAGATTTGATAATGAAATTAAAATATTTCACGATAAACAAAAGTTAAAAGAATTCACAGCCAGAAAACCAGCATTGCAAGGCATTTTGAGCAAAATACTACAAGAAGAGGAATTGAAAAATAGCACCCAAAACTAACAGTGGGAGGTATCTCAGTAAAGGGGGAGAAAAATAACCAAAGAGGAAAAACTAGCCAAACTAAAATAAATAAATAAATAAACATGACTGGAAGTACAAACCATATTTCAATAGTAATCTTAAATGTTAATGGCTTAAATTCACCAATCAAGAGACATAGGCTAGTAACCTGGATTAAAAAAAACAGATCCAACAATATGCTGCCTTCAGGAGACTCATATGATAGGAAAAGACATACACAGGCTAAAGGTGAAAGGTTGGGAAAAAATCATACCACTCACATGGCCCTCGGAAGCAAACAGGAGTGGCCATACTCATATCAAATAAAATCAACTTCAAACCTAAGTTAATCAAAAGGGATAAAGAAGGACACTATATACTGTTAAAAGGAACCATCTACCAACAAGACATAACAATTATCAATATGTATGCACCAAATAATGGTGCTGCAACGTACATAAAACAAACTCTCCTCAAGTTCAAGAGTCAAATAGACCACAACACAATAATTATGGGTGACTTCAACACACTGCTCTCTCCATTAGACAGATCCTCCAGACAAAAGCTGAATAAAGAAACTATAGAACTTAATAACACAATCAATAACCTAGACTTAACCGACATATATAGAATATATCAACCATCATCAAGTGGATACACGTTCTTCTCAGCAGCACATGGATCCTACTCAAAGATAGACCATATACTATGCCATAGGGCAACTCTTAGTAAATATAAAGGTGTGGAGATAATACCATGCACCTTATCTGATCATAATGGAATGAAACTGGAAATCAATGATAAAAAAAGGAAAGAAAAATCCTGCATCACCTGGAAAATGAACAATATGTTACTGAATGATCAATGGGTTACAGAGGACATAAAGGAGGAAATCAAAAAATTCTTAGAGATAAATGACAATTCAGACACAACATACCGGAATCTATGGGACACAATGAAAGCAGTTTTAAGAGGGAAATTCATTTCCTGGAGTTCATTCCTCAAAAAAAGAAAAAACCAACAAATAAATGAACTCACACTTCATCTCAAAACCCTAGAAAAGGAAGAGCAAAACAACAGCAAATGTAGTAGAAGACAAGAAATAATTAAAATCAGAGTGGAAATCAACGAAATTGAAACAAAAAAAACCATTGAAAAAGTTGGAAAAACTAAAAGTTGGTTCTTTGAAAAAATAAATAAGATCGACAGACCCTTAGCCACGCTAATGAAGAGAAGAAGAGAGAGAATTCAAATTACTAACATACGGGATGAAAAAGGCAATATCACAACGGATACCACAGAAATACAGAAGATAATTAGAAAGTATTTTGAAACCCTATATTCCAATAAAATAGAAGATAGTGAAGATATCGATACATTTCTTAAGTCATATGATCTTCCCAGATTGAGTCAGGAAGACACACAGAATTTAAACAGACCAATAACAAAGGAAGAAATAGAAGAAGCCATCAAAAGACTACCAACCAAGAAAAGCCCTGGACTGGATGGGTATACAGCAGAGTTTTACAAAACCTTCAAAGAAGAATTAATACCAATACTTTTCAAGCTATTTCAAGAAATAGAAAAAAAGAAGGAGCTCTTCCAAATTCATTCTATGAGGCCAACATCACCCTGATCCTGAAACCAGACAAAGGCACTTCAAAGAAAGAAAACTACAGACCAATATCTCTAATGAACTTAGATGCAAAAATTCTCAATAAAATCCTGGCGAATCGAATACAAAAGCATATCAAAAAAATTGTGCACCATGATCAAGTAGGATTCATCCCTGGGATGCAAGGCTGGTTCAATATACAGAAATCAATAAATGTTATTCACCACATCAATAGACTTAAAGATAAGAACCATATGATCATCTCGATAGATGCGGAAAAAGCATTCGACAAAGTACAGCATCCCTTTATGTTCAAAACACTAGAAAAACTAGGGATAACAGGAACTTACCTCAACATTGTAAAAGCTATATATGCTAAGCCTCAGGCTAGCATCATTCTAAATGGAGAAAAACTGAAGGCATTCCCTCTAAAATCTGGAACAAGACAGGGATGCCCTCTCTCACCAGTTCTATTCAATTTAGTTCTTGAAATAGTAGCCAGAGCAATTAGACAGACAAAAGAAATTAAAGGCATAAAAATAGGAAAAGAAGAACTTAAATTATCACTATTTGCGGATGATATGATAATATATCTAACAGACCCAAAAGGGTCTACAAAGAAACTATTAGAGCTAATAAATGAATTCAGCAAAGTGGCAGGATATAAAATCAACACGCATAAATCAAAGGCATTCCTGTATATCAGCAACAAAACTTCTGAAATGGAAATGAGGAAAACCACTTCATTCACAATATCCTCAAAAACAATAAAATACTTGGGAATCAACCTAACAAAAGAGGTGAAAGATTTATACAATGAAAACTACAGAACCCTAAAGAGAGAGATAGAAGAATATCTTAGAAGATGGAAAAATATACCCTGTTCATGGATAGGCAGAACTAACTTTATCAAAATGGCGATATTACCCAAACTTCTCTATAGGTTTAATGAGATGCCAATCAAAATCCCAATGGCATTTCTTGTAGAAATAGATAAAGCAATCATGAAATTCATATGGAAAAACAAAAGACCCAGAATAGCAAAAGCAATTCTAAGCAGGAAGTGTGAATCTGGAGGTATAGCGATACCAGAGTTCAAACTGTACTACAAAGCAATAGTAACAAAAACAGCATGGTACTGGTACCAAAACAGGCAGGTGGACCAATGGTACAGAATAGAGGACACAGAGACCAATCCACAAAATTACAACTTTCTTATATTTGATAAAGGGGCTAAAAGCATGCAATGGAGGAAGGATAGCATCTTCAACAAATGGTGCTGGGAAAACTGGAAATCCATATGCAACAAAATGAAGCTGAATCCCTTTCTCTCGCCATGCACAAAAGTTAACTCAAAGTGGATCAAAGAGCTTGATATCAAATCAGAGACTCTGCGCCTGATAGAAGAAAAAGTTGGCTACGATCTACATATTGTGGGGTAGGGCTCCAAATTCCTCAATAGGACACCCATAGCACAAGAGTTAATAACAAGAATAAACAAATGGGACTTACTTAAACTAAAAAGTTTTTTCTCAGCAAGAGAAACAATAAGAGAGGTAAATAGGGAGCCTACATTCCTGGGAACAAATTTTTACCCCTCACACTTCAGATAGAGC
The DNA here is from genome assembly GCF_047511675.1 of Marmota flaviventris. NCBI lineage: Eukaryota > Metazoa > Chordata > Mammalia > Rodentia > Sciuridae > Marmota > Marmota flaviventris. The sequence goes on from NC_092507.1 coordinate 80,050,083, forward strand.
CCTAATATCCAGAATATACAAAGAACTCAAAAAATTAAACAATAAGATAACAAATAACCCAGTCAACAAATGGGCCAAGGACCTGAACAGACACTTCTCAGAGGAGGACACACAATCAATCAACAAGTACATGAAAAAATGCTCACCATCTCTAGCAGTCAGAGAAATGCAAATCAAAACCACCCTAAGATACTTTCTCTTAAAGTTCTTATGTGAATGAAATGAGAGAATGTACATGGTATACATAATACCATGGAAGCTCAATAAATGTCAGCTACCATTATTTTCTCTTTAGGTTTCTATAAGTAATATGATTCTTTTATATTTCACAATGAGGAATAAAACCCAAGGCCTTGGGGCAAAAAGAAGAGTATTCATATCTGTAGTTTTTAGTGACATTAAGAACTATCATACAACTTCCTATAAAATATATTTCATCTCACAGCCAAAGGAAGTATGATTCAGAATGTTGAAAAGTGTATGGCTCTTGGACTTGAATAAAGTTTAAGTGACCACAAATTCAGAGGAGACATGAGTCCTTAAAATAGATTGTTTGCAAAAATTACACGTTAAGAAATACATACAGGGGCTGCGGTTATACCTCAGTGGTGGAGCACTTGCCTAGCAATGCAAAGTGCTGCGTTTCAGCCTCAGGACCATAAATAAATAAATAAATAAATAAATAAATAAATAAAATAAAGGTATTATGTCCAACTTCAACTGAGAAAAAAATAGAAATAGTTAAAAAAGAAGGAAATACATATAGGGGCTGCAGTTATAGCTCAGTGGCGGAGCACTTGCCTAGCATGGGTGAGGCACTGGGTTTGATCCTCAGCACCATATAAAAATAAATAAATAAAGGTATAAAAAATAACATTTAAAAAACACATACATATATAAAAAATACATATATATATATATATATATATATATATATATATATATATATATATATAACCAGCTATAAAATGGTCATGCAAAGCAATGTTCAGTGCATATACCGATATAGACATTTAGGCTATTTTGATTCATATTATATTCTATTTTAAACACATTAGTCAAAATCCAGAAGAGGGAATTCCTGTACGTAAAACAGATACTTTTTGGAAGAGCCAGTGAAGTATTTAGCTCCCAGTATGACATATTCATCAAGCTTGGGGGTCAGCACACTTTTTTTTTGTTGTTAGCAGAATAGATAGTAAATCCTTTAGGCTTTGCAGACTTGTGGGTCTCTGTCCCAACTACTCAACTCTGGTGTTATAGCAAGAAAGCAATTAGACAATTTATAAAATAAATGAGCATGATTGTGTTTTAATAAAATCTTATTTACATTGAACTGGGAGGCTGAGGCAGGAAGATGGTGAATTCAAAGCCAGCTTCAGCAAAAGCGAGGTGCTAAGCAATTCCTTGAGACTATGTCTCTAAATAAATAAAATACAAAATAGGGAGGGTGATGTGGCTCAGTGGTCAAATGCCCTTGAGTTCAATCTCCAGTACCATCCCCAACCCCCAGTGGGGAAAAAAAAAAAAAAAAAAAACAGGTGGCAGGCTGGATTTGGCCTGTACATTTTGTAGTTATTATAGTTATTTAAATATATCTATATCTCTCTATCTATATATCTATATCTATCTATATAATATATATTTATATATAGAGAGTCATGCATTGCATTCAGGATGTTTTGGTTAACAATGAAAACCTAACAGGAACCACTGAACTATTCAGAAACAAACTTAAGTCAATATAATCTCTGTACTATGTAACCATTTGTGCACTGCCAACAAATGAAGACAATTGTGTGAATATGAGTGTGTGTATATATATACATATATATATATATGTATATATATATATATATATATATATATATATATATATATATATCATGTCATTAATATTTACAAGTATTTAATGTTTAAATCTTTTATATAATTATGAAAATCTTAACACTATATTGGGTTCTTTCCTTTTGCTGCCACAGCCGCAGCCAGGAGGACGCTCAGGCTTCAGAAAAGGCTTGCCCCAGTGTCCTCTGCTGTGGCAAAAGGAAGGTCTGGTTGGACCTCAATGAAACCAATGAAATTGCCCATGCCAACTCTCATCAGCAGATCTGGAAGCTGACCAAAGATGGGCTGATCATCTGCAAACCAGTGACTGTCCATTCCTGGGCTCCATGCTGGAAAATACCTTGGCTCACCAGAGGTGCAGGCATGTGGGCGTAGGTGAGCGAAAGGGTACAGCTAATGCTCCAATGCCAGAGAAGGGCTCTGTATTTGTGGACAGAATTAATGCCCTTATATAAGAGGCTCCACACATCATTCACACCCCCCTTTGCCCTTTCTGCTCTCTGTCATCTGAAAAGGCAGCAACACGCAACATCTTAGAAACAGAGAGCTAGTATTCACCAGATATGCAATCTTCTGCCTCCTTGATCTAGAATCTCCCAGCTTCCAGAGCTGTGAGAAATTAATTTCTGTTGTTTATAAATGACCCAGTCCGTCTGTAGTATTTTGTTATAGCAGCAGAAATGAAGTAAGACAGTGGTCATCTAGTTTTTGCTTTGAATGTTTCCCTAATAACTGAGAAACCACAAGATCACAGGTTCTGCTTTAGAACTATTTTAATCGTAATATGGCTTCTTTGGGGAAAAATATGCCTATAATCCAAGTCTTTGGTCATATTTTCCCCCCAAAGTACAAACAGGTTCTTTAACTCTAATCCCTTTTCACTTCCAATGTTTGAGACTACTGTTATGTCTTCAAGTTTCCTCTTAGGTGAGGCATCTCTGTTTATCCTGTGACCTGGTTTCCAGATTATAGCCCCCCCCCCCTTTTTTTTTTACCTTGTCCAACTCTAGCTTCACTGTCCTCATTACCATATTCACAATAATTCACTAAAGTCCTGTAGTTCTTCAACATTTCTTGAACAAATCCTTAGTGTTCCACCACCACAGCTAATAGGTATATCTACATTCTTCTCAAATTATATGCTCAATTATTATTATATATTATATTTCAAATGTAGTCTTGATCTTCAGTGTGAATCCAAGGGATACTGATAAAATTGAGGAAAGTTGCCTAATGCTGAACATTTTATTTTATGAGAAATATTATCAGATAATAGCTTAGCCCAAATAAGATTGAGAATTTTTTTTTTTCTAAGAAATCTGCCTTTGGACTGGAGGTATAGCTCAGTGCTTGCCTAGCATGTTGGGGGCCCTGGCTTCAATCCCTAGCACTGTAATAATAATAATAATAATAATAATAATAATAATATTATTATTATTATTATTATTAAAATTACAAATCCCCTTTTAACATCAAACTCAGCTTCAAAGACAGGTGAGAAAGGAAAAGAACTATTCAGTGGATAACCAAAAGATTTGTAGCTAAGACAAACTATCCAGCTCCTTCATGCCAGAAAATGTTTGTCTTTGTCACATGAAATCTCACAGGATCCCAAATAATTTAGGAATTTCTTGAGATGGGGTCTTAATTCCTGGAACCAGCTAGAACCACTTCAGAGTCATTTAAATATTTAAGTCACATTTCCGGGGAGAACCTTGAATAGCACTTGTTAAAAAGAAGACAAGGGACTAAGTGGCCATTGACAATCAGTCTACAAACTTCAGTGTTGTAAGGAAAATTGTTTCTAACTTTAAATTCAAGGGATTTACTTAAATGAATACAGATTTTTTAGTATACAGCAGGTTAAAAAGAAAAAAAAAAGGGGGACTTGGAATTTGGGTTTCAGGCGAGTTAGATCCTATAGCACATTTCCCAAGTGCAGAGATGCTAGGAGGAAGAAATATACCCAGGAAGAATAGGGCTAGTTTAAGAGGGAAGAATGAATACTGTAAGAAATAATGTATAATATAGAGATGCTTCAGGTGCTATCTTCTCCTACTAGTTGTACAACCTGTGGCAAGTTAACTAAGCTGCTAAGAGTGAGTTCAAAACATCAATCCTCTTGAGGATCCTGAAACAGTCTATATCAAAGCATCTTAGAGCACATCTGTAAAATATTCACAAGAATAAATAGGACTGGGCTGAAAGTATACAACAATTTGGAAGAGAAATGATATCTTCATAATATTGAATCTTCTAACCCTCAAAATAGTATATTCTTCAATTTATTTAGTTCTTTAATTTATACCAAGAATATTTTTCATATTTCAGTGTAGAATCTTTTAATCTCTTCCCTACAATCTCTCCTTAGATTTCCTAGTTATTTGATGTTTTGATGTTATTTTAAATATTATCATTTCATAAATTTCATTCAGAAAATTTTCCAGATTATGTCTGTGAGAATCTCTTTAACTGCCTTCTATGTCCCTTTGACATATCTACATTTCTTTGGGGATTTCTTCTTCTTCTTCTTCTTCTTATTATTATTATTATTTTGTACATCAAAGTGTTACAAGGTCATCTTGTACTTTTCCCTTCCCCAGATCTAGATTAGACATTTTCAAAGGAATGCTGTTTCCTTAAAATGGAGAATGGTACATGGAAGCCAAGACAGTACATGGAGAAGGATTCATAGCTAATTGGGAAGTCACTCGTTTTAAGCCCTCTTGGTAGAGAAACTTGTACAGAAGTTTTAAAGCACTTTTAAAGCATTTTAAAATGCTCTTTTGAAAATGAGCATTTATAGAATTTTGAGTTTACTAGGGAAAGTTTAAAAATGAATGGTTACATCAATTTGCAGTCCCACCAGCAATGTATGAGTGTGCCTTTCCCCCACCCCCACATCCTTACCAACCTTATTGTTGTTTGTATGAAAAGACCAAAAAACTGTTCCTGATGGAAAGAGACCAAAGAGATAGACAACTAAATGTGCTATGTGATACTGGATTGAGATGCTTGAAGACAGCAGCATTATTGGGGCAATTAGCAAAATGTGAATTCAATCTGTGGATTAGATGTCATTATCATGTTAATCTCCAGAGTTCCATGGGTACACGATGGTTATAAAGGAGTGTCATTGTTTAAGTACACACTCAGGTGGTTACAGGTAATGGGGCATAAGTCTTTAATTTTCAAATGGTTCAAAAATATTTTGGTTGGGATTACATTGCAATAAAAAATGAAAGGTAAATGACCATCTTTACAATATTGAGGCTTCTAAATCCTGAAGTGCTCTAAAATTTTATCCATGGAGATCTATTATATCTCTTTATTTTTAAGTACTTCAATTTTTCATTTTATCATTAAAGAGATCTTTCTATAGACCTTAATGTCTGTTAGTTGCCTATTTCTTGGAATGCAACAGACTTCTACATACTGATTGTGAATGTAACTTTGCTAAACTACAGATATTAACTGAATTGTCTACATAACATAGTCATACCAACATGGTACATTAAAAGTAGTTTCCAAGTGTATTTTTTGTGCCAATACCATACTGTTTTTGTTAGTATTGCTCTGTGGTATAGTTTAAGGTCTGGTATTGTGATGCCTCCTGCTTCACTTTTCTTGCTAAGGATTTCTTTGGCTATTCTGGCTCTCTAATTTTTCCAAATAAAATTCATGATTGCTTTTTTTGGTATTTCTATGAAGAATGTTCTTGAGATTTTAATAGGAATTGCATTAAATCTGTATAACACTTTTGGTAGTACGGCCATTTTGACAATTCTACCTATCCAGGAGCATGGCCGATCTTTCCATCTTCTGAGGTTTTCTTCAATTTCTTTCTTTAGTGTTTTGTAGTTTCATTGTAGAGGTATTCACCTTTTTTGTTACATTGATTCCCAGTTTTTTTTTTTTTGAGGCTATTGTGAATGGGGTAGTTTCCCTAACTTCTCTTTCAATGGATTCATTGCTGATGTATAGGAATGCATTTGATTCGTAAGTGTTGATTTTATATCCTGCTACTTCACTGAATTAATTTATTAGTTCTAGAAGTTGTCTGGTGGAATTTTCTGGATCTTCTAGATATTGAATCATGTCATCAGCAAATAGTGATAGTTTGAATTCTTCTTTACCTATTTGTATCCCTTTAATTTCTTTCTTCTAATTGCTCTGGCTAGAGTTTCAAGGAAGATGTTAAATATAAGTGGTGAAAGAGGACATCCTTGTCTTATTTCAGCTTTTAGAGGGAATGCTTTCAATTTTTCTCCATTTAGAATGATGCTGGCATTGGGTATAGCTTTTACTATCCCTAGTTTTTCTGGTGTTTTGAACACAAAGTTGTGCTGTATTTTGTCAAATGCTTTTTCTGCGTTCTATTGAGATAATCATATGATTCTTGTTTTTAAGTCTATTAATATGATGGATTACATTTATTGATTTCCTTATATTGAACCAACCCCTGCATCCCTGGGATGAATTCCACTTGATCGTGGTGTACTATCTTTTAAAAATGTTTTTGCATGCAATTTGCCAGAATTTTATTGAGAATTTTTGCATCTATGTTTATCAGAGATATTGGTCTGAAGTTTTCTTTCCTTGATGTGTCTTTGGTTTTGGTATCAGGATGATGATAGACTCATAGAATGAATTTGGAAGTGTTCCCTCTTTTTCTATTTCATGGAATACTTTGGAAGAGTATTATGTTAATTCTTTTTTTTTTTCTTGTTTCTTGTTGGTAGGCTTTTTAAAAAAATATTTTTAGTTGTAAATAGACCTTTATTTTATTTATTTATATGCGGTGTTGAGAATTGAACCCAGTGTCTCACACATGCTGTGCAAGTGCTGTACCACTGAGTCACAACCCCAGCCTTGTTGGCAGCCCTGTTGGTAGGCTTTTGATGGCATTTTCTATTTCATTACTTGAAACTGATCTGTTTAAATTGTGTATGACCTCCTCATTCAGTTTGGGTAGGTCATATGTCTCTAGAAATTTGGTGATGTCTTCAGTATTTTCTATTTTATTGGAGTATAAAGCACCAAAATAGACTTGTAGACCAATGGTTCAGAATAGAGGACACAGAGACAAAACCAAATAAGTACGTTATCTCATACTAGACAAAGGTGCCAAAAACATTCACTGGAGAAAAGATAGCCTATTCAACAAATGGTGCTGGCAAAATTGGAAATCCATATGTAGCAAAATGAAATTAAATCTCTATCTCTCACCCTGCACAAAAATCAACAGAAAGTGGATCAGAGACTTAGGCACTAGAACAGAGACCCTGCACCTAATAGAAGAAAAAGTAGGCCCAAATATTCACCATGTGGGCCTAGGATCTGACTTCCTTAACAAGACCTCTAAAGCACAAGAAGTAAAATCAAGAATCAATAAATGGGATTAATTCAAATTAAAAAGCTCTTCTTAACAAAGAAAACAATAATGTGAAAAGAGAGCCTACAGATTGGGAGAAAATCTTACCACATGCACCTCTGATAAAGCATTAATCTCTAAGATATATAAAGAACTAAAAAAAAATAACACCAAAAAAATAATAACCCAATCAATAAATGAGCTAGTGAATAGAGACTTCACAGAAAAAATACAATCAATCAACAAATACATGAAAAAGTGTTCAACATCTCTAGCAATTAGAGAAAAGCAAATCAAAACTACACTAACATTCCATCTCACTCCAGTCAGAATGGTATTCACTAACCCAGATGCCCTTCAGTAGATGAATGGATAGGGAAACTTTGGTATACATACACAATGGAATATTACTCAGCATTAAAAGAGAATAAAATCATGGTGTTTGCAGGTAAATGAATGGAGTTGGAGAATATAATGGTAAGTGAAGCAAGCCAATTCCCAAAAAGCCAAAGGCCAAATGTTTTCTTTGATATGAGGATGCTGACTCATAATGGCAATAGTGTGGGGAGAGCATGGGAGGAATGGAGGAACTTTAGATAGGGCAAAGGGGAGGGTGGAGAAGGGAGGGGGCATTGGGGTAGGAAAGATGGTGGAATTAATTAGACATCATTACCCTAAGTACATGTATGAAGACACGAATGGTGTGAAAATACTTTGTGTACAACCAGTGACTTGAAAAATTGTGCTCTATACACGTAATATGAAATGAATTGTATTCTGCCATCATATATAACAAATTAGAATAAATAATTTAATAAAAAAAAGAATACAGGCAATAATAAATGTTGGCGAGGATGTGGGGAAAAAGGTACACTCATACATTGCTGGAGGGACTGCAAATTGGTACAACCATTATGGAAAGCAGTATGGAGATTCCTCAGAAAACTTGGAATGGAACCCCCATTTGACCCAGTTATCCCACTCCTCAGTTTATACCCAAATGACTTAAAATCAGCATACTATAGTAACATAGCCACATCGATATTTATAGCAACTCAATTCCTAATAGCTAAACTATGGAACCAACCTAGGTGTCCTTCAATAGATGAATGGATAAAGTAAATGTGCCATATATATGCAATGGGATATTATTCAGTTTTAAAGAAAAATGAAAGTATGGCATTTTCCAGAAAATGGATAAGGTAGAAAATATCATGCAAAGTGAAATAAATCGATCCCAGAAAATCAAAGGCAGAATTTTTTCTCTAATATGTGGATGCTAATTCACAACAAGCAGAGGGCACTAGAGAATAAAGTTACCCTAGATTAGGTGATTAGGTAGAAGGAAGTGAAAGGAGGAAAGGGGAGGGCATGTGAGGATAGGAATGATAGACAGACATTATTACTTCATATATATATATGAAGTAATAATGTATATATATACATACACACACACATATGACTGCATGACCAATGTGATTCTACAACATATACACTAAAAAAAAAAGAGAAATTGGGGCTGGGGTTGTGGCTCAGTGGTAGAGCGCTCGCTTAGCACTTGCAAGGCCCTGGGTTTGATCCTCAGCACCACATAAAAATAAATAAAGATATTGTGTCCATCTAAAAAATAAATATTAAAAAAAATGAGAACTTATATCCCATCAAAGTGCATAAATGCATTCTACTGTCATGTATAACTAATTAAAACAAGTAAAAAATTTTTTTAAAAATAGTTTAAAATACTCATAAACTCTAATTAAATTCTCAGCATGTAAACAGGCCCATGGAGGGAAAGTATAATCAACCCTCCACAAACAATTCTCATAAACTTGAACAATATACTTTGCACAAAGCTTTCTGGTGGCCTGGCAGCTCTAACAGGAATCTCCATGATGCCCTTTCCCCTTGCTCACATCTGTTTCCAAGTGTCCTAAGACAACTTTCCAATGAACAATTTCTACCACATTATTGGGTAGCAGGGCACTAAGTACTCTGGGTACTCTAGAAACAGCAACCCCTTCTCAGGAGACGCTTGCTTCAATGCCTCCAGGAAGCTGGAACATTCGGGCTGAAGGCTCCAAGCTGAACAAGATCCCAGGAGGCCCTAAAGGCAGAAAGGACATGACAGTGCCACTCTTACTTATGAGGTCTGTATGCTCTGACTGGGTGGTATCCACTTATTAAAACCGAAGGAGTTTAAAGTCTGTTTTATTACAGGATAATGAAGAGGTTCTAGAAATGGACACTTGAGCATAGTCACAGAACAATGTGAATATATTAGTGGCACTGAACTGTACACTTAAAAATGGTTCAAACGGCAAATTTAGTGTATTTTACAATAAAAAAATCTAAAGATGCTTTTTCTATTGTTCAGTGTTTTCTGCTCTTATTGAGTAATCACATCATTAAGAGCATTAAACAGCTGGTGCAGTGGCGCATGCTTGTAATCCCATTGGGAGGCTGAGGCAGAAGGATCTCGAGTTCAAAGCCAGCCTCAACAAAAGCAAGGTTCTAAGCAACTCAGTGAGACCCTGTCTCTAAATAAAATACAAATAGTGCTGGGGAACATGGCTCAGCGGCCGAGTGCCTCTGAGTTCAATCCCTGGTACCAAAAAAAAACCTCACTAGCCATCAAAATTTGACAGCCCTGTATTTGAGATTTGGTTGTGCTTCCTGCATCTGTGGAACCTAAAAGCATGCCACTTAGTTAAGCCTCAGTTTCCTCATCTGTAACACAGGAATAACAATATGCTCACTTACCTATTATAGGTTGCTGTGAAATATCAACTTGGTAGAGTTTTAGTATACCCGAAGGGACTCAACAAATATTAACTCATTTTCCTTTTAGGTTTTCATACCAATATGATTCTTGTACTCTGTGTAAGGAAGACTCAGAAAATCGGCTTTAGCATAAAAAGGCTGTTTATTCATTTCTCTTAGACCTTAATGTTACAGAGAACTATAAGACAACATGCCATAAAACACATTTCATATTATAGTCAAGTGATATATGAGCTCAAGTATTGCCCACTGAGTCAATGGTTAATAATCTTTTTTTTTTAAAGGGGAGGGAGGGAGGGAGGGAGGGAGGGAGGGAGAGAGAGAGAGAGAGAGAGAGAGAGAGAGAGAGAGAGAATTTTTTATATTTATTTTTCAGTTTTCGGTGGACACAGCATCTTTGTTTGTATGTGGTACTGAGGATTGAACCCGGGCCGCACGCATGCCAGGCGAGCGCGCTACCACTTGAGCCACATCCCCAGCCCCAATGGTTAATAATCTTAAAGTATCACATTCTAAGAGGCAACAATTTCAGAAAAGTCACAACAACTTCAAATACTTGAAACAACTTAAATATATTTAATGTGTGTGTATAAACCTATACATATAATTTTTTAAAATCAAGTATAACATAGCATACAAAAACACAAGACTAGTAATATAGGTCACACATACAATGAGGCTTACTGTACTCTCAGAATGAACTTAAATAAATTTTTGCTTAATTCTAATGAAATATACATTTTGAATAATTAGTCCAGGTAGAAAAGTACATGAAATGATTTATAAGTCAAAACATTTCATACGATAGAAATGGTTTTAGCAAAATCCACACAATATCAAGAGAAAATGCACTGGATTTAAAAATTTGGAACTGTCATAAAATAAAAATTTATATAGATGAAGCTAAGGGGTAAAAAACTATCTCAAATGTATTTACATCATCTAAAGCCAAATCAGATATAACTAAACTATATAATTTAAATTATAATTTTTATATATTATATATAACTTTATTATGCAATAGGAATAATATAATTACACTATGTTAAATAACATAAATTAATATAAATAATAATATTATATAAATATATTTATCTATTATATATTATTATATAATATATAATTATAAACTTTTTGGTATTTAAGTGCATTTTCTTCATACAATTTAACTGAATACCATGTTAAAAACAGACAATTAGAAGGCAATTAGATACAGATTTGCAAGCTTTGGGGCCATTATGTAAATATTAAAAATTTAAGTGAATTGCCAATTGAACAATAAAAGTTTATATACATACAAGAAACATACAATGGTCAAAGATTCACTATAACATTGTATGGGAAAAAACATATTCATACCCAATAAATATTTTTCAGGCACTTGCATTCAGAAACATTTTATAAATAAGCACTTAGTTTTGCTCCAAAATAAAGCCAATTTTCCCCTCCTGCACCTATTTGTTGAGAACTCTATTATACATTAGGGATGCATTTAAATGGATCACTTTATGGGGAAAATCATTTGAAATTTTAAAATTATGACACTTATTTTATGCACAACTTCAAAACCACAGAATTTAAGGACAATTTCAGTGAGGCACTACCATTCTATTCTATATGACTAGCAAACACCATACAAGAACAAAAGGCAAAATACACACTTTGGCAAGCCTATACAAAAGGGGTCCTGTCAAAACATTCTTTCATAAAACAAACACAATACCACAAAACAAAAACAACAAAATAACAAAAACTGAATTTTACAACCCTACACAAATTGTGGGATTTCATCATCAAGGTATTCAAACTGTTGCATTCGTTTTAGCCTGGGTCTCTGGCATGTTGGATTCACATCAGGCAGGACGTGTTCTTCAGAGTTCTCTTTAGGCTTACCACCTGGCTGCAAAGGACAAGCTGATGTGCTGTCTGCGTCTGGAACTGGTTTCTCCACTTGACTCAGGGGAGTATGAGCTGTGCTAGGAGGCGTGGATGCTGAGGGCGAAGCTGGTCTTTCCTCAGTCCCTCTGACGTTGCTGGGGGTATGTGGTTTGTAAAATGTTGTCCAGTGTAGGGGCTGTAGTGTTCTGGGAAGAGTGAGAGGGCAAGAATCGGAGGACCCTCTCTCTGACACCTCTCTTGCTGATCTGGCTGGCGTGTTGGGCTGTGTGGCACCGCTGGAATGGTCACCACTGATCCTGATGCTCATTGTCACTTTTTCCTGGAGTGCACTTGGCATAATCACTGCAGTCTTGGCAGTTAAGTTGTTTTGTTCACGTTGTTGTCCTCGAGTTTTGTGTGGAATCTGCTGATCAAAGACATTAAATTTGGAACATAGAGTAGTAAGGGTATCTTTTCTATTAAGTTCTTCAAAGGTAGGATTATTGCAAAACTTGTCTGAATTGACATTTCCCACATTTCTGCTGTTTTTCTCAGTAGGAAGGCTTGAAAGAAGTACTACATCTTCAGGCAAATTTATAGGCCTAATCTCGATCCTTGGTGTGTGCCTCTGCATATTGTTTGTTGCCACATCAGATTTCAGAATAAGTGGCTTAGTGGTTCCACAAATATCATCCATCTTTTGAAATGATGATTCAAGATCTTTGTTATCTGAAAAAAGAAAGATTTTTTTTTTAACTTGGTTAATAAGGGAGTGTGGTTAGTTATAAATGGGTACTCTCTCAAAACAACACAGACTTATATATTTTTTCCAGCATGATATTCTCAGTCATCTATACAGAAGAATTAAAAATTCATAAGCATTAAAGGTAAATTTTGAATTAAAGCATTACTTTTTAAAATTTAAATAAAAAATTTTGTAAATTTAGATAAACACAAAATTTACCTAAATCAATACAATAAATAGCCACAAAGCACATCACAGACTGGTTAAATAAAACCAAACAAAAAACACTTTCCTACGTAACTTGTTTTAATATATTATCCATGAATGAAGGTTTTCTGGGTTAAGACTATCCTGATTTCAACAGGCAGACACTGGTAACCTCAGAACACTAAAACTATTTTATATCCAACCAAAGGCATGTCCTGAATCCCAAGAACTTCGCCTGTCACTTCATCTGCTTTCCAGCTACATTCTGTCCATACTGAGGACACACACCAGAGAGGACGTGGATGCTCTCCCAGCTGATCAACTAATACATGGAAACATTGGTCAAATTAAGGTTGAAGAGTTGTCAAAATTGCCATTCTGCTACTGGTACTGGTGACTCCAGATTTACTTCCTTCTCTTTCTCCTCTAGTCTGGTCCCAAGATCCCTGTTTTCTTGCTTAGAACCCTAGCTCCTCACACTCTGTCTTTGCTGCTTTACCCCTTTGCTGGAAAGGTGCAGCCCTCCATCCAGGATCTTCCTCTCCCTGCTAAGAAACATAAGACAACTGTGCACCTTGGCTGGTCAAATGGCTTTGCCACTGGCCCTGTTCATAGCCCACTGCCCTTGTCCCTGCCACCTGGTCCTTCTCCCACATCCTTGGGCAGTGGTTTGCAGAAAGGTGCACACCAGCATCACTTGCAGGTCATCATCTCATCTGATGAGGCTGCTGGCCTCTCTTCCTTGGTTCCCATGCAGTGCTCCTATGATTTGCTGTCCTATGCCCTTCTCTACATTATAGAACACCCTATAAATATGAGCTAGCCATTGTGGTTGGATGGTAAAAACCAGAGCATTTTTACTGTCCTGCAGAACTTCTAGCATGATGAAGACTGCAGGCTCTGCAGCCTGGTGTCTGGATGGTGGCTCAGTTTCTGTTCCAGTTCTGCCCTGGCCAAGTCCATTGCACTAATCCTACCTGCCTTCCTCTGTCAAGAAAGATCCCTATATGGAGCTATGCTATCATGTGGTCTTTTTTTTTAAATATATATTTTTTTGGTTGTAGTTGGACACAATACCTTTATTTTGTTTTCATGTGATGCTGAGGATCGAACCCAGGGCCTTGCACATGCTAGGCAAGCACTCTACTGCTGAGCCACCACCCCAACCCATATCATGTGGTCTTAAATGATCTAATAAGGAAAAGGCTTAGAATTACCTGGTATGTAATAAAAACTTAAAAATATTTAAAAAATATTTATTGTTATTACTATGCCAAACTGGGAATCCAATTTCATTGGACAGTGAAACAAGTTTAGATTTAGAAATAAGACAGAACTAAGTTCAAATCCTGAATGAACAATAATTTAGGCACATGACCCTTGACATAATTAACGTTCCTCAGACTGTTAGTTATGGCTTAAATGAGGCTAATGTTCATAGCACAGAACTGCAAATAGGATCACATCAGATAAATGGAATCAGTGTGTCCAGTACTACTTTTAGCAGGTAGGTAATTGACTCCCTTTGTTTTCAGACTTTCTCAGGCTACACTCATTGATATTTAATTTTATACAAATTTAACATATGTGGCTATATTAAAAAAAGTTGGAATTAAGCTCTACTAAAGCAGTAACAAATGGAAGGTTTTCAACTGCCTTAATAGAAACCACTCACTGAAATAAAATTATCAGAGAAAAACAATGAATTAAAAGAATCACAGCCAAGGAAAAAGAAGACATGAATGCTTAATGTATTAGGTAGCCCATGGGTAAAAGTATGTCAAAAAACTTTAGGAGTCTCTTTTTTTGAATTTGAGAAGTCCAGTGTATTTCTGCCTTAACTTTTTTTTTTAAATATTTATTTAGTTGTAGACGAACACACGGTATCTTTATTTCATTTTATGTGGTGCTGAGGATAGAATCTGGTGCCTTACACATGTAAGGCAAGTGCTTTATTTCTGAACTACAGCCCCAGCCCTCTACCTTGACTTTAATTGATGAGAAGAAGTAAAAATGAAAACAAATTTCAGAAGGAGAACAAAAAAACATTTATGAATTCCAAGATATCTTTTTACAAAAAAGAAACAAAAAATGATATTCATTTATATTACATTCATTAACTTTCTCAATGGCTAGCAAAGTTAACTAATAAAACTTTAAAATTTGAACTTCCCTCAACTTCATTCACCTTGGATTTTAATTGTGGCTTATATGTTTGTATATTTTCAAACTTTACAAATATTTTACATGACCACTCACCAATAAGACATGCATCACATTTTTCCAATGTATTTTGCTTGCATTCTGATTCCTCAAATGATGTAGCTGATTTAAAATTTTCACTTTCACCATTTGCAGTGTGGCTATCCTATTGATGCAAGAGAATATTTAAACTAAAAAAACAAAACACACCTCAAAATAAATAGTTCAAAGAGTGTTGACTTATTAACACAAACATCACAAAGTTCTAATGCAATTCTATAATGGTTGAAACTCACTTCCTTTGAAGAAAAATATAGTGACTTCATGGAACGTTGTATCTCTCTTTCTTTTGGTGATATCATAAGTTTTGAAGGACAGCTTTGATTAAGCTGAGGTGCAACAACATCTGTATTACATGTAACATCTTGTAGCTGAAGGGACCCATTGAAGATCTCCTGTGAGTGAGTTATGAGGAACTCTACTAATCGTGTCTTATTTACATATTCAACAAGGTGGCGTTGGTGATGGGAACACCTGTGGGCCTTTGCTTCATGAGACAGGGTGCAAATATCACCCCCAAGTCTCTGGAGGTCATCTTGTTTTCTTCAGCATGGTCTACTACTCTGAAAAGAAGAACACACAAAGCTGTATGAGATTTGCCTATTAGAGGTCCTTAATGGTAGTTTACTATGAATTGAGAAAGGTAGAGGAAGCATGGGCTACAGAAGTCTACAGAAAGTTTGTCAAAGGTCAAGTTTGGTGGGTCTAGGTAAAGAATACATTTGTTTGATTACAATATTTACCACACACCAAACTGAGTTTCAGAGTAGTACATTAGTATAAAATTCACAGAAGTAGAAGGAATTACGACGTTTTAGCAGCAGAAGGAAAAAGAATACCCCTAAAAATTGCTCCTTCTTTGTATATGGTATGTACTTCTAGGTCCTTATATTGGAAACTGAAACATCACTGTCAATTTCTCTCTCACTGCCCACAGTTAGTTTTCTTTTTTAAAAAAAAATATTTAGTTGTAGAGATACAATATCTTTATTTATTTATTTATTTACTTTGATGCAGTGTTGAATATCAAACCCAGTGTCTCCCACATGCTAGACAAGCATTCTACCACTGAGCCACATTCCCAGCCCCCCACTAGCTAGTTTTCTAGTCTAGATGATTCTCTCTCCTGAACATTTCTTTGTTCTACTGCCACTCTTGATGTTCTGGCTTTATTTCAAGCACTCAAGGCTTTTTATTTCTATGACTCTTCAAAGAGATCTGAATTGTAGAAGGCATCTCCACCAACCCATTTTTCATATTGCTGTCAGAAAGATCTATCAGGCAAATCTGAGCATGTGAAATTCTGGACTCCAAGTTCTTTAGTGGGTACAGAAACAATATGGTCAACTCATCGACTGTAGGTAGGATTTTCTTATCAGGCCTGTAGATAGGGTAGCACAGTTCCTGCTTGCTATATTATAGTCTAACAAAATTATATTTTCCAAATGTAAAATGCTTTCTTGTGTCTCCATGTCTGTTACTATCTGCCCAGTAAGCTCTTCTGCACATTCTCTACCAAATCCCAATCAGTTCTTAAAATCTGACTCAAGGGCTTGCCTCCTCTGCTTTACCCTAACCCCAAACTTCCTCTGCATGTCTGCATGCTGTGCACAGCTACTAGAAAAAGGATGATGCTGTTTTGTGGTTATGTAAAGGTCTGTCCCCCATGATGATAATAAGCCCAGAAACAGCAGAAACCCTGTATTTCCATCCTGGTTTGCCCAGCTAGAGCCTGACACATAGGAGGCATCTGAGGGAACAGTGTTGGCTGCATGAACATATATTCAATGTCTCCCTTTTCCAACACAGAATAAAAACATTATAAAATTGAAACAATCATTTAAAAACAATACCACAACAATACAAATATACTTAATACTACTGCACTGTACAATTAAAAATGGTTAAGATGGTATAAAAATTCTTACTGCTTAAGATGTATGATAAGGTAATGAAGACTGTTAAAATTTGCTGTTGGCAATTGTCCTAGAAGGTCCTTGCTTTTTAGAAGAATTCGGCTTATTTCTAAACACATATTTGGGTATTTTTTGTCATTGGGATTATCCTTGTTGGTTTCTTGTTCTTCATTAGCATGTTGGATCTCTTTTGCAAGGTTCATAAATTCCTTGTACAATTGGAATAAAATCAATGGTTCTGGGAGCTAAAGAAATAAAATTACATTAAAATATCTTCTACTTTTTTGTTGAAGTCAACTATTAGTGAGAGTTACTCAAATGATTAAGCACGTTCCTTTAGATTAACAAAATTTAAAGTCAAAATATATTTATTTATTTTGCAGTACTGGGGATTGAACCTAGGACCTCAAGCATGCTAGGCAAGCACTTTACTATTGAGCTTCATCTCTGCCCATAAAACTATGTTTGCTAGAGATATGACTTATATAGCAAATCAAAATCTTCATCATAAATTGTATTTATGTTAAAACAAGTTAACAGATAATCAGTTAAACTCTAAACTTTAAATGAAGTTTAAACTTTAAGCTTCATGATGAGCTTTTAAAATTCTTGTCTATATCTTCAATATATTATATTCACATCTGTCCCCCAAATGGCATGATCTCCAGTTGTTTTATTGAAACAAACCTAGGATAATGTACAAAACAAATAAAATGAATTAGAAAAGGCACAGATTTTATTAGTAAAAAATATCAAAATGCTACAGGGCTCATGTTTTCATTGGGTCAGAATGAAGATCAGCACTAGATAATATGACCTATAAAAACATGCTTTCAACATCTTTCTAATCAAATTTTAAAACAGCCTGATTTTCCATGAGTAGATTAAAAGAAAAAGTTCCTCTAACAAATGTCCACTGCCATAATGAATTTCAATGTCTCTACTGATCTGTGATAGAAAATTCAGTGTACCTTTGGCTACCTGCTGGTCCTATATTATCTGTGGAAAGTTAGGATGTTGCCCTGTGATCAGTTTCTATCTTCACCACTTTGGGATCTGAAGCAAATCACTTAATCTCTTGGAGCTTTAGGTCAATGAGTCAAATAAAGGTTACTTTCTAACACTATTGCAAGAATTGAGCACAGTATCCCACATGAAAGTCTTGGACATACAAAATTCCTAAAGCAGAATGCAAGTTTATAGTACCGGACCCCATTAATCTCCTCTCCTTGAATATCTAAAAGAGATGAAGAATGACACATTATAAGACTTATAGTTATTCAAAGGTATAAACTTCTATTTCTCATTTGAAGGGTCTGTAAAATGTGATTACAGAGTTATCAATAGTTTTCTGGGCTAACATTATAGATCCAGCAATTTATACTTAATTTCTTTTCCTCCTGTAACCCCACTAATATACAGTAAGCCCATAAGGACTAGGAAAATAGAGAAAACAAAAAGCAATATTCACAAGTAGAAGAACAGATGAACAAATCCTAACTCAGCAGTTCCAAGAAAGCTGAACCCTTGTCACTCAACATAATTTTCAGAATCCTAAAGGGACTTGGACAATCAGTACCAGGTCCTATGATCTTGGGGTAGGGTGCAGGTGGGCCATTGGAGACAGGTGGGCCTGTCTTCACTCCATGTTCTTGAGCAACTTCTTCCCTAAAAATCTGGAAATGTTTTCTCTGGGCAATGTGATACAGAGGCTCTCTGAATGGGGGCAATGCCAAACATAAGAAACAGAGAGGTGGCTGTCTGAAAATGGGGATTTGTTGGCTGTATGCACACTGAATGCACAGATCCTGCAGTCATTGTTCCCATGCTAGCTCCTATAGTATTGGTACCATATCTCTAGGCAGGAAAACCCCTTTCCAGAGGGGATTAAATAAACCAGTCCAAGAGCAGGGAACTAGAAACATGTAAAAAGGCATATCCTAAATGGTCCACCTAGAACATTTTATAGGAAAGTTCAAAGTTTTTAAAAAGTCTTAATGTGTTCAAGAGCTTCCAAAGAAATTTCACTCAAATCAAGAGTGAGTCAGATTCTACACATTCTAGACACCATGAAAGACAAAAATCAAAATGAGTAGAGAAAGAACTAACTGAAGGTCTAAAATTATGCTATCAATATGCTGGCCACTAGTTATATTTGGTGAAAGAGTACTGGAGATGCAACTGATCTAAATTGAGATGTGTTCTAAAGGAAAAATAGATACCAGATTTCAAGGACTAAGAGCTCAAATATAAATAAATAAAGAAATAAATAAACTATCTCATAATTAAAAAATACTAATTAGATATTCAAAATGTTAAATAAAATATTAAAATTAACTTCACCTATTTTTTAAAAAAATTTATGTGGCTATAGTAAATCTAATATATGAGGGTCAATCGTATTTCTACAGAGGGTTAGAAGCTAAGTAAAGAAAAGAACCCTTACAAGGAAAATCTGTGAATATCCACTGGAAAATAGCATGATATAATCATTTAAAAAATGTTATCAAAGGAATAGAAAATCAGAATTCTTGAAAATTAAAATAAGATCTCTGGAATGAAGTAATGTACATTAGTCAAAAAGATAAAGTTGAGGAAATGTCTTAGAAAGTTATTGAAGAAAAAAAGAATAATAATAGAGGAAAGGTAAGGTAAGGGAACTAGCTTCAACCAAAAAGTACAAAAGACAGAGGAGGGAGGAAATGGGCAATAAAAATCAAGAAAAGTTCTAGGAACTAAAGCACTGACTACTGACAGAGCTCATGGAGTGGCCATAATAGTGGATGAAAATATGTCCACATCAATATACAATATTGTAAAATCTTAGGATGATGGAGGTCAGAGGAAGATTCTATTTGCTTTTAGAGACAAAACAATAGGCACATAAAGAGTTAGGAATGAAATAAGGAGGATTCACATTTTAAGAGAACAAAAACACCCATACCTTCATAATTCAGAGGAAAAAGAATTTCCAGCCTATAATACTAAAACTTCCATACTATTACACTACTCCATATCTATTAAGAGAGTAGAAAAGACATTTATGGATGAACACGTTTTCAAATATTCAATCCTACACTTCACTTTGCTTAAGGACAGACATAACAAAAACAGAATAACCCCAAAACAAGGAAAACAGGAGAGGTGTTCCATCACAAAAGAGAGGAGAGGAGAGTAATCTCAGGATGACAGTTAATAACCAAATTAAAAGGGATCTGTAAGAGAGCAAAAGAACTCCAGAGAAGGACAGATTAAGGATTATCAGCACTATTCTCTCTGTCATTATCTCTTCATTTTCACCCAAGGATAGAAGACCAGCTGGGTCTGACCTAAATCTCTTTGTACTTGGCTCACAACAATGTGTTGATTAAGTTCCTGTAACTCCTCTGTAAGCGGCTGCCTAAAGCCAGCAAGGTCACTTAATTCATTCCACAGATGTGTGTGTTTGTTCTGTGTGTGTGTGTGTGTGTGTGTGTGTGTGTGTGTGTGTGTGTGTTTGACTTACTCCTGCAAACTGCAGGTATAATAGTGAGCACAGAAAATGACAATATAGGACAGCCCACTCCCTGACCATATTCCTGCTGGATTTCTAGTACCTACTTTATGGGAAGAGTTATGCTTGATGCCCCAAACATGATGAACTTCATGGCCTTGCCTACTGACCTCCCCAAATAGCTACTTTGAAACATCACTGAAGGCAAAGCTACACTATGATCTAGATACTGTTCTACTTACTCAATATTCCTAACAGTGTGAACACTGACTTGTACTTAATAGTTACGTTTATGCTTTTAAGTCAGTATTATAAAACTTAAAGAAACAAAAACTTAATAAGTATTATTTATTCTTTTATGTTTAGGAAAATGTTTATCCCTTTTACATGATTAGGAGGACCTCCAAAGGTGGAGCTGGGAGGCTGCAACATGGAAGAGGTACCTGGAAGATTTGTACAAGGGATAGTAATATTCTATCTTCTTAAGCAGGGTGATGGGAAATAAATTTTATTTTATTATTATTATTATTATTCTTTAAACTGTATGTATATTTTATATACATTTTATGATCTGTACATCAATAATGAGAAAAACGTTAACATGGGAGGATCAGTGGAGTGGAGTTGGGGGAAGAAGGTAGGAAGAAGAGGGACTGAAGAAGAGTGAGTCAGATTCCACACATATATGAAATTGTCAGGATGAATCTAGCTACTATGTATATATATAATGCTCTAATAAAAAAAAGACATCGACAGTCAGTGCCAATGAAAACATATGAAATATAAAACATATTTTTGCTCTTTTTATTTGATGGTAGGTTTAGAATAAAAACTTTACCTGTTGAAGGTATAATTTTAAGACGTCACAAATGTTATTTGGATGAAATTCTGAAAGGTCTACCAAATGCATTCCATTCTCCAAAGCTTGAAACAGTTTTTTAGTTTTTGCTTTGTTTCCAATATCACGATAAATTCCCTTGAATAGAAAAAAAAATTATGCAAAATTCTACTTTACTACAAAGGACTAAATGTAGACATCTAAACATATTTGCTGTATCTACTTCAATTTTTATTAGTATTTTAGATGAAAAGTTAAAGTCAAATCAATTAACATTTTCCAAATAAATGTGAATAAATTTAGTTATTACAAACCGAGAGTACTGATTTTCTTAAAGTCTCCTTTTCATTAAAAGAAATCACACAGGCATTTATATTTTTAGAATTTTAAGAGTTAACAATATACCTGTAAACACAAGGCTCTCTTTTCAATCTCTGAGACACATATTTTGAGTATAAAAGGAATGCCATCTGGCTCCTTTTTTGCAACTTGTGTGAATTTTACTCCAAATAAGTATATTTTTCCCACAAGTTTCTGATGACCACAAATGATGACTAAGTTTTCCAAACACTGTTGATGACAAACAAGGAGACACTACAAGAAAATGACAGTTTAAAACTGATTAACTCATCTTAAAACTATTCACAACTAAGCAAACAACAGGCATACTAATAACAACAAAAATGAGTTACACATAAGGGGCTAATGTGATTCCAAAAATATCTTACCTCTTCACATTCAACACCTTGGAATACATTTACAATGCCTTCACAATCTCTGCATTCTGTGGGGAATCTCAATTTTCGGAACTTGTGAGTGATAGCTGCTTTTGACATCAATGGTTTCTTAAATGTTTCAAGGGAACTGGGTCCTTACAACAAAAATGTTATTGTATAGGAGGGTAAATTGACCAAAAAACAAAACAAAACAAAAACCAAACCTATATATCTATATCTATATCTATATATATATCATGATATTGTACTTGAAATAATTTTTAGACTTTGAGATTATTCATATATTACAAAAAGCTATTATTTTGAGTTTCTAACTTGAAAAAAGTATCCAATTTATAGATCTCTTTTATAAAACACATACTTTTATTCAACATTTTATCCATGAGTAAAAATCACCATCAAGCCCATAAAATAATTGGAAGATACTATGGCATAATGTTTTCTGAATCAGCAAATTTAAGCCAAGCACAATGGTGTATGCCTGTGATCCTAGCAACTTAGGAGGCTGAGGCAGGAGAATCACAAGTTTGAGGCCCACCTCAGCAACTTTAGTGAGACACTGTCTTGAAATAAAAAATGAAAAAGGCCAAGGATGGCATCTCAGTGATAGAGTGCCCCAGAGTTCAATCCCTAGTCCCAGGGGAAAAAATAATATTTATACTTGTATTAATATGCTCTTCACAGAGTTGGGAAGTATGTTCATAGGTGGAATATGAATGCTACAAATGCTTCAATGAAGAACAGCAACATGAGGTGAGTATGTTAGAAGTATTTACATTAAGGATAGATCTCTTCTTAATTCACTATAAAATTATAGGTAATACTAGCTAGTTATATTTTAATATTATATCAATATTCCACTAATTTGGGAAGTTATGCCAAGACAGGCATCTGCAGGTATCAAATGTACAAAATTATTTTGTATGAGTCTAATTTGAGTCATTAAGGTAACTGACTTGAATATCCTTCAGCACCCAAAACATTCCTTATTCTGAAGAAGTACACTGAATCTGCTCTTCCTGCTTGATTTCTTATACTCTTTCTTTAGAAGGAGATTTCTCAGACTTTCTCAGGCATGCTCCCTTTTAACAGTAAGTCATTGGATTTATGAAAGAAGACCATACCTAGCCTGCTATTTTAATACCATGCCAATACATTTTAGATCTACTAATTTTGTTGCTTTTTTTTTTTTTTTAATTTTTGGTGGTGCTGGGAACTGAACCTACTGAACTATGACCTTGTGCATGATAAGCAAATACTCTACCACTAAGCTATTATCCCTAACCCTGCTACTTATTTTTCTATTTGTGATTTAAATAACTGATTATTATGTTGTCAACTAATACTTGAACATAATTATTGGGATATATTTAAGTTACTGTGTGGCGCTTTTGTTTAGTACACAGCAAAGTAATGATTCTTTAAAGACACTATTTTTCTAACATCATGAGGTGCTACAACTTCAACCAATTTAATGGGTTTTCATTCAAGTGAATACAATACAATACCAGCTTCTGAAGGGGAAGGTGGCCCTCTTTCATCTAAATCATCTGCAGAAGACATGGTTCCACTGGATGGAGTTTGTGGAACTTTTTGATGAAAGTCTCCTAAAAGAAAATTGTTGCTACCATTACCTGGCTATTCATGATAAAATATTACAAATAGGGGGCTGGGACTGTGGCTCAGCGGTAGCACACTTGCCTTGCATGGGTGAGGCATTGGGTTCAATTCTCAGTACCACGTATAAATAAATAAAATAAAGATCTATCAACAACTAAGAGAAAAAGTATTAAAAAAGAATATTACAAATAGGAAATGACAATATTTTTGGAATTATACAAGTCATACTATTTTATTAGCTTCACTGGAAAATTTTGCTTGCTTTTTTATCTTTTTTAAAAAATATTTTATTAGTTGTTGATGGACCTTTATTTTTTTTTTTTCAGGTTTCTAGGGTTATAAAAAATAATTTATTTATTTTTTATTTTTTATTGTTGGCTGTTCAAAACATTACATAGTTCTTGATATATCATGTTTCACACTTTGATTCAAGTGGGTTATGAGCTCCCATTTTTACCCCATATACAGATTGCAGAATCACATCAGTTACACATCCATTGATTTACATATTGCCATACTAGTGTCTGTTGTGTTCTGCTGCCTTTCCTATCCTCTACTATCCCCCCTCCCCTCCCCTCCCCTCCCCTCTTCTCTCTCTGCCCCCTCTACTGACATTCATTTGTCCCCCTTGTATTATTTTTCCCTTTCCCCTCACTTCCTCTTGTATGTACTTTTGTATAACCCTGAGGGTCTCCTTCTATTTCCATGCAATTTCCCTTCTCTCTCCCTTTCCCTCCCACCTCTCATCCCTGTTTAATGTTAATCTTCTTCTCATGCTCTTCGACCCTACTCTGTTCTTAGTTACTCTCCTTATATCAAAGAAGACATTTGGCATTTGTTTTTTAGGGATTGGCTAGCTTCACTTAGCATAATCTGCTCTAATGCCATCCATTTCCCTGTAAATTCTATGATTTTGGATGGACCTTTATTTATTTATATGTGGTGCTGAGAATTGAGCCCAGTGCCTCATACATGCTAGGCAAGCGCTTTACCACTGAGCCACAACCTCAGCCCCTCCATTCTTATATTCTAGATAACAGGGAGTTCTGATGTTCATTCATTCCTGGGAAAAAAAGGAATTTAACTAAATCCATCTGACTTTTCCAAATAAATTTAAAATTAGGTCATATATTCCTATGAGAACTTACTGCCAACTTCTGATAGAAAGTATTAGAGGTTGTAAGCCTCACAAAGATAGGTAGTATCTGATATTCATGTTCTATATCTAATATCTGACAGTGGCTAGCAAAATAGTAAAGTTGTCATTAAATGTTTCCTAAGTTACAAATAAATGTATATAATCTAAGGCCTTCTAAAGTATACAAAAATCATTTGAACCCAATAATCCAATAGTAAAATTAAATTATGTTATTAGTAATTCAGGAGATAGGAGCCAGGAACAACAACCTAGGGATCTCTAGCCAGGAACTGAAACCACAAGTTCAAACTATGTCAAAGGACACTGCTGTGTATATATCAAAGCTGGTTTGGAAGCAGACTGACTAGCAGAGATTTACTCTGATGAAATTATAAACAGGTCTACAACTGAGTAAAAAATTCACCTTAACTCAAAATACTTAAAAAAAAAAAAAGGCCTTGGAATTTGATGAAGTCAAACCCTATAACATCCCCCAAGGGTCTAGGAGGAAGGCAGACAGCCAGAAAGGACTATAGCAGTCTTTGGTGGAAGAATGTGGAAGCAAGACTCTCTTGGGTTTAAATGTGACCTTCTCCTGCTAGCTATAAAACCTATGGTGAATTGTTCCAATTATGGACTTTAAGGCAGGCATGGTGGTTATAATTGGGACTAGGTCTCATACATAAAGCCTGATTTTCTAATTCCAGAGCTCTAGTTCATTTAATGATAAAATGAGCAATCTGTTCCTTCATAAACCTGTATTCTCTTCAGAGTGAAAAGTACCTGTTACGTCTGCATTCTTAGAGCATCTGTCCTCTTCTGTTTCATTACAATTGTCAGGAAGGTGCAAAACATCCTCTAAAGCATCAGCAGGGCCACATCTAGGCTTCTGGGAACTATTTGTTAATGGTTTATTTACATTCCTAAGAAAAAGCAAATAAAGCTCAGCACTAACAATATCTACTTTATACCACAGTCAGAAAAATTTGTTCATTTAATAAATGTACAGTAATTAACTGAATATTATGAACAAATTATTACATGGTTCAGCTTCTTAAAGGAGATATGGGTAAAACTTATTTTCACAGTTGAAACATGAACAGGAATAGCAATGGTATAGTTAGTAATTCACTTTACGGTTAAACTTTTCCAACATCACCTCAGTGGAAAATGTAGGTTAAATTTTGTGGACATTCAAAATGTGTATGTTTGTCCTTTGCCATTCCCAAAAGATTTTTATGTCTCACAGAACTGAAGTCTGTCAAAACGGAAAGCTTTACTCTCAAGTGAGTTACATCTATTCACTAAATGGACTAAGAAATGACAAAATAATACAAAAAAATCCAGAAATTTATAAAGCTAATTCTATGAATGTTAGAAAAGATACCTCTTTATAACAATCAGGAACTTAGGAAATGTCTTATATCTAGAAATCCATGTATATAGTAATTCTTACCCATCAACTTTTTCTTCTTCAGTTGAATTTGTAGCCTTCACAGATTCACTATATTCTTGGCCTGGATCATAAAGTTTGGCGCTATCACAGAGAGACTGTAAACTGTTTGCAAGGGAGGCAGCCTGCAAGTGCTGCATCTGGAAAAGGTTAACTGTTACCTATAGTCACCGATACAAAAGGCAGAAACAACTCATTATATACAGAATGCATTATAAATAAATGTAATTGATTTCAATGAATGCACCAATATAAAGGGCATAAAAGTAAAACAGCACTGAATACCTCTGTACACATGGTATACTGCCTAATATTACGAAAGATAAAGATTGTAAATAAAAAAGCAGTTTTAATCTAATATCTAGGAATGATCATTTCCTGCAAAACGGTCTTAAACTGTAAAGTGTAAAAGATACAACCTACTCCCCTGATGGTTCACAATCTGAGGATCCACAGCTCTGTACCCTGCTGGTTTGACCACACTGCTTACACTTACTTATATGACCGTGATCAAGTTATTGATAACCAGTGATTTGAAGAAAATTGACATTCGAATGAATCACCGGAGAGACCTTGTTCAAATGCAAAGTGTGGATTGAAACCCAAGATCCTGCATTCCTTACAGGCTCCCAAAGAAATGGCAATATGACTGTTTCAAAGACCTCATTTTTAGAGAAAAGGTTTTCTAGAATTTTGTTTCTGCATCAGTTAAAAAGGAGGTAAAAACAATTATATTTTACCCAATCTGACTACATGTGAATTAAATAACTTAATGTAGACAAATAGCTCAATACACTGGTATGTAAATACTTAATCTTAAATATCATCAACTATAGTTTGAGGTGAAGAAGATGTGTCAAAGGTAAATGGTTAACCTAAATGACTTACAAGGTAATTTCAAATCCTTGGATTTTATAATCCTATTCAATTATTTTATATTTCTGTAAGCTACAACATTAATTAATTAAAATTTGGTAAATTAATGAAACATAATTTTAAATACCCAAACATTTTAAATGTTTCTTATTCAGATGCAGTAATCTTACTATCCCTGGGCTACACTGAATTTGCTCAAAAACCCTGGGCAGAATGCACAAATCAGCTAAGAACTCCAAAAAGAAAATGGTAGTGGATAGAATGTAGCAAATAAATTACAATTCAACATATATTTTCCTTGCTCCCACCCCATCACATTTCCAGCCCATGCTTGGCCCCTATGCAAAAACAGTTTGAGATCCAGAAGTATACACAGGATATGGATAGAAAGAACTCCAAGAGAGATCCTCTCCAGTCTAAGAAACAAACAAACAAAAAACACATGGAATAGGAGATGTGACTAAAAGAGCAGGTGATAATCCTGGTTTCTTTGGTGGATTTGTTTCCTTTCCTGCCAGATGAATTGTGCTCCAAGGAGTGAGTGGATATGAAATTCCTCTTGTTTTCCTTTATTCTCCCCTTATTTAATGACTGAGAATTGATGCCTCTGGCTCCCTGGAGGACAGCAGAGTAGGCAGGTACATTTTAGTTTCCCAGTCAGAAGACTAGGAAGGGAGGCACACAGGAGCTGGAGAGAGAATCTAACTACATCAAATTCTGTTAAACTTAAAAAAAGAAAAAAGAATAAAAAAAGAAATGAATGTTCAATACAGGTTATAAACAGGATGAAAAGTCACAGAATGTATGCTGAAAATAGTTCAGATATCATCTAATGTTACTTGTCACACAAAGAACCAGGAAAATCTCGAAAGTTTCATCAACTCACAAGTGAAAAGACAGTGTACAGATATCAACACAGATGGTGCAATTATCAGATAAAAACTCTAAAGCAGCTATGATAACATGTTCAAGAAGTGAGGACAATCAATCTTGATACATGAACAGACAGAAGTCTTAGAAGAGAAATAGAAGATTCAAAAAAGAAACAAAAGGGAATTTTCCGATTACAAAATTTACTAAAGGATTGAATAGGAAAACGGAGTCAGTGAACCTGAAGACAAATCCATAGGACAATAAAGTTGCCCCTCAATTTATGATATACTTACTTCCTGATAAACTCACCCTAAGTTGAAGATGTATTTAAAACCCATTGTAAAGTTGAACAGGGTTAAGGCTGAGTCACAGTAAGTTGGGGACTGTAAAAACAATTAAAGGTAAAAAGATTGGGGGGGAAAAACAGGATCATTCAAACCTGTCAGAGCACTTGAGTCACCTGAGTTTAAGAGAAGAGAAAGAAAGTGCTACAAATGAAAATATTTGAAAACAAAACAAAACAACAACTAAAACCTTGTCGATATTTGCAAGGGTCAAACGTGTAGATTCAAGAAATTCAGTGAATCCAAAACAGGAAAAAGTCAGCAAACTCCATGCACAGATATATCTTAGCCAAACTGCTGAAAAGCAAACACAAAGAAGATCTAACCTTGGAAGTAGCCAAAGAAAAGCAACGTAAACCATATAAGGAACAATGATGCAAATGACTATGGATTTCTTCTAAGAAACCATGGAGGCCAGAGGCAGTGAAACAACATTTTTAAAGTGGTGGGGGAAGAAAAACAACAACCGAATTGTGTATTTAAAACTCAATGTACATTGTGTATAAATGCCACATTTTTTTAATCCATTCGTCTATTGAAGGGCATCTGGGTTGGTTCCACAGTCTTGCTATTGTGAATTGAGCTGCTATGAACATCGATGTAGCAGTGTCCCTGTAGCATGCTCTTTTTAGGTCTTTAGGGAATAGACCAAGAAGGGGAATAGCTGGGTCAAATGGTGGCTCCATTCCCAGCTTTCCAAGACATCTCCATACTGCTTTCCAAATTGGCTGCACCAATTTGCAGTCCCACCAGCAATGTACAAGTGTACCCTTTTCCCCACATCCTCGCCAGCACTTGTTGTTGTTTGACTTCATAATGGCTGCCAATCTTACTGGAGTGAGATGGTATCTTAGGGTGGTTTTGATTTGCATTTCTCTGACTGCTAGAGATGGTGAGCATTTTTTCATGTACTTGTTGATTGATTGTATGTCCTCCTCTGAGAAGTGTCTGTTCAGGTCCTTGGCCCATTTGTTGATTGGGTTGTTAGTTATCTTATTGTCTAATTTTTGGAGTTCTTTGTATACTCTGGATATTAGGGCTCTGTCTGAAGTGTGAGGAGTAAAGATTTGTTCCCAGGATGTAGGCTCTCTATTTACCTCTCTTATTGTTTCTTTAGCTGAGAAAAAACTTTTTAGTTTGAGTAAGTCCCATTTGTTGATTCTAGTTATTAACTTTTGTGCTATGGGTGTCCTATTGAGGAATTTGGAGCCCGACCCCACAGTATGTAGATCGTAGCCAACTTTTTCTTCTATCAGACGGCGTGTCTCTGATTATGCTGAGTGAAGCTAGCCAATCCCTAAAAAACAAATGCCAAATGTCTTCTTTGATATAAGGAGAGTAACTAAGAACAGAGTAGGGACGAAGAGCATGAGAAGAAGATTAACATTAAACAGAGATGAGAGGTGGGAGGGAAAGGGAGAGAAAAAGGAAATTGCATGGAAATGGAAGGAGACCCTCAGGGTTATACAAAAGAACATACAAGAGGAAATGAGGGGAGAGGGAAAAATAATACAAGGGGGAGAAATGAAGGTCAGTAGAGGGGGTAGAGAGAGAAGAGGGGTGGGGAGGGGAGGGGAGGGGGGATAGTAGAGGATAGGAAATGTAGCAGAATACAACAGACACTAGTATGGCAATATGTAAATCAATGGATGTGTAATTGATGTGATTCTGCAATCTGTATATGGGCTAAAAATGGGAGTTCATAACCCACTTGAAGAAAAGTGTGAAAGATGATATATCAAGAACTATGTAATGTTTTGAACAACCAACAATAAAAAAAAAAAAAAAAAAAAAAAAAAAAAAAAAAAAAACTCAATGTACAGTGAAAATGTTCTTTAGAATTAAGGACAACATGAAGGTATTCTTAGATAAAGGGTAATTTGAAAAATTGTGACCAGCAGACTGGCTATAAAAAGAAATGGTAAAGGAAGTTCTGTTTACAGAAGAAAAATGTTACCAGAGGGAAGATGGAACTGCAGGAATGAAAGGAAAATAAACAGAAATGGAAAATATATGGGCAAATATCATATATTACTTTCCTTCTCTATAATACATATGACTTTTAAGCAAAAATTTTAAGAGGGCCTGGTGAGGTCTCTCATGTATGAACACATATCAATCACAATCCTCAGTGGTTAAGGGGACTTGTATAGTAGCTAGGTTTCCACATTTACTTCAAGTGGTACAATATTAGTTCTCTGTGAACTGTGAAATATTAAATACACTTATGCTTCAGTATCCATTAGGGATGGTTTTAGGATACCCCTCAGATACCCAAATCTCAGATACTCAAGCCCCTTATATAAAACGGCACAGTATTTGTACAATAATCGATGCATACTCTCCCAAATACTTTAAATAAGATTCATAGATTACTTATAGTGTGTGATATGATGCAAACGCCATGTAAATTGTTGTTATACTATATTGTTTGGAGAATGATAGAAAGAAAATCTGTACACGTTCTATAGTACAGATGTGATGTGTTTTTTGTTGAATTCATGGATGTGGAATCCATGCGTGGAGGATCAACTGTATACACACACAAGCACACACACAAATACTGCAATTACTAGTATAACCAACTAAAATACATATGTGTACAATGAGATATAATATAAAAATCTAATATTTAAATTAAATAGACCAAATGTAGATGAGCATTTTAAATTAAAATATAATTCTGATAATAGATTAAATTAAATATATAATAGACAAAATGTAATTCCAGAAAATTATCAATTCAACCAAAAGAAGACAGTAAAAGGGAAGCAGATAAAGGAAATATAAGGTACGAACAGGAAAGAAATAAAATGGACCTACATATGAACATATATGCTACTTATATTCTATATAAGAAACTTGCTTTAAATACAATGATAAAGTTAAAAATAAAAAGAATGGAAGAAGAAGATATACCATGTTCAAAAGAAAATTGAAATAACTATCAATATTATATAAATTAGACTAAGCAAGGACTTTTACCAGGATAAATGGAGACATTTCATAAAGATAAAAGGACTGATTTATCAATATCATATAACAATTGTTAATGTGGAAGTAACTAACAACATAGCTCAAAATACATAAAAACTGAAGGAACTAAAAATACACAATATGATTGTGTCTGCAAACTCTTAGTAACTGATGAACATTTTTAAAAGTAACCAAGAATATATAAGAAATAAATTTCACTACAAACTAAGAGGAACTGACACTCATGAAACACTCCAGTAAACAATAGAATGCACATTTTTTCAAGTACACACATGGAATATTCATTATTAATCTTTTCAAAGAAACACCTTTTAGTTTCACTGATTTTTCTTTTCCTTTTTCAGTTTTATTGATTTTTCCGCTTTTTATTCTTTTGTTTGTTCTTGACTCAATCTTGAGTCATAAAACAAACCAAAACAAATTTAAAAGAACTGAAATCATACAAAGTATTTCTTCCACCATAATGAAATTAAACTGGAAATAATCAGTATCTAGAAAAATAATCTTCAAGTACTTGGAAAATTAAACAACAAACTTTACATTACCCCTATCTCAAAAATGAAGTCTTAAGGGAAAATAGAAAGTATTTTAAACTAAAAAAAATGAAATTATATTTCAAAACTTGTGAGATTTTTGAGTTAAACAATGATATAGGGAAATTTAAAGCGTTAAATATTTTTACTAGAAAAGCAGGAAGGTTTCAATAAACAATGTAACCTCCTATCTTTAAGAAACTTAAAACAAAAAGCAAACATGAAATAAAGAATAAAAAGCAGAAATCAATAAAACTGAAAAAAGAAAAATCAATGCAAATAATAATTATGCTTGAAAGCGATTTTTTGAAAATATAAATAAAATTTATAAACTTGGAGCCAGTTTGATCCGAGAGAAAACCTGCCAGTGCAAAGGAGGGGAGATAAGGAGTGGATATAAATGATCTACATCAGAAACAAAAGAGGAGAGATCACTACAACCTACACACATATCAAGAGGATGAGGAAACACTACAGACAACCCTAGCACCTAAGTTCAGCAATTTAAGATGATAGGCCTGGGGCTGGGATTGTAGCTCAGCAGTAGAGTGCTCGCCTAGCACTTGTAAGGCTCTGGGTTCGATCCTCAGCACCACATAAAAATAAATAAATAAAATAAAGGCATTGAGTCCAGCTACACCTAAAAAAAAAAAATTGAAAAAAAGAAGATGATAAGCCCAATTCCATATAAGTCACAGACTACCAAAATTTATCTAAGAAAAATTATTAACTTGCATAGGATTTTATCAACAGAAGTTGAATATGTAGTAAAAAATCTTGCTAAAAAGAAAATCCCAAGCCCAGATACTTTCACCAGGGAATGCTACCAAACATCTAAACAGGAAATAACACATATTTAATATGTGAAAATAGAAAACAGAATAGGAGGGAACACTTCCCAATTCATTTTATGAAATGGGAATTACCCTAAACTAAAACCAAATGAAAAAGGAAAACAATGCACCTCAGAAAGAAGATTAATCTCAAGGACAAAACAAACAAAACAAATTACCCAAATGATAAATAGGCTAAGAAACTGAAAAGACACCTCACAGAAGAAATATAATTGATCAACAAATGTATGAAAAAATGTTCAACATCTCTAGCAATTAGAGAAATGTAAATCAAAACTACTCTAAAATGTTATCTCACTCTGGGCAGAATGGCAATTATGAAGAATACAAGCAACAATGTGGGCTAGTATTGTGGTTCAGTGGTAGAATGCTTGTCTCACATATATGAGGCAGTGGGTTCGATCCTCATCCCCACATAAATAAATAAAATGAATAAAATAAAAGTATTGTGTCCATATACAACTAAAAAAAAAGAATACAAGCAACAATAAATGTTGATGAGGATGTGGGAAAAAGGTACACATACACTTGGGTGAAGTAGTATGGAGATTCCTCAGAAAATGTGGAATGAAACCACCATTTGACCCAATTATCCCACTCCTCAGTTTGTACCCAAAGGACTTAAAATCAGCATACTACAGTGACACAGTCACACCCATGTTTATACCAGCTCAACTCACAATAGCTAAACTATGGAACCAACCCAGGTATCCTTTAACAGATGAATGGATAAAGAAACTGCAGTATATAATACACAATGGAATATTACTCAGTCTTTTAAATAAGAATGAAATGATGGCATTTGCTGGTAAGTGGATGGAGCTAGAAAATATCATGCTAAGTGAAATAAACCAATCCCCAAAAAACAAAGGCCAAATGTCTTCTCTGATATGTAATGCTAATTCACAATAAAAGGAGGGAGCTAGGGAAGAATAGAATTACTTTAGATTAGGTAGAGGGGATTGAAGGGAGGGGAGGGGATATGGGGTTAGAAAGAACAGCAGAATGAATTGGACATTATTACCCTTTGTGCATATATGATTATACGACTGGTGTGATTCTACATCAGGTAGAACCAGAAGAATGAGAAGCTATATCCATTTATATATAATGTGTCAAAATGTATTCTATGGTCTTGTATAACTAATTAGAACAAATTTTCAAAAAAGAAAAAAATATAGCAATATCTTTTACTATCTTTTAATATAACAAGATATTAGCAAACTGAATCTACCTATATATAAGAGGAACAAACAAGAGGAGCTAATCCCAGAATGCAAGGCCTGATCAACACTCCAATAACAATTGAATTTACCACATTAATGGGCTAGAGAAGACAGACCACATGATTACATCAAATAATATAGAAAATATTTTATACATTCCAACATTTATTCATGATAAAACTCTCAGCAAACTAGCAAAAAGAGAAATTCATTGATCAGATTGAAGGGTATCTTCAAATATTTATAGATATCACCATATTTAATGTTGAAAGATCTAAATATTTTTCCCCCTGATGGAGAATAAGACAAGGATGTGATCTCTTACCTCTCTTACTTGACAGTGGGACCCCATTCAACAGGGAGCCCCATCTAGTGCAATAAGAAAAAAAAATAAAAGAAATACACACAGGATGGGGCTGGGGATGTGGCTCAAGCGGTAGCGCGCTCGCCTGACATGCGTGCGGCCTGGGTTCGATCCTCAGCACCACATACAAAACAAAGATGTTGTGTCCACTGAAAACTAAAAAATAAATTCTCTCTCTCTCTCTCTCTCAAAAAAAAAAAAAAAAAGAAAAGAAAAGAAAGAAATACACACAGGAAAGGGAAATATAAAAACTGTTCTTATTTGCAGGTAATGTGACTTTCTATGTAGAAAACCCCAAGAATCGGGCTGGGGATATGGCTCAAGCAGTGGCGCGCTCTCCTGGCATGCGTGCGGCCTGGGTTCGATTCTCAGCACCACATACAAACAAAGATGTTGTGTCCGCCGATAACTAAAAAATAAATATCAAAAATTCTCTCTCTCTCTCTCTCTTAAAAAAAAAAAAAACCCAAGAATCTACACAAGCTCCTAAAACATGTGAATTTACCTAGGTTGTAAGGAATAAGAGCAATATAAAGAAATTAACTGTATTTCCAAATATTATTAAACAACTGGAACTTGAAAGTGTATCACATACATAGATTTAAATTTAACAAAACCTGGGCTGGGATTGTGGCTCAGCGGTAGAGCGCTCCCCTAGCACGGGCGGGGACCTGGGTTCGATCCTCAGCATCACATAAAAATAAAGGCATTGTGTTGTGTCCATCTACACATAAAAAATAAATATTTTTAAAAAATTTAACAAAACCTGAAAGAGATTTATATGTTGAAAACTACAAAATGCTGGTTTAAAAAAATCAATAACCTAAATAAATGGAAAAATATATAATGTTCATGGATTTAAAAAGATGCTACATCTATAATCAATTCTCTATAATATCATCTAACAATTAATACAACCTCAATAAAAATGTTAGTAAGATTTTTCTGTAGATAAACATAACTGGATTCTAACATTTTAATGGAAAATTAAAGGATTTTAAACATAAACAATTCTGCAAAAAGAATAAAAGTGGAAGACTCAAATTACCTAGTTTTAAAACTTGATATAAAGCAACTGAATCAAGATATTGGGGTTTTCTCAAAAGGATAAACAAATATTCCATTTGTTAATGCAATAAAATGGAGAATCCAGAAACAAATATAAACAAATGTGGTCCAGTGATTTTTAAAAATAGATGCAAGGCATTTTGAAGAAAATGGCACAGTGTTTTCAACCAATGGTATCAGAACAAGTGGACATCTATATTAACCGTGTCTTTTATTTTCTGTATTACATGATATTTTGATGTCTTAAAAAACACAAAACAATGCTAGCCAGGGAGAGACTGCCCCTTCTTGGGCTAGATAACTCTTAAAATAGCCCAGGGCTCAGCTGGGATCACATACTTCACATCAAACCAAGGAGTCCCAAATCTATAACCCTAGTCGACTCCCAAACTCTTACCTCAAGCCAACGATTTCCTCTGACCCTCTATCAACCCAAGGTCAGGTACCAAGCAACTAGAGATCATCCCTGTGTCCCGAAGCCCACTGGAATTATTCAAACTAGCCAGTTCTAAACTGTTACTTTGCTCATTTTGCCTCTCCTGAGGAAACCCCAATAAAGACGCTAACTCAACTTTCCTTTCACTCCTGCATCTGCCTGCCAAACTTGCTATGATAAGTCCCGTACTCTTCAGAAAATGTAAGCAATAAATTCTTCTAGGAATGGCATTGACCTCTCTTGTATTTGGTACAATATCACTTCCGTAAATTGAAATTCCACAGGTATAATTTTAATATAACATCTATATGCTAAAAATCAAACTTCAATCTATACCTCTTATGAAAATCAATAGGAAATCAATAGAGAAAAGGGACCAGGAGAAGGGAAGAGACAAGAGAAAAGGCAATTGGTAGGGAATGATATTGCCAAATTATTTTGTTATACTGTATGCATGTATGAGTATGAAACCACAAATCCCACCATATGTATAGTTATAAAAAAATGGAAAAAAGTAACTCAAAATGGATCATATATCTAAATGTAAAATTACACAATTTTGTCAGGCACCATGGTGCATGTCTCTAATCCCCTCAACTCAGGAGGCTCATACAGGAGGATCCTTGCAAGTTCATGTGTAGCCTTAGTAACTTAGTGAGATACTGTTTAAAAATAAAAGGACTGGGGGATGTAGCTCAGTGGTAAAGAGCCCCTGGGTTTAATCCATAATTCAAAAGTAAATAAATAAATAAATACGACAAATAAATAAAACTCTGATGAAGTATCTTTATTCTTAGATATAACATCAAAAACACGACCCATAAAAGAAGAAATAAGCTAGACTCCATCCAAATTAAAATCTTTTGCTCCATGAAAGACTTTACTAAAATTGTAAAAAGAAGCTGTGAATGGGAGAAGCTCAACAACAGAAAACAAACAACTCAATAAAAAATTAAATTAGATAGGAAAAGTACAGATTACAAATGAGCCTTTTAAACATTTTTAAAAATATCATCAGTCATTCTGGAAACACAAATTGAAGCCACAATTAGATAATACTACCCATCTGTTAGAATAGCTAAGACGTAAAAACAAGAAATGACAAATGTCAAGGACACAGAATAACTGGAATTCTCATGCACCACTGATTAAAACCACTCTGGAAAATAGTTTGGCAGTTTCTTATTGAGTTAAACATGCATTTAGCAATATTAACCAGTAAAACCCACTCCTAGATTACTTAAAATAATAAAAACATATTCAACAAAAGCCTGTAAATAAACATTCATATAGCTCTATGCATAATTGCCCCAAACTAGAAACAACACAAATATCCAACTTTTTTTTTTTGTAAATGGATAAACACTGTGGTGTAGTCATATAGTAGACTACTGTTCAACAACACAAAGAAACACGCCGTCTGATAGAAGAAAAAGTTGGCTACGATCTACGTACTGTGGGGTCGGGCTCCAAATTCCTCAATAGGACACCCATAGCACAAAAGTTAATAACTAGAATCAACAAATGGGACTTACTCAAACTAAAAAGTTTTTTCTCAGCAAAAGAAACAATAAGAGAGGTAAATAGAGAGCCTACATCCTGGGAACAAATCTTTACTCCTCACACTTCAGATAGAGCCCTAATATCCAGAGTATACAAAGAACTCAAAAAATTAGACAATAAGAGAACAAACAACTCAATCAACAAATGGGCCAAGGACCTGAACAGACACTTCTCAGAGGAGGACATACAATCAATCAACAAGTACATGAAAAAATGCTCACCATCTCTAGCAGTCAGAGAAATGCAAATCAAAACCACCCTAAGATACCATCTCACTCCAGTTAGATTGGCAGCCATTATGAAGTCAAACAACAACAAGTGCTGGCGAGGATGTGGGGAAAAGGGTACACTTGTACATTGCTGGTGGGACTGCAAATTGGTGCAGCCAATTTGGAAAGCAGTATGGAGATTTCTTGGAAAGCTGGGAATGGAGCCACCATTTGACCCAGCTATTCCCCTTCTCGGTCTATTCCCTAAAGACCTAAAAAGAGCATGCTACAGGGACACTGCTACATCGATGTTCATAGCAGCACAATTCACAATAGCTAGACTGTGGAACCAACCTAGATGCCCTTCAATAGATGAATGGATAAAAAAATGTGGCATTTATACACAATGGAGTATTACTCTGCATTAAAAAATGACAAAATCATAGAATTTACAGGGAAATGGATGGCATTAGAGCAGATTATGCTAAGTGAAGCTAGCCAATCCCTAAAAAACAAATGCCAAATGTCTTCTTTGATATAAGGAGAGTAACTAAGAACAGAGTAGGGTCGAAGAGCATGAGAAGATTAACATTAAACAGGGATGAGAGGTGGGAGGGAAAGGGAGAGAGAAGGGAAATTGCATGGAAATAGAAGGAGACCCTCAGGGTTATACAAAAGTACATACAAGAGGAAGTCAGGGGAAAGGGAAAAATAATACAAGGGGGACAAATGAATGTCAGTAGAGGGGGCAGAGAGAGAAGAGGGGAGGGGAGGGGAGGGGAGGGGGGATAGTAGAGGATAGGAAAGGCAGCAGAACACAACAGACACTAGTATGGCAATATGTAAATCAATGGATGTGTAACTGATGTGATTCTGCAATCTGTATATGGGGTAAAAATGGGAGCTCATAACCCACTTGAATCAAAGTGTGAAATATGATATATCAAGAACTATGTAATGTTTTGAACAGCCAACAATAAAAAATTAAAAAAAAAAGAAAAAAAAAAAAGAAATGGACTGTTGATACATGCATAACACTGAGGAATTTCAAAGGCATTAGGCTGTGTAAAAGAAGCCTGTTTCCAAAGGTTACCTACTATATGATTACATTTATATAACTTCTGGAAAAGACTGAAGTAATGAGATGAGAACACAATTGAACTTGCCAGGGGTTAGGACAAGATGGAGAGTTTGACTATAAAGGTGTAGCATGAAAGAACATTTTTTGTGTCACTGAGGATTGAACCCAGCAGGGTCTTGCACGTGCTAGGCAGGTATTCTGCCACTGAGCTACATACTCCCTGAGCCCATTTTTGTTTTAAACATTTTTCAGATGTTGATGGACCTGTATTTTATTCATTTATTTATATGTGGTACCAAGAATTGAACCCAGTGCCTCACACATGCTAGGCAAGTGCACTACCACTGATCCACAACCTCAGCCCCTGAGCCCATTTATTTTGAAATACATTCTCACTAAGTGCCCAGGATGGCCTCGGGCTTGGAGATCCTCCAGCCTCCACCTTCTGAGTAGCTGGAATGGCAGGTGTGTGCCACCATACCTGCCGCAACAGTATATACGTGTGTGTGTGTATGTGTGTGTGTGTGTGTGTTTTAAACTGGGGATTGAAGCCAGGAGTATTTTTATCACTAAATTACATCCCCAGGCTGGCCTTGAACTTGCTATCCTTCTGCTCCAGTGTCCTTGGAATTACAGGCACACACTACAGTGCCCAGCTAAAAGAATATTATTGAAGTGATGAAATTGTTCCAAATCTTGACTATGGTGATAGTTACACAAATTTATATGTGTGTTAAAACTTATAAACTACACCAAGAAGGTTTTGGATATGTAAATATTTTATAAAAAACATTTTAAAGAGGTAATGAAAACAAATGCAGGCTGAATGCTAGGTCTTCAAATATATCACTGGGTTTAATTTTAATATTTATTTTACTCAAATTTTGAAGACTAGATCTCTCTTCTGTCACTCAGCTGATAGAAGTTACAGGGTCAAATCAAATTTATCAATCAAGGCAAAAAGTGGCTTAGAAGCAATTTCAAATTTTCACAGTTCAGTTGAAACTAAGAGAATCATGAATCTAGGGGATGTAGAGGGGAGACAGATCAAAAATAAATCAAACTATGTCACTCATGAAAACTGAAAGCCAATCTTTAAACATGCTCTATTGCTCTCAGAATTTAAATCTCATAAGAATCAACTTATCAAGCATCCCTCTCCCTTCTACAGATAAGAAGGCTTTTTTCTCCTCTCTAGTCTTCAAAAATACTGCAGAAATCACTCACAGCTTTAAGGGTAAGATCACATTGGAAAACAAGTGTCCTGAGTTGTGTTAGAATTTCTCTTTTGGTGTTTTCTAGATCATTTCGTCTTTCTTCAACATTAGTTACACAAACTTTGTAGGGTTCATTTGCTTCTTCTACCTTCAGGAATATCATAAAAAAAAAATAACACTGATCATCAGAATTTATATTTTAGAATACATACTTATTTTAGAAAAGTTGAATTTAAATAACTAAAAAGTCTTTCATCATGAAAATTTGAAATAGTCTATCTATATTTTAAATGGAAAACTTCTAAATATAACAAATAGTAAACATTGTGGTGAGTGACTCAACTACTCAAGCACAAATTACAATTAGTATATTGTATGTCTATAAAGTAAACATTCTATTTAAAATACCGTTTTCTATATTTATTTACTGTTTATCTCACAGAATTTGTTTACCAAACTATTTCATAAATAATTCAAAATTTTAGTTTCTACTTGCTAGTATAATAATTCCAGGTACTGGAATTAGCACACATACAATATACACACTTGCTTAAAAGGTGAACTTTCTAAAAAATCAAGTAAAAAATATTAAACTGCTGCTTTAAAAGATACTTCTTTCACAAACAAAACTCCAAATTCTTAAGTCTCTTAGCATAGTCATTCTCAAAGTGTGGATCTCCACCAGCATCACCAGGGAACTTGGTAGAAATATGTGGTTTGGGGCTGGGTTTGTAGCTCTGTGGTAGAGTGCTTGCCTATCATGTGTGAGGCACTGGGTTTGATTCTCAGCACCACAAATAAACAAATAAAAGTATACTGACAACTAAAAAAATATTTAAAAAAAAAGAAAGAAAAAAAGAAATATGTTCTTTGGGTCTCACCCTTCATCCACTCAATCCCTAACTCTGAGGTGGGCCTAGCAGGCTGCTTGAATAAGCCTCTTCCATAATCCCAACACATATTACAAGTTTAAGAAGAAACCCTTTGCAGATTATTGCTAATTCAACTTCCAAATAACAAGAAAATATTACTTTCTGAAGTGCTTCCTCTTCCAACTTTCGCTTTTTTTCTAGTTGCTTGTTGGGATTTTTTGCTAATCCACCACATGAGCACTGATGCTCCTCCTCTGCACGAAACATGGAAGATTTTGCTTTTTCATATTCATCTTGATGTTGCATGCATAACAACATTGCCTTTTTGAGAGCAGTTTCTGTTTTGAGCTATACAGAAAACAGTATATTAAATATCGAATTTGAAAGAAAACCTACTATAAAAGTTTCTTTAGCATATTCAGGAAGATAGTTAAGCAGTATTTTAGAAAACTAGAGTAAGGTAAATGGTTATATAATATAGATGATTTTTAAATGTTCACAAACAGGTACATGAAACTCCAGTATAATA
The DNA here is from genome assembly GCF_047511675.1 of Marmota flaviventris. NCBI lineage: Eukaryota > Metazoa > Chordata > Mammalia > Rodentia > Sciuridae > Marmota > Marmota flaviventris. Next base: position 80,091,415 of record NC_092507.1, read on the forward strand.
CTAACCACTTTATTTTGTTCCTGTTTCCAAAGTTCCTTCATGTCTTTCCTTTGTTTTTCCATTTTTTTTATCCTCCCCAGTAGAGGCTGTTGAGGATATTTACAAACAAGAAAGAGAAAAAAAAGTTGTTTTGTAAGATATGCTGTTGTAAAAAAAGAATTGTACATTATATAAATAAATTAATGTTATTAATTAAATTAATTTTATTTTTATTTTAAATTATTTGATTAATTTAATTTTACCTGTACAAATTTGTTGGCTTGGAGAGCTGCATTTGTTTGTTGCAAAAGGTGACTATTATTTATGTCACTGAGGAGAGCATTGGTAAATAAAGACTGTAGTGGCATAAACTCCTAGAATTTAAAATTAAGAAATAAATTTTACAATAGAAATAGCACTAGAATTCCATTTGCACCCACTATTCTTCAAAAAGAGAAACTTGGGTTTAGATTGTTTTCTCCCAGAAAAATGACTATTCATGAACACAATTATGGGAAGAATACTAAAGAAAGTTAATTATAATTCTAAATTAGGAAATTGGCAGCCATTATAATAATAAATATGTGTATAAAGTTGTGAATTTCCTACTCCTTTTCATAATTAATGGCCATATAAATTTAAAAGAATTTTGTCAATAAAAAGACTAGCAATTAGGGCTGGGGTTGTGGCTCAGTGGCACAGTGCTTGTCTGGCACGTGAAAGGCACTGGGTTCAAATTCTCAGTACCACATATCAATAAATAAAATAAAGGTCCACTGACAACTAAAACAAATTTTAAAAAACAAATGAATAAAGTTCATTATTTAAAAAAAAAAGACTAGCAATTGAGTTCTTTCCTCTAGTACTTGAAATTTTCTGATTTTACAAGACACTATTTAGGAGCTCACCTGACTAGTCCTCTTATAATAGAACCCTAGAAATTCACAGAACACTTACCTCTAGGGCAATGTTAGTTCTAGTTGCTTCTGCCAACTTTACAAGATTTCTGGTGGATTCCATTTCTGAAAAGATTAAAGTAGGTATCAGAAGGCAAAAATTAATAAATCCCCCACCCCCATACTCCATTTGTAATTCTCCAATTGAAAGTGATTACAAGCTGGGAATGATGGCATATGCCTGTAATCCCTGAGGCAGAAGGAAGATTGTCAAGTTCAAAGCCAGCCTCAGTAATTAGGACCCTGCTTAATTAACTTAGCAAGATCCTTTTTCAAATTAAAAAATAAAAAGGGGCTGGGAATGTGCCTCAGTGGTTGAGTGCCTCTGGGTTCAATCCCTGGTGCCACCCCCCAGCCCCCAAAAAAAGGAAAAGAAAAAAGTGATCACATATACTAGTGTGCATCTTGATGAAAACGCAGTAATTCTTAATTTTAAGTGCTTGTCAGAATCAACTGGGAAACTTTTTCAAAATACACTTGACTGGACTTTACCTCTCTGAGAAATGAAACCTAGGCCTTTTTAAGGCTATTCAAGTGATTTTAATTAGCATTCCCTATTAAAAACAAACAACACAGTGGAAAGAGCACAGGCTTTGACAGATTCTATTTTCTTCCAGTTATGCTCTATGACCTTAAGTAAAACTGCTGTATGACCTTAAGAAAAATCACTTGTTTGTCTTATCTGTAAACGGGGCTAAGAATTCTTGTCTTCCCTATTTCCCAGGGTTTTGTAGGACTAAATGAGATAATGCATATGAAAACATTTTTTCAACTGTAAAACTATAGGTTAATATTAGCTGTTAAGATGTTTCTTCGAGCTGGGACTGTACCTCGGTGGTGGTAGCATATACTGTGCTTGCCCAGCCTGCATGATATGCTGGGTTAATCCCCAGCATGGGCTGGGGTTGGGGATGTTTCTTCTAAACTTTCACTGCCTTCTGCTGAAACATCTGTTGTTGTGTTTATCTCCTTTTACCATACTATCTGATTGTATTTCTTTTCACCCATTACAATATGACTTCTAGGTCTAATGGTTGATCCACCGTAAATGTTCAACAAGTACATTTGTATAAGAAAAGTCTATTTCGAGAAGAGAAAATGAATAATGACTTTATTTATTACAATGAAATAGCTAATCTGTAATCATAATACTTACAGTCTATAGAAAATGAATCATAAACAATTTAGTTCTTATACTCCAAAGTTAATCAGATGTTCCAAAAGACAACTCACCCAGGTTAAGCTTTTTTTCAACCCATGACACTATGTTCTTTGCATATTTTGACCAAGTTTTAGCATATGACAAGGCCAATTCAATAGAGTCAGTGTTTTTTAATAGCACATTGACTAATTCTACAGGAGAAAAATTTCCTGAAAATAAAAATATCAGCATAAGTATTTGTTAAATATGGTCTGTAGTAATTCTAAACAAAGCAGCATTCAGACAAAGGGCACAATTTAAACATAAAATGGTTTCAAGTTACAATATATTTTTTTCTTAATATGTATTTCTATTATTCAAGTTACAAGTCTTATATTCTTGATCAGTCTACATCATCAAATTATTTACCTATCAATTGGGATTTTCCTCTTAAGTTTTATACATAATACTTTATATATCATTTTGTACTAAAAATGAGTACATTAGGTACACTTGGTTACTAATCAAGAAGAGATTAAGTAATCCAGAACACTTCGTGAAAGAAACTACAAAATGTTTGACAAAACTTATAAGTACGTTGAGTATTACCTTTTCCATTGGATGACTCCACTGAGTCCACAGAAATGTTTTCTAAAGACTTTACAACATGGAAGAAAACAAATTTACGATTAGTACAGAAGACAACAAATCTCTGCTTCAGAAATTTTTCACTCCAATTTGTTACTTTGGCATAATTACTGCTAAAGAATTTCAAGTATTTAAAACCTTTCAAAGGGCCTGAGAAGTCTGTTTAAATACCAGAACACTTTCTAAGAATTACTTTTACCACAGTAGTTTTTAAGATCCAAGAATGAACAATCACATTGTTTAATAACAGCATTAGTTAACATGCATGAATCTACGCAAACTTTATTTATTTATTTATTTTTTTTGAGAGAGAATTTTAATATTTATTTTTTAGTTCTCGGTGGACACAACATCTTTGTTTGTATGTGGTGCTGAGGATCGAACCCGGGCCGCACGCATGCCAGGTGAGCGCGCTACCGCTTGAGCCACATCCCCAGCCCCTACGCAAAACTTTAAATTCTGCATATCCCCCAAATATTAGGAAGTCCAAGAAGTGATGTAAATATATTGCTATCTAAATAGAAGATATAGATCTGCCTTGTCCAGCCATCTTTTACCATTTTATTATATGATAAGCATATCCTTGAAAGTTTATTGGACAGCTGAGCACAGAACTTTCTGTAAAGATGCAAAAGTTTTGTATATGTAATATCCTTTATGGTAGTTATTAACTACACTGTAGCTACTTACTTGAACATTTTAAAGGTATCTAACATGACTAAGAAGCAAATTTTTACTTTTATTCAATTATTAATTAAATTTAAAGAACTAGATGTGACTAGTGGCTACCATATTAGCAGGGCTAGAAAACTACATCTATCAAAATTGTTAAATTTTTTTAATATTTATTTTTTAGTTGTAGTTGGACACAATACCTTTAGTTATTTATTTATTTTTATGTGGTGCTGAGGATCAAACCCAGGGCCTCGTACATGCTAGGTGAGCACTATACCACTGAGCCACAACTCCAGCCCCCAAATCATTAAATCTTAAACAAATTTGATCTTCTTGGTTGGGTAATATAAGGTATGTAGGGATTCAATGCAAAAGGGATCAAAAAGACCTGGGTTCTCAAGTCTAGCTCCATTATTCGCTCCATGACATGGGATTACACATTTAAACTCACCTAACTTTAGTTTGCCCTTCTATAAAAAAGGGATAAGAACACTATATTCATAAGGCTGTTTTAAGAATTAAGATGATGTAATGTTATTAGCACAGCAGAGGGTACATAGTAAGCACTATTAAAATGAATTGTGGCTATTATTTTTAAAGTGTATTTTTCAAAAACCTTCATCAAACAATGTAATTTTATTATTAGGATTATATCATCATGAGTTTTTTAATCTTAATCTCTAGGGAAAATTAAAACTTCCAAAAAGGAAAGACAAGGCACAAAATTTTTAAAAAAGGGGAAAAGTAAATTCCTAATAAAGGTCATATTGTATGTGTCCACATTAGAGAAGCAGGAATAGGAAATATGATTCATACCTAAAATTTAAGTTGTTCAGAGCTTTGCTACATACATAAAATGTTTTATTTTCTGAAGAATCAGTAACAATTTTAAAAGGTAAAATTGAGGAAGAAACATGTATAACAGTAAAATACTTGACAATTTTAAGACTCTTCCTTATTCTCCATTTATCAATGGATGATTTTAGAAACATTCCTAATCATGTTTGCAATACGTGTACCAAGTGCCTTAAGCATTTATGTTCATATTTTGTATCATCAAGAAAGATATTAAGGTTTTCTTTTTGGGGGCTGGGGGTACCAGAGATTGAACCTTGGGGTACTTAAGCACTGAGGCACATCCCTAACCCTTTTCTGTATTTTATTTAGAGACAGGGTCTCACTGAGTTGCTTAGGGCCTTGGTAAATTGCTGAGGCTGGCTTTGAACTCCTAGTCTTCCTGCCTCAGCCTCACAAACCATTGGGATTACAGGCATACACCACCTTGCCTTATTGTTTATTTTATTTTGAGACAGGGTCTTACTAAGGCTGAGGCTGGCTTTGAACTTGCACTCCTCCTGCCTCAGCCTCTGAACTGCTAGGATTATAGGCATGCACCACCACACCAGCTTAAGTTTTTATATTATTTTGATATAATACAAGTACCTGGTACATTTGTTGAAATCCTTTTTGGATCTGATCAATCCTCTTTTTTGTTGTAGTACCAGGGCTTAAACCCTGGGGTGCTTAACCACTGAGCCACAGCTCCAGCCATTTTTCAAAAAAATTTTGAGATAGAGTCTCACTAAGTTGCTTAGGGTCTTGTTAATGGATCAGATCATTCTTAACAGGAATTATCAACACATGTCCCTGAGGGAGTATGTTTAAATATCTTTCATTAAGTAAAAAAAATAATCAGTCAACTGAAAATATTCCATATTATAGATCTTTAAGAAAACATTCTCCATACATTCCTCATGTTTTAATATTCCAAATATATTTATTTATTTTTTCCAATTAGAAATCATAACCCCAATCCTATGACAAAAGTATAGAGATGCTAGTTGGGAGAATTAAGACCTACAGAGATAACAAGTGTCCTGGCCAAAAAAAAAAAAAAAAAAAGTATGATATGTGAGCTTACCACCTTCCTCACTTTTCCCAGTTTTCTTTCCCCTCCACCCCTCAAGTTTCATCAGTCTCTCTCAAGATCTATGTCAAAATCAGTAGGGAAAAAAGGTTAAAAAAATCCTTTCTAAAATTTTAGGCTTTATACCATACGTTATAAATTATCAGGCATGCTCTTTTAATGGTTCAGTCCACTTAAAAAGTATTACCAAATTATTGCTCTAGAAACTGATCATATTCTCACATTTTTAATGAATTGGTCTGGTTTTCTTACCATAATACGGTAATTTATAAACTTAACAATGAAGGAGTAATTCTAAGATTAGGAAATACTTGGTTAAAAACATTAAAGGATTCACTCTGACACAAACAGCCTACCTTATTTTCCTGAGAAACAGGCAGTTGTAACAATGCGTCATTGCCCACATCTTCCATAAGGAAGTTTGTAAAGCTATCCAGGGAGGTTAAGGAAAAGAAAAGAATATCATTATGCTTCTTTGTCATAGGCTTTACAATCATGTTATCGAGGACAATCTGTTTTAAGTAAGAACCTGATGAAAAACTCCTAGAAATCTATTCACATGAATCAGTCATTTGCAAATGGATGTTGCTTCTAAATAGCTATAAAGACACCTCCAAATACATTAAATAGAGCAACACAGGATGTGTCTTTTTCAGAGTTGTGATAATAAGTCACTACAGTTAATACTTCAGTTTCTATGGATTGTACATGCAATATACTGGAACACACTTAGGCTGAGTACCTTTAAATGACAGTCCTCTACTTACATATTCCTAAAGGTAAATGCCAATGTTTCAGTTGAAGAATACACTTCTCGGAATAGATCGTTTTTGTTGTCTTCATTAACTTCTGTGAAATTCACAGCTACAAGGAATGGTTGCTTACAATAAATGAGGGAGAAAATATTTGGAACTAGATTCACACAAAATCATTTAATCCTTTAAAATCTGACCATTATTTCATTAAAAGATTCAGAAATTGAAAGGGATAATATACAAAATCAATCAGATGTCCAGGTATTCACTCCGGAAATCATAAAAAAATCAGTTTGCATGAAAGTAGTTGGTATTCTAAACTCCCTAACTCTATGCTTTAAATATTTTTGACACATATAAAAAATGACTTAATGTGAAATCAATCTGTCTTAAAGTCAGAGTCCATTACACCAGACCTCTTCATGAAGAGTGTTCTGTATTGAGCTGGGGTTGTGGCTCAGTGGTAGAACACTTGCCTAGCATGTGTGAGGCTCTGGGTTTGATCCTCAGCATCACATAAAAAAAATAAAATAAAGGTATTGTGTCCACCTACAATTAAAAATATTTTAAAAAGAGTGTTTTGTGCTATTTTCTCTTGCTTACTGCTTTCTGGGGTTAAAGACACTGTGGCTCAATGAAATCAACAGGAAGCACATATTTACTATGAGCCACCAATAACTGAAATTTTATACACATTTAAATCTATATAAAACCTATAACAAAACATATCACATTTTTTAAAAATTCTGTGCTTTAGAGAATTTAAATTCCTATTTTTTCATAGTTTTATTGCTCATGATAGGCTCTGGGTCCCTGAGATCTATGTTAATTGACATAGATCTGTCATTTATTTATTTATTATTGATTAAAAAAATAATAAATGACTGTGGAATGCATTACAATTCTTATTACACATATATAGCACAATTTTTCATATCTCCAATTCATATCTTCATACATGTACTTTAGATAATGATGTCTATCACATTCCACCATCCTTGCTAATCCCCTGGCCCCTTTCTTTCCGTCCCACCCCTTTGCCCTCTCTAGAATTCATCTATTCCTCCCATGCTACCCCACTCCCTATCCCACTATGAGTCGGCCTCCTTATATCAGAGAAAACACTCAGCATTTGTTTTTTTGGGATTGGCTAACTTTACTTAGCATTATCTTCTCCAGTGCCATCCATTTACCTGCAAATGCCATGATTTTGTTCTCTTTTATTGCTGAGTAATATTCCATTGTGTATATATGCCACTTTTTTTTTTTTATCCATTCATCCACTGAAGGGCATCTAGGTTGGCTCCACAGTTTAGCTACTGTGAATTGTGCTGCTACAAACATTGATGTGGCTGTGTCCTTGTAATATGCTGTTTTTAAGTCTTTTGGGTGTCTTTTGTTTATAAAGAAACATTTTGCCCTTTGTTAATGCAAATTATGAAACAACAAAATGAGTTTTAACTTCTGTATGCACTCTTGATAAAAGCTCGAATACAATTTACTAAGACAAACTCTGAAGGTGGAATTGGATTTTCTCTTTTTAAGTTAATAAACCATGCTACTCAGACTGGTAATAAGGAGGAAATGGTTTTGTGTATCCTATCCTCTCTAGCATCCATACCAGTAAGGTGCAGGTAGACAAACCATGTGGAGAAGAAGCCATCCTCTGTTTTACCAATCGTTTTAAATCTTGGATGGAGAGTTTTAAAAACAAAGTCAGCTCCATCACCAAAGATTCAGATTTGAAGTCTCTAAATAAAATATAAAAAAGGTCTGGGGATCTGGCTCAGTGGTTAAACACCCCTGGGTTCAATCCTTGGTACAAAAAAAAAAATTTCTGGAGTAAGGCACAGATATTTTTTTCAAAAGCTCTCTCAGGTGATTCTAAATAGGCAAATAGAGTTGGAAAGCAAGGACTCTTAGACTGGGATGAATTAACCTCAAGTCTATAAACTCCATGAAATTACAATCAGATTTTACATGTATAAACCTTTGTAGATTTGTGGGGGGTGAGGGGGGATCCACACATTTCATTATATTCTTCTAAATATCCCTAATACAAACAAAAAGGAAAACTTCACAATCAGTGCAAGCAATTTAAAAAATATTCTAAAAACTTCTGTTCGGGCCAAGAAACTGGTTATAATTAAGCCTGAAACAACTGGAAAAAAACCTGTATAAAATTTAAGAAACAACATTTTTCAAGACACTGGATTATCTGGCAATAAAGAACAGTAGTCCCTGACAGACAAGAAACACCATGGTAAGCTTACAACTGCCCCACTTTATTGCCTAATATTATACAATGTAGATTCTCAAGCAAAGGAAATTACAGGGGGTGGGGCAGGGGGGACACAGATGGACATGATTTTATAATTATGAAGGAGTCAGGTCATCAAGAAGACCTAACAATTCTATACATTTATGTATCCAATAAACAGAGTTTCAAAATGCATGAAGCAAAAACTGATAGAGCTGCAACAAGAAATAGACAAACTCATAGTGATAGCAGAGATTTCAATAGCCCTCCCTGCAACTGACAGAACACACAGATGGAAAATGAGTAAGGGTAGGAAGATCTGAATGATACTATCAACCACCTTGATAAGACAGACAATTATAGAGCACTCCAACTACTGACAGCAAACACATGTTCTTTTCAAATGAATGTTTACCAACACAGGCCATATTATGGGCCATAAAACATGTCTCACACTGAGTTTGAAAGTATTCATATCAGACAAAACACATTCTGTGACTACCTGGAATTAAATCAGGAATAAATAATAGAAGATCTCTGTGAAATTCCCAAATATCAGAAAATTAAATATCAAACTTCCGAAAAACCCATGTGTCAAAGAAGAAGAGAAATTAGAAAGTATTTTGAACTAAATGAAAACAAAAACAAAACATCAAAATTTGTGAAAGAGGAGGTGGAGAATTATAAGGGGAGTAAACATTACCATGTCTATGATGATATTTACACAGAAATATGCATTTGTCAGAATTTAATGAGACCCACATGTAGAGGCTTGTATATGTGTAATATATCTCTGGAAAGATGAAAAAAAAAAAAAAGCAGTAGTAGTTATTACTTATCTAGGGAAAGATATGGGTAGGCAAAGAGGCTGAAATAAAAAAAATGTTCACTGGTGAACACCCTCTCCTACAATTTGTATTTACTTGTGTGAATGAACTGCATAATGAAAGAATCAAGTTTGAAGAACAGAAAGAAAACATGAAACTTCTATAGTCTTGGAGGTATAATTATAATATAATGATTGCCTTTATAAATGAAGGGCAAAATACTGAACATGAAAAACCTAAATAAAACCTCCTTTTCATTTATATTACAATTAACAATCCCATGTAACGACAGTCATCATGGGAAATAATATTCAAAAGATTACTTGACCTCAATAATAGCAAACAAGGGCACTATTAAAATTGACCTAAATAAATGAAAATACTAAATACAGCATAAATTCCTGAGTTCTGAAAATGTCTTTATCTGCAAATTTGAAAAATGCATCTGATGGGTAAGAACTCCAAATAAGTCAATTGCTTAGGTCACTGCTGTTTTTTAAAATGTAATCAGGGGGTTAAGACTAAATGACCTAAATGACCTTCAAACTTTTACAGCTTTTTTTTATCCTACAGGAGTTTTTCTTAATATTTCTCTCTAAAATAAGCATAACAAAAATATATATTTACAGATTTTTGCAAAGACTGAAATATGCAAAGCACTTAGATTGCTTGGCACAGGGTAGACATTAAAAAAATGGTTTTCACCTATACCTTGCCTTTCTGGGTTTTCAAAACTAAATTATCATTAAATCAAAGCATTAAATAAGCTCTTATCTCCATTTTGCAGATCACTGAATATTTTTCATTTACAATATCAATATATTTTTAGGGTGCTTCAACATTAGGAGTAGAGACAAAGAGGAAGGTCTTATTTAAAAACACGTAAGCCTACCCCAAAGAACAGTTTTTTAAAGTTTTCTAGTCTCACAATTCTTGCTGAAAGAGTAAATTTCACAAGTAATCTTCCCCTTTTAAGTTTCACCCAACGCAAAAGTAAACCAGTAACAATCCCAACAACAGTCATCGTGGGAAATGATATTCAAAAGATTACTTGACCTCAAAGACATAAAAAAATCTCTAAGGCAACTGAGATCTCTCTCTCTCTCTCTCTCTCTAATTGACTCCTTCTGGAATGTGGACACCAACTACAAGGCACCTCTTCCCCAGGACATACTGACTGCACACAGTAGCCACTGACAACAATTGAACTAGGTTGCTATTTCCAAGCATGGAAATTTTACTATCTATAGACACAAATTTTCCTGAGTCAAATGGCACTTGTAAACAATCCATTTAAAACAAATTTGGTTATTAGGCATATTTTTAAAAGCCACAAGAGAAGCTACCCACTTTCCCCACTTAAAATTGTCTACCACCCATACATCAATTCCCAAGTCCACACCTTCAACTCCAAACTTCTCCATAACCCCTAATATGTTCAACTTGTCTTGTTTTTGTTAATTGACATCCATCCCCTCTAGACAACAATCAACAACCTACCACTACCACATCCCAGTGTCTGCCTTAAATCAGACCTTCAATCCTTATCTTGCCCATTACTTCTAACAATCTCCTAACTGACCTAAATACTTCCTTCACTCTCAATTCTTATATGTTGCAGCCCAGAATAATTTTAACAATTTTGAGTGGTAAGTCATTTAACTGGAAAGTCTCAATTCTTGACTGTGTTAGCATACATATGCTATGAGTGTACACATACACAAACACACACACACACAATAAACTTTTCATACAATTTTCATTTTCAAATCTTATAAGCCTTGTTCTCCACTTGGTTCCTTTTACAAACTGGAATTGCTACAACTGAACATTTTTAAACACCACTTGTTCTAACATAACAAAGATACTTGTACACTAATTAACTACCTCAAAATATCATGAACTCATTCATAAAGTTCAAATTTTAAGTATAAGTTGTATAGTTCAAGTTAGTAGTTTTACAGTGTTCATTGTCAAGTAAAGTTTTCACTTTTAAGAGAAGGAAAGCTGTAGGTGTGACTTACTGGAGGTATTTAAATATCCAAGTACACATAACTCTTTATTGCTAAACCTCATACAAATGCCATCAGAGGAAATGGTTATACATTATGAAACAAAATGTCTCACTGGAGCCTTTTTGCCCACAGCTACCCACTTTTAATATATCATCCTTACCTTTCACTTTTCTAGTAAGCATTTCTGCAGCATTTTGAAGATAGACAGAATTGAGGTTCTGATGCTTACTCATTACAGACTTTAAAACATGGAGAAGCTCATCCAGACGTATAAGAATAAATTGTTTAAAACAGTCTTAAAAAAGGAAAAAAAATTGTTTCCAAAGAAAAGTTCTGAAAAATCTAAGCTACAAAAGATCACATGAAACACATTTCAAGTGAAAGGCATTAGAAAGCATCCCACAATTGTTGCCTACTACACATTCACTTTTAATTCTACTCTTGCAGTTATGTTGCCTTCAGAAAATTCTTAGTCATTTTAATTCATTAAGGGTTTCAAAGACTTTCACAATTATGGTCAATTTACCACTACCTTTTCAGTTTTCTCAGTCTACATATGCTCTCCAGAATTTCCCTCAAAAAATCATATAAGGTATTTCCTGTCTTACAGTTTTTACTATCATATATATAATATATGTGATAAGTACATTAAGAGTCCTAAAAAGTTTGATGTTTACATAACTAATGTTTTAAAAATACATGTTCAGTTTCTACATTAGAGTTAATTCTTACCATTGAGGAATTATCAGTTATTGGGAACAGTAACTCTGAGGCTATATGTAAGGACCATCATTTGACCTGCATATTTAAAAAATTCAATATAAATTACATATGATCTAATGCATTGATATTTTAATGAAGTTTTGTGTTGTTTAGAAAAATTTAATTAGTTGCTAATGATGAAAAATTAGGTGACCATTTTAAATTTTCCAGATTTCTGCCTACTCTAAAAAAAAAACAAGATTGTATTATACCAGGCCTTCTATCTTCCTCAGCAGCTGGAGCAAAGCAGTGCTACCCTCTTAGATGTGCACATTTCCCAGGACCCACTAGTCTAATCCTAGCCTCCTGTGCTATACCACCCCTGCCAGAGGGATGCAGATAAGAGTTTTATAACCCCCCCAAAGTAAGTGACCATATAATTTTCCCAAACCAAAATACTTTAGTGAGTAAAAGGAGGATGCTCTTCATAATCATGCTAGCATAACAGGCATGTTCTGGATTATCATCCCAGGCAAACCAGTATGTATTATCAACCTACCTTTAGGACTCTGAAATAATAAATCTTCAGAAGTTTGAAAAGATAATCATCTTAAACATAGTATTATGCTATAAATCTCCTTTCCTTGACCTTACATAGCAACAGCATTTAATAATGGTTAATATTTACTAAATCTCAGTATGGGTAGACACTCTTAAAATGCTTAAAAGATATATTTTCCCATTTAATGTTCATGATTTTGTTAGCTGTAAACCCTGAAATTCTCCACTGTACAGATGAGAGAAATGAAGCTCATATACATTTACCAAGTTATTAAACTGTGGAGCCAGAATTTATAAAGTTAGCACACATAATTCCAGAATCCATGCTCTTAATGTTATTTATAATGCCTCCCTACTGAAATAGTTCAGCTTCAAAACCAAAAAAAAAAAAAAATTAAATGTGGTGTTATAATTAAACATATATTCTTGTTTTCAGAAATGTTGGAAGATAATTATTAAACAAATTATTCCATTTATTAACAGTACTATCAAGAGTGAAATAAATGTGTAGAACAAGAGGAGCAAGGGGTGGAGGTGCCAGGAAGACGAGATAAAGAGCTGGGTATATCAGGGCAAAGAGTATTCAGAGGGAAGCAACAGAGTGGTCCATAGAGTGCTAGAAGCAAGAGAGAAAACAGTGCCTTCCAGGAAAAAATCTGATTCATTCATCTATCAAATTTTATTGACGGGGAAAATAAAAAAAACAGGAGATCAAATACTAGCCTAATTAACTCTGGAACTAAGTATATTAAATGAGTAAGACTAATGGCAAAGGAAATACTGTACTACAACTGAAAAAGTTTTTTCAATGGTAAATTGGATTTACAACTGACATCATTACAGATGTACACTGGACATAAACATGTGAATAAATGGATAACATGGTAGAAGCCAGACATCTCACTGTTACAGAGTGGAATTTAGAAATAAAGAGGGAGAGGAGAATATAATAATCCAGGTAGTGATGAATTAAAGTTGGAACCTTCAGGAAGAACTGATGTTTGGCTTGCTATAAATGGTTACATATAGAAATATTTATGGATATGTGTGTATGAACATGTGGATCAGCACAGACATATGTATTTCTTTGCTGTCAGCTAAGAGGGTCTAAACAAATGACACCCCAGTAGCAATAAGCATACCTAGCACACAGATCTTGGTTCCTGAACCATTTGCCAATAAAAGACATCAGAACTCCTTTGAGAAATGACTAATTCTAGGACAGGGGCAGGAAATATACAAGCTGAATCAAAAGCATCATGTAGTTCCAGAAGGTAAGGAAGAGGGAGAGAAGGAGGAGGAGAGAGCAGGGAAAAGTATTATAGAACAAAATCTATCAAATTTGCTATGTCCGTGTATGAAAATACCACAGTGAATCCTGATTTTATACACACACACACACACATATAATTAAAATGTACTAATTGAAATAATAAAAAGATTAGTAGAGTCAGCAGATCAGGGGGAGAAGGGGAAGGAAAAGGAGGATACTGAAAAGGTTCCCTCTGTCCAAAGCTGGAACATTGGAGCGATAAACAGTATCGATGTTGTACCTAAAGTATAAAATAAATATCCATATGTTCATATTGGTATAAATGACTGAATAAATTAATAAATGGAGAAAACAAACCTTTTGTGTAAAAGAATACTAACTACTTTATGTAGATAACTTTGCCCTCATAGAGGTATGATAGTGATTTCTTCCAAAAAAGTAACATACGCATAGGAGGATAAAAGCAGTAATTTTACTCTGTAGAAGTTGACAAACACCACATAAGACAGTTGCTCAAGGTCAACAACAACAATGTTAAGTCATGTTGGTAGCAAGTACCCTTGAGATAATGTGATGAAAAAAAAAAAAAACACTTTAAATCTGTAATCTCTCCCCCAATGTTTCACAACCTCAGTCTAATCATGAGAACATCAGAAAATTCTAACCAAAGGCATGCTACACAATATCTAGGCAGTACTCCTTGAAACTTTTCTCACCAAAAATGAGAAATTTAAGAGACAGGGAGAACTTAAGGAGACATGACCATTAAATGTATTATAACAGGATCCTGGAAGACAAAAGGACATTTGGGGGTGGGAGGACATTTGGGGAAATCTAGAAAATTTGAATAAACTATGAACTTTGTTCAATAAAAAGGTAGCATTATTGTTGGTTACTGTCAAAATTGGTTCATTAATTCTTATAAAGATAAGGCAAACTGGACATAGGATTATATGAGAACTCCATATACTGTCTCAATTTTTCTGTGTATCTAAAACTGTTCTAAAAAACAAAGTCTGTTTTAAAAATAAAATACAAGCCAGTCAAACATTTTAGGAATTTTATGTACAGCTGGCATTTCCCCACAAACCTAATTTTAAAAAATCATTTATAATTTTTAATCCTTAGGAGAAATATGAATATCCAGCTTAATGAGCTATATTAATTAAATAAACAATGGTTTGGTAATTGTGGGTGTTAAGTTTACTTAGTTAAGCCAATATAGCACAGTGGTTAAAAAGGAGAGCCTTAAAAACCAGACTCCCTGACTTCAAATTCTACCTCCATGGCTGAGAAACTTGGGCAAGTTACTTAATCTCTCTGTGCCTACTTTCCTCACCTATAAAGAGAAGACAAAGAGGGTCACTTCATAGAGTTGTTACATTAAATGAATTAAAATACATAAAGCACTTAGAACAGTTGCTGGAACATAGTAAGCCCTCTATCAACATTTGCAGTTCCTATTATCTTAAGCAACAGAAGATATAGGTTATAAAGGTTGGCTTTGAAATAGAATCCAGTAGCACTGAAATAAAACAAACTTCTGGGAAAATAGTACAACTTGATAGTTTTAAGGAAAAACTGTAAAATCATAGTTTTGTACAACCTAGTCCCTTCTTTATATTATAAAACTAGTCTATGCTAATATTTCTGGCTACTTACCAAAACCAAGGTTGAGTGATGATCATCACAGAGAATTGTACTGGATTCTTTTTGAAACCTAATCTATGGTAGTGCAATAGTATAGATGCTAAATATTCCCCAAAGGCCCACACTGGTTCTCAGCATGGCACTACTGGAAGGTGGTGGAATCTTTAGAAGGAAAGGCCTGCGTCCTGGGGGATAGATACATCCTTAAGACTGTGGGATCACAGTCCATCCCCTTTCTCCTCTCCTCTCCTCTTTTGTTCTGTAGCTCGACTTGTTCTACCATGCACTCCCACAACCATGTGCTGCCTCTCCACAGGCCCCAAACCATGGGGGTGTTAAATGATAATGGACTGTGAACAAAAATAAACTTTTCTTTATAAATTATCTTCTGGACTTTGTTATAATGACCCAAAGCTGATTAATAGTCTTCAAAGAGAAAACAGTCATTTCTAATATTCCCAATAAAATCAACAGATATTAATATACTTGAGAAATACTCAAGAATATGTTTTTTTAAATTTTGAAATCTCAGGACAAAAGAGCTTGATTTTTAAATGATTGTTAACCACCACCACTAATATTAAAAATTAGAATAGGATATTAAGGAAGAACTACAAAATACTAATGACCTAAATGTCTAAATAAACCAGGGTCATAAATTCTGGCCTTCTCAGAGTCAAGGAAATCAAATATATAGACACCAATATATTTTAAAATTATTAAACACCCTTAAATTGTCTCAGTTTTAATCTCTAATATAGTAGGTAATATGTAATAGATACAAAATACACAAACGAAAACTCTTTGGGATCCTCAGTAATTTTTTTAACAGTTGTCATGAGAATGTCTGATAAAAGTTTTCTTAAAAATTACTGCAAAACACTTCAATAACTGTCCGCAAAAAATACCAAATTCCCTTTTTCCTACAAGAAGTGTTTATAAAAAGATATTGAAGTTGTTCCAAAACAACTTACTAATAAACAGTAACTGAGTTATTTAGAAACCTGTTTCTGAAAGACTAACAAATTGCATTATAAAATAAAAAATCCCAAATTCCTATGATTAAACATATTTCTGAAGCCTATATAAATCAATGGTAATGAATATATCAATTAAATAAAATGTTAATCACAGATTCATAAACTTTTCTATATATTTGGGCAGAAGGGTCGACTACTAGCGTGTCAGTATACAATATACCCTGGTAATACTTCACCTGGGACTTCATAAATTAGCAAGCCCTTAGCCATTTGTGCCATAAAAAGTTAAAAAACAAAAGGTTCTGTTTTTACCAAATGTTCTTTTCCCCACAGAATAAAGCTACCTCAAATTATCTTTAAAGAAGCAAGATGTCTCCAACTAAAAATGTCTTTTTTAAAAAAAAAGTTTAAGCACCTCATTCATCAACACTAAATATCTCCTGCCCTGTCACCACAAAACAAAACAAAATAGTCACACAATGAGTAAAGCAAGAGCAGTAACTGTTCTTTCCCAATAATGAATAAAATGGCTGCTTAGTGTTAGAAGACAAAAGACTTTAAGAAATCTTGATTCCAATCCTTGATCTACCACTGCCTTGAAATGATCATATATAAAACTCTTGGCTTCTCTGATCTCAGATTCATAAACAGTAAGAGAGAATTGATAAGAATATCTGTTTTACCTTATAACGTTGTTGTGAATATGAAATAAATTAATAGAAATGAAATTGCTTATATTCTTAATATATAAATAATGATTATTACTAGTAAATCTGAAAGCCATTCAAACTACGTATCCTTGAAAACAAATGTGCCTCAGGTACACTCAGTAACAAACAAATAGGTAAACCTCAATGTTTTAGTTAATGAAAAAGAGACATTCAAGTTCCAATATCATTTTATATGTGAAATCTTAATAAATTACTTGGAAATAAAATTGTCATTAAGCATATATTTTATAAAAATACTTCTATGCCTGTCAGTTTTTAAAGTCATAGTTGCCACATTGCAAGTGTAATTAATTAAGTGTAATTAATTAAGTGTAATTAATTGCAAGTTTAATTAATACTACACAAAGGTATAAGGATGGCCTTAGGCCTGAGCCTAAGCAATTTCATTTTAAAACTCCAGTTTGAAACCTTCAGTCTCACCAGGCACACCTATGGAGCCCTCCAGTATGGCCCTCAGGTACAAACAAGTCACTTCTCCCTACCCTGACAAACTCTGAGTGAAGTCTCTGGCATGCTGCCCGCACTCTGGTAAGAGTGAGAAGCAACAAAATCAGTGTGGGGACCACCAGACTAGATGCTTTAACCCCAGGGTAAATGATGGCACTGAGAGACCCAGTGGCAGCTAATAGGGATTGAAAGGGGTGGTCAGAAGCCCCAAAATTTAGTATAAATTTTTCCCCCTCAGTGCCAGCCAACACTGATGCCCTAATGCTGGAGAGCCTGATGAGAACCTGGACTGACATCCCAACTCTTCTCATCTGCCTGATCCTCTGCTTTCAAACTCTACAGCAGCCTCTGGACTCTGGTGAGAAAAGGACTTCTCCCTATGACCGCCTCCTCAGCCGGCTGTCAGCTCCACCCCAGGAGAAGCCTGCCTTGATTCCTGATCTGGTCACCACAGTCTGAGTGAATGTGCATCTGCTGGACTTACAGCCTACGGCTTGAGACTTTTGATCTGACACTTGAGCTTAGCATGCAGAGGGAATGTCTGTCATGAGCCTGTCATGATTAAGTGTGTTTTCAGTGCTTAGAATTAATCTAGAATTTTTTGCTGCAAATTGATTGTCTATTGAAATGCCCAGCATTAAGGATTGTAATTTTCTTAATTAAGAACCTATAGAATGAAATTGTATTGAGTGATTTGAGTGAATAAAGCACTGAAAAGGGCAAAAGAGCATGGTCATTCTTTATTTCTCCCCCTCAACTGCATAAGCTGCACATTTTGCCCATCACGACAAAAGGTATTATAGATGTGAATATAATGAAATTCAACCAAAGTCTTAACATCAATCATCTAGAACAGTAAAAATATTCCAATGTTTATCTACTACCCCTGTAATATGGTAACCGTTTAATTACTGCTTTGCCTATTTGTGTCATTTATTTTCTGCTTCATTCAGCATATCAAGTGAAAACAGATCAGCCAACTCTATTTGTCTGGTTCTCATGCATTAATACAATACCACATTGTTTATATTGCAAACATTTCATGGAAATATTTAAGTAAACAAAATGAAAAAAATTGTGTTTTCTTTTATTAAAAAATACTGACAATAATTTTAAAATCAGTCTTGTTAATTCAGCTTAATCTAACTAGGAGAGCAATGAAAAGAATAAGGAGGGGGAAAAGCATCAGAACTTACTGCTAGGAAGCGCCTATTTTTTCCTGTAATAATTTTTGAATTTATAGGAAATGAAACCTGAAGCACAGAAGCTTTATCTAGTTACCTGGGGACTGTAAATACAGTTTTCTGGGGAAAAAAATTTACCTAACTTACCCTGGAGTGGGGCAGAGTTAGTTAATCTACAAGACAAGTAATTGAAAGTGCAAATTTTAGCAGAATCTCTCATAACAGAACATTTAATGGCATTAAGCTTTTCATTTCATTCCTACTGTTAAATTAAAAATTGCTTTAGAAAGTTCCAACTGTAGTTTTGTAAAATCTAGGATCTAGAATTCATCAGAAGTTATCACTTATAAAATAAGTTATGGTTTTACAAAATAAGCCTTTAAAGTTAGAAAGCACTTTTAAAAACCCATGAACTTAATTAGTTTATCTGAAATGGATGAGATTTTTATCTCCTTTTCTTACCTATTTAAAAGGCAAACCCAAAACAAACAACAAAACAGAAAAATAAGGCACCATAATTACAGTGGCCAATTTTCACTAAAATTCATTTTAAAATAGCATTACACAATCAAAATGAAAACCATTAAGAAGTATGAGACTGGTGTTCTCCTTCCTACATTTTATAATGGCACTTATTAATACTTCCAAGCACTGAGGTATTTTCCACTATTCCTTCAAGCCTAATTAAAATGACTTGCACCTTTAAAATTCAGAGATTTTTTTTTTTAAATCCCTTGAATGACACTCCACCTGGAAATGGTAAGGTATGTCCCAAAGGTATACTTCTAAACTACTGAAAACCTAGAAGAATCTTTATAAATCTGTTATTTGAAATTCAGAACACATTATTCCTCAGGGAGCAACCATAAACCTGAACTAGTACTTGCACAGCACAAATAATTAAATATATACTTACATCAGGTGTTAAATGCTACTGTTGAGGCTAGACTTAGATAAGTAGCTTTGTGATTGGTTTATGGTCATATTTTCATTTACCCAAATGAGTTATAGAAATGATCATTCTGGACCTAAAAATCTAAAATGAAAAACTTTTTGAGTACCATGGCAGTAGAAAATAATTAAACACAAAGTATATATGCCTAAGTGAATACCTTCAGTACTTTAATATAAGACACAGATTTACCCCGGTAATTATTCATAATGTACCTAATGACACTGGATAGAGATATGAAACTTCAAATTCTGTATCTGCTACATGTATAAGACTACAGAGCAATCTCACCTTGCACATAAGTAGTGGAAAGAGAATTACCAAAATATTTATCCTATTATCAAAGTAAGAATAGAGTAATTTCATAGTTTTTAGATATCTCACAGATAGCTATCATGTACTACTGAGCATGTAAAAGGTGGCTACTGCAACTGAAGAGTTAAGTTTTTACTTTAATTAAATTTAAACAGTCATGTATATCCAATGGCTACATATCAGCATAAATTTAGATAATCCCCATGGAGTACAGAATTAGCTAGTGAAATAATGAAAACAGAGCAGTGCTTTTATGAGTGCCTGCCATGTAAAGCAGGTGCAATAACCTGGATAGAATATACCATTCTGTATTAATAATCTCTGGGGCTCCAAATAAGTTCATTATTTATCAGCAATAAGAAGTTGACAAAAATCCTCTAATCTTAGTTATACATACACATCACTCGTGAAATGTGGCTAAAAATACTTGCCTTTATGGGAATTGAATAAATTTCTTTGCATAGCAAAGTATTCTGTAAAATAAAAAGTACCATGTACAAATATAAAACTTGAGTATCCCTTATCTAAAATGTTTGGAACCAGAAATATTTTAGATTTTGGAATATTTGCATAGACTTTACCAATTCAGCATGAAACCAGTCTGAAAATCCAGAATGCTCTAAAATCAGAAACTTTTTTCCTACTGCCATGGTACTAAAAAAAAAGTTTTTTACTTTAGATTTTTGGGTCAGGAATGATCATTTCTATAACTCATTTGAGTAAATGAAAATATGACCATAAACCAATCACAAAGCTACTTATCTAAGTCTAGCCTCAACAGTAGCATTTAACACCTGAAGCAACAGTCAAGTGACTTTTTGTATTACTGCCTCATTACAATTAAAGTATACATTTAAAAGGGTATTCTGATTAGACCAAAAGGTGACTTGTATATCCACATTGTTTATTCTTTTTTTTTCGAGGGAGAATTTTTTAATATTTATTTTTTAGTTTTTTGGGGACACAACATCTTTGTTTGTATGTGGTGCTGAAGATCGAACCCGGGCCACATGCATGCCAGGCAAGCGCGCTACCGCTTGAGCCACATCCCTAGCCCCCACATTGTTTATTCTTAAAGGCTAACTTTTCAGTTTTTTTTTTTTTTTTAGTTGTAGATAGACACAATACCTTTATTTATCTTTATGGGTCACTGAGGATGGAACCCAGTGCATCACAAGTGCAAGGTGAGTGCTCTACCAATGGGCCATGACCCCAACCCCACTTTTCAGTTTTTTAAGAGCTAACAGACGTGAATTAAAAGGTAATAAATAATGCCCAAAATTTTGAAGGCAAAAGACAAAGTATTGGCCAAATCATTGACAAGGTTCCTTCACACCAAAAGGGAACAGCGAGGGTCTGGGGCTGTACCTTAGTGGTAAAGCTCTTGCCTAGCATGCGTTAGGCACTGGGTTCCATCCTCCACACCACATAAAAATGAATACATAAAATAAAGGTAATGTGTCCATCCACAACTAAAAAAGATTTTAAAAAATAATAAAAAGAGAGAGACGGAGAGAACAGTGAAACAGCTCTTTGCTGTCTGGCCACATTTTAGTCCAGGAATAGTTCTCAATCCACATGGTTCATGTCTATAGAAATGTATGTAATAATACTACCTCAAAGAGTTACAGCATTGTAAACATTTTAACTGTTTGCCTGAAGATTATATCTAATGTGATCCTTATAATAACTCTGTTAAGTAAATAAGAAATAGTCTGATACTCCAAGAAGCTGAAAATCACACTCAAACACAAGCATGTTATTATATAGCATTCTCTTCATCTTTTATAATGGGGTTCATTTATATGTTTATATATACTTCCTTACTTAAGGAAAACAAAACAAAAAGGTTCCAGCCACTCAAATTAACTAAATACTAATTTTCAGATTTGGATAACAACCTTCCAAAGACAGGTAAAACAAATTCTTATTAAATTCAAAATTCATACTGATGAAGGATACATGTATCTTTTAAAACATGATTGAAAAACCAAGCATTAAAATCAATCTCATTAGTATGAGAGTGAGTTTTCAAAACAATTATTTTTCTGGGTTTTTAAAAATTAATTTACAGGGGCTGAGATTGTGGCTCAGGGGCAGAGCGCTCGCCTAGCACGGGCGGGACCAGGGTTCAATCCTCAGCACCACATGAAAATAAAGGCATTGTGTTGTGTCCATCTATACCTAAAAAAATAAATATTAAGAAAAAATTAATTTATAAGCTTTTCAATTATTAGTGACGCATCTGTTATTTAAGTTAAAGTACCAGCATGCTTATTAATAAAAGGATAATATCCACACAAATTTTTAAACTTAAATTTCAGTAAATAAATTTATTTCCCTTTCTTTCCTTTAATCTGAAAGGGAGTCTCCTTCTGTATCTTATTATCATTTTTCTATTTTCTCACTGAGAATTGGCTTCCAATCCTCTTCTTTCCTATTCTCTGAATTATCTACTCACAAATTAAAACTCATAATTTTTTTTTTTTTTTTTGCCAATAAGGAGTGGTTCGACTTGTTTTTAAATTACCACCATTTAAAATCTGGTAAACAAGGAGTATCTATGTAAAATGAAGATTTTAAAGGGTATAAAACTCTTAAGGAAAATAAACAACAAACAGAAATCCTACCTAAAAATCTTATTGATATTATTGAAAATGTATTTCCATTGATATATTAAATAACATCATGTTTTGCCCTAAATTCAGGTAAATGATTTGTCAGTGAATACATCATTTTAAATTTCACCTTAAAAATTAAAAAAGTAATGAACAAAATTTACTGTATGCAAACTTAAAAATAAATTTTAAATAATTAAGCCAGTTAAGAACAAATCTTTATTACAAAACTATGCTCCTTTAAATAAAGGGCAGATGTATCATTTCACTATGGATTTTGTTACCAGTATAATATTTAATATATTTAGAATATTTTCCATAACAAGTTACCTTTCCACAATTTAATCATCCATTTTAGACTTCAAAATCAACCTACTGAAACTTCTTTCTAATAATATTTACATACTCTGGAGCCAGGTGCAGTGACATGCCTGTAATCCCCAAGGAGCCCAGGTAAGAGGATCTCAAGTTCAAACCTAACCTTAGCAACCGAGCGAGACCCTAGGCAACTTAGTGAGATCCTATCTCAAAATAAATTAAAAAAAGGAGTGGAGTGGAGGGCACTGGGAATGTGGCTCAGTGATTAAGTGCTCCCAGATTCAATCTCTGGTACCCCCTATCAGTGACAAACCGTCAGTAAGGGAAATGAGGAAAACTACCCCCATTCCCAATAGCCCCCAAAAATCAAAAACAAAAACAAAAATACCTTGGGAATCAATTTAACTAAAGAGGTGAAAGATCTATATAATGAAAATTATAAAACCCTAAAGAAAGAAATCAAAGACTTTAGAATATGGAAAGATCTACCTTGCTCTTGGATACACAGAATTAATATTATCAAAATGACCATACTTCCAAAAGCACTATACAGATTTAATGCAATTCCGATCAAAATTCCAATGACATTCATCATAGAATTAGAAAAAGCAATCATGAAATTCATCTGGAAAAATAAGAGACTCAGAATAGCTAAAGCAATCCTTAGCAGGAAGAGTGAAGTGGGTAGATCATTATACCAGAAATTAAACTATACTACAGAGCTATAGTAAAAAAAAAAAAAAAAAAAAAAAAAAACAGCATGGATTAGCAGCAAAACAGACATGTAGATCAATGGTACAGAATAGAGGTCACAGAGACTAACCCACAAAATTACAATTATCTTATATTAGACAAAAGTGCTAAGAACATGCATTGGAGAAAAGATAGCCTCTTTAACAAATGGTGCTGGGAAAACAGGAAATCCATATGCAACAAAATTTTCACCATGAACAAAACTCAACTCAAAATGGATCAAGGACTTAGGAATACAACCAGAGACCCTGCTTCTAACAGAAGAAAAAGTAGGCCCTAATCTCCATCATGTGGGGTTAGACCCCAACTTCCTTAATAAGACTCCTATAGCACAAGAATTGAAAATCAAGAATCAATAAATGGGATGAATTCAAACTAAAAAGTTTCTTCTCAGCAAAAGAAACAATCTGTGAAGTGAATAGAGAGCCTACATTTTGGGAGCAAATCTTTACCCCTCACACATCAGATACAGAACTAATCACTAGGGTATATAAAGAACTCAAAAAGCTAAACACCAAAAAATAAACAAACAAATACATAAATAACCCAATCAATAATTGGGCCAAGGACCTGAAGAGACACTTCTCAGAAGATGATTTTACAATCAACAAATACATGAAAAAATGTTCATCATCACTAGGAATTAGAGAAATGCAAATCAAAACCACTCTTAAGATTTCATCTTACTCCAGTCAAAATGGCAGCTATTATGCATACAAACAACAATAAGTGTTGGCAAGGATGTGGGGAAAAAGGTACTCTTATACACTGCTGGTGGGACTGCAACTGGTGCAGCCAATATGGAAAGCAGTATGGAGATTTCTTGGAAAACTGGGAATGGAACTATTTAACCCAGCTGTCCCTCTCCTTGTTCTATACCCAAAGGACTTAAAAACAGCATACTACAGGGACACAGCCACATCAATGTTTATAGCAGCACAATTCACAATAGCTAAACTGTGGAACCAACCTAGATGCCCTTCAGTAGATGAATGGATAAAAAAAATGTGGCATATATACACAATGGAATATTACTCAGCAATAAAATAGAATAATATCATGGCATTTGCAGGATATGGATAGAGTTAGAGAAGATAATGCTAAGTGAAGTTAGCCAATCCCAAAATCAAAATGCCGAAGGTTTTCTTTAATATAAGGAGGCTGATTCATAGTGGGATAGGGAGAGAGAGCATGGGAGAAATAGATGAACTCTAGATAGGGCAGAGGGGTTGGAGGGGAAGGGAGGGGGCATGGGGTAATTAATGATGGTGGAATGTGATGATCATTATTATCCGAAGTACAGGTATGAATTACGAATTGGTGTGAATATACTATGTATACAACCAAAGATATGAAAAATTATGCTCTATATATGTAATAAGAATTGTAATACATTCTGCTGTCATATTAAAAAAATACTAAGCTGCAAAAAAAAAAAAAGAATCACCAATAATGAAAAGATCATTATAGTGGTTTAATGGATTTGAATGACTGTATAGTGAATGTTTTTTAATATTCCCTGAAATATGTAAGTAATTTCAGTGTTACCATTTGGAGGCACCTATATGAAAATTCTATTCACCAGATTTAAAAACTGGGGGATATAATAAAATTGAAGGATACTGTGTGAATGAAAAAAATCAATTGCAATGTAACAGGGCTTGTTCATAACTATGCATTTTAATATTCAATTCTTAAATGCTAAACAAACAAAAATATTTAAAATCCCTATATATTATATATATACACACATGTGTATACATATATGTTATATGGAAAAAAATATATATATATTAACATAGACTTGTGACTGCTGCTTTAAGGAAAATTCAAACACTAAAATTTGAGGCTTTGGGACTAGGGAGGTTGTTCAGTGGTAGAGTACTTGCCTTGCATGCATGAGGCCCTGGGTTCGAGCCTCAATGCCCAGAAAAAAATAATCATTTTTTTCTCTTTTGGAGGCTTCAATTCTAGTTCAGTTATTTTGGGAACTTCAACTTGAAGGTTGAATAATTTGGTTAGAAATAGACTCTTAAATTTAGTGTAAGCATGAGATGTATTTTTAGATTCTGGTTTTCAAAGTGCACATCAGAAAACAACCATTAAAAAATTATATATATATATATATATATATATATATATATATATATATATATATATATATATATATACCATTCCCTGGAAAGAGGGGCAGTTTATTTCCTGTCCTCTTGAATATGCACAAAATGTGTACCTAGTTTTAACCAAAGGAATACAGCAGAAATCTCTCTCTCTCTCTCTCTCTCTCTCTCTCTCTCTCACACACACACACACACACACACAGAGATTTGTTGAAATCTCACAAATTTCTATGAAGGCCGAGGAAGGGCCTTATTGTATAAATGCAATGAAAGTGAAGTATAAACATTATGAACATGAAAATGAACTGCTCCTCATCACAAAAGAACAGGAGCTGTCTCTTAACTATTAATTATCACTGACATCAAATTTGGATAGTAAAGAAACACTGAAAGTTAAAAGACTTAGATACTAAGGTGAAGTCAGGGATATATAATTCTTTACTTCAGGATAAACAAATCCCATTATCTATTTCTGACTAGACAAATTCTGTGATTGTCCCTTAATGTAAGAAGAGGTTACCAATCAGCAAAACAGAATTAAGTCTGAATATTGGGGGAAAAAAATTCATTCAAATACAGTCATTTTAAATTTGGCAACAATATAGAAAACTGAATTAAGGACAAAGCATCAACAATCTACATTGTAAACATCAGTTTGCTTATTAAAGACCAATCAATGTGTGCTGTACTGCCTATAACAAGAAAGTCTAGATTCCAATGGTCTTAAATTGCACTGGACAAACTGATTGGAGCCAAAGACTTATTTTTCTTTTTTGGTACTCTTGTTTCTCCACCCTTACCAAAATTTTTATTTTGTGCTGCACTATTATTTATTTTTTAATTTTTCTCTTGCTCTTATTCATATTTTCCCCCATTGTTCTTTTTGGTGTATTATAGTTGGACAAAATGATGGGATTTGTAGTAACATATTCATACATGCACACAATATAACAATACAGTTTGGCCAATATCATTCTCCAACTGCCCAATTATTTGGCTACAAAATGGTTTACATTGTAATCATCAAACATTTAGGGAGGAAATTAGTCATAAAATAACTAAAGCAGAATAATAACCTGTTTCTACCATTGTGTACACACTTATCTGTAGGGAGGGTAGCATTTAAAATTTTACAACCTATCCAGTAAAAATGCGAAAAAGTAAATAGTGGACAAACCTGAAAGTATAGCGTCTTTGAAATACCGCAGCACATGGGTGAACTTGCTGATATCATTCACCACCTCCTTGATGTGGTCCTGATCAAAGTGGAGCTGGAACTTATGGACTGGAGCCCCACTTCAGAAGTTGTTACATCAGTAGAGAGTTGGCCTGATGTCCAAACATGTTTTTTCTTGGCCTTTTTCTTTTTCTGAGCAATCATACCTCACTTGATAATCAGAAAAACTGAAATCCTTAAGGGGGCAAGAAATAAACACAAAAAAGAGAAACACAAATACTACATAAGCCAGGGAAACATATTAGGTCTTCACAAATTGCCCACAGTCCACCTTAGTATTCTACTTTTAATTTGTAAAAACAAATGAATAGAACACTGTACTATGAAAAATAGCTTCCATTTACTAAGTGCATAATCCTCACAATGCCCAATATGCAAACTATCATTCTTTTCACTTCACAAGTGAGAAATCTGAGGTTTAGAGGTTAAAAAAATGTCTAGACTCTCAACTGATAAATGATGAAATTTGAGTTAAATCTAGATCTTCCCTAACTTCCTCAATTCCTAAGGTACAGAATATTTTTTAACTGTAAAAGTTGTTCAGAAACATCATTTAGTAGGTCACATTTTCCCTCTATTACATCACCTTCAAGAATAAAGATGAAATATGGACTCTGAAAAAAGAGATGTTTTTTAAAATCTTCCTCTATCATTTACTATATGCCCTTAGAAGCTGTTAATCATCTCTTCACTTTAGTATGCTTATTTATAAAATCAGAAAAACATCCTGACAACACCTACCTCAGAAGCTTATTTTACAGAATTAAATAAGACAGTAGTATGTAAGTATCCATTGAGCACATAAAAGTAGTTTAATTACAGTTATTTTTTCTAGTGATATATATACATGTACACATACACGCTGACATTCTGGGTTATTAAGTTTCATGAAGAACATTTTTTTGTTGAAAAATAGTTCTAAGGATGTCCCCTAATCTGATGTATCCTGACTGTACAAATAAATGTCATGTTATCAGAGAAATATTTCTGGTAATTTAACGATGGAATAGTGAAAAGGCAATGTTTAGAATTATAAAAAAAAAAAAGATTTGAATCCTGGCTCTAGTGTTTTCCAGATGTGTGACTTATACAATTCATACTCAGGTTTGTGAGAAGATTAAAAGGCATCACAAAATTTAGAAATTTTTGTGTTAAAACATCTAATCCTAGCCCACTGGGACTCAAGAGAATCTTGAGGAATTTGTTCTTCATCCTTATTTTAACTTTCCAGAATAAAATCCCCAACTATTTTAAATTTCTTGAAATCAAAAAAGGAAACAACTTGAGGAATTAGCCCAAGCATGATCATTAAAAGAGTTTTCAAATATTTTGTCTTAAATATTTGTATACTTTCAAAATGTAAAATGTCTAAGGACTCCTATGAATTCACAATACAAAGTTTTATGTAATGTTTTCATCATTTGTTAAAATACATTACTGTACCATGTACTATTACACCATGCCCAATTCCACTGATTTGGTTTCTCCCTGGGATTATAGTTCTCTAGTCTATCCCGTTCTATTTCTGCCTCTCTCACACTAGTGAATTGTCATTTCTTGCCTGAGCTACAGCATTAATTTCCTAATGATCGTTCCACAACCATTCTCGTCCCATTATAAATGTAGCGAGTAGACTTTTCAAACATAAATCTCATGGTGTCATTTCTCTGCTCAAACCTTCCAAAGGACAAGTGAAAAAATGTCGTACTCTGTGAGGCTCAAAGTGAGACGTGGTGGCTCTTGCCTGGTCCTGCAATGTTATCTGAAGTCACACTCGTGGCTCTCAACACTCCTGCCATAAACA
Organism: Marmota flaviventris; assembly: GCF_047511675.1. Classification (NCBI taxonomy): domain Eukaryota; kingdom Metazoa; phylum Chordata; class Mammalia; order Rodentia; family Sciuridae; genus Marmota; species Marmota flaviventris. The sequence continues at coordinate 80,120,243 of NC_092507.1, forward strand.
TCTCCTTTTCCTTCTAACAGTATTTGTGTACTTTCACCCACAGTATGAAACATCATGACCAGTATAGATACATTAGTATGTAATGCTGGTGTGTGGTATGTGTCAGATCTATTTGTCTTTCATAAAACAGATTCTAGCTAAGGATCTATGAGATATACTCAGATTTTTTTTCATTCTATTCCATTTTATTTTTATAAATGCTGGTTGCAACTCACTAAATTGTCTTTATACATGTAACAGGGGTCATGACATTATAGCTTAAAAAATACCTACTGTTCACATCAGGGTCCAGTCTACATGCAGATCCATTTGCCTGCAATATTCCTTCTTCTCCTTCACTGACTCACTCTGATCTTACCCAAAGATCACTTCCTCAGAGAAACTCTCCTGCACTACTCCCATGGCCCCATAATCACCATCACCTAACTAGAACAGAACCCCTAGAGATGATCTAGAGCATCCTACACTGTTCATCACTGCATTTACCACAGTCCAAATAGATAATTCAGATCTTACCATTTAGACTAGAATCTTAAGGAAATTAAGACCTTGTCTTGGTTGTTAATCCTTTTTCTCTGTTCACAGCACAGTGCTTTATAAGAGAAAGGATGAACTACTCAAACTATTTGCAGAATGAATAATGCATTTGCAGAAACAATGGACATAAATTAATAAAGTTACAACTGACTGTTACAGACACCAAAATAACCCTAGGTTTTTGTAATGCTTTTCAGAGAAATTTTTTTAAAAAAATCCATCTCTAAAATGTTATCTTTCAAAAAAACTACATGAAGATAAGCAAAGGCAAAATTACATAAAAGTGAACTAAAAGTTGTATTTCTATTATGTTCCTTCTGATTATAATAGAGAGACCCAATACTTTTTTTCAAAAAGAGAGTGAGAGAGAGAGAGAGAGAGAGAGAGAGAGAATTTAATATTTATTTATTTTTTTTTAGTTTTCGGTGGACACAATATCTTTGTTTGTATGTAGTGCTGAGGATCAAACCCGGGCCGCACGCATGCCAGGCGAGCGCGCTACCACTTGAGCCACATCCCCAGCCCAACCCAATACTTTTTAAGAGCTTTTCAAAAATTTTTATTATTAGTTGTTCAAAACATTACATAGCTCTTGACATATCATATTTCATACATTTGATTCAAGTGGGTTATGAACTCCCATTTTTACCCCATATACAGATTGCAGAATCGCATTGGTTACACATCCATGTTTTTACATACTGCCATACTAGTGTCTGTTGTATTCTGCTACCTTCCCTATCCTCTACTATCTCCCCTCCCCTCTCCTCCCCTCCCCTCCCATCTTCTCTCTCTACCCCATCTACTATAATTCATTTCTCTCCCTTGTTTTTTTTTCCTTTTCCCTCACTTCCTCTTATATGTAATTTTGTATAACAATGAGGGTCTCCTTCCATTTCCATGCAATTTCCCTTCTCTCTCCCTTTCCCTCCCACCTCTCGTCCCTGTTTAATGTTAATCTTCTTCTCATGTTCTTCCTCCCTGCTCTGTTCTTAGTTGCTCTCCTTATATCAAAGAAGACATTTGGCATTTGTTTTTTAGGGATTGGCTAGCTTCACTTAGCATAATCTGCTCTAATGCCATCCATTTCCCTGCAAATGCCATGATTTTGTCAATTTTTAGTGCTGAATAATACTCCATTGTGTATAAATGCCACATTTTTTTTATCCATTCATCTATTGAAGGGCATCTAGGTTGGTTTCACAGTCTAGCTATTGTGAATTGTGCTGCTATGAACATCGATGTAGCAGTATCCCTATAGTACACTCTTTTAAGGTCTTTAGGGAATAGTCCGAGAAGGGGACTAGCTGGGTCAAATGGTGGTTCCATTCCCAGCTTTCCAAGGAATCTCTATACTGCATTCCAAATTAGCCACACAAATTTGCAGTCCCACCAGTAATGTACAAGTGTACCCTTTTCCCCACATCCTCGCCAGCACTTGTTGTTGTTTGACTTCATAATGGATGCTAATCTTACTGGAGTGAGATGGTATCTTAGGGTGGTTTTGATTTGCATTTCTCTGAATGCTAGAGATGGTGAGCACTTTTTCATGTACTTGTTGATTGATTGTATACACAGACACAACATATCAGAATCTATGGGACACATTGAAAGCAGTTCTAAGAGCAAAATTCATTGCTTGGAGTTCATTCCTTAAAAAAATGAAAAAACCAACAAATAACAAAACCCTAGAAAAAGAAGAGCAAAACAACAGCAAAAGTAGTAGAAGGCAAGAAATAATTAAAATCAGCGCTGAAATCAATGAAATTGAAACAAAAGAAACAATTGAAAAAATTGACAAAACTAAAAGTTGGTTCTTTGAAAAAATAAATAAGATCGACAGACCCTTAGCCATGCTAATGAAGAGAAGAAGAGAGAGAACTCAAATTACTAGCATATGGGATGAAAAAGGCAATATCACAACAGACACTTCAGAAATACAGAAGATAATCAGAAATTATTTTGAATCTTTATACTCCAATAAAATAGAACATAGTGAAGGCATCGATAAATTTCTTAAGTCATATGATCTGCCCAGATTGAGTCAGGAGGATATACACAACCTAAACAGACCAATATCAATTGAGGAAATAGAAGAAGCCATCAAAAGACTACCAACTAAGAAAAGCCCAGGACCGGATGGGTATACAGCAGAATTTTACAAAACCTTTAAAGAAGAACTAATACCAATACTTTTCAAGCTATTTCAGGAAACAGAAAAAGAGGGAGAACTTCCAAATTCATTCTACGAGGCCAACATCACCCTGATTCCTAAACCAGACAAAGACACTTCAAAGAAAGAAAACTACAGACCAATATCTCTAATGAACATAGATGCAAAAATCCTCAATAAAATTCTGGCAAATCAGATACAGAAACATATCAAAAAGATCGTGCATCATGATCAAGTAGCATTCATCCCTGGGATGCAAGGCTGGTTCAATATACGGAAATCAATAAATGTTATTCACCACATCAATAAACTTAAAGAAAAGAACCATATGATCATCTTGATAGATGCAGAAAAAGCATTCGATAAAGTACAGCATCCCTTTATGTTCAAAACACTAGACAAACTAGGGATAACAGGAACATATCTCAATATTGTAAAAGCTATCTATGCGAAGCCTCAGGCTAGCATCATTCTTAACGGAGAAAAACTGCAGGCATTCCCTCTAAAATCTGGAACAAGACAGGGATGCCCTCTCTCACCACTTCTGTTCAACATAGTTCTCGAAACAGTGGCCGGAGCAATTAGACAGATGAAAGAAATTAAAGGCATAAAGATAGAAAAAGAAGAACTTAAATTATCACTATTTGCGGATGATGTGAGCCTATACCTAGCAGACCCAAAAGGTTCTACACCAAGAAACTTCTAGAGCTAGTAAATGAATTCAGCAAAGTGGCAGGATATAAAATCAACACGCATAAATCAAAGGCATTCCTGTATATCAGTGGCAAATCCTCTGAAATGGTAATGAGAACAACCACCCCATTCACAATATCCTCAAAAAAAAAAAAAAAATACTTGGGAATCAACCTAACAAAAGAGGTGAAAGAACTATACAACAAAAACTACAGAACCCTAAAGAGAGAAATAGAAGACCTTAGAAGGTGGAAAGATATACCTTGTTCATGGATAGGAAGAACTAACATCATCAAAATGGTGATATTACCAAAAGTACTCTATAAGTTTAATGCAATGCCAATCAAAATCCCAACGGCATTCCTTGCAGAAATAGAAAAATCAATCATGAAATTCATCTGGAAAAATAAAAGACCCAGAATAGCAAAAGCAATTCTAAACAGGAAGAGTGAAACTGGTGGTATAGTGATACCAGATTTTAAACTATACTACAGAGCAATAGTAACAAAAACAGCATGGTACTGGTACCAAAACAGGCGGGTGGACCAATGGTACAGAATAGAGGACACAGAGATCAATCCACAAAATTACAACTACCTTATATTAGACAAAGGTGCCAAAAGCATGCAATGGAGAAAGGATAGCATCTTCAACAAATGGTGCTGGGAAAACTGGAAATCCATATGCAACAAAATGAATCTGAATCCCTTTCTCTCGCCATGCACAAAAGTTAACTCAAAATGGATCAAGGAGCTTGATATCAAAACAGAGACTCTGTGTCTGATAGAAGAAAAAGTTGGCTCCAATCTACATATTGTGGGGTTGGGCTCCAAATTCCTTAATAGGACACCCATAGCACAAGAGTTAAAAACAGAATCAATAAATGGGACTTATTCAAACTAAAAAGTTTTTTCTCAGCAAGAGAAATAAGAGAGGTAAATAGGGAGCCTACATCCTGGGAACAAATTTTTACTCCTCACACTTCAGATAGAGCCCTAATATCCAGAGTATACAAAGAATTCAAAAAATTAAACAATAAGAAAACAAATAACCCAATCAATAAATGGGCCAAAGACCTGAACGGACACTTCTCAGAGGAGGACATACAATCAATCAACAAGTACATGAAAAATTTTTAATAGCTTTTAAAGTTCCTTTAGTCAATATTCTTTTGTTAATTCCAAATTATTTATTTATTATTTATTCTGATTTGTTATATATGACAATGAAATGTATTACAATTCATATTACATATATAGAGCACAATTTTCATATCTCTGATTGTACACAAAGTATATTCACACCATTAGTATCTTCATACCTGTACTTACGGTAATGATGTCCATCGCATTCCACCATCATTTCTAACCCCATGCCCCCTACCTTCCCCTCCCACTTCTTTGCCCTATCTAGAGTTCAGCTATTCTTCCCATGTTCCCCTTCCCTACCCTATTATGAAACAGCTTGATGCTGGCTGTTTTAATGAATCAGGTGGTTAGTATGTGCCCAATACTGTTAAAATACTTCATGAACTAGATTTCATGAAGTCTTTTAAAGTCATGTTTGTTGAGATATAATTTATATATGGTATAATTTGCCCTATTGAGTTTTGTAGTTAAATAAATTCTGAAAACACAAATATAAAAAATTATAACATATAAACATGGATATATAGAACTACAGTGAAGATACAGAATATGCTACCTTGTTCTCCTTTATGTCTCTTTTTAAACAAACAGAGAAATTAATTTTGATATATTTTCATTTAACCCAATAGATTACCAACATAATTTTCAAAGAAAATAACTGTTGGTAAGTTAGTTCATGTTCATTTTGTTTGTCCTAGTAATTCTTTGGAATCTAATGTCTACTGAACACGTCGCACACTTCAATTCAGACTAGACACATTTCAAATACTCAGTAGCCTCATGTAACCGTTGGCTGCCATATCGGCTCCTTTCTCCATCTTTAACCTTTTGGTGAGACACAGCTATAGGCTGCATGATAAGTCCCCTTGTTATGTAGTTTCTTGCTGAGTTCATTAAGAAAGGCACACCAAAGAGATAAATTTAGAATATACAAGAGTAGAGTGAAGTGTTTTATTTCTCCCTATAAGACTCTATTAGACTGTGAGTTGGTTTCTACATGCTTTTGGTGGGAATAACTTCAGTTACATCACCTTATCCTACAAGTTTTTCATAATGGCTTTCTCTTCTTTCATCTCCTATCTCTCCAAGTTTATGGAATGTAATGCTAAAACTTTTAAAAAAAATATTTGTGTAACTTTGTGAAGAGAAATGGAAAACAAAAAATTCAAAATAAACAAAAATATGAAAAATTAGATGATATTGTAGTTAAAATTTTTATGTGTCAATATTTATTCAAAAGGGTTGAAAGAGACATGAATTGTATTACTGGTCATTTTTGTTTATTTTTGGTATTTAGCTTTTCTTGGTTTCTCCCTTGGTTGGCTTTTCCTTTATTGTAGTTCTTCCTTTTGCAGATTTTCATTGTTGTTTTCATTTGTTCCTCATGGAATATTTTGCCAAGTAGTGCAGGCTTTCTTGTTGTAAATTCTTTTAGCTTTTGTTCGTCATGGAAGGTTTTTAGTTCATTGTCAAATTTGAAGCTTAATTTTGCTGGATATTAGATTCTTGGTTGGCATCCATTAACTTTTAGAGCTTGGTATATGTTGTTCCAGGATCTCCTGGCTTTGAGAGTCTGGGTTGAAAAATCTGCTGAGATCCGAATTGGTCTTCCCTTATAGGTAATCTGATTTTTCTCTCTTGTGGCCTTTAAAATTCTATCATTATTCTGAATGCCAGGCATTTTCATTATAATGTGTCTTGATGTAGATCTGTTGTAATTTTGTATATTTAGTGTCCTGAAGGCCTCTTGTATTTGATTTTCCAGCTCATTCTTCATGCTTGGGAATTTTTCTGCTATTATTTCATTGAAGAGATTGTACATTCCTTTGGTTTAAATCGCTGAACCTTCCTCTATCCCAATAAATCTTAAATTTGGTCTTTTGATGGCATCCCATAATTCTTGGATATTTTGTTCATGGTTTCTTACTATCTTCACTATAAGGTCAACTTTATTTTCAAGATTGTATATTTTGTCTTCATTGTCTGAGGTCCTGACTTCCACATGATCTAGTCTGTTGGTAATGCTATCTATTGAATTTTTTAATTGGCTTATTGTTTCTTTAATTTCAAGGATTTCCGTTTGTTTGTTTGTTTTTCAGTATCTCTATCTCTTTCTTGAAGCAATCTCTTGCAACCTGTATTTGTTCTCTTATCTCACTGTTGGAGTGATCAATTTTTGCCTGTATCTGCTCACTTAGGTTGTCTTTAATTCCCAAGTCATTTTAGTTATGTATATTCTGAACTCCTTCTCTGACATTTCATCTACTGTGCTATTTATGGATTCTACTGTTGTAGTATCTTGGTTTGTTTGGGGCACTTTCCTCCCTTGTTTTTTCACATTGTCTATGAGTCTTCCTCTCTTGCACTGTAGATCCGAGGTATTACAGCTTCTGCCCTATTGTCTTATAGTGTCCCTATAGGTTACCAATCCTTCACTTTTAAGAGAAAGATCAATATTACAGCACTCACTGTACCCAATGTGCAGCCATATGTCAGTTAGCTTCTATTTTTTACATTTACAGTTTTGTCCCTATAATCAGAAATGATGAGTTCAGTTATCTTCTACCATGTAGTCAATAGGTTTGTGTAATGGTTTACAGTTTCTAATGGTAGAAGCGGGGTCTGGGGGGTTTGATGAGATGTTTATGAGGTATGATATGAGAATATGGAGATATTAGATTATATGACAAGTGAGAGGGTAATCATAAGAAGTTGGCTGTTAGTAAGAGAAACAGTACTCCCTGAAGTTGACACTTAAATTACCCTTCCCTAATACTTCTAAAAACAGGTTAATTAGCTCCCACCCTCTTCCTTTAAAAGGAAGACTGTTGGGCTGGGAGTGTAGTTCAGTGGTAGAGTGCTTGCCTAGCATGCTTGAAGCCTGGTTCAATCTGCAGCATCACAAAAAATAAAATATAAAAAGGAAGATATAACATTTGAAAACTTTCTCGGCAACACACCCTGATGCATTCTTCAAGAAAAATAAAATTCTTATCTAGGGAGGCATTATTGCCAGATATCTGCTTTATGAACAAGGTGGCTCGCTCATTTACTTACCACCATAATAGTAAAGAAAATAAATAAAACACATACCACCTTCTACAAAAAGACCAGAATGTGCTCCCAACCTTCTTAACCCCCTTATTTCATTACACACATGAATGTGTCTTATGTGTGTGGTTTATTATCATGCTGGAAGTGAATGGGAAATTAAAAATACACAGCAAACAAAGTAGCCTTCAAAACTTCAAGGCAGAATCATCTAAGTTGGATCAGTGACTCCTGGTATACACTAGAGATAACCAGCAATTCTGCACAGGAAGGACCCTTTACCTTCTGTGCTAATTAAAGTTACTATTTACCTTCAAGCTCACATATAAATATCACTTCTTCCAAAATGCCTTTTCATTTCCTCCAGTGAAAATTATCATCCCTGTACTTTTCCATTGGGGATTCCTCATACTTCTATCAGGTAACCCACTTTATGCCTTGGGCTCTAGTTTTTGGTTATTGTATACTGCCACTCAATAAATGGAAAGGTTCTACAGGGACTCTATCTAGCATAAAGTGAGATCCTGCTAAATTTTCAGAGTGAATGCTGAATAAATTATCATGTACAGAAATCAAAATCTTTCCAGGATACCCTTTGGGAATCATCTTTGTTCAATGGTAGTACTAACCCACTGGGACCAAGAGCACTTTTAAAAGCCCACATTCCTAGGTCAAGGGCTTTCACAGCTGGGAGGTGAAGGTGCTGATAACTGAGATGGTTGTTCTATTTTATGGAGGTGGAGGGAGCTGCAGTGACCATACATTCACTGAATAGTGATTTCTTCATCTCAGCCAAAGTTTGATATCCTGCCAACTTGGGGACTGAAACTTTTCTATCTGGGCCTATCTTGCTTTCTTTAAATTCATTCTTAAAAGTCTTATCAAAATCATGAGACCAGAGCTATATGTATTGTAAACCTAATGAGGCTTAAATGTCACAGTTTCTCACTTGTACAGTTTTTAACAGTAAGGAAGCATTTTTAAGTAGGCAAACTGCCTAAAGAAATCACTGGGGAAAAAAAAGGATCTAAATCTCTAAGACATACATCTATAATGAGCTGTGATTTATTTACCTATCCTTAATACTCACCTTGCATCTAATTTTGAATTCTTTTTCGTGAAGAGAGAGACCCCTACTCCCAAACTCAATAAGGAGAAGTTAATCCAAAGAGGAAAAGGTAGACATAGAACAAAAAGCTGTCTGCTGTTTTGAAATGGTCTTGAAATGTTCACAAAACACCCAACACACCTCCCTTCCCCCAGAAGATCCAAAGAACTCAGTGGAAGTCAAAGATCCAAATGACTCAGTGTGGAACCCCATCCTTGGTCTCTAAGAGAGTGATAGTCGTGAAAATGAGATAAACCAGGCACCCATCTAACTCAAAACAAGGAGAGTCCTGGTCTACTTGGTTTCCACAGAAGCTGGGCTGCCTCTGGAAAAGGAGATTTTATCATTGACAGTGTCCTGGGACATCCAGGGCAACAAACTCACTGGGTCATGTTCTCCTTATAGCAGCTGCAATTTCCCAGCTTATCAATTCCAATTTTGCAAAGCACATGACTTACCCTAGGATCACAGTTGGGAAAAGGTGAAAGAAAACAGAAGGGACAGTAACAAGGGAAGGACAGAGAAGGATAACAATGCTAACCATGCAACAGAGGGGGCAGAAAGAAAGGGAAGAAGGGTGTCCCTGCACCTTTAGGCCCCCTTCCCCACCCAAAGTAGTAAACAACCACGGCCTAGACGAGGTTAAGTGTGTTAAGAAAAAGTAAATATGGAACACGGGATGTTAGTTTCTTTACCTAGGTACCAGTCACAGTGAAATTCCAGGAAACATCACCAAACTTCCAAAAAAGATCCCAATGGGAAAGATGGATGTGAAGATCCTCCCACTCATTGGGCTTATAGGTGTACAGCACTGCTTCCAGCTCACTTTTAAATTAAAAGGATTATTTTATTCATCTCCTCTGACTTGTGTTTAATTTTATATCAGGGAAATAAATGTTAAGCATGAAAATTGCATTACTGAAATAATAACTTTTCTGAAAGTCCAAAATTCTTGGTGTACAATAAATTTATAAAGTGCCTCTCCAAAAGAAAAACCATTTTGTATCTACTGCATAAGTCCAGCATCTTAAGTTATTCAACAGGTATCAGAAAAAATCCATCATTTAAAAGAAATTACTTGTGTTTTTTAGTATTTTATTATTGTCTCTAGTATTTTTCCTTCTCAAAAGGAAATTCACATCCTCTATAGTTTGCTTTTGAGTCACCCATTCTGTGTAGCCTTAGATTAAATATTCCTAAAATCTTGTTCACGTGTTCTCTTCAAAGTGTCTGGTTCTAGACTGAATGATCTTTAATCTGCAGTGGTGACATAAACCATATTGTTAATTTTGTAGTTTAGGTAATCTACTTTTCATACAGAACATGGGTTTGCTAGTAAAACATTTGACAAGGTCTGGAGATCTGGAGTTTTTGTTGTTTGGATATTTTTGTTGTTGTTTGTTTGTTTATTTGTTTGTTTGTTTTGGTTGTCTAAGGGAGTTCTACGGACAAGAGGCCAAGGATACTACTTAACAGCCTACATGCACAGGAGAGCCTCTATCCTTAACAAAGAATTATCAGCCCCAAATGGTTAACAGTGTCAAAAGGTTAAGAGACCTATTTTAAATCTAACTACTTTGTAAGCTTTAGGACAGAGAAACATGAAATTATGCCACATGATGCACCCAACAAAATGTGGACTGTGGGCCACTCTATTTGACAAACAACACATTTCTTCAACAAATTAAGCTGCAAGAAAACAGGTGGAACAACAAATCTCTAGATTTAAAAAAATCCTTAAAAGATATATCAAGTGCAAGAATTAATAAAACCAGGCTTACCCTTCCACTGTAGTCAACAATAGAAACCTGCACAAAATAAATGTTGTTTTCAAATACTGAAATACACACAGCACAGGATTGTAATTCCTGAGAGAGAGAATCATAAGTAAACGAGGGCAGCCTTACAATCTCCCCAACTTTCTGCTTAACTACAGACCAAAAACAGAAAGGGGGAAGCCAGGCAGAGTGTGCAGTCTTGCTAAGAGATAGAGATCATAGTTCCAGGAAACTGGGGTGGTTAGACACCATAGAACAGACACCAGAGAAGGAGAATGTGGAAGGAGGAAGGGATCCAGAGATTCACATAGGGAATTCCTTAATTCTCATGCTGAATATCAAGATATACACATGTGTAGGCCAAAACTCCAAAATGATGGGCAAAGAATTTTAAGGGGTCTATATCTGTACAATTCCCAGGTTCCCTGAAGACCTGGGAGATCTATGAGTTCTCATTTGCCAGTGCACAGTAACCCATTGAATACCTACCCAAGCGGAGATCTCAGAAAAACATGCCCTGTAGTACATCTAACCCAGCTGTGATGAAAACCACCCCAGTCAAGTTTCAAAACAAGCACATTTCTTTAAAAGGTGGTTTAAAACATGTACAGTAATGATGTGCTGTGGCATTCGAAACATATACACAAGTAAAATGCATGAAAATGGTGTAAAGAAGGAGAAAATGAAAATACACAGGAAGCTTCCTATATGTGAAATAGCACAGTATTATTCAAAGATATATTATAATAATTTAAAAACATAAGTTAAAATTTCCAGCAGTACAATTAATAAGTAAGCATAAATAGAATTTCAAAATCCTAATCCAAAGATAGCAGCACAAGAAAAAGAAGCCAATAGTAGATGGAACAAATGAGAAACAGCAAAGTGGCAGCCTTAAACCAAATCATGTCAATAATTAAATGCACTTTAAATTCCCCTATAAAAGGTAGATATTCTCAGATTGAGTAAAATAATAAGAACTGACTACCTCCTGCATATAAAAAATAGACTTGAAATATGAAGACACATGAAAGCAAAACAACAGAAAAAGATATGCCACACAAACACTAATCATAAGAAAGCTAAAGTGGCTCTGTTATATCAGATAATAAATTTTGCCAAGCATGAAAAGTAACATTTCATAATAATAAATGAGTCATTTCACCCTAAAGTCGTATGGATACTAAGAAGATATGCACCTAAAAATAGAGGTCCAGGATATATATAAGGCAAAATCTGACAGAAATATAAGGGAAAACAGAAGAATCCCAAATTTTTACTTCAAATAGTAACAATTCTCTCAGTAATTAAAACAAAAGTGACAAAAGATTATTAGGGATACAGAAGATTTAACAATACTATCCCTATTTGACCTGACAGACATTCACAGAAAATACTACCAAACAATGGCATTCTTTTCAAATGCATATGGAATGTTCACTAAAAGAGACCACATGGAGGACCATAAAACAAGTATTCATATATTTAAGAGGACTGAAATCAGTATATGTTCTTTGACCCAAACAAAATTAAATTAAAAATCAATAAATGAAAGATGCCTATGGAATCCACAAATATTTGGAAATTATAAAACATCCTTTAAATAATACATGGGTCAAATTCCCACAAGGGAAATTTTAAAATATTCTAAACTGAATGAAAAAAAAACACATTTCAAAATATGGAAATTTTTACAATAAAAACTATGGTTAGAGAAACATATAGTTTTAGATGCTTCATTTTAAAAAGGAAGAGTCTGGGGCTGGGGAAGGACCTCAGTGGTAAAGCACATGTGGCATGCTCAAGGACCTGGGTTCAGTCTCTAGTATGGCAAAAACAAACAAACAAACAATTTTTAAAAGGAAGGGCCTAAACCAGTAATTCCAAGCTTTCCAGAAAGTCTCTCTGCTCATCCCTGTTGGACAGCTGCATCTTCTTGTCTCATGCAGTGCTGCTACATCCCTGTGATATGGTAGTCAAGGTGTAAATAAATGGATGTGGCCATACTGGGCACCTCTCTACCAGGTCTGTTTTGAACTTTGGCAAAATGGATGTTGTTGCCAGAAGCGACCCCTTCATTGACCTCAATTGCATGCCTACCTGGTTCCAGTATGAATCCACTCATGGCAAGTTCAATGACACAGTCAAGGCTGAGAACAGGAAGCTTGTCATCAATGGAAAGTCCACCTCCATTTTCAAGACCAAGAACCTGCCAACATCAAATGGGTTGATGATGCTAAATATGTTGTAAATGTCTACTGTTATCTTCACTACCATGGAGAACCTAGAAAACAGAGAAAATTACATCCAAAGTAAAAAGAAATAACGATAAAGACATAAATCAATGTAACCAAAAAGCTAGTTGTTTGAAAAGATCAATTCAATTGATAAATATCTACCTAGATTGTATGCTTAGTCTTGTAATCACCAACATTTTTCAACAATTTTTTCCCTGAGTGCAATGTTCTAAAAAAAGCAACGGCCATTCTAATGCATTATAATGAATAATTTATAAGGATAATGATAAAAAATGTTATTATATATCAGTAAGAAACATTAATTTACATGACAAGATTTAACAAAGCAAACAGTGAGGCCTTTCCCATGATTCACAAGCACATTACATTACCTCGTACATACCAGGAATCCAGTTACAAGTCAGGCATACATAGGGTAAATGGTCATTTCAGAGAAGCAGAAATCAAAGACATTACTCAATGTCTGCATAGTAGCTATAGAGTTATAAATCTGCAGTATGCACAAGAGAACAAGTGTTTCCAGCACATGTTCTCTTTCACACTTTTAAAGGAGTTTGGGTGGTTACAGACAGGTACTCTTATATTAACATTTATGATAATAGTCATATATTGACATTTAATGAAATATAGTTCCTTATTGTTCACTTTAGAACTGGATCAGCATCCCATCTCAGCAATTCAGCCACGAGGGGTTTGATGGCTCATTGCCTATTTGACTTCTCTCCCAAACTTAGGAAGTTAACTGCCTGCTTACTTCACTGCCCTTTTGATCTGCAGGATTTCTGCAGTCATTTTCCACTTACCCTGACCAAATCTGACTGATTGGGATTTCTACTCATTCAAGGTCTTTTCAATACAATCTTTTTAAAAAAATTTTGTTTATTTATTTTTATGTGGTGCTGAGGATCAAACCCAGGGCCTCACAAGTGCTAGACGAGCGCTTTACCACTGAGCCACAATCCCAGCCCCTAATACAATCTTAGAGCTGCAAAGGGAATACATTTTAAAACTGTTAATCAAACTCTATTCACTCACCCTACATCTACAACAAGAATACATAATTTGGTAAATTAATTAGGAAAAAAAGATATCAATAGAATTTATCACGCAAACCTAAAGTTTAATTCTACAAGGTTTTTGTTGCCTTCAACAGATAAATTCAGACTTGTTTTCATTCGACTCAATTCTCATTCTTGACCCAAAGCAAGTCTAATTATTTTTACACTGTTTTTGTACCAATAAAACTTTAAACTTCTAAAACTTAGAAGCATTCATAAAGAAACAAAAAATAAGAATAAGGTTATAGGGCTGGGGTTATAGGCTCAGTGGTAGAGCACTTGCCTCACATTCGTGAGGCACTGGGTTCGATCCTCAGCACCACATAAAAATAAACAAAGATATTGTATCTATATACAACTAAAAAATATTTTAGAACAAAAAATTAACAAAAACTTGTAAAAAATAAGATTATAAACAGAAGAACTTGGATTTAAGCCAGAGAAACTAAAATTCTTATTAACCATTATGATACATTCCTTGAAGACAAGCAACAGAATAAGTGTGGCTAGAGGAACTTCTACATCAAAATCACCTGTGGAATTTATTATAAAGACTCAAACTTTCGAGCTCAATCCTAGACGTGATGAACTCTCTCCAAGAGCATCCAGGCATCCCAAGTAATTACTATGTACTCTTAAGTCTGAGACTCACAGGACAGCTGTACCTTACAGAAGTCAATGTGCATAATGATAGTCCATGAGTCATTTCCTAACACCTCAGTATACCTCTAAATTGTCTTGAATGTTTTCTTGGATAAACAAATATTATTTATCCAATATGCTATCCACAATAGCATGTTGTAAATTCATTAAGGAGTTTATTCCATTTATATCTCTTATGTCAAAGTATTTCAAACTTACTTGACAATGGTCCTAAGTAAGACGTATATTCACTTAGGGAGTGAAAGAAGACCTACCTCCATATGAAGGAACAAAAGATTCACAAAACAATATTTATGCTCTAAGACCAGAATTAATCTTCTGAATAATGTTTTTCAGAAAACTGCATGCATCAGCGCACACTGTCCCAGTGTAGTTCAGTGGTTGAGCCCTTGCATAGCATGTGTGAGACCCTGAGTTCCATCCCCAGCATTGTGTTAAAAAAAAATTAAAAACAAGATAGAAAAAAATCAAGATGGCTCAGTATACAAGAGTTAACATCTTTTTGTGAGATCTCTGTTTCAGATATATTGATACACACATATAAATATAAAATTATGAATGCATGAGTAAAATACATTTCTTACCATTTGGAGTAAAAACTTTGAAAGCCACTACTCTACAATATGTTATAATGAGAGAGAAAATTTCACCCAATATTATCAAAATACATGCAGATCTTCCAGCTACACTGATCATCACTATCAGTGATGAAAGAAATTAAGGCTTTTATGTACCAAATATAGAAATAACTTATCTTTCAGAGAAAAAGTCAAAGTGAGTGGTTTAAACAAAACTGGAACCCAAACACAGAATAGGGTAGGGATTCAGGTGCATATTAAAGTGAGTTCTCTGCCTCCTGAAAGGTGCTGGTTCCCCACACATACCAACTGCTACTTCCCTTATGGTCTGTGGATAACAGCTCTCATATAAACATAGCTAAAACTGACTCTGAACAGCTGATAACGTCATAACCTGACAGTTTAGGCAATTGGTTCTTTTAATCAAGATTTCTCTTTCTGATGGTTATATGGAGCATTTTCATATATAATCTCTTAATTCTCACAACAACCTGATGAAGAAGGTGGCACCCAACTTTGAAGCTTCTTTCCCAAAGTCGCATGGCTCCTAAAGTTTTTGTTTTATTATTTTTACATTTAACCAACACATCATAAAGTCACAGAAACACTGGGATTTTTCAAGTACAAAAATTATTCCGTGCCACCAATTACCTGTGCAGTCAATGGCTCAGGAACAGTCAGCAACAAAGGGGTAACAAGTGCATACTTCCAGATTAACATCTGCCACCTCCAACTAACTCGTGATCAGTCTTCGGGAAAATAAAATGCGGCAGATTTGCTTCACAGCAATAATATCAACATGACCAAAGTTAAGCGTATTGTGAATAGTATTTCATTTACCAAAGGTTAATCTTTGGAATAATCCTTTCGAAAGGAAAAGTTGGGGAAGGGAGGAAGAGATCGGGAGTGGCACCCGGCCACGTACTAGCGCTCCCCGACTCCCCAGAGGGATCCAGTGCGTCTCAGAGTTCTGCTATCCGCCTCGAGCAGTGGCAGAGGTGGCACTGGGTGTGCAGCTGCAATCGCTAAATGTTTAGGATTCTCAGCCCCGACAGTAGGATGGTACAAGAGGTGGCGCCAACCCCGGCCGCAGCTCCCCACCCCCGGCGCCCAGGCGCGCCCTCCCTCCTCACCTGCCCTGGCACGCAGCCTGCCCCAGAATCTGGGTCTGCGCGGACGCTGCTCGCCGGCCCTCACCTCCTCGCTGTGCGTGGAAGGGCACTTCCTCCGCAGGCGGCCCCAGCTCCTCAGCAGGTTCCCGGTCTGCAGGTGCAGGGTGCGGGCCCGCGCCAGAAGCGCCCCGGCCGCGCGGCTGTCGGTGCCCACGGAAGCGGCCACCCGAGGGGCCAGGCGGGAAGGCGGCCGCCTGGCAGGACGCGGTTTCCGAGGCCACAGGGGAGAGCGCGAGGCTTCCGACCCCGCGTGGCGGGAGCCCGAAGTGCGCTCCGGCGGGAGGAGGCCAGACGGCGGCGGAGCGGCGGCCTGGAGGGAGGTGCTGAAACTGAGGCTGAGGCTGGGGTCGGCTGCTGAGCCTCTGGCTTCTGCCGCAGCCGCAGGAGAGTTGACTCTAAACTGAGGAAGCTGTTTCCTGGTAGACAACAGACTAAGCAGAAATCCCGACGGGGCAAAGCGGCGAGCAGCCGGTGGGGCAGGCGGCGCGAATCGAGTGCGGGACTTCGGCCTGCGGGGGACTGGCCCCGGGCCTGCGGTGGGCGTGACGGCGGGTGGGCGCACAAGCGGAAAGCGGTGCGGGTGGCAGCGCAGCACGCGCTAGGTGTCCCCCTGCCGGTGACAGGACTGCTCCCCCATTCAGCCCGCGCCATTGGTGGGCTACTGGCATTCGAGGCCCCGCTTCTCCACCAAGGGCGGCCGCGCTGCTGGGTTCTCCACACGCCCCTTTAAAAGGACCTCTAAAGGGTCTGCCAAGGCTTTGAAATACCAGCTGATTTTGCTTCTGGCGGGCAGGTTTCAATGCACAAGTGCCCTTTCTGTGCTTTGCCATCCCTTCCCCCAAAGAACCTTCCCCCCAAACTGCTAATTTTTCTACATTAATTCAACGTCTATTAATTTCTGTGGTATAGTGTGAGGTCAAAGACTAAGACTTAATCTCAGTCCCCTCTCAGGGTCTTAGCCAGCACCTAAACCAGCCCTTTACAGGATCCGGGAACATCCGGGCCTGTGAGATGGCCCACTTTGCTCAAAGTTGCAGTTTGGCATAGAGTGGGAGCTAGAACTGCAGTCCCCTGGTGCATTTCCTTTACCCTGCCAGGCCTTGTAACCTCTACTTGTTTCTGGCAAATTGACGCATTGAGAACTTTGGGTGGGGGAATCTGCAGTCTCAATGTCTTCTGCTGGCAATTTACTATTTTTATGTTGAAGTTTGTCTTCCAGGAAGAGAAATTTCAGAAAGTGTGGCTATTTGTTGTGCTTTTGCCACCATCTTTTCCCTGGGAACTTCGTGGTGCTTGTGGGTGAGCAAGTGAGAGTGCAGCCCGGGGATGCTCTGTGCCTGACCTGATAATGGTGCCTGAAGGGGTCGGCCAGACCAGGTTACTCATTCAGGTTACTCATTCAGTCAGTGTTTTAAGCTTTTGCCCAGAACTAGAGGCAACTGTGGTAAATACTACAGCTTTTGCTGTGGGGACACTGACACACAATCAGGCAACCATTCTATAGTGATTTTTCTTCAGATGGCCTCAGGGTGTTCCAGAAGCAGTGCTGATGGTATCTAACCCAGGGGTGCTCAGGGAGGATTCTGCAGGGTATACTTGCACAGCTGGAAACCAAAAAATTTGCTGTGGGACAGGTGTAGGGTGAGAAGCCCCAGATTAGAGAGCTAATCACACCTAGTTTAGTGCCTGGAGCAAGAGCTGGAAGAGGGGCACAGGATGGAGAGGAAAGCCGTGCCAGGTCATGTGTGTTTCAATGAAGACTCAGACATTTTCATGAGAGCAGCAGGGCCAGAGACCTTGGTCCTATCTCTTGCTTGCAATCTAAGCATGTGAGAAACAAACTGAATGCAAGGTGAATCCACAAAGTCACAAAGATTTTCTAAGAGCTCTGTGAGCAAGACCTCTAGGCCAGAGATAATAGCTATCCTTGGACCTTCACAGTAAACACCAAACCAGCTTTTTACCTTCGGTATGATTCAGTTTCTGAAACTAAAGGTAGGGAAAGCTCCCTAGCATAATCTCACTTTCCCTACCCAAAAACATTATCTTTCCAGATTTTAAAAGAGATGTATGTGTATACATTTCCAGTAGTACTGTCCTTCATCCAAGTAAAAACAGGCCCTCAGGACTCTCAAAATGTCCTCCAGTTTTTTTCTGGAAGTCCCTAAAGTGGTGCCTTAAGTGTCCACATGCCTATTTGTTGGCTGTAGCTCCATGTGGTGACTTCTCTGATTCTCTTCCCCCATCTTGTTCCCACTCCTGTGTTTCTGAGGTTCACAGAGCTTGGAGGAGTTCATGGAGGTCAAACACTAACACCATGCCCCAGGTGCTGTCTCCAGCTATCTTCTCCTCTCCAGGCTTTGGTAGGCAGAGTGAGATGCTGGGTTTCAGGCAGAAGTGGGGAGAGGGCCATCTCTTCATTGTGTATCAGTAACCTTTGTCATCTGAGTCCCTCAGGCTGCTGTACTTAGATCCTGAGTCTCAGGGGATCTCTACTGAATCTCCTTTCAGTTTCTGATGGACAGTCTCATCTGAAAAGCCCAATAGGATTATTTTGAAAGCTTTCAGATTATAACAGAAACCAGACAAATTGGTGTTCTTCCTATTCCTATTGTGTGCGTTAAACCTTCTCTGATTATAGTAAGGAGGTTTCAGAGTCACAGCTTTTGCAACATGATTATTAAAGCAAGGGGGCAGTCAGAGTTTATAAGCTGAGATGGCAATTTGAAAGAGGAAGAACTCAACTTACCCTTCTGCATACCCTCTCTGAGAGGAGCCAGCCAGATGCACCAGAGCTGTTCATGTAGCTGTGAAGACGAAGAGCAGCCCAGCTGGCTGAGTGTCTCTGTATGTGTGAATACATTGATTTTCTGAAACTCACCTCTGGTACTTGCTGTCTTAAAGCTCATTCTGTGTCTCTGATTGGGGTTTCCAAGTGGAGCCCACTTAGGAAGGGTGAGGGTATGGCAGGAGGCCCCTGACCTTTGGTTCTGATCTTGATGGTAGAAGTATCAATGTTCTAGGAGACATCCTAGGCGCGTACACCACATGAGCAGTAACTAGGGGTTTTTTGTTGTCATTTTTGCTTATACTAGCTAGAAATTCTTTTTCATAAGACTGAGAAATAGCCGTGTCTTCTGGGTAAAGATGTAAACCAGGTATCACAGGTATGATGGGCTGGAAAGAAAATGTGTTGGAAAGAATAT
The DNA here is from genome assembly GCF_047511675.1 of Marmota flaviventris. Taxonomy (NCBI): domain Eukaryota; kingdom Metazoa; phylum Chordata; class Mammalia; order Rodentia; family Sciuridae; genus Marmota; species Marmota flaviventris. The sequence goes on from NC_092507.1 coordinate 80,139,666, forward strand.
GGGAGCTAGTGGAGACAGATATGGGTAAATCTCAATTCTGCCCTTTATCAGTTATATGATCTTGAATCTCTCTGAGCCCCAATGTAATCCTTTTAATTAGAATTAGGATATTGATGTCTAGAATAAATTGACATAAACTCATTTCATCTATGTGAACACGCCTGACATGTCTGTTCTTATTTTTGAGAAAGTAGGTGTATGATGTGCAAACATATACTTTGATAACTAATTAAAAACTTATTTCACTTAAAACCAATTTGTAGATCTTAATGTTTTCTGGTAATTTCAGGTTTCTTCATCCCAGCTCTGAATGGTTGGTGATAGCATTCACCCACTGGGATAGGTCCAAGCTCCTGTCCTTAGGTGTCATAGGCAGTAGAAAGACCATCCTCATTGAATGAACCTGACCCATCAGCCCTTGGACTCCACACCAAGGCATGAAGGTGCTTGGCCAGATAACACTCAGCCAACTACTCAATTCTTCCTTTCAACGAGTTGTAATTATGCCATTGCATTATTTCTTTAGAATAGTACCTTTGGTAGCCATCTCTTCAAGCTTTCATCAAAACATTAAAAGTTGATTCCAGTGGGCAAGGTGATTACACACCTGTAATCCCAGCAACTTGGGAGCCTAAGACAGGATGATCACAAGTTCAAGATCAGACTCAGTAACTTAGCAAGGTCTTCAGCAACTGAAGGTCAACTTTGTGAGACCCTGTTTCAAAATTTTAAAATGAATTTTTTTTTAAAAAAAGGTTGGGGTTAACAGGAGTTATAATTCAGTGGTAAAGCACCCCTGGGTTAAATCCCCAGTACAAAAAAAAAAGTTGATTCTGAGAAACTCTTTTTGTTAATTATAGATACTTTTGATACCTATGTTGAAACTTACCCTTTAGTTAATGATATCAGATTGATATTTCTTAAATATTTTAGGCATCAACTACATATTCACAATGACATTAGATAACATACAAAAACTATGTTTAAATGTTTATGGCCAAGAGACTGATAGGCAGTTTGACATAAAAGGGCCAAATGGTGGAATTAGATTATCTCCTTATCTCCTATTTACAGCATCTTAATATAAATATTTTCCTATATTCTTCTCTATAACCTTCCGCTATACTACTGGATAGTCAACAAGGCATAATCTCAGCAAGTACCAGTCAGGATCCAGCTGGTGAAGGGGCAATCCTTTAAAGCATAAGAAGAAAAAAAAAAAAAAAAAAAAAAAAACCCTGAGAAGTAGTCATGAAACAAATGGCCCCGTCAGAACAGCTGGTGAAGAGGTGGCTGTGGATATGAGTTGTTAGCATATTGGTTAGAAGCTGAAAGGGAGTTCCAGCCCATCCATACGGAGGCCTCTTGCTCATTTTACATCTGCTTTTCTGAGTGCAGGGAGCCAGAAATAAACTCAAAACATCCTTCTTGCCCATCTCTGAGATTGTAGAATGTGAAACAAAATGTCACTCTCTCTAGCATTGCCTGAATCGGGGAGAGATGAAACTTTTGCTGTGGAAACAAAATGTCACTCTCTCTAGCATTGCCTGAATCGGGGAGAGATGAAACTTTTGCTGTGGAAGAGGCATGGTAAGAGGAGACTGGTGCTGGATACCCAAAGGGCTGAGACCCTGGGGTGAATTTAGGTGTGAGCAAAAGGTAGGATGAGCATCACCTGCCTGCTGTGCTAACAGCCAGCTCCAGTTGGCCTGAGTTTCTTAGCATTCTCAGAACCACTGGGTTGTTAAGAAGGAAGTTTCTGTAGAAATCTAGTTCAATGGATTAGGCAGTTTTAAAAAGTGAGTGTCAAGCTCTTGGTTGGAATGTCATTCTTGTAGCCAACATAAAATAATAATCAATGTATTCATCACCATTGACTGCAGAAAACAGGGCTACACTATTGAGTGGGTTCAGCTCTCTGAGGTGACATAATTAGCATTTCAATTAAGTAGCTTCATGGCCTATATCCAATCCTCCCTGGGCCTCTGTTAACCAAGTGGGCATCGGTTCTGTCCTGCCAGGAGCTCCTGCAGCCCTAACTAGACTAGACAGGGATCTGCTCTAAGCTCCATCCCCCCGCAGAACCTGTGTCCTTCAGAACCTCAAGACCTTCAGTGGATCTGGGGCCCCAAAGCTTTCATGTGCTCATAATTTGCATCGCTCACTGCCCCTGCCTTTTGGGCTATACAATGCCCAAAGCCAAACAGTTCAGGACCCCTCATTTATGGCCTCCCAAGTGCATCTCTTATTTTAGACTTACTTTCAGAGTCAACTATGAGCCTTGAAGCCTCTGGGCAACAGAGGGTTACAGGATTATCAAAGGATTAGGATGCTTTGCTGAGTGAGCATATGTGGAATACTTTCTGCCAGAGAGATTTTTTCTGAAACAGATCTGATCCTTCTGCCCCTTTAGGGCTTCATATCTCCTACATCTGAATTTGCCAGCCCTCCTCTCATTAGACTCATGGTGGGGGGATACTAAAATGCAAATCCCTGAGTTCACTCCCTTGACCTACTTAAACCAAATTTATGCATTTAGGGTTCAGAAACCTAAAATTATAACAAGCTCTCCCAGTGATTCTTATGCTTACTAAAGTTTAAGAATCAAAGTACACCACAGGATACACCACAGCCTGCTTAGCCTAGAGTATAAGGCCTACCAGGATATGGCTCTGTCACTATCTTGTCATCTTCCCTGGAAGAACCTACCTACTTAGCCCAAGTGATTGTGGTCAGCAGGCTGTTACTCCATGCTGTATAGAATAGCAGTGCCCAGTCTGAAGTCACTCCATTTTATAAAGCAGCAGTTTACCCTGAATTACTCTGTTTTGAGTGCAAGTACCAAGGCAGAGTGACTTGGTAACCTCTCTGGACAAATTGGTAACCACCAGCTGTTGTATATCCAGAACTTTCAGAAAAGAATAACCCTCAGCTGCACAGCACAATCATAAGGCATGAACTAATGAGCAAATTAATTGTGCTAATAAAAAATGACCATCTGTAAGCTTAATGAATTAAATCGGAGGCACACAGATGCATGGGCATCCCAAACACATACTAGGAAAACCAGGCCTGTGAGCTTATCAGACACACCAGATCATCAACTGATGCAACCCCCTCACTTGGAACAGGAATAGGAAGGGCACCTAAGGCAGGGGTACAGCCACACACACTGACCTGACTCCTTATCATAATGAATAGCTCACAAGGTCACAGGCTGCGAACTACAACTCTGTCCCTGGGACTTCAGCTCAGCTCCATCTCCTTGCTTGTGTGGCCTACTTGACAGCTGCCTGCTGTGGAGACCTTCCCCTGAACAGCTCTGCCCTCTGAGTCTTTAGGGCCTATTCTTAATTTTATCAGACCACCCAAAGTGACTCTTTTGCATTTTTATTTTCTCTCTGCTTTTTCTTATGGTGCAAGCTCTTGAAGCCCTGTGGTCCATGTCAATCTTTTCTTAGCCTTTCCCTAAACTCTATATCATTGTGTAAACTGTTATGTCTGAATTGAGTGTTATAGATACTAGTAATCAAGATTGAAAAGGAATAAAGGAACCTGTGATTGCCCTGCTCACTGCCGGCTACCACTTGAACTATGAGTATCTGGTGAATTAATGGCATTGAACATGATGTAGCATGTGAATTTATTGTTAGTCAATAAATTCTAACATTGGGGAAAGACATAAATGTGTTCTGTCTGTATTAATGGTGGAGCTCACTCACAACACTGATGCACCTCTCAGAACTTGCCAGGTTGTCTCTGTCTCTCACTCCCATGCCACTCCTTGCTTAGAACACTCTCCTACTATATTGCCCTTTCTTCTCTCTCCCTTGCTATTCTTTTGTTCAAAAATTAGCTTAGTCACATCTCCTTTGGGTTAGGCATGCCTCCTCAACTTGCTTCTTAGTGGTACACACACTGAATCATGACTCTGGGTATTTGTCTTTCTCCCACTGGACTGTAAGCCCCACAGAACAGGAACCATGTCTTGTGCTTGGTTCCCTAGAACATGCTGTGCTTCTTGGCCCTCAGTTGGAACTCAGAAACAGTAGGGAGTAAATGAAGTTCTTACATTAGACACAGCAGAACTTTGAGTGAAATTGAGTTGAGTTTGTGTCCTTAACAAAACCTAAATGAGAGTGCTCTTAAATTCTGACCTGAGAACAGGGATTACTAAGAAGAATGAATCTGAGTTATGAGATTAACCATGTACATTTTACTGGAGATTAAATTAGGCATAACAAATGGGACAAATTACAAATAGATGTATTTGTAATTTGTGTGGGTGGCCCTTTTTAAAAATTTTTTTATTGTTGGTTGTTCAAAACATTACATAGTTCTTGATATATCATATTTCACACTTTGATTCAAGTGGGTTATGAACTCCCATTTTTACCCCGTATACAGATTGCAGAATCACATCAGTTACACATCCATTGATTTACATGTTGCCATACTAGTGTCTGTTGTATTCTGCTGCCTTTCCTATCCTCTACTATCCCCCCTCCCCTCCCCTCCCCTCCCCTCTTCTCTCTCTACCCCCTCTACTGTCATTCATTTGTCCCCCTTGTATTATTTTTCCCTTTCCCCTCACTTCCTCTTGTATGTACTTTTGTATAACCCTGAGGGTCTCCTTCCATTTCCATGCAATTTCCCTTCTCTCTCCCTTTCCCTCCCACCTCTCATCCCTGTTTAATGTTAATCTTCTTCTCATGCTCTTCGTCCCTACTCTGTTCTTAGTTACTCTCCTTGTATCAAAGAAGACATTTGGCATTTGTTTTTTAGGGATTGGCTAGCTTCACTTAGCATAATCTGCTCTAATGCCATCCATTTCCCTGCAAATGCCATGATTTTGTCATTTTTTAGTGTTGAGTAATACTCCATTGTGTATAAATGCCACATTTTTTTTTTTTATCCATTCATCTATTGAAGGGCATCTAGGTTGGTTTCACAGTCTAGCTATTGTGAATTGTGCTGCTATGAACATCGATGTAGCAGTGTCCCTGTAGCATGCTCTTTTTAGGTCTTTAGGGAATAGAACAAGAAGGGGAATAGCTGGGTCAAATGGTGGTTCCATTCCCAGCTTTCCAAGAAATCTCCATACTGCTTTCCAAATTGGCCGCACCAATTTGCAGTCCCACCAGCAATGTACAAGTGTACCCTTTTCCCCACATCCTTGCCAGCACTTGTTGTTGTTTGACTTCATAATGGCTGCCAATCTAACTGGAATGAGATGGTATCTTAGGGTGGTTTTGATTTGCATTTCTCTGACTGCTAGAGATGGTGAGCATTTTTTCATGTACTTGTTGATTGATTGTATGTCCTCCTCTGAGAAGTGTCTGTTCAGGTCCTTGGCCCATTTGTTGATTGGGTTATTTGTTATCTTATTGTCTAATTTTTTGAGTTCTTTGTATACTCTGGATATTAGGGCTCTATCTGAAGTGTGAGGAGTAAAGATTTGTTCCCAGGATGTAGGCTCCCTATTTACCTCTCTTATTGTTTCCTTTGCTGAGAAAAAACTTTTTAGTTTGGGTAAGTCCCATTTGTTGATTCTAGTTATTAACTTTTGTGCTATGGGTGTCCTATTGAGGAATTTGGAGCCCGACCCCACAGTATGTAGATCGTAGCCAACTTTTTCTTCTATCAGACGGCATGTCTCTGATTTGATATCAAGCTCCTTGATCCATTTTGAATTAACTTTTGTGCATGGCGAGAGAAAGGGATTCAGTTTCATTTTGTTGCATATGGATTTCCAGTTTTCCCAGCACCATTTGTTGAAGATGCTATCCTTCCTCCATTGCATGCTTTTAGACCCTTTATCAAATATAAGATAGTTGTAGTTTTGTGGATTGGTTTCTGTGTCCTCTATTCTGTACCATTGGTCCACCTGCCTGTTTTGGTACCAGTACCATGCTGTTTTTGTTACTATTGCTCTGTAGTATAGTTTGAAGTCTGGTATCGCTATACCGCCTGATTCACACTTCCTGCTTAGCATTGTTTTTGCTATTCTGGGTCTTTTATTTTTCCATATGAATTTCATGATTGCTTTCTCTATTTCTACAAGAAATGCCATTGGGATTTTGATTGGCATTGCATTAAACCTATAGAGAACTTTTGGTAATATCGCCATTTTGATGATGTTAGTTCTGCCTATCCATGAACAGGGTATATTTTTCCATCTTCCAAGATCTTCTTCTATTTCTCTCTTTAGGGTTCTGTAGTTTTCATTGTATAAGTCTTTCACCTTTTTTGTTAGGTTGATTCCCAAGTATTTTATTTATTTTTTTTTTTTTGAGGATATTGTGAATGGAGTGGTTGTCCTCATTTCCATTTCAGAGGATTTGTCGATGATATACAGGAATGCCTTTGATTTATGAGTGTTGATTTTATATCCTGCCACTTTGCTGAATTCATTTATTAGCTCTAATAGTTTCTTTGTAGACCCTTTTGGGTCTGTTAGGTATATAGTCATGTCACTGCAAATAGTGATAATTTAAGTTCTTCTTTTCCTATTTTTATGCCTTTAATTTCTTTCGTCTGTCTAATTGCTCCGGCCAGTGTTTCGAGAACTATGTTGAACAGAAGTGGTGAGAGAGGGCATCCCTGTCTTGTTCCAGATTTTAGAGGGAATGCCTTCAATTTTTCTCCATTCAGAATGATGCTATCCTGGGGCTTAGCATAGATTGCTTTTACAATATTGAGGTATGTTCCTGTTATCCCTAGTTTTTCTAGAGTTTTGAACATAAAGGGATGCTGTACTTTGTCGAATGCTTTTTCCGCATCTATCGAGGTGATCATATGGTTCTTATTTTTAAGTCTATTGATGTGGTGAATAACATTTATTGATTTCCGTATATTGAACCAGCCTTGCATCCCAGGGATGAATCCTACTTGATCATGGTGAACAATTTTTTTGATATGTTTTTGTATCTGATTCGCCAGAATTTTATTGAGGATTTTTGCATCTATGTTCATTAGAGATATTGGTCTGTAGTTTTCTTTCTTTGAAGTGTCTTTGTCTGGTTTAGGAATCAGGGTGATGTTGGCCTCGTAGAATGAATTTGGAAGTTCTCCCTCTTTTTCTATTTCCTGAAGTAGCTTGAAAAGTATTGGTATTAGTTCCTCTTTAAAAGGTTTTGTAAAACTCTGCTGTATACCCATCCGGTCCTGGGCTTTTCTTAGTTGGTAGTCTTTTGATGGTTTCTTCTATTTCCTCAATTGATATTGGTCTGTTTAGGTTGTGTATATCCTCCTGACTCAATCTGGGCAGATCATATGACTTAAGAAATTTATCGATGCCTTCACTATCTTCTAATTTATTGGAGTATAAGGATTCAAAATAATTTCTGATTATCTTCTGTATTTCTGAAGTGTCTGTTGTGATATTGCCTTTTTCATCCCGTATGCTAGTAATTTGAGTTCTCTCTCTTCTTCTCTTCGTTAGCATGGCTAAGGGTCTATCAATTTTATTTATTTTTTCAAAGAACCAACTTTTAGTTTTGTCAATTTTTTCAATTGTTTCTTTTGTTTCGATTTCATTAATTTCAGCTCTGATTTTAATTATTTCTTGCCTTCTACTTCTTTTGCTGTTGTTTTGCTCTTCTTTTTCTAGGATTTTGAGATGAAGTATGAGATCATTTATTTATTGGTTTTTTCTTTTTTTAAGGAATGAACTCCAAGCAATGAATTTTCCTCTTAGAACTGCTTTCAATGTGTCCCATAGATTCCGATATGTTGTGTCTGTGTTTTCATTTATCTCTAAGAATTTTTAAATTTCCTCCTTGATGTCTTCTATAACCCATTGATCATTCAGTAACCTATTGTTCATTCTCCAAGTGATGCATGATTTTTCCTTCCTTCTTTTATCGTTGATTTTCAGTTTCATTCCATTATGATCAGATAAGATGCATGGTATTATCTCTACTCCTTTATATTGTCTAAGACTTGCCCTGTGACATAATATATGATCTATTTTTGAGAAGGATCCATGTGCTGCTGAGAAAAAAGTGTAACTGCTTGATGTTGGGTGGTATATTCTATATATGTCAATTAAGTCTAGGTTATTAATTGTGTTATTGAGTTCTATAGTTTCCTTATTCAACTTTTGCTTGGAGGATCTGTCCAGTGGTGATAGAGGTGTGTTGAAGTCTCCCATGATTATTGTATGGTGGTCTATTAGACTCTTGAACTTGAGAAGAGTTTGTTTGATGAACATAGCTGCACCATTGTTTGGGGCATATATGTTTATGATTGTTATGTCTTGTTGGTGTATGGTTCCCTTGAGCAGTATGTAGTGTCCCTCTTTATCCCTTTTGATTAACTTTGGCTTGAAATCTATTTTATTTGATATGAGTATGGACACTCCTGCTTGTTTCCGAAGTCCATATGAGTGATATGATTTTTCCCAACCTTTCACCTTCAGGCTATGTATGTCTTTTCCTATCAAATGCGTCTCCTGTAGGCAGCATATTGTTGGGTCTTGTTTTGTGATCCATTCTACTAGCCTGTGTCTCTTAATTGGTGAGTTTAAGCCATTAACATTTAGGGTCATTATTGAGATATGGGTTGTTCTTCCAGCCATATTTGTTTATTTATGTTACTAAACATGGTTTGTTTTCCTCTTTGATTATTTCCCCCCCTTTACTGTCCTACCTCCCACTGTTGGTTTTCATTGTTATTTTCCATTTCCTCTTCCTGTAATGTTTTGCCGAGGATGTTTTGAAGAGATGGTTTTCTAGCTGCAAATTCTTTTAACTTTTGTTTATCGTGGAAGGTTTTAATTTCATCTTCCATCCTGAAGCTTAATTTTGCTGGATACACAATTCTTGGTTGGAACCCATTTTCTTTCAGTGTTTGAAATATGTTATTCCAGGATCTTCTAGCTTTCAGAGTCTGTGTTGAAAGATCAGCTGTTATCCTGATTGGCTTACCCCTAAATGTAATCTGCTTCCTTTCTCTTGCAGCTTTTAAAATTCTCTCCTTATTCTGTATGTTGGGCATCTTCATTATAATGTGTCTAGGTGTGGATCTCTTATGATTTTGCACATTTGGCGTCCTGTAGGCTTCTAGGATTTGGGATTCTGTCTCATTCTTCAAGTCTGGGAAGTTTTCTCGTATTATTTCATTGAATAGATTGCTCATTCCTTTGGTTTGGACCTCTATACCTTCCTGTATCCCAATGACTCTTAAATTTGGTCTCTTTATGTTATCCCATATTTCTTGGATGTTCTGCTCATGGTTTCTTAACCGTCTTGCTGAGCTGTCTATGTTCTTTTCAAGTTGAAATACTTTGTCTTCATTGTCTGATGTTCTAAGTTTTCTACTCTGCTGGTAGTATTCTTAATTGAGTTTTTAAGTTGGTTTATTGCTTCCTGCATTTCTAGGATTTCTGTTTGTTTGTTTTTTATAACCTCTATCTCCCTGTATAGTTGATCTTTTGCTTCCTGGATTTTTTTGTGTAATTCATTGTCGAAGTGATCTTTCATTGTCTGATTTTGCTGTCTAATGTCTTCCTTGAGACTCCAGATCATCTGAAGCATGTATATCCTGAATTCTTTATCTGACATTCCATCTGCTGCAGCTGTTACCTCTTCTAAAGTTGAGTTGACCTGCATTGCTTGTGGTCCTTTCTTTCCTTGTCTTTTCATACTGTTTGCGTTTCTTTCTGCTTGGTGAAACTGTTGTGTTTTTGAAAAATCTTTCCCCCTATATATTTATATTGCTCTTGTATAGTTGAAAAGTCTCCCTTGCAGGGTTGGGCGGCGGTCTGCCTACCTTGCATGCGCGGGCGGTGGCTCTGCCCCTACTCCAATTGGTGTGACTTGTCTACCACACCCGCGGACCCCTGGGCCTGTTCCGGGTGTGGGCGAAGGCTCTGCTCTGCTCCTACTCCAATTGGGGTGACGTGCCTACCACCCCGGCCGGCCGCTGGGCCTGTTCCACCGGTCGGTCACAGGTCTGCCTACCTTTCGGGCACGGGCGGCGGCTCTGCTCTGCCCCTACTCCAAATGGGGTGACGTATCTGTCGCGCCGGCAGACCACTGGGCCTGTTCCGCTGGTCGGTCGCAAGGCTGCCTACCTTTCGGGCGCGGGTGGTGGCTCTGCTCTGCCCCTACTCCAATTGGGGTGTCATGACTACCACGCTGGCAGGTCTCTGGGCCTGTTCCGGGCGCGGGCGGCGGCTCTGCTCTGCCCCTACTCCAATTGGGGTGACGTGTGTACCATGCCGGCAGGCCGCTGGGCCTGATCCACCGGTCTGTCGCAGGTCTGCCTACCTTGCAGGCGCGGGCGGCGGCTCTGCCCTGCCCCTCCTACCACACCTGCGGACCGCTGGGCCTGTTCTGCGGGTTGGTCCCAGGTCTGCCTACCTTGCGGGTGCGGATGGCGGCTCTGCTCTGCCCCTACTCCAATTGGGGTTACATAATTACCACGCCGGCGGGCCGCTGGGCCTGATCCGGGCGCAGGCAAAGGCTCTGCACTGCCCCTACTCCAGTTGGGGTGACGTGTGTACCACACTGTCAGGCCGCTGGGCCTGATCTGACAGTCTGTCGCAGGTCTGCCTACCTTGCAGGAGCGGGTGGCGGCTCTGCTCTGCCCCTACTCCAAGGGTGGCCCTTTTCTAACTTCAAAAGCACACTGGGGGGAAAGGTGCTGGGGTTGGACTGAGGGGAATTTGGATGTGTGAGCTGCAGCCGGAAGTGCCCCAGAACCTCCAAGGAAAGAGGAAGCAGCACTGGCAGGTCCACCAAGGGTCAGTGCTACAAATATCAAGTAACCACAACAAGTCCTACAGGCAGTGATTGGAGTTGTGGCCACAAACGGCACCATCACTAAGGGTTAGGAGCCTGATAAAACTGAGCCAAGCTGGGCTTTGTGGCTCAGGCCTGTAATCCTAGTGGCTTGGGAGGCAGAGGTAGGAGGATAGCAAGTTCAAAGCTAGCCTCAGAAATTAAGTGAGGCACTGTCTCAAAATTAAAAATAAAAGGGGCTGGAGATGTGGCTCAGTGGTTAAGCACTCCTGGGTTCAACAACAGCAGCAACCCAACAAAAACCAAAACTTGGCTGAGAGTGGTGAGGAATTTGGAAAGGCAGGGCTGGCACTGCTCTCCAGGCGATCTTCGGCCAGCTTGGAAGGCCTTGTCTAGGACTGTCCACTAAAAGGTAGCTGTGACTGAGGGATCCATAGCAACATAAATATGGGAGTGTGGCTGTCTGGGCCTGGGGCCCAGGACCCCGTTGATAAAATTCTTACCAACCTCCTTTGTGACTGCGATTGACCAAGGCCTTCTGTGGTTTTAAAAAAGACTACCACCCCTCTTTCTGCTCCTACCACGCAAAATGCCCCCTTCTTTAACTTTTGCTTTCTCAAAATGAAGTTAGAAGATGAAATGGTGGGCATGTGAGTTTGCATGTCTGAAACTTGATTAATAATCCAGAAGCTAGGAACCTTTTTTCTGGTGAAAGAAAAATGTCCTTTACATCTTCGACTAAATGCCCAACTCCTTTACTTTCACAGGCCTTTCAACCTTAACCAAACAAGAAGCCGGTGTCTGGCCTCCCTGTATGAACTGAGGCTGCTCCCAGAGGTCCAGGGATTATCAGCACCAGAGGGTTTATTCCCATGCCTCAGGCCTCATGTTTCTTTAGGTTTCTAAAGTTCTTCGCTTTATTTTTCCAGCTTGGTTTCTATTCAGATTTAACTAGGTATCCTACATTCATCTGGTGAACCTCTAAGGAAGCTTTTGGGAATGAGGTGGGATTTTAAGAAGGTGATTTTGGGTGAAGAACCCCTTGGTCCATTCCCACATCCAAACTATTTTGGGGAAAGCCAGCCTCCTGCCTGCAGTGCAGTGATTGGATCAGAAAACCCCTTAGTGCAGGACACAGAGCCCCCAGTAAATAGTTGTGAATCTGTAATTCACAGTCTTCCTCAGCTCTGGGATCCTAGTGCCTTTCTAAGACCATGTCAAGGGACAGTAGCACACAAAGTCATTAGCTGGGCACCTTCCAGCAGCCCGGGCAGTGCAAGAACCCCTCCATGTAGTATCTCCTCTGTCAGAGCACACTTGAGTGCCACCTTGGGCCCACGAAGGTGAGGGAAGGCCTGACACTTACAATGTCCCAGAGGAAGTTGGTCATCCAGTAGGTGATGGCACTCACTCCACTGACAAACTGGAGGTGCTTGGCTTTATTCATCCTTTCCTGAATCAAGTAGAGGACAAAGCTGGCTGGGACAAAGGACATGGCAAAAATCACACAGATGGCAACGACAGCATCCACTGATGTGGTAAGCCTGCAGCAGGACGAGAGATACAGGGAGAGAAAGGTGAAGAAACAGGAGCATAAACAGGAGAAGATGCATGACAGGCACTGGCAGTCCTTACCCAACCCACATAATGGCCTCCAGACTCCCAGTCCCCAGCCTGAAGCTTGTCATTCCCCTGAACTGTCTTAATCCTCTGGGTCAAGGTTAAGGGGATATTTGTAGGCTGCCTTTCTGTTTCATGTGAGCATTTCTAGACAACCTTTCTTTTTATTATGTTTTAAAACTATTTGTTATGGCTATAGAAATTGAAATTTATGTTAATCTCATACTACAAAGCTCTTGGAAGCACAAATAATTTGTAGATTCTATGAGTTTTGTATAAAGACAGTCATATGTTCTTTTGACAAAAGGAAGAAATTATCATATTCAATTCCATTTCAGGGAAACGTTCATAATGTAAACAAGGCAAAAGAGAGCAGGCCAGCTATACAGTAGTTGGGCTCTATTCACCCTTTCCTGGACCAAATAGAAGACATCTAGCTAAGGAGGTGAAACCCAGCCTGAACTTTATATACAAGCCACAGTCCCTGTGCAGAGCTGTGCCCACCTGCAGAGAGGAGCACCTGTACACAAAGGCATCATGTGCCAAAATCACCACCTGACTGATAATAGCCCCACATAGCATTCACATACCACACAGAACCATGACTGGATGGGAGTACAAAAATGTTTGCAGGCAATATCCTAAACTAGGTAGGGTTAAAAATGATAAGTTCTTAAAATTTTATTATCTAAATTTTATTTAATGAACATATACTGTTTTAGAATCACAGAAAACTAGGCTTTCACAATCTATATTTGAACAGCTTGACAGGAGGTATGGAAACTTGGCCTAAGTGAGAATTTAACATAGGAGAGTTCAGAACTCAGAGAGTGTCCAGAGAAAGGCATCAAGGCCCAAGAATTAGCAGACACCCTGGGCATGTTCAGCAGTACTCAGGGTATACTGGGTAGTTAAATGAACTTCCCAGAAGAAGTGTGCACTAATAAAGACAGTCCCAGCAATTCCTCCTGCACATAGTTCTCAGAAAGAGCAAACAGGGCACAGGGCACAGTGCACAAGGTGGATGTTTTTACCAAATGAGGCTGTGCCTCAGAGCCTAAGCTTGAGTAAGACAGATCTGTCAACAGCTCCAAAGCATGACCACCTGAGGGAATTAGCAGAGTCTTGGATGATCATGCCTGGGAGAGGAGAGGTTCACTGAGCCTTCTCAGCCTCTGGCAATCATTTTGCATGCTGACAAGGAGTACATCTGGGTAGACGGCAGGAGCAACTTGTTTTTCAAAAGCCCAAAGGGAATGGAGTGAAATACAAGCTTACTTTCCAAATAAATATGGAGGAGAAAGCATGGCCAAGCAGTTTGGTCCATGAAGCATTTACATTGCCATCCAGCCCTGCCCTTCATGATTGTGAAAATCCAAAGAGTGAAGGAGGTGACCAAAAAGTTGTGAGGCTGGGGGCCATGGTGGCTTACACTGTGATCTCAGAGAGCTGCTCCTTTGTGAGGTTCAGTGGCTGGCTTATGACGGTGATTCCATGCTCCTCGTGGTTCCTGTCCTTGTGCAGACTGGCCCGCAAGATGGCATTGTGGGCCACATTCAAAAAGCTGACCAGGGCATGCCAGCCTTTGTTGTTAAACCACACCTAGAGGGCAGAGGTGGCCTTTGTTAGGCTGTGCCACAACCTGACACCCGAGACTAGCACTAACAAGGGCTGCTTAAAGAAAGAATTAGCAACAGGAAAAAGAAGGTGAGGATGAGGCAGGGTTTGGCAGCTGGGAGACATTCCACAAGATTTCAGCAAGAGGAGGGATGGAATTTAATTATGCTGGAAAAACAACAATAAAATAACAGATTCACATCACATGATTTTCTACCTCTATGGCATATTATGCAGGTCCAGTACCTTAATGTTGTCTTCAGTTTCAAGATATTTAAGGAAATCAGACATTTCTTTAGAGTCCTCTCTAGTGATAGGACCCTAGATAACCATAAAAAACAAGCAAGAGGGTTCTGTTTTATTTTGTTTGTCTGTGACACTCATGATAATTTCTATTTCAAATCTCCAATCTGTTTACATACCCCGCTCACGTTCATCATCTGGCCAAGTTCACTTAAAAAACCAACAAGATCTTCCCCAGTGATGAGGAGCACTGGGAGTTTTCCTCCAATGGAAATTCCTCCATATCTACAAGGCAACAAGGAATCCTCAGATCCTTGCAGGGAACCTCATACCTCCTTGTGACTCTCCCAGCTTCTGTAGGAAAATGCGTACTTCAGGGGGTATTTTCTGGACTAGCAAGCAACACTGCTTCCCTTTGCAAACTAATGTTTTTGTTTCTGTTTTTTTTTTTTTTTTTGAGACAGGGTATCACTATGTTGTCGAGGCAGGCCTCTAACTCCCAGGCTCAAGACATCCTCCTGCCTCAGCATCCTGAGTGCTCCACTATGGGTGTGTGTCATCACACCCAGTTATAAACCAACTGTGTGCTCTTCCCTATTGCTGCTCCAAGGTGAAGGCTGGATCTCACCCTTGATATAGGGCCCTTCTGAGGTTGGCTTCTGCTATTCTCCAACTTCAGTGCTCCTCAGAGCTTCCCTTGAGGGACGTGTTCCAGCCATGCTGAATCTCTTCTAGAGATCCAAAAGGTCTGGGTCTCCCTGCCTTGCTTCCCAGGCTGTTTTCTTTTTCTGAGAATCTGGCCAATTCCAACTTGCCTTTTAACACTCTCTCATCCCTCTTTGATGTCTTCCCTGACTCTCCTCCACCCCCACATTTGTCCTTCATATACTTGTGGTCCCACTGTATGCACTTTGTCTAAATGGGGCCGAGCACTGCTGTTCCTGTATTGATGCCTGTCAGCCCGCCCCAGCTTCGGCAGCACCCACCAGCCTGCCTCTTGCTAACTTCTTAACTGGGATCCTGGTCTTTGGTTCCATCCTCCATACTGCTTGCTAGTCTTCAAGTAATCGATCTGAATGTGTCACTCTCTGGTTTAAAACTCTTCAATTCCGGATAAAAGTCAAATTTGACAGAACAAAATAAATTCACTGGTAAAGCAAAGCAGAGGAGGAAATCCTTATTTCTCAGGATCTAAAATTGCCCCTTCACTCCCACTTTCTGCTTCAGTGGTGGTATTCCAGTTCCCTCTAGTGGCATTTCTAAAAGTTGAATTTCACTTTACAGTCTAGAAGCTACCCAGGAAAGGTAGTCAACATCTCCCTTGCACCCATTCCAGAGGCCTAGTCCCTGAGGGAGTCTGAGTGACAGCTCACTCCTAAGTATTCCTTGAAGTTTCTCCAAGTCTCTGGAACCACTTGAGCCTCCAGGATAGTCCAGGAATGGGGTGAATTCTAGGGCTGGACTAGACCCTTTAAGACCTAAAATGGAGACCACCCCTACTGGAGGAGGAGCCCAGCCTCCCGCCTGCACGGTAGGCAGACCATGCGGCCTGGAGTGGGGGCACAGCCGCCTGCTTGCGTGGTAGACAGACCACCCCAACTGGAGGAGGGGCCCAGCCGCCCACCCGTGCGGTCACCTGACCGAGCTCTGGACAAACATAAGTTTTCCCCAACACCCCCACCTCATCAAACACCTTATGAGAAAAACTGATGGAACTCATCTTGAAAAAATCCCACCAACCCTTAAAACCCACCAACCGGTGGGCATGGCTACCAGCTCGGTTCTGCAGTGGATCAGGCACCTGGTTTACATCTCAGAGAATAAGAGTAGAGAGGCCACAGGTGGAAGCTCATGCCCTCTCACACTGACTACCACCACCACCCTGAACCCAGAGACTCAGGCTAGGAATAGACAACACCACCTACTGGAAGAAAAGAAAACTGAGTTCTGAGAGACATTTTTTTTTGTCTTTCTTTTTTCTCTTCTCTCTCTCTTTCATCCATTCATCCAGTCTCCTCTACCCTTCCCCCTCTGGTCCTCACAACCTCAACATATGTGAAACCAAGAATTGTGCATAAAAAAAGTCTTTAACAACTGAATCACCAGAATAATATAATATAAAGGAATTGCATATGCTCCATCTCCCTTCCCCCCTTTTTTATTTCTTTTCTTTTTTCTCTTTAGTTTCTTTTTCCCGCTCTCTTTTTTCTCTTTCTTTCCTTGTTATTTGTTTTCTCCTTCTTACTCCCTCTATCCCAATTGCAACCCCCTAAATTTTACTATTTATAAGTAGGGTAATCTTATAAATACAGATAGGAATTTGAATCTATACATTCTTCCATAAATTACCCATCTATTGGTTAGAGCTTTCCAAAGTTACTAAGTTAAATTAACCCCATACCCTCACTCCTTTCCCCCTAAACATAACATCCTACACCTGAAATTCAGTTTTCTTCAAGCTACCAGAAACGGTATGCCTTTCATGAAGCTAATGACTATATTTGTAAATGATAATTGAAACCAACATTTGTAGACATAGATTCTAGCTATAAATGTAGTAATAAGGAAAACGTGTGCTTAGATGATGTACTATTGATATTGGGAACTGTTAACATTGTCTTTCTCTACAAAAGGGAGACTTTGCAACTATACAAGAGCAATATAAATATATAGGGGGGAAATCAATAGCACAACAGTTTTACAAAGCAGAAAGAAACGTGAGCAGTATGAAAATACAAGGAAAGAAAGGACCACAAGCAATGCAGGTCAACTCAACTTTAGAAGAGGTAATATCTGCAGCAGATGGAATGTCAGAAAGAATTCAGGATATACATGCTTCAGATGATCTGGAGTCTCAAGGAAGACATTAGACAGCAAAATCAGACAATGAAAGATCACTTTGACAATGAATTACATAAACAAATCCAAGAAGCAAAAGATCAACTATACAGGGAGATAGATGTTATAAAAAACAAACAGAAATCCTAGAAATGCAGTAAGCAATAAACCAAATTAAAAACTCAAATGAGAGTACTACTAGCAGAGTAGAACACTTAGAAGATAGATCATCAGACAATGAAGACAAAGTATTTCAACTTGAAAAGAACATCGACAGCTCAGCGAGGCTGTTAAGAAACCATGAGCAGAACATCCAAGAAATATGGGATAACATAAAGAGACCAAACTTAAGAGTCATTGGGATACAGGAAGGTATAGAGGTCCAAACCAAAGGAATGAGCAATATATTCAATGAAATAATATGAGAAAACTTCCCAGACTTGAAGAATGAAACAGAATTCCAAATCCTAGAAGGCTACAGGACGCCGAATGTGCAAAATCATAAGAGATTCACACCAAGACACATTATAATGAAGATGCCCAACATACAGAATAAGGAGAGAATTTTAAAAGCTACAAGAGAAAGGAAGCAGATTACATTTAGGGGTAAACCAATCAGGATAACAGCTGATCTTTCAACACAGACTCTGAAAGCTAGAAGATCCTGGAACAACATATTTCAAACACTGAAAGAAAATAGGTTCCAACCAAGAATCGTGTATCCAGCGAAATTAAGCTTCAGGATAGAAGATGAAATCAAAACCTTCCATGATAAACAAAAGTTAAAAGAATCTGCAGCTAGAAAACCAGCTCTTAAAAACATCCTTGGCAAAACATTACAGGAAGAGGAAATGGAAAATAACAATGAAAACCAACAGCAGAAGGTAGTACAGTAAAGGGAAAAAATAATCAAAGAGGAAAAACAAATCATGTTAAGTAACATTAATAAACAAATATGGCTGGAAGTACAAACCATATCTCAATAGTAACCCTAAATGTTAATGGCTTAAACTCACCAATCAAGAGACACAAGCTAGTAGAATGGATAAAAAAAAAAAAGATCCAACAATATGCTGCCTACAGGAGACGCATTTGATAGGAAAGACATACATAGACTGAAGGTAAAAGGATGGGAAAAATCATATCACTCATATGGACCTCGGAAACAAGCAGGAGTGTCCATACTCATATAAAATAAAATAGACTTCAAGCCAAAGTTAATCAAAAGGGATAAAGAAGGACACTACATACTGCTCAAGGGAACCATATACCAACAAGACATAACAATCATAAATATATATGCCCCAAACAATGGTGCAGCTATGTTCATCAAACAAACTCTTCTCAAGTTCAAGAGTCAAATAAACCACATTACAATAATTATGGGAGACTTCAACACACCTCTCTCACCACTGGACAGATCTTCCAAACAAAAATTGAATAAAGAAATTATACAACTCAATAATACAATTAATAACCTAGACTTAATTGACATATATAGAATATACTACCCAACATCAAGCAGTTACACTTTTTTTCTCAGCAGCACATGGATCCTTCTCAAAAATAGACCATATGTTATGGCACAGTGCAACTCTTAGAAATTATAAAGGAGTAGAGGTGATACCATGCATCCTATCTGATCATAATGGAATGAATCTGGAAATCAATGATAAAAGAAGGAAGGAAAAATCCTGCATCACTTGGAGAATGAACAATATGTTACTGAATGATCAATGGGTTATAGAAGACATCAAGGAGGAAATTAAAAGTTCTTAGAGATAAATGAAAACACAGACACAACATCGGAATCTGTGGGACACAATGAAAGCAGTTCTAAGAGGAAAATTCATTGCTTGGAGTTCATTCCTTAAAAAAAAGAAAAAACCAACAAATAAATGATCTCACACTTCATCTCAAAACCCTAAAAAAAGAAGAGCAAAACAAAAGCAAAAGTAGTAGAAGGCAAGAAATAATTAAAATCAGAGCTGAAATCAATGAAATTGAAACAAAACAAACAATTGAAAAAATTAACAAAACTAAAAGTTGGTTCTTTGAAAAAATAAATAAGATCGACAGACCCTTAGCCATGCTAACGAAGAGAAGAAGAGAGAGGACTCAAATTACTAGCATATGGGATGAAAAAGGCAATATCACAACAGACACTTCAGAAATACAGAAGATAATTAGAAATTATTTTGAATCCTTATACTCCAATAAAATAGAAGATAGTGAAGGCATCGATAAATTTCTTAAGTCATATGATCTGCCCAGATTGAGTCAGGAGGATATACACAACCTAAACAGACCAATATCAATTGAGGAAATAGAAGAAGCCATCAAAAGACTACCAACTAAGAAAAGCCCAGGACCGGATGGGTATACAGCAGAGTTTTAGAAAACCTTTAAAGAAGAACTAATACCAATACTTTTCAAGCTATTTCAGGAAATAGAAAAAGAGGGAGAACTTCCAAATTCATTCTACGAGGCCAATATCACCCTGATTCCTAAACCAGACAAAGACACTTCAAAGAAAGAAAACTACAGACCAATATCTCTAATGAACATAGATGCAAAAATCCTCAATAAAATTCTGGCAAATCAGATACAGAAACATATCAAAAAGATCGTGCATCATGATCAAGTAGGATTCATCCCTGGGATGCAAGGCTGGTTCAATATACAGAAATCAATAAATGTTATTCACCACATCAATAGACTTAAAGATAAGAACCATATGATCATCTCAATAGATGCAGAAAAAGCATTCGATAAAGTACAGCATCCATTTATGTTCAAAATGCTAGAAAAACTAGGGATAACAGGAACATACCTCAATATTGTAAAAGCTATCTATGCTAAGCCTCAGGCTAGCATCATTCTAAATGGAGAAAAACTGAAGGCATTCCCTCTAAAATGTGGAACAAGACAGGGATGCCCTCTCTCACCATTTCTGTTCAATATAGTTCTCGAAACACTAGCCAGAGCAATTAGACGAAAAAAATTAAAGGCATAAAAATAGGAGAAGAACTTAAATTATCACTATATGCGGATGCCATGATTCTATACCTAGCAGACCCAAAAGGGTCTACAAAGAAACTACTAGAGCTAATAAATGAATTCAGCAAAGTGGCAGGATATAAAATCAATATGCATAAGTCAAAGGCATTCCTGTATATCAGTGACAAATCTTCTGAAATGGAAATGAGGACAACCACCCCATTCACAATATCCTCAAAAAAAAAATAAAATAGTTGGGAATCAACCTAACAAAAGAGGTGAAAGATTTATACAATGAAAACTACAGAACCCTAAAGAGAGAAATAGAAGAAGATCTTAGAAGATGGAAAAATATACCCTGTTCATGGATAGGCAGAACTAACATCATCAAAATGGCGATATTACCAAAAGTTCTCTATAGGTTTAATGCAATGCCAATCAAAATCCCAGCGGCATTTCTTGTAGAAATAGATAAAGCAATCGTGAAATTCATATGGAAAAATAAAAGACCCAGAATAGCAAAAGCATTTCTAAGCAGGAACAGTGTGAATCAGGCTGTATAGCAATACCAGACTTCAAACTATACTGCAGAGCAATAGAAACAAAAACAGCATGGTACTGGTACCAAAACAGGTGGTGGACCAATGGTATAGAATAGAGGACACAGAGACCAATCCACAAAATTACAACTATCTTATATTTGATAAAGGGGCTAAAAGCATGCAATGGAGGAAGGATAGCATTTTCAACAAATGGTGCTGGGAAAACTGGAAATCCATATGCAACAAAATGAAACTGAATCCCTTTCTCTCACTATGCACAAAAGTTAACTCAAAATGGATCAAGGAGCTTGATATCAAATCAGAGACACGCCGTCTGATAGAAGAAAAAGTTGGCTCCGATCTACATATTGTGGGGTCGGGCTCCAAATTCCTTAATAGGACACCCATAGCACAAGAGTTAAAAACAAGAATCAACAAATGGGACTTACTCAAACTAAAAAGTTTTTTCTCAATAAGAGAAACAATAAGAGAGGTAAATAGGGAGCCTACATCCTGAGAACAAATTTTTACTCCTCACACTTCAGATAGAGCCCTAATATCCAGAGTATACAAAGAACTAAAAAAATTAAACAATAAGAAAACAAATAACCCAATCAACAAATGGGCCAAGGACCTGAACAGACACTTCTCAGAGGAGGACATACAATCAATCAACAAGTACATGAAAAAATGCTCACCATCTCTAGCAGTCAGAGAAATGCAAATCAAAACCACCCTAAGATACCATCTCACTCCAGTAAGATTGGCAGCCATTATGAAGTCAAACAACAACAAGTGCTGGCGAGGATGTGGAGAAAAGGGTACACTTGTACATTGCAGGTGGGACTGCAAATTGGTGCGGCCAATTTGGAAAGCAGTATGGAGATTCCTGGGAAAGCTGGGAATGGAACCACCATTTGACCCAGCTATCGCCCTTCTCGGACTATTCCCTAAAGACCTTAAAAGAGCGTACTATAGAGGTACTGCTACATCGATGTTCATAGCAGCACAATTCACAATAGCTAGACTGTGAAACCAACCTAGATGCCCTTCAATAGATGAATGGATAAAAAAAAAATGTGGCATTTATACACAATGGAGTATTACTCAGCACTAAAAAATGACAAAATCATGGCATTTGCAGGGAAATGGATGGCATTAGAGCAGATTATGCTAAGTGAAGCTAGCCAATCCCTAAAAAACAAATGCCAAATGTCTTCTTTGATACAAGGAGAGCAACTAAGAACAGAGCAGGGAGGAAGAGCATGAGAAGAAGATTAACATTAAACAGGGACGAGAGGTGGGAGGGAAAGGGAGAGAGAAGGGAAATTGCATGGAAATGGAAGGAGACCCTCAGGGTTATACAAAATTACATATAAGAGGAAGTGATGAGAAAGGGAAAAAAAACAAGGGGGAGAAATGAATTACAGTAGATGGGGTAGAGAGAGAAGATGGGAGGGGAGGGGAGGGGAGGGGAGGGGAGATAGTAGAGGATAGGAAAGGCAACAGAACACAACAGACACTAGTATGGCAATATGTAAAAAAGTGGATGTGTAACCGATGTGATTCAGCAATGTGTATACGGGGTAAAAATGGGAGTTCATAACCCAGTTGAATCAAATATATGAAATATGATATGTCAAGAGCTTTGTAATGTTTTGACCAACTAATAATAAAAATTTTTAAAAAGACTACTAGAGTAATGTCAAAGGGACTCAGTTGCCAATTTTAAAGGGTTTATATTGGCAAAAGATGGGGCACCTTGAGTTTAATAAAGAAATGCATTGTATTTATTAAAAAAAAAAGACCTAAAATGAATAGATCAAGGAAAGTTCAGGCTAATAATCTGAGATTGTATTTCTTAAAACAACAGTGTCTTACCTCTGTTCGTTGACCCAGAATTTGCTCTTTAAGCTGAAAGCCAAAATAAAAATCAAGCAATAACTATCATAAGTATGACAGTATTAATTTTCCTTCCCAAATAATCATTGGGATGTTTCAGTCTTTAGGACCATTTTAGCAATTTCTGATATCCAGTGTGGAAGCCACCCAGCCTGGAGGCCAAGTCTGGAAACACACAGAGAAAGGACTAATGTTTTTTGCCACTGGATCCCCCAGTCCCCCAGCATGCTGGACTTTCCAAATGGACACATAATCAGCTCACATGTCAGGCTGGTATACCCAGTGTAGACCCAGAAAACATGGCAATGACCATGCCAGTGTGGAGTGAGGGCTATAGCCCTTACTGTTTTACCTGTACAAACGAGATCCCCTGCACACTTTGGGGAAATTCTGACTTTCCTCACTCAGAGGTAAGACCCTGACTTCCGACAATCAGAGGAAAACTGACAAGATGGGAAACAGGCAGACACCAACCCTAGACCTCAGAGTTCAGGCCCTTTTTCACTGTCATCAATTAGTGAGTAAAAAAAAAAAAAATCTAAAATCCCATATTGCAAATGTGCTGTGGAGAGTGGCTGCTGCTTACTGCATTACTGAATCAACTCTGTGCACACTGCTGTTATTCTGGGCTTGGATGGCATTCATTTTGCTAACTGTTGGCTTGGCCCTGCCCTCCTAGCAGCTGCTTTCACCATCTGTGGTGTGTTCTATCATTTGAGTGTAATTGTCCCTAGTTCAGGGCTCTGGTTGGGAAACCAACTGAAAATACTACTAAAATTAGATGCTATGTTTTATTTTACAGTCCAGACGTGTGGGGACTGGCTCACAGTTCCTTAGGATCTCTTGTCAAGCCGTTGGCTCTGATAGGGGATGCTGAAGGCCTTCCGTCCCAGAGGTGGGGCGTGGTAAGAACAGCTGCAGAGCTGAGAGAACTAGATACGTACTGAAGGGTTCATGGGCGTTTTCAAGGGCAGTGATAACAGATGATAACCTAGAGTTGAAGTATGGCCACTGTAGCTAACCTGGTCACCCCTCGCCAG
Organism: Marmota flaviventris; assembly: GCF_047511675.1. NCBI lineage: Eukaryota > Metazoa > Chordata > Mammalia > Rodentia > Sciuridae > Marmota > Marmota flaviventris. The sequence continues at coordinate 80,163,216 of NC_092507.1, forward strand.
GGGACTATCACTCTGGACCTAAGGTTGCCCTTTCTCCTTTTGCCTCTTACTTTTCCTTCCTGCTTCTCTTCTCTTCCTTTTATTTTTCCTTCTCCAAACTTTTCTCTTTTAACCTGTCAAAAAACAAGGCTGCGTTATTGAATGAACTCTATGCATTTCTGATAATACTTTTAATAGCGGGTTAAACTTTTCTTATCCTAAACATAAAAATGAAAACCAAAATGAATCTTACACAGTGTTTTGTGTGCATGTATCTTAGTTGCTTTTTTCTGATGGATGAGGCCCTTTCATTAGAAAACAAAAATCATTTCATTGCCATAGTCATAGGTAAACTGTTCTGTCTCTAATCAATGTTGTCAGGGGCTGGAATGAGAAGAATCAAAGGTCTCTTCTTAACTGCCTCTTATAAGGGCCAGATATGTTTTTACCAAGTAGTCCTGTTCTTACCAAATGCTCCTGTTGGTAAGGTTTTGTAGGATTTCAGTGCTGCACTGTATCCTCTGAGGCAATAAGACTAACATTAATCGCTTTGGAATTTGAGACCTTAAAGTGTGTGAAACTGCTGTTCTCCAAAAATTATTTATGGACTCAGATGCTAAAGAAATATTAGATAAAGCACTGAAGCTACCCTAGTTACCATATCAATCATGGGGTGGTCACCTTTGATCCCTCTTCTTTTCCTCCAAACCATTGACAGGATAGGATGGCTTAAGCCATCTGCATCTCTCCATCTCCAATCTTGGCACCCTAGTCCAAGCTACCATCTAGACCTCACCTAGGTCTACACGGAAACTTCCATTCTGTCTCCATCCTTGGTCTTCCATGTTCCATTCTCCACTCAGCTTCCAGATCAAAATACAAGTCACAGACTTTAGCCACCTTGCTTATCACTCGCCAATAAACCCTAAAGTCCAACCCAATTTCATTGTCAAGGCCCTATGGCCCCCTGTAATCTGGCCCTGCCCCCTCTCTGAACTCACCTGCCACCCTCCCTTTCCCACCCATTCTCAGGGGGCACCTCTCCCTCCTGTTATGGCTTTGCATTTGGTGGTTCACTCTGCCTGCAAACTCTCCCTGCAGAACTGCACACGGCTCACTCTCAGCCCACATTTGAGTCCTCACTACCACATAGGCTTGTGTTCGCTTCATAGTGCTCATCTCTGCCTGAGACTTCCTTTCTGATGGACTATTTACTTTCTCTGTTTTCCTTGGTATGAAATCACTTCATGGAGAACAGGGGCTTCCTCTGACTTGTTGGCTATTATGTCGCCAGTTTTCAGAGATGTCTCTGGCACATAGCTGTCACACAATAAATTTGTGACATAAACGGAAGAATTGGAATAGTGCCTTATAATTTACAAATGACTTTGAAAATACATCTAGGACTAGAAGCTGGTTAGTTAATCTGAAGTTTTTGGAGAATTCAAAAATGCACAAGCTTGGCCTCCAGGTGGCAATAATACTTCATATTCAGGTATGCATAGTATAGAGTTTATTGTGCTAACCAACTTGGTAGGCTGGTCACGAGCCTTGGGCAACAGCATTCATTCTATCCAGGGTGTGACCTAGTGGGAGCAAGTGGGGGGTTGGAGGGCATTAAACCACCATAATTATGCACCATTCTTTCTTTTTTTTTCTTCACTTTCATCTCCCCCTTGCCGTTCCCATTTGACTTTCCCTCCTTGGTTCACTTTCTTCACTTTCCACTCTCTGATGGAGAACTAGCACCTACTGGATGCTTGCTGAGTGCCAGGCACCATGTTAAGTGCTGTACATACATGATCTCACTTAACCCTGACACTGTTATGAAAGAGGAATTCTTAATTTACAGACAGAGAAACCAAGGTTCAGAAGGTGGGCTAATATGCACTACTGGGTTGCAGAATGTGTAGGTGGTTGGCCTAGGATTGGAACCCATATCTGTCTGACTATAGTCCTGGCTCTTGCCACTTTACTCGATGCTTCTCTGCTGTCGATGGTATCCAGGGGAAATGCTAAGCTTCCCTGGTGGAATCCAGGTTGGAACAATTGCTGATGCATGGGATGATTTATGATAATTATTGTTTTCTAAAAAGTATGTCAAATAAAATACTCCTACTTTATCTCCATGTACACTAGAAGTTAGGGAAGAGCATTCCCACCTCAGGACCCTTCCTTCTCTAACATTCTTTCACTGCTGCTGCTGGGTCCTGAGGTGGGAGTGCTCCTTCCTTTCTCATTGGGAATGAACCATCCAGAACAAAGCCTCTAGCCCCAGTCTCCCTGGATGCTGGGTTCTTCCCAGTGACAATGTAAATGGAGATGCTATGTGGTAGCTTCTGGAAGTTTTCCTTGCACACATTTGCACATTTTGCCCTCTTTTTAAAATCCTTTCTTCTATTCTGCTGCCTGGAAAGTAGACTGTGCCATTTTGCCCAGGATTATGGTGGCCTACTTGGCATGGATGAGCAGCAGAACATCATGCGCCACCCACATGAATGTGTACATGGAACAGGCAAGAGTTGTGCCTTTGGTTTTACCCACTGTTAGTTTGGGCTTTTCATCACTTGAGCTGAACCTAATTCTAAGTAATTCTTTATCCACATTATTTCATTGAATCTTCATAATAATACTGCAAAATAAGTGCGGTTTTCCTGCATTTCTAGGTGAATAAATGAAGACTCTGAGAGGCCATGTAATGAACCCAGGCCTCCCTCACCCTCATGCCTTTGCTCCGCCACTGTACCACACTGCCTCTTTGAGGATTGGTTATTTTTGACAAATCATGAGAGGAGCTGTCCGAGGTCTCTTCCGAGGGCAACCAATGGACCCCTGCCACATGGGTGAAGGTCCCAAGGAAGTGGGGAAGTCAAAGTCAAGCAGTATATGGCCCAGGAGTCCTGCATCATGGAGAATAATAATGTCATCTGAGGACAAGTCTGCACACCTGAAGAAGGTGTACTGCTGCCCATATATCCAGGGGTGGAGGGTCAAGGCAGGGTATTCACCAAAAGGGGGCACAATGATGGAAAGCACCAGAGCCAAGAACACAAAAGTGGCTGGGAGCACCATCTGTGGGAGAATACACATGGACACACGGCTGTGGTAGAGAGAGATGATAAACACAGCCTCATGGTCAGACCCTGGTGGAGGATGGGATTCTGGGGGAACAGGCAGGGTGTACAAAGACAGGATATGTAAAAGAAAACAGAATGTTCTTGTGGCCATCAAAGAATCTGAATATAGGCAATGCTCAACCAGAGGTTGAAGGTCAACTCAAAGAGCAAGTCACATGACTTCCCATTCTTTGAAGCAGAATTTCTTTTTCTGAATGAAAAACAGGAAAAGAAAAATGAGGAGAATGACCTGCACATATATAGTGTCACTGTAGAAAGGAGTGAAAACATGACTTTGCCTTTCTCTGTAATAAAGAAGAGCAATATTAGCATATTCACTGCTATTTCATTTTCTTTGTTGAGGGGGGTTCAGTTCTCATAAAGAAGGCTTTTATGGCTCTGAATCAAAAGAAAGGTTTGGCAGGGAGAAAGTGAAGTAGGCAGGATGTAAAGAGGGTGCTGCGGGCTGTGTTTGTACCCACGGGCCTGTTGGGTCCTGGGCAGAGTGAAAGAGCACAGCGAAGAAGCCCTTGGGAATACCTGGGCCAGGAAGTCCTTGCGGCTGCGAGTGGCGTGGTGGAACCGCTTGATCAGCAGCGCCTGCATGTGCTGGAGGACTAGCCGCAGACCAGTGTTGAGTACTGTGCCCCTGTCTTGTGGCTCCAGGGGAGGCTGCACTGGGGAGCAGGTGCTGGAGCTCTGGGCAGCCTGCTGGGCCCTCTCACTAGGAACCAAACAGGGGTGTCGCATGCTGGCATGTTCCCTTTTCGTCTGAGTGCCAGCTGTTTGGGAGATCAAATTATTAATTTGGAAAGCCAGTCAAGATCTGGACCTCATATGCCATTTTTTCTTGTAACATTGATTTCCCCTTCATTCTAGAGCAGCAACAAAATATCAGACCAGGCAGATTAAAAATCTCTTTAAAAATCCATTTTACAGTGTAAATTCTATACAGGTATAAGTCACCTGAAATGGCTTGAAAATTCTCTTTTATCATTAAAAAGAAGAAAATATATCTGAATGCACTAACATAGAGATCTAAAACAACTCAGTACAAAAAAATAAGGTGCAGAATGATCTGTGTAATAAGTTCATATTTATATTAGAAAGTTCATGTAGCATACACAAAGATGAATGATATCTTAAGAAAATGCACACGTAACTGCTGTCTAAGAGAATGCCCACCATGTAAACAGAGGTACCATTGGTAAGGCTGGATGGGATGGGGATGTGCTCAGAGGAGAATCAGTCTTTTGGGTATTTAATTTTTTTTTGGGGGGGGGTGGTACTGGGGATTGAACCCAGGGCCTTGTGCATGTGAGGAAAACACTCTACCAACTGAGCTATAACCCCAGCCTGGGTATTTAAATCTTTAAACAACAAAATACGTTCACTTATTACTTAAGTGAATATATTGTAAGTGTACTTAAAAATTAGATTAAATTAGAGTCAACTTCATTCTTTCTGAATTCTTAGAGGGCACTGAGAAGTAGTAGAGAGAATAATGAAGTAGGAGTTAGCAGATCTGGGGGTGAATCCTGATTCTTACAAGATGCATACATTTGGGGGAAGTGACTCAATCTGTGTGAATCTATTTTCTCATTTGTGAAATGAAAATGAGAACAGGTCACAAAATCACTTTGAAAATTAAATGAGATAACACTTGTAACTGTGCTTTATAAACCATGCAAGTTGTCATTTACTTTATATCTATAGTTCATAGTGACTAACTGCTGTTTGTTTGCAGAATATCTGCTGTGGACATGGAGAGTCTATAGGACCACTGTTTGGTCCCCAGCTACTTTCTTAACAGCCTCAAGTTCTCCAGGACAAGGGCAATTGTAGACAGTTGGATCAGCTCAGTCATCCCTTCAACTAACATTCATGGGGGACCTATGAAGTACCAGGCCTGGGATGTGACAGCCCTAGTGACAAGAAGCCCCAGCCCTTACACGTAGAGAGGTGGGGGAAGTTCTGTAGGTTCACTGACCTCCAGGCACCAAAGTCTCAGTTCTGCATCCTCCTCTTCCTGACCTGGGCTCAGATTTGATCTCTGCAGGGGGTGGGGATCCCTGTTGCTTCTCCCCTTTGCTGCCTGACTCATCTCAGTCCTCTGATGGCCCCAACTAGACTGGAGCCTAGTATCCCCCATGCCCACCCCCACCTCTCGCACCCCCCTCCCCCACCAGAGCTGAAGGGCTCTGGACCTGTTCAGCATCTCTGGTTTCTGTTGCTCTCCAGTAGTCTCTGGCTCTGAACTACTCTTTCAGAAATGGCACTGACCTTTTGGTGTTTTGGGTTACTTCAGACTTTGGGGACAAGATCAGAAAATGTCATTTTCTAAAACTGAGCTAATCTAAAACAAATGTACTTTGCCATCTGAAAAGTGTGTGTGTAAGGGGGCAGCTAGTGAGAATAGAGAACTGAGGATTCTAGCTTTGAGAGTAAGACCCAGAAGCCTGTGTGGCTCTAGGAAGGTCACCCAACTTCTGTGAGCTCAGCTTCCCTGCCCTACCTGCCTCAGGAGATTGTGATGATGATCAAATAGCACAGTGGATATTAGGTGCTTGTCAAGTATAAAAAGTGACAAGAGTCTGAGGTAGGAGGTGACTTGTAGATGCTGACATGAGAGTGTTGCTGTCTTGATTAGAGATCACATGTGGTGCTAAGACTTGACATGCATTATCTCATTTAATTCTCTCTACTACTTTAAAGGGTAGGTGCTAGTATTATCCCATTTTGCAGATGGGGAAAGTTAGGTACAAAGAGGCTAAGAACTTACCCAAAACTACTCAGTTAGCAAATTATGGAGCTCAGGTTTGATGTTTGGCCTGCTTTACTCCAAGGATAAACTTCTACCCTTGACTATCTCTTTGAAATAACCTATTCTATGTCCCTACTGACCAAAATAGTCTTCAGGTCTAATTTCTTCTTCTAACAGGAGAATAATTATTAAAGAGGAGTATTCTGTGTAGATAAAGGGCCCTAACTTTTCAATTTAGCACAACTGTTAACATAAATTAGCATATTTGCATTCTGATCTTGGTTAATCTAAATCTTTGGCTTTGGGTAAACTGTATCAATTTCTGTAACCACAAGGCACAGAGAAAGCCGGGGCCCTGTGGTGAGCTGCTCCTACCCTTCCCAGAGGACAGCCCCTCCCCATACACTGTGTCATGATGACCATCTCTTTGGGCTCTGATTGACCCACTTGGGTGTGCTGGAGCTCATATGGCATGGTATGTTTGACTATTGGTAGTTCAAGGCAAAACTAATAAAAACTTGGGATCACTTAGAAGCAAGATGAAAATCCTATTATCATACAAGCTGGTACCAGAACTCCTACAGGGAGAAAACTCTGCGTGGGAAAACACCATGATGTGCCACTCTGGGTAGGAGGCACAGGTAGTGGCACAGGTAGTCTCAGGAGCCCAAGGCAGCAAAGGAGAATTGCTGCCCATCTTTGCCTGTGAACAGGAGAGGGGGCCTAGCAAGAAAGCTCTAAAAGCCCAGGTGGATGCTTCTTGTTTTATCACAGGTGGTTTGTGTTGGGGCAGACGAGTCACCTCCCCTGCACTTCCATCTCCCCATCTTCCTCCTCTGCAGTGGAGCCGACTCCACCCACAATGCCTCTTGTGATCTCAGGGTTTGGTTAAAAATCATGGAAGAATTCCAGCCTTACACATGTTGAAGGGTATCCTAGAATTCACAGGAATTCTAGTCCCCACAGTTCCAAAGTCCATAGGCCACCAACTGAGGGTTTGCAGTGATTTTGTCTTTATCTTCTCAGGAACCAGAGGAATCTAGCTGGCATCTGGGTTGTATTAACAGTCACCATTATCTCAAAGGACTTTGCTAGCTGTCACTCATGCAACAAGAATGGATGACAGACCTGGTGGAGATGAGAGATGAGAATGGCCACATGGTAGAACAAGAGGCCGAGGATGTAGGATAAGTTTGGAGAGAAAGTTACCAATCTGACCTCCATGAGAACCCCGATTCATCTGGAATGTTCCTACCCAGGCCTAATTCAGTCTCTCATTCCTTTGTTATCCCAAGGCACCAAGAATACAAAATGCCTGTTATTTTGGGGTCAAACACTATGGAGGAGAATTTGTGTGTGTGGCTGTTTTGTGACTTTTCCTTTAGACTTTCAAGACAGAGTCTGGGAGTGAGAGAAGCAGGTAGCAAGCCACACACCCCAATACCATACCAGCAAACAGAGGTCCTGAATCAGAAATTTCTGTGACCTTCAGACACATCTGTCAAGGAATAAAAGAGAGAGAACTTGGTTTAGGTATTTCCACTCTCAGAAAAATCAAACCAGGCTCCATTTTGCAGGGTATTGCTTCATCATGGGAAGAAAATGTGTTATGGTCTTGATCTAAGAACATAATCTCCTATAAATGCCAAAATGCAATCATACAGTGACCACAACTATGTAAAATATGTATGCATGAGGACAGAAGCAGAGCAGGAGGAAGTAAGCCAAAAATGAGGATAGTTGCCATGCTTGGGTAGGGAATTATGCCTTTTTGCTTCTATAAAACTTCACTTTAGTGTTAGACTTTCACAGAGAACTGCCTCTTCTGGCACCTGACAGAAGCCAGCTGGAATATCTGTGTTACCTCTTCCAGGGGAGTGTCAGAAATGCTGAAACTGCTGAGTCCCAGGTCGGCCAGCGTCTCCTCCAGCTCCCTGAAAAGGCTGGCGTATGCTCTCTGCTTGAAATTCTTATTTGGAAGTAGGAAGATGAGTTCCTGACCAATGCATTCCACCAGCTTTGCCTCTGGAACATGGTGGCAAACCACATCCATCAGCTCGTTCACATCCCCTAGCACAAGAAAAAAGATTGAGGTCAACTCTATTCTCCAGAACCCAGAAGACTGTGAGGCTGTGAGGTATTCCATTTTCTTCCACCTCCCATTTGAGAAAGGGGCATTTGGTGACTCAGTAGTGACTCTTTCAGAGGACTAGCACTCATCAAGTCTGTTTTGAGCTAGTTGGCCTGCAGTGACTTCTGAGAGGAGAAAGGAGCTGGAAGTGAGCCTGTTCCCCACTGACTAGCCATGCAGCCTCTGGGAGGTCATGCAATGTCCCTGTGCCAGTTTCCTCCTTTGTTCTATCAAATGTTCTGTCACCTCAAGCTGTGTTATATTGGAGAGGTCCTATCCTAATTTTATCATCTGTGAAAAGGGAGAAATAACAGTATCCACTTTGTTGTGAGGATTACATGAGATAATACACATAGAGCACTTGGAGTGGCATCCCCACCACCACTCCACCAGGTGACTGTTAGCTGCTATAGCGATCAGGACATCATCTCAGGGAAGAAAGCTCTTTGCTCATTCTGTTTCACTGAAAATGTAAGAGTTAAGTCAGAGTTGCTTCCATTTTCCTGGTAGGACACAAGCTAGCTATAGGGGACTTACCCAAGATGCATGCCTAGAACAGGTGACCAAAATGAGTGAGAAGCCCCCTTCCTAAATTACACTCCCCTGCCTGACCTAAATCCTTGGAGGGCTGCATCATTTCCCTTGGGACTGCACATGCCTCTTCAAACAAAACAAAACTTAACACCCAGCTCTCAGGAATTTCAGGAAGCTGAGAAGCCACGGAGAGAGGCTGGGGTGGAGTGGGATGTGCAATGTGTAGCAGGGACTGTGGGCAAATGTCATTGAGAATTTACTTGATGCCCTTGTACAGTTGGAATTGAATTTTTTGCACAAGCATATGTTACTTTAAAATTAAAAACTAAATCTAAGTAACTTCAAAGCATGCACCTGAAGAGACAGTTCCCCAGCACATTGATAGGCAGGTCCAAGGAAAAGGGATTCTGACAACTCAGAACGTGACTCTTTAGAAAGCAGTTCTCTTAGAGATTCAGGGTCACCAGAAGATTCTTTTCTTTGTTTTAAAGAGACGACCCATATGGAGGAATTTCATGGCTTTCAACCAAAATGTTCCTGCCTAGCTGGATTGGAAGGCTCGTTTTACATCAAACTTGCAAATCAGACTTGGTCATCTTTGGTTCTGGGGTGATTTCAGATAGAGGCTGGGGAATTCTTTACAGGAGGAAGCTGCTTTGCCCTAGTGGCTCTGTGGGGTCACGCTCATTGTTCTCTAAGGAAGGAAATGGAACCTGAAGTCACTGGATTCCCAGGAACCATGTCTTAGATGTGTGTCAGCCTTTCAGAGGGAGCCCTGCCAGCCAGCAGTGCTCTCAGCTCTGGCAGGGAGGTCCATGAGTGTGTGTGTGTGTGTGTGTGTGTGTGTAACAGAGAGAGATGTGTGGGTGTGGGGGATGGGAAGCCATCCAAGGAGCTAGCTGGGGATTAAAAGGATCTCCCTTTCCTTATTTCGGGTACAACTTCTTACACACTTCCCACTATTCGCTGCATCTCTATCCTAGTCAAAGAAAGCCTTTACTGGGAAATAAAGTAACAATTGAACACATCATCCCAGACAAACAGGCCGTGTCCAACTTGGTTATGGTGGGCCACAGTAACTAAAAATGTTAGTATTAATTTTTTTAAAACTCAAAATTTTCACCAGGATTCCGAGAAGGAAGCTTCAGAAAGGTGGGAGACCCACAGCAAGGCAGGTGAGGCATAAGGCACAGTGATGTCACCCTGAACAGATGTTTTCTGTTCATCCCAGGCTCTGTCAGTGAAGAGGGTGGGGAGTGAATAACAGCGATGGAACTCCCGGTATTTCCCCTCAAGTTATAAGCATAGTACATAAGTATTGTCTGACTTACAAAGCCTCTCCTAGCAAGTACAAAAAAAAAAAAAATAGAGATACTACTGCATTCTATCAAATCATAATGGAATGAAATTATAAATCAATGATAAAATAAATAATAGAAGCTACTCCAACACCTGGAGACTAAATAACATGCTATTGAATAAACAATAGATAGGGGCTGGGGATGTGGCTCAAGTGGTAGCGCGCTCGCCTGGCATGCATGAGACCCGGGTTCGATCCTCAGCACCACATACAAACAAAGATGTTGTGTACGCCAAAAACTGAAAAATAAATATTGAAATTCTCTCTCTCTCTCTCTCTCTCTCTCTCTCTCTCTCTCTCTCCCTCTCTCTCTCTAAAAAGTAAAAATAAAAAAGTTTAAAAAAAATGGATAGCAGAAGATGTCAGAGTGGATATTAAAAAATTCTTAGAGGTAAATGAGAACATAGACAAAACATATCAAAATCTCTGGGACACTATGAAAGCAGTACTAAGAGGAAAGTTCATTGCCTGGAGTTCATTCCTTAAAAGAAGAAAAAGTCAACAAATAAATGATCTAACATTATACCTTAAAGCTCTAGAAAAGGAAGAACAAATCAACACCAAAAGTAATAGAAGAGAAGAAATAATTAAAATCAGAGCTGAAATCAATGACATTGAAACAAAAGAAACAATTTAAAAAATTGACAAAACAAAAAGTTGGTCCTTCAAAAAAATTAAGAAAATCAATAAACCCTTGGCCTCACTAATGAAGAGAAGGAGAGAGAAAACTCAAATGACTAAAATTCATGATGAAAAAGGAAATATCACAATGGACATGATTGAAATACAGAAGCTAATTAGAAAATTTTTTTAAAATTTATACTCCAATAAATAGAAAATCTTGAAGACATTGACAGATTTCTAGAGTCATATGATCTACTCTAACTGAATCAGGAGGATATACACAATTTATTTTTTATTTATTATTTTAAAAAATTTTTTAGCTGTAGTTGGACACAATATCTTTATTTATTTATCTATTTTTATGTGGTGCTGAAGATTGAACCCAGGGCCTCACACATGCTAGGTGAGTACTGATGAGCCACAATCCCAGCCCCAATATACATAATTTAAACAGAGTAATTTCAAGCAATGAAATAGAAGATGCCATCAAAAGTCTACCAACAAAGAAAAGCCCAGGACCAGATTAACAGCTGAGTTCTACAAGACCTTCAAAGAGAACTAATACCAATACTCCCCAAATTATTCCATGAAATAGAAAAAGAGAGAACCCTTCCAAACTCATTCTATGAGGCCAGTTAACCCTGATTCCAAAATCAGATAAAGACACATCAAGGAAAGAAAACTTCAGACCAATATCTCTAATGAACATAGATGTAAAAATTCTCAATCAAATTCTGGCAAATCAAATACAAAAACATTAAAAAGAGAATGCAGCACAATCAAGTGGGGTTCATCCCAGTGATGCAAGGTTGGTTCAACATACGAAAATCAATAAATGAATTCATCACATCAGTAGACTTAAAGACAAGACTCACATGATCATCTCAATAGATGCAGAAAAAGCATTCGACAAAATCCAGCACCCCTTCATGTTCAAAATACTAGAAAACTGGGAATAATAGAAACATACCTCAACACTGTAAAAGCTATCTATGCTAAGCCCAATGTCAACATCATTCTAAATGGAGAAAAATTGAAAGCATTCCCCCTAAAAACTGGAACAAGATAGGAATGCTCTCTTTCACCACTTCTATTCAACACAGTCCTGGAAACTCTAGCCAGAGCAATTAGACAAACAAAAGAAATTAAAAGGCTACAGATAGGAAAAGAAGAACTCAAACTATCACTATTTGCTGACGGCATGATTCTATGTGTAGAGGATTAAAAAAATTCCACCAGAAAAGTTTTAGAACTAATAATTGAATTCAGCAGAGTAACAGGATATAAAATCAACACCCATAAATCAAAGGCATTTCTATACATCAATAAAACCTTCTGAAAGAGAAATTAGGAAATCTACCCCAATTACAATAGCCAAAAAAAAAAAAAAAAGTTAAATACTTCGAAACCAATCTCACAAAACAGGTGAATAACCTCTACAATGAAGACTACAGAACACTAAAGAAAGAAATTGAAGAGGACCTTAGAAGATGGAAAGATCTCTCTTGCTCTTTGATAGGCAGAATTCATATTGTCAAAATGACCATGTTACCAAAAGGGTTATTCAGATTTAATGCAATTCCAATAAAAATTCCAATGTCATTCCTCATGGAAAAAGAAAAAGCAATTGTGAAATTCATCTGAAAAAGTAAGAGACCCAGAATAGCCAAAGCAATTTCTGAGCAAGAAGAGTGAAGTAGGACGCATCACAATACCAGACCTTAACAAACCTTACCAGAGCTATGGTTAAAAAAGAAAAAAAGCATGTTATTGGCACCAAAACAGACATGTAGACGAATGGTACAGAATAGAGGACACAGAGATAAACCCAAAGAAATACAGTTATCTCATACTAGGCAAAGGTGCCAAAAGCATACATTGGAGAAAAGATAGCCTCTTCAACAAATGGTGCTGGGAAAACTGGAAATCCATATGCAGCAAAATGAAATTAAACCCCTATCTCTCACCAGGCACAAAACTCAACTCAAAGTAGATCAAAGATCTAGGAATTAGGCAAAAGACTCTGCACCTAATAGAAAAAAGCATACCCAAATGTACATCATGCCAGCTTAGGACCTGACTTCCTTAACAAGACTCCTAAAGTGTAAGAAGTAAAATCAAGAATCAATAAATGGGATAGATTCAAACTAAAAAGCTTCTTCTCAGCAAAAGAAACAATTAATGCAGTGAAGAGAAATCCTACAGACTGGGAGCAAATTTTTACCACATGTGCATCAGATAGAGAATTAATCTCTAGGATATATGAAGAACTCAAGAAACTTAACACCAAAACCACAAATAACCCAATCAATAAGTGGGCTAAGGAAGTGAGCAAATACTTCACAGAAGAAGATATACAATTGATCAACAAATTTATGAAAATCGTTCAACCTCTCTAGCAATTAGAGAAATGCAAATCAAAACTACTCTAAGATTTCATCTCTCTCCAGTCAGATGACAATTATCAAAAAAAATCAAGCAACAATAAGTGCTGGTGAGTATGTGGGGGGAAAGGTACGCTAGTTCGTTGCTGGTGAGATTGCAAAATGGTACAACCACTTTGGAAAGAAGTATGGAAATACCTTAGAAAACTTGGAATGGAACCACCATTTGACCCAGTTATCCCACTCCTCGGTTTATAACCCAAAGGACTTAAGTCACCACACTACAGAGAAGCAGCCATCTCAATGTTTATAGCATCTCAATGTTTATAGAAGCTCAGTTCACAATAAGCTGGAAACAGCCTAGATGTCCTTCAATAGATAAATGAATAAAGGAAACTATGATATATATACACAATGAAATATTACTCAGCCATAAAGAAGAATGAAATTATGGCATTTGGATAACTGGATGTAATTAGAGAATATCATGCTAAGTGAAGTAAGCCAATCCCCAAAAACCAAAGGCCAAATGTTTTCTCTGATAAGTGGATGCTGAAATAATGGGCAAGGGGCATGGGAAGAAGGAAGGAACTTTGGATTAAGCAGATGGGAGGGAGGGGATGGAGGAGAGGGGAGGGAGGGAGAGTATGTGTTGGGGCAGATGGCCGAGTGAAATGGACATGATTACCCCTATGTTGGGTATGAATGCACAAATGGTGTCACTCTACATCATGCACAACCAGAGAAATGAAAAGTTGTGTTTCATTTGTGTAAAAAAAATTTCAAAAATTATTTAAAAATATATTGTCTGGCTTTCTTTTTTAAAAATAATTTTTAGTTGTAGATGAAAATAATACCTTTATTTTATTTATTTATTTTTATGTAGTGCTAAGGATCAAACCCAGTGCCTCACATGTGCTAGGCAAGTGCTCTACCATTGAGCTACAACCCCAGCCTTTATCTGGTTTCTTGTTTCACCAGATTTCACTTAGTAAATTCTGTAGGTTTAGAAAAAAACATAAAAATGTGCTAAATAGGGAAAGTCATTAACCTGGGACAGTACATTAAGTTTAATTTTGCTTCTACTTAGGATTTTAGGGTATGTGATATTCCATTTGCAGAGACTCCCCAAGTGGGGTGGAGTGAAGAATGGAAACAGTGTCCCAAGTTCTCCGGATCCTGGAGCTCAGATCCTAGGAAGTGAGGGATTGTGTATACAGTGATGTCCTCCACTGAATCTCTGGGGGTGAGGGAGAGTCCCTGAGAGCTTCAATGCACCCTCATTAAGGGGAGAATCTCTGGAAAACTGGGAAGCTAAGGGAGAGTCAGAGTGTAACAGGAGTGTGGGGCATCATGGAGACCATCCATACAGGCCATCTCTTAGTGAAAGTTCACTGTAAGAGCAGTGCATCAGCGTGGTTCCACCAGAGGGCGCTAGGTGCACCTTTACAAGAGGATCTCTCCAGACAGGAAGGAATATTCCCTGGAACCAGGGTAGGAGGACCTCAGGAATGGAGGCTGCATATGGGAAAGGGCATAGAGTGAACATACGGAATTCCTCATTAAAGGGAGAGAGTGGTGCATGACTTTTAAATGCCATGGAGAATGGAGGAAAGAGGAGAAAGAAGCTAGAATATAAAAAGATGAGCAATTGCATGACCTTGCCCCTATGCCCCCTCCCAGCCCTCCAGAAGTACAAATGTTCTCTTTGCTCCCATTCTAGTACAATATGACAGGACACCCCCAGCAACACCAGGTGATGATCACTAGACTAAAATGGAAATACATAGCCTTCCCCAGCCCTTACCATCCAAGACTTGCTCTGGAGTTATCTCATCAATGTGGGTTGGACACTTGACAGAGAAATCCTTAGATGCACAGCTGCAGGTGCCCTACAATGGATGGACAGGAATGACTGACAAGGTACACATCACTTCAACAATAGCATCTCTCTGATGCCAAGAGCTGTCACCACCTGCTTGGTTTGTTTCTCACCACCAATTGTGTTTCTTCCTGCACTGTTTAACCTACTAATTCATTGGAGCATTTTGAGGGTGTAGCCACTATATTTTACCTTGGAGAGTGTGTGAGTCAGGGAGAAGCAGAACCTCAAAGGATCTCTTTGGCTTATCATTAATCAAGTGACAGCTGTAGGTTCTGCTCACATTCTGTTCCTCCCTCCCCATGGACATGCACTGGTCTGTGGAAATCTACCCAAGATGGGAAATTCACAGCAGCTAGACACTTTAACTACAGGCATAAATAATCCTACAACATAATGCTTGTGACAATTTGAATGTGAGCAATGTTTGTTCTCAAGAAGCCCAGAGCACATTCATAATAACTTATCTCATATATCTCCACTACATCCCTAAGAAGCAGCAGCAGAGATCATTAGTTACATTTTCCATGTAGGGAAAAATAACAACAAGGAATTAAGTAATTTGCCCATGATACAGTATGTACACTTCCCAGCCCATTTCTGGATCAAGGTCTCCTAACATGCTAAGTGGTCTCTGCAGGTTATGCATTTTTTTCCCCTTCACAAATCTATTTATTTATTTATGGTACCAGGGATTGAAGCCAGTAGTGCTCAATCACTGAGCCACATCTGTAGTCCTTTTTTGCTTTTATTTTGAGACAGGGTTTCACTAAGTTGCTCAGGCCTCATGAAGTTCCTGAGGCTGGCTTTGAACTTGTGATCCTCCTGCCTCAGTCTCCTGAGTTGCTGGGATTACAGGCATGTGCCACTGTGCCCAGCTTGCTTCATCATTTTTAGATTACAGTTCCCAAGGAGGCCTTTCATTAGTTTTATGTATCACTATATTCACACTCAATTAGGGAATGTGAATTTGGGGGACTAAAAAAGAAAGCTTTAAACAACTACTCTTTTGCGGGGTGGGGAGCAGTCCCAGGGATTGAACCAAGAGCCTTATACATATTTGTCAAGTGCTGTATCACTGAGCCACATCCCCAGCTCATAACTAACGGCTCTTCAAGCAGTTCAACTTTGCAGGATAAGATGCTTCCATGTTGCATCTAACCACCTATCCACAGGTTGGGATATTGGTGTGAAATCATTTCAGGTTGTTTAAAACTAGTTGTTTCATTTTGGGAGACACACCTCTGTAGGAGGGGGTTCAGGACGTAATTATGAAAATCTCCTGCAAATGGTCTCAGAAATAAAGAAGCTGGTTCTGACAGCTAGGGCTCCAGTGGGTAGAAATGTCTGGAGTGGCTGCCCCCCGCCCCCCAACCTTATGTTCCCTCTCACCCAGGACGGGCTCCTTCCCAGGCAGACATGTACCTCACAGCCACTTCTTTGGCTCTGGATGTTTTTCATCTTGCAAACCAAGGTCAAGTAGAAGCCCTTGCCAAAGCAATTCTTCAGGAAGAGTGGAGTGCCCGAGCAGTAGAGTCTTCCCTGGGAGATGATGGCAATACGGTCTCCAAGGAGGTCTGCCTCATCCATGTGGTGAGTAGACATGATGATGGTTCTGCCTGCAGGGGGGTCAGGGCAGGGGAATCATCAGACAGACCTTGGCCAGGGTGAAAATTGGGAGATAACAAATAAAAACAGGTACTAATTCCTCCAGGACATTAGGATAATAATGACAGCAACTAACATTTCATAGCATCCCGAACACCATAAAGCATTGTCACATACATATCTCTTCATCAGGCATAGGGCCTGATTCAAATAAATCACCATGCATGGGACACATTCATTACTGTCAGTCAGCATCTAAGTTCCATGTGTACATTCTCTGGATCATTAAGCATTGCACTGATAATCTTTGTAAAGAACACACACAAACACACTTTTCCTAATTGGAGATGATGTCATTAAAATAGTAATGAGAATTTTAGAATGGGAAATACAATGCAAACGGAGGGTAGATCTCAAGTTCACATAGAGTTGAAACACACTGTCTCCCATCCCCAACTCGCCCCATACAGAGGATCAAACCCAGGGCACTTAATCCCTGAGCCACATCCCCAGACCATTTTTGTATTTTATTTAGACAGTGTCTCCCTGAGTTGCTTAGGGCCTCACTAAGTTGTTGAGGCTGGCTTGAACCATGATCCTCCTGCCTCAACCTCCTGAGTCACTGGGATTATAGGTGTGTGCCACTGTGCCCAGCCACGCTGTCATCTTAATGGGCACTCTGAGCCCTGCCTGCTGTCTCTTCTGAATCTGAGCCCTTTGGAAGGTGCCAGGACAGGGATGAACAGGTCCCATTCTGAGACATGTCCCTCTGCAGCACCCAACACACAGCACATTGCCCTCACACCTGGTCCCCAGTGGCCACCTGACAGCCAGGGAGCTTGTTTTTGTTTGTACAAGTCTCCTTCACTAGATGGGAATTTCATTTAGAGCTGCACCCAATGTTCCAGACAGAAGGGCTACAGGTTGAGATAGGTTTCTAGAATATTTTGGGAAGTTGAGTGCGACTAGTGACTGTGGGGAACCACATTGAGTTCCACGCCTTCCAGTCCTGATGCACCACGGGGATCTGAAAGATCACTGCAGTCTGGTGCTGTAGTACCATGACTCGTGACTCTGTCTCCCCCGCCCCACCGCCCAACCTCAGATAGCAAGTCCAGTCTTCTGAGTAGGCATAACCCTGGGGTTAAGCTACACTCTCATATTCTTTTGTAATCCTACCCCTTTGCCCTGTTTGGGATAGAATGTTCCATGGAAACTCCCCTTGTGTGTCCCCTTCTCTTGCTCTGCCTTTGGGTGTGGCCTTCCTAGATGTCAATCTGCTGACAGCAGACATCATGAAGCTAGACTCAACCCCCCTGAAACCTGATCCCTTGCCTCATTTGAATGCCTTCTGCCCAATAAAAAGGTTCAGCATGTGCTCTCTTTCTCTCTTTCCATGGACCCCTAAGGTCAGAGGAGCTGTCACAGGACCCAAAGAAAAAGGTATCTCTGTCTCTTGTGTGATTATTTCATGCAGCCCAGTTCACTTGGAGTGATCCTGAGTGTTTCATCATGGAATGTGACAAGTGACTCCATTTTTATTTATTAAAAATCTCAGGAAGTTTTAACTCATACTTCAATTCATAGATAAAGCCCACCTGAGTGTGGTTATGGCTGTTAGTATACTCAGCTGCAAAACACCAGGGATGAGAGAGCAGGACCCACAGGGAAAGCCCCAGTGAGAGCACCAGGCACTGAGAAGTGGCTGTTACCCGAGCGATACTTCAGGAGCAGGTCCCAGATGGAGCGTCTGGAGTAGGGGTCCACCCTAGAGGTGGGCTCATCCAGGATGACCACCTTGGCATCTCCCACAAAAGCAAGTGCAACGGACAGCTTCCTCTGCATGCCACCTGGAGGCCCAGGAGGATGGAGGGTTACAGGGAGGATAAAGAGAAAAAAAAGAAGAGAAAAAGCCCAGGAAGAGAAAAGGCCAGGGTTGATGCCAGCATATGGGGGCACCTTAAATCTGGCAGGGGTTTGATGCTGTCTCCTGAGAGGTCTAGAGAGAGTTCAGAACTCTACTGGAGTTGAGGGGAGGCCTTGTAAATGCAGAAAAGACCCTTACTGCTAAGAACCTGACCATTGGAAGACTTCTCTTCTCACACTTTAGTTCAAACATATAAACATCAGAACAAATAAAGCCCAGGCTGACTGCAAGACAGAATTCCATGTGGCAAATGATCCAAGGGCAGCTGCTCTCAGATTCTCAGAGTAGCTTCACAGAGTGTTCCAACTCTTAGGTGCTTTCCTGTTACAAGCACCCCACCCCACCCCCACCCCAATTCCTCCAGTTTCTCCAACCCTGGCCTCCTAGGTACACTGAGAAGCAATGGATGTGCCATCCTTGGCCCTGTCACCTTCCAACACCAAGCACCTGAAAGATCCTGTGCTTCTTCATTCCTCTTGTGGTGGAGGCCTGTATCCTCTAACATGGCTTCCATCCCCAGCTGGGCCTCCTCCCAGGACTTGCCTTTCAGCTGGGCATAGAAGAGGATGTGCTCAGCCACTGTGAGGCTACCAGGACAGAACAAGGAAAGCAATGGGCTCAGCAATTGACTGCTAGTAACTTATTTTTTATAGAAATAATTCAAGATGACCAACAAAATGCAGCAATCAAGATGCTACAAGTTCATTGAGGTATTGTTCTTGATACAAATGCAAAACATACACCAGATCTGGCCTAAGTATCTATTAGAGAGCTTGGCTTAATAGTGCACTCATTTAATGGCATAGTATGAGAACATTGCAAGTTAATTTTTAAAGGAATATGTAATGTCATCAAAAGATATTCATATCTTAGCTTAAGAAAAAGCCATCACATTTTTTAAAATGTCAGGTTAGAAAATTACATGCATAGTTTTGTTCTTCTTTGTAATTTCAAAGAATATATGTATATCTATGCATGTGTAAGAGAAAGTTTTGAAAAATTATATACCAAGGTGTTAACAGTGGCTGTCTCTGAGTGCTGAAATTACTGGTGACTTTTATTTTCTTCGATTTGTTTAGCTATCTTTTCTTTCTTTGTCCCTCCCTTCCTTTCACATAACTATATATAGATTTTTAGATAAGAAATAAAATATACTTTCATTGCAAAAAATAGGAAAAGAAAAGAAACTGAAAGTCAATCTTTAGTGCCCTGTTTTAGGGGAAAAGGAACCAGGTTCTCCTCTCTGTGGTCCCTGATGGGAAATACTTCAGGGCTGAGCAGGGGGCCCAGCCACTGTCATAAAGAAAAGAGTGTCACTCTTCTGAGGGGAGAGACCTCAACTCTGAACACCAAAGGCACAGTCCCATGTTCAGAGGGACAATTCTCAGTGCAAGCCAGACAAGAACCTTGAACAAAGGGGACACAAGCTAAGAGCATCACCTCATGTACCCAGACCAGGCACGCTGGGCGAGACTTTAGAGAATATATGTGCTGGGGCGGGAGTGAGGATGGGAGATGGAAGCATCTCATCTGTTTTTCTTACTGTTGGAACAGGATGTTGTGCTGTGGACACATGCCGAGGCTCTGACGGACTGCATCCAGGCTGGTTTCAATGTCCTTTCCCCCAATGAGCACAGTTTCTGATGTCACCGGCAATAGACCTGTCAAGATGGACCTGCAGAATGCAGGAGCAGGGGTGGAAGAGATGGTCCTTAGGAACTTGCATTGGGAGAGCAGCCCCCCACCAGTGTGGGTGAGGACTCTCACGGTGACTCCTGCTCATGTCTCTAAATCGAACTCAGGTTCATCATTAGCAGCAGGGCCCAAAGTTTCCCATACAGAGACTAGCACTGGTGTGTACATCAAGGCCCTAATGCAGAGGAGCAGAGAAGGAAGGCAGATGTGGCCCTCTGCTTCCCCTTATCCCCTGGAGCTCCCCGGCAAGCACTAGTGGACTTTGGGGATTCTCAGCCTCAGAACATTTACTTGCAGGCCTTGAGCTCCCCCAGCTCTAATTCAGCCCTCAGATCCTGGTGCCAGAGGAGCTCAACCAAAGGTTTTTGGTGCATGGCTTGCTGCTCTGCATTCTCAGTAAGCAGGTGCTGATATTGACAAGCTAAGGTGTCACCATTACAAGACCAGGAAGGCCTTAATGAGGTGAGAAGCTGGCACATCTTGATTCATTGTACCAAAGTCCAATAGCAATGTTGTATGTTTTTTGTAAATAATCGAAAATAATGGCCCCCAAGTGCTGGGGTGGTATGTGCATTAGAGTTAATACATTTGATGCATTTAGCACAACACCATCATTAAGTAAAACTTAGAAATATTATTACCATTATTACTAAACATTGTTTCAACCCCAGGGGAAGCTGCATTTCTGCTGCTGATGAAGTAATGTGTTTGCCTGGGAGAAGTCCTGGGGTTCCGCCTGAATGAAATGTCCAGCTCTCTGACCATATTAGTTAATAAGAAAAGAAATCAGATGATTTACTGCCGCCACACCCAGCTCTGTTCTGATAAAATCTCAGGCTATCTGAATTTACACTTAGAAGCTGGAATCTCTGTCATTCAACCACTAGAGGGAAACAGAACCAAATATAATGGCACCAGCCCCACATTCCATTCACACTGAACAGCCCAAGAGCACATTCCTGTGTAGGGTGTACACTTGCTGTTCCTTCCTGGGCCTCTGCAAAAAGCTAAGAACTTAAACTGCATATCACATGGGCTGTTGTCCTGAGAGGTCTGCATAGGAAAGCTTGGCGTGTTGTCCTCAGTAGATGGCGCTTGGGCCCCTTAGAGAAGTGTGAGGTCCATGCACAGCCCAGTGTCTTGCCTGAATTTGGCCTTCAGTTGCCAGGCTGCTACCCCAGGTCCATGTAGAGACTGTGTCCTTTGTCTTTATCCAGAACCAGCTTTCACTGGGGGCCCCATGCTGATGTTGAAACCTACCTAATAATTGGTAGGAAAACGAATGATCCTTAAAAATAAGTCTTGCTCTACAGACCCGGGGCACGGGATGGCGAGGGCCATGACACTATCACTATCATGGATGATAATGATGCTGGAGAGACTGAGGAGGGGGGAGAGGACTCAAGGCTTTAGAAGCAAGAGGTGGTTTGTGGCAGGAGGGCCTGGCTCATGTCACCATGTAACCATTATACTCAGTGCTTCAGGAAAGTCCCCTAAACTTTTAGAATGTCCAGTTCCCTGGCACACAAAGCAAGCACTAAACTAACTCCGTTTCCCTCTTGTCGCTTCTTAGGAAGATCAAATTAAAACCAAAATGTGAGTGAGCTTTGACTATTGAAATATCCTTTACAAATTCTCAGGGCCAGAAATATAAAGTGAATTTTGTCAGTAAAACTCAGTGAGAAAGAGTAGATTGCAGCTAACAGGGGAAGAACAAAGCCAAAAAATGGCAGGGTGGTGTGGTCTCTGCCAGAAAACTCACAAGGTGGTGGTTTTCCCTGCTCCATTGTGACCCAGGAAGGCGGTGATCTGGTTCTCATAGAAGGTAATGTTTAGACGGTCCACTGCTGGTCGGGTACCAGGCTCAAAGATCTTTACCAGATTCTTCACACATACCCCAGGAACCAGCCCTGGAAGCTCACGTTCAAAGAAGGAGTCTTGAGGAAAACAAACAACATGATATAAACCCAGTGCCTTAACATACACGCTCCTCACGGTTCTTTCTTCAGACCACTGTCTTCTGCCTATAATTTCCCTGCCCTACCCCAACCCCGTCCTTGCTTCAGCTATGACCTTTGTAAGGAAAAGCAGAATAACAATGAGATAATAGTATTGAACATTTATTTAGCACTTACTCTGTTCCAGGCACTGTTTCAAGTGTTTTCCATGAATTATTTCATTTCACACTTATAAGCCCCTCCTGGTAGATATTACTAGGCTCATTTCTATAGGTGAGGAAACCCAAGACAGACATCAAAGTGTCCTATCAAGGTCACAGGGCTCACAAGTGGCAGAGCTGGGATTTGAACCCAGAGCGCATGTTCACCCTAGAGCATCCACTGTCCATGCATACAGTTAGCCCTAAGCTCTGTCTTCAGTCCCAGACCCTTGTTTCCAGTGGTCTGTGGGATTCCTCATGGATTTCTGGTAGCAGCTCAGACTCCTCATATTCTTCCCCAGACAATGGTTTCCTTCAGACTCCCCCATGTCCATTCCTGGAGGCACCATTATCCCAGACAACCTTGGCTTGAGTCTTTGAGTCCATTTTGACCACAGCTGACTTCTTGCTTCTTGGAACTCCAGGATGGGCCACGCTTCCTCAGCACTGTCCCTCAAGCCTTGTCCTCCTTTCTATCCTCTCCAATGCAGACTTATCATGCTTTGCCCTTGTCCCTACCCACAGCCTCATCCTTCTTGGTTGGTGCAGGGTGTTTAACTCTATATAGCACACTTCACTGGTTGTCTGAATATTGTAGGTCTAAGCATTTGCTCCCTGCAAAATTAAAAAAAAAAAAAATCCAAACCCCTTGCTTCTTCTCTCTGTGCCTCCTGGCCTGGCCTGTAGCTAAGATGGAACTAATCTCCAGTCTCCCCAGCCCCCAAGTCTCAGCTTTGTCATATACTCTGGGATGAGGATCTTCCAGAGGCACTGTTGCCTGCAAAACAGCTCTGTGGGGGGAGTTGCTGGTTTCTGACTTTAGCTTTGTGAAATGGCATCTGGGGTATGTGGAGGCTGGATCTTCTCTAGCAATGTCAGGCCAAGTGAGAGGCTGTGTTCCTCTTTAAGCTGTAACATCCCCAAAGAAATGCTCATGCTTAGGGTTGAAATTCCTTGGGAGAAACACAGAACTGATTCAGAGGGAAGATAGAGCAGCCAGAGCCAGGGACACAGACTTGTGAACCTGGCCCTTTAGTCCAGAAAAGATTAGGTAACTTCCACTGTCAGGAAAGGCTTTTGATGGTTTGAATGAATGGGCTTCTAGATTTGTAAATCATGACTGAAGTGCAGTCAGCTATGCTAGACTCTTTCCCCTGCACACAGAAGCATTTATTTTTGTCTTTCCTTATAGCTCATATCCGCTTTAAGTCCTAGTGACCCAAGTCATTGTTCTTGCTAAATCCTCGGAAGTCAGAATATTCATGCAACTCACTTGAGATCTGCCTAACAAGGGCACAAACACACTACAAACTCGGGATTTGCTTTCTCCAGGAAATATGCGTTAATGTCTGGGCTGAACCATTCATTCCCCACACGTGCACCTGGACATGAGGTTCAATAGTGGTCAACAGAGGGAGTCGGTTTCCTGGGCTTCATTTCACCCATCCTGAGCTGTTTTGCTCTGGCTTTTACAGAGGTGCACAGTCTTTCCCTTGCTTCTGCTCTTTATTAGGGTTTTACCATTCTTTCCTCCTGGGTGGTCCGGATCCTCCATTTCCTCTGTTAGGGGTTCAGTCTTTTCCAGGGCCCTCTCTTCTCTTGTTGAACACCCTGCACCAACCAGAAGCCAGTGTTACTGTCCCAGTGAGAGCTGAGAATCAGCAGGGACAGGAAAGGAGGGGAGATGTAGGGGGAGCAAGTGAGTTTTCCACCACAACAGTAAAATAGTCCCCTTAGAAGGCTGAGCCAGTGCCCCTGTGAGACCAGCCCCTGCAGGCCCCCTGGTCTGTCCTACTGAAGAGCTCCAGCCTCAGCGTGCAATCTCTGCCAAGCCCAGGGGCGTTCTGGAATTGGAGTTTCAGAATTAGAGTTTCACCTCATCCTCTTGCTTTTTCTTTTTCAGTGGTGCTGAGGATGGAACCTGGGGCCTCAAGCATGCTAGGCAAGTGCTCTACTGCTACCCTGTCTCCCTCATCCTTTGAGTGTGCCAGGGAGGGCCTACAATGCCAGAAATGGATTTGAAAACCAAAACCAAAACCAAGATTGAATTTGGAATGGGTTAAATTTCTTTAGCCCACCACTGGTTGTTTTCATTACAATCCAAAACACGTCGATATCATGATGAACCTCCGGTAAAAGTCTATTCAAGGTGACAAGATTTTGTAAATTTGGCATTTGTTCTTAAAGGACGTCAGGACATCCTGGAAGAGGAAGACAAGCAGAAAAGCTGGGCAAATTGAGAGGAAGTAGAAGAGGAAGCCACTGCTGCCAGCACCTCAGGACCCTGGCCTCAAGTGCAGATGGATGAGCAGTTTTCTAAATGCAGCAGCCACCAGGGCCCTGGCACAACCCCTCTGTAGATTTGCAGAATGTGCAGTGGAGGGGCAGGCAGGCGCCTGGTGGTCAGTGATGTGCTCCCTTCAGTATTTGTAGCCTTGCTTCCTGAAGGATTTTTCAATCTATTCCCTGCAACTCCCATGGTCACTTTACTAGATGGCAGACTGCACTAATGGGTAATAGCAAGGGGAAACATCCTTCTGAATAGTTGAGCCATTGGGGTGGGGTCCTTGCCAGGAGAACTATTCAAGCTCCAGATTTTCTCTCCAGTAACCAGTGGGGATTTGTTCAAGATACTGATGTATCCTGGGCTCCATTTTTTCAGTTGTGAAAAGAAGGGATAAGGTGGAAAACTTAGCTATTTTCTGGTTTTAGACAGTGTTAGAGACCTAAGTCATGAGACAACTGAAAAATATTTGACTTCTGTCAGCAAAAATGTATGTGATTCACTTTCGAGGAAGCATATTTGTCTTCAGATATTTTTCTTGAAAGGCAGAGTATCTCTTGGGATTGTAGAAAGAGAGAGGGGGAAAAAGCCAAGTCCTGATATTCACGGACACTATATTCCAGGAACACACTCCTATGTTGAAAATTCCCCCTTATCATGGGATTATAACTTTATTGTAGTAGAAATATAAAGGTTAATATATAGGCAAGATACATAAAACAATATAATGAAAAAGTGCTAGGCTGTCAAAGTTTGGACCATTGGAAAGAAAGAAACAAAGAACACCAAAAAACTTACTTAGGCCTTTTTAAAATCCCTAGACTAATTCCCTAGAGAAAGCAAATATTGATCTTAGTGCTTCAAGGATAATCCTGGTCTAGGCCCCATAAAGTGAAGGGCAGGTAGGTGAGCCACAAACAGATTGGAAAGTATTTCCTTTGTTTCCAGAAGTTCCCAGATCTAGGGAAACTGTAGCACATAGCTCTAGAATTTCTCTGCCTTCTCAGAACTTCCAAAAGAAGCTGTGCTTTTCTCTACTTCTAGAACTTTCTCCAGGCTTCTGTTTTGTTCAGGATTAAAGTTAAATTTTATCTCAGGTCCATCATGGGCAAATGCCCTTTTAGCCTTATTCCCCAAGTGTAAGAAAGATCAGCACTGGGAGAGCCTGGAAGTGTTTGCCTTGGAGATTGACAGCTCTGCCTCTGCCTTTGATTTATTCTCAATTTGGAAGAATGAATTAATTTATATTTTGGAAATGTGGAAAGGAATCAGCAAGTAGAGGGTAGGCAGCAAAGGACAAATGCAGAGATCCCCCCCCATGATTCCCTAGATCTCTGCTTTAAGCTGAGAAGTTGGAAAAGTTATGTGAACCCTGAAGTGGTGTGGCCTTCTTGTAAAAGGGCATTTAATCCACTGGAATGAACTTGTTTGCTAATTCTCAGTCACTGGCCCAGTGATACAAAGGTGGGCTCCCAGAGGCTGTGTTGCTAAGAGGTTCTGGGTGGCAGAGCTGGCTTAGCAGGAATCTCACCCTTGACAAAAAGGTTCATTTTTGACAAGCCACACACATCACACATTAGCCCAAGGAGCCAGTGTCAATCATTAAGAGTTTTTTTGTTGGGCTGCGGGTGTAGATCAGTGGTAGGAGTGCTTGCCTAGCATGTGTGAAGCACCGGGTTTGATTCTCAGCACCACATATAACTAAGTAAAACAAGAGTCCATTGACAACTAAAAAAAATAATAATAATAAAAAAATAAAATTAAATTAAAAAAGAGTTTTTTTGTTTGTTTGTTTTAATTTTTAAACAACTCACCTTCACCACCAAGCCAGTAAGACTCCTGTAGAAAGAAATACCAAGGAAGTTGGGTTCCATGGTGTCCTGAAAACAGAAAAGCAAGTAAGAAACCTAACCTACCTCACCCTACCACAGTTCTATAAGATCTAGAATGTATCTGTCTCTACCTCAAATTATAACTACAGATATTTATAATTCATAAGCCATTATATAGCTATCCACAGGCTACCAGAAATATTACTGCTTTCAACATGTTGTAATGCAAAAGGTCATGTTCTTTGGGTGTTACCAGCAACAATAATAGTGATGGTCTTGGCTGATATCAGTTTTCCAAGAAAACATTTTATTGAAGAATTGAGTCATATCAGCAGTTGCCAGATAGCAGAAATGATGATAATCACTAACATTTGTTGGATACTTTCTCTGCATCAGGCCTTGCTATAAGCACTTTCAGTGTGTGAAATAATTTAATCCTCAAAACAACCCTAGAACATAGGTAGTAATATTATTCTTGTGGATACAGAAAATGAGGCTCTCTGAGTTTGAGCCATCTGCCCCAGGTCACAGGTAATTAAGCAGAAATGCAAGAATTCCAACACAGGCAATCTGGTTCTATCATCACTGTTTCAAGCCCTCGTTCTACTGGATCCAGCTGGGGTTTAAGGAAAAGACTCCCAAATTTCTAGTCCAGTTTTTGTTGCAACTTTTGCTCCCTACAAAATGTTGGTTTTATAAGAACACTGTCCTTGCTTTTTAAATAGTTGTTGTGGGTCATGGTTCCCCCCCAGTGGACTGTAAGTTCCTCAGGGCAGGCCTGGGTCTATCTTTGCCACCCCTTAATTCCCAGAACCTCCTGGGCCTCACACAAAGGTGCTGCATAGTAAATAGTTGTTGACAAAACAAACTATTTAGCTTGGCTAAAAACAAGCTCTTGAATTATGCAGAATTTCAAAGTAAATCTTCTTCCACCAG
Organism: Marmota flaviventris; assembly: GCF_047511675.1. Taxonomy (NCBI): domain Eukaryota; kingdom Metazoa; phylum Chordata; class Mammalia; order Rodentia; family Sciuridae; genus Marmota; species Marmota flaviventris. Next base: position 80,190,430 of record NC_092507.1, read on the forward strand.
CAGAGGAGATATAAGAAACAGAATGAGCAAGTTCAAGGGTCTTTGTTTGGGTCATGGCCTCATGGGTTGAATTGTCTCCCTCTCCAAAAAGACAAGTTTGGGTCAGTGGTATTATACACAATATCTTGGTCTTAGTCCCTAATTCCTGTGCAAGGCACAGCGCTCCTAAAATCCTTGACATTCCCTGATAGGAGTGTCTTCTGTTATTCATGGACCCCTTTTCTCAATGTACCTGAGTTATTGCTAATGAGGTGACTCACGGTGGGGCAGAATGGGAACTGGTCATCAGAAAGAACAAATTTGTGAAGAGACAAACTTTTAGCCCCAACCTCTGACTTGTGGGGAGAAAGAGCTCTGGAGATTGAAATAAAAATTCTTGATTAGCACTTGGAGAGCATCCAGGTTGGCAAGCACATTTTGGTGCAGGGAGTGTGTTGGGCACAGAGAAGACATGGACCTCCCCCCCCCCGCCACACACACACACACACACACACACACACACACACACACGGTGGCCTTATGCATCTCTTCTGTTGGCTGTTCCTGAGTTTAATGCTCTATAAAAGTTGTCATTGAAATTAGGACACTGTGGCAAAATGTGGCTATCCTGGTATTGCCTTTGCCCCTGATGTCTGGATTGAGGGAACTCTTGTGAACTGAGCCTGTGGCATCTTCGCTAATTCTGGATACTGTTAGAACTGGGTTGAATGGTTGGTGTCAGAGAATTGGTTGGTGTCTGAAAAAAAAAAACCACATTTGGTGTCAGAGCAGTGTTGAAATAAAGACACCAAATTCCAACCCCATATATCTCAGAAAATGACATCATGTGGAAATGGGTTATTGTAGATGTGTTCAGTTAAATTGAATGAGGTCACACTGGAGTAGGGTGGGCCCCCATCTAATATGACCGGTTTATAAGTAGATAGCCAAGTAAAGGCAGACATACCATGTGAAAATGGAAGACTCAAGTGATGTATCTCTGTGCAAGAAGAGGCAGAGTACTGAAAAACCTGCAGAAGCTCATTTCAGGCAAGGAAAGATCCTTCACTTACAGGTTTTGGAGGGAACATGGCCGTGCTTTGCTTTTGGACTTGAGGCCTTCAAAACAATGAGATGCCAATTTCTATTGTCTTAAGCCACCCATTTATTGCATTTTATTTTGGCAGCCCTCGGAAATGAATACACATCCAAACCCAGGCCTCTGAACTCAGCCTAGCCATCTTTCTCCTATTCAGGGTTGCTGCCTACTTATTTTTGCCAACAAAGGCAGCTTTGAGATGATGTGAAAGCTATGAGCTTGTCCCTCCTCAGGGACCAGAACCCACCTCACCCTCCCCTGCCTGCTCTTGGTGACAGCATCAAAAATTAAACTCAGTCACCACAGCACAAGGAACCTATCCCTAGGAAATGCTAATTTGAAGGGAAATCTGATTCACTCTAAAACTGTGCAAATAGCCAATTTTGTTTCGGGAGCTAATTTTTCATGCTACAGATTAATTAGGTATTTATTCAGTTTCTACAAAGTATCAAGCACTATTCTGGGCACAGACACTGTCACAGGGAACAAAACAGATTACGTGCCTGCTTTCATGGGCTTCAGTTCTCCTAAGTACAGAGAGTCAATAAATAACCTAGAGATATCATATCAGGTGGTGATGAATGTTTCCCAAAATAAAGTAGAATATGGGGAGGTGGGCACAGAAGGAATGTTGTTTATATAGTGATAGACATCTTTAGTCTGGAAAGATCCCTGTGAGGAGGAGACATCTGAACAGAGACCTGAACAAAATGAGGAAATGAGCCTGCAGGTATGAGGGAGAGAGAGAAACATCTCCTGGCATTGAGAAGAGCAGGTGCAAAGGCCTGCAGAAGAAGTATACTTAGGGTGGGACCATTCAAGGGGGAGGCTAATGCATCTGGAGAAGAGAAACATGAGGGAGAAGGGAAGGCCATGAGATGAGAAAGATAACTAGAACCAGATAATAAGCATGGGCTAGGTCAGAGTTGGGACATTGGGTTTTACTCTGAAATGAGAGAAAAGCCACTGGAGGGATGTGAACAGAGAGGGTTGACACCATCTGACCCAGATTCTGAAAAGTTCTATCTGAACACAATGGTAGGAGTTAATGGTGGAAAAAGGAGGTTTGGACTGAGACAGTGGTGACATGAAACAGATTCTGGATATATTTCTAAAGTAGAACAACCAAATTTGCTGGTGTATCTTTGGCTTCTAGATTTAAGTTTTAAATGCTGGTTCTGGAGCCCAAATTCAAAGATCTAAGAAGACATAAAATTTAAACTAGATGGATGAGTGAGATCTGGGAATCTGAAGAACACAATCACCTTTATCCTAGGGAAGGAGACACCCACCTGGAAACACCTGGTCAAGGTACCAGGCAAGCAAGCCATATATAGCAGCATCAAGGAGCATCATCTTCATGGACAGCAGGAAACTATACCCATCCCTTTCCACGGGACTGTTCCCAATGTTGTTCCACTGCAGCCCCAGGCCTTGCTCTTCAAAGCGAACCAGGTACTCAGTGCCAAACCCAAATGCCACAGGGGACAGCAGGCTCTGCAGTGGGGTAAACAGGATGGAAAAGACAAACAGAGGGTCTTTTACCCAACCCACCAGCACCCAGAAGCCCGCATACAGGGAGGAGTGCCAAAAGAGGGTTCATGCTGTGTCTGAATGTTAGGCCAGTCAGGGAGGGGTTACGGTGGTTTTCCCATAGGTGAGAATTCTGAGAATGCTTCTCAGGCCTCAGAGACCCCTGCCCAATATCCACTGGGCCATGCTCATCTGTTCAATGGAACATAGTCATGTTGTAGTGCAATGGGGAGACAAAGAAATGTCACACAGCATAACACACCACAGAATCAACAGCTCTCATGTTCTTTTCCCCTATCTGTTCCCTCTTTCCTCTGTTTTGGAGGAGCACACAGTTCTGGGTAGAACAAAGATGCTAACTTGAGCTGAGTGAATCCTACTGGAAGAGCCCACAAAACCATCAGTTTCCTAGGGAAAGCCAGGGGCCCATCAGTGGTCTCATGACCTACTAAAGCCTGTCAGAAAGGTAAGAAAACCCCCAGATTACATGGACTGTCACCTTTCCCTTCTCCAGATTGGGGATAAAATTTTTCTTAGGTTCTCTCCCAAGAGAACAAGTCAACTGAATAGGTGAAGTGCAGAAGAAAATCTGAAGATCAAGTTTTCCAGCCAAGTCCCGCTGGGTGGTCCCTGAAATGACAAAGCACGTGCAGAAGGATTTGGTATCCCCCTTTCCTCTGCTCAGAGGTCTCTCTGTAGTTTGGAGGACCCTGGAAAGATTTCAGAGTGTCTCTCTGCAAAAAGAAGAGATTCTCTAGCTCTATGTCTACATAAATCTTTTTTTTTTTTTTTTTTAATCTAAGCCCAGCTCTTGTCCACACAGTTGTCAGATCTACAACTTCCTATGGATCCACACTCCCCAAACGCTGGCTTGGCCTAAAAAATACTGTCTGATTAACCATTGCTTACCAAAGCAGCTCAGCTTTGCCCGCAGGATGATGCAGGATTTCTACCACTACACTGTGATCTTTTTTAGAAAATTGGGAGCTATATATAGCAGCAATTAACTTCTTATTTAACATGAGAAATTAAGGACAGATGCCCTGGCAGCTCTGCAGGCAAATGAGTTTGAGTTGTGACAACAAGTTCTGCTAAACAGAGGCAGGCAGTAGTCCTTTCTTGACTGACAGGCAGCCAAAAGTCAATTTCAGGAGTCCTCTCTTAGCCAGAAAGCCTGACACTGGGGGTTCATTTCTGCACCAATTTTGCATGCACTGGGGAGACACTTGGAGAACTAATTTGATCCAAGTTCTTTTGGAGCAGGAAAAGCCCCTTTCAGATAATGAAAACATCTTTCTGATCAGTGAAGGGTTAGCTCCCCCCTTTCTGATTCTTCTCAAACACTAAGAAAAGGAAGGTGAGTGAAATGGTCACCTGTTTCTCCTCTCACTTGTAAATAAAGGGGACCATGGGCTGAACTGGCTTTTCATGGACTTTTAGGGCAGATTAATCAAGTAGGATTGGTGAGGTGGGACCGTTAGGGAGGTCATGGTGGCAATTACTGGTACTCTTGCCCCTGCACTTTGAGCTTTTCATTAACCTTTTAGTCTTATGTTCTTTGGAGCCAAAAGGTAAAGCAGACTTCCTCAGAGAGCAGGCTGGGCTGCTACAGACCCTCAGAGGCAATACATGCCGGGGGGAGCCCCAGGCTCTCACCACAGCCTTCTTCAGCTCGGCGGTCATTCGGTCCTGCCAGGCAAAGCACAGGATGTGCGGCAAATAGAGGGTGAAGTAGATGACGCCACTGCAGGCTGCTGCCAGGCTGGCCTTGGAGAAGAAGGTGCTGAGCAGGAAGCACTGCATGATTGTGGCAGTGGAGAAGGTCAACAGGAACAGGAAGATAATGAACGGATTGTTGTAATGTAGGATTCTTCCATGCTGAAACCAAAGAGGTCTCGGGTCAGTAATTGCCACCCATGCCCAGGGTGCCTTCCCATTCAGGGGTGACCTGTGTGCAGTGATGCCAAGGCCTCCAGAGCCTCTGCCCAGGAGGGGTCTCTCCCCTGTGCCTGTTGTTAGTGCCTACATTTCCACAACTCACCCTCTATTCGCGGAGTTCCTTAATCTCAAACATGCCATTTCCCCTGGGAGGGGTGCCACATTAGGCTGCCTCTCAGTCATGGGCAGTGCTACAGAAAATTAACTGAGAGATCATTAGGCTGAGCTGGCTCCAGTGTTTCGGATTCCTACATAAGCAAACCAATCCCAACTCCAAGTAAGGGTCACTTAATCAGAAATTGTCAACTAACTTCTTTCTAGGGACTTTAACCAATCGAATATTTTCTTTTTCTATGTCTTGCTTCCCCATCTCTTGAGTGGAGCCCTGAATCACTGAGGAATCACTATTTGCTCAAATAAACTCTTAAAAATTTTAATGTGCTTAAGTTTATCACTTAGTGGCAATTATTATAGGTTAAGTAAGCAAATCCCAGGTGCAAAGGGGATGGTGTGGAGAAACGTGCTACAGCAAGGGAAGAAGACCTGGGTCAGGGTGCTTGAGGCACCAACAGCACCCTGGAGGAACTAAGTAGATGAGGACAGAGAAGGAGTGGGAAGCCCTCTCAAAACAAGCTTTGATATTTTTCCGGGGCCTGGCCTGCTGACTGGACTATTTGTACTTGTATCTGAGGTTTGCCAAAACCATATGTGAAATGTCAGTAATGAATCTAGATCACTTGGAAGTGGATGGGCCCTCCCCATTCATGACTATCATACAGATACTTTTCACAGAACTTGCTTGCAGTATTCAGTATCTTTCACATTGGTCATGTAGAAAATAGGAGCAAACTAGCAACTCTCACTAAGTGAGTTACTGCCCAGTCACATTATAAGGCTAGATGTTTAAATGTACTAGACTTTCTTCACTGTTCTTCACTCTAGCAACCTATGAGGAGTTTAACTCTTTGGATATAGCTCCACAAATAGATGATCCTGTGCTTTTCTCAGGAATACAAATGAACAAATGGGTTCATCTCATAAATTAATTCTGGTCTATTTGTGGTGGTTCCCTGAAGCCCTGGGTTCTCAGTAGACAAGAGAGACCAATCAGCAGTGTCTGTCATGAACATGGAAGAGTTGAGTGGAACAGGTGTGCCTCTTACTGCTGTGGCCACCATTTCTCCTTCATGTCCTCAAGCCTATTGGGCACTAAAGGAAGAGATTGAAAAAAGGAATGTGTGTGGCAAAGGGAGCTGTGCTTAATTAGAACAAATGTCTGAGGAAGTCTAAATAAAAATTGAAATTAGGACTCAACACCCCTGATTTTATATGTCAAAAGTACTCCACATCACACTAGAAAGTGCCATGCCCTTTCTTTGATCACATGCAAAAGTAAGTCTATGGCCGAACATGCGGCTTTTGACTACAAGAACTTTCTTTTCTTTTTTTTTTTTTTTTATTGGTTGTTCAAAACATTACAAAGCTCATGACATATCATCTTTCATACATTTGATTCAAGTGAGTTGTTTCTGTTCTTAGAAGAATGAAATCAATTTCTTGTCCCAGCCCAAAGCAAAATCCCACAAATGCCCAGGCTGTGTAATTTCTCATTGACTTCAGCCAGGGATGTAAGTCATTTGGCCAACACTACTATTTCACTGGCTTTGACTTTTACCAATGACCACTGTTTTATGTTGTTGTTCCTAGCAGCTTGCATAACAATGGAACCTTCCATTGTCCTTGCTTCCAGCTTCTTTTTCCTGAGTTGTTGAGTTGGGGAGGAAGGAACAAGGGAAGATGGGAAAGTCATTTAAAAGAAAACCCTACTTTGGTGTAGAATGCTCAGCTTATCACTGGAGTAATATTCTGATTCTCACAAGGAGGAACCTTTGTGCTAGAAACTCTTCACGACCATTCTTTACCTCATGTCCCAGCTTTGAAATCCAAATAGTCCATTCTTAGGAAGGCAGTTCTCCATGTTAGTTATTAGCAACAAGTCAGGCAAAGCCTCACAGGTGTTCAGTCAGATGTTTACATATTGACTCCTTTAGTTCTTTTTTTTAATATATTTTTTTTTTGGTTGTAGTTGGACATATACCTTTATTTTACTTACTTATTTTTTTTTTATGTGGTGCTGAGTATCGAACCTAGGGCCTCGCAAGTGCTAAGTGAGCACTCTCCCCTGAGCCACAACCCCAGCCCCTGACTCCTTTAGTTATGAGGCACTGGGGATTGAGCAAACCCAGGGATAGGATAAAACAAGTTGCTGACAAATTGGTCCCCTCATCTCTGTAGGGCTCTGGTCCCATTTGCAAATTTAAAGCCACATCCAGGTGGGATCAGGTTGTTTGAAATGATTGATTTCTATCCACCTTAGCACTGGTTTTCATTCAACTCTATTTCAGAGTTTAGTTAAGGTCATAGCTCATTGGATTATAATGAAACTCTAAAAAACAAAATCACTGAGATTTAGAACATTTTATTATAAAGAGAACAGACGGGATTTGGTTTAAATGGATATATGTTGGTTGGACAGGATATATGATGGAACATTCTTGGATCAGGGAGATACCACGTGTGGTCCAATATGGGATGGGAGACACTCAAAAAATCTGTGGGTTACTACACTATTGCATAGTGCGGAGGAACACGCAATACAAGATGGTGAAGAGGTTGAACCAGCTTGATGAGTCTGTATCAGCAGTTTGCAAGTCTGAAGCATAAATATTACATCAAATTCCACCTCCCAAAATATCAGACTCTAAATTTATGTACTTACCATTCAACAAATGCAAAAGAACCTCTACTGTAGAGGAGCTAAAAATGAAAGATAGCAGTATATTGTGAATGATGTTTTATTTCTATATCTAGCTTACAAGGGATTTGCAAATTTGCAGAGAATGGACCTAGGTACCCTTTTGGGCAGGGAAGGGGACAAGTACTTGGGGACACTTAACCACTGAGCTACATCCTCAGCCGGTTTAATTTTTTTTTTTTTTTTTTTTTTTTAGAGGCAGGGTTGCTTAGGGCCTTGCTAAGTTGCTGAGTCACAATCCTCCTGCCTTAGCCTCCTGAGCCACTGGGATTACAGGTGTACGCCCCTGTACCCAGCTGGACCTATGCACACTTGTCTGTGGCTATAAAAACTCCTTATCACTGAGAAAGGATAGATTCCAAATTCCATGCTTCATTTAATTTTTAAAAATATTTTTAGTTGTAAATGAACACAATACATTTATTGTATTTATTTATTATTTATGTGGTGCTGAGTATCGAGCCCAGTGTGCCTCACATGTGCCAGGCAAATGCTCTACCACTGAGCCCCCAAATTCCATCATTTAAAATAGAGAGGTTTTGATGATTTTGCAGGAAGCACCTTTTTTTTTTTTTCATTTGTGAAGCCATGAGTGGTATAGCCATGATGATGATTAATAAATAGTCCAGGGCCCTTCCCCTAATACCACTGTAAGGGCATTTCACATTCCAACTATAGCCAGTTGTTGGAATGATAATCTCAGAAAAATTTCCTGAACTAATTTCTGAGTGTGCAAAGAGAACACCCTTTTGAACACATAATCACCCTGTGCTGGGTTCTGTTAATAGCAGCCTCTCCAGAGAGGCATGGAATGGGGCTGGAAAATCTGAGTAGACAGGGGCAGGAAGATGTCATGATACACTCCTTGAAAGGAGCCTTTCTCTCTCTGAGAATCTTCTACCTTGGTTGAAAGGGTTGGGAAGCTGGATGTCATGCTATCCTTGGTAGCCAGATGACTAATAGGCGCAAGTTCATTAACAGGAGGAAAGGTATAAGGAACAAAATTGTTTACAAATTTCTAGGCCTTTTCCATTTGGCTTACATGATGAATATCATCAGGAGAAAGACGCTCATGGACATGATAGAGAAGCTGTCCAGGAACCAGGTACACCAAATCACTGCATTGGAGACACCCTGGTTTTTCAAGGTCTCCTTCAGCCTCAACTCCTTTTCCAAAACGATGCCCTTTACAGTCACAGAGATGGAGTAGATCCATGCCAGCACCATGAAGATAGGGAAACAGCAGTTCAGGATGATCATAAAACTAAAGGAAGAGGAGAGAGGCAGAATAATAGAGTATCCTGTATCTGATGGAGATAGAGTAAATACTTGTCGAAGGAATAGAGTAAAAGGGAAGAAGAAAAAAATCTCCATTGGGCATTCAGTGGGCTAGATCCTTTAATACATTCCATATTTGCCCTGAAACATTACTTTCTCTTTTGAGCAAGACAGTAGTTTTCTGGTTACCTGTAGATAAACAGTCTACAGGTAAATGGGTAAGTAAATCACATATATATGTCACATAATATAGGTCTAGATCTTCCCTGTAAGGACTCATGGGAAAAGATTTGATAATGTAGGCTGTGATTGGAAGAGAGAGGTACATGTAAACTGGCAATGAAGACCAGGAGGGTGGAGCACAACCAAGGGGAACTGAAGGAGGTGAGATGGACAATTGGGCTCTCCAGGGAAGTCAGTCAGCCCCAGACTGTCTGCATGGAAGATTATATCCTAATTTATCCTAGTTAGAGGGAAGAGGCACACAATAACCAATCAGTGTGGCCTTTTTGGATGGCAGTTGATCAATCAATAAATCAGTGATCCAATAGCCACTGATTCCACCAGCCATGCAGAGGTAGAGTAGATCCTTGAATATATACTCCAGCAAGCAGGATAAATTTACTATATTGGAATTATTTTACACATGTTTCTCTGTGTGCAACATTCTAGAAAAGCCCTTGGGATTATTATCTATTGAAAACTGTTGAGTGTTGACGCAAGAAGGGCCTGATTCCAGGGTACGTGTGTTTCACTCAAAATGGCCCCAGGGAGAGAATCATGAATTCATAAAACATGTGCATTCAGGAATGGCCACCAGAGGACTCTCCCATACTGAATGTCTCTCCCAAACCCAATGTCACCCCACACCCACCCACTTCCCTTTCTTATCCTAAATAGTGGACCCACGCTTTTGCCCTTGGCTTTACTTCCTATCTCTGCCTTTTGTTCAAACCCACAGTAACTGCAGAACAGCCTCTGTTATCTCATTGGTTTTCCACAGAGCTGAGGCTGGAGAACTGATTGAACTAGAGTGTTGAGAGAGGGCTTCCTGTGTTCCATACTTGGCTTTGTTTTACAGTCTCTCCAGCTGGCAGTTTGACTCTTCCTTTCTTCAGGCTATGCATGCTTCTCTCTTTCCTGAACCCCACAGACACACACATCCACTCTGGTGAACTTCCCAGTCTCCCTCCAAACCCTTGGAATTGAATCCATAAACCAACTGTAGTTCTGTACTATTGTCCTGTAAATGTTTCTGACCCCGTCTGCCATGATCAATGTGTCTTCCCATCTCCTCTTCAGCTTTTTCTCGCTCTCTACCACCCTCCAATTCTATGTTCAGCAAAACAGTATAGATATGACAGGTCTGGGGATTGAGATGGCCGGGGAGGCGACTGGCCCATCCAATGCATTCCTCCATCTTTTCATTAAGCATACCTCATGGGAATGTTAATTAGGGAAAAGGCTGCATTATTCTGAGGCTCCTAGGATCCAGACCTCCTTGCCATGCAGAATCCAAATCTGCTGATTTGGCAATCAGTGGGCAAACACTCTGACCAGAACCCTTCTACATACCAAGCATACTAGGTAGTGGGAAATTTAGATAGCCTTCATATCCCCTTCCCCAGACTCACTTCCATGGCTTTAATTTCACCTTCTCTTATGCACTTCCATCACCAGCTCTTTTCCTACTCCCTGCCACTTCACTTTCTCCTTTGCCCCTGCCTGGAGCTGGGGGCCAACTCAGTCATAGCTCCATTTTCTTTAATGTGATCCCAGTCCCCAGGGTTCTCTCTGGAGACACTGAATCCTTGGGAGCACCCACCCAACCCTAGAACCCACTAGCTTTTCAAGGAGGAGGATGGGCTGCCTGGGACTCAGAAGTCATCCAGGAAGCAGGGGTAAGGCATTTGCTAGAGATAGACTCCGACTTCCACCTGGGCCTGACTCCTTGTGATCCCCTGCTCAACCATGTCCCGCAGATAGGCAGAGCCCCCCCCCCCCAGATGTACTTGAAATCATCCACAAGATATGCCCTGGTGCCAGAATCCCAGTATCTAAGAAGACACAGGGGAGAGGAACAGAGGATGTGACTGGGAATGGGAAGCTTACCCACTCCCCATGCTCAGGTGACTCAGGACTCACTCTCTGAAAATCTTTCTCCTAAATATTCCCAAAGTATTCAGTTTTGCTTTCTAGGTCACAATTTAAATTTCAAAGCTGACTGTGAGCCACAGTAAGACTCTGTAATCACTTTTGTGACTCTACTTTGAGCCATTAAAAAATATCTTATTTCCTCTTATGTAACTTAATTTTATTGATTTGTAGACTGAGTCCAGCCTCAATCCCACTGACTTTGAAGGAACCCACTGAGCCCTGCCTGAAATGTCACCTGTCTTTGATCTTATTGGTTTTCTCCACCACATCTATATCCATCCGGATCTTGTACTTCACATGGGGTGGTAGGGAGCTGGTCCAGGGATACATGTCGGGGAATACCACAGCAGCCCAGAATCTGTTTTCCTCCAGCAGGGAGAGGGCTCTTTGGGTGAGCTGAATTTCATCATCATAGCTTTCAAACTTATCCAGGACCAGGCACTGCAGATAATCACAAGAGCCAAGGGACTTTGAGGAGTGTTAGCTGCAGAGACTTAAAAGACAGAGGATAAGCTGCTGCCACAGGAGATGAGTGAAAGGCAAAGAGACCTATAAACTATAAACTATTAACTCTGGGTCTGGTGTTAATTTCTCAGTGTGTCTAGAGTAGGGGCTCCAGGGGCTCCAAATATGCAAGTCTTCAGAGTGACAAAAATATGGCTCTCATTCCTCAGCATGGGGAGGTGAGGTAGTAGAGTCATGGTGCACACAGCTACTCAGAAGATCAAGCCTGATGGTAAGAGAGAGAGAGAGAGAGAGAGAGAGAGAGAGAGAGAGAGAGAGAGAGAGAGAGAGATTGATTCTAAATATTGAACCTTCCTGAACTATCTCCAAACACACAGTGTAGACAGCTAAGGGATGAACAGGGAGGAAGAAAGAAAGGACAGTCAAAGTGATTTCACCTGAGAAATCATTTCCAATTGCAGCTTAATGAAAAGAAATGCTAACAGAGGAGTTTCCCTTATATGTCTCTTTTCTCCTCCTGGAAGAGAGGGAAACAAAAAGTATCCACAAAAGAGCAAAACTAAGAATTTCTTTGAGTTTGAATATGAGGGATTGCCCACTTGTACAGATTTGATAAAGCTTTTTATTATACTGGCATTTGTTTTTTTTTCCTTACGATTTGTTCCTAAAATACTCTTGGGTGCTAGTATCCATAATTCTTTCTTAGAACTCATAAAAGATCGGATGGCTTTGTGTTTTTTAAAAAATATTTATTTATTTATTTTTGGTTATAGATGAACACAATACCTTTATTTATTTTTATGTGGTGCTGAGGATCAAACCGATGGCCCCAGACTTGCCAGGTAAGCACTCTACCCCTGAGCCACAATCCCAGCCCCTAGATGGCCTTGTCTTGATGAATTTCTTACTGAGAGTATGCCATGTGCCAGAGCCTGCTTAGTTCCAGGAAGACAAGGTGATATAATCTCCTCCTGAAAGAAACTCAAACATACTGTGGAGAGGGGCTAAGTCTATGGAAGGAATCCGGGAAGGCTGATTAGAATAGAGCAGTGGTTCCCATCTTCAGCTGTGCTTAGACTACTGGAGAGCTTTAAAAAGGCACCTACCACCCAATTAAATCAGCATCTCAAGAAGCAGGACCAGGGCATCAGCATTTTGTAAAAAGCTCCCCCAATGGTTGCCAGGCACAGAGAAGAGCACAGGGTGAGCAGAGGTGAGTGGTGAACAGGGAGGTCATTTGCCCTGTGGGACTCTGCAGTGTGACCAATCAACTGAGAGGTCTTTTGGGACACAGAGCTTTCAATGCTCTGGGAGAGCTCTGGGCACACCATAAGGAGTCACTATAGGGTTTGAAGGAGAAGAATGATATATGGGATTCTGTTCCCAAGATCACTGAAAGGAGCAAGGAGAGAAGCAAGAAGACTAAGTTGGAAGGCTATTGACACAATGCAGGCTTTAAGAAACAAACAAATTCCCACAAAGAACCCGGGGGGTTAGCTGGAATCCTCATTTGACTGGAGAGGAAATTAAAGCCTAGGAAGAGACTGGCATGAGGACCCACAAATAGAAAATGGCAGAGCCTGGGTTCTCTCCCCACTTTCCATCTCTGGCTGAGTTTCTCCTGGGGCATTAGGAGCTGCAGGAAGACCCCCAGTCCACAGGTCCAGGGACATGTGGCTCCAGCCCTTCCACATGCTCACAGGTGTCTTGTAGAGGAGACAGAGCAGCCAGCATTGCTTAACCTTACTTTGTAGCCCAGGAAACCTAGGCTCTAAGAGGCCAAGTTCCCCCCAGATGGTAGAATAGACATCAAATTCCAATTCATTTGGTTCCACAAATGTTAAATGAAGACAGGAGAAACATAGCCAGATTTTGTTTGGGACCTGGGATTGAACCCACTGGTGCTTAACCACTAAGTCACAACCTCAGCCCCTTTGTATAATTTATTTAGAGACAGAGTCTCACTAAGTTGTTGAGGTTGGCTTTGAACTTATGATCCTCCTGCTTCAGCTTCCCAAGTTGCTGGAATTATAGGCGTGTGCCACAATGCCCGGCTCAGAAGCCTCTGATTTCTGAGGGGCTGTCTGGGAACAACATGCGGCTGTTGCAAACCCACCCTCCTTGGGTCTCTGGTAATGAACTGTCCTGCCCCAGGCTCCACAGCCTGAGAGTAGGTTCCAGGTAAAGTTCTCAGTATTCTAGATAAAAAAGAAAGGAAACTGGCTTCCACTTGTCACAGGTAGAAACACAGGCACCACAGGCACACTGAGTACGTCTATAGGGCCAAGGCTTAAGAAGGTAATAATTTTAAAAAGAGATGGAATTGGTACTTTCTTAAGAAATTCTACACATCATGGAGCTACAGGAAATGCAGGATTTTCATCAGCCATTCTCTTGAAAACAGGCATTTCTTGCCTAGAAATACTGGCCAGTCCTTAAATGAAATGAAAGACTTAAGTGCATCGTATGCCAAAGTTTCTCAATAAATGTTCATTTCTTCAGGACATAAATAATGTAATGTTCAGTTTTCTTGGGGGGAAGGGGATCTAATACATAGACTCTCACCACAGCTACCGACCCAAGTCCTGCTCCAGGGTCATCTGTCCGTACTAACTACAATAGCACAGCTGTGGGTGGATAGGACTGGCCACTTGGGCAAGAAGGCTTCAGAACTGAGTTCAGTTCTAGAACACATTAACAAAACACACATTTAAGTTTGCTTTAGGAAGACCACAACTTTCTACAAAGATGAGTCATAACGCAGTCTCATTTTATCTGTTTTTCAAGTTTAAAACTGCAAATATAGTAAGAGAAATAAGCCAGACACAGAAAGACAGATACCATATCTGCTCACTCATTTGTGGAAACTGATGAAGTCAACCTTGTAGAAGAACAGAGTAAACAGTGGTCATTAGAGACTGGAAGGAAGAAGTTCAATGAGAGGCTCCAACCAAAACAGGGAGAGTGGAAGAATCACTTCTGGCTCTTCTTTAGCATCTTAGGGTAACTAACTATTGGTTTAATCAATCTAAATACATTTCAACATGACTAGAACAAAAGAGTATGAAATTACCAGCATATAAAAATGATTATTGGTTGAAGAGATAGAAATACTTATTACTCTGACTTGATTGTTCTGCTTTGTACATATGCATTGTATTAAAGATATACAAATATTATTTATGTTTCAATAAAAAAGAATTGCATATACACAATATTGGCAATTAGAGTCAATCTGAAAAATGTAAAACAAAATTATATTGGGAGATGAAAATTCTTTATGCACTTGGTGGTGTGTCTCAGACACACACACACACACACACACACACAGAATATTCTACCAATTCACATAGCATCACAAGGCATTTGGACAGTCTGAGAGGGCTGTGGTCTGAGAGTCTTACTTTCCTGGGGGAAAAAAACAAAACAAAACAAAACAACCAACCAACTTGGGACCAGAGGAGCAAAGGCTCTGCCCAAGGTCAGCATAGGTGAGGAGCAGAATCTGTGTCTATGTCTTTACGTGCTGAGCCTGCAGTGTGGTGCTGTTTCCCTTCATATTTCTCTCTCCCCTTTTTTTTTTCAAACAGGTAATTAACCCAGGGATATTTTACCACCAATCTACATCATTAGCCCTTTTCATTTTTAATTTTGAGCCAGGGTCTCACTAAGTTGTTGAATCTGGCCTCGTACTTGAGATCCTCCTGCCTCTGCCTCCTGTTTGTTCGGATTACAGATATGCACCACCACACACAGCCTTCATGTTCCTTTAAGAGCCAGCCATAGTCCAACCACAAAGTTGGGGCACAACATTCCTGAACAATATCTCTTTTTCTAGTGCATCTTCTTGCACTGTCTGGCAGAATTTTCTGTAATGTTAGGATCGTTCTGTCTCTGCCCTGTCCAGTATGGTAGCCGGTAACCACATGTGACTACTGGGTACTTGAAATGTGGCTAGTGTATCAGAAGCACTACATTTTTAATTTAAATTAATTTAAATAGCACATAGGGCTGCTGTTTGCTATATTGTCATCATAGCTCTAGAGATACTAAGTTCTTCAAGATGAGTGATAACACAGTCTCATTTTATTTGTTTTTCAAGTTTAAAACTGCAAATATAGTAAGAGAAATAAGCCAGACACAGAAAGACAAACACCATATCTTATTAATTATGGTTTCTAGAATGGTTGTTCTCATGACAGGGACTTAATAATCATTTACTAAATTGAATTGATTTAAATTTATAAGTCCTGAATACTGTAAGGAGTGTAGCCATATTACTATTTTGAACAATATTCTGTGCACCCAAGAATTACATGACAAACTAGCATAAATTTAAAAAGTGAATTTTTGCTTTGATCCTAATGAGAGTATCACCCTTAAAATTTTAAAAAAAGCAATATAAACACATGCATTTTTAATAAGGTGACATTCAGAACTATCTAGCCTATTCTCTTTGAACTTATGAGTCTGAAGGTAAAATCTACACTAGAATAAGTGACTGATGTTTTCAGTAACTTTCTTGACTCCCATGATGACATGGGCTCCACTTGGGCCAGCTGATCAAGCAGCTGATTCATAGTCAGATCCTGATGTGTTCCCCTAGATGGATGCCCTGATACTCTCTGAATACAAACAACTTAGAAATTTCTCAAATACTCATTTCCACTCTGAAATATCTGACCCATTTCCATCTTCCTCATCTTGGAAAATGTCAGAGCATGGTGTTTCCTGACTGCATGGCCTCTGCCTCCCTCGCTGTAAATCTGCATTGTGTCTGACCCCAGAGGTTTCTTTTAAGGACCATATGAGATAGTGTTTGTGAAGGGCTTAGCGAGCACCATGCTGTAAGAATAAAAAGGCCACACTGCGCTGGGGTGTAGCAGTGGTAGACTGTTTGCCCAGTAGGACCAGGCCCTGGATCCCCAACTCTATGGGGCGGGGGAGGGGAACAAACAGGGAAGGAAAGAAAATGGTGACTAAAGTCTTGCTTTGTGCTGGGCATGGTCCAAGGACTTCACTCAGATTAACCCATTCACCCTAACAACCTTCTGAGGTCAGCTGCCAAGATCACTCCAAGTTCACTTACGAGGCACAATGAGATAAGCTTCCTCTGGATAGAGTCTGCTTTTAACCATTACAGTATACTCAACTGTCTCATGAATCAATGCCTTAATAAATACCAATTTTCTTGTTGTTTTTGTAAAATATCTTGAACGTCAACAGTGTCAAGTGACTTTTAAGCCCCTGCCAAATTACTTTTCCTTCATGACAGCTGTTCATTAGGGAGGAAGGCAGATGTTTTCTTTAAATAATCTGTCTGGGACTCACACACAGCACTTCATCTGGTCAGAATAATGCTATGGACAGAAGCCAAAGCCTCTGTCCCACCTGGGCATGGGAGTGGAGGGGTGCTGGGTCCTAACCTGGAGTTCATTGGCTGCTCATTAGCCACTCAGTGAAATTCAGACAAATCTGCACAGATGAAGGTATTACAAAGCAAATCCAGACTGTCCTCTTCATCAAATCTTGAGGTCAAGGCAGAGTGATTATAGAAGCTGCCCTGCACATGAGTCAGAGGTCCCCAGGTCTTCCTCTGGGGGTATGACTCATAATGGAGCCTTGCATTCCCATGGGGAGGCCACCTGCCTCACAGCAAGTGACCTCATTCCTTATGGATACTTGCACTGATCCCCAAAGTTAAAATCTTGGCTAACGGGCATGTATATTAGTAAAGTATGTGCATAAGTATGTTAGGAAGGCAGAGCTAACTGGTTAAACCCTTAGCAAAGGGCCTCCATTTTGATATATTTGGTCTGGTCTGCCTGGCTAGTCAGTCACAACACAGTGGGTTCTAATGAGATAAAGGTCATGGAGTCTATTCATAGAAACTATCTGGACCTACAGAGAGAAACTGTGCTATCATGAATGTGAGGAAAGAATACAGGTAGACAAAACTGGGTAGTATAAGGGCTCCACATATATCCAGCACCACTATTGGGAAAACAAATTCAAAGGACCTCTTCCATGAATAGAAAGTCAGTATCTTGTGGCTTCTGAGGCAGGTTCTAGGCAAATGTTACAGCCAGACTTCAGAATCTCAATGAAAACCATTATAATGGCCTCTGACAGCCAAGGAAACAGCAATCAAGCATGAAAAGGGGTTTCCTGGTCGCCTTCAGTTCCCAACTGCTATAGCCAAAGCCAGGTGGCAGGGCCACCACCCTTTGAAGTCTACACAAGTCCGTGGTCCCTTTTTGGTTGTTTTGCCGGCACTCACCAGGAAGCAGAGTTCACCCTGGCGGAAGGAAGAGGTTCGAACTCTCTCTAGCGCAGGCAGCTGTGTTCACAACCTCTAGAGAATGCAGTCATTTGTTGATACAGCTAAATCAAACACCCTTTGGAGGAGAAGCCCCAGGAGCAGCAGGCTTCCTTCTTCAACTGTGACCTCTCTGTCTTGAATTTAAACATTAAGTAACAGATCCATGAAATTATCTATTAGGTGGGGGAACAATGTCCAGTGGAGGCAAAGAAAGGCAAAAACATTTCTTTTTGTTTGAACTTGATAATCAAAGGGGGCTGGCACCTGTGCTGATGCTGTAGCAGAAGCAGTCGTATTTTGACTACTACACCCCAGACACGTCAGGGATGAGGACTTCGGAGATAAGGGAGGCACTGGATCCTTAGGGATGTTGACTGCTCCTCACATCTTTCGCTTTTAAGCTCGGGAGGAGAACAAAGCAGCTGACAAATGCCATTGGAGGCCTCAAGTGGTCCTGCTGGTGTTAATGCAGACACCTGGGGTTCCTTTTGGAAAATGCCAGTGGATGTGGGCAAACATCCCAGAACGAATTTCCTGGCAGATCTAAACTGGAACAGTCAAGATTTATTTCCCACTACATGGAAAAAGCCACTGAATAAAAAGAGTTTCGGCTGTTTGGGTTGGTTGGGATGGTGAGTTAGAGGCCAAAGGCGCTGCAATAAATTTTATCATGCGTTTTGGGCACCATCAGCAGAGATCTGAAACATTCCCCCCCAGAGAGCAAGGAAACAAACCGACTGGAAAACAAAGGGACAGGAAATGCACATTGAAAAAGTCTGTTTCCAAAATAAATAAATACAATAATGAAACAAATGAAAAGGCCAAGCTGGAGTACAAGGACTCACAATGGGCAAAGCCACCAGGTCATGCTTGCATCTAGCTGGGTCCAAAGGAAGACAGCAACTCAGGGCTGACAACTGCAGGGGACATTAGCTCTCAAAGTTTCTAGTTCAGTCATTCCAACAGCTCCAGAGGTGGGTAGGTGCTACTATATTGGAAATATTTGACAATCAACAGGACTGGGCCCTGACCAATCTTACCACATTCTGGTCATAAATATTCAGTTCCATCACACCAATGGCACTATTGAACTGCAGCTCTGCTTATCATCCTTTTTGAAGGAAATGGAACAGTGATGTTGTCCCTAGTCAACTGGCAAATCAATCTTTAAGGTCCAGCACAAATGTTATTTTCAGTTTTATTCTGGCATTGAGGACTGTCTAAGACAGTGCAGCTCCACTCAGGTAAGCAGGCAAAGGCAAAAAGAAAACCAGCTTCAGCCCTTTGAGGAGATCAGGTCAATGGAAGTAAAGAAGCATATGAACAGGGCTTGGGTTGTGGCTCAGAGGTAGAGCGCTCACCTAGCATGCATGAGGCACTGGGTTTGATCCTCAGCACCACATTAAAAAAATAAAATAAAATAAAGATCTTGTGTCCACCTATAACTAAATTTTTTTAAAAAAATAGAAAAAAAAAGAAGCATATGAGCAAATAACATTCAAGGCTCCTGTGGAGGGAATCTGAGTCCTGGATTAGATGTGAGTGTTGACCAGGTAGTCGAGGAAAGCAAGGAAGGAAACATGCAGCTATTCAAGGCAGGAGCTTTGGGGCAGCCCCATAGACCATGGAAGAGTTCTGAAGGGGCTAGACTGGGAAGAACTTCATCTTTACAGCAATGAGGAATCAATGAGGGGTGGTAGGCCATATGTCATTGCAAGCTTGGGCTTAGAAAGATCTCTTTAGAGGCAATGTGGGAGCTGAACAGAAAGAGCGAGAGGCCTGTTTAGAGGTCAGATATCAAGAGGGAGAGGAAGGAGGGATCACTTGGATGAAGAACTGACAGTAGTCAGAGGTGATGTCTTGAATTTGGATTTGCACATCATATCTCTACTCCGTCAGGTTGAATTATTTTTCTGCCCATTCTGTGACACAGCTCTACTATGGTATTGTTGGATGACATGTTTGTCTCTCCCAGAAGAATGGGAGCTTCTGGGGAGTCAGGGATTGACAGTATTTATTCAGATGTATCACATTTAACACATGCAAGTGCACAACAGAATGAACTCAAGCCTTTTCTCATTGCTCCTCTCATATAGCTATTTTTCAAGCAGAATAGACCCACTCAGAGTACTCAGAGAACTCCTATAATTAATTACCATCTTCATTGGACTCATTATATAATTTACCCAAACAATGAGTCCTGTGTCTGTAATAATATGCCTTGCATATTACAGGGGAAAGAATATTTTCATCAAAGTCAGACAGAACTGTTTAGAATTTTGGATCCACCAACATCTGCTGTGGTATATTAGACAGTCAGGCACCTTTGAGGCTCTGTTTTTAATTCCATAAAATACAGTAATTGTGCCTATGGGACAGTTAGGAGTGTCGCATGAGATGACATGTGAAAGTGCTCAACATCATCTTAACTCATAGCAGCTTCCAGGTAAGTCCCTTCCTTTGGCCCACGACTCCTCCCTGCCACCTTTACCCTATCCCCAACCCTCGCCTGCATTTTCCTTCCTTAGCTCAGTTCTGTTTCTGAGAGACTGAAGAGGCACAAAAACAAGGTTGTTGTGGATGAGTTGCTTAGGATCTAGACCACTGCCCTTAAAGTAATATTCTCTTTTAATGTAGACTGCTGTATTCTGCCTCACTCTTCTTCACTTCTCCCTAGCTTCCCAAAGCTTATCTGGAGAGAGTGAATTCACAGAAGAAAGCAGCAGGATAGATAATCCACAAATATCTGCATGTCTGACTCTAAAGGGCATTACATGATCAGCAGCTTTATCTTCCTAATCCTATTTGATTTTTGTTTTTTTTAAAGCTAGCCTGGAAAATATGTTCCCTGAGAACATTCTGGTTGGGTGGTGGTGGCATGTGGCCAAGAGCATGCAAGGTTTAGAGGAAAAAGAGTCCAAAAATCTGGCTACTGATAATTCAACAAGATAATTATCATGCAGATAATGAAGAGTTACACACACATGTTGACTGTGTGGATGACCGAGGAAAAGCAGTTACGGAAAGCATGTTTTCTTAAGATGTAGAGAAAGGTAATATTTACTGGTTAAAGTACAATTTTATGCCTTGATCAGAGGTATTTTCACATTAAAATTTGGCTGAATTTAGCTTCCTGATGTGAAATATAAGACCTCAAATTCAAATATACTATGAAATTAAAATCCACTGTGAACTCTAAATAGCATTTTATCTGTGCCTGGACTCACCTTTCTTTTTTTAATTTCTAAAAAAACAAATAAAAGGGGAGTTTATATGTTTGTTTTAACTAAAGGGTAACCAAGAGGAATAATTTATCATTTTTTTCTAATCGTGCTTTTCTCCAGAAGCAAAATATATGTGCAAGTCACATATGAATTATGGATTCATAATTATTTAAAATATGCAAATAGTTCATAAATATTTTAAATAAATATTCAAAATATTTACCTATGCAAGTTCCCTTCCTTCCTTCCTTTCTTCCTTCTTTACTTTTCTCTGTGAAGAGCAGGGACCATAAAAAGACAGATATGGGATAAATTGTAGAAGCCCTTAATAGGGAGATGGTCAGAGGATGAGAAGAATTCCAGACTCAGAAATCCAGAAGGGGGCCCATAGCCATCCTCCTTTCCCTACAGAAAAGGTCGGACAGCCTAACTCCAGACCAACGCACTAAGGTTAATATGAAGAGAAGCTCAACAGTCCCTGGTTAATGTTTATGCAAAATTTTGAATCTGAGGGAAAAAAAGTATATTCCCCACTTGGTCCATAGTTCAAGGTGGACATCCATGTGGTTCATGGCAATGGCTGCCGTGAGTGAATGTCCCACTATGACCCTGCACATTCTCATTTCATCCCCAGGGCCACCATGAAGGAGGGCACTGTCACCCCATTTGACAGATGAGGAACCTGAGTGGAGGGCATTTCCTCACATGCCTGGCACATATATGGTGTGGATGTGTAAGCACCTTGTGCCCTGTTCTCAATCTGTCCTCAACAACAACCTTATGAGGTCCCTTGTGTTGTTACTGGGATTTTTACAGAGAAAAAGTTGAGCATCAGAGGAAGAAAGTGGCATTGTCTGAGTGATATAACGAGAAGCAGAGATCCTAGGCATTTGTCCTCATAGGACAGGTAAGAAGTCACAAACAGTCTCCAAACATGCAAGGCAGATTCGGAGAAATCAGACATTCTCTGATTACTGGACTCCATGGGATGTTCAGTAAGTAGGGCCTCACCTTAAGAAGGAAGGGATTTTTAGCCCTTCTAGCAACTGTAAAGTATTAAATCACTCTCACTTTCTATAATAACAAAAGGCTTAAGATTTGAGCTTGGTTCTCAAAGTTTCTATTACTGTTCAATATCACAATCAAGTGCCACCTTGATTTGAGTGACATCATTTTCAAGAGTACATTTGTTTAATTTTCCTTAAAAGATTATTATTTTTTCTTTTTTGGAATAGTCAGGGATACAGGCAGAGACACATTGGAATAGGAAGAAGTGTTCAGTTTTCTTTAGTACAAGCTCTCTTACTGAAAAAAGAGAGTCCTGGGCAGCCTTAATCCATTTATGCAGTGACACACTTGCTTCCCTGTCCTGGAGAGACCTTTAGAGTCACCAGGGAAAGATTTTCATGGCCTTTCTGCTACTGAGGGATCCTCAGGGTGGGGGTAGAGGGATTGCCAAGTTCCTCCAGACTTTCCAAAACATAAGAACAAAAGCAGAGCAATCCCGGGCAGATCACAGTGACTTTTTGCTTCTTCACCCAACTATCTTGTCTTTTCAGTTCCTTACCACCTCACTTTCCTCCTCCCCACCTCTAAGGTCAGAAAGATCAGAAACCACATTATCATACCTGCTGGAGTTCTTCCACCATCAAATTCCCTCTGAGGAATCCCTGGGGGAGGCCACTGACCTATGACCAGGTGGCCTTTACTCAGAGGCCCTGAGAATGTCCTGGTGGCAGAATGTGATTAGCAGTTTCATGATCTCTAGAGGAACACCATTTGTGGAAGGGGCTAATTTAGATGAGGTCTGTCTGATTGTATTTTGTTTAAAACTTAATACTTCTTAATTACTTATTATATGACAGGCTTTGTCTCAATTAGCTCTTTTAATTCTCAAAACAAGTCTACTCGGTAAGTACAATTAATATCCCTATTTTATAGAGATGGAACCTGAGGCAAAAATTTGAGCCCTGGCAGTCATAGGGTCTGGAGATTAAATTGTTAACTATTTAAGTAATTAATATTTATTAAGTATTTGTTGAATGCCTGGTGCTACATTAAGTACAAACTACCTGTTTTTGTTTTTGAAGCAATCCATCAGCATACAAATAGTTAAGTCAAATAAAGTTAAGAAGTATTCATTGATAAGACCTCATGAAAACATTGTGAAAACCATTGAACTCTATTCCGCAAGAATAAAGGAATGGAGCCCCCTGTTCAGTCCTTCCTGGATGGTAGCATTTTATAAATGGTGGTGGCCCTGGCCAGGGGTGTGGGCTTAGCAGGCAGAGGCACTTTGAGAGGAGAGTAATGTCAATTGAATAATTACCCCCTGGATCACCGAGACCCCACAGATCTAATAGTTCTGTAAATATAGAGATTAGCAGGCCTCTTCCCAGGGCATTCTGAGTCAGTCAATCTAGGCTGGTACCCAGGAAAGTGTTTTATGAAAAACACTCAAGGTCACTCTTGTTTTCAGACAACTTGAGAATGGCTTTGTAATTCCCTGAACTTGGATGCTGCTGTTGCCATGCTTGGCACCTTGTGAGAAGTCACTTATGAAGTGTGTGCTAACACTTCCAGGGTTATGAAGAGGGAGGATCATATCCCTAGGTGGCTGCACCATCTTAGTGGCTGCAGGGCAGCAGGGAGTCCTCAAGGGCACCCAGGAAAGCACAGCCAGGTTCCTCCTCAGTAGGCAGTCTTCCTCAGGACCCACACATCTGAGATAGGAGGGTTGCTGGTTCCAGAGACTCTCAGTTCATTTCCTCCTTTATGGCTTAAACATCTACCTTCTGATGGTTTTAGATGACACCAGGCCCCAGAGCTCATTGGTGGCAAGATCAGCCCTTAGATGGAGATATTCCCTGGAGATGTGAAGCTGAGAATTTGAAAATGACTAAGATATGCTCCCTGACCATCAGTAAATTCAGTCTCACTGTTCATCCAGAGACAGACACACTGACAACTATAATTGAACTTGGACAGTAGTCTTAAAAGTGTGAAGACAGAACCACAGAGTAAACGAAAGAGGAGTAAATGACTAAGCCTAAAACAGAAGGGACACTTGAGGACTGAGTCTGAAAGAATGAATGAGTGGATGGGGAAAGGGGAAGAGGTTACTTCAGGTTTTATTGGTTTTAGCAGTTTTTCTATCTTATGATTTTTCTTTTGGGGAAACACCCTCCCCCGGTTCATGTAATCCTGCTCTTAGTAATGCTCCCCATGGTAGACATATGACCCAAGCCTCCCACTAGGAGTATGCACACCTGAGGGGGACAGGGATAGGTATGGGAACCTGGCCAGGAGGGGAGTTCTCTGGGTACTGTTTGTGCTGTGGGGAAGCCATTCACTCTTTCTGTGGAATTTTTGGTGTAAGGATGACCATTGAGGACTGCCAGAAGCTGAGCCACTTCCAATGGAGAGGCACTGGCCAAGTGCTTTGGGGATTGCATCATTAAGATTTTAAGCAAGGGAGTGATGCAAGCAGATGTGCATCTGGAATGTAGCTCTGGTGTCAGTGTGAAGAAATGCTTGAGCCAGCAGAGACAGGACTTGGAGTCCAGGGCAGGCACGGGCTAGCACAGAGACGACAAGGCTTCTAATCCTCAGAGATCTCAGAAAACAGAGACAGAATTGAGAGATATTTAGAAGGTGGAGGAGACAAAACTCAGGCATAATCAGATTTGGATTCTGCTCCACACTCCTAAAAGCTTTGGGATCTTATTCGACATCCTTAGCCTTCGGCTTCTGCATCTGTAAACTGGCAGTGATAACGCAGGGCACTTTATCGAGTTGTGAGGATTCTAGGAGGCTAGTATACACAAAAGCATGAAGCACAGTGTTCAGCATGGAGTAACACTCAAGAAAAGACTGCTCTCAGGTGGAGATGAAGAAGGAAGAAAATTAAGTGTGATTCTAAAATATTGAGCTTGAGAATTTGAGCAAATGTTGATGATGCTAATCAGGACAGGAAATGCAGAAGGATAGGTTTGATAGGGAGGGAGATGAGTTTGTTTCTTTAACTTGTTGAGTCTGATATGCTTGTAGAATGGTGGGGAAGAAGCTGCCAGCAAGCAGCTAGCCTCAGGACTTCAGGTTTGGTGGACCCTGGTCAATAGATGGACAGTGCAGCCATGGTAGACAGGACAGATACAAGGGAGGAAGAGCCAGTCAAGGAGTCACAGAGCACTTAGGAAGCAGGAGATATGAAAAGGAAATCTTTTTAAGTGTGGAGAAGGTATTAGATAGAGGTCAGCATCTGTTAAGCCATGAGAATTCTTGTTTCTTTACTAAGGGAAATGAAAGCCTAAACCCAAGACCACTTGACTGGTTAAGGGATCTCTGGTTCCACTCATAGGGCTGTCTTCAAGGGGCTCCCTGAGGCCCTCAGGTGGCCTGCTTCACTTACCTCCAGGTACTGATTAACCAGACGGAGGGAACGGTCAGTGATATTAAATATGTCTCTCCAGTCAAAGTTGGTCATGCCATCAGCCCGATTCCCCAGAGGACCCTTATAGAGGAAGTTCAGCAGGACCTCAGCAGTGATACCTTCTTCACCAACATGTCTATTCAAAAAGTCTTTTACAGTTGGGTGTTCCAGGGTGTCCTTGGGAAGAACAAATACAGTCATAGAAATTCTGTAGGATATTTGGACTTGTTCTTATATCACTTCTAAATTTTAATGATTTGGGATGGAGACTATAAGCCTCCCTAAAAATCTAGTTACAAGGTCCCATGACCCAACAGATGCTGTCCTCTAATTAATTACAAGATATACCTATTTCTATCCCATTTTCCCCAAACACATGGACCCCTACAATAGAGAGATTACACATGTTGGGTGCAGACATAGGAGGTGAAGAATGTAAAATGATATAGATTTTCCTTTTTAATTTTAATATTTAAAATTATTTATTTATTTTGATGCTAGGGATTGAACCCAGGGTTGCTTTACCACTGAGCTACCTCCCCAGCCCTTTTTTGTTTCTGACCCAGGGTCTCTCCAAATCACTGAGGCTGTCCTCAAATGTGTGATCCTTCTGCCTCAGCCTCCAGAGTTGCTGGAATTACAGGTGTGTACCCAACTGTACCCAGCTTTCCTTTTTAATTTTTTATGGGGTTTTTTGGGTTATCTTTTTAAAAAAAATCTTTGCTATATAGAACTCCTTTTTCTTTTCTTTCTTTCTTTTTTTTTTTTTTTTTGGTTGCTATTGTTTGTTTGTTTTTGAAACAGGATCTCACTATGTTGCCCAGGCTGGCCTTAAATTCCCAGTCTTCAGTGATCCTTCTGCCTTAGCTTTTCAGTAGCTGGCACTATAGGTGTGTTGCCACGCCCTACTATAGAATCCTTGTCTCTTGACTTTGCAAAGCCACACATGGGATCAGACAAACACACTCAACCATTTTTGCGGTAACAGAGTTGGCCCCTTAGGGAGATGCCCATTCAAATCTGAGGCCTTCAGGTGAATTCATAAAAGCAAGAAACTCAGGAAGCCACAGGTCTTGTGGTACCTTTTAGATTTTCCCCCAGAACTCGAGAAACACAATTCCTATCTAAAGTCAGTGAATCCACTTGGCAATAGCTTCCAGAACTAGTGCCTCTGGGACCTGCTTATTGTATGTTTGATCTGGCTTCTCTAGGGTAACTCCTCTAGTGATTTCCTGTGAGAAGGAAACCGCCTCCCTCTTCTCCACCCTCTAGTGCAAGCCATCCTTACTCTGATCATAGTCATCTGTGTGCTGCTTTCAAAGAAATACCAGATCTGGGGTCCTACTTCCTCCCAGGCTTTGACCAGCTTCCTGAGACGTGCTAGTCCTTCAAAAGTTGAGTTGGCCTAAAACCAGATAGGGAAAGAGGCAAGAGTGAAGAGAAAAATGAGAAAGGACCTTTGGTTGTATCTTTCTTGCCCTGTTGTAACCTTAATGTTTGGGAAAGGTTTTCCATGGTAATGTTCCCCCCCCCCCCCCAATCTATTGATATTTCCTAGGACATGACAATCTCTAAGCCTTTCAGACTGACAGAATCTAATTTCTTAGTATCTCAGAGGTATATATAATATTGATGTCATTTTCTCAGAACCTCATTAAAACTATATTGGGACTCCTAGTGATCAAATACTCTTCCTTCCTATCTGTGATGTTTCCAGGAAGCCAGAATTCAGAGAATTGTGACTCTGTCCATTAGGGATGTAATTCAAGCATCAGGAAGGAAAACCTTATTGTAGGCTGCATAGGGAGTGAGGACCAGGCAGGGGCAGGGGAGCTGTATGTACATCTGATGGCTGTAGATGGGGGAGAAAATCCAGGATTCCACTAGCAAAAAACAAATACAGGACTCACTGGGAGGAGAGCCTGCAGGTATATCCATCCCCTCCCCCTTCACACACACAGAGGCTTACACTGAAGGTCCGTGTATGAGACACAGGACCAGCTGTGGGATCTTACGTTCTTTAGTATCCTTTGCGCTGCAGGGGAGTCAGGAGTAAAGAGGATTTTTCCCATCAGTAAGGGCTTCGCTGCCCTCCAGGCTATTTTGGTTAAAGGGTTTGACTCCAGGCTCTGGATCAATGCATTACAAAAGGCGGCTGCCAGAAGAAAAGGAACAATTTTTTATTTTTTTTTTTAGAAAGTCCCTTTTTCTTATGACTAAACATGGTCATTAGTGCATCCAAATCACATGTCTCATTCAACTTCACCCTGGAGGATTTGACAAATGACCCAAATTAGTAGGCTGTACCCCACAAAGAGGCAGCTCATCGTTAGTTCCTAACAAAATGCCACACTGCTTCTAGATAATGGCCTCATCAGTGAAACAAAGGATGGGGCTTGCCCTGTGGTTTATTCTGTGCTGAGGCTGAGAAGCCTGCTTGGGATTACTGCAAGGAACAGAGGCCAACCTCAGATGAAAGGGAGTGAAAGGCCAAAGAGGCCCCCCCTTTTAAACCTCAGCTTTAGCCTCAATAATTTCCCTTCAATTAGTGGCTTCCCTTCTTTGTTGTATGTAGCTATCTCAGGGCTCTTCTTGTCTTTTTAGTTTTTAACTAAAGGGTCACCCCGTTGCATTTCTTCCTCATTCTACCATGCTTTACCCTGAGACCCTACTACTACTACTGTTGGGTGCAGAGCAGGCTGAACAGATGTTGGCTGCAAGATACCCCACGCACTCAAACCCACCTCTATCTGATCCTTTATCACCTGTTTGCCTCAAGTCTGAACATTCAACCCTGCTCAAGGCTGAACACTCAACCCCCCTTGGGCCAACAAGGCAGCTTGCAGACCCAGAGGCCCCATTAGATTTGGGCTATAAAAACTCCCTCCTGCCAGGCCCCCCTCTCTCTTGCTCTTTCTCTCGCTCTCTCTCTCTTGCTCTCTGTCTTTCTTGCACGTGCTCTCTGTCTCTCTCTCTCTTGCTCTTGCTCTCTCCCTGTTCATCTCTTCTCTTTTCTCTCTCTCTCTTTCCTTTCTCTTTGTTGCACTGCTGCAATAAAGATCTTTTGGTTGCTCCGAGTGTTGTGGTCACTTTCGTTTCAACTACTACTACTACTACTTCTCCTCCTCCTCCTCCTCCTACTACTACTAAGAAGAAGAAGAAGAGGAGGAGGAGGGGAAGGTGCCTTGCCAGTGACTTGCCATTTGGAATGTATTTGAGTATCACACACACAGATTTTTATATTTGTAAAAAGAAAAAAAAAATGTCCCCCAGCTAAGTTGACTCCCCAGGGCCCCTCTGAGCTGAGCTCTGCTTGCTACTCTGGGTTGACTCCTCATTCATCATTCTCTGTTCCTCTAGAACTTAACCCAATTTCAATTACATCAGTGGGAAATGTCCTCTTTGTTCCCTTTCCAAGTGGGCCTCAGTGCTTTCTGTGGAACATATCCAGATTTTTTTTTTTTTTTTTTTTTTTTAATGAGCACCACTATCTTCCTTCAAAGACAAGTGGACTTTCTGGGAGAAGTTTGTTTGTCCAAAGGCCACTCAACACCACCAAGGGAGAGTCAATCCCAGGACTGGTTTCATCTGAAAGTGTTAAACCATCACCTCAACCAATATAACTGATTTGTGTGCAGAACTCAGAAAACTTACTTGTTCCTTTGTCATAAGAATAGAGAGGATCTTTCCTGGTGGAGTTGATCCC
Source organism: Marmota flaviventris (assembly GCF_047511675.1). Lineage (NCBI taxonomy): Eukaryota > Metazoa > Chordata > Mammalia > Rodentia > Sciuridae > Marmota > Marmota flaviventris. The sequence goes on from NC_092507.1 coordinate 80,219,378, forward strand.
TAGGAAGGCTTTGTAGTTATTGTCTTCATACCAGTTGAAGGAGAACACCCGAGAGCCCCCTCCCTCTGGGTACCCACACAGAAGGTCCGACAGGATGCTCATCAGCTGTGTGAAGGTCTGGGGACCGCCATTCTGCAGGAGAGGTCTGGTCACCCACAGCAGGTCTTGAGCCCTTGGCTGATGGATAAACTAGGGCAAGGGGAAGGCTCTGAGTTATATTAAAGCAGCCAGAATCAAGACTTCCACATATATATTTGACTTTCACATTTAAAAGAAAACATCCATATTGTCAGCTCTCCAGCTGTGAAAATGAAGAACAAAACCTACTGCCATCGACTTAGGGACTGGGAGAAAAGGACAAACCTTACCCCCCCCCAAAAAAAAAAAAATCAAAGAGTGAGCATCAGATCACTTTAATATTGTGTCTCTCTATTCAAATGCCTAGGGAATATGTCCTTGGGGGAAATGCAGAGATTATTTTACTGTAAACTAGTTCCTGGATTCTGTCATCTCAATAACATGGGAATGCTGGGGGGAAATTGAGAGATAAAATGATGGGGGAATGCTTCTGTTCCAGAAAGGAATGTCAGGGTGGATTTCTTTGTCTAAATAGTTTAGAATTTGTTTCCGTATATTTGGGAATTTATTTATTTAGTTAGTTTTCTGTGGACACAATATCTTTATTTTCTTTTTATGTGTTGCTGAAGATTGAACACAGTGCCTCATGCATGCTAGGTGAGCACTTTACCACGGAACCACAACCCTAGCCCTGGAAAATTATTTTTTATCAAATGTGAAACTCTTCCATTTACCTGAAATTTGTGATTTGCGGTTGTGTATGTTTTAAGATTTGAGGAACTGGATTAAGTCTCCATTCTTGGGAGAACACTTTTTTCAAATTCTGCAACAACTAAGAAGAGCTTGGTGCCTTTTGTCCACGTGGGGGTCATTGCACTTGCTGGCCTTGTCCTTTGAAGGTAGATCTGGGATACTGAGAACTACCAAAGTTGCCAATGCTTTGGTTCCCATGAAGCCATCTGGCTTTGCTTTAGGGGCAAATACAAATTTTAAAAATGCTGCTTTTATTCCCCAAACACACCTTATTAGTTACTTTGAAAGGCACTTGGGAATTTAAAAAACCATTAGGACTCAATCAGGTGAGACGGAAAACATTACCCTACCGTCATAAGTGGTGTTTCTCTGTTGTCCCTCTCTTTGTCCACATGTCACACTTGCCATGTGAATTCCACACGAGTCATGCCTATAATCACATTCTATGCTTCAATAATAAAGTTAGAATCTCAAATTGTTTCAACAACAGTGAGTCTCTTGACAGTCTTGAAAGGGGTTATTACCATTATTATGTTGCTCATTTAACCAAAGCACTCAGAGATGAAGGGGATATTCTAAGGTCAAATGGTCTAATATTAATTAATTTAAACCAGGCCATCTGCTTCAGCCTAATTCACAAAAGCTGAGACTTGCTATCTAGGCAGGCAAAGAATCTTCTAAAACACCCACACAGAATTAAGAGTGTTGATATGCTTTGGGAAATTTTTTACATTCTCTGTCAACTTCAACTTTATTATACTGATATGAATTTTTTAAATGCTATGAAGGAAAGAATGTTAAAGACTCCCACAGCATCAGGTGGCCCTCAGTACAATGGGCCCATCTTCTACTTACCCTGCATAGTAGTGCTTCTATTCTGCCCAGGTTGGGCTTAGTTTCATAAAAACCGATCTAGAATCTAGAGAGATTGAAAAAAACTTGGCAGCGGGAAGGGAGTGAGCAGCCCTGTGCCCCATGCCACTGCACCTGCAGATCTCACCTAGCAGGAATACTCCATCTCTGAGAGTGTTAGAAGACCCCTATCCAGCTGCTCTCTGCAGAAATCACCAGCATTGTAACCCATGCAGGGCTCTGGGCCTCATTATTCGAGTAGGATACACGGTGCTCCACCAGGACCCAAAGCCCGAAGTTCCAGCCCATACAAGACTCAGGGAGCACCTTAGCAGAATCACCTATCAACACCTCTGCAGATCACCAAGACTTCGATCTGTTCCCATTCAGGTCACTCAGCTGCTACCTACCCACAACACAATGCAATCGCCAGGCTCCCCTGACCTCACCAGGCTCCCCCCACCTTACCAGACACCCCCACCTCACCAGTCACCCCAGCGCTGAAAGCAGACCGCCGCCATCATGACTCAACATTCTCGCAGTATTAGCTGGGGGCAGTTCCCAGATTGGATCTCCAGGGGCCAGGTACTGGGTTTCCACCTTCCCCCCTCCCCAGCGGCAGTAACCCAACACAGTAGCTGCACAACACAGGTGTGCAGTGCGACCAGGGAGCCCCGGATTGAGTTTCCTCAATTGGGAACTGCCAGGGGAGAGGGAGAGGCCAGGAACTGGGAAATCTCCAGGCAAGGGAGGGAGATAGTACCAGGTCCTCAAGTCATATGAGTGGTCCCCAAAAGAGACCCTTGAGGTGCAGTCTCCCTGCAGGGACTGGCAGGTGCCACTCCCTGCATCCAGGTGCCCTGCGCCAGGATAGTCTTCCCACCCTGGTTACCTCCACCATATGGAGGACAGAGACACCAGCTTACAACAGACGACCCCACCTATTGGATAAGAGAAGCAGGAAAGATACGGATCTCTAAAGCTAGCTACAACCCTAGTTTCTTCCTTCGAGTTTTTTGTTTGTTTCTTTTTCCTCTTCTACCCCTCTATCCTCCGGACCTCACATCCCCAGCATATGTGAAACCTAGAACATTGCATGAAATAGGACTTTGAGGACTGAGTCATCTGAATAATATAATATAGAGGTGTTGAATATGCCCTTTTCCCCCTCTTCTTTCTTTTTTCATTTTTCCTTCTCCCTCCAAATTTTATTTTAACATCCTGTATTTTTCTTAATACATATGTATGTTTGTTTTATGTCCTCTACTATCATCCCATGTACTTGTCTACCCTAAATTACTTCCTGTCTATTCTCTTGCTACTAACCCTCTTCATTAGATTTCTCCTTCACATTTCCTAAGATATATTAAGTTTATATCCTTACATCCTACCTTCTCAGCATATCGTCCTATGCCCCACCCCCAGTTTATTTTTTACTATCAGAAACTGTAAACATTTTTACAAAACTACTGATTATATTTTAGATAATAATTGAATTCAACATTTCTGAACATTGAAACTAAACTGTAATCATTTTAATAACAACAAATTGTTCATAGGTGGTATATTGTTGATATTGGGATCTGTTAACATTGTCCTTTCCCACAAAGGAGAGGTCTTGGAACCCTACAAGAGCCCTACAAACTGATAGGGTAAAAACAATAACAATCTAGACCCACAGAGCTGGAAAGGAAGACACAAGAGCAACATGAAAAGACAAGGGAAGAAAGTGCCCCAAACAAATGAAGACACCACATCATTAGAATCATTGGCAGCCACAGCAGAAGAAATGAGAGGGAAGGAGTTTAGGATGTATATGGTTAAAATGTTCTGTGAACTCAAGGAAGATGTAAGAGCAAATAAAGGCAGTGAAAAATCACTTCGACAAGGAGCTACATAAACAAATACAAGAAGCAAAAGATCACCTCAACAAGGAGATAGAGGTTCTAAAAAAATAAAACAAAACAAAACAGAAATCCTTGAAATAAAAGAAATATTAAACCAAATTAAAAGCTCAAATGAAAGCATCACCAACAAAGTAGAACACTTGGAAGACAGGACATCAGACAATGAAGACAAAATATATAATCTTGAAAATAACATAGGCCACACATAATAATGAGCAGAACATTCAAGAAATATGGGATAGCATAAAAAGACCAAATTTAAGAGTTAATGGGATAGAGGAAGGCATAGAGGTCCAAACCAAAGGAATGAACAATCTATTCAATGAAATAATATCAGAAAACATTCCAAACATGAAGAATGAATTGAAAATCCAAATTCAAAAATCCTACAGGACACCAAATGTACAAAATCACACGAGATCCACATTAGGGCACATTATAATAAAAATGCCCAACATACAGAATAAGGAGAGAATTTTAAAAGCCACAAGAGAAAAGAATCAGATTACATATAGGGGGAAAACCAATTAGGATAATGGCAGATTTTTCAACACAGATTGAAAGCTAGAAGATCCTGTAACAACATATTTCAAGCTCTGAAAGATACTGGGTGCCAACCAAGAATCTTGTATCCAGCAAAATTAAGCTTTAGATTTGAAGATGAAATAAAAACCTTCCATGATAAACAAAAGTTAAAAGAATCTATAGCTAGAAAACTGGCACTACAAAACATCCTTGGAAAAATATTCCATGAAGAGGAAACAAAAAACAACAATGAAAATCCGCAGAGGGAGGTAGTACCCTAAAGGAAAAACTAATCAAAGAAGAAAATCAAGTCAAGTTAAATAACAAAAATAAGCAAATATGGCTGGGAATATAAACCATGTCTCAATAGTAGCCCTGAATGTTAATGGCTTAAACTCACCAACCAAAAGACATAGGCTAGTAGATTGGATTAAAAAAAAAAGGCCCAACAATATGCTGCCTCCAGGAGACTAACCTCATGGGAAAAGACATCCACTCACTGAAGGTGAAAGGTTGGGAAAAATCATACAACTCAAATGGACTGTGGAAGCAAGCAGGAGTTTCCATCCTCGTATCAAATAAAGTAGACTTCAAGCCAAAGTTAATCAAAAGGGATAAAGAAGGACACTACATACTTCTCAAGGAAACCATACACCAACAAGACATGACAATCATAAATATATATGCCCAAAACAATTGTGCAGCTATGTTCATCAAACAAATTCTTCTCAAGTTCAAGAGTCATATTGATCACAACACAATAATCTTGGGTGGCTTTAACACATCTCTCTCACCACTGTATATATCTTCGAAACAAAAGTTGAGTAAAGAAACTATAGAACTCAATAATGCAATCAATAACTTATACTTAACTGACATATATAGAATATTTCAACCTGCATCAAGCGGATATACACTTTCTTCTCAGCAGCACATGGATCCTTCTCTAAAATAGACCATATAATATGCCACAAAGCAACTCTTAGCAAATACAAAAAAGTAGAGATACTACTATGTATTTTATTAGATCAAAATGGAATGAAATTGGAAATTAACAACAAAATAAAAAATAAAAATTACTCCAACACCTGTAGAGTAAACAATTTGCTACTGAATGAACAATGGATTGCAGGAGACATCAAACAGGAGATTAAAAAATTCTTAGAGGTAAATGAGAACATAGACACAACATATCAAAATCTCTGGGATACTATGAAAGCAGTACTAAGAGGAAAGTTGATTGCATGGAGTTCATTCCTTAAAAGTAGAACTAGTCAACAAATAAATGACCTCACTTTACATCTCAAATCCCTAGAAAAAGAAGAACAAATCAACAGCAAAATCAGTAGAAGGTAAGAAATAATTAAAATTAGAGATGAAATCAAAACAAAAGAAACAATTGAAAAAATTGACAAAACAAAAAGTTGGTTCTTTGAAAAAATAAATAAAATTGACAGACCTTTAGCTATGCTAGTGAAGAGGAGAGAGAGAACTCAAATTATCAGCAAAAGTGATGAAAAAGGTAATATCACAGCAGACACTACAGACATACAGAGGATAATTAGAAATTAATAATTATTTATTATACTCCAATAAAATAGAAGATATTGAAGGCATCAATAATTTCTTAAGTCATATGACTTGCCCAGATTGAATCAGGAAGATATACACAATTTAAACAGACCAATATTGAATGATGAAATAGAAGATGCCATCAGAAGCCTATCAACCAAGAAAAGCCCAGGACTGGATGGTTACACAGCCGAGTTCTACAAGTCCTTTAAAGAAGAACTAATACCAATATTCTTCAATTTATTTCAGGAAATAGAAAAAGAGGTAGCACTTCCAAACTCATTCTATGAGGCAAATATCACCCTGATTCCAAAACCAGGCAAAGACACATCAAAGAAAGAAAACTTCAGACCAATATCTCTAATGAACATAAATGCAAAAATTCTCAATAAAATTCTAGCAAATTGAATACAAAAACATATCAAAAAGATCATGCACCATGATCAAGTGGGATTCATCAAAGGTATTGCAAGGTTGGTTCAACATAAGGAAATCAATAAATGTAATTCATCACATCAATATACTCAAAGATAAGAATCATATGATCATCTCAATAGATGCAGAAAAAGCATTTGACAAAATACAGCATCGCTTCATGTTCAAAACACTAGAAAAACTAGGGATAACAGGAACATATCTCAACATCGTAAAGGCTATCTACACTAAGCCCCAGGCCAACATCATTCTAAATGGAGAAAAATTGAAGGCATTTCCTCTAAAAACTGGAACAAGACAGGGATGCCCTCTTTCACCACTTCTATTTAACATACTCCTTGAAACACTAGTCAGAGCAATTAGATGAAAGAAATTAAAGGGATATGTATAGGAAAAGAAGAACTTAAATTAGCACTATTTACTGATGATATGATTCTATACCTAGAAAACCCAAAAAGCTCCACCAGAAAACTTCTAGAACTAGTAAATGAATTCAGCAAAGTAGCAGATTATAAAATCAACACCCATAAATCAAAGGCATTTCTGTATATCAGTGACAAATCCTATGAGAGGGAAATGAGAAAAACTATCACATTTACAATAGCCTCAAAAAATAAAACACTTGGGAATTAACTTAATGAAAGAGGTGAAAGGTCTATACAATGAAAACTATAGAACTCTAAAGAAAGAAATTAAAGAAGACCTCAGAATATGGAAAGATCTACCTTGCTCTTGGATAGGCAGAATTAATATTGACAAAATGACCATACTTCCAATAGCACTATACAGATTTAATGCAATTCTGATCAAAATCCCAATGGTATTCTTCATAGAAATAGAGAAAGCAATCAAGAAACTCATCTGGAAAAATAAGAGACCCAGAATAGCTAAAGCAATCCTTAGCAGGAAGAGTGAAGCATGTGGCATCACTATACCAGACCTTAAACTACACTACAGAGCAACACTAGCTAAAACAGCATGGTATTGGCACCAAAACAGACTGGTAGACCAATGGTACAGAATAGAGGACACAGAGACTAATCCACAAAATTACAATTATCTTATATTAGCAAAGGTGCCAAGAATATGCATTGGAGAAAAGATAGCCTCTTCAACAAATGGTGCTGGGAAAACTGGAAATCATATGCAATAAAATAAAATTAAACCCCTATCTCCCACCATGCACAAAACTCAACTCAAAGTGGATCAACCTAGGAATTAAACCAGAGACTCTCCATCTAATAGAAGAAAAAGTGAGTCCTAATCTTCATCATGTGGGATTTGGCCCTAACTTCCTTAATAAGACTCCTGTAGCACAAGAATTAAAACCAAGAATCAATAAATGGGATGGACTCAAACTAAAAAGTTTCTTCGCAGCAAAAGAAACAATCTGTGAGGTGAATAGAGAGCCTACGTCTTGGGAGCAAATTTTTATCCCTCACACATCAGATAGAGCACTAATCTCTAGGGTATATAAAGAACTCAAAAAGCTAAACACCAAAAAATAAAAAACAAATAACCCAATCAATAAATGGGCCAGGGACCTGAACAGACACTTCTCAGAAGAGGATGTTTAATCAATCAACAAATATATGAAAAAGAGTTCATCATCTCTAGTAATTACAGAAATGCAAATCAAAACTACTCTACAATACCACCTCACTCCAGTCAGAATGGCAGCTATTATGAAGACAAACAACAATAAGTGTTGGCGAGGATGTGGGGGGAAAGGCACACTCATACATTGTTGGTGGGACTACAAATTGGTTCAGCCAATATGGAAAACAGTATGGAGATTCTTTGGAAAACTTGGAATGGAACCACCGTTTGACGCAGCTATCCCTCTCCTTGGTCTATACCTAAAGGACTTAAAAACAGCATACTACAGGGACACAGCCACATCAATGTTTATAGCAGCACAATTCACAATAGCTAAACTGTGGAACCAACCTAGATGCTCTTCAGTAGATGAATGGATTAAAAAATGTGGCATATATACACAATGGAATTTTAATCAGCACTAAAAGAGAATAATATCATGGCATTTGTGCTGAGAGCCATAGCCAAGTAGGAATGACGCATGGCATTTTTGGTTGAAAGGTGACCCCAGCAAGCCATTGAGATGATAATGATTATGTTAAGATGTGCATTCAATTAGAGATTAGACCCCTGCTGTCCGCCTCAGCCTGCTACTTTGGAGCTCTCCTGGGACTCCGGAGAGTTCCCATTGGTTGGGGAAGTGCGGTAGGAGGGAATTCCGGAGGAGGGATTTCCTGTTGGTGTAGTGTGTCCCTGGGGAAGGCCGCATGCGTGACATTCGTGGGAGTTTTGGAAATAAAGTTTGTTCCTGCTTGAGTGGCTCGTGATTTTGTGCCCAGCCAGACTGTGGCACATTTGCAGGTAAATGGATGGAGTTAGAGAAGATAATGCTAAGTGACGTTAGCCAATCCCAAAAAATCAAATGCTGAATGTTTTCTCTGATGTAAGGTGACTGACCCATAGTGGGGTAGTGAGAGGGAGCATGGGAGGAATAGATGAACTCTTGATAGGGCAGAGGAGTGGGAGGGGAAGGGAGGGGGCAGGGAGTTAGCAATGATGGTGGAAGGTGATGGACATCATTATCCAAAGTACATGTATGAAGACATGAATTGGTGTGAACATACTTTATATACAGAGATATGGAAAATTGTGTTCTAAATGTGTAATAAGAATTGTGGTACATTCCACTGTTATGTATTTTAAAAAATAAAAGCAACTAATAAAGAAAAAAAAGAGCAAGACTTAGGAAATAGTAAAATTGAATTAGGAATACCTCAGACATAATATACTTGATAAAAATCTATCTTAGAAAATAACTGAAATAAAAATTGTAGTAATTTTTTTCTACTAAAGAAAAAATACATATAAAAAATTAATTTAAATTTACAAAATTAAAAACTGTATATCTTGTAATCAAAATTTGTGTATGTTTGTGTGTATTTGCAAAACTTGAAAGGAAAAAGACACTATTCACATTTCTTTTCTCAGTGTTGCTATTACAAGTTATTCTGTTGTCTTATTTATATACTTTCAATTATCTTAGAAGGTGAAGCATTAAAATTATGAAAATTATAATAACCTGATAAAATATTTCAAATACAAATTATAAGTAAGAACTATACATAATTATAAAATAATAAATTTAAAGTTCTCAAATAAATGGAAATATAGAGAAAATATAGATGATCAAAATGTTAAGCATTATAGATTGAAAATTATTAATAATAGATATTAATATCTTAATGGTATTTTTGTCTAATGTGAGCTTACGGATTATTAAAGTGTCTTTTCTTTGACTGGAATTTTAATATTTTGTACAGTGGACACATATCACTTTTTATTAAATGGAAATTAGTTTTTTTGATTAAAAAAAAAAACCAGATTCTAACCTTGCAATTTTCCAAGTTGTCTGAGCCTAAGCCAGCTGGGAATACTGAAGAAAGAAAACCATGTTTCACAGTTTGCCTTCTTTCATAATAATCACATCTGAGAATTGCTTATTTCAGATCTCTCTTCCCTGTTGATGTATGTTCCATGAGGCAACAACTGTGTTTGTCTATTTATCACTATATCTCCAGCCTCAACCACCTACTGAGCGGAAGAATCAGGGGTTAATTAAAATGTGCACATATTTTATAAACAACACAAAAAGTCACTTATTTGGGGAATGAAATTATATTGAGGGAGTTGATATTGGTAAAGCACTTAGGAGTAAAGCTGATAAGCACCATATAAGGATGTGCGACTATTCTTATATATATTCATGTAGATCTTAAGATCATATAAGAAAAATGGGCCATCTCAGTACTGGAAAACCTTACATTTAATGATAAGTTCTCTGAGTATTTGTGCCAGACCAGGCAAGTTGCTTATTTCCAGGGCTATTTTTTTTTCCAGGTAGAGAATCCCAAGGATGGTTCTTTTCTTTTATGTACTACCTAGGAGCAGACAATTAAAGAGATGAGCAGATCCTTTGAAGTTGCTGGATGGAAATAACCTATGTATTTCACTTTGAACAGGAGTGAGGTGCCATTATTTGACATACTAAGTGTGTTAAAATTGTGTAAAACAAAATTAAAATTACCAGCATCAAGCTACTTACTCCTTGAATTCTCTCTCTTTTTTTTTAATATTTATTTTTTAGTTTTCGGCAGACACAACATCTTTGTTTGTATGTGGTGCTGAGGATCGAACCTGGGCCGCACGCATGCCAGGCGAGCGCGCTACGGCTTGAGCCACATCCCTAGCCCACTCCCTGAATTCTTGGAGATAGATCAGATACTATTTTTCCCCAGGCTTTCAAGTCAATGCCTTGAGAATTGCTATCTAGGAGTGTGGGAAGCTTAATTGACTGGACAAAAAAGAAATTAAAATATGTATGTAGTTATATATACATACATGGGCACTCTCTGATCCTCTGTGTGCTTTCAAATGATTCCCTTTCTTCTTTCTGATTGCAGGAATTTTCTGCTAGATTGCTTTCTGTTATGGTTTAGATGTGTTATCCCCCAATAGCTTATGTGTGAGACAATGCAAGAAGGTTAAGAGAGATGATTGGATTGCGAGAGCCTTGACCCAATTAATAAATTATTCCCCTGATAGGAATTAATTAAGTGGTAACTGAAGTGGTAGGGTGTGGCTGGAGGAAGTGGGCATTGAGGGCATGGCTTTGGGCATATATTGGTATCTGGCAAATGGAGTCTCTCTTTCTCTGTTTTCTGATCATCATGTGAGCTGTGTCCCTGTGCCATACTCTTCCACCATATTATTCAGCCTCATCTCAAACCCCATGGGTTAAGACCTTTGAAACTGTGAGCCCTCAAATAAACTTCTCCTCTTCTACAGTTGTTCTGGTCAGATCTTTTATTCACAGCAGTGAAAAAGCTGACCAAAACACTCTTGGAAATAGAATTCTTTAATTGAGAAAAATGACAGGCACTAGTTCCAAACTTCCCAGCTGAGATAGTCACTCATATTTTCATAATGACAATACACCCATGAAATAGTGAATACTGGTTTAGTGACACCAAGCGACACCAAGGAAAGCAGAACACAGCTGCTGGCATGTGAGGAAGGCTGCTGTGGAGACACCCACATTTCAGCCTCAGGGCTTTATAGACACAGCCAGGTGCCTTCTTCAGTCACATCTTCCCTCCCCCCTTGTATTGCTTTCCTGTTGGTGTCCTTGGTTCAACATTTTTCCATCATGGAAGATTCCACCAGGTACATCACTTTGCTTTGTAAACTACTGTTGGCTGGAATCAGAGAGAAGTCCCTTGCCAGTTCTCCAGGTGAGAACATTGTTCAGGTAACCCAAGCCCACTAGACAACTCAGACCTGTTTTTGCATTTTCCATTTTGATAGGGAAGGTGGAAGCCCTCAAGTTTGCTGTCTCTAAGCCCCAGAGTCTGATGTGAACACCATTTTCTGAAAACCAAGTTCAAGTCCTGATGGACATTATTCTTCAGTTTCAGAACTGATTGAATCACCGATATCTTATGAGAGTATTTTAGGAAGCTGGGGGCAGTGGCGCACACCGGTAATCCAAGCAACTTGGGAGGCTGATGCAGGCGGATTGCCAAGTTCAAGGCCACCCTGGGCAACTTAGTGAGATCCTATCTCAAAATTAAAAATAAAAATGATTTGGGATATAACTCAGTGATAGAGTGCCCTTGGGTTTAGTACTGGGGGCAAGGGAAATTCTTTCAGAACTGAGTTCTTGAATTATCAAAGTAGTAAAACCTTGACTTGTAATTCTCATTCAAGTGTTGTAGACCACAAGCCACAAGCCTTGGCTTTTTATCTGCCAGTGAGTTTCTGTTAAATGATGGCGGCAGCACCAGGTGAGCTTGCAGCAAAGCTGAGAAGCAGGTGGAATTAGGTATTGACCACCAGATCCCCATTTTTAGCCCTGTATCTTTGTCCCCTTTCCTCCCTGCTATAGGTGCAAGAGCCCTAGTATTCTCTCTGATCCTGAAACCATGAAATAAATTTAGGTACACTCAGCAGACATTAGCATTTCAGGCTTATTTTCTAACTATAAAATAAAAGAATTTGTTATGCATGAAAAATGTAAAACAGACCTGACAGGGGAGGAATATTCCAGAGGAAGCAGCTGCAAAGCTGCCATTGCTGCCACACCACTGAGAAGCATCTTTACCCTGAGCACAGGGCCTATGCATTGGTCTTGCCAGGACTTCTTTTTAAATTCCTTGAAAATACCTTCAGTGTATCTGGGAAGAGCACTTTAGATCCTATTTTTCCTATAAGGGCTGAGTGAAGTGAGTAGGAAGGGACTAAGCAAACAGGTAAGAATGTGTGATGATGGAAAGTTATCACAAGTCCTGGGATCCTCTCTCCTGACTATCTTCAGAGATTATTAGATATATAAAAGGATGGAAGGGACCTATCAACACATTGCCATGTGTGATTTTTTATTCTGATCTGGACAATCCAGGTTTAATAATGGAGTAAGTGGACATGGACAATGCATTGGACAACACAGAGGAATTATTAAATTTTGTTGGGTGTGATCTTAGCATTGCGATTTTGTTAAGACAAATAAGACCGTCTCTGGTAGAGATAATTACAAAGCATGTACTGGTGAAATGGTACGTTGTCTATGATTGACTGCAAAAAACTTTTTTTGTGGGGGGAGAGAGAACCTTTAAAATAAGAACTAAGCCAAATGTTGATAATACTGGATGCTGGGTGATGGGTACATGGGCTTCCTTATATCATTCACTCCACTTTTATACTAATTTCTAGAATAAAATGTTTAGGTAATAAGAGGAAATTTTTCCCAGGCAAAAATAATTATTGAATAAATGGATACTAAATAAATAGTTTCCCTATCTTATCCTTTTTTTTTCTTCCCCACCAAGGCTGCCTTTGTTCATTTTTCCTCTAGAATATTCCATCAGAATTATGTTCTTGCTGGTTCCCTTGCATCTGGTCTCCTTCCTTCCCATGTATCTTCCACATTGTGGTCTGAGTTACCTAAGAGGACTATCTGATTATGCTACTTGCCCTGATCAGAAATCTTGCATGGCTCTCTATTCTCCCCAGGAGAGAAGGTCAGTAACAGTGCTGGACACACATGGCTTCTCCAGCCTTCTGGTGTTGTGAATTAAACCCAGGGGTGCTGAACCACATCCACATTTTATTTTGAGTCAGGTCTTGCTGAGTTGCTTAGGGCCTCACTAAATTGCTGAGGCTGGCGTTGAACTTGAGATCCTCCTGCCTTAGCCTCCCGAGCTGCTAGGATTGCAGACGTGCACCACCATGCCTGGCTCTCCAGCCCTCTTACCTGCCTCTCCTCCACTAGGCCAGACTTCTGCCTCTCCTCACATATCTGTCTTTTGCATATCCCTGGATTCTGTACTCCATTTCCCTTCTTCCTTTGCCTGACAGACTCCTACTCTTTCAAGTCTCATTCCTAACACAACTAACTATGGGAAAGACAGTTGTCCCCCAGGTAGCTTTAGATGTCCCTTTTTCTATGCCTCTATGCACCTTGCCCTGTAGGTTCCCTGAAGGTGACTTGTTTATTTCCCTCCTTACCTTATTCAGCAGTGGTGATTATTCTTTTGTTTTCCTCTCATCTGTCTCTCTTGGAGACTCTGAGCCCCATGTAGAAAGGAACTGTCTGTGTGCCTGGCTCACAGTAGTCACCCAAATAATATGGCAAATAAATGAATGCTCTTATTATAGCAACAAGCAGATTTATTGTAATTGTTTGCATACCTGATACTCTGTGAAATGGTATGCTCGTTAAGGACAAGGAATTTCCTTCTTAAAAAAATTATTTTTATTTTAATTTTTTAGTTGTAGACAGATCTTTATTTTATTTACCTTCATGTGGTACTGAAGTACCAGTGCCTCATACATGCTAGGCAGGCCCACTGAGCTACAACCAGACACTAGGATTTTACATTTTTATTTTTGTGTTGCTTAAGCTTCTTATCCATTGAATTTTTCTGTAGTAGCTCAGAAGAAATTTGTGAATCATAAATCCCATGTATTAGGAGGTGGAATGAGTTTGCCTTAGAGACTATGGTATACTCATCAATGTCAGATTAAAGAAATGTTAGGTAACACGTCTGCTTTTAAGTTGCCTTAAAAAAAAAAAAAAAAGAGTAGGGCTGGCATTGTGGCTCAGTGGCAGAGTGCTTGCCGCACACGTAGGAGGCACTGGGATCGATCCTTAGCACCACATAAAAATAAATAAATAACATACAAGGATTGTATCCATCTACAACTAAAAAAAATTTTTTTAAAGAGTAAATAAATTTTAGTATTTCGTATTTTAAGTCAAATTCCCTTATTTTGATGTTCTATTAGAAAGAAATATACAGTGAAGAAATAGTAATGACTTCCTGGAAATTCATAATTATTCAATTTCAATAATTCCAGTGAATTATTAAATTGTTAATTAGTTAGTTCTGAGTCTGACATAGAATACTTAGGCCTTTGTTTTTGCCTTTAAGATAACAAAAGAGCAACTTACTTCTGTGAACTACAGGTAAAGCTCTCCCTGCTCTCTGCCCCACCCTTCACCAAAGGGTAATCACTATTAAAAATGTGGTGTAAATCTTTCTATTGTTTGGTTCCCTAAAGAAAAGGAGGACAGTAAACATCATGTTCCTGAATACTCTCTTTGTCTTCCCCCAAATTTAGCTAAGATAAGGTAACAATGAGATTAAATCTGGACTGCAAAGTCCAGATAAATATTATCTTGGAGGACATGGGCTTTCTCTAGACACACTAGGAACTAGAGCAAATTAGTATTATCTGGAGAAGTTACTTTCTTTCTTTTTAAATGAATTTAACTAATTTATTTTTATGTGGTGCTGACGATCGAACCCAGGGCCTCACCTGTGCTAGGCAATTGCTTTACCACTGAGCCACAACCCTGGCCCCTAGAAGTTACTTGCATGTACACCAGAAGAGTTGTTCCCCGTGATGCTAGTCCTATAAGCAAAGTAAGCAAGCTAATGCTGGTGATGTCACTGCTTCTATACAACTCCTTTCAGAGTGGGGACAGGCATGGAACTGAGGGCGCTGTGGAAAGAATACATGCCACACATCCAGCCAGCCACTGCTGGACAGAACACCATAAGTAGGCACCGCTTGGCAAAACACTGTAAGGGACAGAGAAGCTGTCCACCTGTTGCCAGTAAATTCTTCTTGGTGCAGTCACTGATCTCTTGTTAGCTTTCCCCAATAAACCACATGTCTCCTATACTGTTTCTGGGTACTTTCTTTGGCTTTCCCACAACCTAGTACAGCTGGACTGGGTAAACATGCAATTTAATATTTATTAAATTTATTAAATTTAATTCTAAAGCTTTTTCTTTGTATTTTGGAAACTTTTTTTTTAAAAAAAAATTCAAGTTTCAAACATTTTTGTAGGCTTCTGCAAACCTTATGGCCATAAGGTGCTATGCCTAATACCTCAGGGACCAAGGGATAAAACAGCCACCCCCACCCATCCTCACTCCACCTCAACTGGCAAGAATCAACTTATCTGAAACCACTTCTCCTCATCCAGAAGGCCTTCCCTCATCAACCTCTGCTTCCTGCCTCCTTCCCCATGGATAAGGTGCTCCTCCTAGCTGCTCCTATAATTAATTCTTACCACATTTATTTATCACTTTTATATCAGTTTGCTATTATTTTTTCATGTGTCTGTCTTCCAGCTAAACTGTAAGCTCAGTAAGTGTAGGAATGGACTTTATTTTGTTTTCATATCTTCAGAGTATGTACACAGTAGGCACTCAATGAATATGTGTTGTATTTGTGAATAAATAAACTATGATCAAGTAGAAAAGAGAATCTATTGAGATGAGAGCTTCCATGAGAAGTGTCTCTACCAGGTGTGATGGTGTCTTCCAGGGAGGGAGAAGTCTGTTGCACCTAAGGACATGAAGGTGACATTTGAGTTGAGACAAGCTGATAATTGTGAGGTGAGGGCAGTGTCTGTGGACTGAAGGGGAGAGCCAGGAATTACAGGTGGAGAGAAAAATGTGAAGATAGCCAACAAGAGATTGAGACTAGAGAGAGCCAGATAAGAACAAGTCCAGGAATTAGGGGGAGAGTGGATGGGGGAGGGGGCACAGCTCCAGATGCATTTTGTGTCTGGTTAACACTTCCTTTTTGTTGTTGTTGTTGTTGTTTGGTTGGTTGGTTTTGTTTCTTTTTGGTACCAGGAAATGAACCCAGGGGTACTTAAACTCTGGGCCACATCCCCACATTTTTTAATTTTTATTTTTAAAACATGAAATAGTCTCACTAGACTGCTTGCAGCCTTGCTAGGTTGCTGAGGCTGACTTTGAACCTGTGATCTTTCTGCCTCAGCCTCCTGAGCCGTTGGGATTACAGGCATGATCCATCACACACAGCTAATGCTTTCTTTGAGAACTTGTCAATTATTTAATTATATTTATTAATCAAATATTGACCAAGCTCTAGCTATGTGCCTGGAACACTGGCTGCAATTGTCTTCCCAGTTCACTTCAGTGGAGATGGTAAATAATGAGGGTCTCATACTCACTTTTCATTTGAGATACCACTTATATCTCAGAAGGGTATCAAACCCCAAGAGCCTTCTACCTGTACCTGTTTACCAGTGGTCTGGCTGGGATTGCTACATATTATAAAATAACTTTCCCAGAGCTCTTTTCTCCTTTTAATTCCTTCCAGCATTATCTATTTAAATTCATAGGAATTGTTCCTGCCAAAAGAGTCCAAAGAACGGGAAGAGACTGCAAGTTCATTTAAATAACAATGTGGAAATATTTCTGGAAAAAAGGTCACAGACCAAAATGGCAAATATCATCACCCACACCCCACAACTTCCTATACCAACAAGTTCTGTGAATTTTCCAAATAACAATCCTTCCGTGTCCCTATTGAGCTCAGTACAGCCAACCCAAGGTCAAGGTCTGATTAGACCTCTTATGGAAGATGGGATATACAAACAGGGCTGTGGAAGGCATAGTCTCCATCAACTGCAGTTGGTTTGAGCAATCCCTGAAACTTGCTCTTATATTAAGAAATTGATAACGAGGCCCTCACCGGTAGCAAGAAGATTTTTGTCTCCATGAAGCCTCTGCTTTGGTTCTTCAGAAACTAAAAAGATGTCTCTTCTTTGGGGTTGTGTGATATTTTTTACATATGCAGAATAAATCATATTGGCTCCTAAAAAGTCTTGGCATTTGCTGATGCTTTGGATCCCATGAGTTAATCCAACAGATGTAACATCATCAGCACATGGAAAGAACATCTTAGAAGTTTTTTTTTTGTTTTGTTTTGGTTTTTGTTGTTGTTTGATTTACTTTCTCTGATTCAAAGACAACCTGGAAGCAGTATTAATGTCTAAGTTTAGGATATACCTAATACAAAGGTAATTAGGTAGCCTCAAGTTAAAAGTGTCTGTATTTGATGACATAGTTTCTGGAAGGTTCTAGAGCTGGGGATGGGTGGTTGTCTTGAAAACACCCAGACAAAAAGAGCAGACAGCTGAAGACAGAGTGCTGGGCTGCTGGGTTAAGCTCTAGACTGCTGCTGCAGGAAGCCCAGTTTTATCCGGGAGGGAAGTTGTTGCTGGGCAACTGGGAGAATGTGACTCTGAAGCATGTTTGTTGCAACCTGACAGTTCTTAAGCATCAGATGAAAAGAGAGGAAGCTGCCTCAGTGGTGAGGGGACAACCAGAAGGGGTGCCCTGAGTACTAGGAAATGTGTCATGAGTGGAGAATTCCGACTCAGTCACTGGGGGGGGGGGGGGGGGACATGCCCAAACTGTCTCTACTGGAGGAGGTCACTGAGACATGTTGTCTCCCCACTCTGGAGGAACAGCGTCTGAACCAGAGGGTGGGCTCTGGGGTATATGAACAGACAAGTGATGGGACTCTTTTGGCTCAACAAGAAACTAGGTCTTTTTCTCTCCACAGGGTCTTCTGTCCTGGTATCTGTGGCTGATGAAAGCAAAACTGAGTTTGGAATCTAGAGTCAGTTTAAGGTCACTCCACGAGAGAGACCACCCCATAGTCTGAGGGGGTCACAGGAAGGAGCCAAGAGGCCCCCAGGAAAATGGGGAAATTCTTGCTTTGATAAGAACAAAATGGTTTTGGTTTCAAAGTACTTTTCCATCTCTTCCCTAATGTGAATCTCATACATGTATAGAGCGGGTCTTATTGTCTCAATTTTACAGATGGGGGATGGAATCCCCTTTGAATGACAGCAAGTTAGCTGTCAGCCCAGAGCCAGGAAACAGTCTCCAGGCCACTGGCAAATGCTGATGTGCCCCAGTGGGCTGCCCAGCACTCTGATCTTACCAAGGGTCCCATGCTCGGCGAGGGTGGGGGGGTGATGACAACTTCATAAAGAGAATTAAGGAGGACTCTAGCTATATTGAGACCTTTTAGGAAAAGACACATATTAGTAGAAGGGAGCAAAGAAATTTTAATGCAGAAGCTCCTAACCTGGAGTTGGCTTCAGTGGCCCTGTGTGTCCTGTGGGAACTTAAATTCCCTAGGGAAAATATGCAGCACTGGTGTTAGAGTCTCAAAGGTGATTCTAATCCATAAAAAGGTGAAGAACTGGGCTGGGGTTGCGGCTCAGTGGTCGAACACTTACCTCATATATGTGAGGCACTAGGTTGAATTCTTAGCACCACATATAAATAAACGAATAAAATAAAGGTCCATCAACAACTAAAAAAAATTTTTTAACAAAATGGTGAAGACCTACTGTTCTGTAGAGATGGGAGATGTCTGAAGCCAAAATCCTTTCTAAAATTGATTTATGCTGGAGAAAGCCTCATGCCTGTCCAGTGGGTGCACAGACTGTAGTGCTCGCCCTATATTTACTGAATAAAGGCAGAGAACTCAGGTCCCATTACCCTAAGTAACAGCTTTTCTACAGTCTTATCCTACATTGCTTTGTTTTTGACCTATTCATAATTTTTTCTTTTTAAATCCTTAAAATTAACATCTGATTTGTCATGAAAACATGGCCCTGGACTACTGCACACCTGGAGCCTTAGAGAAACCAAGGCAGGCAAATGACAAGCCGTAGGCCTCATCTGCCTTTAGATTAAAGGTCCTCGCCTCGATTTCCTGTCGAAATCCACTCACCCAGGGAAACTTTGATTGTCCTAGGCAGATTTGTAGATGTGAGCAGAAAAAATACTCATGCTATAAATCAAATGTACTTGCTGTGG
Organism: Marmota flaviventris; assembly: GCF_047511675.1. NCBI lineage: Eukaryota > Metazoa > Chordata > Mammalia > Rodentia > Sciuridae > Marmota > Marmota flaviventris. The sequence continues at coordinate 80,238,765 of NC_092507.1, forward strand.
CTTCATAATTGAAAAACACAAAACAAACCTTATTTTCTGGCTCAGTTTTGTTTCTGTCCCACAGCCCTGCTGACCCCTGGTACTGCAGGAATAGGGCCTCTCTCTTTCTTCTCCCCTCCCAAAGCCCTCACGCAGAAAGAAGTGGGAGAAAGTTGACATTCCAAAGATTTAGAAATCGGAAGAAAAAGGAAATCATCAAGTGAAGTCATTAATAGGGCCTCAATGGAAGATCCTGGAGACACTGGGGGCTTTCCCAGAGACTCGTGATAATAGCAGTATCCACCCAAAAATTGAAATGCATAGTTAAAATTTAACAAATTGCAGCAAATGACCCCGGAGAGCAGTGAGCACGGCCAGCTCTCACAGGGCAGTGTGCAGTCCAACCCTGTTTATTCACGAAGCTTCAGGAATTTAGGGAGCACATCCAAGAATGAAGCAGGACATTGATAGGAGCATGTAGTCAGGACCCCAAGACTGAGTCCTTTCTTCTCTGGAATGCAGTGTTCAGCCAGCCCCTGGTCCCAGGGACGTGGGTACAATGGAGTCAGAAAAGTCAAAACCACAGCAGAGTAGGGGCAAAAGGAAAGAGAGCTGAATCATGCCACTCTGGGAGTGTTTGCAAAGCGGGGAACTGTGAGCCAAAAGGCCAGATTTCCTCCATCAACATCCCCGGAGAAGGGGGAGGGGAGGGAAACTCAGATTTCCCAGCAGTATGGCAGGTCTTGGCACCCGCCTCAATTCCCCTGCTGAACTTCCACAAATAAACATTCAAAGCAGAAGGGACAGATTTGCTTCTCAGCAAGATTTCAAAGCTGTGCACCAGAGTTGGAGAGAAAACAGGAAGGATCACAGGGGGAGGAGGAGGAGGAGGAGGGGCAGGCCTGCCTGGGGCCAGATCAGATGGGAAACCTCCCAACCCCTCACCCGAAACTGACGCACCATTTTTTATGAGGTGTGAACATTTCAGGTAGTGTTGGCAGTAATGATACCTTGGGCCCAGTTCAGGGCTGCTGGGTTTCAAGCTGGGGGCGTTAAACCCGAAAAGGCCCCAGGTGAAGACAAGCTCCTTTAAGCTGTCACATGGGAGGTGAAACCAAGAGGAGCTGAATTTCCTTGCATCTGGTTTCTGTTTCCTTTCCCAGCTCACCTAGGTCACCAATTCACGTGTATATGCACAAGTGTGCAAGAGAGCCTGTGTCATCATGCACGAGTGGATGTGTGAATGTGTGCAAGTGCACCTATGTGGATGGGTGGGTTGGAGGAAGGTTGTGGGTACTGCCTTGGGATTATTTGAGGATGACGACACTCACTTTTGACCTCTGAGGGACTGAGGAAAAACACAGCTGGTCACAGTTGGTGCTAACCAACCCCCTCCCATTCTCTCAGCTCCACAGGTTTCCCGGTCTGGGAGGTTGCACCCCCACACACACACACTCCCATCTCTGCTCCTTACACAGCAGGGGCAGGTGCTGTCACAGTGGTTTACTGATATTTCCCCTCTTTTTTTGTTAATGATAACTGACTTGGCATTTAATAAAAACTTATTTATACATTGGCTACATACACATGAGAAACAGCCCAGGAGAACAGACGGCTCAGCACTCCCTTGCTGAAAATAAGTGTGGATGTGCGCCAACCAGCTGCAATAACAGCCTGGGCCCAGAGAGGCCGGCCTGTGCTTCTCTCACAGGGTCGGCAGTTGGCCCTGTGCCTCTCTGTGCCTGCCTCAGGGTCATTTTCCTAAAAACATGAATAGGATGAGTACAGGAGCAATAAAGTAAAAATCCCACCCTAATGCCTGTTATTTCTTTTAAGTCATTTATTTGTAATTTTAAAAAAAATTAGCTGCTCTATCCATTTGTCCAACTGAAAAGCACATTTCAAAGGGCACCAGAGGACTACATGAGGTGCTTGTTCTTTGGAGCCCAACTGTATGTTCTGGTCAGGTCTTTCCCTACAGAGGTAGAAGCAGGAGTGAAAGGTTGGCAGGTAGGGACAGTCCTCAGAGGCCACCAGAGGCTCACCTCTGCTGGGTGTTCTCTAGAGTCTCTGGGTCCACTCTCCATCTGCAACTCTCTGACTTTGTAAAGAGAATAGGAGGAGGAAGCATCTCTACAGTGCTTCAGTCTCATAGGTGATCAAATGAAATGCTTTGAAGCCTCAGAGGCATTTGAGGGTACAATTCTTACTGTGCTTGGTCCACAAAACCAGAGATGTAAGTCAAACTCCTATGTTCTAGGTCAGTGATTCTCATCCCCAGCTGGACTTTGGAATTATCGGGAAAACTCTAAAAAATATTGAAATACAAAGTTGTATCAACAGATTCAGAATCTTTGAGGTTGGGGCCGGCCAGGTATAGTTTTTAAAGCTCCTTAAGTGATTCCATGTGCAGCAAGTCTAGGAAGCGCTGTCCTGAGGGACAGATGTTGGTGCTGGTCTTTCCAAGCTATGCTGCGGTGAACCAGCTTAGTTGCTTAACTCCAATATGTGAGTTCAGTGAGGATGGGAGGCTCATGGCTTGAACATTGGCCTTGGTGCAGGGGCTGGTGCCTGGCAGCTGTCTGCTGTAGGTGTGAGCATGTGAACACACGTGGAGGTGGTACACAAGCACCCAAGACCTACAAGAGGTTAGTGGGGCAATTGGCCAAAGTTAGCCTCTGCTTTCTGAACTCAAGCACTTATCAGGGCAGCCCATAAGGACAGAAAGAAAGACGTTCTGGTCTAAGAAGTAGCTTTTTAAAGTCAGTGGTCTGTTGGGGTTTACTGCAGTTTACATCTTGAGTGTTTCCCAAAGGTGTATGTGTTAAATGCTTGGTCCCCAGTGCTACTGGGAGGTGGTGGGACCTTTAAGAGGTGAGGCCTAGTGGGAGGTCTTTGGGTCCTTGGGAGGAGATAGCGGGACCCCACTCCATTCTCTCTACCTCCCTCTCTCATTTGCTTATTGGCCATAGGGTGAGCAGTTTTGCTCCACACATGTTTCTGCCATGATGTGCAACCTTACCACGAGTCCAAAAGCAATGGGGCCAACTAAACATGGACTGGAACCTCCAAAAGTGTGAACTAAAATAAACCTTTTTTCTTTATAAGTTTTTTTTTCCAGGTATTTGTAATAGTAATGGCAATCTGATCAACACAAATTCCAGTCACTAATGGAAAATTTTGCCCAGGTGCCCCCTTATCCTGCCACACTCAGGATTGTCTCCCAGAATTGATGGTCATGCCCCAGGAAGTAAATTTATCAGCAGCCAAGGTGCTTCAAGAAGAGAAGCATGACCTGGTCTTCCTCTTACTGACAAGAATATTGCAAAGTACTGGGCACCTAAGCAACCAGGCCCCTGCTTACCCCAGCATGCTGGTACCCTTCATTCTGTTCCATGGGAGCACACAGGTCTTGGCTCTGCAACATAGGCACTGTCTCCTGGCTGTCTGGGTAAAACTGCCCAGAATAAGGCACCTTTGTCATCTTACTCTTCTATCTAATTATTAAACAAACCAAAGAGTGAATCTAAAATCAGTTTCCTTTTGAAACTGGACGGAGATGTTTGGACCACATTGCTTTTTATTCTTTCTGCACCAAAGAAAGCCTAGAGACCTTTTCTGAGGCCCAGACCCTGAGCAATGAGGGCATCCCCAGATTCTGACCCCTCTTCCCTACCTGATGAGCTAGGGAAATATGTAGAGTAGCTTCCAAGGGAAAGCCCAGTTTCAAAGGGATTCAGAATGAACTCTTCCAGAAACTGTGGGGTCTTGTTTTATTTTGTTTCATTTTTTTTCAAGCCTTAAAGACAAGCTGAGAGTGGGTTTTCTGGAGACTTGAGAGAGCAAGCAAAAAGTAGACAAAATAAAATTATTTAATCAATTCTTAGAATTGACATTCCTCACAACACAGTTCCAGAAATTAAAATATAGGCAAAAGAAAAACACAATTTAGTGCTAGAAATCCTACATTTTGTCTCCAAAGCATTCTGAGTGTTGGTAGAAAGGGTGGCCCACAGGGACCATGAATCTCCTGAGGCCTAAGGCTGCTAAAGAATGCAAATAATATCAACCTAGTGATGATGATTGTGTGGAAAAAGTAAACAACTATTTATAGGTCCCCAAAGAAATGTAATTAGCACAATTAATTCTTCTGGGTTCAAACATTATTCTGTGTTTTAATGGGCCAAAGGAAGCTCTGCATCTTTCACCAACCTCTCTGATGATTTTCAAGCACCCTATAGCCTGACAGTCCCTGCACAGCCCCTCCTTTATAATATTCCCTCTTATTTTATCCTTCTAGCAAAGAAGGAAATAGTTTTAGGTCGAGTAGATTCTCTGGGATGCCATTCTAGTACAGAAGATTGAGCTAGATCAGAGCTGTGAGACATGAAAATTTCTGTTATTTTCTTAGAAACAGCCATTGGTGGGGGAATGTGGGTCAAGACCAGGTCCAGAAGAAAGAGCATGAAGTCCTCATTTATTAAAATTTATTAAATGCCTTACATATAGTTTTTTTGTCTGTATCTTTGTAAATGAATTTATTAAGTATTATATAGATAAATAATGAGGCTAGGAAAGTTTCAATATCTTGCCACAATCACAGAAGTCAAACCAGGCCTTCTTCTTTCCTTTTTTTTTTTTTTTTTTTGTACCAGAGATTGAACCCAGGGATGCTTAACCACTGAGCCACATCCCCAGCCAAGATAGGATCTTGTTAAGTTGTTTAGAGCCTCACTATGTTGCTAAGGCTGGCTTTGAACTGGTGATCCTCCTGTCTCAGTTTCCTGAGCCGCTGAGATTACAGGTGTGCAACACCAAACCTGGCTTCTTTCTTAACCACATTGCTACAGGTGTTGGGGAGCACTCAGCCCACATTTGGAATAAACACACACCTGTCACAATACCTAATGCTGAAGCTCCTGTGACTCCTGGGTCACTAGGCCAATGTTCTAAAAATCATATTGGTCAAGATTTCTTGGGCCCCTGGAGCCTGGAGCTTCCTCCAGGCTTGTTCTGAACACTAGGTTCACACCTCCACCAGTGTCAATTCATGAGTCCCAGATGCTGCCTGCCCCACGAGTCACCCTTCCCTTACCACATGGAAGAGCTTGAAGAAGTCCACATTGGCATACAGAGTGTCTTCTATCCACTGTAGGGTGCCCTGGGAGAGGGAATACAGGGCATCACGCACAGCCCACGCCCCATGACGCTGGCCAAAGATGATGAAGCGCTCCAGGAGGGCTACATTGCAGGCGATGTCCTTCAGCACCAGGTCTGGGACTCCGTGAGCAAACTGCAGGGGAGAGAGGCAACACTGAACTCTCCTGGTGGTAGGAAATCACTGCCCGCCCCCCACTCAAAGATGCCCACATCCTAACCCAAAGGACCAGTGAATATATTATATTCTAATACAAAGGGAATTAAGATTGCTGATGGATTAAGTTTGCTAATTAGCTACCTAACTAGATCAGCAGGTTATTTGGATTTATCTGGTTGGGCCCAATATAATCCTTGAAATGTGGAAGAAGATAGAAGAAACAGCGTCAGAAGAATATGATGTGAGATAGGCTTGGTGGGCCACTGCTGGCCTTGCAGATTGAGGGGGACCACAAGCCAAGGAACATGGACATTGTCTAGATGCTGGAAAAGGTAAGAAAATAGATTTTCCTTTAGATCCCCAGTAAAGGTACCTGGTACCTGGTACCTTGACTCTCATATTTCTCTCCTCTAGAATCATAAGAAAATATATTGGTGTTGTTTTAAACCATTAAGTTTGCAGTACTTTGTTTCAGTGGCAATAGAAAACCCAGACACTCCCCAAGCCTCACTTAATCAGAGAAACTTTTAGAATGTGAGAGATCCCTTTCTCTACATGTGATGCCAAGGTGCCATGGAGACCTCCCCCGGAGGCTGAGGTGGAGGAGTTGTGACAAGACACTTGTGGTGGTTCTCATAAAAACACCAGTTGCCCAGTGAAATCTGAATTTTGGGTGAATAATGAATAATTTTAGTATAAGTGTGTCCCAAATAGGGTCTAAATGGAATGTAATTATGCTTGAGTTTTTTGGTCACTTGTCTGATATTCAGATTTAACTAGTTATCCTTTTTTGGATCTGTGCCCCCCCCCAAGGCCTGCGTATCCTACTACTCTCACCAAGCTCTTAGGGAGCCCATAGACAGTGACTCCTGAAACATCATGCCCATGTTGGTCTCCAGAGGCTAAGGGGCCAAGGGAAGGGCATCAACCATGGTCAGAGGCCTTGGCCACCCAGCACAGTGCCTGGCCTCCTGGAGTCCTGGATCCACTGCAGTGAACAAGACCTTGAGGGTCATGAACGAATGAGATTGTCTGGGCACTGCGTTCTCCTCATGGCTTCCAGTTACATGGTTCTCTGGCAGAACAGGTCCAGCTTTGCCACCTGCTGCATGGGGACCGGCAGACCTCCACCTGGACAAGCCTGGTCCCTACACAAAGTACAAGTCACTGCTGATGGTGGATCAGCTCTGTACTCCCTCACCTAGTGACAGGCTGCATGTGCCCACAGAGCCTTCCAGCTTTGCTCACAGCCACTTTTCCAAGGCACAACCCATCCTCATCTCTAATTCCAGAGGCTAAAACATTCCAAGGTGGAGGATATCAATCAACTCATTTTGTCCAAGCCTTTCACATTCCCAAAGAGGAAGTGATGGAGGAAGGATCAAGTGACTTGAGAAACTCACATAGCCAGCCAGGGAGAAAACTGGGACACCATGAAGGTCCCACTCACTGGTCACTCTCTCTCAATGCCCACTCACTGGCTTCTCACTATGCAGCCACCAGAGAGTGAGTGGAATGAATAAGGCCAATTTCTTGGCCTCTTAGAGGCTCTTCAACTAGCTAGAAATGCAGGCATCTAAATATCAGAAATTCTAGATTAAACACAATGAAACCAGAACACAGAGGAGGGATAGTTAAGTAGAGCTAGGAAAAGCTGTCAGTGCTCACTGAATCTTCACTGTGTCAGGCACCATTCTGAATACTTCACATTTATTAGTTCTATGAGTTCCACACAACCACCAATACAGAGTAAGCACTTTATTATTTTCATTTACAAATGAGGAAACAGGCACAGAGTAGCTCATTAATTTGCCTGAGGTCGCACAGTTAAGTGTGTGACCCTGCTGAGATCTGAACCCAGAGCTTAACCCGTACCTCTTGGCCCTCTGGTGAATAGGGAAGAAGGAGAGGGCAGGGCAAAGAAGGGAGGCTTATGGATGTTTTCACTGGGGAGGTAGCATTTGAGCTGGGCCTTAAAGTATGTTCAAGAGTTTCCAAGGCTGGGGGAAGAACTGGTATGAGCCAGAGAACTGCACTACTCTTGTTGTCTAACAATTCCCTAAATGAAGAGAGGGGGTGATGAGACTCCCTTTGGAGCTGTGCTCAGATACCAGACAGAAAGGACCAGGAAGGATATCTGCTCCTGATGATAGACAGCAAAAACTCCCTGCTTGATGGGGACAATCTTGGGCAGCAGAGAACAGGATGCACTGATGAGGAATCACAGAGCTGGATGGAGACCCAGGTTTGAGATTGGGAACTAGAAGAAAGGCTGAGCAGCAAGGTGGGCCTGGCCACCCAGGGGGAGCCCGGTCCACAGGAATGGCCTCGGCAAAGGCAAGAGGTGCTGGGCTCAGGAGGGCATCAGCTACTCAGCCAGTGACACATGATAGAGGCACAACCTGGTGACCTCAGCCTCTTGTCCTCCCCATGAAAGCCCTCAGCCCTGAAGCCAGCATCTAGAGCTCCAAGTCACCTCAGTAGGAACTCTAAAGAAATTTCCCCTAAATTCCTGCCCTTATCGCCATCTCCCTTTAATTACCAACTGGAAATTGTCACAGGCATTGCCGGGACTGGAGTTTTATGAGCTGGAGAGAAAGTAAAGGGGAAAATGAGCAATCGGTGCCGCTGACACCTCTCCTTGGGTGGGGGAGAGTGGGAAGCCTGGCAGCACCAGGCAGCCAGCCCTGCCTCCCAGGGCCTCTTCAGGAGTCAACCCTATTTCCCTTCTCAAGTTTCAGTGAAAACCTTAGGGTCTGAGCAGGCGGGGCTCCCTAACTGTGGTGCAGGAACCAGGGAGAAAATTGTCTTCACTAAGCCAATACCCCACAGGCAGGCTGAGGTCCTCTCTCGCCCCTCCATCCCCTCTCTCCCAGGGCTCCTCACACTGAATACCCACCCACCCTGGAGCCTGGGCTGGGGCCCCTGGAAGGCCCCAAGTGAGTAGTCGCTCTCATACCTGAGTTACCTAGAGGGCTTGCTAAAACAGACAGCAGGGCCTCATCCCCAGAGCTTTGGACTCAACCCATCTGGGGTTGGGGCTTGGAAAATTCACACTCCTAACAAGCACCCAAGTATGGCTGGTGCTACTGGTCTTTGAACTTTGAGAACCCCTGGATCATCTTAAGAAACTCAGGATTAGCAAAGAGAAGACCTGGATTTTGCTCTGACTGTGGCTCTGACAATTGTGTGCAAAATCACTCCATCACCAGACACTTGTCTCCCGTCTGCTATTTGACCCATCTCAGGATTATCATGAAGGTCAAAAGAGCCAAAAGATGTGAATGTCATATGACTGTGGTAAAAATGCTCTGTTTAAATAGAGGAAATTATTAAAGTGGATAAAACAAATTTGGAGAGGTATATAGATCAGAAATGTGCTAGGACTGTAGAAGAGGTTGCCTGGCACTGGGAAGAGAGCGGCCCAGGAAAGCAGAGATTGGCCCTTCTGTGGCCATCATCAGATTCTGTACCCTAGGGAGGGTGACTTCAGTCCACAAAGACTGCACTGCCCATTCTCAGCAGGAGCTGAAGGTATTTCAGTGGCTGCCTTCTCATCAGGAGGGCCGCTCAAATACACCTTTCAGGACGTGCTTCCCTGACCGTCCCCCTTAAACTGCCCCCTCCCACAGCCCTCCTGTCCCCTCCCAACAGCTCCTGACAAGTGTGAGACACATGCCAGAGTCTCTGCCTGCGTGACTACCTCCTATCACCCCACTGGAATGTGAGCTCCTGAGCCAGGGGCTTTGCTTACTGCCTTCACGCTGGATTCTAAGTACCTACAACTGTCTCTAAATATTTGGTTAGTGGATGATTAGACAGACCTCGGTTTCCTTAGCCACTACAGGGGAGGTGAAGCCACAGGATGGCTCAGTTTCCTCTCAGTTATGAAAACCTGCTGAGTTTTAAGCCTTGTGAGGTCATGTGTGCTTCAGATCTTGTGATGGGAATTCTGGTCATCTCCATGACCCCCAGGTATCTTTCCAAATATAGGGCATCAGTCATGGACTCTGAATGGGAAAGCAAAAAAGAAAAGAAAAAGCAAAGGTCTCCCTTGATTTTAGCAGGCACTGTGCTTACCCCTCCCCTCCAGAGACCACTGACCAAGGACACCCCTCTACCTCCTCCACATGGACTCGGGAGTTGACCAGCAGGTAGACAACTGAGCTGGACAGGCCAATGTTTTTAATAAGAAATAGGGTCAGCGCCTCTTCATCTTTCAGGATATTCCAAATGCGTATTCCTCGTCCTGTGTATGAGTGAGAAAAAGAACAGGTGTTGAAGGGGAGATGGATCAAAAAAAGGAACATAGGTAGAGCTGGTGGGAAATGTTCTAACTTGGCACTCAGGGGAAGCCTCCATTCTTGGGTTCCCTGGGAGCAGCTGGAGGTCCAGCCTCTTGCCTGTGGTCATCACCAACACAGTCACAGTATCTACTGTGGAGGCAGCTGGACACAGTTCAGTGGGAAGGCACAGAAGGTGGGGAAGGATAGCCCAGGGTGGGTGTCAGATGCTTTGTGGGGCTGGTGCAGGACAGTGGCTCTCAACAGGGGACAAGGGGTGGAGAAGATACAGCTGGGCAATTTTGTCCCTGGGGAATATTTGGCAATATCTGTAGATATTTTTGGTTGTCACAGCTGGGACAGTGCTCATTCCACAATACATAGCACAATTCCTCTCCAAACAAAGAATTATCTGGCCCCCAATTTTAATGGTGCTGAGGTTGAGAAATCCTGGTCTAGGATTGGAGGACATAGGTCATTTGTCCACAATGCAGTTGTCATGGGGTAGAGGACCCTTCTTGGAGTTTCTGTACTCTCAGCTCAGGCTCCAAGCTCAGGACACTGGTGTGGACAAAGGGGAAGGGATATGAAGGGCAAGAAAGGCTTCAAGTGGAAAGAGGAGAGCCAACCTCTTGCCTGGGCTTGTCCTGGTCAGACTCAGTCACATTCTCTCCAGCTTCTCTCAAAACCTGCTGGAAGCAGGAATCCCCTTATAAGGAGACAGAAAGAACTCCTAACAGTCAAGATGATGGGGGGCCTCTCTGTGGCCACACTCTCCACATTTACCTCATGGGATCCTCGTGGGGTGACATGGGTTAAAGAATGTGAAGCGCTTAGCTTCAAGCCTGAACACAGTCTCAATAGATGCTTATTCTGAGGGCACTGATACTATTCCTATCCCTCCCAGGGGCTTTACACTAGCACCTGCCTCCTCCTGGGGCTAATGCTCAGTTCATGAGATTCCTCAAGTGGTTCATGCTATAGTTCATGAGATGCACTGGCCAGAGACGAGCTTATGGGCCAGACATCCATGAAGTCATCTCAACATGAAGGCAAAGTGCCTATCTGTACCTCCATGTTCTGCAGGAGCCTGGCTCACTGCTTAGCTCCTAGTTCTTCTCCAACTAGCTTTAATGATCTGATATCCCTGCTCCTTCCGGCAAACCACCCTCTCTCTAGCCCCATTCTTCCTCCCCAGGCAGCTGTGAAGCCGCCTCCGAGTGCCTGACAGCTTTCTTTTCATTTTTCTGTGTGACTGTCCCTGTACAACACCTTGTCCAGATCAATGTTGCTGACAATTTCCTCTTAAAGGGATATAGGCCAATCCCACAGGCCTGGCCCTGAGGTAGGGCAAGGGTAACTGGGCCTGAGGCTCCCCCACAAAGGCCTTTCTGGTCTTAATGGGTCCCCTGGGGTTATGCCAACGGTTGGCCCATTGTCAGTCCTTTTTGCACAGGAAAATGCAAGGCTTTGGGCGACCTGAACGTAGGACCGCATGGGAGTAGGAGGGCTCTGAAAAGACCTGTTGTATTTTCCTCTTATATATAAATCTTGTCATCTTCCAAACAGCTCCATCTGCTTTCCTGCTTCCTCTGGGGCACCAGCTCAATTGCTCTTCTCCCAATTACCCCTTTATACAGCCTTATATACTCCAGCAACACACACATACACAGAGCCTTTTTTTTTTCCAGTTCTAGAGATTGAACTCAAGTTCTTGCACATGCTAGGTATGCACCCAGCTACATCTCCAAGCCTTTTTATTTTGAGACAGTCTTGTTAAGATGCCGGGTTGGTGGTCTCCTACTACAACCTCTCAAGGAGCCAGGATTATAGGAGCACATGACCTTTTAAGAGTTGAGGGCTCTGGGTCCTGCTTTTATTACACTCCTCATCTCACCTAGAAGTGGTGGGCACACTAAGGTAAATCCTTGAGGTCACCTCTCTCTGATACCCGGCATCAGGTCCTGATACAGAATCAGGGCCTCCATCAATGTCTGTTGAATGACTCAAAGCACTCAATAAATACCCTTGGACTTGACCTGAGAGTCAGAACCCATTTGACTGTTTATCTCTTAGTTACTCTTTAACATACTCAGTTGACATTCTTGTAGGGAGAAGGGGCAGAGACAGGGAACTGGAAGTCATTTTGCCCCAAAATCAACAATATACCTCAGGTGACTGGCCTGCTGTGACCCTGGGGAGAAGGGCAGGAGCTGCAGGTTCAACATCCACCTGAGGAGGGGGCAGGGCCAAAGTGTAAGAGGGGCCACACCAGGCAGCAAGTTCACTAGATTCCAGAGGGAGTAATGTGAACTGGGGGCCTGAGGAGAGAAAAGTACATTTCATTTAAAATGTGGTTCTTCTTGTTCTCTTCCCTGGGAAGATTAGAGGCTGGGGGCAGGGGTGGAGGGGCGCTGAGGGCTGGGTGGGAAGGAAGCCAGGAGAATGCATGAGGCTGTGGGAAGAGGGGGTTTAGAGGGGATGGGAGACCACAGAGCTTGCTGGGTGCAGGGGACGGCCCCTCCTCCTGTCTGGGTTTTCACCGTAACCCTCCCCTGCTGAGAATGCAGCACTACAGGTTTGCCATGAAAGGAAAATGCTGTCTGGCCATCACGGGCATACTTTCCCAGGTGACCCAGAGCTTACAGGCGAAAGCACACCCCAGTCTCACCACCCACTGTGCTTTCAAAGACTCAGCATTTCAGTGAAGCTTCCCAGGGAACTCCCTTACTTAGGGATGGACCCCTCTCCCTGTTCGTAGCCATCTTCATTCTGTAGATTCTGTTCCCAGGCTTTGGGGAAGCTCTGCTGGCCTTCGCTGACCTTTTGTCCCCAGGCCTGTTCTCCTTTAAGAAATCCTCCCCACAGCCTGGAGGCCCAAAGAAAGAGCATCCTGCATGCCAATTCACAATTAGTCCTGCTCTTGGGTTAGGCAATATTGATTTTGATTCTCATATACACTTGTAAAGCCACAGAGAAATTGTGGTCTGGAATTACTTTCCTTACACTTCCTCTAGCCAGATTCAATTTGATGATCAGACACTTAAATGAAAAGTCTGCCTCATCATAGACTCCGCGGGATGAAAGCCGGTGCAGAGTTGCTCCAGGAGTTGGGCAGCCCACGTGCAGTTCATCTGCTTGTTTAACCTTGGAAAAAACACTTTCTGGTTGTGTGTCCTTTGTTTTCTTCCTATTAAAATGCTAATATGTTCCACTATTTTGGGTCCTTCAAATTTGAACTAACTAAAACAAGCTCTTCTATCCAGAGCAGCAAAGAATGTAGTGCTTGTAATCTAGTTTGTAGAAAATGACTACATAAAGTATGTGCTTTACTATTTTTAAAAACAATTATATGCAATTAAAGGATCTTAACATACCAATCTGCACATACTCCTGCATTTTCTTGCTTCCACAGGAAAAAAGACAGAAGATGGCAAGATGGGAGGAGGGTCACATTCTCTCTGGGAGAAGCACACCACCCCCACCCCCCCACTGGTTCCCTCCACCAGGCTCCTACACTGGCTGGGTCATTGTCTGTTACACTTCTGCTCTGCTCCCTAAGTCCTCTAAGTCCACACAGCCTGGTTCATCTCCACCCCCAGATACTAGCCTGGTGCCTGGCTCACAGTAGGTACAGGTATCTGCTAAATGTCAAGGGAGTTGTACCACAAGCTTGGGTTGAGGAGGGCCTGAATCAAACCACTCTCCTGCTTCCATTGTTTGGAATCTGGAGCAGAAGCTGTTGTGTCCAGCTGCCCCTGTCTCTTGGTAGTCCCTTGCTGGTCCCTTTCTGTATTGTTGTCATCCACCAAGGTCATCCTTAAAGTCACTTTCCCTATCCCCCATAACCTGAGCTCCCTGCAACTCCAAACTGCTGGAATTGCTGCATTGGAAGTCTCCCAGCTCCTCCCCAGAACCATCTTTACCCACTAGCAGCCTTTCCTTGGAGGCCACTCTCTGCCCCAAAACCTGCAGGAACCTCTGGATTCTTGGGGCTCTATTTCCTCACAGCCACTCATTTACCTGCCTCTCAGGGAATGGATTCCAACTGCCACATCCAGTCCCTCCCAAACACTGCAGGCAGACATCCACTCATACTCTTTAAAAGACATGTGGGTGTTGATACTGTTGTTGGGCTTTTGTTTGTTTCTTGTTTTCCCCTGGAGAGAAGAGACCCCCAAGGGAGCCCCTCCATCCCTCCTCTCTTGTTGTTGCTTCCTACCAGGGCATCCAGCTCCTCCTCTCTTCCTGTACGACCTCTGTGTCTGCATGATGGCCACAGCCTGGCCTCACCGCCCTTTGCCTTTCCCTCACCATGCACCTTTCTTCTGCTGCACTTGACCCACGGCCACCCTTGGGCTCGTATTCTCACCCCATCCTGCCTGGAAGCCTTCACAATCCTAAAGTTGAATATATCACTCTCTAATTATTAATCCTTTCATCTTGCTCATGTTCTCAGTCACTTAAACAGGGTCATGGAATGCACCAAGATGGATGAAGCAGGTGCCAGGCCAGTGAACACTGAGAACGCTGAAGACCAGCTTACCTACAATTCTCTCAGGGTGAGTCCGCAGGGTGTCCATGAACTAGGACAAGGTGCGGAGCTCTGTCCAAACCTGGCCAAAGTGCTGGCTTTTTGGTGCATTCATGAGGAGTTCTTGAAAATATCGATACACTCTTGCCAAGCTGTAAGAACAAAACCTCATTAATAAAGAAATAGCTGTCATTTTCATAATATTATTAATACCTTGTGCTATTTGTTAAAATAGGGTGCTTGATTTAGCTATTATGTTGTCTCTTTACAATTCTGCAGGACAAAAGGAAAAAAAGATTATTTTTTTTAACACTCTCTTGCAAATGTAGGACAACAGATTGGGGTAGTGAGTGATTTGTCCAGTCCTTCAGTTTGGGCAGGGCCAGGTAACTTGTTAACCCCATGCTGTCTACATCACTTGTCCTGAGAAACTTTAAACTTGGTAGAGCTTTTTAGAATATTGATGTTGGTGGATATTACTGGAGGTTCTTCCAGCCTTCTCCCACTTCTCTGAGACCTACCCCATATCCATTTATGGGGGTAGGCTCTGACAGGCATGCTTCATCCACAAGGAACCCCCTGTGTATGTGTGTGCACACGCATACACACACATTCACACCCCTTTACTAAGGCTGATTGGACAGGGAGAATAAAACTGAGACAACCAAAGTTATTCCCAGGAACTTAAACAGGATTCAGGGTGCTCTTCTGATTGCTCAAGTCAAAATGCTGTGAACTGGGTGATTGGCACAGCCTGGCCTTCTAGGAGGAGGGGAGACTGGTCTATGTAAAGAGGTGAGTGTGTGGATGAACAGAGACAGGCCGAGAGGCTGGACCTCAAAGTTCAGTCTGGAAGAGCAGAAGAAGCAGCTCCTGACAGCTCTCCAGCTCTTGCCCCTCCTCTCCTGAGGCCTGTCTTTACCCTAGTCTTTGTGAGAAGGTCTAAATCATGTATCCAAATCATGTATTTCTTTCTGGACCTTAAGCTCATTGGAATGGGTTCTGTGCCTTGTTAGTAAGAGTAGTTTGAATAAGCCATTATTTCATCTACAATGTGCATATGAAATGTGAACCCAGATTTCCTGGTTCAAAGGTCAAGGACAGCTGGGGTCTGGAGCCCCCTTCCCGACTCCTACCCCTCAGTCTTCCCCAGTAACACACACACACACACACACACACACACACACAAGGCTAGGGCCAATTCCACTGAAACTCCTGTTGCCTCTACCTACTGGTATCCAAGGTTTCCTGATCCCACCACATAGCACCATAGGATCTCTCTGGATGGGTAGGCTCTTCTGTTCAGAGGCCTCAAGGAGTCTCAAGCTGAAAGTATAGACTTTAAAGCTTCACGATGATGTTTGCTGATTATGTTTTAATCAACTTTTTTGCTGCTATGATTAAAATACCTGACAAGAACAATTTTAGAGGAAGAAAGGTTTATTTGAGGGCTCATGGTTTCTGAGGTCTCAGTCCATAGAACAGCCAGCTCCATTCCTCAAGGCTCAAGGTAAGGCAGAAGAACATCATGGTGGAAGAGTGTGGCAGAGGTAAGTGGCTCTGATGATGAGCAGGAATCAGAGAGAGACTCCACTTGCCAAATATAAAATATACACATATACACCCCAAAGGCATGCCCCCAGTGACCACCTCCTCCAACCACACCCTCCCTGCCTTCAGTTTCCACTCAGTTAATTCACCATTAGGAGATTAATTCACTGATTAGATTAAGGGTCTCCTAACCCAGTAATTTCTTCTCTAAACCTTCCTGAATTGTCTCATATATCCAAACCATCACACAGCATGAGAGCCCAGCTAAAACATTTCCTCTTCAAATTTCCTGGGAAGAGAAGAATGTTGACCCCTCCTTATCTTCTGATAATCCAGGGACATTTACCCTATGATATTTATCAGCAAACAGATAAATAACTGAGGCTCACAGACCATACAGTCTCTGTCGAAGCTACTCAACTCTGCCATTATGGAGCAAAAACAGCCATAACTTGTTCCCAGTGGGAAAGGCCACCTCAAAGCATTAGTCTGACCTATTAAAAGTTGTTTTTCAAAATGTAAATGTGGGTTTGTTCTGGCGGAATTTTGCTGAGCTTCCCTGTTATGGATTGGACTTGGAATCTCCTCCAAAGTCTCATTGGCACAGAAGTGGGACTTCTAGGCAATGATTGGATCATCAGGACTCTGACTTCATTCATGAATTCATTTGATGGATTAATCCATTGTTAACTGAATGGAAGTAGCTTACCAGGGACACGCCCTGGAAGGGTTTATCTTCTTCCCAGCACCCCCGCCCCCCTTCTTCTTTGCTGCTATGACCTGATGAGCTTCTCTCTATCATGTCCTTCCACCATGATGTTCCCCTTCACCTCAGGTCCAAAGCAATGGAACCAGTGGCCCATGGACTGAAACTTTACAAGCCAAAATAAACTTTTCCTCCTCCAACTTGTTTGTGTGGGGCTGTTTGGTTACAGTAATGAAAACTTGACTAACGTATTCTCTAATGAAAAAATTGAAGTCACCAAATACCTCACTTTCCATCTGAGCTGGTGTGTATAGGAATAGGGTCCAGCCCAATCCCCTGTAAGCCCTTGTAGGTGACCTTCAGATTTAACCTTTGCAGGTGCAGCTCAAGGTCAGAACAGCAGGTGGAGGATGGTTCTGTCCTTATGCCTGAGCCTCTGTGTATAGGTCATGCCCACATTATGTCCTCCCAGTACTCTAAGAGGGAATTCCAAAGGTAGACTCTTGTCCTAAGGAATTTGACTTGAAATTCAACCTCAGACCAGAAATTACTAACCTGGACTCCACAAGTTCCCTGAGCTCACACACACAATGTCGTGATTTGTGCTCCAATTGGCTCCGATTTTTGTGGGAGAGGGCTTATCTATTTTCATCAGCTTTTTGGAAAGGTCTTTAGCCCCCAGGTTAAGAATCACTACCCTCAAGCCATATCCCAAGATCTTGCCTCTCAAAGGCACCAATGGCAATTACAACAGAGGATTTGGAATTGGTCATTTCCCCCTAAGAAGTAAGCCTGATTTCTTTTATCCTCACAAGAATCCCTGACATTTTTCTTTAGCCCTTAGATGTCTAAGAAAGTTTTTAAAGAAACAGAGGGGTGTTGAGTTGACTAGGGTGAAAAGCAAGGGGAAGAGGGTTTTTCTCACTCAGAGATTCCACCCAAGAAGATGGACGAGCATGATACAGTGGACATGTCACAGTAAGGGATTGCCATCGGATTCCAGGTCACATTTGCGGAACATAAGGACCAAGAAATCATGTCCATGTGGACTTCATTTGAACCATTTTCCCCAAGTGCTCTGCCAGTTAGTAGAATGCTTCAGGAAAGAATCCTCCTGGGCCCTGAAAGGTCAGGGGTTTAGCAATCCATGAGGCTTGCTTTCAGTGCTACAGGCTCTGCGTGTGCAGGCACGTGCATCTACTGCTGTGCATGCGGAGAATGAAAGGGTGTGCAACTTCCTCCCCATGCAGTGGGAATCTTGGTACTTACATGGAGTTATAGTTTGACACAATTCCAGGAGATTCTCCTGGGGTGGGGCTTTGAAAAAAAGGATTGTTCACATTGCAGAAAATCCCCTGGAGCCATAGCAACATTCCTCCTGAGGGCATCTCCTTGTTGGGAAAATGACCTTTGAAACAGGAAATGAAGACAAGAAGGATTTAGCTATGGAGACCAAGCAGGACACAGGCCCTAGGAGGAGGGTCTTTTTGGGGAAAGAGCAGGGCCCCTCTGGTGCTCTGCTTTATTCATGGCTTAAGAAGCAGGAGCATTTAAACTAGGTCAGGCCTATGTGGGGTGCTGCAGCCAGTCTGTTCTCTCAAGCTCTGGTAGAGTGAGGAGACAGACAAATGTTGTCACAGAGGCATGGA
This sequence comes from Marmota flaviventris, assembly GCF_047511675.1. Lineage (NCBI taxonomy): Eukaryota > Metazoa > Chordata > Mammalia > Rodentia > Sciuridae > Marmota > Marmota flaviventris. Next base: position 80,256,784 of record NC_092507.1, read on the forward strand.
CAGAAGTGCAGGGCACAGATCACTCTGTGGTAAGAGGTGTGCAGAGGTGTTAGCTCAAGGAGGCTCCACCAGGTGCCTAAGGAGAGGAGGCCCCTGTCTTCCTTCTGCAACTGTGTGGAGCACCTACCCCCCACACAAGCTGCAGTGTTGCAGAATAATGGCTCCTGGCCCGGTGAGGTGAGGAATTCAGAGTTTGCTGGACAGGAGGCTGACTGAGAGATGGAGGCTGGAGACTCATGAACCAGAGGTCAAAGACCAAGACCAGAAGACCAAGCAGTTTCCAAAATTCTTGAGCCCTCCACATCCAGAAGGTGCAGGCTTTCCCAGAGGGTGATAGTACGTAAGGAGCCCCATCCACAAGGTTTATTAAAGGTCCTCAGACACCTCAGGGCTCCAAGAAATAATATTTGGTTAAGTATGATTTTATAGCATACCCTCTCATTTTTCTCTAGCATCATGTATAATGTATCTCTAAACAGTTTTCTTTTATTGAAAAATAGAATTAAATTGATCTAATTTAGAGAACTCATCTGTAGCCTCTTCTATTTTAAATGGGTAAGAGTTTAGGTATACGTTAAAAAATTTGCCTTTCGTTATTATGTACACATATTTGCTTAGAATGTGTAGGATTAAAAATTAGAATTTGTGTAAAACTGATGGATCTATTTATTGGTACATCGATAAGCAGAGGGATCCCTGTGCCCCCACCCCCAAGACCTTCCTGAATGACAGGCCCTGCAGAGTCTCCCAGGATGCTCCAGGCTCACATTCGTGATGACTGTAGAGCGGGTTGGCATTCCTCAGCCAGATCAAGACCAGAAACAAAGATAAAGGCCACACGAGTTCCACCACAAAGAGAAAGACCAGTGGCACTAATATGTACACTTCCTCTCAGCACTGTCTGGCTGTAGGACTTGGCTTGTGGTAGGGCTATGCGCTGCATGCTTTTGCCAAGTGACAGACCACATAGACCACAGCGGTCCCATAAGATTATAATGGAGCTGCAAAATTCCCATTCCCACCTTTGTAACATTGTAGAGTGGCCCATTACTCACAAGTTTGTGGTGATGCTGGTGTAAACCAACCTACAGTGCTGCCAACTGCAGAAAAGTATAGCACATGCAACTATGTGCAGTATGTAATACTTCATAATGATAGCAAATGACTCTTGTAGCTGATTTATGTATATATTATTATCTTTTTTTATTATTGCAGAGTGTACTTCTTTTTTAATATATATTTTTTACTTGTTGATGGACACAATATCTTTATTTTATTTATTTATTTCTAAATGGTGCTGAGGATGAAGCCCAGGGCCTCACATGTACTGGGCACGTGCTCTACCTCTGAGCTACCACTCAAACCCTAGAGAGAGCTCATTCTACCCATACCAAACATTCTTTGTTAGACAGTGTGTGGGGTTGCAGCAGTAGCTGCCTCTTAGATCTCATGCTCACTGGTCTTGTGATTGCTTCTTTTTCTGTTGTGGTTCATTTAATCTTGTGTTTAATCTTGTGTCTTGTTCATCATGGCCTTAGGAACAATAGACTATGTCTCTCTCTCTCTCTCTCTCTCATACACACACACACACACACACACACACACACACTCACACACACAACTATATAACCATACATATAGTAGTAGGTTATACCATTGAGCTTTGTGTAATGACATTCTGGTGTTCACACAATAATGAAATCTCCTAACAAGGCCGTTTCTAGTATGTGTCCCATTTTTAAGTAATGTATAACTGAATTGACCTGAAGAACTTCCTTCTTTTGTCCCTTGCTCCTATACTATCTCTACTTTGATTTATTATACAACAGCAAGCTTTTCTTTCTTTTTTTTTTTTTCTTTGATATTGGGGATTGAACCAGGGTGGGTTTAACCACTGAGCCACATTCCCAGACCTTTTTATATTTTATTTAGACACAGGGTCTTACTGAGTTGCTCAGTCTAGATACATTGCTAAGGATAGCTTTAAACTCTTGATCCTCCTGCCTCAGCCTCCCAAGCCCATAGGATTATAAACACGCCCTACCATGCCTGGCCACCAACCAGCTTTTATGTCCAGCTGGGTTTTACTCTGCCTCTAATCTAGAAAACAGCATTAACACAAGACTGATCATGAACAGTCATGGAGATCATGGGCTTCAGTCTTCACAAATGTTGCTGAACACATAGATGCAGATTTTGATTCAGATGGGGTTGTGGCTCAGTGGCAGAGCGCATGCCTCACACATGTGAGACAACTGGATTTGACCCTTAGCACCACACACAAATAATAAATAAAACAAAATAAAGATATTGTGTCCATATATAACTAAAAAGAAATTTAAAAAAAAAGCATAAGGACTCCTGATGCTAAAAGGAGAGCCAGTTGGTTGTTGGGCCTTATACTGTGGCATTGCACACTAGGGTAAGGGTTGGAGGTGAGGAATCACAGCAGGAACTAGGGATAGAAGAATGTGAATTAGGGAATATAATAGTTGTTTTACCCAAGCCTTACTCTAGGGACCTTAAACTCAAGATCCAAAGGAGGATATAAGCAGCTGCCCAGGATGGTCTTTTTTTTTTTTCTAAAGAGAGAGAGAGAGATAATTTTTTTAATATTTATTTTTCAGTTCTCAGTGGACACAACATCTTTATTTTATTTTTATGTGGTACTGAGGATCAAACCCAGCGCCCCGCACATGCCAGGTGAGCGCGTTATCACTTGAGTCACATCCCCAGCCCCCCAGGATGGTCTTTAATTGTTGTTTTCCTTTCAAAGAAATGTGAATAAACTCTCAGCAACATGGTGGGCATCATAGCAGATACTCCTTTCCTGCTAGTAAGGGCAAACCATGTTCAATTTTCAAATTTTTATATATTTTTATTTTATTGTAGTGCTGGGGATCAAACCTAGGGCCTTTTGCATGCTCAGCAAATGCTCTACCCCAGCCCCCACATTCTGGTGCTTTAAAAATGGTCTGCTAGCAATCAAATTATAACAAATCAGAAAATATATTGGAGGAGGGAAAATGGATCATGCTATTGAAGAAAAAGCAAAGAATGCTTAGGGGCAGGTGGTAATTATGCAGTTGTAATTTTTCACAAAATGTTTTACTCAGAATCTATCTAGGGAGAATGTGCTAAAAGAAGTATAAAGAGGAGTATGGGAAGAAAAAAAGACAGTGAATTTTTCTTAAAACACTCATTTTTCAGGACTCCCCCTACATTTTTTTTTTAGAAGGTGGCAAAACACTAATATTGGGAAATTCCCTCCCTGTGTTAAAGGCACTGACCCCAAACATACCTGGCAGCCATTGGAATGTAGGGAGTGACCCCCACCCCAAGGACATGCAAATCAAGGGAACTCTGGCTGGGCCTCTTCCCTAGCCAGGCCCATCTCTCTCTTACCATCCTGGTCTCTAGACCACTCAGCACTGTCCTCCAGCAGCTAGTACCCCCTGTCTTATCACTCTTACTTCAGGGTCAATACTCCTAGGAAGTGAAGCCCTCATGGGCTGGAAGCTTCCTGAGAGCAGGGGCCACATCTGTCCTCCATGTGGTTCCAACACTCTACATGAGGTAGAACTCATAATTGGTACTCAACAAATACTTGTGGAAGGAGTGAGTCTTTGCCAAGACTGGTCTAGGAGGCTTCTCCAGGAAGTTGGAAGAGACACAGGGGTTCAGCTTATCAGCAGTCTGCAGGTTGAACAAACTGCAACTTCCAAAGGTGTGTACACTGGCTTCTTGCCTTCCATTCTGGATCCTCTAGTAGGTAAGGTGGGGAGCAGGTTTAGCAAGATAGTAATGTGAGTGACACGGCGAAGTATGAAACTGGAAGTTGTTTCTGGTGTCTTCACCAAGGAAATGAGACAGCCAGTCCAGATTCTCCACTTATGACTCCTCCTAAGACAATAGTTTGCAATGTTGGCTTTCTCCCAAGTGAGTTGTGCTGCCGTCCATGGAGCGACATCTTCCTGGGGATGGTCTGGAATGTTAAACACTGGTGATGATTTGGGAGTGTGAAGATCTAGGTTACAGCCACTTTCAGGCATGCTCAACCTCTGGGCCTCAGTTTTCTCATCTCCGGATTAGGACTATTTTGTCTTACAGTGTACACTGAGGGTTAAGAGCAGATCACTCTGGTAACAAGTTTTATCCAGCCTCTTCTCTCAGCTATGAGATCTTGGGTAATCTGCTCAACTTCTCCATGCCATGGATCTCATTTAAAAAATGAGGGTGATAGGAGGACCTGCCACCCAGAGGAGTTGTGATAATAAAATGAGTTAATGGTGCCAAACCCACAGAACCCAGCACAAGGTAACCTTCAATAAACATAAAGCATTGATCACTGCCTCACAGAATTGTCACAAGTGTCACAGGGTGACAGCACATTGTAAGGATAGATGAGAAAGAAAAGACAATTAAAATGGTCAGAACCTCTTAGGCCTGCCCTCCATGTTCATTCCAATCTTCTCCCTTTCTCAATTTAGAACTGCACACTTGCCAGTTTGAAAACATGGAGCTTCCTGAGAAACAGACCACACACTGTCTCCTGATCCTTATACAGAACAGGGCTTGCACAGAGGGAGGGATGAGTCAGTCTGCCTCCCTGTCCCATGGCTGAGATTTGGAAACCCACACTGTATAATTCATCTCTCTATGATATGCTAGTCCCACCCTCTCTCATCCACTCACTCAGTCTCTCCCATCTCTGTGCGAGGCATTGTGATTCAAAGTCCATCACAGTGGGAGGCAGATCAGAATCCACCTTCCTTCCTTGGCCTTAAGACTAGTACTGCTCTACCTGGTTTCCTTTCCACATCTCTGAAGTAGGGCTTCTGTTTCTGTCTGTAAGTCAAATAATCACCTTCATTAACCTAGATCAGCAGCTCTCAGGGGCCTGCAGGCTGGAATCACATGGGGACCTCAGTCATGCCCCATGGGACATCAGGATTTGTTTTTTTTAACACCTCTAGGTCATTTCAATATCCAGCCAAGGCTGAGAACCACTGGTCTAGGTAGTGGTTGGTGATTTTGAACAACATGGGTGGAGTGGTCGGTGGGACTGTGCTGAGTGTGGGCGTGTGACTTGGAGGGGCTGCCCCTCACTTCCCTTCTGCACAAAGCCATTTCTTGCCCAGGCGCAGGTCTGTTCTCACAGCAGCCTCTCTTCCCTCCTCCAGAACTGTGCTCCGACCCCACCCGAGAGCTGCATCCTTGGTCTTGAGGCTCAACTGTGCACAGGCATACCCTAGGGAGGAATTCCACAGTGTAATTAAAAACGTGTTTTCAGAGCTGTTTGGACTTCCCCTCCCCTTCCCTTTAAACATGTCTGTAACTTTAATTAAGCCCAGTCGAAAGCTCAGAAGGGGTCTGTGGAAATTTTTTGTTCTCTCTCTCTCTCTCTTTTTTTTTTTTTTTACTGAATTGGTATTTCCTTGTCCTCTCTTTGTGTGTGTGTGTGTGTGTGTGTGAGTGCATGCATACAGATGTGCGCACACAAGCATATATTTTCCTCCACCTCCCCTCCCCCTCTTGGAACCATTTGGTCTATTAGTAGGAGGACAGGTTTCTGGCAAAGGCAGAGTAGGGCTTGTTATTTTAACTTAGCCAGTTAGATTTACTTCCCTCCCTGTCTGTTTTCAATTTAAAAGGGGGTAGCCAGGGCTTGTATTAGCTGCAGCGTTCTTCCTTCTGCACTGAGAACCCAGACAGGACTCAGCCTGGTCAAATACCACCCAGGACCTGGCTGCTGCACTGGGAGCTGACTGCCCAGCCTCCTGCATCTGCCACATTCTCTTCCTCTGACGCTGGACCCAGAGCTGAAGTCCACACCAGATGCCCAGATCTGGAGTCCATGAAATGATGAGCACCCTACTCCCATGAGCCCTCAGGTCTTCCCCTAATATCCTCCTGTCCTGACTTGGAAGGTAGGACCAGGGACAGACACCAAGGGGCCCTAGGCTATGAGCTCTCAGGGCCAAGAGACATAACTAGTCATCTTTATAAACCTTCCCTGATGCTCTGCCTGGTCCAAGCCAGTGTGGGCCAACCTGTGTGTGCGCACGTGGGTGCACTCTCCTCAAGCTGAAGTGTGAGCTTCTGGGGAAATCTGGTCTAGCCTCTCAAACCAACGTTTTCTCTGAGCTCCCAGAGCTCACCAGCACACCAGCTGGGGACTTCCTTCAACTCCATAGTTGCACTCAGGATTCTGCTTAGTATTTAAGCATGGGAACATCCTCCTGCCTGGCTCTAATTCCATGAGGGCAGGGGCCATGCCCAGTTTACCTTGGGTCAGGGCCAACATACACTCTCATCTTCCAGGGCCAGTATTAACTTATATTCATTGTTCTAGTGGGTGATAAATGATTTGGCCACTGATCTTTGTGATCTCCATGTCCCACCTGTTAGATAGTGCTGGATTCAAGGGGACAGTGTGGTGGGATGGCCGAGCCTGCTGTCCTGGTGTCATGGTTTGAATCCCAGGTCCATCCCACCAATCACAAACCCCTCCCTGAAGTCTCAATTGCCTCATTTGGACCCACAGAGAAACCGAGCTGGAACTGCAGTGAGGTTCAGTGAAGCAACACACTTAGTACTGTACCAGGTGCTTAGTAACACTTCTCACAGATGCTAACAGAATAAGAAAAAAAGGTGTGTGGTGGGGAGAACTAGAACCTGAAAACAGTCTTCTTATACCCTGGGCATTGGGAGTGGAGGAATGGGGAAAATTGTTATCTGTTCTCATTTCTCACTCTTACTCTGCTCACAAAAGTAAACACTTAAAACCATGGAAGTTTAAGGAATTAAAAACTTTGGAGCCAAGTTATGGCCTGGTGTGTTGTACTCTTCTTAGACTCACTATTTTCTAGAGGCAGAAGTTTCCAGAAGAGCCAAAAGCTTTGGCAGGAGACACAGACCCCTCTCAGAGATAATGAATGTCTCCCTCTTACCCAGAAATCCTGGAAAATTCTGGAATATGGTAGCCAGCTTGAGGCACACCAGGGATCTCTGTTTCCAGGACATTAGGATGGCATCAGATGACTTTCAACCCAGACCTATGTCCAGCCCTGACTGATGACCCTGAAACAAGGTTCCTGGCCTGCACCGCTCCATCCCCTGGGAGCACACTGTGGAGATTTCAGAACAGGAAGAGACCGACCAACAGCAGGGAAGGAGAGCAGAGATTCTGAGGGCACCTGGGCCAAACCCAGGGTCTGGAAGTAGGTTGTGCTTTGTAACCACAGTGTGCTTGCCACAGCAATGGAATCATTGCACGCCAGTGGCTACAGTCCTCTGGTTTGTTTCCTTTGAGAGCCACAAAGGGGACATTGAGAGTAAAATGAACTGAGAATCTTAATTCATTATGACTAAGAGAGAAAATGTGAAAAATGGCAGAGAGGAGTTTCCCTGGCAGTCTATAGACATATGCATCAGGTGGGCAGGGACTAGATGCTTTTATTTGCCATTGTATACTCAGCACGGGGCACCATGCCTGGGGACAATTATTTGCTGATGGAAAGAATAAGTGAAAATTGATGAATAAATTGAAAAATGAGTCTTGTTCACATCTTGTCAATATTTTCACTCAAGAAGGGAAGATTCTAGAAGAAATCAAGTTTCTGATCAAGTATCTGGGTTCCTGGGGGCCACAAATAACTTCAAGGATAATTTGAAGTGACACCTACTTTGACAAAGGAAAACAGCCTGAGGATAACTATGTGTCCCCACCCCCACTGCCCCTGGCCTGTGTCTTGTGCGAGACACACACACAGACCTCTGAACCATCTTGTGCATGGTTGGAGTGTGTCTCTCCCTGCTCCCCTTCCTGCTAGTTTATTGTCCTATATCTGGACACTCAGCAGGCGGGGATCCCTCAACCTGGGGGGCCTCAGAGACTCTGCAGCAGCCTCTGCACAAATCTAATTTCAGCTCCACAGAATTTGGCCTTTGCTTCCATCTTACCGATCCCACTTTCTTCCCTCAGTCCTCAGTCCTCAGTCCCAGGAGGTAGCTGAGTCCTGCAATTCTACCTCCAGGATACCTCAGTTCTTTTACAACGCAGCTGCCGGCTTCTAGCTAAGCTAACACCTTTCCATATTCAGCTCTCTCTGACCAGACCCTGACAAGGTATTCACTCGGGTCTTCAGATGTTCCACAGTTGGCCCATTTCTTCCCTAACATTCCCCCTGAACCCTTCCCTACCCCTATTCCCATCCTGAACTGAGGCTTGGGGCAGACACTGTTCCCTTCCTCCCTATGGCCAGTCTTCCTCCCATGGCTGACTGGCTCAGTCTTTCTAATCTCAGCTCTCTTCAGCCCTCTCTGCTCCCCTCCCTTGTCCCACTTATCAGCTCCTTAAGTCACTGGCAGGACTCTGCAAGGCTGTGGTAAAGTGCATTGTTTATAGTTACATACTCACTCCTCACCCCCTCCCAGATAAATTGCACTGAGGCCTGGTGCCATTTATACGTATGCTCTTGGAGTTCTCTGGTCTCCTGTGGCTCCTGGGATTTTGGCCAATGCTACTTCATATTGCTCTGGGTGTTAAAATATACTTCAGATTTCCCCAGCTACCATAAAAGACAGTCCAGGGGCTTAGTGTCTCATGATTTTACGTCCCTAGTACATCACAACCCCAAGTCTGCTAACTGAAGAGGCTCAGAATATATACTCATTGAATCTAAGACGCCACCAGTTGTAAGATGAACTGTCATTTTTCTGTACCACGAAGAAAGAAAAACATGTTTGGTTAAAGTAACTTGATTGTGAGCTGCCTCCCAGTTTTGGAATTGTCAAAATGTGAAAACCCGGTGTGCCTCCTGGAATCAATGGCTGGGGAGCTAGTGGAGGACATTCTTGTTTTCCTTTGATCTTGTTCTGCAGGGATTAGGGTTCTCCCCACTGCGTGGGGTGGATACTCCAGAAGATGGTGGACTGGGCTGACAAGTGTGAAAACCAGGGGAGTGGGGACAGGGATGGGCATTCAGTAGATTCATCTGTGTTTGTGTGGTAGGGGCATATTTTAATGTGGCCAGGGACAGAGCAGCATGTCATCCTGTGAAGGGCACAGGTCACAGGCTCACAGAGGAGTCACACAGATAAACACTGCTTCGGGGCTAAATGGCAACGCAGAACTCCTCACGCTCTCCTCCCCCCGCTGCACCCCAAGCTTCCAATCTGTTCACTTGCTCCACACCTCACTTCTAGGACACAGATGGTAACACGTTACCTTTTGCCTTTTCCGCAGGGTCCAGTTCTTCCAGAGCAATAGTTGTATCTGTCTGGCGAAGCCCATGCTGGTGACCACCCAAGGACAAGGGGATGGCGTGGAGCAGAGGCTAACAGGTCAGGGTTAGGTTTCGGGTTAGTGACGACGGACATACACACCGCTCAGAGCACCTTCAGGCTGGTGTGTCCTTCTGTTGGTGATTAAAGGCTAGTTTTCCCCTTCAAACATAATCCCTTTTAATTCCACCTAAGCCCTTTGTTGGGGAGAGGAGGCAGATACCATGCTTGGTTCCTTTTTAGGAAGAGAAAATGAACACTAAAGACACACGTGATTGGGCACTGAGTGGGGACATTTGATGGGAACCAAGAGCCTTGGAGATGTCCTTCATCAGGGACCTCTGGGATTCTGGAGGGGACCACCTCTGGATATATTTGGCCTTTAAGTTTGGGACAAGATCTCCTTGTGTAAATATAGGCTGGGCATTTTTCAAGTTCTTTTCAAGTTCATCAATTCACTTGCCAGAGTTGAAGTGACTTCGTTCTTTCTTTTTTATAATAAATAAATAAAAATTATTTTTAAGGTGTAGTTGGACACAATACCTTTATTTAATTTATTTATTTTTATATGGTGCTGAGGATTGAGCCTCACACGTGCTAGGCGAGCGCCCTACTGCTGAGCCACAACCCCAGCCCCTTCTTTCTTTTTTAACCCTCATCTTTCTCATAGTGACTTTAGGCCAGCTGATTAATTAGTCATGGCTTCCCAGAGCTGTGTTGAAAAAAGCCCTGGTCCCCTCCAGAGTCCACAGTTGATTAGCAATGTCTGCACAGGTGTGGGTATGAGGAAGGGCCAGGTCTTGTCATTCTAGTGTAGCACAGGGGTGTTGGTGGATAGGTTCATCAGGTGGCTGGATACCTGATTCCAAGAGACACCCCAAACAGAAGTCTCCCAGGTACTTCCCCATGGACATTTTATGTCTACCTCCTCAAATCTCAGGCTTTTTTCTAGACCCTTGAAACCTCAAAGGGATAGAAGAAGAAACAAAATAGGAATGGATGCTGAGTTCATGAAATTTGTGGTCGGGTCGTAAACATGAAACATGAACTTCGATAAATTAAGGCGCATGTGACAGAAATCATAAAGGCCTATGGGCTATTGGGTGGAGCTTCCAAGGAGAGACAGATGGTTTCTCCTTAAGTTATTTAAAAGGATCCTTGGTGGTGGTAGCATTTAAAATAGGCTTTGGTGTACTACAAAATAACATTTTATAGTAATATAGGATTTCCAAAAACTGCTTTTGTGTATTTTATTTTATCCTCCCTACAATTTTGTGAAGCAGATCTGCTCTATTTCACTGATAGAAATCTGAAGCCTGGTGAGATGAAGTACTGGGTGCGGGGTCACATATGATAACCTGAGTTCTTGAACAAATCAGTCATTTAAAATCTCTCAAAGCCTGGGAGACAGAAATAGCTTATTCCTTCAGGAAAACCAAAAGAAGTGAAGCATGGCTGGAGTGAAGGGGATGGAGGGAAGATGCTAGAAGAGGCTAGAAAGGGGGGAAAGGCTGAAAAGCATCATGATGTTGATGAGAATGATCGTGATTTACTCAACCAAGATTTAATGAGCATAACTGGAGTGATCTCTGAGTGGCCCACAAGTGGAGGTCAGGGCACCCCAAACAGAAGCAAGCTCTGTGCAGAACCAAGACCTTGCTGCATGTTAAAGAGTATGGGCTTTTTGCAGGAAGAGATGAAAGATTTTGATCCAAGACTAGTCAGTTTGCTCTGGCATCAGTGTAGGGGTACATGGGGTGGGGAGCACGGAACCTGAGCAAAGGCAGTGATAGCCATGATGGAGAGAAGGGGAGGGATTGGGGTGACGGGCAGGAAAGAGACACAGCATGCTGGCTGACATGTTAGAAGTGGGTGGTGAAGAAGGAGAAGCCAACTAGAAGGACTGGGGCTTGGGCACTGGCTGGGGGGACAATGAAAGGAGATGGTGGTGCTCTAGAGGAAGGAGTGACAGAGGAGGGCCAGCAGGGGCTGGGGGAGGAAGTGTGGGAGAAGAGGGGTTTGCATCTGACATTTGAAGTCCCTACAATGACATCTGAGTGGAGACATTCAGCAAGCAGCTGAGTTCTGGGGTTAGAACAAGATTCTAGGATGGAGACAGACTTGGGAATCATCAGCATATAGGTGGAAGATGAAGCCCTGGGACTGATTGGCCGGTCACCCAGGAATGATGCTCAGAGAGTGTGTGAGGTCACATACAGCAGGCAGCTATGGATGGTGAAGGAATATGCTTCCTCCAAATTCCCAAAGGGAAGAAAAAAGTTATGGCCATCAGATATTTGCTATGTAATGATGTTCTATCATAATTTATAAGTGGCTCACTTTTGATTTAGAAAAAGAAAAAATTCAATGAGCAGTTTGTTATTATTCAATTTGCAATTCTCTAATAGCATTATTCCAGCTAATTGGTGTTCATGCCTGAATAAAGTTTTGTTGATGTTGATGCTTCCTCTTTCTTCATTATAAAATATACAGAACACAAATTTCACCATTTCAACTGTTTTAAGTATAGAGTTCAGTAGAGTTAAGAGAATTCATATTGTATAATCAGCACAACCATGCATCCCCAGAGCTTTTTAAAATTTAGCTTACAATACTAAAACTCCACACCCCTTAAACACTAAGTCCCCATTGCCACCTCCCTTCAGCCTCTGGAAATCATCATTCTACTTCCTGTTCCTGTGAATTTGACTATTTTAGGTACCTCATATAAGTAGGAGCTTAAAATATTTGTCCTTTTATGTCTGACTTATTTCAGTAAGAGGTTCATTCATGTTTTAGCATGTTGTCTTAGTTCATTCAGGCTACTATAACAAAATACCACAAGCTGGATATCTTATAACCAACAGAAATCTATATCTCACAATTCTAGAAGCTGGGAAGTCCAGGATCAAGATGCTGGCAGATTCAATGTTTAGAAAAGGTCCACCTTCTGGTTCATAGACAGTGTCTTCCAGTTGTTCACTCACATGAGGGAATGAGTAAAGGCTCTCTCTTGGGCCTCTTTTATAAGGGCATTAATTTCACTAATGAGAGCTCTGCCCTAATGATCTGATCACTTCCCAAATGTTCCACCTCCTAATACCATAGCTTTGGGGGGTAGGATTTCAACCTATGAATTTTTTAAAAGGTACTACATTCAAATACCCTTTCAAATTTCTTTCCTTTTTAAGGTCAGATTCTACTCTGTTGTATGTGTGTATCATTTTGTTTATTCATTCATCCATCCATCGTCATTTGGGTTGTTTCCACCTTTCAACTCTTGTGAAAAATGCTGCTATGAACATGGGTGTGCACATATTTGTTTTAGTCTCTGCTTTCAGTTCTTTTAGGCATGCACCCAAAAGTGGAATTATTAGATCAAATGGTATTTAACATCTTGGGGAATTACCATACTGTGTGCCATAGCACCTGCACCATTTATTTTCTGTGCTCAGTGCACAGGTATTGTAGATTCTCCCTGTCTTGGCCAACACTTGTTCTGCTTTGTTCTTGTTTTGTTTTATAACAGCTATCCTCATGAGTGTGAAATGGCATCTCAGTGTTGTTTTGATTTATATTTTTGTATTTGAAGACACTCTTCCAATAGTGTAGCTGTATTTAGGTGTCATAAATCCCCTCCCCCTGGTAACCAGTTTAAAAATATTATGTCAAAATAAAATCTGTATTCTCAGTATTCTCAAATATTTCTGAGAGTTTGTCTAGTTGGTCCAGGATGCTACTGATGATGCCTGTACAATTCATTCTCATAATTATTGCTATGAACATTAGTTGACCTGAAATCTACATAAATGTAGAGAAAGCAGTGGTTTCAAGGTCTGGCTCTGCATGTGGATTAAATGATACAAAGTGAAGCCATGGACCACATCAACCCATATTTGTCTTCGTAAGTATAAATAAATCAAGACAAATGGTGAAGTTTTAAAAGTCTTGTTCCTACTTCTGAGGTTGAAATGTAGTATTCCAAAAGAAGAGGCAATCTGTTATTTATATTAGTTACTTTACCACCCAAAGTTCCATAACGGAGAGAGGTAAGTTATAATTTCAAAAAGTTTCTATTTGGAATCTGGGCACAGGGGTACATGCCTGTAATTCTGGCAACTCAGGAGGTTGAGGCAGGAGGACTGCACCTTTGAGGCCAACCTTGGCAACTCAGAGAGAACCTGTCTCAAAATAAAATAAATATGGTTGGGGATGTAATTTATTCTGAAGTGCCTTGGATTCAATCCCCACTACCTCTCCTACAAAAAGTTTCTACTGGTTAAAAAAAAAAAAAAGCTCTGGAAATTGCATAAGTAAAATGAATTAGAAATTATTGTAATTTTGGAGTGGAGACAAATTTGATGATGAAATGTATCCTTACCAGATATCAATTTTCCAAGCACTTTGAACTTGGGTTTCCCAGCCTCCAGAAGTGAGAACTAAATTTGTTGTTTATAAGGTATTCAGTTTATAGTATTGTGTTATATAGCAGCCTCAATGAATTAAGACAACATGCTACAGCATGGATGAATTGTAATATCAATAGAGCACCATCAGTCCATTTGAAACAAGTTGAGGGAAATAGAATGTCTTCAAATATATTATTGAACATATTATTTTTAAAAATAGTGATGATAGGTCGGATGGGAGGGCATTATGAACATACATCATGAGCACATAAAGCAGTTTTGGGACACCATATTGTAAGATAGAGGCAAAATATCTTGATGCTTAAGTTAGCGTTTATTTCTACCAAAACTAAATCACTGAGCAATTAAAACATGCAATTCTTTCAATCAGCATCAGTAACTTAAATGTTTCCTCAGCTTATTCAATAATATTTAATGAGATAACAGTTCAATATAAACATAAGCACTAGTTTACTAAAGTTATGCATTGCAAAAAAAAAAAAAAAAATCCAAGACTGTATAGAAGCTGACAGCAGATGGGCTGCCCAGTTTACAAAGGTTTATTTTTTGGGGGGAGTGACCATAATGTCAAAGGAAAGGTCTACAATAAAGCTTGTCAAGGCCATAGATCCCTGTATCTGGACATGGTTGATTGGTCATATGTGGTCACATGATATTAGCAAGCCAGTGAGAGTATGTTCACAGAATTTTTGACTGTAGACCTGAAAGAAATATCTTGAAAGAGTGTAGATGTTATGAGAAATCAGAGGCCACCCTTGGTGAGGTTCAGTCTGTGCACTGTGCAAAGGTACCTATGTGAAGACTGGTGTAGGGTTCGGAATCTCACTTGCTTTTGCTGACCAAGCATCGGATCCGGGTGCAGGACTGCATCTAAAAGAAGTACAACCCCTTCCCAAAGGAGTCTTCTGTTTACCAAACCATGGGCACCGTAAGGCTGCCTCCACTCAGGGAAGCACCTTTTCCAATTCGTGCCTAGCCCAGGCTAGCACAGGCCCATAGACTGCTCCCCACACCAGAGGCACGTGATGTTCAGTAACAGAGAGTGAAGGGCACACCATGAGGCTGAGACAGAGAACCCATGTTCCAGCTGTGCGGAATCCCTGTCCAGCTGTCCTGGGACACAGATGTGGCCTGTTTTTCAGGCTGTTTAATCATAAGACACTCCGGGCCTCTCAATAATAGCTCCTTTTGCCAAAACTAGTGTTTTAGGCAGTTTTTTTCACTGTGACTAAAAGACCTGACAAGAACAATTTTAGAGGAGGAAAAGTTTATTTGGGGGCTCATGGTTTCAGAGGTCTCAGTCCATAGATAGCCGGATCTGTTCTTCAGGGCTCAGGGTGAGGCATCATGGCAGAAGAGTGTGATGGTGGAAAGTGGCTCACCTGATGATCAGGCAGCAGAGGGAGAGAGCTCTCTCAACAAGGACAAAATATACACCCCAAAGGCCTACCCTCAATGTCCACCTCCTCCAGCCACACCCTACACACCTTCCGTTACCACCAAGTTAATCTCATTAGGGGAGTAATTCACTGATTGAATCGAGGCTCTCATAACCCAAACATTTCTCCTTTAAAACTTTTTGCATTGTTTTACACATGAGCTTTTGGGGGACACCTCACATCCAAACCATAAAACTAGTTGAAGTTTGGTTTCTCTGACTTGTAACCTAAAAACTTGTAACCTGACTAATGTGAATTATTTTAATCAAGTACCAATTGCCATAAGGTTAAAAAAAATATCTGTAGCCTATTGGAATGTGTCTGAATAAAATTAAAATTCTTGAATTACAGTTAGATAGGAACAAGAAATTCTGGTGCACTGTAAGGTGACTATAGATAACAATGATGTACATTTCAAAAACCTAGAAAGGATTTTAAATGGTTTCACCATCAAGAGATAAAAAAGTTCGAGGAGATAAAAATGTTTAATCTGATTTAAACATTACACAATATATACATGTATTGAAATTTTACATGGAAACCCATAACTATGTACAATTTTTATGTATCAGTTAAAAATAAATTTATTTTAAATTTTACAAGAAGAAAGTAAAACAACTTCCAAGTTCTCAATTTTGTCAACCCCTGCATCTATCAAGAAAAGGTGGATAATTTTTCAAACTTTGTTAAGCCATGTGAAGGTACAAGTAGAAAGAAGTGTAACAGGTTGAAAACTCATTAGCCATTGTTCATTATGAGCTGGGAATGAAGTATTTTTGTAGTTTATTAAAATTATGTCACTTGATTCTTTAAATGCTTTTGTGGCCAGTGAATCAAGTAAGATCTTTGTTCCCAGTTTTGAACTAACGTTTTGCTTAAAATGTATTTGTCACAAAAGGTTACAGAATTCCTTTTTAACAGACTCAAAGTGAAACTGTAAACACATTTTTCCTTTGATTTTAAGAGTAGAAGGAACACCACATAGTGTATCACCAGAGAGAACGGATGAATATTGCAAAACAATTTGGCACAGAGTAGAAGATTTTTTTTTTCCCAGACAAATAATCTCTGAAAATCCCATAGTAAAAAGTATCATTGGAGCTGGGTGTTCTGGCACACACCTGTAATCCCAGGAGGTTGAGGCAGGAGAATCACAAATTTGAGGCCATCTTAGACAACTTTGTGAGACCCTGTCTCAAAATAAAAAAGGGCCAGGGATGTAACTCAGTAGTAGAGCACTTGCTTAGAATGTGCAAAGCCCTGGGTTCAGTCCCCAGTAATACACACACACACACACACACACACAGTATCTTTGGAGAAGGGGAAATTATATATCATAAAATTTTGGGTAATGCATCTTTCCCTACCTCCTCAGGACACTATAAAATTAATATCTATTGCTATGGATTTCAACTGTATTATTGAATTTAAATTTGTTTTTTTTTTTTCCTGAGGATGATTGTACCAAAATAAAAATAATCGTTAAATTATTAAATATAGTGTAGCAAAACATGTAGAAATTCCTTATAGATGTGATACAAATGTGATCACAGAACTTTGCATATACCTAAGATATGTGCAGCTCAATTCCGTCTTTTAATCAATCTTGTCTGCTCTCTTAGTTGACATTGTCTTATTGGGCTTGGAACTCTTTCAAGCTGCATTTATTTGACTGATCATCAAGTCACAATTTCTGTCCATTTTCTGCTTTGCCTCACTAAGAACATATACACAGTGTCAAAAGAAGTACAGGTCCTGTCACTAACTGTTGTGATGCAAAACTTAATGACCAAACTGAGAGAACTCAGGGATTCAGTAGTAGTATGGAAACATGGGCCCTATCAGCTGAGAAACAAATTCTTTTTTACCAAGGGAATCTCTCCTATAAGAATCTTGCACATCAGCTGGCATTAATTTAATCTTGCCCGTAAGAATTTTGGACTTCAGGTTGTTATTGCTTGGTTAACATGCAGATGTTGAATTTTAGTTTATGAAAATTGTATTATTTGAAAAATATTCACCTGAACATTTCCAAGAGTCTCTGTATTGCTTAGTGAGAAGAGAAATGTACTGCTTTTATATCTAGTTAGTCTTTGCTCATCTACCCCCTAAGTATTCCAGATCCACTCTGGGGGACTATGCAGGGGAAGAGGTCTCAGATGGGAATCTAAGGAATGCAAAGTTTAAAAACCAGGTATACGTGAGTTCATTATGATGCCCCCCTTTTAACAGTAAAACCTGAAGATTTAACAATTACCCCACACAGAAAAATGGATAAATGAGCTGTGTGGTATATTCTTTCAGTCAACTCTCTTATAGCAATGAGAGTGAGCAAACTAGTCCGACAAAAACATGGAGAATTTCCCCATACACAATGCTGGGCAAAAGAAGTCCTTGCCCAAAAGCTTTCATAGCCCACACAAAGTTCAAGCATAGGCAAACCTCACCTGTGATGTTCAAAGTCAGCATGGTGCTTACTCTTGGAGAGAGAGGATGGTGGTTGGAAGGGGCACAAGGAACATTTCTGGGGGTGCTGGAAATACTCAGCCTTTGTTCTGGGTGCCTATTCCTTGGGTGTGCTCAGTTTGTTGGAATTGTCAACTGGTGAACTTAAAATTTGTGTGCTTCTCTGTATGTATATTATACCTCAATAAAAATATGTATATTTTTAAACTTCAGGTGAGAAAAGAGAACCCAGTGAAGAGGCTGAGCAGGTTGAGCTGGAGATGGGGTGAGAATATTTGAAAGAAGGATGCTCTGGGAACCACAGAAAAGGGATGTTTCAAGGGGAAAAAATTAATCAGCAGTATCCAATAGGTCAAGAAAAGTCCAGCAGGATGAAGACTGAAAGCTACCTCGCAAATGGTAGGCGTTCGCTCTACCCTGAGCCACAACCCCAGGTGCACCCCCCCAACACACACCCCCAAGATAATTGTTTTAATGAAAGGCAGAAGCCAGATCGCAGAGGGCAGAAGAATGAGATGCAGAGATTCTAGCTACTCTTTCAAGTAGCTTGACTGTGAAGGGAGAGAGAATGATGGAGACCGTAGCTAGAGGGCACGTCAGGTCAAGAAGGTCTGGGTTTCCCTTGAGACAGGAGAGATTGGCCATATTAATATATGGGAAAGAGGCAGATGAAAGGAAGATGCTAAAGTTACTGGGGGGATGATTGATGGGGTCCCAAGGAAGAAGAGGAGGTGGAATTAGCCTTGGGCAGGAAGGAATACCTTACATTCCAGGGACACTGGGGAAGGATGCTAGAAAGGTGCAGCTAGTGACTCACTCAGCAGCCAGAGGGAGGGGTTGAGGAAGCTCATTCTAGTGGCTCCTGTCTGACGTAGGAGGTCGATAAGGGCATTCCATGAGACAAGGTAAACATGCTGTGAATTATAAGTTGTTAACAAATGTGGAGATTTACTATCTCATCTTTCCTTTGTCTTCCTTTGACTTTTTATTTTATTTTATTTTGTTAATACAAAGGTAATTCTTGCTTAGGCCTTTCTGATGGGAGACTCATTTATATAGTGTGTAGAGATCTTAGAGGGCAAATTAAGTAGCCTGCCCACTTTCCCTCCCCTCCAGACACTCACGCTATGATATTCACGTAGTTTGTTGGCAAATTACAGGCTCTGAGACTTGCATTCAATTCTTGTTGATCATTTAACCAACAACTAACTATAGCAGGAGTGTTTTCTGGGAATCGTCTCCCAGTTGCAGTTTTTTTCTGGTCCAGAAGAGCTGGATACTTTCAGAGGTCTCCTGGTCCCTGGCAAGGTGAGGTCTACCTCTGGGTTGTAACCTCCCACTCTACTGTCACTTGCCCCTGTGGGGTTCCCCATACCTCTCTCTTCTGGACCTCCAGCCTCAACCATCTCTCTGGGGGCAGGGAGGGTTGGTCCATCAGGCCAGTTCAGGGCTCGTCCTGTCACCCCCACCTCCGCTACAGCAGATCAACTTGAGGAAATGATACACATGACAGTGTAAGATCTGGAAAGGTATTCATGCAAATTATCTTGGCTTGGCACCTTTGGGAAGTCTTCCTGCACTACAGGAGGTGGGGAGGTGAGGACACACGCCTCAGCAGGAAGAACTGGGCTTTGGCAGAATAAAGCTAAACCAAGTCATTATAGAAAACAAGGGGCAGGTTGCTATTCCAAACTCATTCTCTGCGCTAATTTACAAACTGTTTGCCTGCCTTGAACAAGAGCCCAAAGATTTTAAATTTTCTGGGTATTAAGTGCAAACTACAGAACTTGCCAGATAAGAGTCTTAGGGGCTTGTTGACGAGTGTTTCAGAGCAAACCATTAGTCTGGGCTGTTATCACCCAAGCTTCCATCCGGGTTTTGTGCAACTGACTGAGGAGCCTCACTCCTGGGGCCGGACTGGCCACTCTGAATCTCAGATCCAGAGTTTGAGTGAGGTTGGATTAGGCATTCCAAAAGGCTCTGGCCAGAGGCAAGGCACACTACCAGGTGACAAACTTAAAGGTCAGAGGGAAAGAGACATTCTAGTACCAAAAATAATTAGGGGGAATTGAGGCCCTGGATCAATCAGAACAAGTTCTTTGAAGTGATCCATCTAACATCATAAATAAGGTAGTCATTTAAGTAACTGTACAGAAGGGGTGCACTTCCTTATGCAAAGGAAGACTCAGCCCCTGCCCTGAGGAATTTCCATTCAGGAGGTTGAAAAGGGACATATCTTCAGACCTGGGACTTACAGGTACATGAATGACCTAACTTGCCTCCTGGTGCAGTCCTCCGTCAAACAAGTGGGGAAAGCAGAAGGAAAATGGAAGCAGCTGAGGCAGCATTTTGTGAGAAGGTGGAAGTGTTGTGGGGAAATGACTCTCACGGTTCTTTTCTACTCAACTGTTCAAAGAGAGTTTGTGGTTTGTTGCTGGATTTCATCACTAAATGTGTCACAGAGAGAGAGAACCCTCTCCTACGTGAGAGAACTCTCTTTATGACGCTTCAAAGCACCTCCCTCCTCAGTGACTCAAGGGCCCTGGTTCTGGGGCTCTTCCTCTCCTCACTCTGGGGCCAGGAAAGGGGAACAGAAAGCATGTCCGCCTCCATTCCCGCATGGACTCATTCCACACTCTACTCTGGTGGGAGCAGACCATGCTGCAAGGTCATGTCAGCAAACACAAAGCCAGGCTTGGCAGCCCTGGGGTCCAAGCTGTCACCTCAGGAGGCCCCTGAGGTGTCTCTTTACTCCTTTATGAAATTAAATTATGTTAAAAAGATGCCACTTCTTGATAGCACTTAATTAATAAAGATTTGAGTGTGTGTATTATGGTGCCGGGGAATGTCATGGTCCTGGGAACTAGACAAACGTGGGTTCACATCTCTGAGTTGCCACTTACCTCTGTGACTTCTGGTGAAACCATAAACCTTTCTAAGTTTTGAAACTCTGGATGTTTCTATTCAAATGAGGAGAGAAATGTCTGCAATAAATCAGAAGTTTCTCAAGAAAATACACAAAGGGACTTTCTCTTAATGAGCAATGCTTCTTTATTTTTATCCCAGTTGCTATTAAAATTGCTAGAGTATGTTTGGAAAGAGATAGGACATGGTCTACAGAAGTCTCTCAACACAAAAGTCCACCCTGCTTTTTTTAGAGGTCACATCAGGTCAGCTTTGGTTTCTCAACAATGCTGGGAGAGTCCCCTGAAGCAAAAGCTGCTTCTATCAGAGACAAAACAAACCTTGCCACAAAATAGTTATCACCAGCTTTCAACCCTTGGCAGTGCAGAGGCAGCTGGGGAGTGGCCAGCAGGGCTTGGGCTGAGGAGTTCATCCCAGCAGGGCTCTTACAAAGCCTTTCCAGAGCTTAGCTTTTCCTCTGAAAGATGCTGGGTTGGGTCTTTTGAGATATTGATAGTAACTTCTCACTTTTCAAAGTGGAGATTCGAGCCCTGTGTGGCTGCATCTGTGGTTTGGATGCTCTGTGTAACGTGGGATGGAAAAGCAGATTTCCTAGGGAAGGAACAAAACAACCTTTGGCTCCTGTTGCCTTCCTGATGGGGTGGATGCTGCCGACCACAGCGGCGGCAGGAGCGAGTGGGGAGCTTCGGGGAGAATGTTGACAGACCTCTCGATTACTGTGACTGTTGTTGAAGACAAGAAGAACAATCAGAGATCAGTCACAGGTCGCCTTGACAACTACCAGACAAGTCTGTTTTCAAACAGGGAGAGCTAATATGGTAACTGTTGAAGCGTTTGCCTTCAACTGTTACCATATTAGCCATATCTGTGGGACACCTGTGCCTTACTACATTTATTTGATTTAAAATCAACTCATCTTTTATACACAGTTTTCTATTTTTCCAGCATCCCTTGGAGCACAGAGATAGTAAAGTGGGGCTGGGTTGTAGCTCAGTGGTGAAGCACTTACCTAGCATGCATGAGGCACTGGGTTTGATCTAGTAAAGTCTATTTTTCATGTGCCTCTAAGATCCTCTTGTGTCCCACAATACTTTGGAAGACACTTCTTTAGATGATCAAGTATATCATGAAAGGTATGACAAGCAGATTATTATTATTCATGATTATTTTTCTTTTCCCACACTACTGACCAACATTTCTCCATTTCTGGTTGGAAATAAACCCAGCCAGATAGCCTTCCCTTTCTTTAGTATTGAAAAATACTTTCAGGGGTACTCTCTTACTTGATCCTCACAACTACCTGTGACCTGGGCTGGACAAACATTATGAGTCCCCACTCAGAGGGGAGTATGGCTCAGGGTTTAAGTTCCTTCCCCAGAGACACACGGCTAGTCGCTCACAGGCAGGAATAAGAACTGAAGCTCCCTGGCTCCTCCTGTCAGTGTGTCATCTCCCTCTTAGCAGATCTGTGGCTGACAGGGACAAGATGTGAGAGGCACACCCACGTATATGTGTGTGTGTTTAGGCTACTCTCATCACCAGGCACCCAGTAGTGCCAGGGCAGTGGGGTAGGTTGCTGACAGATCAAAGAAAGTGCCCAGAGACAGCAGGGAGACAAGCGGTTTATTGAGGAAAGCTTACAAGAGACCAGAGACTGCTCCAAGAAGAGTTCAGTGGGGACAGGCAGACAGTGGCACCTCCACCCCTCATGGGGCTCTGCCAAGCCACGCCTCCTCACGGTGTTCTGTCTGGTGGTGGCTGGCTGGATGTGTGCCGTGTATTCTTTCCACAGTGCCCTCATGGCTGTCCCCACTCTAAAAGGAGTTTTATATCTCGAGTTGCAGAAGAGTGGCATCGCCAGCGTTAGCTTGCTAAGTGAGCTTGTCTGACCAGCGTCCCAAGGAGAAATGTCCGGGTGTTCATGCAAGAAAGTAGCTTTCTACAGATAACACTAACTTGCCCTAGTTCCCAGTGTGTCCTGCCAGATAGTATGTATCTGGACTTCCCAGCGCCCCCTTGCTTGTTCCTTTACCTTGGCTGAGAATAGAAAGGGGGCCTCCAGGGAAATGTGTTCGACTTTCTTCCTTCACTTGGATACAAACTTAAATCAAGGTCAGCTTATCACAGAGTCTGGACTTCTGTTCCAATTAGGGAGAGCATGCCCTCCATTCTATTTCAGATGTTAAAATATAAAAAAGATAAGCTGGGTGCAGTGGCACATGCCTGTAATCCCAGCAGTTTGGGAGGCTGAGGCAGGACGATTGTGAGTTCAAAGCCAACCTCAGCAACTTAGCGAGGCACTTCGCAACTCAGTGAGACCCTGTCTCTAAATAAAATATAAAAAAGGGCTGAGAATATGGCTCAATGGTTAAGCACCCCTGGGTTCAATCCTCAGTATATATATATAATATTAAATGTTAAAAATAAGAACTTTTGAGTCACATACTTCTGGGGTTGAAACTCTGTTCTGCTGCTTATTAGGTGTGGATCCTGGGGAAAATTTCTAAAATTCCATTTTATCCATTTCATCATCTGCAAGAAGGGAATAACACTAACTATCACACAGAGTTGTAGATAATCTCTGCTGAGAACTCTTACACATCATTGGGGCTGTGATTAAATGAGATGATATGAAAAGAAGAGCTTATCACTGTGCTGAGTTTAAAGGAAATGTCAAAGCATAGCTTCAATATTATTAGGATTTTGATAAAAAAAATGTCTACCATCGATGTCTTTCTCCTTATATCTTAAAATCAATGATGATACGATCAAGCTTTTAAAATGAAGGTCCATCTTCATACATATAAAAATATACCTGTGAGACCAGTTATATCCAAGCATTTTATTACTTCCATGACAAAATACATTCTCTCTCTCATTTATATTCCCAATAATCTCCAAATACTTCACAGCAACAAAAATAATTCTTTTTTCCCCCACTGGGGATTGAACCCCAGGGGTGCTTAATTGCTGAGCCATATCCCTAGCCTCCCCTCCTTTTTTTTTTTTTTAAATCTGAGACAAGGACTCACTAAGTTACTTGGGACCTGAGTTGCTGAGGCTGGCCTCCAACTTTTGATGGACCTATCTCAGCCTCCTGAGAGCCACTGAGATTACAGGTGTGCACCTATGCACCCGGCTTCATGTTTTTATAGGCTTAAAATGTTCACTAACTCAGGTACACTAGTTCACCTGTCCTTCACACCTGCCCTGTGTTGCAGGTACTAGTCTCACTTCATAGTTGGGGAAACACTCTCAAAAAGGTTGGATGACCTGCCAAGGTGGCACAGTGTGTTAGGGGAAAAGTTGGAACAAAACAGCCCTGCTCATTCTTTCCCACCACACCAGTTTCTGACAAAGCAGGAAATGCATGGTTGAATCTCCCTTCGACTTTTATTTTCCTCTTCCTGGCATGCAATGTCATAAGCTTCTGCAGAGAGCTCTCCAAGGCCTCAATGAGGGGGGAAACATCCCAATTTCCATTGCCTCCAGTGCAGGAAGCATGGTGAACTCTCCCTCCTGCTCCGTCATGGTTATGTCCCCTTTATTTAAGCAGGGAAATCAGGCAGCTGGAATGAAGCATTTTCTATAGGGGAAAACTGAGTCACTTGTTTTTCGCAGATTTCCATTCTAACCTGGCTCTGTGCTGACAGATGGCAAATAGCTCCCAGGGCTTTGGTGACTCACCTCCATATTGGCAGCTTGTCTGCAATTCCAGTACAGTTCCAGGAGTCCTACTCTCCTATTTCCTCCCGGTTTTAGAAATCATCACAATAGACTTTAGTGAGGACTATGAGCATCCAAAGAGAGGAAAGGATTGGGTGGGTCTTACAAACTGTCAGCTCTTTCAATCCTGAAGATGGGACTTTTGAACTGGAGTCTGCAGCCAATATATCTGGCACTGTCCTTGTTAAAGGTCAAATAGCACCTTCAAAATGTCTCAGATTTTATTCACACTTTTGAGAAAAAGGGAGAAAAAAAGTGGAGAAGAAGGGAGAAAAGAGGGAAAATGCTAGAAAAAATAAAGACAGACAGAAGTCAAAGGTTAGAAGCCTGACCTCCCAGAGTACTTTCCCTCAAGCAGGGAGGTCCTAGTGATGCAGGAGCAGAAGGTCTCCCCCTTTCCTCCCAACAAAGACTTCCCAGCAGTCGCCTTTTACTTGAGCACTTATACAGCCTGTGTTCCAGCTGCTCCCCACTATAGAGAACTGTTACCACATTGGATTACTTAGTACCAATCTCTCTTGATTAGATTACAAATTATGCTGGATATTGTTTTAGTGAAGTCTGTATCCTATTTTCATTCAAATCAAAGAGTAGGATTTGTGAAAACATTCCCAACAGCTTTGGAAGGAGAGCTGAATGCACTGGGTTTGAAAACATTGGCTCCAAGACTGAATTTCAACGAGGAATAAATGTTCAAGAGGCATATAAAGGTTCTTTAGTGTATACATACATTTGCTAAGAAATAAAAACAAGCTGGGCACAGTGGAGTGCGCCTATGATTGCAGCTATTTGGGAGGCTGAGGTAGGAAGATCACAAGTTTGAGGGCAGCCTGGGCAACTTAGTAAAACCCTGTTTCAGAATAAAATTAAAAGAGCTAGGGGGTGCTGGGGTTGTGGCTCAGTGATAGAGCGCTTGCCTAGCATGTGTGAGGCACTGGGTTCAGTCCTCAGCACCACATAAATAAATGAATAAAAGGTATTGTGTCTATCTATCTACAACTAAAAACAAAAATTTTAAAAAAAGATTCACCTTTAAGAAAAAAATAAAAGCACCGGGGATGTAGCTCCGTGATAAGAGTGTTCCTAGGTTCAATCCCCAGCACCATGACAAACAAATAAACACCAGTTTAAATAAAGAAGCTTGAGACATGCCAAGTATAATAAAACGCCCGTGTTGGCAAAGTCATTAAGCCCTTGAGTAGATTTTCTTCAACTTCTGGAAGTGGAAAACCCCAGAACATTCTCGCTGTGGGCATTAACCTGGAATGGACATTTCCAGGCTCGGTGGTCCAGCTACTCCATGAGAGCCTCTGGGAATGAGGCCCAGGACTCTATAGGTTTAGCAAGCTTTGCAAGTGAGATGCCTGGTGTGAAGCAGCCCACAGGAGATTGCAAAGATGAGTCAATCTTCCACTGGAGCCCCATCATTTGCCTCCAGGCTCTCTCGTCTGTATGCAGTTAACTTTCACAGCATCAGGATTGCTCCAAACCCATTGCTGCCGTAGGAAAAGTGTAACTGTTTTATAAAAAGAAAACAAAACACTGACTTCCACTCTATCACCACACATAACACACCAACCAAACATGCAAATCTTGGGGTGTTTTCACTTACTGAATGAAAGTAAGTGGGGGTCTTATTAAAGTTCTTGTTTAGCTGGACAGTTATTTATCTATTTTTAATCAGGGAAAGACTCCACAAACATAAAGACTGTTTATAAGAACAAAGGCATACTTTTCCTGAAATCTTACAATAAGAATCTCCTTACAAAAAAAAATTTATATATATGTTATATATATACATGTATTGTGTGTATATATGTACAGACATGTATATCTATTCGAAAAGTAATGTTATATACACATACATGCATATGTGTATAAATAGGTTTTTACAAGAGAGGTCAGCCTGTCCAGGTTAAATCACTAGTTGGTGGACTCAAATGATAGAACTGAATAAGTGCAGTGTGGATTTATTAGCATCTTATTTACTCAGAAACACTGGATTGGCTTTCAATGCAATGACCACCAATGGCCCTCCACCTCAGCCAGTGGCCACTCCAGTGAACCTCTATCTCAAACCAGTTCATCAATTACGAAAACAATTTTTGAGGGTTGTCTACATGCCAGGCAATCTTGTTGTTTACTATGGATAGAATTAGACACAGTATTAAAAGTACTTCTCATCTCTTATCTGTGTTAGAATTATCTGTTAGGTTTTTAAGGAATATAGAGTTTGGGTCTCACTGCACACCTACTGAATTGGAATAAGGGTGAATTTGTAAAATCTCTCAGGTGATCAGAATGAGAGTCAAGATGAAAACCCACTGTGTTCAATCCTATAGAGCCCTCCACCTCAATGTTTAAGACTCGGATAGATAATATTAATTCAAACACATCTGCATGAGGACATGCAGTAAGAGAACATTCTAGACCAAACACAATAGCCATAGATAACATCAAGTAGGATGTGAGAAACAAATGCATAGATGAAAAAAAATAAACATAAATTGGCAGACGTGAGAAAAAGCATGGACAGATTCTATTGCATCTGGTTGATGGGAGAATAAGCTCCACTGCTCGTTTTTTAAGATTTTTAATAAAGGCTTATCCTCAGGAAACCTAGTTCTAATTTGAAAGGTAATGCTTTAACTCTTTCATTATTCTGATATAAGTATTTTAAACCCTATAAAGTTATACAGAGAAATTATCTAGAATGCATGCAATTTATATTAATACTATATAACATTTCATTTTTATCCCAGAGTTATGAATAACAAAGTGCTATATAAGACTGCATATGTTGTTTAGGAAAAATGGAAGCGTAAGTAATATGCTCTGGACATGTATGAACATATATTTACAGTCATGCTGAAATGAATTCTATGTGTTCGTGTATCAAGTGAAAAGAAGTCAAAGGTTTGCAGTCTGGTAAGGAGAGGTTCTCTGAAGGGCACTCTGTGGAATGCATTTCTCTTGGCAGTAGCTCTGTTGGACTTAATTCAATTCTAGGAAGATTTCTTTAACCCTGGCCTCTAACTGGGTCAGTGCCATCTGATTTCAAACATTACTATAGGACGTGCAGGGACAATGATTATTGAAAGGGTTGTGACGACCCTTTCTCTGGAAGTTGATTTTCCTTTGGTCATGCTCAGAAATCTCAATTCACCAGGGTGGAAAAGTCTCAGGACCACCTCTATTTCAGGGGAGGGGATAGACTGAGTTTAGCTGGTGGTTCTCAGATGATAAACATGCCAAAAACTTCCCCAAGGGGTTTTGGGTAATGTTGTTGTTGCTTTTTAATAGACTGCTTAGGAAAAGTGCTTAATTAGCTCACTATATTCTTTGTATAAGTTCAGGAAGATTCCTTTGAGTAACTTGAAGACATGGTTTGGAAGAGAATTTTCAGAGTTGGAAGGATAAACATATTTTAAGGGGGCTGGGGTTGTGTCTCAGTGGTAAGCACCTGCCTAGCACATGTGAGGCACTGGGTTCAATTCTCAGCACCATATATAAATAAATAAAATAAAGGTTAATTGAAAACTAAAAAATATTTTTATAAAACATTTTAAAATCGGAAGGTCTAAATGACAGTGTGGTTACCATTCACTGGAGTTCACAACAGGTGGCCCAGTGACAATGATTCAAGGCAGCTCTTAAGGGCTACCTGTTAACTTAGGATCATTTTGGTATTTGCCAGCAGCTTTCTACATTCTTTTGTTGTTTGTAGTTTGGGTTTTTACGTTTACAATTATATTTCATAGTGATTATTTTCTCTCTTTCTTTCCAAGATCTTTACCTCTGCATCCTTTCTGGCTTATTTTTTTATTTATTTTTTTGGTGTGGGGGATCAAACCCACGGCCTGCACATCTTTCTCTTGTTTCACTGTGTCAGGGGATATTTCTAGTGCAGCCTTAGATAGTAAACAGCAGCAGCAGCTGCATTCTTGTCGTGTTTCTCGACATCAGGGCTCTACCGTGTTGTTTACCCGTTGAGAATGATGCAGTTGCCATCCTTCTCTGTTCCCAGGTGAAGTGACACTAACAGGTTTTATGTGACAGGACCACCCAGATGTTCCTGGAATAAACTGCAGAGTTGACAAATGTAAGCAGCATGAGCCTGGCTGGGCCTAAAGTAACTGCAGTACATTTTTTCAAGTAAATAAACTAATAAACTAAATTTTAGACTGAAAGATCATCACACTTCATCCATCTCTGTATTTGTAAATTTTGAGATTTTTTTCAAACATCCTCACATCTTTGTAACTGAATCGTTAAGCAACTAAGCCGGATGACTGGAGGAGACCTCAACCCTCAGAGTCTTTCAGTACCCACTACACACAGTCTACCAGCCATGAACACTTCTGAGGGTCAGGGGCCCAGGGAACTCGACCCAGTTGCCCCTTCCTGGGGGTCAGCTCTCTGCCCATTTACAGTAGGTGACCTTCCAAATGAGTGATTTGCACAGGAGAGACAGCAGCTCCTTTTCTGTTTTCTAGACTCCAGAAATGGAGACATGTCTACAGGCTGAGGATTATAAATAGGATGAGATGCCAAGACCCCCCCAAAGGCATGATTTCCCAACTCACTCCAGAGTATCCAGGTGTGTGGGGAAGGGAGAAGGGACGCTAGGCAAGAAGAGAGGAATGGCAGCAAGAAAGGAATTCCCACTGAGGTCTGCCAGTGAGGGAAACGAAGATATCAGTTAACCAGAAAACTCCATAATATTCTCTAGCCTGGTTATCTTAACATGTTTAAAGGCAGGTGAAAGTATTTTTTATTTAGAAACTGACTATACACACACATATATGATATATATAAATATGATATTATACACTGTAGCATACATATAGTATCTATACTACTATATAGTAAATTATACATAATTATCATTTATAATTATATGTATCGATGGGGTATAAAGTGATATTATGATTTACAAATAATCAAATCAAGCTAATTAACAGCTGTCACTTTGTGTGAAGGTATTTTAAAATGTATAAATATTCACGCCTTTTATTTAGTAGTGACATAGTGGCTAAGAGCCTTGCTTTGATAATCCTGACAACTCTACCTGTGAGCTCCAGGTCTGTCAGTTATGCGTTCTGTGATCATAATTAAGCCTTCGTTTTCACATTTGTAAAGCAGTGATAATACACCACTCTCCTTCTTAAAGTTCTTGTGTGAATAAAATGAGAGAATGTACATGGTATACATAGCAACATGGAAGCTCAATAAATGTCAGCTACTTTTCTCTTTAGGTTTCTATAAGTAATATGATTCTTTTATATTTCACACAATGAGAAAAAAAAAAACCCAAGCCCTGGGGGCAAAGAGAAGAGCTATTCATATCCCTGTAGTTTTTAATGACGTTAAGAACTATAATACAACTTCCTATAAAATACATTTTATCTCAAAGCCAAGGGAAGTATGATTCAATGTTGAAAAGTGTATGGCTCTCAGACTTGAATAAAGTCTAAGTGATCACGAATTCAGAGGATACATGAGTCCTTAAAATAGATTGCAAAAATTACACATTAAAAATACATACATACATATATATTATCAGCTATAAAATGGTCATGCAAAGGAATATTCAGTGCTAGTGAATATAATATGCATATATACTAAAGTAGACATTTAGGCTATTTTGGTTCATATTATATTCTATTTTAAACACATTAGTCAAAACCCAGAAGAGGGAATTCCTGTACGTAAAACAGACACTTTTTGGAATAGCAAGTGGAGTATTTAGCTCCCAGTGTGACACATTCATCAAGCTCAGGGGTCAGCACACTTTTTTTGGTAACAGAATAAATAGTAAATCCTTTAGGCTTTGCAGGCTTGTGGGTCTCAGTCCCAACTAGTCAACCATGGTGTTATATCAGGAAAGCAATTACAGACAATTTACAAAATAAATGAGCATGACTGTGTTACAATAAAATCTTATTTACATTGGCTTGGGAGGCTGAGGCAGGAGGATTGTGTGTTCAAAGCCACCTTCAGCAAAAATGGGGCTCTAAATCTTTTTTTTTTTTTTTTTTTAGGTTTAGCTGTTGAATTTTACCCATTCTTTTTAAAACTTGGATCTATTGATATATTATCTTCCTTAAAATATCGTGACAAACACAATAGATATTCCAAGTGTTAAGACACTTTTGCACACACAAGAGAATTGATCTCACTGTGTAGTCATACCCTATCCCTTTTATATATTGCTAGTTTATTTTCTATATATTTGATATTTTTGTGAAGTTTTAGGATGGAGGTAAGGACAGACTTAGAATTGGGAAGCATTCCCTCTTTCTATTTTGAAAGAATTTGTACAACTTGGGGTAATTTCTTCCTTAAATGTGTGAAAGAATTCAGTGAGAAGTCTTTACATTTTCTCCATGGAAAGTTTTTAAATAACTGATTGACTTGCCTAGCATGTGTGAGGCCCTGAGTTCAATCCCCAGCACCACCCAAAACTAGTTAAATAAATGATTATTCTACTAATCGGTGGTGACTCTGGGTTTTCTTTAGTTTAAATTTTTGTCTTTAACTTCATACTTATTCAAGTTGATATTAAACTGTTCATATATTTTTTAATGTTTGTGGGTTTTCTAGCAGTATGTTTTCATTCCTGATGCTATTTCCTCCCTTTTTTATTAATTAGTCTTACTAGTGGTTTGTCAATTTTATTAATCTTTTCAAAGAACCAGCTTTTAGTTTTGTTTCTCTTTTAACGTTGTCTTGCAGTGATTGCTGCTCTTGGCTTCCATCTACATTTTCTTTTCTTTAAAAAAATTTTTTTTAGGAGACAATGTCTTTATTTATTTTTATGTGGTACTTAGGATCAAACCCAGTGCCTCACATATGCTAGGCAAGTGCTCTACCACTGAGCTACAACAGCAGTCCCAATGTAATTGATTTTTAACTTTACATTTCTAACATGTGTAGGTAAGGCTATAAATTTCTCCCTAAACATTGGTTTAACTGTAGCCTTTTTGATTTGTCTCTTCATTATCAGTTTAAAATATTTTCTAATGTTTATTTTTCCTTTGATCCTTGGGTTATTTAGAAGTGTGTTCTGCTTAATTTCTAGGCATTTAAGACAAATTTGAGGATTTTCTAGTTATCTTTTATTATTAACTTCTGCTATATTTTTCCTGAGGTTAGAGTGTTTATTTTGAATTATTTAAATCCTCTGAAATATTTTGAGGCTTTCTTTATGGCCTTTTGGTAAATTTTCAATATGGGTTTAAGTGAAATAGGAATTCTGCCACTGTTTAAAGTGTTTTCTGTATCTCAATTAGGTCAAGTTTGTTAACTGTAGTCTTCATACTTTTTTTTTTTTTTTTAACAACCTTTCTATTTAAAGGTATACCCAGCAACCCCCACGATTGTGGATTTGTCCTTTTTTTTTTTTTTTTTTAGTTGTCTCTCTAGCCTTATGTATTTTGAAACAGTGTTTAGAATTGTGAAATTCTTCCTAGAGAACTGGCTTCCTTATCATTATGAAATATCCCTTTCTCTTTGGTAGTCCTTCTTCACGTAAAATCTGTTTTATCAGATGTCAGTGTAGTTATATCAGTTTTTTCATTAGTAGTTCCAGATGGGAATCCGGAGCCCTTGATTCATTGTCCTTGTCGGTTATGTTGAATAACACAATCTAGTGACTTGTTTGGCAACTGACCAGGTGAACTCTTATGATTTCTTTTTCCATTCTTGTACAAAGTTACCAACAATTCAGTGGTTCCACTTGCAAAAAGGCCAAAAACCAGGCAAAATTAAACACTATATTGATGGCAAATTAAAACAAAAAAAAATATTCAAAATAGTATCTGGGTGATGTGGTACATGCCTATAATCCCAGCTACCTGGGAGGCTGAGGCAGGAGGATCTCAAGTTCCAGGCCAGTCAGAGCAACTTAGAACTGCCTCAACATCAAATAGAAAAAGCTTGTAGCTCAGTGGTAGAATGTTTGCCTGGTATGTGCAAAATGCTGGGTCAATTCTAG
The DNA here is from genome assembly GCF_047511675.1 of Marmota flaviventris. Lineage (NCBI taxonomy): Eukaryota > Metazoa > Chordata > Mammalia > Rodentia > Sciuridae > Marmota > Marmota flaviventris. The sequence goes on from NC_092507.1 coordinate 80,289,057, forward strand.
CACTCCCCTACCCCAAACATTCAAAATGTTTACCTTGGTGGGGGAAGACACAGGCCTGTGATCAGGGAGGGATGTGTTAGTTGCTCATTAACAATCTATTAGAAATAAATGGGTAGAGGGGAGTTCATTTTATGCTTTTTTTTCTCTTTTTTAGGTGCTAGGGATTGAATCCAGGGTGTATGCTATCTCTACCTTTTCAAAAACAGAATTCTGAGAGGGTTTCACTAAGTTGTCCAGGCACTTCTTGAACTTGCAATACTCCTGCCTCAGCCTTTGGAGTAGCTGGGATTATAGACATGTGCCACCATGCCTGGCTAAGAGTTTATTTAATAATTATTCTTTAATTGATACACACATATTTACACTCTTCTGAACTTATAACTTAACTCTTACTAATCTGAATTATTGGTGTCTGCACTTGCAGATGGGAATCCGGAGCCCTTGATTATTGTCCTTGTCAGTTATGTTGAATAACACAATCTAGTGACTTGTTTGGCAACTGACCAGGTGAACTCATTATGATTTTGAGGAAAATAGATGGAAACAGAAAAGTTCTGGTTTTGCCAGAAGTAGATCTCAAAAGACAAAATTTTTCATGTAAAATTAAAGGAAAACCTGAATTTTTGTAGCCAGCAACTACAAAATGCCAGGCTCTATGCCTCCAACTATAAATGAGATCTTCTCATTCTGACAGTCTGTCCTGGTTTTTAGATTTCAGAGCTGTATTCACTGATCAATCATCAATGCTTAGACAGTGAAAGGCTCACATTATATAGTTTCACAGTATTGCATTATCTCTTCTTTCCAATTCTTAATGCTGTAAAGGAGACTTAAAATACCCTGTAACAAGTGGGCAGTACATATCCAGAAACCCCGTGTGGCTGTGTGATGTACCACTACTATCTGTTACATTGTTTACATAAAAAGTCAGAGACAAGTTCAAATCTATTGCCTGAAATGTATGATAATTTTTCTATATGCAGGGCAATTAAACTGGCTGACTGTAAAGACATTTCAAAACAGTGTAACATACATGCTTTACTCAATAATGTATCAATATTACTTGAAACTTGTTATCGTTGAAAATAAAATTGTAATTTATTTTTTGTAAATTTATTTCTATAAATGCTATAAATACATCCATGTTTAATCATTTCTGGTAAATATGTATAACCATTCATTTTTAAACTTTCCCTAGTAAACTAAAAATTCAATAAATGCTCATTTTCAAAAAAGATAGTCCATTTGTTTCTTGCCTCCCTCTGGCAAATGATAGGGACCTAGGATTCCAAAGGTGGGCTCAGCATGAACTTCCCTGGGGGTAAGGGTTCTCTTGCTGTGGTCTGGGCTGGTGTAGAGGTTAGGGTTTCAAGTGACATGTCAGGGATCACTGTGGTCAGAACCAGTACAGCAATTACTGAGGACTTGATTTGTTGTATTTGGGACCAGGTGGAATGAAGCAGCAGTTGACTTTGTCAAGAGGTTGAGGGAAAAATTAAGTATTTAGCATTATGGAAGTTGGATTTCTATGAGAAAAGGGAATTACAAATATGGAAAGGGAAATAGTGTAAATCCCAAAGTATTGAAGTAGAATTAAAGATGTCGGTGTGAATTTAAGGTCTTCAAGGTTTACAAAGTATGTTTACATATGAATGCACAAATGATGTATTTATGTCTACATGTGTATCTGTACAAGTTTGTCTACCAAGAGGGCTTAAAACCAGTGACTTCGCAATTAGCTCTGAATCCTTCTCAAGTCTTGCCTTCCATATACCATTCTCCATTTAAAGGAAACAATGTACCTTCGAAAATGTCTAATCTAAATCTGGGACAGGGAAAAGTACAAGATGACCTTGTAACACTTTGATATACCAAAACAATAAGGAAAAATCCCAAAAGAAATGTAGACATGTCAAAGGGACATAGAAGACAGCTTAAAGAAATTCCCACAGACAAAATCTGGAAAATTTTCAGCATGAAAATAAATGACAGTAATATATTATAAACTACTAAATAAAGTGAGACAGCCCAGGAACCTAAACTGATATAAATGAATAAACACATGGAGAAGGAAGGTTCTTCCTTAAAGTAGGATATCAAAGCAGAAGCAGCAGACTCACCACCTGGCAATCAAAATAGTAACTGATTCAGGCAAGAATTGTCAATAGACTTAAAATAGCTGTTGGCAATTCAGTGGGAAACAGAACATTTACACGGTCTCCAAGAATCTCAACTACTAACTTCATGATGGAAATACTTTGTAGATACTATCCTAACCTAGTGGCCAAAGACTACATCACCAGAAATGGGATAAATGGACATTGTGCATCTTCTAGTATGATACAATAAAGAGAATAAAGCATCATTTCTGATATTTATGACAAAAATGTATATCTTGTCTCTAATCATGAGGAAATATTACAGAAACCCAAACTGAGAAACATTATACAAACTGGCCTACCCTCCTCAAGTGTCAAGGTCATGAATGAAAAGACCAAAAAAACTGTTCCAGATGGAAGGAGACCAAAGAGATAGACAATTAAATCCACCATGTGATCCTGGATTGGGATGCTTGAAGACAGCATCATCATTGGGGCAATTAGCAAAATGTGGATTAGATGTCATTATCATGTTAATCTCCAGAGTTCCATGGGTACACTATGGTTATGAAGGAATGTTACTGTTTAAGTACACACTCAAGTAGAGGTAATGGGGCATTATGTCTTTAATTTTCAAATGGTACAAATGTATTTTGGTTGGGATTTATTGAATCCAAAAATGAAAGGTAAATGACCATCTTTACAATATTGAGGCTTTTATCCCTGATGTGGTCTAAAATTTTATACATGAAGATCTTTTATATCTTTTTATTCTTAAGTACTTCAATTTTTCATTTTATTATAAATTTTTCTATAGACCTTAATTTCTGTTAGTTGTCCATATCCAGGAATACAACAGACTTCTACATACTGATTGTGAATGTAACTTTGCTAAACTACAGATATTAACTGAACTGTCTACACATATAATCATACCAATATGGTACATTTAAAGTAGTTTAAAATATTCGTAAACTCTAATTAAATTCTCAGCATGTAAACAGGCCCATGGAGGGAAAGTATTATCAACCCTCCACAAACAATTCTCATAAACTTGAACAATATACATTGCACAAAGCTTTCTGGTGGCCTGGCAGCTCTAATAGGAATCTTCATGATGCCCGTTCCCCTTGCTCACATCTGTTTCCAAGTGTCCTAAGACAACTTTCCAATGAACAATTTCTACCACATTATTGGGTAGCAGGGCAATAAGTACTCTGGGTACTCTAGAAACAGCAACCTCTTCTCAGGAGACACTTGCTTCAGTGCCCCCAGGAAGCTGGAACATTCGGTCTGAAGGCTCTAAGCTGAACAAGATCCCAGGAGGCCCTAAAGGCAGAAAGGACATGACAGTGCCACCCTCACTTATGAGGTCTGTATGCTCTGAGTGGGTGGTATCCACATATTAAAACCGAAGGAGTTTAAAGTCTGTAAGTTTTATTACAGGATAATGAAAAGGTTCTGGAAATGGACACTTGAGCATAGTCACAGAACAATGTGAATATATTAGTACCACTGAACTGTACACTTAAAAATGGTTCAAATGGCAAATTTATGTGTATTTTACAATAAAATCTAAAGATGCTTTTTCTATTGTTCAGTGCTTCCTGCTATTATTAAGTAATCACAGTCATTAAGAGCACTAACCAGCTGGTGCATGCGCCAGTAATCCCATTGGGAGGCTGAGGCAGAAGGATCTCAAGTTCAAAGCCAGCCTGAGCAAAAGCAAGTTACTAAGCAACTCAGTGAGACCGTGTCTCTAAATAAAATACAAAATAGTGCTGGGGATGTGGCTCAGTGGCTGAGTGCCTCTGAGTTCAATCCCTGGTACCCTTCCCCCACCAAAAAAGAGGCACGAGCCATCAAAATTTGATGGCCCTGGATTTGAGATTTGGTTGTGCTTGCTGCATCTCTGGAACCTAAAAGCATGTCACTTAGTTAAGCCTTAGTTTCCTCACCTGTAACACAGGAATCATAAAATGCTTACTTACCCATTATAGGTTGCTGTGAAATTTCAACTCGATACCAAGTTTTAATACACAGAAGGGGCTCAATAAATATTAGCTCTGATTTTCTTTTCAGGTTTTCATACCAATATGATTTTTATACTTTGTATAAGGAAGATTAAAAAAATACGCTTAAGCATAAAAAGGCTGTTTATTCATTTCTCTTTAGTCCTGAATGTTAAAGAGAACTATAAGACAACATGCCATAAAACACATTTCTTATTATAGTCAAGTGATAATATGAGCCCAAGTGTTGACCACTGAGTCAATGGTTAATAATCTTAAAGTATCATACTCTAAGAGGCAACAGTTTCATAGGAGCCACAATAACTTCAAATATTTGAAATAATTTAAATATATATAATGTGTGTGTATAAACATATACATATAATTTTTTTATCAAGTATAACATGGTCATACAAAAACATTGACTAGCAATATAGTTCACACATATAAAAAGAGGCCATTTTATTTTTTTCCCTTTTATATCCTATTTTAGACAAAATTATGAAAATCCAGAAAATAACAGGAATGCACTAGTTATAAAAACTGGGTATTTTACAAATGAAACAGATTCAATCATCTACACCTTCTATCCAATTTCAAACAATGAGGCTTACTGTATTCTCAGAATGAACTTAAATAAATTTTTCCTTAATTCTAATGAAATATACATTTTTAATGGTTGATAGTCCAGGTAGAAAAAGTATATAAACGATTTATAAGTTGAAACATTTCATACAAAGGGAATGGTTTCAACAAAACCCACACAATATCAAGAGAAAATGCACTGAATTAAAAAATTTCTGAAGCAGTATTTAGAGCATTGTAGAAAATACCAAAAAGTTTGGAACTATCATAAAATAAAAATTTATACAGATGAAGCTAAGAGGTTAAAAACTATCAAACTTATTAGAACTATCTGAAATCATATAAAATATAAATATATAATTTAAATTATATTATACATTATGTTTTTATATAATAGCATATTATAATTCATATTATTTATCATGATATAATCTAATTATATATTATATAGCATATGTATGTTAATTCATGTATTATTTATAATAATATGATCATTATTTATTATATAATAAATATAATTTACATAATACTAATAATGTAATATTATTTATATAATTTATAGTAATATGTAATATATAAAATATATTATAATTATTGTTTATATATAATATTATATCATAAACATATGTTATATAATACCATATGTAATATACAACATATTATATGTTATATATAACATTATAATATAATTTAAATTACATAGTTTAGTTATATCTTATTTGGCTTTAGATGGTTTTAATAAATTTGATAGTTTTTTACTCCTTGGCTTCATCTGTACAAATTTTTATTTTATGACAGTTCCAAACTTTTTGGTATTTAAGTGCATTTTCTTTGTATAATTTAACTGACCACCACATGTAAAAACTGACAATTAGAACTATAGATTTGCAAACTTTTTGGACATTATGTAAATATTAAAAAGTTAGGTGAATTGCCAATTGAAAAATAAAAACTTACATACTTACTATAAACACACAAGTGGTCAAAGATGTACTATAAAACTGTATGGGAAAACATATTCATACGCAATAAAGATCTTTCAGGAATTTGCATTCAGAAACATTTTATAAATGAGCACTTAGTTTTGCTCCAAAATAAAGCTGATTTTCCCCTAGTGCACCTATTTGTTGAGAACTATTTCATTAAACTAGGGATGCATTTAAGTGGATAATTTTATGGGGAAAATCATTTGAAATTTTAAAAATGCAATACTTATTTTATGCAAAACTTCAAAAATACAAAATTTAAGGACAATTCCAGTGAGGCACTACCATTCTATATGACTAAAACACGACCTATTCTATATGACTAGCAAACACCATACGAGAATAAAAGGCAAAATACACACTTTGGCAATCCTATACAAAAGGGGTCCTGTCAAAACATTCTTTCATAAAATAAACACAATATCACAAAACAAAAACAACAAAATAACAAAAATAAAAACTGAATTTTACAACCCTACACAAATTGTGGGATTTCATCTTCAAGGTCTTCAAACTGTTGCATTCGTTTTAGCCTGGGTCTCTGGCATGTTGGATTCACGTCAGGCAGGCCGTGCTCCTCAGAGTTCTCTTTAGGCTTACCACCTGGCTGCAAAGGACAAGCTGATGTGCTGTCTGAGTCTGGAACTGATTTCTCCACATGACTCAGGGGAGTACAAGCTGTGCTAGGAGGCACTGCTGCTAATGGTGAAGCTGGTCTCTCCTCAGTCCCCTTGACGTTGCTGGTGGGGGTACGTGGTTTATAAAATGTTGTCCAGTGTAGGGGCTGTAGTGTTCTGGGTGCTCTGGCAAGAGCAAGAGGGCAGGAATCGGAGGACCGTCTCTCTGACACCTCTCTTGCTGATATGGCTGGCGTGCTGGGCTGTGTGGCACTGCTGGGATGGTCACCACTGACCCTGATGCTCACTGTCACTTTTTCCTGGAGTGCACTAGGCACAATCATTGCAGTCTTGGCAGTTAAGTTGTTTTGTTCACATTGCTGTCCTCGAGTTTTCTGTAGAATCTGCTGATCAAAACCATTAAATTTGGAACAAACAGTAGTAGGGGTATCTTTTCTATAAAGTCCTTCAAAGGTAGGATTCTTGCAAAACTTGTCTGAATTGACATTTCCCACATTTCTGCTGTTTCTCTCAGTAGGAGGGCTTGCAAGAAGTAATCTATCTACAGGCAAACTTACAGGTCTAATCTTGGTCCTTGGCATATGCCTCTGTATATTGTTTGTTGCCCTATCAAATTTCAGAGCAAGTGGCTTAGTGGTTCTACAAATATTGTCCATCTTTTGGGATGATGATTCAAGTTCTTTGTTATCTGAAAAAGAAAATTTTTTTTCACTTCATGGAGCTCTGTTAATAAGGGAGTGTGGTTAGTTATTAGTGGGCACACTCTCAAAACAACACATGATATTCTCAGTCATCTATGCAGAGGAATTAAAAATTCATACATCATTAAAGGCACATTTTGAATTAGAGCATTACTTTTAAAATTTTATCTAAATCAATATAATAAATAGCCACAAATCACATCATAAGTTGGTTAAATAAAACAAAACAAAAAAACACTTCCTGAAGTAATATTTTTTTAATATACTATTGATGAGTGAATATTTGCTGGGTTAGGATTGTCCTGATTTCAACAAGCAGACATTGGTAACCTCAGAACAGTTACAGTATTCTATACACCAACCAAAGCCATACACTGAATCCCAAGGACTTTTCCTATCACTTCATCTGCTTTCCAGCTACATTCTGTCCATACTGAGGGCACACACCAGAGAGGACATGGATGCTCTCCCAGCTGATCCACTAATACATGGCAACATCCATTGGTCTCAAATTAAGGTTGAAGAGTTGTCAAAACTGTCATTCTGCTATTGGTTCTGGTGACTCCAGATTTACTTCCTTATCTTTCTCCTCTAGTCTGGTCCTAAGGTCCCTGTTTTCTCATTTAGGACTCTCAGCTCCTCACACTGTCTTTGCTGCTTTTACCCCAGAAGCTCCTGTTGCTGGAAAGGTGCAGCCCTCTGGCCATGATTCTCCTCTCCCTGCTGAGAAACATCAGATAACTGTGCACCTTGACTGGTCAGATGGCTTTGCCACTGGCCCTGTTCATAGCCCACTGTCCTTGTCCCTGCCACCTGGTCCTTCTCCCACATCCTAGGGCAGTGGTTTGCAGACAGGTCCACACCAGCATCACTTGCAGATCATCATCTCATCTGACCTCCTTCTTCATCTGAGGCTGCTGGCCTCTCTTCCCTGGTTCCCAGGCACTGCTCATGTGATTTGCTCTCCTGGGCCCTTCTCCACGTTGATAGAAGGGAGCTGAGCCATTGTGGTTGGATGATAAGCATTAGTGCATTTTTACAGTCCTGCATGATGAAGACTGCAGGATCTGCAGATAGCTGCCTGGGTTCTGGCTCCACTCCTGCTCCAGTTCTGACCTGGGCAAGTCCATTGCACTAGCCCTACCTGCTTTCCTCTGTCAAGAAAGACCCCTATATGGAGCTATGCTATCATGTGGTCTTAATAATCTAATAAGGAAAAGGCTTAGAATTACCTGGTATGTAATAAAAACTTGAACACTTTAAAAAATTATTTATTTTATTACTATACCTAACCAGGAATCCAATTTCATGGCACAGTGAAACAAGGTTAGATTTAGGAATGAGATGGGGGGCTGGGGATGTGGCTCAAGCAGTAGCGCGCTCGCCTGGCATGCGTGTGGCCGGGGTTCGATCCTCAGCACCACATACAAACAAAGATGTTGTGTCCGCCAAATACTAAAAAATAAATATTAAAATTCTCTCTCTCTCTCCCTCTCTCTCCTTCTCTTTAAAAAAAAAATGAGACAGGACTAGGTTCAAATCCTGAATGAACAATAATTTAGGGACATGACCCTTGGCATTATTAACCTTCCTCTGACTGTTAGCCATGGCTTAAATGAGGCCAATGTTCATAGCACAGAACTGAAAATAAGATCAAATCAGATAAATGCAATCAGTGAGTCCAGTGCTTTTCTTAGCAGACAGGTAATTGACTCCTTTTGTTTTCAGACTTTCTCGGGCTATATTCATTGATGTTTAATTTTATACATCAAATTTAACACATATGCCTATATTTTGAAAAATTAGAATTTAGCAGTAACAAATTGAAGCATTTCAACCACGTTAACAGAAACCATTCACTGAAATAATATCAGAGAAAAACAATGAATACAAGGATTGCAACCAAGGAAATGGAAGAAATGTGTGCTTAATGTGTTAAAGGTAGGATACAGGTAGAAAGTACATAAAAAAAAAAAAATTAGGGAGTCTATTTTTTTGAGTTTCAGGAGTCCAGTTTTTTCCTGCCTTGACATTGATGACAAGAAGTAAAAATGAAAACAAATTTCAGAAAGAGAACAAAAACATTTATGAATTCCAAGATATCTCTTAACAAGAGAGATACAAACAATGATATTCATTTAAATGACATTCATTAAACTTTCCCAATGGCTAGCAAAGTTAACTAATACAACTTTGAAGTTTGAACTTCCTTCAACTTCTTTCACCTTGGTTTTTAATCATGGCTTATTTGCAAAGTTTGAAAATATGCAAACATATATTTTACATGACCACTCACCGATGAGACATGCATCACATTTTTCCAATGTATTTTGCTTGCGTTCTGATTCCTCAAATGATGTAGCTGATTCAAAATTTTCACTTTCACTATCTGCAGTGTGGCTATCCTAATGATGCAAGAGAATTTTTAAACTAAAAAAGCAAAACACACCTCAAAACAAACAGTTCAAAGATTGTTAATTTATTAACATAAACATCATAAAGTTTTAAAGCAATTCTATAATGGTTAAAACTTACCTCCTTTGAAGAAAAATACAGTGACTTTGTGGAATGTTCTGAGTCTCTTTCTTCTGCTGATATCACAGGTTTTGAAGGACAGCTTTGATCAACCTGAGGTGAAACAACACCTGTACTACACGTAACATCTTGTGGCTCTAGGGACCCATCGAAGATCTTCTGTGAGTAAGTAATGAGGAACTCTACCAACCGTGCCTGATTTGCATATTCAGTAAGAGAGGAGATGGTGACAGGAGCAGTTGTGGGCCTTGGCCTAATGAGACTTGGTCCAAATATCACCCCCAAGTTTTTGGAGGTCATCTTGTTTTCTTCAGCATGGTCTACAACCCTGAAAAAAACATATAAAGCTGTATGAGATTTGCCTATTAGAGTTCCTTAATGGTAGTCTACTATGAATGGAAGGGTAGAGGAAGCATGGGTTACAGAAGACTACAAAAATTTGTCAAGGGTCAAATTTGGTGGGTCTAGGTAAAGATACATTTGTTTGATTATAATACTTACCACACACCAAACTGAGCTTCAGAGTACTATATTAGGATAAAATTCATGTAAATAGAAGGAACTATTGAAGTTTTACCAGCAGAAGGAAAAAAAAATATTCCTAAAATTTGCTACATCTTTGTATATGGTATATACTCTCAGTTCCTTATACTGGAAACTGAAACATCATCATCAATTTCTCTCTCATTGTCCACAGTTTTCTTTTTTAAAAAGTATTTTTAAATGGACACAATATCTTTATTTTATTTATTTTGATGCAGTGTTGAGTATCAAACCCAGCACTTCACATGTGCTTTGCAAGCATTCTACCACTGAGTCATACTCCTATCCCCCCACAGCTAGTTTTCTCTTTTCTTTTTAATATTTTTCTAGTTATACATGAACACAATCTTTATTTTGTTTATTTATTTTTATGTGGTGCTGAGGATTGAACCCAGTGCCTCACATATGCGAGGCAAGCGCTCTGTCACTGAGCCACAACACCAGCCCACACAGCTAATTTTCTAGTCTAGATGATTCTCTCTCCTGAACATCTCTCTGTTCTACTGCCACTCTCGATGTTCTGGCTTTACTTCAAGCACTCACTACTTTTTATTTCTATGACTATTCTAGGAGATGGAACTGCAGAAGGCCTCCACTCCAACCCATTTTTCACATTGCTGTCAGAAAGATCTAGTAGACTACAAGTTCTTTAATGTGTACAGAAACAATATGGTCAACTCATCTGCCAGGTATGTAAGGCCCTATAAAGGGCCTGTAGACAGGATAGCTCAGTTCCTGCTATTGCTTGCTGTATTGTAGCCTAACAAAATTATATTTTCCAAATGCAAAATGCTTTCATGTGTCTCCATGTCTGTTACCCTCTGCCTAGTATGCTCTTCTGCACATTCTCTATCAAATCACCACTCAGTTCTTAAAATCTGACTCAAGAGCTTGCCTTCTCTGCTTTACCCCTAATCCCCATGCAAACTACTTCTGCATGCCTGCAAGCTGTGCACAGCTACTAGAAAAAAGGATGATGCTGTACTGTGGTTATGTATAGGTCTGTCCCCCCACAATGATGAGCCTACAAACAGCATAAACCCTGTTTCCACCCTGGTTTCCCCAGCCAGAGCCTGACATACAGGCAATGTTGGCTGCATAAACATATATTCAATGTCTCTCCCAATACAGAATAAAAACATCATAAAAATGAAACAATCATTTTAAAAACAATACCACAACAATATAAATGTACTTAATACTATTGCACCGTACAATTAAAAATGGTTAAGATGGTATAAAAAAAATTTTTTTTTTAATTTTTTTTTATTGGTTGTTAAAAACATTATAAAGCTCTTGACATATCATATTTCATACATTAGATTCAAGTTGGTTATGAACTCCCAATTTTACCCCAAATACAGATTGCAGAATCACATCGGTTACACATCCACATTTTTACGTAATGCCCTATTAGTAACTGTTGTATTCTGCTACCTTTCCTATCCTCTACCATCCCCCCTCCCTCCCCTCCCATCTTCTCTCTCTACCCCATAAGATGGTATAAAAATTTTTACCGCTTAAGGTGTACTATGAGGTAATGAAGACTGTTGAAATTTGATGCTGGCAATTGTCTTAGAAGGTCCTTGCTTTTTAGAAGAATTCGGTTTATTTCTATACACATATTTGAGTATTTTTTGTCCTCAGGGTTATCCTTTTTGGTTTCTTGTTCTTCATTAACATGTTGGATCTCTTTTGCAAGGTCCATAAACTCCTTGTATAATCGGAATAAGATAAATGGCTCTGGGAGCTAAAGAAATAAAATTACATTAAAAATATCTTCCACTTTTTTTTTGTTTGTTTGTTAAAGTCAACTGTTAGTGCAAGTTACTCAAAGGATTAAACCTGTCCCTTTAGATTAACTAAATTTAAAGTCAATCTTTATTCATTTATTTATTTATTTTACAGTACTAGGGATTGAACCTAGGACCTCAAGCATGCTAGGCAAACACAATACTGAGCTTCATCCCCAGCCCATAAAACGTATGTTTGCTAGAGATATGATCTATAAACCAAGTCAAAATCTTCACCATAAATTATATTTATGTTAAAAACAACTTAAAAGATAATCAGTTAAACTCTAAACTTTAAATGAAGTTTAAAACTTTAAGCTTCATGATGGAATTTTAAAACTCTTATCTATATCCTAAACACATTATATTCACATCTGCACCGAAAATAGCATGATCTTCAGCTGTTCTATTGAAACAAAACTAGGACATGAAGTAAATAGAATGAATTAGAAAAGGCATGAATGTTACTGGTAAGGGGTAAAAATATCATAGTGCTACAGGGTCCATGTTTTAATTGGGCCAGAAAGAAGATCAGCACCGGTTAATATGACCTTCAAAAACATAACTATCATCATCTTATTCATCGAATTTTGAAACTGCCTGATTTGCCACAACTAAATTAAAAGAAAAAGTTCCTGTAACAAATGTCCATTGCCATAATGAATTTCAATGTTTCTACTGATCTGCAATAGAAAATCCAGTGTACCTTTGTCTACCTGACGTCCTGTATCAGGTGTTGCCTTGTGATCAGTTTCTATCTTTACCACTCTGGGATCTGAAGCAAGTCACTTAACCTTTTGGAGCTTTAGGTAAATGAATAAAATGGAAGCTATTCTCTAATACTATTGCAAGAATTGAGCACAGTTTCCCACATGAAAGTCTTGGACACACAAAATTCCTAAAACAGAATGCAAGTTCACAGTGTTGGATCCCATTCATCTCCTCTCCCTGACTGGCTAAAAGAGATAAAGGATGACATATTACAAGACCTATATTCATTCAAAAGTATCAACTGCTATTTCTCAGTTGAGGGATCTATAAAACATGACTAAAGAGTTATCAATACTTTCCTGGGCTAACATTGTAGATCCACCAATTTATACTTAATTTTTTTCCCTCATGCAATCCCACTAAAATACAGTACATCCATAAGGACTAGGAAAACAGAGAAAACAAAAAGCAATAATTCACAAGAGCAGATGAACAAGTCCTGATGCAGCAGTTCCAAGAAAGCTGTCACTCAACATGATTTTGAGAATCCTAAAGGGACTTGAACAATCAGTACCAGGTCCTATGATCCTGGGGTAGGGTGCAGGTGGGCCACCTGAGAAAGCTTAGCAGTCTATAAAATCCTGTCTCCACTCCATTTTCTTGAGCAACTTCTTCCCTAAAAATCTGGATACATTTTCTCTGGGCAACGTGACACAGAGTCTTTCTGAATGGGGGAAATGCCGAACATAAGGGACAGAGAGCTGAATGTCTGAAAATGGGTATTTGTTGGCTGTATGCACACTGAATGCACTGATCCTGCAGTCATCTTTCCCACCCTGGCTCCCACAGTATTGGTACCATATCTTTCCAGGGGGGATCAAACCAGTCTAAGAGCAGGGAACTAGAGACATGTAATCAGGCATATCCCCAATGGTCCACCTAGACCACTTTATAGGAAAGTTCAAAGTTTTTTAAAAATCTTGATGTGTTCAAGAGCTTCCGAAGAGATTTTAAGTCCAAACTCTAAAATAACTAAACACCATGAAAGACAAAAATCAAAATGGGTAGAAAAATAACAGACTGAAGGTGTAAAACTATGCTATCAATATGTTGGCCACTAGGGGCTAGGGTTGTGGCTCAGCGGTGGAGCACTGGCCTCACATGTGCGAGACCCTGGGTTCGATCCTCAGCACCACATAAAAATAAATACGTGAAATAAAGGTATTGTGTCCAATTACAACTAAAAAATAAATATTTTAAAAAATATATGTTGGCCACTAGTTTATATGCTGAAAGAATACTGGAAGTGCAAATGATCAAAATTGAGATGTGCTCTAAATGAACAAATAGATACCAGATTTCAAAGATTAAGAGCTCAACTGTAAATAAATAAATAAAATATCTCATAATTTAAAAATAATAATTAGATATTCAAAATGTTAAATAAAATATTAACATTAACTTTACCTATTTTTAAAAATTTATGTGGCTATACAAAATTTAATGTTATATATGAAGGTCACACTGTATTTCTACAGAGGGTTAGAGGCTAAGTAGAGAAACAAAGCCTTATAAAGAAAATCTATAAATATCCACAGGAAAATAGCATGATATAGTCATTTTAAGAAATGTTATCAAAGAAATAGAAAAATCAGAATTCTTAAAAATTAAAACCTGATCTCAGGAATGAAGTAATTTACATTAGTCAAGAAGATAAAGCTGAGGAAATGTCTTAGAAAGTTAATTTAAAAAAAAGAAGAATAGAGGAAAGTAAGGGAACTAGAGAACGAGTATGGGTTATTGAGTATCCAAACAAGAGCTTCAACTAGACAGTACAAAGACAAAAGGGGAAAAAATGGGCAATAAAAATCAAGAAAAGTTCCAAGAACTAAAGCATTGACTACTGACAGAGATCATGGAGTAGCCATAATAGTGGATGAAAAGTTATCCACATCAATATACATATTGTAAAATCTTAGAATAATGGGGAGGGGGAAAGATTCTACTAGCTTACAGAGGCACAAAACAATAGGCACATACAAAGTTAGGAATGAAATAAGGCGGATTCACAGTGTGAAGAGAACAAAAAACACCCATGCCTTCACAATTCAGAGGAAAAAGAATTTCCAGCCTATAATACTAAAACTTCCACACTATCTACACTACTCCATTTCTGTCAAGAGAATAGAAAGACATTTATGGATGAACAAGGTTTCAAATATTCAATCCTACTTCACCTTGCTTAAGGACAGACATAAACCAAAACAGAATACCCCCAAACAAAGAAAACAGGAGAGGTGTTCCATCACAAAAGAGAGGAGAGGAGAGTGATCTCAGGATGACAGTTAATAACCAAATTAAAAGGGATCTGTAAGAGAGCAAAAGAACTCCAGAGAAGGACAGATTAAGGATTATCAGCACTATTCTCTCTGTCATTATCTCTTCATTTTCACCCAAGGATAGAAGGCCAACTGGGTCTGACCCAAATCTCTTTGTACTTGGCTCACAACAATGTGCTGATTAAGTTCCTGTAACTCCTCTGAAAGCGGCTGCCTAAAGCCAACAAGGCCACTTACTTCACCCTACAGATGTGTGTGTGTGTGTGTGTGTGTGTGTGTGTGTGTTTGACTTACTCCTGCCAACTGCAGGTATAATAGTGAGAACAGAAAATGACAAAATAGGACAGCCCACTCCCTGACCATATTCCTGCTGGACTTCTAGCATCCACCTTATAGGAAGCCTTATGCCTGATGCCTGATGAACTTCATGGCCATTCCCACTGACCTCTCAAAATAGCTATTTTGAAACATCACTGAAGGCAAAGCTAGACTATGATCTAGATACTGACCTACTTATTGAATATTCCTAACAGTGTGAACACTGGCCTTTACAGCTACATTTATGCTTTTTAAGTTGGCATTCTAAAACTTAAAGGAACAAAAACTTAATAAGTGTTATTTATTCCATTATGTTTAGGAAAATGTTTATCCCTTTAACATGGTTAGGAGGACGTCCAAGGTGGAGTTGGAAGGCTGCAACATGGAAGAGGTACCTGGAAGACTTGTACAAGGGATAGTAATATTGTATTGTCTTAGGCGGGGTGATGGGAAATGAATTTGGCTTTATTATTATTATTATTCTTTAAAATGTATGTACATTTTATGATCTGCGTATTAATAATGAGAAAAATATCAACATGGAATGGAATAGGGGGAAGAAGGGAGGAAGAAAGGGGACTAAAGTGGAGTGAGTCAGATCCATGCCTGTATGAAATTGTCAGGATGAACCTAGCTACTATGTATAAATATAATGCTCTTATAAGAAAAAGAAATATATCAACATAGTCTATGCCATTGAAAATATATGCAACATAAAACATTTTTGCTCTTTTTATTTGATGGTAGGTTTAGAATAAACACTTCACCTGTCGAAGGTATAATTTTAAGACTTCACAGATGTCATGTGAATTAAATTCTGAAATGTCTACCAAATGCATTCCATTCTCCAAAGCTTGACACAGTTTTTCAGTTTTTGTTTTGTTTCCACTAACACGATAAATTCCCTTGAATAGAAACAAAAAAATTATGCAAAATTATACTTTAGTACAAAGACATCCACATCAATATACATATTGTAAAATCTTAGAATTATGGGGGGGGGAAGATTCTACTAGTTTACAGAGGGATAAAATAATAGGCACATACAAAGTTAGGAATGAAATAAGGAGGATTCATGTTATGAAGAAAACAACAACAACAACAAAAAAACCCATGTCTTCACAATTCAGAGGAAAAAGAATTTCCAGCCTATAATACTAAAACTAAAAATAATAAAATGTAGACATCTAAACATATTTGATGTACCTACTTCAATTTTTATTAGTATTTTAGGAAAAAAAATAAGTTAAAGTCAAATCAATTAACATTTTCCAAATAAATGTGAATAAATTCAGTTATTACAAACTAAGAGTACTGATTTTCTTCAAGTCTCCTTTAAAAGAAATCACATAGGCATTTATGTTTTTAGAATTTTAAGAGTTAACAACATACCTGTAAACACAAGGCTCTATTTTCAATCTCTGAGGCACATATTTTGAGTATAAAAGGAATGCCATCTGGCTCCTTTTTTGCAACTTGTGTGAATTCTGCTCCAAATAAGTGTATTTTTCCCACAAGTTTCTGATGACCACAAATGATAACTAAGTTTTCCAAACATTTTCGATGACAAACAAGGAGACACTACAAGAAAATGATAGTTTAAAAGTGATTAATTCACCTTACATTATTCACAACTAAGCAAATGACAGGCAGACTAATGACAAAAAAAAAAAAAATTAGTTAAAAAGTATCACTTGTGGTGTATGCAAACAATTAACAACAAAATAAAGTATAAAACCATAGAAGATAAATTGTGGGACTTTATTAAAAATATACTGGCAGAGCCAGGTGTGATGTCATATACCTATAATTCTAGCTATTTGAGCGACTGAAGCAGGAAGATCACAAGTTTGAGGCCAGTCTAACTTAGCAAGGCCCCATTTCAAAATACAATTTTAAAAGGGCTGGAAATATCACTCAGGGGTAAAGTGCTTGCCTGGCATGCGCAAGACCCCGAATTCAATTCCCAGTACTATAAACAACAAATTTATATATTTAGGTGTGTGCACACATACACATCTCTTAATAAGTAAAACCATAACAAAAAAAGTCTGTAGCAAAGAAATAAGGGGGCCAATGTGATTCCAAAAAGATCTTACCTCTTCACATTCAACACCTTGGAATACTACAATGCCTTCACAATCTCTGCATTTTGTGGGGGATCTCAATTTTCGAAACTTGTGAGTAACAGCTGCTTTTGACATCAATGTATTCTTAAAAGCTCCAAGGGAATTGGGTCCTTACAACAGAAATGTTAGTATATAAGAAGGGTAAAATGACAAAAGAAAAACAAAAATAGACCACATGATATTGGACTTGGAATAATTTTTAGACTTTCAGATTATTCATATTACAAAAGCTATTATATTTTGAGTTTCTAACATGAAAAAAAGCATCCAACGTATAGATCTCTTATAAAACACACACTTTTATTCAAAATTTTATCCATGAGTCAAAATCACCATCAAACCCATAAAATAATTCTAAAATACTATGGCATATTGTTTTCAGAATCAGCAAATTTAAGCCAGGCACAATGGTGTATGCCTATGATCCTAGCAACTCAGGAGGCTTAGGCAAGAGAATCACAAGTTTGAGGACCACCTCAGCAACTTAGTGAGACATGTTTTAAAATAAAAAATGAAAAGGCTGAGTATGGCAGCTCAGTGATAAGAGTGCCCTGGGTTTAAGTCCTGGTACCAAAAAAAAAAAAAAGAAAGAAAAAAAGAACCAGCATATTTATATTTTTATTAATATGTCCTTCACCGAGTTGGGAACTATGTTCATAGGTGGCATATAAATGCTTCAAAGAAGAACAGCTACATGAAGCTAGTATGTTAGAATTATTTACATTAAGGATAAAGCTCTTCTTAACTCATAATAAAATTATAGGTAATACTAGCTAGTTATATTTTAATATTATATTGGTATCCCATTAATTTGGGAAACTATGCCAAGACAGATATCTACAGGTATCAAATGTATAAAATTAATTTATGAGAGTCTAATTTGAGTCTTTAAGGTAACTGACTTTATATCCTTCAATACCCACAACATTCCTTATTCTCAGGAAGAACACTTAATCTGTTCTTCCTGCTTGGTTTCTTACACTCTTTTCTTTAGAAGATTTTTCAGATTTTCTCAGGATGCTCCCTTTCAACAATAAGTCACTATATTGGGTTTATGAAAAAAAGACCATACCTAGCCTGCTATTTTAATAACATACCAATGCATTTTAGATCTACTAATTTTGTTGCTTATTCTTTTTCTTTTTTATTTTGTGGTGCTGGGAATTGACCTATGACCTTGTGCATGCTAAGCAAGTACTCTACCATTTAGTTATTATCCCTAACCCTGCTGGTTATTCTTCTATTTGTATTTTAAATAACTGATTAGTACATTATCAACTAATATTTGAACATAATTACTAGGATATATTTAAGTTACTGTGTGATGCTTTTGTTTAGTACACAGCAAAGTAATGATTCTTTAAAGACACTATCTTTCTAACATCATGAGGTGCTACTAATTCAACCAGTTTAATGGGTTTTCATTCAGGTGAATACAATACAATACCAGCTTCTGAAGGGGAAGGTGGCTCTCTTTCATCTAAATCATCTGCAGAAGACATGGTTCCACTGGATGGAGTTCGTGGAAGTTTTCGATGAAAGTCTCCTAAAAGAAAATTATTGATACCATTATCTAACTATTCATTATAGAATATCAAAAATAGGAAATTACAATATTTTTTGAATCATACAAGTCATACTATTTTATTAGCTTCACTGCAAAAATTCGCTTCCATTCTTATACATACTCTAGATAACAGGGAATTCTGATGTTCTTTCATTCTTGGGGGAAAAAAGGGATTTAACTAACTCTGAGTTTTTCAAATAAATTTAAAACTTAGGATCATATATTCCTAAGAGAACTTACTGCCAACTTCTGATTGAAAGTATTAGAGGTTGTAAGCTTCACAAAGATAGGTAGTATCTGGTATTCATGTTCTATATCTAATATCTGACAGTGGCTAGCAAAATAGTAAAGTTGTCATTAAATGTTTCCTAAGTTACAAATAAATGTATATAATGTAAGGCCTTCTAAAGTATACAAGAATCATTTGAACCCAATAATCCAATAGTAAAATTAAATTATGTTATTAGTAATTCAGGAGACAGGAGTCAGGAACAACAACCCAGGGATCTCTAGCCAGGAACTGAACCATAAGTTCAAACTATGTCAAAGGACACTGCTGTGTATATATCAAAGCTGGTTTGGAAGCAGACTGACTAGCAGAGATTTACTCTGTTGAAATTATAAACAGGTCTACAACTGAAAAGAATTCACTTTAACTCAAGGTCTTAATTGTCTTAGCTTCAGTTACTAATACTTTCCATAAATGATGCTAAGCAATATCCTTTTCTCAAAAGGTTTTCTGTTCAATATGTTTACAGGTGAGTGTCTAGTTTTTGCTTGGAATGTGTTCCCAATGACTGAAAAAATCACAAATTCACATGTTCCATTTTAGAACTATTCTAATTATAAAATAGTTCCCTTAAATTATTGAACAGAAATCTGCCTCTGTATGAATACCAGTCTTTGGTCATATTTCTTTCTCACAGGGGCAAACAAGAACTATAACTCAAACCCCCCTTCATTTCATTCCATGTCATGTCCTTAAGTTTCCTTTTTCAGGTGAGGCATCCCTCAGACTACCCACTTATCATGTGACAGAAATTCCAAATTTTTGCCTTCATCACATAACATTTACAAGATTCCAAATGGGTTAGGGCTTGCTCTAGATTGGGTCTTAATTTCTGGCATTACCTAGATTTACAAATATTCAGTTAAATATTTAGCTTCTAGAATGTCCCTTGAATAGAGCGAGCGGGAAGTAAGAAAGTGGCAGCTGATGATCAATCTACAAACCCCAGTCCTGCATGGCAAAAATTATAACTTTAAACACAAGTCGTTCATATGAATGTATAAAACTGCAATACGTAAAATTCTTGAAAAAATGGCCTCGGAATTTGACGAGGTCAAACCCTGTAACATCCCCCTAGAGTCTAGGAGGAAGGTAGATAGCCAGAAAGGACTATAGCAGTCTTTGGTAGAAGAATGTGGAAATAAGAATCTCCTGAATTTAAATGCTACTTTCTCCTACTAGCTATAAAACCTATGGTGAATTATTCTCTTTAATATTACTAAGCGGGAATCCAAAACATTTCCTCTCTGAGAATTTTGAGACTATTTATATCATAGTACCTTAAAGCACATTTGTAAAAATTTAGCAATAATTTTCATAGGCATAATGGAATTGTTTATTATAGCAATTACTGCAAAATAATTCAAAATACAGATAATGATATTCAAGTTCATAGACTAGGATACAGGAGTAAAAATAAAGGCAACTATTTGCATTAACATAACATGCATGAATTAAGTCATAAAACAGTATGACTGAATTTGAACAACATCCAGAAAGGGGAAAAACTCCAGTACATATAGGTACTAAAAACACTTAAAATATCTACAGAATGATTTAAAAAATAGGATAATAGTTTATTCTCATGGGAGATAAGGCAGTGTTATCAAGAAGGGGTACTCAGAGGGCTTCTAACGTATTAATATTTTTAGTGAGGGTTTGTTTCATTCTTTTTCTTGTACATATATGCGTACATTCTCATCTCTATATCTAAGACAGTTCATTATACAAATAAGATAGTTATAAATATACCCCGAATGATTATTTTAATATTTTCACTGCTAGACTTAAATATTTATGTACCTGGACTTATAGACTCTGAATCCAAAGATCTAGATTCACTGCTCCCTCCAGTACTCTCAGAGTCACTAACCATCCCACATGTCCATGATCTTATGAAAGAAGAACCTTTAAGAAAAGAATATTTAAAGTCAAAACTTAGCTAACAGGTGGATTTCATAAGGTAAAACACTGACATTATATAAAATGAGACGATTCAAATTTCTTTAATAATGAACTATTAGGGACTTTAAGGCAGACATGGTGATTATAATTGGGACTAGGTCTCATAGAGTTACATTATGAAGCCTGATTTTCTAATTCCAGAGCTCTAGTTCATTTCATGATTAAATGAGCAATCTGCTCCTTCATAAACCTGTATTCTCTTCAAAGTGAAAGGTACCTGTTAGGTCTGCATTGTTAGAGCATCTGTCCTCTTCAATTTTGTTACAACTGTCAGGAAGGCGCACAACATCCTCTAAAGAGTCAGCAGGGCCATATCTAGATGTCCGGGAACTATCTGTTAATGGTTTATTTACATTCCTAAGAAAAAGCAAATAAAGCTCAGCACTAACAATAAATCTACTTTATACCATAGTCAGAAAAATCTGTAGACTTAATAAATATAGAGTAATTAACTAAATATTATGAACAAACTATTACATAGATAGTAGTAATATCTCTTCTTTAAGGAGATATGGATAAAAACTTTTATTTGCACAGTTGAAACATGAACAGGAATAGCAACGGTATAGTCAGTAATTCATGTTATGGTTAAACTTTTCTAGTATCACTTCAGTGGAAAATATAGGTTAAATTTTGTGGACATTCAAAATGTGTATGATTGTCATTTAACATTCCCAAAGGATTTTTAAGTCTCACAGAACTGAGGTCTGTGTCAAAATGGAAAGCTATTCACTGAATGGACTAAGAAATGACAAAATAATATAAAAAAATTCAGAAACTTTTCAAGTTAATTCTATCAAGTTTAGAAAAGATACCTCTTTATAACAGTCAGAAACTTAGTAAATGTTTTATCTCTAGAAATATATTAATTCTACATATTAATTCCTACCCATCAACTTTTTCTTCTTCAGTTGAATTTGTAGCCTTCACAAATTCACTATACTCTTGGCCTGGATCATAAAGTTTGGCGTTATCACAGAGAGACTGTAAACTGTTTGCAAGGGAGGCAGCCTGCAAGTGCTGCATTTGGAAGAGGTTAACTGTTACCTACAGTTACAGAGACAAAAGGCAGAAACAACTCATGATATACAGAATGCATTATAAATAAATGTACATTGATTTCAATGAATGTACCAATAAAAAGGGCATACAAGTGAAACAGCTCTGAATACCACTGTACGCATGGTATATTGCCTAATTTAATGAAAGATAAAGATTATAAATAAAAAAGTAGTTTTAATCTAATATCTAGGAGTGATCATTTCCTGCAAAATGGTTATTAAACTGTAAAGTTTTAAAAATACAACCCATGCCCCTGATGGTTCACAATTTGAGAATCCATAGTTCAATACCTTGATGGTCTGACCATACTGCCTAAGCTTACTTGCATGACCATGATTAAGATATTTATAACCAGTGATTTTTTAAAAAATAACATTCAAATGAATCGCCTGGAAATCTTGTTCAAATGCAAAGTCTGGATTAAAATCCAAGATTATACATTCCTTATAGGCTCCCAAAGTAATGACAATGTGACTGGTTCAAAGATCTTATTTATAGAGGAAAGGCATTCTAGAATTTTGTTTCTGCATCAGTTAAAAAGGATAGAAAAAGAATTATATTATACCCAATATGATTATGTACAAATTATGTACAAATTAAATAACTTAAGGTAGACAAACAGCTAATACACTGGTATGTAAATACTTAATCTTAAATATCATCAACTATAGTTGGAGGTGAAAGGATGTGTCAAAGGTAAATGGTTAGCCTAAATGACTTACAAGGTAATTTCAAATCCTTGGATTTTATAATCCTTTTCAATTATTTTTATACTTCTATAAGCTATAACATTAATTAAAATTTGGTAAATTAATGAAACACAATTTTAAATACTCAAAACATTTTAAAGATTTCTGATTCAGATGCAATAATCTCTTTATCCTTGGTCTACACTTAATTTACTCAAAAACCCTGGGCAGAATGCACAAATCAGCTATCTAAAAACTCTAAAAAGAAAATAGAAGCAGGTAGAATGTAGCAAATAAACCATAATTCAAGGTACATTTTCCTGCCTCCACCCCAATCACATTTCCAGCCTATGCTTGGCCCCTCCTCAAAAAACAACTTGAGTCCCAGAAATGTAAACATGATACAGAAAGAACTCCAAGAGAGATCCTCTCTGGTCCAAAGAATATAAAAGGACATGGAGCAACAGATGTAACTAACAGCAGGTGATAACCCTGGTTTCTTTGGTGGGTTTGTTTCCGCTCCTGCCCCAGTGCCCAAATAAGCACAAATCCCTAAGATGCAATCCTGTGGCAGTAGGTGATGGCAATAGAAGTGGAACATATATCTAAACTTTAGAGGGAATCCTTTATGAGCAGATGAACTGTGCTCCAAGGAGTAAGTGGATTTGAAGTTCCTCTTGTTTTTCTTTTTTCTCCCCTTATTTAATGACAGAATTGATGCCCCTGGCTCCCTGGAGGACAGCAGTTTAGGCAGGTACATTTTAGTTTCCCAGTCAGAAGACCAGGAATAGAGGCACACAGAAGCTGGAGAGAGAATCTAACTAGATCAAATTCTGTTAAACTTAAAAAAAAAAAAAAAATCAATGTTCAATACAGGTTATAAACAGGATTAAAAGTCACAGAAAGTAATATTGAAAACATGTAAGATATCATCTAATGCTACTTTTCATACAAAGAATCAGGAAGATCTCAACAACTCACAAGAGAAAGACAGTCAACAGATATCAACACTGAGGTTAACTCAGACAGCGGAATTATCAGATGAAGACTCTAAAGCAGCTATGATAACATGGTCAAGAAGTAAGGAAAATCGGTCTTGAAACAGGAACAGACAGAAGTCTTAGCAGAGAAACAGAAGATCTAAAAAAACAAAACAAAACAAAAACCCAAAAGGGAATTTTCCTACTAAAAAATTTACTAAAGGATTTTATAATAAAATGGAGTCAGTGAACTTGAAGACAGATCCTAGGTCAAAGATGCCCCTCAACTTATGATAGAGTTATTTCCTGATAAATCCACCCAAAGTTGAAAATGTGTTTACAACCCACTATAAAGTTGAAAAATCTTAGGCTGAACCATAATAAGTTGGGGACTGTTTGTAAAAACAATTAAAGGGAAAAAGATTAGGAGAAAAATAGGATCATCCAGATCTGTGAGTCACCTGAGTGTTAGAAGAAAGAAAATACTACAAACAAAAATATTTGGAAAAAAACGATAGCTAAAACCTTGTCAAAATTTGCAAGGATCAAACATGTAGATTCAAGAAATTCAGTGAGTCCAAATGGAAAAAACTCAGCAAAATTCATGTGCAGATAAGTCTTAGCCAAACTGCTGAAAAGCAAACACAAAGAAAATCAAATCTTAGAAGCAGTCAAAGAAAAGCAACACAAACCATACAAGGAACAATGACGCAAAAAAATGACTATGAATTTCTTCTGAGAAACCATGGAGGCCAGAGGCAGGGGAACAACATTTTTAAAGTGGTGGGGGAAGAAAAACAACAACTGAATTGTGTATTTAGAACTCAATAAACAGTGAAAATGTTCTTCAGAATTAAGAACAAAATGAAGATATTCTTAGATAAAGGGTAGTTTAAAAAAAAAATGTGACCAGCAGACTTGCTATAAAAGAAATGGTAAGAGACATTCTGTTTACAGAAGAAAAATGTTAGGGAAGATGGAACTGCAGGAATGAAGGAAAATAAACAGAAATGGAAAGTATCTGGGCAAATATGATAAACTACTTTCCTTTTCTTCTTTATAATACATACAACTTTTAAACAAAAAATTTAAGATGGCCTGGTGAGATCTGTAATAGATAAACACATATCAACCACAATCCTCAATCGTTAAAGGGACTTGTATAGTGGCAAGTTTTATATATTCTACTTGAAGTGGCAGAATATTTATTCTCCATGAATTCTGAAAAATTGAATACAGTTATCCCTCACTATCCATTTGGGATGGTTTTAGGATACCCCTCATATACCCAAATCTCACATGCTCAAGCCCCTATATAAAATGTCATAGTATTTGCATATAATCTATGAAAACACTCCCAAATAATTTAAGATTTGTAGATTACTTATATTATGGATTATGATGCAAATGCTATACTATATTTTTTAGAGAATGATAGTCTGTTTATGTTCTATAGTACAGATGTGTTTTTTTGCTGAATCCATGGATGTGGAATCCATGTATACAGAAGATCAACTGTTTATACACACACACACACCAAAAAAAAAAGAAAAAAAAAAAAAAAAAAACCCCTGCAATTTCTAGTATAATTAACTAAAATATATAAGTGCACAATGAAATATAATAAAAATCCAACATATAAATTAAATAGAAAAATACAGATGAGCATTTTAAATTAAAATGTAATTCTGATAAAAGATTAAATAAAGATATTCCATGTTCAAAAGAAAACTGAAAGAACTCTATCACTATTACATAAATTAGTCTAAAAAGCAAGGAAATTTACCAGGATAAGTAAGCATATCATAAAGATAAAAGGAACAATTTGTCAAGATCATATAACAATTATTAATGTGAAATTAACTCACAGAGCTCAGAATATATAAAAACTGAAAGAACTAAAAATACACAATATGTTCAAGTCTTCAAGCTCTTTTCTCAAAAACTAATGGACATATTTAGAAGTAATCAAGAATATTCAAGAAATAAATTACACTACAAACCAATAGGAACTGACACTCATGAAACACTCCAGTCAACAATAGAATGCACATTCTTTTCAAGTACACACATGGAATATTCATTATTAACCTTTTCAGAAAAACACCTTTTTGTTTCACTGATTTTTCTTTTCCTTTTTTCAGTTTCATTGATTTTTCTGCTTTTTATTCTTTCTTTGTTCTTTACTCAATCTCTGAGTCATAACAAACCAAAACAAATTTCAAAGAACTGAAATCATGCAAAGTATTTCTTCCACCATAATGAAATTAAACTAGAAATCAGTCTCAGGAAAATATCTAGAGAAATCCTCAAGTACTTGGAAAATTAAACAACAAACTTTACATTATCACTATGTTGAAAATGAAGTCTTAAGGAAATTAGAAAATATTCTGAACTAAATAAACATGAAATTACATTTTAAATTTCATGAGATTCAGCTAAACAATGATATAGGGAAACTTAAGCATTAAATATTTTTACTAGAAAAGCAGGAAAGTCTCAAGCTCCTACTTTTAAGAAACTTAAAAAAAAAAAAGGCAAAACAATCCGAAAGCAAACAGAAATAAAGAATAAAAAGAAATTAATAAATCTGGAAAAAGAAAAATCAATGAAAACAAAAATGTTTTTTATAAAGTAATTTTTTGAAAATATAAATAAAATTTATAAACTTGGAACCAGATTGACCAGAGAGAAAACCTGCCCATGCAAAGGCGGGGAGATAAGGAGAAGAGCAGATACAAATGATCTACATCAGAAACAAGAGGAGAGATCACTACAACCTACAGAGACATTAAGAGGAAAGGGAATACTACAAACAACCCTATGCACATAAATTCAGCAATTTAAGATGATAAGGCCTAATTCCACATAAGTCTCAAACTACCAAAATTCACCTAAGAAAAATAATTAACTTGAATAGGATTTTATCAACAGAGTTGAATATATAATAAAAAATCTTGCTAAAAAGAAAATCCCAAGGCCAGATACTTTCATCAGGGAATGCTACCAAATATCTAAATAGGAAACAACATATTTAATATAAACTCTTCTAGAAAACAGAATAGGAGGGAACTCTTCTCTACTCATTTTATGAAATAGGAATTACCCTAAACCAAAACCAAACAGAAAATTAAAACAATGCACCTCAGAGAGAGGATTAAGCTCCAGGATATGTAAGAACTCAAAAAACACAACACCAAAAAAACAAATAACCCAATCAATAAATGGGCTAAGGAACTGAATAGACACCTCACAGAAGAAGAAATACAACTGATCAACAAATAATATGAAAAAAATGTTCAATATCTTTAGCAATTAGAGAAATGCAAATCAAAACTACTCTTAGGATTTCATCTCACTTCAGTCAGAATGGCAATTATCAAGAATACAAGCAACGATGCGGGCTGGGGTTGTGGTTCAGGGGTACTATGCTTGCCTTGCACGCATGGGGCACGCACGAGGATATGGGTTCAATCTTCAGCACCACATAAATAAATAAAAAGAATAAGATAAAAGTATTGTATCCATATAAAACTAAAAAACAAAAGGATACAAGCAACAATAAATGTTGGTTGAGAATGAGGGGAAAAGGTACACTTACACATTGCTGGTGGGACAGCAAATTGGCAACCATTATGGAAAGCACCACCATTTGACACCATTATCCCACTCCCACACTACAGTGACTCAGCCACATCCATGTTTATACCAGATCAACTCACAACAGCTAAACTATGGAACCAACCTAGTTGTCCTTTACAGATGAATGGATAAAGAAAATTTGGTATATAATACACATTGGAAAATTACTCAGCCTTAAAGAAGAATGAAATGATGGCATTTGCTGGTAAATGGATGGAACTAGAGAATATCATGCTAAGTGAAATAAACCAATCCCAAAAAACTAAAGGCCAAATGTTTTTCCTGATATGTAATGCTAATTCACAATAAAAGGAGGGAGCTAGGCAAGAATAGCGTTACTTTAGATTAGGTAGAAGGGAGGGGAGGGGATATGGGGTTAGGAAGAACAGTAGGAATGAACTGGACATTATTTGCCTATGTGCATTTATGACTACACGACTGGTGTGATTCTACATCATATACAACCATTTATATATGATGTGTCAAACTGCATGCTACTGTCATGTATAACTAATTAGAACAAATTTTTTAAAAAAAGAAAAAAAAAAGATATACCAATATCTTTTAATATAACAAAATATTAGCAAACTGAATCTAGCTATATATAAGAGGAACAATACATCACAAACAAGAGGCACTAATCCCAGGAATGCAAGGCCAGATCAACACTCAGGTAACAATTTAATTCACCACACTAATGGGCTAAAAGAAGATAGACCACATGATTACATTAAATTATATAGAAAAATATTTTATACATTCCAACATTATTCATGATAAAACTCTCAGCAAACTAGCAAAAGGAAAAATTCCTTCATCAGACTTAAGGGTATCTTCAAATATCTTACAGTATCACCATATTTAATGGTGAAAGACCTAAATATTTTTCCCCCTGCTGGAGAATAAGATAAGGATGTCATCTCTTACCTCTCTTACTTGACAGTGGGACCCCATTCAACAGGGAGCCCCATCTAGTGCAACAAGAAAATAAATAAATAAACAAAAGAAATGCACAGTGTAAAGGAAAATATAAAGCTGTTCTCAATTGCAGATAATGTGATTTTCTACATAGAAAACTCTAAGAATCTACACAAGCTCCTAAAACAAGTGAGTTTATGAAGGTTGCAAGAAATAAGACCAATATAAAGAAATTAATAATATTTCTAAATATTGTTACACAACTGGAACTCTCAAGTGTATGTGTACAAAAATCATTCACAATAACACATATACAAGATTTAAATTCAACAAAATCTGTAAAAGATTTATATGTTGAATACTACAAAATGCTGATTTTTAAGAAAACAATAACCTAAATAAATGGAAAAACATGTTCATGTATTTAAAAAGATGAGACAAATACAATCAATTCTCCATAATATCATCAAAGAATTAATAAAATTTCAATAAAAATGTTAGCAATTTTTTTTGTAGATAAACACAATCTGATTCTAACATTTTTAATGGAAAGTGAAAGGATTTTAAATACGAACAATTCTGAAAAAGAATAAAAAGTGTAAGACTCAAAATACCTGGTTTTAAGACTTGGCTTAAAGCAACTGAATCAAGATATTAGGGTTTCTGCAAACGGATAAACAAATACATTAATGGAATAAAGAGGAGAGTCCAGAAACTGACACACACAATGTGGTCAAGTGATTTTTTTTTTTTTTTTTGAAGATGTAAAGGCAATTTAAAGGAAATGGCACAGTGTTTTCAACTAATGGTATAAGAACAAATAGACATCTATATTAACCATGCTTTTTATTTTCTATATTATATATTTTGATGTCTTAAAAAAAAAAAAAAAAAAGAATGCTGGCCAGGGAGAGACTGCTCCTTCTTGAGCCAGACAATTCTTAAAATAGCCAAGGACTCAGCGGGGATCACACACTTCACATGCAAACCAAGGAGTCCCAGGTTTGTAGCCCTAATCGACTCCCGATCTAACTCTTACCTCAAGCCAACTATTTTCTCTGACCCTGTATCATGCCAAGGTCAGGTACCAAGCAACTAGAGACCATCCCTGTGTCCAAAGCCCACCAGAATTATTCAAACTAGCCAATTCTAAATTGTTACTTTGCCCACTTTGCCTCTCCTGAGGAAACCCCAATAAAGACTCTAACTTAGCATTCCTTTCACTCCTGCATCTGCCTGACAAACCTGCTGTGATAAGTCCCCTTCTCTTCAGAAAATGTAAGCAATAAATTCTTCTATGAATGGCATTGACCACTCTGTGTTGGTACTCAATCACTTCCATAAGTTGAAATTCCACAAGTACAATTTTAATATAACATCTAAATGCTAAAAGTCAAACCTCAATCTATTCCTCTTATAAAAATCAAAAGGAAATCAGTAGAGAAAAGGGACCAGAGGAAGGGAAGAAAGAAGGGAAAAGGCAATTGGTAGGGAATGATATTGCCAAACTATTTTGTTATATTGTATGCATGTATGAATATGCAACCACAAATCCCACCATATGTACAGTTATAAAGCTTCAATTTAAAAAATGGAAAAAAAGTAAATCAAAATGGATTATCTATCTATCTATCTATCTATCTATCTATCTATCTATCTATCTATCTATCTATCTGTGCTAGACTGAACCTAGGGCCTTAGGCATACAAGGCAAGCATTCTACCAACTGAGCCATATCCCCGGCCCTGGATCATATATCTAAATGTACAATAACACAATTTTGTCAGGCACCATGGTGCATGCCTAAAATCCCAGCAATTTAGGAGGCGCAGACAGAAGGAGCCTTGCAAGTTCCAGGCTAGCCTCCTATCTTAGTGAGATCCTGTTTCACAATAAAAGGACTGGGGATGTAGCTCAGTGGGAAAGAGCCCCTGGGTTTAATCCACAGGTTAAAAAATAATTAATAATAAAATCCATAAAACTTTTAGGAGTAAACTTTGTGACCTTGGGTTAGATGAAGTTTCCTTATCCTTAGATATAACATCAAAAACATGACCCATAAAAGAAGAAAATAATAAGCTAGACTCCATCAAAATTAAAACTTTTTCCTCCCTGAAAGACATTGCTAAAAGTATAAAAAGAAGCTGTGAATGGGAGAAACTACATGCAAGCTCAACAATAAAAAAACAAACATCTCAATAAAAAATTAAAGATACGCAAAATACAGATTACAAATGAGCCCTTTAAAAAAATTAATATCATTAGTCATTCTGGAAACACAAATTGAAGCCAAAATTAGATAACACTACTCTTCTATTAAAACAGCTAAAATTTAAAAACAAGAAATGACAAATATCAAGGACACAGAATAACTGGAATTCTCATGCACCACTGATTAGAGCCACTCTGGAAAACAGTTTGGCAGCTCTTATTAAGTAAAACATTCATTTAGCATACCAACCAGTAAACCCACTTCTCTGTTATTTAAAATAATGCAAACATATTTAACAAAAGCCTGTAAATAAATATTCTTGTAGCTCTATTCATAATTACCCCAAATGAGAAACAACACAAATGTCCAACTGATAAATGAATAAACACTGTGGTACAGTCATATAATGGACTACTATTCAACAATACAAAGAAACAACACAAATGTCCAACTGGTAAATGAATAAACACTGTGGTATAGTCATATGATGGACTACTATTCAACAATACAAACTACTGATATATTAATAACATTGGTGAATTTCAAAGGCATTAGGCTGTGTAAAAGAAGCTTATTTCCAAAGGTTACCTACTATATGATTACATTTATATGACATTCTGGAAATTTATTTATTTATTTATTTGGCACTGGGGATTGAACTGACCAGGGTCTTGTACATGCTAGGCAGATATTCTACCGCCAAGCTACATACTTTCTGAGCCCATTTATTTTGACATAGGTTCTCACTAAGTTGCCCAGGCTGGCCTTGAGTTTGGACATCCTCCTGCCTCAGCCTTCTGAGTAGCCAGTATGGCAGGTGTGTACCACTGCACCTGCCACAACAGTATATACATATGTATACGTGTGTGTATTTTTTTTTTTTAAACTGGGGATTGAACCCAGGGGCACTTTACCACTGAGCTACATCACCAGCCTTTTTGAGACAGGGCCTCACTAAGTTGTTTAAGACCTTCCTAAGTTTCCCAGGCTGGCCTTGAACTTGCTATCCTTCTGCCTCAGCCTCCTGAGTCACTGGGATTATAGGCATGCACTATAGTGCCCAGCAAAAGAATATCTTTAAAGTGATGAAATTGTTCTGAATCTTGACTCTGGTGACAGGTACAAAAATTTATTTGTGTGTTAAAACTTATAAACTGTATGCCAAGAAGGTTTTGAATATGTAAATATTTTACAAAAAAACATTTTAAAGAGATAATGAAAACAAATGCAGGCTGAATGCTTTGTCTTCAAATATATCACCGCGTACAATTTTAATATTTAGTTTTACTCAAATTTTGAAGAATAGATCTCTCTTCTGTCACTCAGCTCACAGAAGTTGCAAAGTTAAATCACATTTGTCAACCAAGGCAAAAAGACAATGGTTTAGAGGCAATTTCAAACTCTCACAGTTCAGTTTTAACCAAGTAAATCATGAATCTAGGGGACATGGAAGGGAGACAGATCAAAAATAAATCAAACTATGTCACTAATGAAAATGAAAAGCCAATCTTTAAACATGTTCTAAAGCTCTCAGAATTTAAATCTCATAAGAATCAATTTATCAGGCTTCTGCAGATAAGATGACTTTTCCCCTCTCGCATTGCCTTTAAAAATACTGAAGAAATCACTTACAGCTTTAAGGGTAAGATCACACTGGAAAACAAGTGTCCTGAGTTGTGTTAAAATCTCTCTTTTGGTGTTTTCTAGATCGTTTCGTCTTTCTTCAACATTTGTTACACAAACTTTGTAGAGTTCATTTGCTTCTTCTACCTTCAGGAATACCACAGGAGAAAAATAAAAAAGAACATAACACTAATTACCAGAATTTACATTTTAAAATAAATACTTATTGTAGAAATAGTCTATCTATGTTTTAAATGGAAAACTTCTAAATGTAACAAATAATAATCATTCTGGTGTGTGACTCACGTATACTTGGCTTTAATGAATATTCAAGCACAATTTACAATTAGTATATTGTCTATAAAGTTAGTATTCACTTCTATTTAAATTAGCATTTTCTATTTTATTTACTGTTTCTCTTACAAAATTTGTTTATCAAACTATATTTTTAATAAATAACACAAAATTTTAGTTTATACTTGCTAGTAGGTGCTGGAATTAGCACTTGCCTAAAAGGTGAACTTTCTGAAAAAAATCAAGTAAAAAATATTAAACTACTGCTTTAAAATACTTCTTTCACAAACGAGACCCCAAATTCTTAAGTCTCTTAGCATAGTCATTCTCAAGTATGGATCTCCACCAGCATTGCTGGGGAACTTCGTTAGCAGAATATTGTTTGGGTCTCACCCTTGACCTACTTACTCTATACTCAACTCTGAAGTGGACCCAGCAGGCTGCTTGAATAAGCCTCCTAGATAATCCCAAAATATATTACAAGTTTAAGAACAAACCCTTTGCAGATTATTGCTAATTGAATTTTCAAACAACAAAAAAATATTACTTTTTGAAGTGCTTCCTCTTCCAACCTTCGCTTTTTTTCTAGTTGCTTATTGAGATTTTTTGCTAATCCACCACTTGAGCACTGATGCTCCTCTTCTGCACGAAACATGGAAGATTTTGCTTTTTCATATTCATCTTGACGTTGTATGCATAACAATTTTGCCTTTTTGAGAGCAGTTTCTGTTTCAAGCTATACAGAAAACAGTAATATTAAACCAAGAATTTGAAAGAAACCCTACTATACAAGTTTCTTTAGCATATTCAGGAAGACAGTTAAGCAGTGTTTTAGAAAACTAGAGTAAGGTAGATGTTATATAATATAGATGATTTTTAGATGTTCACAAACAGGTACATGAAATTCCAGTATAATACTAACCATTTTATTTTGTTCCTGTTTCCAAAGTTCCTTTATTTCTTTCCTTTGTTTTTCCATTTCATTTTTCCTCCCCATTAGAGGCTGTCAAGGATATTTTTTAAAAAGAAAAAGAAAAAAGTTGTTTTCTAAAGATATGCTGCTATTAAAAAAAAACGTGCATATATAAATTATTTTACCTGTACAAATTTGTTGGCTTGGAGAGCTGCAATTGTTTGTTGTAAAAGGTGACTGTTCTTTACGTCACTGAGGAGAGCACTGGTAAATAGAGACTGTAGTGGCATAAACTCCTAGAATTTAAAATTAAGAAGTAAATTATACAATAGAAATAGCACTAGAATTCCAGATGCACATAGTGTTCTTCAAAAAGAGAAATTTAAGTTTAGATTTTTTTTTATCCCAGAAAAATGACTATATAGGAACACAATTATGAGAAAAATACTAAAGAAAGTTAATTATAAATTAGAAAATTAGCAGCCATCACACTAATCAATATTGGTATAAAATTGTGAATTTCCTAGTTTTTTTCATAATTAACAGCCATATAAATTTAAAAGGATTTTATTTGTCAATAAAAAGATTGGCAATTAAGTTTTTTTCCTCTTGTAACTGAAATTTTATGATTTTACAAGGCACTATCTGGAAGCTCATCTGACTAATCTCCTGTGATAGAACCCCTAAAATTCACACAACACTTACCTGTAGTCCAATGTTAGCTCTAGTTGCTTCTGCCAACTTTACAATATTTCTGGTGGACTCCAATTCT
Source organism: Marmota flaviventris (assembly GCF_047511675.1). NCBI lineage: Eukaryota > Metazoa > Chordata > Mammalia > Rodentia > Sciuridae > Marmota > Marmota flaviventris. The sequence goes on from NC_092507.1 coordinate 80,323,372, forward strand.
GAAAAGATTAAAAAAGGTATCAGAAAGCAAAATTAACTAATTTTTTTCCTCCATTCTCTATTTATATTTCTACAATTGGAAAGTGATTACAAGCTAGGAATAATGGTGTGTGTCTGTAATCCCAGCAGCTCCGGAGGCTGAGGCAGGAGGATTGCCAAGTTCAAAATCAGCTTCAGCAATTTAGCAAGGTCTTAAGCAACTTATCGAGATTCTGTTTCAAAGTAAAAAATAAAAAGAGGTTGGGAATGTGCTTCAGTGGTTGAGTACCTCTGGGTTTAATCCCTGGTGCCCCCCAACAAATAAGAAAAGAAAAAAGTGATTACACATACTAGTGTGCATCCTGATAAAATGCAGTAATTCTTAATTTTAAGTGCTCATCAGAATCAATTGGGAAACTTTTTCAAAATACATTTGACTGTACTTTACCTCTCTGAGAAATGGAACCTAGGCCTTTATACTGTCCTTTTTTCAGATTATCTGAGTGATTCTAATTAGCATTCCCTATTAAAAATAAATAACACAGTGGAAAGAGCACAGGCTTTGCTAGATTCTATTTTCTTCCAGTTATGCTCTATGACCTTAAGTAAATCTGATATATGACTTTAGGAAAATCACTTATTTGTTTTATCTGTAAATGGGGCTAAGAATTCTTGTCTTGCCTACTTCCCAGGGTTTTGTAGGACTAAATGAGATAATGCATATTAAAATTTTTTTCAACTATAAAATTCTAGGTAATATTAGCTGTTAAGATGTTTCTTCGAGCTGGGGCTGTACCTCGGTGGTAGTAGCATATACTGTGCTTGCCCAGCCTGCATGATATGCTGGGTTAATCCCCAGCATGGGCTGGGGGTGGGGATGTTTCTTCTAAGCTTTCACTGTCTTCTGCTGAAACATCTATTGTTGCGTTTATCTCCTTTAACCATGTTATCTGATTGTATTTCTTTTCACCCATTACAATATGACTTCTAGGTCCAATGGTTGACCCACTGTAAATGTTCAACAAGTATATCTAGTGTAAGAAAAGTCTATTTCAAGAAGAGAAAATGAATAATGAAACAACTAATTTGTTATCATAAATACTTAGTCTATAGAAAATGAATCATAAACAATTTAGTTCTTACACTCCATAGTAATCAGATGCTCCAAAAGACAACTCACCCAGATTAAGCTTTTTTTCAACCCATGTCACTATGTTCTTTGTATATTTTGACCATGTTTTAGCATATGACAAGGCCAATTCAATAGAGTCAGTGTTTTTTAACAGCACATTGTCTAATTCTATAGGAGAAAAATTTCCTGAAAAGAAAAATATCAGAGTAAGTATTTGTTAAATATAGTCTATAATAATTCTAAACAAAGCAGCATTCAGACAAATTTATAATTACAGGGCACGATTTAAACATAAAATGATTTCAAATTATAATATATTTTATCTTAATATATATTTCTATTATTCAAGTTACAAGCCTTATATTCTTGATAAGTCTACAACATCAAATTATTTATCTACTCAACTGGGGTTTTCCTCTTAAGTTTTATACATAACATTTTATATGTCATTATGCACTAAAAAATGAGTATATTAGGTACAATAGGTTACTAATCAAGAAGAGATAAAGTAATCCAAACCACTTATTGAAAGAAACTGCAAAAAGTTTAACAAAAGTTATAAGTACATTGAGTATTACCTTTTTCACTGGATGACTCGACTGAGTCCACAGAAATATTTTCAAAAGACTTTACAACATGGAAGAAAACAAATTTAAGATTAGTGCAGAAGACAACAAATCTCTGCTTCAGAAAACTTTCACCCCAATTTGTTACTTTGACATAATTCCTGCCAAAGAATTTCAAGTATTTAAAACCTTTCAAAGGATCTGAGAAGTCTGTTTAAATACCAGAACACTTTCTAAGAATTACATGGCTTTTTACCACAAAAGGTCTTAAGCTCCAAGCAAGAATGAACAATCTCATTGTTTACTAACAGCATAAGTTAACATGCATGAATCTATGCAAAACTTTAAATTCTGCATATTCCTAAAATATCAGGAAGTCAAAGAAGTGATCTAAATAGATTGCTATCTAAATAGAAGATATAGATCTGCCTTGTCCAGCTCATCTTTTACCATTTTATTATATGATAAGCACATCCTTGAAAGTTTGTTGGACAGCTTAGCACAGAACTTTCTGTAAAGATGCAAATATGTAATATCCTATATGGTAGCTATTAACTACATTGTAACTACTTACTTGAACATTTTTAAATTTTTTATTTATTTATTTGTTCATTCTAATTTGTTATATGTGACAGCAGAATGCATCTCAGTTCATATCACACATATAGAGCACAACTTTTCATATCTCTGGTTGTACACAAAGTAGAGTCACACCATTAGTTTCTTCATACATTACTTGAGCATTTTAAAAGTATTTATTATGACTAAGAAGCAAATTTTTACTTTTATTCAATTATTAATTAATTTTAAAGAACTAGAAGTGACTACTGGCTACCATATTAGCAGGCTAGAAAACTACATCTATCAAAATTGTTAAATCTTACACATATTTGATCTACTTGGTTGGGCAATACAAGGTATATAGGGATTCAATGCAAAAGGGATCAAAAAGACCTGGGTCTCAAGTCCAGCTCCATTATTCACTTTATGACATGGGATTACACATTTAAATTCGCCTAACTTTAGTTTGCCCTTCTGTAAAATGGAATACTATATTCATAAGGCTATTTTAAGAATCAAGATGATATAATGTTATTAGCACAGTACAGGGTATATAGTAAGCACTATTAAAATGAATTGCAGCTATTATTTTTAAATTATATTTTTCAAAAACCTTCATCAAACAAAGTAATTTTATTATTAGGATTATATCATCTTGAGCTTTTTAATCTTAATCTCTAGGGAAAATTAAAACTTCAGAAAAAGAAAAACAAGGCACAAAATTTTTTAAGAAGGGTAAAGTTATTTTTCTATTAAAAGTCAGAATAGTATGTGCCCACATTAGAGAAGCAGGAATAGGAAATATGATTCATATCTAAAATTTAAATTGTTCAGAGCCCTGCTACACATGTTAAAGTTTTATTATCTTCTGAAGAATCAGTAACAATTTTAAAAGGTAAAATTGAGGAAGAAACATGAATAACAGTAAAATATTTGACAATTTTAAGACTCTTCCTTATTCTTCATTTATCAATGGATGATTTTAGAAACAGTCCTGATCATTTTTGCAATATTATAATACATGTACACCAAGTGCTTTAAGCATTCATGCTTATATTTTGTATCATTTAAAGAATGATCTTAGGTTTTCTTTTGGGGGCGTTGAGAGTACCAGAGATTGAACCTGGGGTACTTAACCACTGAAACAAATCCCTGGCCCTTTTTATTTTTATTTTATTTTAGTTTTTGGTTCTAAGGATTGAACTCAGGGGCACTTAACCACTGAGGCACAACCACAGCACTTTTCTGTATTTTATTTATAGACAAAGCCTCACTGAGTTGCTTAGGGCCTCGCTAAATTGCTGAGGCTAGCTTTGAACTCCCGGTCCTCCTGCCTCAGCCTAACAAGCCACTGGGATTATAGGCATGTGCTAACCACCCCTGGCAGCCCTTTTCATTGTTTATTTTATTTTGAGACAAAGTCTTGCTAAATGGCTGAGGCTAGCTTTGAACTTGTGCTCCTCCTACCTCAGCCTCCTGAATTGCTGGGGTTACAGGCACACACTACCATACCAGCTTAACTTTTTATATTATTTTTATATAATACAAGTACCTGGCACATTTGTGGAAATCCTTTTTGGATCTGATCAATCCTTTTTTTGTTGTTGTGGTACCAGGGATTAAACCGAGGGGCACTTAACCACTGCACCACATCTCCAGCCCTTTTTTAAAATTTTGAGACAGGGTGTCACTAAGTTGCTTAGGGCATTGCTAATGGATCAGATCATTTTTAATAGAAATTATCAACACATGTCCCTGAGGGAGTATGTTTAAATATCTTTCATTAAGTGAAAAAATAATCAGTCAACTGAAAATATTCCTACTATTTTAGATCTTTTTTTAAATACTTTTATTTTTTACTTATGAATATGCGATACTGAAAATCGAACCCAGTGCCTCACATATGCTAGGCAAGCACTCTATCATTCAGCCACAATCCCAGCCTCCACTATTATAGATCTTTATTATTCCAAAGAAAATTTTCTTCCAATTAGAAATCATAACCCCAATCCTATGACAAAAGTACAGGGATGCTGGTAGGGAGAATTAAGACCTACAGGGTTAACAAGTGTTTCCTGGCAAAAAAAAAAAAACTCAAATTGTATGATATGTGAGATTACCACCTTCCTTACTTTTTCCATTTTTCCCCCACAAGTTTCACCAGTCTCAAAATCTATGCCAAAGTCAGTAGGGAAAAAGGTTAAAAATCCCTTCTAAAATTTTAGACCTTATACCATATGGATTCATTGTATATTATAAATTATCAGGCATGCCCTTTTAATAGTTCAGTCCACTTAAAAAGTATTACCAAATACTGCTCCAGAAAACTGATCATATTTCAAATGAGTTGGTCTGGTTTTCTTGCCATATTATGGTAATTTATAAACTTAACTATGAAGGAGTAATTCTGAGATTAAGATTAGAAAATAAATGAAATGCTTAGTTAAAAATATAAAAGGCTTCACTCAAACCAAACAACTTACCTTATTTTCCCGAGAAACAGGCAGTCGTAACAACGCATCATTGCTTACATCTCCCATAAGAAAGTTTGTAAGGCTATCCAGGGAGGTTAAAAAAAAAAAAAAAGACATATCATTATGCTTCTTTTCACAGGCTTTACAATCATATCATCTAGGACAATCTGTTTTAAGGAAGAACATGATTTAAAAACTCCTAGAAATCTATTCACATGAATCAGTTACTTACAAATGAATGTAGCTTCTAAATAGTTATAAAGACACCTCCAAATACTTTAATAGAACAACAAAGAGTGTGTCTTTTTCAAAGTTGTGATAATATGTTATAATAGTTAATACTTTAGTTTCTATGGATTGTACAGGCAATATATATACTGAAACACACTTAGGCCCAGTACCTTTAAAAGACAGTCCTTTACTTACACATTCCCAAAGGTAAATGCCAAAGTTTCAATGGAAGAAAACACTTCTCGGAATAGATCTTTTTTGTTTTCTTCATTAACTTCTGTAAAATTCACAGCTGTAAGGAAAGGTTTGTTACAATAAATGAGGAAGACAATATATGAATATAGATTCATACAAAATCATTTACTCCTTTAAAAATTTACCAGTACTTCATTAAAAGATTCAGAAAGTGAAAGGGCTATACAAAACAAGAGGATATTCAGGTATTCATTCAGGAAATCATAAAAAATCAGTTGCATGAAAGTAGTTGGCATTCCAAACTCCCTAATCTATGCTTTACATAATTTGACACATATAAAAAGTTACTTAGTGGGAAATCAATCTGTCTTGGAGTCAGAGTCTGTTACACCAGACCTCTTTATCAAGAGTGTTCTGTGCTATTTTTCTTTACTGCTTTCTGGTATTTTTAAGAACAGTTAAAGACACTATGGCTCACTGAAATCATTTGGAAGCACATATTTACTATGAACCACCAATAACTGAAATTTTATATACATTTATATATTTGTATATATAAAACCTATAACAAGATATCACATTTTTTAAAAATCTAGTGCTTTAGAAAACTTAAATTTCTATTTATTTATAGTTGCTCAAAATAGGTTCTTGGGCCCTGAGATCTAGGTTAATTGACATAGAGCTGTCTTTTGTTTATAATAGAGACATTTTGCACTTTGTTAATGAAAATTATGAAACAACTAAAACAATTTCTTCTAACTTCTATACGCACCCTTGATAAAAGCCCAAACACAATTTACTAAGACAAAATCTGAAGGTTGAATTGGCTTTTTTCCTTTAAATAAATAAACCATGTGACTCAGGCTGGTAATAAGGCAAATAGTTCCATGTATCTTACCCTCTCTAGTATCCATACCAATAAAGTGCAGGTAGAGAAACCATGTGGAAAAGAAGCCATCCTCTACTTTACCAATCGTTTTTAATCTTGGATGGGGATTCTTAAAAACAAAGTCAGCCCCATCACCAAAAACTCAGATTTGAAAAGTCTGTAGTAGCTGGGTGCAGTGGTACATGCCTGTAATCCCAGTGGCTTGAGAAGCTAAGGTGGGAAGATCCTGAGTTTAAAGCCAGCCTCAGAAACTGAGAGAAGTACTAAGGAACTTAATCAGACCCTGTCTTTAAATAAAATATAAAAAACGGCTGGGAATCTGGCTCAGTGGTTAAGCGTCCCTGGGTTCCATCCTTGGTATCCAAAACAAAAAAGGCTCGAGTAAGGCACAGATATTTTTCAAAAGCTCTCCCAGGTGACACTAATATGCAAATAGAGTTGGAAAGCAAAAACTCCTAGACTGGGATGAATTAAACCTCAAGCCTACAAATTCCCTGAAATTACAACCAGATTTGTGGAGGGTGAGGACAGTCCACACATTTCATCACATTCTTCTAAATATCCCTAATACAAACAAAAAGAAAAACTTAAGAATCATTGCAAATAATTTTTAAAATATTCTTAAGACTTCTGTTCTGGCCAAGAAACAGGTTATAATTAAGCCTGAAACAATTGAAAAAAAACCTGTATAAAATTTAAAGACAACATTTTTCAAGACACTGGATTATCAGGCAATAAAGGACAGTAATCCCTGAAAGACAAGAAACACCATGGTAAGCTTACAACTGCCCACTTTACTCTCTAATATTACACAGTGTGGATTCACAAGCAAAGGAAATTACAGGGGGCAGGGGGAGAGACACAAATGGACACAACCTTGTTTTACAATTATGAAGGAGTCAGGTCATCAAGAGGACCTAACAATTCTATACATTTGTGTATCCAATAAACAGAGCTTCAAAATGCATGAAGCAAAAACTGATAGAGCTGCAACAAGAAATTGAGAAACTCATAGTGATAGCAGAGATTTCAATAGCCCTCCCTGCAACTGACAGAACACACAGATGGAAAATGAGTAAGGGTAGGAAGATCTGAATGATACTATCAACCACCTTGACAAGACAGACAATTATAGAGCACTCCACTTAGTGACAGCAAACACATGTTCTTTTCAAATGAATATTTATCAACACAGGCCTTATTATGGGCCATAAAACATGTCTCACACTGAGTTTGAAAGTATTCATATCAGACAAAACACATTCAGTGACTACTTGGAATTAAATCAAGAATAAATATAGAAAATCTCTGTGAAATTTCCAAACACCTGAAAATTAAATTTCAAACTTCTAATTAACTCATGTGTCAAAGAAAAAGAGGAGAAATTAGATTAAAATTTGTGAAAGAGGAGGTGGAGAATTATAAGGGGAGTAAACATTGCCATCACTATAATGATGTTTTCACAGGAATGTGCACTTGTCAGAATTTAACAATACATACATGTATTTGCTTGTATATGTGTAACATATCTCTGGAAAGATGTAAAAGAAAGCAGTAGTAGTTATTACTTATCTAGGGAAAAATATAGGTAGGCAAAGAGGCTGAGATTAAAAAAAATGTTTATTGGTGAATACACTCTCTCACAATTTGTATTTACTTGTGTAAATGAACTGCATATTAAAAGAATCAAATTTGAAAACATGAAATTCTATATTCTTGGAGGTATAATTATAGCTTATTTTTCTGACTGCCAATTTATAAATAAAGAGCAAAATACAGATCATGAAAAACCTAAGTAAAACCTCCTTCTCATTTAAATTACAAATTAAAATTGACCTAAATAAATGAAAATATGACTACTAAATACAGCATAAATTCCTGAGTTCTGAAAATGTCTTTATCTGCTTCAAAAATAGCGTGTATCTCTCTTGCCACATTGCAAATATTTTGTCAGACTGAACTTCCTGCTTGGAAACAGGAGGAGACACAGGAAATACAAATCACTACTAAAATAAATGGGGGAAAAACTAAGAAATTTTCTTCTCAACTTAAGACAAGGTAAATTTCATATGAACAATAACAAGTAAGGGGAATTAAAGATTGCAATTTCTCATTTCTTCTGCATAGAAAGTAGATGCATTTCATGCATTCAAATCCAAGGAACACAAACAACATTCTATGTTCTGTATTGTGGGGTGGGTTATTTGTTTTTGTTTGAGCAGTCTGGCAAATATGAAAAATGCATTTGATGGGTAAGAACTCCAAAAAAGTCAAGTGCTTAGTTCACTGTTGTTTTTTAAAATGTAATCAGATGATTAAGACTAAAATGATCTAAATGATCTTCATACTTCTACAACTCTTTTATTTTACCATACAAGAGTTTTTCTTAACATTTCTCTCTAAAATAAGCATAACAAAAATGTACATTTACAGATTTCTGCAAAGATTGAAGTATGCAAAGCACTCAGATTGCTTGGGACAGCAATCTATTATTTTAATGTCTATTAAAAAATGGTTTCCACCTATACCTTGACTTTCCAGCTTTTGAAAACTAGATTATCATTAAATTAAAGAATTAAATAAGCTCTGATCTCCATTTTGCAGATCACTGAATATTTTTCATTTACAATATCAATATATTTTTAGGGGGGCTTCAACATTAGGAGTAGGGACAGGGAGGAAGCTTTTTTTTAAAAAACATGTAAACCTACTCCAAAGAACAGGTTTTTTTTAAGTTTTTTAGTCTCACAAATTCTTGCTGAAAGAGTAAATTTCACAAGTAATCTTCCGCTTTTAAAGTTTCATCCAACGCAAAACTAAAACAGTAACAATCCCATGTAACGACAGTCATCGTGGGAAATGATATTCAAAAGATTACTTTAGCTCAAAGATAAAAAGATCTCCAAGGCAATTGAGAGACAACTCTCTTTGTCTGTTTCTGGAATGTGGACACCAACCACATAGGCACTCCTTCCCCAGGACATCCTGACTGCACATAGTAGCCACTGACAACAATTGAACTAGGTCGCTATTTCCAAGCATGGAAATTTTACTATCTATAGACACAAATTTCCCTAAGTAGAGTTAAATGGCACTTGTAAACAATCTATTTTAAAACAAATTTGGTTAGTATGCACATTTTTAAAAGCCACAGAGAAGCTACCCACTTTTCCCACTTAAAATTATCTACCACCCATACAACATCAATTCCCAAATCCACACCTTCAACTCCAAACTTCTCCATAACCCCTAATCTGTTCAACTTGTCTTGTTTTGTCAATTGACATCCATCCCCTCTAGACAACAATCAACAACTTACCACTACTACATCCCAGTTTTTGCCTTAAATCAGACCTTCAATCCTTATCTTGCCCACAATTTCTAAAAATCTCCTAATTGACCTAAATAAATACTCCCTTCACTCTCAATTCTTATATGTTGCAGCCCAGAATAATTTTAACAATTTTGAGTGGCAAGTCATTTAACTGGGAAGTCCCAATTCTTGACTGTTTAAGCACACATATGCTATGTGAGTGTTCAAACACACACACACACACACACACACATATAGAGGATAAACTTATTCTACAATTTTCATTTTCAAATCTTAAAATAAGCCTTGTTCTCCACTTGGTTCCTTTTACAAACTGGAATTGCTACAATTGAACATTTTCTAACATCACTTGTCCTCACATAACAAAGACACATATTGTACACTAATAAACTACCTCAAAATATCATGAACTCATTCATAAAGCACAATTTTTAAACATCACCTGTTTGGTTTAAGTTAGTAGTTTTACAATGTTCACTGACAAAGTTTTCATTTTTAAGAGGAAGAAACTGTAGGTGTGACTTAGTGGAAGTATTTAAATATCCAAGTATGCATAACTCTTTATTGATACACCTCATACAAATGCCATCAGAGGAAATGGTTATACAGTCATTATGAAACAGAATGTCTCACTGGAGACTTTTTGCCCAAGCTACCCTTTTAACATATCATCCTTACCTTTCACTTTTGCAGTAAGCATTTCTGCAGCATTTTGAAGATCGACAGAATTGAGGTTCTGATGCTTATTCATTACAGACTTTAAAACATGGAGAAGCTCATCCAGACGTATATGAATGACTTCTTTAAAACAGTCTTAAAAAGGGGAAAAAAAAATTTGTTTCCAAAGAAAAGTTCTGGAAATCTAAGCTACAATAGATCACATGAAACACATTTCAAGTGAAAGGCATTAGAAAGCATTCCACAATTGTTGCCTACTACACATTCACTTCTAATTCTACTACTGCAATTATGTTATCTTTAGAAAATTCTTGGTCATTTTAATTCATTAAGGATTTCAAAGACTTTCACAATTATGGTCAATTTAGCACTACCCTTTTCAGTTTTCTCAGTCTACATATACTCTTCAGATTTTCCTTGAAACAACCATATAAGGTATTTCCTGTCTACAGTTTTTACTATCATATATTTAATATATGTGGTAACTACATTAAAAGTCCTAAAAAGTTTGATGTTTACATAACTAATGTTTAAAAATACATGTTCAGTTTCTACATTAGAGTTAATTCTTTCTATTAAGGAATTATCAGTTATTGGAAACAGAAACTCTCAGGCTATATGTAAGGACCATCATTTGACCTGCATATTAAAAAAAACCTGCAATATAAATTATATACGATCTAATGCATCGATCTTTTAATAAATTTTTTGTGCTTTTTAGAAAAATGTAATTAGTTGCTAATGATGACAAATTGGGTGAACTATTTTAAATTTTCCAGATTTCTGCCTACTCTAAAAAAAGCAAGATTGGATTAAACCAGGCCTGCTATCTTCCTCAGCAGCTGGAGCGAAGCAATGCTACCCTCTTAGATGTGCACATTTCCCAGGACCCACTAGTCTAATCCTAGCCTCCTGTGCTATACCACCCCTGCCAGAGGGATGCAGATAAGAGTTTTATAACCCCCTAAAAATAAGTGATCATATAATTTATCACCCAAACCAAAATACTTAGTAAGTAAAAAGGAGGATGCTCCTCATAATCATGCTAGCATAATAGGCATATTGTGTGGATTATCATTCCAGGCAAACCAGTATGTATTATCAACCTACCTTTAGGACTCTGAATAATTTTCAGAAGTTTGAAAAAATAACCATCTTAAACATAGTATGATTCTCCTTTCCTTGACCTTACATAGTATTAGCATTTAATAATGGTTAATATTTATTTAAATGCTCAGTTTGTGCTAGGCACACTTAAAAATGCTTAAAAGATATATTGTCCCATTTAATGTTCATGACCTTATTAGCTATCAATTCTCCATTGTACAGATGAGAGAACTGAGGGTCACCTAAGTTTACCAAACTGTGGAGCCAGAATTTAAAGTCAACATATATAATTCCAGAATATATGCTCTTAATGTTATACTGCCTTCCTACTGAAATAGTTCAGCTTAAAAACCGAAAATAATTTTTAAAATGTAGTATGATAATTAAATGTATATTTATGTTTTCAGAAATGTTGAAAGATAATCACTAAACAAATTATTCATTTTACAGAAATGTTGGAAGATACCAGAATGAAAAGCTATCTATAACATAAAAAATAAAAATATTTCAACATAATCCATAAAATATTCCATTTATTAAGAGCACTATCAAGAGTGAAACAAATGCGAAGAACAAGAGGAGCAATGGGTGAAGGTGCCAGGAAAACAAAATAAAGAGCTGGGCATATCAGGGCAAAGAGTATTCAGAGAGAAGAAAAAAAGAGTGGTCCACATAGTACTAGAAGCAAGAGAGAAAACAGGGCCTTCCAGGAAAAAATCTGATTCATTCATCTATCAAATTTTATTGACAGGGGAAAATTAAAAAAAAAAACAAAACATGAGATTAAGTATTAGCTTAATTAACTCTAGAAGTAAGTAGATTAAATAAGTAAGACTAAAGGCAAAGGAAATACTCTTGAGTACTGTACTCCAATTGAAATTTTTTCAATGGGAATTTGGGTTTATAACTGGCACCATTATACATGTACACTAGAACTGAACAAATGAATAAATGGATAACATGGTGGGAGCCAGACATCTCATCTCACTGTTACAGTGGAATTTAGAAATAAACAGGAGGAGGAAACTATAATTTTCCAGGTTGTGATGGATTAAAGTTGGAAACTTCAGTAAGAACTGATGTTTGACTTGATATAAATAGTTACACATAGGATATTTATGGATATGTATATATGGACACGTGGATCAGCACAGACATATGTATTTCTCTGCTGTCAACCAAGAGAGTCTATAAACAAATGCCACCCCAGTAGCAACAAGCATAACTAGCACAAAGGTCTTGGTTCCTGAACCATTCTCCAATAAAAGGAATCAGAACTCCTTTAAGAAATGACTAATTGTAGGACAGGGGCACGAAATATACAAGTTGAGTCAAAAGCATCATATAGTGCCAGAAAGTAAGGAAGCAGGAGGGAACAAAGAGAAGAGAGTATGGAGAAGTATCAGGGAACAAAATCTATCAAATTATGCTATGTCCATGTACAAATATACCACAATGAATCCTGCTTATATGTATAATTATAATGTACTAATTGAAATAATAATAATATTAGTAGAGTCAGCAGATCAGGAGAAGGAGGAGGGGAGGGGAAGTGAGGGTACTGGGGAATAATAGGGATCAATGATGTTATGTGCATATACAAATATGGCATAATGAATCCCCACTATTATGCAAAGTTATAATGCATCAATAAAAAACTTTAAAAAGTGAAGAGGGTATGTCAAAGGTGTACAAAAGTCAACTGAAAAGGTTCCTTCTGTCCAAAGCTATAACAACTGGAGGAATAAATAGTACTGACTTTATACCTAAAGTATAAAAAAAATCCATACATTCATATTAATATAAATGAATGAACAGATTAGTAAATGGAGAAGAAACAAACCTCTTGTGTACAAGAATACTAAATACTTTATGTAGACACTTTGCCCTCAGAGAGGTATGCATAGTGATTTCTTCCAAAGAGTACAATATGCATGGGAGGATAAAAGCAATAATTTCACTGTGTAGAAGTTGACAAACACCACATAAGACAGTTAATCAAGGTTAACAACAATGATAAATCATGTTGGTAGCAAGTACCCTTGAGATGATGGGATGAAAAAAACACTGTACATCTGTAATCTCTCTTCCAGTATTTCACAACCTCAGACTAATCATGAGAACATCAGAAAATTCTAACCAAAGGGCATGCAACATAGTATATAGCCAGTACTCCTTGAAACTTTCCTCACCAAAAATGAGGAAAGTCTGAGAAACTTAAGAGACAGGGAGAACTTAAGGAGACATGACCATTAAATGTACTGTAATAGGATTCTAGAAGACAAAAAAGGGCATTTGGGGAAATCTATAAAATCTGAATAAACTATGGACTTTGTTCAACAATAAGGTAGCATTATTACTGGTTACTGTCAAATATTGGTTCATTAATTCTTACGAAGTTAAAGCAAACTGGACATAGGATTATATGGAAACTCCATATACTGTCTCAATTTTTCTGTGTATCTAAAACTGTTCTAAAAAGCAAAGTCTGTTTTAAAAATGAAATAAAAGCCAGTCAGAGATTTTAGGAATTTTATGTACAGCTGGCATTTTCTCCATAAACCTAATTTTAAAAAATAATTTATAATTTTTAATCCTTAGGACAAATATGAACATACAACTTAATGAACTATATTAATTAAATAAACAATGGTTTGATAATTGTGGGTGTTAAGTTTACTTAGTTAAGCCAATATAGCATAGTGGTTAAAAAGGATAGCCTTTGGAACCAGACTCCCTGACTTCAAATTCTACCTCCATGGCTGAGAAACTTGGGCAAGTTACTTAATCTCTCTGTGCCTACTTTCCTTGCCTATAAAGAGAAGACAAAGAGGGTCACTTCATAGAGTTGTGAGATTAAATGAGTTAAAACACATAAAGCACTTAGAACAGTTGCTGGAACATAGTAAGCCCTCTATAAATATTTGCAGTTCCTATTATCTTAAGCAACAGAAGATATAGGTTATAAAGGCTGGATTCTGAAACAGAATCCAGTAGCACTGAAATAAAACAAACTTCTGGGAAAATAATACAACTTGATAGTTGTAAGGAAAAACTGTAAAACACTCCAGACTTCCTATGTTATCCCAGTTTTGCACAAGTCTCTTCTTTATACTATGAAGCTAGTCTATGCTAATACTTCTGGATACTTACCAAAACCAAGATTGAGTGATGAGCATCACAGAGAATTGTACTACATTCTTTTTGAAACCTAATCTATGGTAGTGCAATAGTATAGATGCTAAATATTCCCCAAAGGCCCATACTGGTTCTCAGCATGGCACTATTGAAAAGTGGTGAAATCTTTAGAAGGAAGGGCCTGATCACTGGGGATATGTCCTTAAAGGAGACTTTGAGACCCGAGTCCATTCCATTTCTCTTCTCCTCTTGTTCTGTAGCTCGATTTGTTCTACCATATAAGTCTTCTTAAAAATTACTGCAAAACACTCCAATAACTGTCAGCAAAAATACCAAATTGAAATTCCATTTTTTCCTACAATCATGTGCTGCCTCTCCACAGGCCCCAAACCATGGGGGTGTTAATTGATAATGAACTGTAAACCAAAATAAATTTTTCTTTATATATATATATATATATATATATATATATATATATATATATAAAAATATAAATATATACACACATATATATACATATACACATACACACATATATATATCTTATGTATTTTTATATCTTATGTAATGACCCAAAGCTGATTAATAATCTCAAAGAGAAAAAAGCTAGTCATTTCTAATATTCACAATAAAATCAACAGATATTAATATACTTGAGAAATATTCAAGAATATATTGTTGTATTTTGAAATCTCAGGGCAAAAAGAGCTTTATTTTAAATGATTGTCAACAACCACCACCAATTAGTATAGGCTATTAAGGAAGAACTACAAAATACTAATGACCTAAATGTCTAAATAAACTAGGGTCATAAATTCTGGCCTTCTCAGAGTCAAGGAAATCAAATATACGGACATTCACATATTTCAAAATTATTAAATATTTTTAAATTGTCTCAGTTTTCATTTCTAATATAGTAGGTAATATGTAATAGATACAAAATACACAAGTGAAAACTCTTTGGAATCCTCAGTAATTTTTTTAACAGATGTCATGAGAATCCCTGCTATAAGTTTTCTTAAAAAATTACTGCAAAACAGTCCAATAACTGCAGCAAAAAATAGCAAATTGAAATTCCGTTTTTCCCTACAAGAAGTCATTATAAAGATATTGAAGTTGGTCCAAAGCAACTTACTAAAAAATAATAACTAAGTTATTTAGAAACATTTCAGAAAGACAAATAAATTGCACTACAGATAATTCGAATTTCTATGATTAAACATATTTCTGAAGCCTATAAATCAACGGCAATGAATATGTCAACTAAATAAAATGTTAATCACAGAATCATAAACTTTTCTATATATTTGGGCAGAAGGGTTGACTACTAGGACATGAGTATACCCTGGTAAATTTCACCTGGGACTTCATAAATTAGCAAGCCCTCAACCATTTGTGCCATAAAAAGTTAAAAGAAGAAAAAAAAGGTTCCATTTTCCCCACAGAATAAAATTACCTCAAATTATCTTTAAAGAAGCAAAAAGCTGGGGCTGCAGTTGTGGCTCAGCAGTAGAACGCTCACTTACCGCGTGAGGGGCCCTGGGTTTGATCCTCAGCACCATATAAAAATAAAATAAAGGTATTGTATCCAACTATAACTAAAAAGTAAAATATTAAAAAAAGAAGAAGCAAAAAGCCTCTAACTAAAAATATGACTTTTAAAAAAAGTTTTAAGGAGTTTAAATAGTTTGTTCATCAAAAGTAAATATCCCCTGCCCTGCCACCACAAAATAAAACAAAGCAGTCACACAAGGAAAGCAAAAGCAGTAACTGTTCTTTCCCAATACTGAATAAAGTGTGCTTGGTGTTAGAAAACAAAAGATTGATTAAGAAATCTCGGTTCCAATCCTTGATCTACCACTGCCTTGAAATGATTATAAATAAAACTCTTGGCTTCTCTAATCTTAGATTCATTAATAGTAAGAGAGAATTGATAAGAATACCTGTTTAATTTTTATAAGGTTGCTGTGAATACCAAATAAATTAATAGAGATGAAATTGTTTATAGTCTTAATATACAAATAATGATTATTACTAATAAATCTATAAGCCATTCAAACTAAGTATCTTTGAAAACAGATGTGTCTCAGGTACAATGAGCAACAAACATATTTATAGGTAAGTCTCAATGTTTTAGTTAATGAAAAAGAAACATTAAAGTTCCAATTTCATTTTACATGTGAAATCTAAATAAGTTACTTGGAAATAGTCATTACACATATACCTTATAAAAATACTTCTATGCCTGTCAACTTATAGTATTTAATTTTGTTCTATAACTAATACAGGATAATTTTTAAAGTCACAGTAGCCACACTGTAAATGTAATAAAGTTTAATTAATTCTACAAAAGTATTATAGATGTGAATACAAGAAAATCCAACCAAAGTCTTAACACCAATTATCTAGAAGAGTAAAAAAGTATCTACTACCCCTGTAATATGGTAACCTGACTTTTAATTATTGCTTTGCCTATTTGTGCCATTTATTTTCTGCTTCATGCAGCTTATCAAGTGAAAACAGATCAGTCAGCTCTATTTTGGGGTTCTCATGCATTAACACAATACCACACTGTTTATATTGCAAACATTTCATGGAAATGCTTAAGTAAATAAATTTTAAAAACCACTGTGTTTTCCTTTATTTTAAAAAATTGACAATAATCTTAAAATCAGTCTTGTTAATTCAGCTCAACCTAACTAGGGAGAGCAATGAAAAGAACAAGGAGGAAAAAAGCATCAGAACTCATCACTAGGAAACTCCTATGTTTTGCTATAATAACTTTTGAATTTATAGAAAATGAAACTCTAGGAATAGTAGCTTTATCTACTTACCTGTGGACTGTAAAAACAATAACTGGTGACACTTCAAAACACTTGCTCTAAACTAAATCCAGTGATGTAGATACTGTTATCTCTTTTTAACAGATGTAGAAACCCAGGCACAAAGATTAGAGCTAACTAGCAAGTAGGAGAAATGAAGATTACAACCTCAGGTATTCTGGCTCTAAAGTTTGTGTTCTTACTCACTGTAATACATTGCCACATGGCTAAAGAAGTTAAAGCTTAATGACAAGATATTCTGCAGATTTGATTTAACAGGCTTTAACTTCCAATAACTATGACAGTTGTTACTATGTATAGTAATAAATTATGTAAACCATTCTAGGCAAGTACAGAAGAGTACTACAATCTCCTATGAACTGGTAGAGGTGTAATAAATGAGCTACCTGTATTTCATACTTCACTCTTCAAAGATTCATTTCATCTCTTTTTGTCTCTAAGTCATAACCTAATAACATTCACATTCATTTCTCCTAAGTGATACCTGTTAGAAATCACTTAGAAAGAGGATGACTTCTAGAAGACAGCACAACATATGGGACTAGCAATTTAATTTTCCTAATATCCCACAAAACTTGTGGCACACTGTGAGGCTAAAATTAAATCAGTGAGGTAAAATTAACACACACTGAAATTTGTCTGGGAAAAAAAATTACCTAACTTACTGTACATTCACAGGGGAGTGGAGGTAGTTGGTTAATATACAAGACAAGTAATTAAAAGTGCAAATTCATGCAGAATCTCTCATAGCAGAACAGCTAATGGTATTAAGCTTTTCATTTAACTCCTACTATTCAATAAAATTTGCTTTCAAAAGTTAACATACTTCTTCTTATTACAGTTCTATAAAATCTAGGATCTAAAATTCATCAGAAGCTATCATTATAAAATAAATTATGGGTTTACAAACTAAAATAAGCTCTTAAAATTAGAAGGCACTTTTAAAAATTTATGAACTTAACTAATTTATCTGAAACTGATGATAAATTTTTATCTTCCATTCTTGCCTATTTAAAAGACAAACCAAAACCAAATAACAAAGCAGAAAAATAAGGCACATAATTATAACAGTAAACTTTCACTAAAATCCATTTTAAAATACCATTACATAATCAAAACGAAAAACCTATAAGAAGTATTAGACTGTTTTTCTCCATCTCACATTTTATAATGGCACTTAATGCTTTCAAGCAATGAGTAGCAAAAAAATGAGGTATTTTGCCCTATTCCTTCAAGCCTAATTAAAAAGACTTGCACCTTTAAAATTCACAGATTTTGGACCTCCTTGAATGACACTATATCTGGAAATGGGAAGATATGTCACAAAGGTATACTTTTAAACTACTGAATAAGCTAGAAGTACATTTATAAATCTGTTATTTGAAATTCAGAAGACATTATTCCTCAGGGAACAACCATAAACCTGAATTAGTACTTACACTGCACATACATTAAATCTACAGTATTATAATTAAACAGAAGGTATTTATGCATGGGTGAATACCTTCAGTGCTTTCATATAAGATATAGACTTATCCCTGTAATTATTCATAATGTACCTTAATAACAATGGATAGAGATATAAAACTTCAAATTCTATATCTGCTACATGTATAAGACTACAGGGCAATCTTACCCTGCACATAGTAGTGGAAAGAGAATCACCAAACTACTTATCCTATCAAAGTAAGAGTGGAGTAATTTCATAGTCTTCAGATCTCTCACAGATAGCTATCATGGGAAAATTTGTGAAAAATTTTCATCAGAAAAGTCATAAAAACATTCTAGAGCCTGAGGAGAAAAGAGGATACCCTATAATATGCATTTCATAATTTGAAAAGAAGTATTTAGCTAATGTTTTTCACTTTCAAACTGAAAAGTATTCAAAATGATATATAATCTCCAAGTTGAATCAAATTCTAATTTACAAAATTATAAGGCTGACAGAACTTGGTCCAAGTAACTTATTCTTAACAAATGATTAAATGACTTAAGATATATTCCAAAGCAGTAGCAGAACTAGGTCTAGAAGCTGGATAATATGATTCTCTGGGAGAGTTTTTCCTGCTATCCTTTACTACCAATTAACCACTAAATAACCTAGCTAGAAAAATTTTTTAAAATATTTTTTTAGTTGTAGATGGACATAATATCTTTATTTTTTTATGTGGTGCTGAGGATCAAACCCAGTACCTTCCACATACAAGGCGAGCACTCTACCACTGAGCCACAACCCCAGCCTCCCTAGCTAGAAAATTATCTGCTGGTTCAAATAAAAAAGGGAATGAAAGTTACACACTCCAAAACCAACCCAAGGAAGGGGATTCCAAATGGACTTTTGTTTCTATTGTAAAAAACTTAAACATTTACTAATTGTTATCAAACAACTTTTCTAGGTTTTTAAAAATGCTACAGAAATTAAAAAATATATTTATAGTGCAAGAACTCATCTCAGTAGTCTCCATAATTATAAAAACCAAATGTCTACATCAGCACTATCCAACAGAAATTTTTGAGAGAACGGAAATTTTCTGTATCTTTACTCTTTAATATGGTAACCACGAGCAACATGTACTACTGAGCATGTAAAAGGTGGCTACTATAACTGAGAAGTTTTTTACTTTAATTAAATTTAAACAGTCATGTATACCTAATGGCTACCATATCAGACAGTGCAAATTTAGATAATCCCTACAACGTACAGAATTAGCTAGTGAAATAATGAAAACTGAGCAGTGCTTTTATAGAGTGCCTGCCATGTAAGGCAGGTGCAATCGCTTGGAAAGAATATACCATTCTGTATTAACGACCTCTGGGACCCCAAATAAGGCCAATATTTATCAACAAAAAGAAGCTGACGAAGATCATACAATCTTAGTTATACATCTCATTGGGAAAATGTGGCTAAAAGTACTCACCTTTATGGGTACCAAATTAATAAATTTCTTTGCATATGAATTTATCACATAAAATGAAAAGCACCACGTACAAGATTCAGTATCCCTTATCTAAAATTCTTGGAACCAGAAATATTTTAGATTTTGGAATTTTTCAGGTTTTGGAATATTTGCACAGAGTTTAACAGTTCAGCATTCCTAGTCTGAAAATTCAAAATGCTCTACAATCAGAAACTTTTTTTTTTCCTACTGCCATGGTACTCAAAAAAGTTTTGCATTTTAAGATTTTTGGGTAGGGAATGATCATTTCTATGACTCACTTGGGTAAATGAAAATATGACCATAAACCAATAAAAAAGATGCTTATCTAAGTCTAGCCTCAACAGTAGGATTAAACACCTGAGGCAATAGTCAAGTGAATTTGCACATCACTGCCTCATTATAATTAAACTATACATTAAAAAGGGTATTCTGACTAGACCAAAAGGTGACTTGTCTATCCACATTTTTTATTTTTCAAGGCTAACTTTTCAATTCTTTAGCAGCTAACAGATATGAATTAAAAGGTAATAAACAATGCCAGAAATCGGAAGGCAAAAGACAAAGTACTGGCAAAGTTGCTGGCAAAATACTGACAAGGTTCCTTTACTCCAAAAGAACAATGAAACAGCTCTTTGCTGTCTGGCCACCGTTTATTGCTGTAGTGGTAACTACAGAAGTCCAGGAATAGTTCTCAATTCACATGTTTCAAGTCTATAGAAATATAGGTAATAATATGACCTAAAAGAGTTATAGCATTTTAAACATTTTAACTGCTTGCTTGAAGACTACATGTGATCCTTATAATAACTCTATTAAGTAAATAAGAAATAGTCTGATACTCCAAGAAGCTGAAAATCACTCTCAGGCTTAAACACAAGCATATTATTATAAAGCATTCTCCTCATCTTTTATAATGAGATTCATTTATATATTTATATATACTTCCTTGCTTAAGGAAAACAAAACAAAAAGGTTCCAGCCACTCAAATTAACTAAATAGTAATTTTCAGATTTGGGTAATAATCTTCCAAAGACAGATAAAACAAATTCTTATTAAATTCAAAATTCATATTGACAGGGGATACATGTATCTTTCAAAATGCCTGAAAAACCAAGCATTAAAATCAATCTTTTTAAAAAATTAATTTATAAGCTTTTCAATTATTAGTGACACATCTGTTATTTAAGTTAAAGTACTGGTATGCTTATTATTAAAAGGATAATGTCCATACAAATTTTTAAACTTAAACTTCAATGAATAAATTTGTTTCCCTATATATCCTTTTATCTGAAGGGGTAGTCTCCTTCTGTATCTTATTACTATTTTTTTCTTTTTTCATGTGGATTGGCTTCCAATCCTCTTCTTTCCTATTCTCTGAATTGTCTACTCATAAATTAAAACTCATAATTTTTTTTTTTGCCAATAAGGAGTGGTTCACTTTGTTTTAAATTACCACCATTTAAAATCTGTTAAACAAGGCGTATCTATGTAAAATGGGGATTTTAAAGGGTATAAAACTCCTAAGGAAAATAAACAACAAACAGAAATCCTAACTAAAAATCTTATTTATATTATTAAAAATGTACTTCCATTGATACATTAAATAACATCATGTTTTACCCTAAATTGAGGTAAATGATTTGTCAGTAAATATATCATTTTAAATTTCACCTTAAAAATTAACCCACTAACGAACTGTACGACAAAGAGAATAAAATTTACTGTTTACAAACTTAAAAATAAATTTTAAATAAATAATCCAGTTAAGAACAAATCTTTATTACAAAACTATGATCTTTAAAAAAAATGGCAGACGTATCATTTCAATAAGGAATTTGTTACTAGTATAATCCTTAATATATTTAGGATATTTTCCATAACAAGTTACCTTTACCACAATGTAATCATCCATTTTAGACTTCAAAATCAACCTATTGAAATTAATAGGAGTGTGAGCAACTTCTAATAATATTTACATACTCTGGAGCCAGGTGCAAAGACATGCCTGTAATCCCCAAGGAGCCCTGGCAAGAGGATTTCAAGTTCAAAGTTTAGTGAGGCAACTTAGTGAAGCCCTAAGAAACTTAGTGAGACCCTATCTCAAAATAAATAATAGAAGAAAAATGGGGGAGGGGGGACTGGAAATGTGACTCAGTGGTTCAGTGCCCCTGGTTTCAATCTCTGGTACCCCGGAAAAAAACCCAATATAAAAACCATATATATATTTATGTATTTTTAACATAATCTCAAAAGAATTATATATGACTGTTGCTTTAAGGAAAATTCAAAAACTAAAATTCTGAGACTTTGGGACTGGGGAGGTTGTTCAGTGGTAGAGTACTTACCTTACATGCATGAAGCCCTGGGCTCAAGCCTCAATGCCAGAAAAAAATAATTTTTTATTTTTTTGGAGGCTTCAGTTCTAGTTCAGTTATTTGGGGAACTTCAACTTGAACATTATAATTAGGTTAGAAATATACTCTTAAATTTAGTATAAGCATGAGATGTGGTTTTAGATTCTGGTTGTCAAAATGCATATCAGAAAATAACCATTTAACATAAATGATTTGTTGAAATCTCACACATTTCTATGAAGGCCCAGGAAGTGTCATATAAATACAATAAAAGTGAAGTGTAATCTTCACTTTCTATAACATAACGAACATGAAAATGAACTGCTACTTATCACGAAAGAACAGGAGCTGTCTCAACTATTTATTATCACTGACATCAAATTTAGATATTAAATAAACACTAAAAGAAGACTTAGGTACTAAGATGAAGTCAGGGACATATAATTCTTTATTTCTAACTAGACAAATTCTGTGATTATCCCTTAATCTAAGAAGAGATTACAAATCAGCAAAACAAAATTAAGTTTGAATATTGGGGAAGAAAATTCATTCAAATACAGTCATTTAAAAGTTGCCAACAATGTGGAAAGCTGAATTAAGGCCAAAGCATCAAAAATCTACATTGTAAACATTAGTTTGCTTATTAAAGACCAATCAATGTGCTGTACTGTCTTTAACAAGAAGGTTTAGATTCCAACGGTCTCAAATTATCCTGGACCAAACTGAGAGAAACCAAAGACTTATTTTTCCTTTTTGGTACTCTTATTTCCCCACCCTTACCAAAATTATTATATACTGCATCATTGTTTATTTTTCAAATTTTCTTTTGCTTCTGTTCATTTTTTCCTCATTATTCTTATTGGTGCATTACATTTGTACATAGTGGTGGGATTTGTAGTTACATATCCATACATGCACATAACAATATAGTTTGGCCAATATCATTCCCCAACTGCACAATTATTTGGCTAGAAAATGGTTCATTTACATTGTAAACATCAAACATTTAGAGGTATGATTAAAATAACTAAAGCAGAATAATAACCTGTTTCTACCACTGTGTACACACTTATCTGTAGGGTGGCTGGCATTTAAAATTTTACAACCTATCCAGTAAGAATGCTAAGAGAAAACAGTTGACAAACCTGAAAAAATAGCTTCTTTCAAATATATTAACACATGGGAGAACTTCCTGATATCATTCACCAACTCCTTGATGTAGTCCGGATCAAAACTGGAGTTGGAACTTATGGACTTGAGCCCCATTTCAGAAGTTGTAACATCAGTAGAGAGTTGGCCTGATGCCCAAACACGTTTTTTCTTTGCCTTTTTCTGTTTGTGAGCAAGCATCCTCTCATTTAACAATCAGAAAAACTGAAATCCTTAAGGGGGCAAGAAACAAAAAAAAAAAAAAGAGAGAGAGAGAGAGAGAGAAACACAAATACTACATCAGCCAAGAAAACATATTAGAGTTTCACAAATTGCCCACAGTCCACCTTAGTCTCCTGTTTTCAATTTTAAAAACAAATGAATAAAACTCTGTACTATGAATAATAGCTTCCATTCATTAAGTGTCCATAATCCTGACAATGCCCAATATGCAAACTATCATTCTTTTCATTTCACAAGTGAGGAACCTGAGGTTTAGAGGTTTAAAAATATGTCTATGTTCTCAGCTGATAAATGATGAACTCTTGAGTTAAATCTAGATCTGCTTTAACTTCCTCTTAATTCCTAAGGTACATAATATTTTTAATTGTAAAAATTGTTCTGAAACATCACTTAGTAGGTCAAATCTTCCCTCTATAATATAACCTTCAAAAATAAAGATGAAATATGGACTCTGAAAAAGAAATGTTTTTAAAATCCTCTTCCATTATTTACTATATGCCCTTAGAAGCTGTTAATCATCTCTTCACTTTAGTATGCTTATTTATAAAATCAGAAAAACATCCTGACAACACCTACCTCAGAAGCTTATTTTACAGAATTAAATAAGACAGTAGTATGTAAGTATCCATTGAGCACATAAAAGTAGTTTAATTACAGTTATTTTTTCTAGTGATATATATACATGTACACATACACGCTGACATTCTGGGTTATTAAGTTTCATGAAGAACATTTTTTGTTGAAAAATAGTTCTAAGAATGTCCCCTAATTTGATGTATCCTGACTGTACAAATAAATGTCATGTTATCAGAGAAATATTTCTGGTAATTTAACAATGGAATAGTGAAAAGGCAATGTTTAGAATTATAAAAAAAAAAAAGATTTGAATCCTGGCTCCAGTGTTTTCCAGATGTGTGACTTATACAATTCATACTCAGGTTTGTGAGAAGATTAAAAGGCATCACAAAATTTAGAAATTTTTGTGTTAAAACATCTAATCCTAGCCCACTGGGACTCAAGAGAATCTTGAGGAATTTCTTCTTCATCCTTATTTTAACTTTCCAGAATAAAATCCCCAACTATTTTAAATTTCTTGAAATCAAAAAGGAAACAACTTGAGGAATTAGCCCAAGCATGATCATTAAAAGAGTTTTCAAATATTTTGTCTTAAATATTTGGACACTTTCAAAATGTAAAATGACTAAGGACTTCTATGAATTCACAGTACAAAGTTTTATGTAATGTTTTCATCATTTGTTAAAATACATTACTGTACCATGTACTATTACACCATGCCCAATTCCACTGATTTGGTTTCTCCCTGGGATTACAGTTCTCTAGTCTATCCCATTCTATTTCTGCCTCTCCCACACTAGTGAATTGTCATTTCTTGCCTGAGCTACTGCACTAATTTCCTAATGATCATTCCACAACCATTCTCGTCCCATTATAAATGTAGCGAGTAAACTTTTCAAACATAAATCTCATGGTGCCATTTCTCTGCTCAAACCTTCCAAAGGACAAGTGAAAAAATGTCGTACTCTGTGAGGCTCAAAGTGAGATGTGGTGGCTCTTGCCTGGTCCTGCAATGTTATCTGAAGTCACACTCCTGGCTCTCAACACTCCTGCCATAAACATCTCCTTTTCCTTCTAACAGTATTTGTGTACTTTCACCCACAGTATGAAACATCATGACCAGTATAGATACATTAGTATGTAATGTTGGTGTGTGGTATGTGTCAGATCTATTTGTCTTTCATAAAACAGATTCTAGCTAAGGATCTATGAGATATACTCAGATTTTTTTCATTCTATTCCATTTTATTTTTATAAATGCTGGTTGCAACTCGCTAAATTGTTTTTATACATGTAACGGGGGTCATGACATTATAGCTTAAAAAATACCTACTATTCACATCAGGGTCCAGTCTACATGCAGATCCATTTGCCTGCAATATTCCTTCTTCTCCTTCACTGACTCACTCTGATCTTACCCAAAGATCACTTCCTCAGAGAAACTTTCCTGCACTACTCCCATGGCCCCATAATCACCATCACCCAACTAGAACAGAAGCCCTAGAGATGATCTAGAGCATCCTACACTGTTCATCACTGCATTTACCACAGTCCAAATAGATAATTCAGATCTTACCATTTAGACTAGAATCTTAAGGAAATTAAGACCTTGTCTTGGTTGTTAATCATTTGTTCTCTGTTCGCAGCACAGTGCTTTACAAGAGAAAGGATGAACTACTCAAACTATTTGCAGAATGAATGGATATAAATTAATAAAGTTACAACTGACTTTAACAGACAACAAAATAACTAGGTTTTTGCAATATTTCAAACAGAAATAATTTTTCAAAAAAAAAATCCATCTCTTTTTTAAAAAAGGACATGAAGCTGAGTAAAGGCAAAATTACATAAAATTGAAATAAAAGTTATATTTCTATTCTGTTCCTTCTAATTATAGCTTTTTAAATTCCTTTATTCAATATTCTTTTGTTAATTCCAAATTATTTAAGAATAGAATTTTACACTTCAACTAGTTTCAAGTCTATCTAATATTAATCCTTAAATGTGTAATTTCTAAAATGAACCTAGGATGATTTTTTAGTAGTATAATTATACCTAGCTTTTGCCATCAACAGAAATAAACAAAACAAAAAATTCAAGTGCCTTGTTTGGGCAGCTCTTGTACAAATCACTAACTGAAGAGCTCTTAGCCCAACAAATCTTATCACTTTTGCAGTTTACTTAAAGTCATTGTTTACCTCTGGCAGCTTTTAAATTTAGTAAATTAGGCAACTGGTCACTGTTATTGGTAAACATGTTTATAAAAACTAAAGATATATCACAAGTTTCAAATAAAACGTCTCACCTGAGTAAAAAGAATGTACTTAAGTAACTGTGTCAAATCAGTAACCCAAAGTTGTAAAAAAAAAAAAAAATACTTGAAAATGTTTATACAAGACAGAGAAATATGTACTCTCTCTCCCCCTCCCATTCACACAAGGGGCACTAAAAAGGATTATATTCTACCTCTAGCCAATATTATGATTAATGTTCTAATTCTGTGTTTCTACTACTTTTCACATTTAAAACTGGGAAAGGGAAACATTAATATTACAACTGATAAAATGTTTAGAATACAAATATAAGCCAAGTTTTAATAACTGAACTATGACAAATAAAGTTTAGACAATATACACTTTTCCATGATCATTAATATACTACTTATAAGGTACTTTTCATTTTCCTTTATAACAAAGTGGATATTTCTAGTGAGAGGTGACATAAAATGTAGTTAATAATAGATTGCAGCTAGTAATTTAATTAAGTTGGGTGCTAATGCATGAAAAGTACTTAGCATAGCACCTGGTTCATCATGAAGACTCAATAACTGTTAGTCATCATTAGTTGCAGTGTTTTATTGTTTTTCCACACACTTAAGTAATAAATGTGACTTCACTACATCTGTAGATTGTGAGCAAGAAGCAATTCCAGAGATTTAACTGACTTCATGAAAACCTACTAAAAGCCTTCCAAGTGAAGTTTGAACTGTATAAACAGACAGTTGAACTCTAATTCTTATAACATTTCTTCCAACTCTGAACCATAGACATTAAAAACATACATTACCCACTTATCATAGAATTTTGTAGCAAGCAGAAAATCACCATGTAAAACTACTTTCTCTGTTTATTCTAAATTCTAAGTAATATAAATTAGAAATATGGACACAGGGTGGGAGTAGCTCAGTGGCAAAGTGCTTGCCTAGCATGTGGCAGGCCCTGGGTTGATCCCAAGCACTGAAAGTGGGTGGGGGGCAATGAAATAAATGAAGAAAGAAAGTTATATACAAACTTCCTGTCTCCCAAGTGGCTTTTCCAACACTTCAGTAACCTGTGTCAATCAATATCCCCTATTCCATGCACATACAACCCCAAAAATGCACATTATAGAAGTATTTTATTTAAGGTACTGGACTACTTGAAGTGTGAAATGAATTGTTCTCAAGTATCTGTATTTAATAGGACCCATTCTTACTATTTCCACTACAGGGAAAACTGTAGATGTTTCAGAAACCTGCTATTTTAGCACAATTTCTGATATGGTAAGAATCTATTTAAAGATGCTAAAAAAAAAAAAAAATCAGAAGAGTTCTGAAGGTCTTTAATTACATTTTTAAACGCACTCCCAAGTCTAGTGCAGTGGCACACACCTGCAATTCCAGCTACTTGAGAGGATGAGGCAGGAAGATGGCAACCTCCAAGACAGCCCCAGCAATTCAGCAAATTAAAAAAATAAAAAAGGCTGGAGCTCAGTGGTAAAATGCCCCTGGGTTAAATTTCCAGTAACATAGCAAAACAACAAAACACCCCCCCCCCCAAAAAAAAAGAACAGGGAGTGTTTTATCAATAACATGTAAACAATTTCCAAAGGAAGGCGTACAACACACATACACTTCATTCCTGTACAGTTTGAACCCAGCATGCTTAAAAAAGAGGAAGCTGCCCAGCCTCCCACGCCTCCAAAATGTCTAGCATTCCTGGCAGGCAAGGCTTGTCTCAGAGCAGCCAAAACTACCCAATGGCAAAGAGCACGTTCCCCATCCTGGACTTAAATACAGAAGGAAAGAGAGAGAACCACCATCACCACCACCACTCCAGCTTCTCCCCAAAGGCCTAGTAACAACAGACAAAAGACATGACAGACAAGAGACAGTCATGAAGACAGAAGGGAAGGAGTGCTTAGCTCTTGCCTTTCGCAGGTAAAATACTGTCCTCTGAAAAGGTAAGAGGCAAATTCCCTCCTGAGAAAGAATGTGAACAAATAAACAAAGGCACAGGTTCATCTGGCATTAGGGTTCAACCTTGAACCATCTCAGACTTGACCTCATCCCTTCAAAGAAAAAAAAAAATTAAATTGAAGCCATCAAACCTCAAAACCCATTCAAAATAGAATTGAGACAAAACCACTGAGCTTGAGGAGCCCACAAACAAAACACCCCTTATAAATTCAAAAGACAGAGGTGAGGAGAAAAACACACCACTGAAATCCTAAAACACCTCAAGGGGAGTGATGAGAGCCCAAGTGGAGTAAGAATTACAATCAGGGTTGGCAGGAGCGGGGCAGGGACAGAGGCAAGTCCACAGACTTAAGCCATCAAGAGCACACATTCTGGAACAAAGGCACTTGGGTTTAGTTCTTCACTCTTGACAATTACTAGTCAGTGTGCTTGTGCTGGTTTTTAACTTTAATTTGCCTATGTGAGAAATGAGTAAAAAAAAAACAAGGATCTGTTGCGACAACTAAAGGAGGCAGAACGTGTAACACTCTCACAAAATCAAGCAATTGGTGTGGTACATGCTATCAGTTTGCTTTTACTGTGGTCACCATCATCAGCTCCGAGCCGCGGCTTACCCTTCCCTAATACTTCTAAAAACATGTTAATTAGCTCCCACCTCTTCCTTTTAAAGGAAGACTGTAGGGGCTGGGAATGTAGTTCAGTGGTAGAGTGCTTGCCTAGTATGCTTGAAGCCCTGGTTCAACCTACAGCACCACAAAAAATAAAATATAAAGAGAAAGACTGTGACACTTGAAAACTTTCTCAGCAACACAACCTGAAACATTCTTCAAGAAAAATAAAATTCTTACCTAGCGAGGTATTATTGCAGAATATCTGCTCTATGAACAATATGGCTCATTTACTTATAACCATAATAATAAAAACAATAAATAAAGCGCATACCACCTTCCAAAAAAAAAAAAAAAAAAAGACCAGAATGTGCTCCTAACCTTCTTAAACCCCCTTGTTTTGTTACACACATAAATACGTCTTTATATGTGTGGCTCATTACCATGCTGGAAGAGAATACGAAATTAAAGTAAATGGCAAACAAAATAACCGTCAATGCTTCAAAGCAGAAACATCTAAGCTGGATCAATGATATCCTGGTATACATTAGAGATAATCAGCAATTCTGCACAGGAAGGACCCCTTATCTTCTGTGCTTATTAAAGTTACTCTTTACCTTTAAGCTCACACAAAAACATCACTTCTTTCAAAATGCCTTTTCATCCCCTCCAATGAAAATAATCATCCCTGTACTTTTCCATAGGGGATTGCTCATACTTCTATCAGGTAACCCACATTATGCCTTGGGCTCTAGTTTTTGGTTATTGTATACTGCCACTCAATAAACGGAAAGGTTCTACAGGGACTCTGTCTAGCATAAAGTGAGATCCTGCTAAATTTTCAGAGTGAATGCTGAAAAAAATTACCATGGACAGGAAGCAAAATCCTTCCAGGATACCTCCTGGGAATAATCTCTATTCAGCGGTAGTACTAACCCACTGGGACCAAGAACTCTTGTAAAAGCCCACATTCCTAGGTCAAGGGCTTTCACAGCTGGGAGGTGAAGGTGCTGATAACTGAGATGGTTGTTCTATTTTAGGGAGGTGGAGGGAGCTGGAGTGACCATACATTCACTGAATAGTGATTTCTTCATCTCAGCCAAAGTTCGGTATCCTGCCAACTTGGGGACTGAAACTTTTCTACCTGGGCTTATCTTGCTTTCTTCAAATTCACTCTTAAAAAAGTCTTATCAAAATCATGAGACCAGAGCTATATGTATTGTAAACCTAATGAGGCTTAAGTGTCACAGTTCCTCACTTGCACAGTTCTTACAATAAGGAAGCATTTCTAAGTAGGCATTTCTGGCAAAGTGCCTAAAGAAATCACTGGGGGGAAAAAAGGATCTAAATCTCTAAGATATACAACTATAATGTGCTGTGATTTATTTACTCATCCTAAATACTCACCTTCCATCTAATTTTGAATTCTTTTTCATGAAGAGAGAGACCCCTACTCCCAAAGTCAATAAGGAGGTGAAGTTAATCCAAAGAGGAAAAGATAGCTATAGAACAAAAAGCTGTCTGCTGTTTTGAAATGGTCTTGGAACATTCACAAAACACCTAATGCTCCTCCCTTCCTCCAGAAGATCCAAAGAACTCAGTGGATGTCAAAGATCCAAACAACTCAGAGTAGAATCCCATCCTGGGAGGAGTAGTAGTGAAAAAATGAGATAAATCTGGCACTTGTCTGACTCAAAGACAAGGAGAGTCGTGGTCCACTTGGTTTCCACAGAACCCAGACAGCCTCTGGAATACCCGATTTTTCATCACGGACGGGGTCCTGAAGACAACCAGGGCAACAAACTCAAAGGGACGTGCTCTCCCTGTAGTAGCTGCAATCTCCCAGCTTATCAATTCCTATTTTGCAAAGCACACGACTTGCCCTAGGGCCATGGTTGGGAAAAGGTGAATAGAAACAGAAGGGACAGTAACAAGGGAAGGGCAGAAAAGGGGTACGATAGAGATGCATCAGAGGGGGCACTCAGAAAGAAAGGGAAGGAGAGTGTTCCTGCACCTTTAGGCCCCCCCTCCCCACCAAAGTAGTAAACAACCAAGGCCTAGAAGAGGTGAAGTGTGTTAAGAAAAAGTAAATATGGAACACGGGGTGTGTTTCTTTACCTCAGCCTTCGTACTAGTCAGAATGAAATTCCAGGAAATGTCACCAAACTTCCAAAAAAAAAAAAAAAAAAAAAAAAAAATCCCACTGGGAAAGACGGACATGAAGACCCGAAAACCAAGAAGGAAAAGTAAAGTCCGCTCGCCAGTCTCGCCCGCGGTTCCCGCGGCGTAGCCCCACTCCGGCTGCTCACCGAGATCCGCAACGTTCCCACAGCGCCCGCTCGTGACGTCCCGCTCGTGGGCGCCCTCGCCCGGGATCGATACTCCGGGAGGACCCCGCCCCGCCCGCAGCCGCCTCGGCCCCGGGCCACCGCGTGGCCGCCCCGACCGCGGACAGCTACTGGCCGGCGGCCGGCTCCGCAGTCCCGAACCCGGTCCGGCGCCAGAGCGAGCACCGCCGTCCCACACTCACCGCGGCGCTCCATCCCGCGTCCCGGACGCGGACGCCCGTCCAACGCTCACGGCCGCCGCCGCCGCCGCCGAGGGCTGGAGCTCGCCGTCCCCATCCCCCACGCACGGCCCGCAGACGCCCGGCCAAGCCGCCGCCGCCCCTGCAGCCACCGCCACGACCGCGCTGGCCGCGGACGCACCGCCCCCGCCGCGCACCGCCCGCCCCCCGGAGTCCCACCATTGGCCGGCGCTCGTGGGGGCGGGGCCGGAGCGGGCAGCAGGTGGGGGTGACCGCTGGCTCGCGGGGCACAGGCTGTCAGCTGCGCGGCTGCCTCACCTAGTCCTCATGGTCCCGGGACGCAGGGGCTGCAGCTGGGAAACGGGACGAGTGAGAGAAAAATCACCTTTTGCACATTCCAGTAGGGAGCAAGTCTTCTGTCCTCGTTTAATTGGACATTTCTCAGGCGGACACTATAAATTCCTTCTCAGGACTCTTGTCCTCAACTTCTTTTATGGAACTACTTCTTCCCTCCTTTTGCCTTCTGAAACAAACATACATTTTGTGCCTAACTTTAAAACTTCCCCGCTTTTTCTTTCTTCAGCTGATTGTCATTTTCAAAAAACTACCTGAAAACATCAGCTATTAATGTACACACGGTAACTGGACACATTGAAATGCTCAATAAATACTAGTTGATTACATGTCGATTTAACCATGCAATTTCTTCGTACCATTAAATGCTTCTGATAAATGGGTCTCAT
Organism: Marmota flaviventris; assembly: GCF_047511675.1. Lineage (NCBI taxonomy): Eukaryota > Metazoa > Chordata > Mammalia > Rodentia > Sciuridae > Marmota > Marmota flaviventris. Next base: position 80,355,875 of record NC_092507.1, read on the forward strand.
TAGCATAGTGGGGGGAGAATGAACAACCACAATTAAAGCATTTATCTTTAATGGATAAATGCTTTAATTGGATCACACATTATATATGGAAGGTAAAAAGCACAGTGTTTGTACTGAATAAAGTGCTGTACATATTAGTTACACTTAATAGCTCTACCAAGAATATTTTTCCTATTGTCTATGCTGACACATAACAGACAGACCATGAATATTCGCTGACAAATGAGCAAAATTATGTAAAGGGTATTTGGAAAAGTCATTCAACCTCATCCTTCCCTTGAATCTTTTTCAAAATATATGAGACATCTGCCATATTCTCTTTCTTCTTTATTAATAAGAGGACATATGATATTTGAAAACATTTCCAGAGAAATATGGTAGTTCATTTTTACAATAAAATTAAAGTATTAATTGACAAAGAATGACTGTGAAAAATCTGCTATCTGGCAGTTTCTTTGCAAAGAAAGGAATAAGGAATAAGGTGTTAATACTGCCACCAAACCCTCTGAAAGTGTCCCAAGAACTTGCCCAGAATTATTTTTTAAAATATTTTTTTAGTGGCAGATGAACACAATACCTTCATTTTGTTTTTATGTGGTGCTGAGGATCGAACCTAGTGCCTCACATGTGATAGGCAAGCACTCTACCACTGAGGTACAATCCCAGCCCCCTGAATTATTTTTTAAACCAACTGGCTCTGTGTGTGTGTGTGTGTGTGTGTGTGTTTGCTTGTTTTTTAACCATTGTTTCTCCATTAAAGTAGCTCGTGGTTATGGCATTAGAGAGCAGGAAATAATAGATAAATGAGAAATCAGAGGCATAACTGGATAATAATAAAACATATATAGCAGATGTTGCAGTATCACTATTTTATATTTATAGCATGTATTAATACATAACCACTCTGCCCATTCATATGTTTCTTTATTCCTTTCATGATAACGAATACCACTTTTACTCTGAAACCTTTCTCTTCTCCCCTCTGAAAATTAAGTATCCTATTTTCGATCATATTGTACATAGGATATTATTCTTATGGTATCATGGTGCTGGGCCAAGTTTATTTGGTAATGTGTTTTGTTCTGTTTTAAGATAGGGTCTTGCAATGTAACTTGTGAGGGCAAGCCATCCTCCGGCCTCAGTTCCTCAAGTAGCTGGGATTACAGGTGCATGCCACTGCACCTGGCTATTTGGTGGTGTTTACTATGTAGATTTGAAGTTCTGCAGTACTACATTATCCAGTCTGATACAGAATGAGCCCTCACTAAGTATTTTCTGAAAGAATGTTGATGTTGAAAAACAAGGAATCAATTCAGTAAATCTGAGAATAAAAAATCTTCCAGGTTGCACTTATTTATTTTTTTACTATAAGCTATGTTCAAGTTGGTTATAATTCATGAAACCAAATGCAATGGCCACATAAACCTCATGCCTAAAGCAAAGGTGGTCCCAGATATCACAGGCCGATCATGAAGGTGCATGTTCCACATACATGGGCAGTAGAGGTGGGAATCTAGCCTCTCAATGGACAGGTGCTCATCCTTCTCAGCCTCACTTTAATGGTAGTCTGTTTAGGAGGGTACAACACTGTCCTCCAGGCTTATCCTATTTTTATTTATTCCACAAATGTTTATTGAGTACCTCCAATGTGTCAGGCATTCTTCTAAGCACAGAAGATATATCAGGGAACTTTAAATCCACTCTCAGCTTCTCCTCAACCAGGAATAAACAAATGCCTGGACAAGGGGAAGAAATAATGAGGTAGGCAGGAGTTCCCCAAAGGCAGCTGGGCTCCCGGACTGCTGCTGTCCTTGACCTCACTGCTGGAGCATTTAGAAAGAACGACAAAGAGTCCAGCAGGCCACAATGATTACAAAGCCTCCGGATTCCAAAGTGGACAAAACTCACCAAGCAGGTTATTAATCTTGATTCCATGATGGTTGTAATTGAGAAACAAGGAATCAATTCAGTCCACATGCTGAAAATGAATATGAAAGATATTGCAAACATGCAAGGATTCCTTGCTGTCATGAGGAAAGGAAACTGAGTAAGATGGACTAGTAAAAATAAAGAAAAACTTAAGTGAGAATATGGATATAATATAATCATTTTATGACTAGATTAAGATATTACCATTATTATCAAGGTGTTATATTTTATATTATTTTAAACTTTCGTGTAGAACTTTTGATGACATAAGCCTCAGTGCTTGAGCCACACCATATCATAGCCCTACCTAATAGCCTAACAACATGTGTAAGGAAACTCCCCTAATAATTAATGGTCAGTGCAAAACAAAACAAAACAAAACAAAACAAAATTGGCCTTAAAAATGCAATTACTGAAACTGCTGTAAATAAAGAGATGATAATGATTTGTCAGTTATAATAACTAGACATCATGGTTTAACTTTGTGTTACACGCTGTCTTAATTATACTTAACATTTAGTAAAGTTAAATAGTCCTTACAACACCCTTATGAAATACTATTATCATACCCATTTTACAAATGAAAAACTGAAGCACAGACCAAAGAAGTTCAATGAAGAATTTGTGTGTGTGTGTGTGTGTGTGTGTGTGTGTGTGTGGTGCTGGGGCTCAAATCCAGGAGCTTGGGCATGCTATGCAAGCACTCTACCACTGAGCTACACTCCCAGTCCCTCAATAAAAGAATTTCTGCCTGACTTTTATGAAAATTAACATTAGCATGAAGGTAAATTTGGCCACACTTTTCTTAGAAAAAGATGGTGGGAAATTAATCCTTTTATTCTACCTCTCACACTTTGTCCTTCTTGCTCTTCCCTGGATACCTGCTGTCCCCTCTGCCTGGAATGGGTTCCTCCCACACATTTATTTTTGTGATTTGTCTCTTGCTCCATTCCAACTTTCCTCAAATGGTCCATATCAGCAATAGGGTTTCATAGAAAACAGCACTCTCTTTTTTGATACTCCCTATCTTCCTTACTCTGCTTTAATTTTTGCCATAGCACTTACCCCTCTACGACTTGATATAGTGTCACTAGTTATTTATGTATTCTTTACTTCCTCTCACTAGTGTGACACTCATCCTAAACTTCTGGCTGGAGGTTTCCATACCTGGAGCAGTCCAGGATTGTGTCCAAAGTAAGCTCCCATGCCCCTCATTTGCCTAAAGTCACGGTGGCCTGGACACCCTTCTTGAGAATGAGGAAAGATGAAATGGGCCTGCAGTTAATACTGCTCTGCTTCCCAAATTAGAGGCCTACTGACTGCCGGGGGTACATTCTTTATGTGTATTTGAGTCAAGAAACAAACCCAACCACCTATGTCCTAGCTACTGCTGGGCCTGGAACAAATCATTTGACCCAAAGGATCCCTGTTCCCACTTCATGGATGTCAGGAGGCTTACCAGAGGAAGGTGAGAGACTTCATCCAAAATTACTGTTCTTTTTTGTAATTTTAGTTTTGGATGGACACACGGTATCTTTATTTAGTATTCTGGGGTGCTGAGAATCTAAGCCACTGCCTCACATACGGGAAGCCCTATGAAGGAAGGGACTCTTGACTGCTTGGTTCTATCTCCAGTGCCTGGGAAAGGACTTAGATTAATCAATCAATGAAATAACATTACATATGCCAAACACTAGATTTATCTTTTAAAAAGATTTGTTTGTCAACGTTTTGAACATTTTAATCAGATAAGAGAACCATATTGCTTTGTTTGACAATGATTTTACTTTAGGTGCTCATAATCAACATACGAACACAAGCCAAGTTTAATTACTTCACCAAATCTTTATCTGAATGAACCATAAATAACTCTAGAGCTTTAAATTGTTTCCTTCCTTCTTTAAAGTGGAGGGGGGTGAATATTTTCTGCTACTGTTTTCCTTTCATCTCTTTCACCAAATGCTGACTAGAAAAGAAAGTAAATACAGCTACTCCTAACTGGTATGTTTTATTCTTTGAGCCTCACAAAAACCCTGAAAATGGTAAATCAGGTCTGTTTTTCCCAAGAGAATTTCATAATTACCAGAGGCAGAGGCATATTAAAGCCCATCGACTCTATTCACCTTTATTTTATAAGGAAAGCCCAGCCAGTTTTCCAAAGGTCACAGGTTAGCCATTGGCCTAACTGGATTGGAACCTCAGCCAAGGCTCTTTTTGCATTAACCAGTAGATCGAAGGCTTTAAAATCTCTGCCAACCCTATGAAATTAGATCAGAGTGCCTACCTGAATCATTCTCAGCTTAATGAGTAAATATTTAAGCTCTACTAACATGTTTAAATACAAAATTCTTTGTATAAATGTACTCCCACTATATTGGAGGTCTGACTTATTGTTAGCAAAAATGTCGCCCCTAAAAAAATGGGTGGCTTTGCATGAAACCAATGAGGAGCTTGGTTTGCTCTTGAAGTAGAAAGATATCCTAAGGCATTTCTGAAACACACACCTATAATGCTTGCTGCCTTTCTCCTACAGAGATGCCTGGCTGGCTTTAGGAAGAAGTAGGGCCCAATGGAAACATTACTAATCTCTTTCTTTATCTACCCACTGAACAAATATTGCTGAACCCTCTGAGAAACAATGCTACCACTAGTGACTTTAATGAGTGTTTATCTTTCTAACTGCATATTTATATAGGGGTGGCTGCCTGAGGCATGCTTGCCAGCGGATTGGGAAGTAATTGCTTGTAAAAATTGGAAAATATTTGGTTTTCAAAGCTGATTTTAAGTTCATTCAGGAGAATGCCACATTTCATAGCATTGAAAAAAAACTATTATTATAAAACTATCATTATACCACTTAGATAACTGGATTTAAAGTACTTTATTCTTAAGTTATCCTAATAGCTGACAATATAGGTCTTCAGTTAGAAGAAAAGAAAATGCAGGAAAAAAACAGTACCATGAATTAAGAATCCTATGATATTGTTATCTAGAAATGTCTACAGATACTCTTACTTCAAAAACATTGGTTGAGGGTTTTGTTTGATGGTTGCTGCTTTAAAAACAACAATAACAAATTGATTGTTCCTGATGTATTGACATTCTTTACCTTTTGCACTTGATGACATATTCAGTTTAGGATATATTACATTTTATCTGGGAGCTACATTGTACTGGAGTATATGAGGTCACTAGCCAAAAAACTGATGAAATAGCTGTTATGTAACATCTCTGAAGCCATTGGTTTAGTATATTTAGGGTGGAGAACAGATGGATCTGCAAACAAGGCATCAAGACAGCATATTGCCTTGCTTGGGAATTAGCTAAATTGGGCAGCAAGGTGAAGCATGCTTTAGGTTTCTTCTGTGCGTATGGCTTGGTTGAAATGGACAGGGCCAAGTGGATTTCTAGTAACTTCCTTTGTTGTGATGACTAAGAACCAAAAGGAGGGAGGAGGTCCATTCAGGAAAAATATGACTAAAAGTAATCTTACCAAGAAACCAGAATCCAAGAGTAGAGCTTGGAATTCCTGAGAGATTCCAAAAAAGAAAACACATAGAATGTAGGTCAAGGGACAGTGGATTCTAGAAGGACCCTTTGAAGATGCTTCACAGAGAAATGATGTTTTCATTTACCTAGGATCTTCTTGAACACCAGCACCTCAGTTAAAGGGAGCGGCTGATGCCAATAGCAATGCTATATTTGTGAGTGTTAAAAGTGCTGTGAAAACTGGAGGGGCTAGAGTGTTTGGTAGTGGGGGCCAGGGCAGGACTGTGGAGAGAAGGAAAAGATAAAGGAGATAGAGTTAAAGCTTAGGGAATATTTTTGGAGAACAAAGTAACCACTGACTTACATAACAAACTATTTACAGGATGAATTGTGTCCTTCCAAAATTCATATGTTGAAATCATACCCCCTAGAACCTGAGAATGTGACTACAGTATAATTGGAGATAGGCCCTTTAAAGGGGTGCTTAAGTAAAAGTGAAGTCATCAGTGTGGTCCTAATTCAATGATTGTTATCTTATAAGAAGAGATTAGGACACAGACATACACAGAGGGCAGATGACACAAGGATAAGGCAGCCACCTACCCACAAACTGAGAGAGGCCTCAGAAGAAAGCTATGATACTAACACCTTGATCTCAGGCTTCTAGCCAGAATGTGAGAAAATAAGTTTCTGTTGTTTAAACAACCCAGGCTGAGGTGCATGGTTGAGGCAGCCCTTAGGAAACTACATACAAGGCAACACCATCTAAAATCTAGGAATTGTAGGAATTCAATAGTAACAGCATTGATGGAATCAGTTCTAATTAGACCAAGACCATCTCCTTCCTTGCCAGGTAGAAATATAGTTCAATTTTACTGAAAGTTGCCATTGTCCAATTCTTGAAGTAGGGCATTTCTTCTTCCAAATACTCACAAGTCACAATGAGTCAATATCACTCCTACTCTGGGGTGTGGGCCAGGGTGCCGCATCATATCCACTGTAACATTGTCATTAAAATCAGAGGGCAGGATGTTTACAAGCCTGCTGTTCTGGAAGTATTTTCAGTGGGAGGAGGATGGTTAGTTTCTGCTAAAAGTTGAAGGGAAGCCCTGATCTCTTTGTTTATATGTAAGTAAGAACCATTTAGATTAAATTCAAAGTAAAGTCACCTGTCTCCTTAAGCAGAACTTTCCCAATATATCCTAGTTAGACAGTTCTGTTCCATCCTGTAAATTTCAAATAATCCAATTTAATCAAGGAATGGCATTTTCTGTATTCATCAAATATCCTAGATACTAAAGATTATGCAGATTGGATCCTACAAAGATTACAAGAATAAATATTTAGGAGATACAAATACACAGAGAAAAAAAAAATGCCTCTAGAATCTCTCCAGAGGTTACTTTCCCCCTCTCTACCCTTAGTTCAGAATTCCTAAAGAGTAAGTGCTCAAAAGATACTTTCTTTTTTCTTTTCTTTCTTTTTTCTTTTTTTGTGGGTATGAGGGGAGATAACTGGGGTAATTTAACCCAGGGGTAGTTTACCACGAGCACATCCCTGGCCCTTTTTTAAATTTTGAGACAGAAACTCACTAAGTTGCTTAGAGCCCTGATAAACTGCTGGGGGTGGCCTTGAACTTGCAAATCTCCTGCCTCAGCATCCTGAGCCACTAGGATTACAAACATGTGCCACTCCGTCCAACAGATACTTTCTTTTTCACCAAGGCAGAATTCCATGTCAATCAATACCTAGAAAGAGATTTAACAGTACTAATATTCACATGTTCTATGATTTATTTTTTATTTTACTTTAAATATGTATGTGTGAGATAGGAAAAGCAACATTGTTTCAATAGGAATATGTTAAATTTATAAGTAAACTTTTGGATTACAATCCATTTGTAGGATGGCGACTCCTTAAAAATTAAGAATTTTCAAAAATTGGTTTACATTCCTCTTGTTTAAGAGGATTCATGATTCAGAAGGCACTTCACGAATCTTATAATGTCTGTAAATTATTGTGACACACGTGATGCATAGCCCAGTGATACATGCCTTATGGGTGCAGAGAAGGACAAGTTACCAAGACACTGAATGGTAACAGATTACTGATGGCATGGTGTAATTAATAATATACTACTGGAAACCAGAACTCCTGATGTCACCTGAATGAGGTCCAGCGTTGATTTGATATCTTACTCTGCACTTTTCTCTTTTTAGAGGAAGGAGAAAATGGTAGACACCTAGACCAGAAATGATGAATTCTTCTTCCTATTCTCACAAGTCACAATTTATGGATTTTCAGTAGGAGGAGAATGGTTAGTTTCTGCTCAAAGTCAAAGGAATGCCCTGGATCAATTCTTAAGTGTGGTATAAGAGGTGGTAAAATAGAAGTTGAAAACTCAAAACCAGGGAGGTAAAAGCAAACCAAGAGAGCCAACTCCCACAGGCCTTCATTCCTATGTAGCTCCAGACCACTGTGATTGACCACACATCCTCATTTTCCCCAGGCAGCCTAAGTTGACACCCGTTGTTCAGGCATAGTTATTAATAAAGTCTTCGTAATCTCAAAAGTATGCCAATTGTACAATATGGTAAATGGATATTCTAGACACAAGAAAATTTAGGCTTAATATTATCTGGTCTTCCAATTTTTTTAAGCCAGAAATTTGGATTTTTGTAGAACAACTCTGGGTTTTAAAATGTGGGCAATAGAGTCAATTTTTTTTCAAATTGTCAAGACCAAATGAAACTCATAAGGAGCAGAATCTGACCTAAAACCTGCCAATTTGCAACCTGTAGGCGAAAAACTTTGGCTGATACTAGAGTGCTCTTTTTTAAAGGGGGGAGGGTTGGCGTCTTTCTATGTTTCCCAGGCAGGTCTCTAATTCCAGGCTCCAGTGATTCCCCTGCCTCAGTTTCCTGAGTAGCTGAGACCACAGCCTGAAACACTGTGCACAGCTTGTTAGATGCTTTTGGGTTTTGCCTTTTCAGAAAAACTTACTCCCACATAGCTAGTGAGAGAGGGCTTTAGGGTGCTATCACAGAGGAGAGCCTTCTGCACTGGGAAGTTCCAGGGGTAATCAAGGTAGGGTCCTGGAGATAAAAGGCCTGGTGTGGGCAGTTTAGGCCAGTCTTCTAGGCCTTAGTAATGATTATAGCCAGCGCTTGCCATGTACTAAGGGCATTTCATAAATTACATCATTTGTTCTTCACAGAAGCCCTATGAAGAAGATGCTACTACTCCATTGTTCAAATGAGGAAACTGAGACTTAAAGACACAAATTAATTTGAATGAGTTCACCCAGCTAGCAAGTGGCAAAACCAGGATCTGAATTCAAGTCAGGCTTGACTCAAAGCCTACTACACCTTTATCCTCTATTCTCCTGCTTCCTCTACTAGAGGGATCAACTTTCTTTTTCCCTTGGGGCATTTTTCATTTGGGTAAATCCCTTTTGAACTCCTGTCACCCAGGAAGAGTTTAAAGTCTTGATTATGAATCTGTAAGAAGATATTTTCTTGCTTTTATTCAGGGTTTTATGCGAGACCCAGTAGTTTAGTCCAAATCTCTAGGAATTAGGAGGTGCCCTATGGGAGTTTTGAGCCAAAATCCCAGTTATCAGCAGTGTTCAATTGCTAGGTATCCCTTCTGCCTATGGGAGTCTGTGCTGGTGATAGGTAGCCAGCCAAATATTTAAGGTTTCACAACTCCTCTGTGACCTGTATTCATTTTAGAGACAAAAAGGAATGCATATACAGAGACTAAGAAAAACACAGGATTTGTTGCCGTTATTATTTTGACCAAAGATTGGAAAATGTTTAACATGTTGCAGTTGATTCATTTCTCTCCCTTGTTTTTTCCCCCCCTTTCCCCTCACATCCTCTTATATGTAATTTTGTATAACAATGAGGGTCTCCTTCCATTTCCATGCAATTTCCCTTCTCTCTCCCTTTCCCTCCCACCTCTCATCCCTGTTTAATGTTAATCTTTTTCTCATGCTCTTCCTCCCTGCTCTGTTCTTAGTTGCTCTCCTTATATCAAAGAAGACATTTGGCATTTGTTTTTTAGGGATTGGCTAGCTTCACTTAGCATAATCTGCTCTAATGCCATCCATTTCCCTGCAAATGCCATGATTTTGTCATTTTTTAGTGCTGAGTAATACTCCATTGTGTATAAACGCCACATTTTTTTTTATCCATTCATCTATTGAAGGGCATCTAGGTTGGTTCCACAGTCTAGCTATTGTGAATTGTGCTGCTATGAACATCGATGTAGCAGTGTCCCTGTAGTACGCTCTTTTAAGGTCTTCAGGGAATAGTCTGAGAAGGGCAATAGCTGGGTCAAATGGTGGTTCCATTACCAGCTTTCCCAGGAATCTCCATACTGCTTTCCAAATTGGCAGCACCAATTTGCAGTCCCACCAGCAATGTACAAGTGTACCCTTTTCCCCACATCCTCGCCAGCACTTGTTGTTGTTTGACTTCATAATGGCTGCCAATCTTACTGGAGTGATGGGGTAGAGAGAGAAGATGGGAGGGGAGGGGGGATAGTAGAGGATAGGAAAGGCAGCAGAATACAATAGTCACTAGTATGGCACTATGTAAAAACGTGGATGTGTAACCGATGTGATTCTGCAATCTGTATACGGGGTAAAAATGGGAATTCATAACACACTTAAATCAAATGTATGAAATATGATATGTCAAGAGCTTTGTAATGTTTTGAACAACCAATAATAAAAAAAAATGTTGTAGTTGATTGCATACTTCCCACCCCCAATTGAGTTCTACTCAGAACTTCAGGATGGGACCTTATTTGGATATAGGGTCTTTAATGAAATTAGTCGTGCTGGATTTGAGTGGGCCCTAAACTGGTGTCCTTCTAAGAAGAAAAACCTAGAGACACAAAGGGAGGATGGCTTTATAAAGACAAAGCTACAAATTGTAGCAATGTAGCTGTAAGCCAAGAACACCAAGGACTGCAGGCAACCTCAGACCCTAAAAAGAGGCAAGGTAAGATTCTTCTCCAGGGACTTCAGAGGGAGAGTGGTGATCTACTCCTTGATTTTAGACTTCTGGCCTCCAGAACTGTAAGAAAATTAATTTCTTTTGTTTTATTTTTGATGTACTTACCACCTTTATTCTTTACTTTTAATTTTATTTGTGCCTGATAATTATGCATAATAGTGAGATTTACTGTGATATATCTATACAGGCACATAACACAATTTGGTAAATTTCATCCCCCAATACCTCTCTTTTCCCTTCTCTCCTCCCTCCCCCAATCCCATTGTCTATACTGTTGGTCTCCCTTCTATTATGATCAATTTCTGTTGTCTTAAACCATCCAAGTTTGTGGCAATCTGTGAAAGTAGACATAAGAAACTACTACATATTTTAAAGGAAAAAATTTAATACTATAATGCCCTTTCAAGAAAGGATGGAGGAATCTGTGTTAGATGTTTATTTTTATTTTATTTTGTGGTTCTGGGGATCGAAGCCATGGGTGTTCTACCATACAACTACATCCCCAGTCCTTTTTAGTTTTCATTTGTTTGTTTTGAGGCAGGGCCTCACTAAATTGCTGAGACTGGCCTTGAACTTGCAATCCTCCTGCCTCGGTCTCCTGAGTTGCTGGGAGTGCTTCACAGCCTTCTGCTTTGTGTTTAAATTCAGAGTTCTCAAGTCAAAAAATTCAGGAATTATTTCCTAACTCACTGTTAGCTCAAGAATAAACTGTTCCGAGAGTAACATTTTCCTCTCTATACAATGCAAAAGCACCCCTGGAATTTTTAGGGAGGGCCAGAGGCATCCAGCATGGTGATTCAATATGGTTCCATTCAAAGCTAATCCTGCCCAGGACTTGCTTGTATTAGGAAGTCCATCTGCCAGTCTACCACCATTTGTCATGCCATCCCAATTTGTTATGCTGGGGGTAGCCATGAACATCTGAGCATGCATTATGTAATCTTTTCCTATGCTCTGCCATGCTTGCTCAAACTGGCTGCTGAACAATTATTCTGAAAACATTTTCAACTTTCATTTACCTGTCTTGCTCCAACCTCTGATCAGGACTCATTCTCAGACTGGAAGAATTATGCATTGGAGAAGAATCTCTTATTCTTCCAAAACCTGAAATGTCCATCACTCCCACTGAGAAAAGCTGGCCACAAACTTCTACTTCCTAACCCCAGTTGATTCAACAAAATTTGCATATCTCATCCAAGGGCAGCCCATCCACAGGCCTGTCAGCATTCTGTGAAATAATCTATCAAGGGAGTTCTACCTAATAAGGAAAAGGGTAATGAACAAGAACCAATAAAATTCTGTTTTGCAGCATTTATATAGGAGTGAGGTGAGGGGACTGCTGTTGGTAATAGGGACAGAGGTTGGAAAAACATATAGAAAGCAGACACCATTAGATGGCAGATACCATTCGTGAGCAGAGACCAGGAGACAGAAAAAAAAAATGATGGAGGAAATGGGATGGTAGAGGTAGGAACAGTGGGAAGCAGACACCCAAAGCAGTTGTGTCATCATCAAACGTAGCAGAAGCGTGGAGTCAGGGCACCTGATGCTGGTCCCCCGGGACCCACAGGATGAGTCAAGCTGCACTGTTTTCTAAAGCAGCTTCTGGTTCTCAAAGGATGTGCTGTCTCTGTGAGGTCCAGCATGCAGCTTTGAGCATTTCCTGCTTCTTTAATTGTCCTCACAATCCCTACACCACCACCTGCTCACTCCCATAACCCCCATTAACTCAGGTAAACATGTCTCTATTCTTGAATCATTAAAACATCAGACCATGAAACCACCTTCTGCCCCTGCCAAATTCCTTCAGATTTGACTTCCTGGCTACTATCCCAGGGATCCTGAGTATCCACTCACCTGAGAGATCTTGACACTTGGCCACTCCTTACTCCCAGCTCTGCTGCCTCCTCTTTCCCAATTCACCTGCTCCAGAAGCTCTGGCATGTTTTATAAATCAAAGTGCATGGGTTGTAATAGCACTGATTGCCTTTAATGTCATTTTATTTCCACAATTGAATGACAAACTAAGGCCCACTTAAATTTGTGTGTTGTTGTGATGGTGGTGGTGCTGGGAATCAAACCCAGAGCCTTGTGCATGCAAGGCAAGCATTCTACCGACTGAGCTATATCCCCAGCCCCTAAATTTGTGTTTATTACAACAAGTTTGGGTCTCATTTACCTTAACTGTGTCATGTATTTAGATCAAGTTTAGCTATATTTCAACAGAATTGAAGGGAACAGAATTAAAAAAGAATTCAGTAATTTGGAAATAAAAGATTTGGGGTCTTATGTCTGGATTTTTTTTTTTTTTTTTTTTTTGGTAATCAGGAATAACAGTATTCTAAAAGTATTAGAAATCATGCAGATCATATACTCATGCCAACTTTTGAGGCACAATTATGAAATATCACCTAAGGAGGCCAAATTCTTCGTGTATTGCATTCCATCCTCTTCCTGTTTTCCCTTGGGTTTTACACAATATATTTATGTTTTCTGTTTATAATTATACTTACTTGCCTCAGAAAATTGTGGAGAATTCTAAAATAATCTACTTAAGATAGTGATTATTAATCTTTAGTATTCTTCCTTTCATTATATTATTTTCTGTGCATATCTGGTTAATTTTTTTTACAAAATTGAAATTATTCTACACATTCCACTTTGTACTTTTTCCTTTTCCACTTACCATTTACAACATAAGCATTTTCCCATGCCATTTAGCATGATTTAGTGTGGCCACATAATAGTTCATCTTCCGGAAGTTTCTTCCCTTAGCTGGTTCAGTTCTCTACCATTGAATGTTCGCATTGTTCCCAGTTTTCCTTGAATATAAATAACACATTAATGAACTTCCTTGTACATAAAGCTGAGTTTATATCAACCCTTATTTCCTTAATTTAGATCTCTAGATGTAGAAGTTTCAGTCAAAGACTGGGCATATTTTTTTATGGCTCTTCCTAATTAATGCCACATTGACCTCTAGAACCAACATACCTGTTCACAATCTTGGCAGGAGCATATTAGGATGGCCATCTCACTCCAGCAAATCTTGATTTCTTTCTCTTATGACTTAATGAAGTTTTGTTGAGGCTTAGGAGTTCTTGGGACTCCTCCCTATCCTTCTGTGTTAGGTTTACTATTGATCCTCATCTCCCTGTTCACATTTGGTATGAAACGATCCCAAGCCTGCACCTTCCACCCCAAGACTAAGATTCCACTTGGGAAAAACATCAATAGCCCTTGGCCTACTTGTCACTGGAGATCTGGAAATGTTCTCTGGCTCACAAACTGAGACCTAAGATGCAGGTGCATTAAGATATTCAAGCATGGTTCTGCTTGATTTTCCCCAGATGCCCACCTATGGCTCCCTTCCCTTGCTTCTCTTGGGGACCTGAGTTTGCTCATGGGAGTCCCACCATATACTCTACCATGGAGCTCATATCTGCTTTCCCTGCCTCATCCCGGCCAGCCCCATTTTCTACTCTTCTCAACCTTCTTTCTGCCCTAGAAGATTTAGCTTTTCATTTCAAAATCCTCCACCCCCCGCCCACATCCCTGGTCTTTGCTAAAGGCCAATGAGCCCATTCCTCATTCTGCTTTCCTGTGTTTATTTGTCCTTTGGACCTTAACATTTATGAGCTGGGTCTATATTTGCTATACCTTAGCTTGGTCATGGTTTCTCATGGCCATATTCCCCTTCAAATGATCATTTCTTCCCTCCAGTTGCCCTGACTTGGGAGACTCCCTCTTATTTTGGCTCCAAGTTTCTTTTCTGTTCCCAGTATGCCCTGGTCCTTGTGGTACACATCCAATGAGAAACTGACACTTCAAGGCCTTGCTTCAGGATATTAAGGAAGTATGCTAAATGTGCACAGAGGACTGTGGCCGTTTGCCAGTTTCGTCTTAATAAACCCCATTGTACTTCCCAGACATGCCCTCCCTGCCCTATTTCCATTGGTCTTTCCTCCTCCCACATGTTTATGCTCCATCTGTGGCTTTAGCATCTTGAATGACCTGCCCTCTGGACCACCATATGATATCCCAGTTACCCTCTTGGCTCTTCCCTCCTGCCTTGGCATTGCTGGCCTTGTTCAAATTCCTTGGGAGCCATATCCACAATCTGTCCGGAAAGCATGACCTGGCATTTCTGCAGGCTTGGCTTCCTCCCTAGCTCTGTCCCTGCTCCAGAATCTTTATGGATAGGCTATTTTAACCCCTGAAATTTTTTCAGTTTTATGGTAGGGTCTAATCCTTGCATATGGGTAACTCAAGCTCAGACCATCCCCTTTCCAACCAACCCTTTCTAGGGACATGTCCTAGGAAAGAATGTGGAGAATAGGGGCAGTCACTCAGATCTGAAAGAACTCTGAGAAGCAAACTATCTATTATTGCCTAGAATGCCCCCAGTGCTTTCCTTAGACCTTCTGCTGACTTTCTAACACCTCACCCCAACCCTGCTTGAAGAGTGAGGAGGGATGGTTGCCTTAGTGGGTTCTATAAGGCTAGCAGCTATTTCATCAGAGGAAATGGGAGAGGGGCACCAAAACCAATAGGTAAAGAGGGGTCCCTTGGTCTATGGAAACTGAAGTCCCAAAATCCACAAGTCTGGTCCCTCTCCACTCTAGCAGCTGTTGCCGATTTGGCATAGCAACAGGCACGTGCCTGTAGGGAGACTGAGAAGAAACGCTGCTCTCGTTTCTGCCTATTTTCATGAGCCAGCAGGACAAGGAACTTGGTGGTGTTCTTTCTGGTCAAGCTGCTTTTGATTAAAAGAAACTGAAACCCACTCAGAATTCAGACAATTGGAATGAGAGGAAGGGCTGATCCCTCTAAAGTCAGGGAGGAAGGGAATGACAGGCAAATTATCTAACATGTTCAGTGCAGAGGGTCAGATTGAAAAGTCAGGCTACATGAACTCTGGCCACTGTCATTCTCCTTCTGTTGCATGCTATTCCTGGATTCTTCCTGGCTACACAAACACTAAGTACTCCTAAAGCCTATGCTACTCCAGGAACTGCTCTCAACAAATTCAATATTTTCTCACCTCCAGACTGTGTTAAGGAGTTATCAGATCTTTGAATGGGATTCTGGGTCTTTCTTCCTGATACAAAGGGACTTTTTCTGAACACTGTGTTCATGGTACTAACCTAAGGGCTAACCCTGTCTCCTGGCCCCTCCCTTCTCTTCCCCTCTGCTTTTTTCTTCTCCCCATTTCATAATCTGAGCCTTTAAGATACAATCTTTGCTTCTTTTCACCCACACTTTGATGGGGCTCAGGATGTGGAGCACATGGAAAGGATGGAACACAGAACTCATTCCCATAACTGGTTCTAAAGAGGACACTTCAGATGAAGTACCTGAAGGAATTTATGGTAACTTACTTCTTACTATGCATAACCTTCCCAGCACTGGAGTTTCTCATTCTAATCTTTCGGAATCAAACTTTTCGGCTGCCCTAGGTTCCAGAGATACATACATAAACCAATTATTTGTGATAATTAATCATTAGCTCCTGCACGAATCACACCCATCAGCATCCTTTAAGCTTTACAACTGTGGATATCATACATATGAGCAAACCCAAGACTCATAGTGGTGAAGTGACTTGCCCAAGGTCACGTGGGTTGGTGACAGAGCCAGGACAAGAACTTGGATCTTCTGCCTTCACCAGGGATCTGTCCATTGTGCTATCATGCCTTCCTTAGATTCTGTTCATCTTTTGCTTATGCATCCCTAGATCTTGAGTCAAAATTACTCACATAGCTTAGAATTAGGTCAGTTGACTCTATAGCATTTCATTCTGGCTTTCTACCAAGTAGTCTCAGAAGACTATGGCCTGCTAAAGTAGAGAATGGGAGCCTCGTGGAGCTGTCCTCAACAGGTGTTTTAATAAACCCATGTCCTGGGAACCTTTTTCAGCCATCTTCAGCTTCAGTCCCCAAAAGTTACAGTAACATAAGTCCTATGGCCATGAATACCCTTGAATCCAGAACTATGGTAAATTCTGGGATGAGGTAAAAGTGCAATATGTTTGTCAAATCTCCCATTTCTCCTCTGCTCTTGTGAAGATCTAACTAATTCACTTGTTTTCTCTCTCATTGTAAATATGAATAAAACAGTGAAAATAGTCAAGAGGTAGATAGCATGAAGAATGAGAAGGTGGAATCTGATGGCAAACAAATCTGGAATCATATCCTGACCTGGCCACCTGTTAACTGTGTGACATTGGGTAAAATACATAACTTCTTCAGCTTTCTCATTTTTTATCATCAAATGAGTGGTATTTGAAGTCACTATATGAAATAATCCATGAAGAAGCTTTACCAGCAGGTGTGTACAGTAACAATGTCCCCAGATAATGATTTTATCATTATTTTACTCTATTGAGCTAGCTCAGTCTTCACTATATAATAGAGGACTTTGAGTGCTCAAGTTGCTAAATGAAATAACTGCATTTCCTTAATATGTTAATAGTGCTAATATCTGTTCTATTACCTGTTCCCTCTTTCTCTAGCTCTTTTAATTGTTTTTATACCATGTAAGCTCCAGCTAAACATAGGCTTCTTCTGACAAACAGAAAAGAACAATTAGTAAACTCATTAATTACAGTTCTATTTAATATGTTGATTTTTTAATGTAATGATGTCTAAATTCAGATATTTATTTTGAATATCATCATGGAAACTTAGTTTAATAAAAATATATTATATAGTGATAGGGCTTGAATACAGTTTGTCCCCCAAGGGTTTATGTGTTGGAAATTTGATCCTCAGTGAAGTGGTGGGCCCTTTAAGAAGTGGGGTCTAGTGGGAGATAGTTAGGTCATTGGAAATTCTGTTCTTAGAGGGATAAATGTAGTTGTCACAGAAACCCCAGTTAGTTCTAGAGGGAGTGGCTTATTATAAAATAAAACAGGACTGGACCCTCCTCAGTATCTCATCATGTGATCTCTCCGTCACATGTCATTTACCTAGTTGTGATGCAGCCACAGGGCTCTCACCAGAGACTGAACAGATGGGGTCAACAAATGGTGAAATTTCAGCCTCCACAATTGTGAGGCAAATAAATCACTTTTCTTTATACATCACCCAACCTAAGGTGTTTTGTTATAGCAATAGAAAATGGACTAATATACATAAAAAAGACCCATAGATAATATTTGATGCAATGATTTCAAAGATACTCATTTTACTCATTTCCTCTCCTTCTTTAAGTTTTTATTCAAATCTTACCTTCTGAATGGGACTTACTCTAATCATCCCATTTAATTCTGTAAGCTTTCATCTTTTCCCACATCTACCTTTCTTTTGCTTCAGAAATTCACTCTCTCCCACTCCTGCTGTAAACCACATATGCACACTGACACTCCCAAACTACCTTATATGCCTTAATTTTCTCCCCTTAGCACTTATCACCATCTAACACATTATATAATTTCATTATGCTTATTGCATGTTTTCTCATGGGCAGGGGCTTCTCTCTCTCTCTCTCTCTCCTCTCTCTCTTTTTCCTCCCTTACTCCCTCCCTATTTCTCTATCATTAATATTTCTAAGTGCCTAGAAGAGTTTCTAGGTCATAATAGATGTTCAGTAAATACAGTAAATATCAGTCAAATGAATACATGGCATATTAGATCTATTTAAACTATTCCATTCTTTGTCAGGCATGTGCTAGGCATCATGATTATCTTCTGTGGTGTAAATATAAACAAATCCTTGAGCCATTATCTTCTATTTGTCTATAAGTCAAAGTTTACTTTATTCATAACCATTTATATGTGTGTATATGAATATACATGTACATACATCTATACATGTATTATAATATCTTTATAAATGCACACGCACACACACATAAGATCACTTTTTTTTTCATTGTGCAATAACTTTGAAGTCTCTCAACAGAGTATAATCTTCTTTCCTTTTTCTATTTTGAGGCAATGTTTATTTCTAAAGAAATAGATACTTCATCACATATCCCACAGAGCAATGAATGCCCTGGGGTAACAGTACAGAAAAAAAAATTCCTTTTTAAAACTCCCAGAGTTCAGTCCAGTTTTGGCTCAGACCCAGTTAGGCAACTGAATCATTTGCCATTGTTCTTGATTATGGGGCATCATTTTAGAGTGAGTCTCAGAAAAAATACGTTTTTATCTAAATTAAACTTGTTAATTGAAGCTCAGTTCTAGCAGGGTGATTTCATTCATTTATTCATAAAAATTCATTTAATTAAATCCATTTCCCATTCTTTGTCAGGTATTGTGCTAGGTCCTGGATATATATGATGAAAGGACAAAGTTCATTCCTTTAAGAGATCTAATCTAGGGGAAGTCAGAGACAAGTAAAAAGGGTGATTATAATGCAGTTGTAAGGATGCTGCAGGAACATAAGAATTAGGATATAGCCAGAGTCACCAAGTAACACACATCAGTGTCAAGTTCACTATGCACATGAGGTTTTCAGTACTGGACCAACTCTTCTGTCTCCTTTGTGATAGCAATTGCTTGTGGCCAGGAACAGAAGGAGCATAATATATTATTATTACTATTATTATATTTTTAATAATAACACTAAGGGCGAGGAAAAGACAGTTTGTTACAGAACAAGAAATACAATCTTATTCATAGTTAAAGTATTGCAGAGTAAAATAATATAAATAAATAGCATTTATTCAATTACTAGGCACCCATTGTATGCCAGGTACTCTTAATTATGCTATGAATACAGCAAGAAATAAAACTGACAAATTCATAGCTCTCAAAGAACTTCTATTCTAATTGGAGAGACATAAACAAATAAATACATAGGTGCATGAGCTTATAATTATAGTCCTGCTTGAAGCCCAGTTTATAGGGGGTACACTGGGTCTATGGATCCAGATGGGAGTCATTTTCCTAGTCCCCATAATTTATATTTAATATCAATATTCATGGAAGTTGGAGAAAATCAAAGGGATGGACCATTTCTCACCAAGGCTATGTTAATTATCCTACGCTTTGACATAATATACCCTGGAAAAGAGAGCTGGACCATCTAGACTTCCCTCAGAACATTATTATATTGGTAACATCTTGCTGATCAGGCAAACAAAACAACAACATGTTTTACAGTACTAGAGACTTTGATCAGACCCATATGGTCCAGAATATGGGGAGAAATCTCTACAAAGATTCAAGAATCATTAGAATAAGCTATACCCCAGGATTGTGAAATATGTCAAAATACACTCTTCTGTCGTGTATCTCTAAAAAGAACAAATAAAAAAAAAAAAGATTCAGGAATCTGCCATTCAATAATATTTTCGTGGTCCAGTAGTCAGAGTGTGCTGGGACATTGCTGCATATTACATTCTCTACCTTGCTAGGAAGCACAGTGCCTAATAAGCCTCTGGAGTTCTGGAAGCAACACATTCCATACCTAGAAATAGTGTGCCATAGTGTCATAGAAGACAACCATCTACCCAGAGCAGAAAAGGCTCTGCAGGAGGTCTACTTCAATCAGTCCTGCTACTTTGGCCATAAATTCTGGCAAACCAATGATGGTGTATATGTCAATGGTGGGAAAGTGGAGTTTATGGCTAATCCCAGTGGGAAAATTATAATTAAGGCCCCTGGAGTTCTGGAGCACAGTTGTGCCACATGCAGTTAAGCATTATGCTTCTTTTGAGAAACAGCTCTTGACATGTAATTGAACCTTTGTAGACTTAGAATTCATGACCGTGAAACACCACGTACCCAGAACTATCCATTATGAGTTGGGTTATTTTGGATCTGCCAAGTCATAAAGTCGGAGATCCAGCAAGTCTATTAAAGGACAGAACTGGTACACCCAGGATCCAGCTGAAGCAGCACCAGAGAGCCAAGTAAATTTCAGGTAGCCAAAACCTTCACGCCACCAACCACAGTTGCACCAGCACGTCTCCCTCAGTTGGTACTTAGGGCATATTAGGGTCCTTATAGGAATGGCCTATTGAAGGTGCAGCTGAAGGGGCAACTTGGTGGCAATGCCCTAGAGGATGGAATGGCATCCTTTAGAACACAATACATTTCAGACACCTCTTTGTAAGACTGTACCCTCCCCAGGAAGAATACAAAGAGGTGAAAGTAGAAGTAGTCTCACCGTTACTCCCAGTGACCCATCCTAGTAATTCTGGACTCTATGATGCATATCCTGGGCCCCAAAGGAAGCACCCTCTTGTCAGAGCACAAAGCAAGAAGCCTCATTCAGATTAGGTACAGCTCTCACCTGGACACTTTGGAAACCTTGTATCTAGATATCAGCAGGCAAGAGATAGAATCACCATGTTGGCAGAAAGAAATCGATTCTGATCAGCAAGAGATATAGGGCTGCTTTTACACAATGAGGGCCGGGATGAACATATGTAGAACTCACTTTATCCACTTCAGCACCCCTCGGTAATCCCTTACCCCAATTTTAATTATAATTTTGCTCAACTCCCAGAGTTGAGTCCAGTTTTGGCTCAGACCCAGTTAGGCAACTGAATCATTTGCCATTGTGCTTGGTTATGGGGCATCATTTTAGAGTGAGTCTCCGAAAAAATACTTTTTTATCTAAATTAAACTTGTTAATTGAAGCTCAGCTCTAGCAGGGTGATTTCATTCATTTGTTCATTAAAAATTCATTTAATTAAATCCATTTCCCATTCTTTTTCAGGTATTGTGCTAGGTCCTGGATATATATGATGAAAGGACAAAGTTCTTTGCTGATCTTTGCTGATCAGCAAAGAAAAGATATAAATGCCAGGAGCTCAGATCCTTTGAGGATGAGGGTTTGGTTAAGACCACCAAGAAAGTCACAAATAGCAACATGAGGGCAATTGAGAAAATACAGTAAGAAAAAGAAAGAGTGAGTACCAGTTTGGCTCTAAGATCAACTGCAGAGATGAGACTTCAGTTTGTCCTATTAACCTTTTTTTCTAAGTTTCTCCTCAGGATGAGGATTATGGGAACCATGGAAGATCTGCTGCTTGAAATTGCATAGAGAAGTGGATCTCTGGGGTGAAGGGTGAAATGTGATGTCACAAATCGCTCAGCTCTCCCTCCAAAATACCTGAAAGAAGGAGGTAGTTAGCCAATAGCCTCCAACTCTTGTACCTTAGGATACATACAAGTGTTCACTCCAAAGTCACAGTCTACTCAGATGGGTCCAGCCAATGACTGAAATAGGAGAGAAGGTACTAGAGGTGGGCCATTTATGCCCAACATGAGACTCCTCTGATGGACAGTTGTAGCTCTGGAGCTCCTGACCTACTGGAGACTTCCACATAGTTGTGCTGCAGTCTGAGATTCCTTCTATCCAATTCTTCTTCTCTCCTTTCGCATGTATCTGATCTGCATCACAATGAGAAGGCTCTTCCTGCCCACTTCCATTCCCATGCCTCATTCTTCATGGATTTTGCCCCAGAAAGTCTCATGCATAACGAGTTCCTTCTTGGTGACTTCTTCTTGGAGAACCAGCACTGACACAGAATAGAGTGAGCTTAACTTTTGGCGTTGAGAACAAAATTTCTGAAAAAATAGTTTAAAATCTAGATAGTCTAACCCAACATGTGACTATCCCAAACATAAATCCAGACTGCAGTTCAACTTTTAAAGCACAAATTTATATATTAACAAAAATTGTAAATTCCCATTGCTATGGGCAATTAGACAATATCCCCCAGCAAGTAACTCCTCTGATGGGTGGATGAGTACTTACAGGAGTCAAAGTAGGAGTTTCTTATTGCTGTCTTATTGTCTTATTCTCATAAGACAGAGTCTTGGTCAATGCCAGACTAGAAATCTTGTACACAAAAGGGAAAACTGAGATTCTATTTAAGCTCCATAATCAGAAAGAGAAACTAATAAATAAAATGTTAGATGAGTCAAATTTTTTACTCCTTTGCATAAGCAACAATTCATTCTGCAAGATATCTGACTAAAGGGCTTAAACAATTTATTTTAATACAAATGGTTAGTAGGCTTTCCAGCACCAAGAGCTGCAAGTTTAAAAGATAACCTTGCAGATTCTTGGTCTGGTCTCTTATTTATCACTCAGACTTTCTTGCTATGAAAAACCATTTGATATTTTTAGTGCTCTGTTTCACTCACCTCCTGCATTTTAAAAAGGAATTTAATAGAACTGCTATGAGTACTTAAAATCTGAGGCAATGGGACAACATGCAAGATAGATAACCAAACTAGAGGATAAATGTACGTGAAGTCAAGCCCCACTCTGTCTATCATGATTAAAAATTGTGAAAAACAAACATATCAAAGCATGTTTACTAAGCATCAAAGAGATGTAACCTTGGATTTTTTTTTATAGCATTAAGGAATCTTTTAGAGTCTTTGTTCTGAAGAGTTGAGTGGTTAATCATCAAAAAGTGATTGAATCCAAAGTTTTTTCAAACATCAGTGCTTTTTATTAAGACTCAGGAATAATTTGGTTTTATTTTGATTAAATATTTAAAAAGCAGGTGAAGAATAGAGTAAGAAAGACAATGAGAAATATAGGCAAGTTTTTTAAAGTTATAAAAATAACAGCTAAGCCAGGTGTGGTGGCAAACATCTGTAATCCCAGCAAGTCATCAGGCTGAGGCAGGAGGATCACAAGTTTGAGGACAGCCTCAGCAACTTAGCGAGGCCCTAAGCACTTAGTGAGACTCTGTCTCAAAATAAAACAATAAAAAGTGTTGGATGTGGCTCAGTGGTTAAGCACCCCTGCATTCAATCCCCAGTACAACAAACAAACAAACAAACAAAAAAACAGCTAGCATGTCCTAACAGCCATGCACAGGTTTACAAGGATTATTTATTTCAAACAAGAACTCTATAAGATAGGATACTGTTACTATTACCCTATTCAGATGAGAAAAATGAGATTTAAACCCAAGCTACTTTGCTTGCCCTGTCTCATCATGTTAATGACCTCCATCATATTACAATGCACACACACACAAAAACCCTCGCCAGATACTGGTACCTAGCTCTTAGATCTCCCAGCCTCCAGAACTCTAACCTAAATACATTTCTATTCTTTATAATTTACTTAGTTTCACATGTTTTGTTATAGCAAGAGAAAATGAATTAAGACAAGGGGTCTCTAATAGGATGAGCTAATGGTTCAGGGCCAACTCCGCTTGTAATATCCCTCAGCTCCAATCTCCAGGAGCAAAGTTTGAATAACAACAGCTGGAGCACAGCTTTAGTTTGCTATTCCGTCTACATCTGTCTCAAGCTCAAGTTCTTTACAGAATAAATGTCTCACACGCCAGGGCCTGACAAAGTCACATAAGAGATTTGTTCAAAGAAATCACCAATTTACTTTTAAGGGTCCTGGTTTCTCTAAGTTTGTCTTGAGTCCTTACCTTCTTTAAGAAGCCATTGAACTCATTCTCAGGAGCCATCTATTCACCCAAAAAAAAGCAGATAGTGAAAGTGAGCAAATGTGGATTAGTGTACTCATGGTTCTGAAACCTGGCTGTCTATTAGCTACTCGTTTGAGATAGAATTCTAGGATCCTGATCTTAGTGATTTGTGATTTAGACAATACCTTTTTAAGATTCTGAGAATCTAAGTTTTTATCAAACTCCACAAGTGCTTCTAATGTGCATGAACTATGTTTGGAAATGCTAGTCAGGAGGATTTCTAAAGTTGCTTTTAACCTTTCCAGTCAGCTATTCTGTGTTTATCTCCATGACTACACTTACAAACATCTTACCAAGAAGCAAGAAAAAATGTAAATGGTTGTAGGGATGTTTATCACAGTTCCCCACCTTCCCATCTCCACCATATAAGGACACTGGTTTGTTTGACAGGTTGTTGTGTGGGAGTCAACTTTGTTGCTCTAATACACTGAAGAATGTTCAGGAGTTCCTCTCTAGGTAACAGAACAAAAATGTGAATCTTGGATGGATCACGCCAGCATGATTACTTCAGGCATGCTTCACATAGTAAAAGACCCAGCACCTGTATATAAATCAAGCCTGGCAAAACAAAACAAGATTCTTCCTGCCTCCAGGTTCAGAATGGGCAGGGTTTGGCAGTCTTCTTAGCCCTCTCTAAGAAAAGGTTCTCATTCTGCATTTTCCTGAATTTCTTTTCTGTAATATTTGACATCCTGTTCCCTAGCATTGTAAAGGATCAGCTAATGTTACCTAATACCCTATGACTTAAGTGTCTTAGCCCTAACAGGCCAATGGGTTTAACTACCATAGCTATGACCCCGAAATTGTTCCTGAGGCCTTTATGACTTATTGAAAATGAAAGCATGTTTTCAACCACAGCAGAAACTTTCCCCATGAGTACCCCAGATTTGGAGCAGAGTGCACTTAATTCATCTTACTTTGGAATGTGTTTTTATTCGAACATTTGAATATGGATGTTTCTGAAATTCTGGGAATTCAAATGAACTTTAAGTAAAATAATGCTGCCCTTCTGGGAAGATCAGGCTCTGAGGAAACTGGAAAGTGTGCCAACTTCTCATTCTTAAAGATGAGTTGAATATGCAGAGGGAGGGGGCAGTGTCTCAAAGAAACTGAAAGGCGGATTTGTCATGGATTTGGATAAACAACTTTTGGCTGTACTGAATGGGACAGCTCAGACCTTGTTTTCCCGCAGGTCATGGTACCCTACGTTACTGCTCAAGGTGAAGGCAAATGTCCCTCTGACTAGTATTTTAAACATATTTTAAGTAGTTGTTTTTGTAAGTACCAGTTGTCTTTTTAGGCACTAGGTGGATCAGATTAACACTGTATTGTATGTTGAATTTTTGTTTTTGCTTTTTTGTCTTAATATGAAGGGACAAAACAAGAGATTATCCTCTCCAAGTCTTCTTGACAAGGAGGACCATTCATTCAGTTGTAGAAAATGAAGCAGATAATATTTTAAATTTTCCTCCTTCCTTTTCTCTATAATTCTCTCCTCCTTTCCTACCTAGGTCAGTTTCCCACGGTGGTATTGGCCGGTCATGGTGATGGGCGAGTAGAAGGACAAAGGAGGGGGTGGTGATTTGTTTGGCCCCAAGATCCCTACTGCAGCTTAGTGAGAGCTATTTTTCTCCTTCAATTGCTGATGGGTCCACCAAGGTGTAGCTCCTGAGGGGAAAGCCATTCAAGCCTTAGGAACAAAAGGGCTACAGAATTTTGGGAAAACTAACACAACTTGCTAACTCCAGATTGTCTACAAAGTTTATCTGTTCATTGGCCAGTTAATAAGGAAACTTTCAAGGAAACTTTATGTACACTGATATATCCAACCCCAATGTTGTTACTTGCATAAAGACACCAGGTTGTTTGAGATTCATTTAAACACACATGTACACACACATGCACACACACACACTCACTCACTCACAGGCACAATGCGTTATGTGCAGGTTACGAACCTCTTCTTCCCTGTACTGATAACAGTCGTTCATGTGTTATATTAATAAAAGTCAAGAACAGGAAGGAACTTTGAAAACCTTGTCTAAATCTTTTCTTTTATAGAGAAGAAAAAGGCAGCTCAGAGATGTTCTCTGATTTTCCCAAGGTTGCACAGCTAGTACCTTGCAAATCAAAGATTAAAATTCATACCTGGCATGTGTGTGTGCATGTGTGTTTCTCACATGTCTAGGGAAGAAATGTCCTGCGAGATGTTCTGAAACTCATTAAACAATTAACCTAATGGAGGTTGAAGTTGAGGGTGTCTTAATTGGTTATTAAGTTTATTAAACCAACTCTGCTGAGGACCTTTAGGGCATATTCACATTAAAATATTTAAAGCCATATAAAAACCCCACTTTAATTACTAAGTATGTGTGTCGGCCTGGAAAGATGGGTTTTGGATCAACCCAACTGTCCATGAATATAGCTCCAAGCATTTGGCCGGCCCACCTGGTAGCACTCCCAGTTCTTGGTTTCTCATGGGCCTTAGAGGAGATGAAGTGAAGAGGATTGCCTTCAAATTTATTGGATAAATGTACAAATGTGATTTAAATGACTATTAGGAAAAATACTTCTGATGCATAGAATAAATTGATGATAATGTTAATAAATAAATACTTGTAAGGATTCGAAATAATGACTGACAACTTGTCATCTATCCGGCTAACGTTCATGTGGGTGTTGGACAGCAATGTCCCGCTCTCTAGCTTCTCTGATGGTTTTGGCCAGGTTCACTGTTTCTCATGGTTTCTTTATGTCCATGAACACAGCGGTTCTCAAAGAGCAGCTGTGCTTGTGCTCCAGATGGTTAATCTCCAGCAGTATTGGTATTTCTACACAGATTAGTGGGCAGCTGCTTCTAGTATGAAGCAATGTGCTACTTGCCATGCAATTTCATGCCCCTTTGTCTGTGCGGTGCTCTAGGCCTGGATGGCCCTGCCCCTCTTCTCTGACTTCTCTGACGAGCTTCTACTTCAAAGCCTACATTTCAATGTCATCTCCTCTATGAGGCTTTTCCTGACCCCTAAGGAGTGGAACTAATCTCTCCTTCTACTATGTTCCATTGCATTTAACACAAAATCTTTATTATAGCACTTTTCAAATTGTATCCAAATTACTAATTTAACTTTATCTTTCAAAGTAAAATGAAGCTTCATGAAGACAGTATTTGCAGCTATTCCACTTGGGTGGCCACGGGGAGTGGCCTGAGAAGGCCCTTAGTCTATGTTGGTTGGACATACACCATTGCTTCCTTGTTCTGTGACTTGTTAAATGTGTCCGTAGATTCTCTGCTTTGGTCTAAAATTCTGTCTTAATTCTTAGATTCCACCCCTACCGCCATTCCCACTCTATACCCTAAGGGACCTCTTTGGGGTGGAGGTGTTGACTTGGGCTTTCTCTGTCCCCATAGTCTTCCCTTCAGGGTCTGTCTATTCACTCTGTTGGGGATGAGGTAGAAAGTGCTCTTTTGGGCCAAGGTTTCCCTAATCTGGTTCCAACTTTGTCTCATAGCAGTTTACTTTTACCTTCCAGAATATATCCTGGCCACATCCACCCATTACATACTGTTTTTCAAATTGCCCTTGTACCTTCACAGTTCTTAGCCTGTGCTAAAATTTGGCCCTTATTTATTTATTCATTCAACAATGAAAAAAAATGTTTTCTACTGTCAACCTGCCATAATCTTTAGTAGGTGAGCTTCCCACAATAAAGGTCTCTAGAACTAGGGCAAGGGTTGTAGCTCAGTGGTGATGTACTTGTTTTGCAAGCACGGGGCCCCTGAAAACTGGGTCAAGTAGCATGTAGAGGAAGATGGAAAGGTTGGGGACTTCCAGGGTTCTCACTTGTGCCCTCTAGTTAGTCTCTCTCATAGGCCACATAAGATAGACACAAAAAAACATGATAGACGCATGGAATCCACCATTAAGAAATACAGAAATTTAATGCCACCGAATTGGACACTTTACAAATGATTAAAATGATAAACATTATATTAAGCATATTTACTACATGAAAAATAAGTGTAGAAATGCTTTACCCTAGAGCAAGGGAAATAAGAAATAAGAGAAGACAACTTAGGGGGCTGTTTCCAGAAATAGCAGGTTCAACTGCTGCTCTTTTTGAGGAAAGGTCATTTTAGGAGAGAAAGAATGCCTCCAGCTTATCCTGATTCTTTTCTGCAAACTACAATCAATTTTCAAACTATTGCAAGGCCCATTCTTCTTCTATAACCTGGGAAGATGAGCTGGATTTGTCAATTACCTTACAGGTGATATATTAGCAAGGTAGATAGAGAAGACTCATGTCCTCCCTTCTGTCCTTCTATACCAGCTCCTCCAACAGTCTCCAATTCCTAGAATCACTTCCCAAGATTGAATAATGATTTCTACTAACATAACCATTTCAACTTTTTTTTTTGTGGTGCTAAGGATTAAACCCCAGAGCCTTGTGCATGCAAGGCAAGCACTCTACCAACTGAGCCATATTCTGAGACCCCATTTCAACCTTTTGGAGGGTCAATTATGCTCACACAAGTAACAGATATACTCTGTTTTGATATTAGTTACAGAAACAGTCATGGTACTGCTGTTTGAGACACAAAAAATAGTGGAATCTTTGTGTCTTATAGTGTATTTGAGTATGTGTACCTTAATATCACATATACACATACAATGTGTATCCACACGTATGCATTGCAAAATATTCAGATAGACATAAACACATACACATTCAACTCCCTTTCTAAAATGAGAATATGTGATTTTCTAAAATTACATAAATCTCTGTTTGCCCCAAATGACAGCAAGATAGGGAAGGAATTGGTGCACTTGTGCTATCATATCATGCTGGGAAAGCACAAAGCAGGAGGTACAGTTGAAGCTGCTCTTTCTGGGAACAGCCCAGCACTTAAAGCTAACCCTGAGATCAACTCCATCAGTGAGACGAGTTACAGGAATTCATGGCAAAGCATCACAGAAATTCAGGAACATATCAAAGCATTCGTCACTCTGGTGGCAGGAAATAAGTTGAAAGAATTTAGAGAATTGCAATCACACATAATAGCGTTATCACTGGGGGTTGTAGAATTTGAATTATGTGCACATAGGCTTCTCCTTTTAAATGAGCTCCTTGGGCAGGTATTGTTTACAAGCACTCAAGGGAAGAGGGTTCTGGATAAAATCAACGAGGGACCGGCTACATGGAGTTGGACAAATGCTAAAGAGTCTAAATAGTAGAATGGAGTACAGCCAGAGTGGGTGAAAATAAATTCTAATAGGTGCATCTTTGGCAGCATTGCTGAAGATTTATTTTTCCCTGGGGATGTGATGGTTAGGACTGTCTTTATTATGAAGCACTTCAGTGCTTGCATGGAATATTCTGTGTCCACAGGCTTAAATTCCTCAATATCTATGACAGCACAGGGTACTATGGATAGGAGGCAGTGTGGAATGGTGGTGGGGAGAGCTGTGATTCTGATCAGATCTCTTCAATTGCCAAAGACTAAGATGGCCCATAAACATGCAATCTTCTCTACATCGTGTGGGAAGATAATCAGAATCACCAAGAAACTTTAAACAGCCTAGATTCCTGGCCCTACCACCCCCAAAATCTGATTCAGTAGATCTGGGCTAGAGCCCAGAACTTTGACTTCGAATCCAATAAGGTTTGGGAACCACTGAGTCATGATCCAATTTTTGCTAATGGTTGATAAAGATGAAAGAGAAGAGAACGAGAAAGAGGGCGGAATGAGGTCTTAGTCACCTACCATCTTTTGAGACCTCTAACCTCTGCTGCGTGAACATCCAGGGCCCTGCAGTTTCCTCATGGGTGACAAGAGGGCAAGTCTGGCAGCCTAGAGAGCTATAAACTGCTTCATACAGAAGAAGAACCAAGAATAGGCCATGTGTAATCTGATTAATATAATTTTCCTCCCCATATGGCTTGTCTGGACAAAAATTGAGGTTTTAGAACTGAGTGAATTTGAATCAAATTAAATCTGATTAATTAAATTGGATCTGAGTAAATCTAAATCACTCAAAGCTAATTCAAATCCTCCCTGTAAGGGAGGGTGTCTATCTACTTTCCCTTGGGGGGACATGGTCTTTCCCTCACTTTTCTATCCCTTCACAGTTTAGGCCTTAGTATTTAGAGTGTTATGAACAAATACCATATTAAAAAGTTTGGCAAAGACACAGACCAGCAGTCAGCTATCTTTTTTTTTAAGCTTAATAAAAGAATGCATAAAAGCATCTTTCCAAACCCTGATGTCAACTCTGTAAGATGCTTACTATTATGGAGTACGTTTTAATGAGGTTACAAATATGGAGAGTTCTCTGTTTTGTAACAAATAGCTGGCCATTAGTTTGAATGGCAGCCTGGGTATCATTGCTTTCTATCTTCAAAGCATCCCATAATCACCAACAACACTCTGCACAGGACGTCAGTGCTGAGGAATAACCTGGCTGCCCTGCACACATGGTTCATAGGACTGAGTTGTTTAGAGAAGTCTGGAAAGGTGCCACCCATGTGACTCCCAAACATCACTCCTGTCTCACTTCAAAGGAGGTCTCTTAAGAGGGTTAAATTGGAA
This sequence comes from Marmota flaviventris, assembly GCF_047511675.1. NCBI lineage: Eukaryota > Metazoa > Chordata > Mammalia > Rodentia > Sciuridae > Marmota > Marmota flaviventris. The sequence goes on from NC_092507.1 coordinate 80,386,338, forward strand.
GATATTTATTTCAAATTCTTTACTTGAGAATGCCCCCAATTGCATAATTATTTTTCTAAATCACATTTGATAACTCACATGGTTACTAAATATTTAAAAGAACCCAAATAAGTTCCATCCTGAAAAGGATTTTCAACTATCTCTATATAGAATTTCTTTTAGCCATTCTAAGAAGAGTAATGAAAAAAGTAATAAATTATTGTTCCCCTTAGTTTTCAGTGGATGAGTCTAGATGTGGTATTATCAGGATTTGTGTAACTCTGGATCTATCTGCCAAGTCAGACAATCACCTTCTTTGACCTGACATTATTTGGTAGAAAATGACATATAAATTTAACAAATAAAGATACATTTAAAAATAAATAGCTCTAGGGCTGGAGCTGTAGCTCAGTGGCAGATCACTTGCCTAGCATGCATGAGGCACTGGTTTCGATCCTCAGCACCACATAAAAATAGACAAATAAATTGAAGGCATTCTGTTCATAAAAAAATAAACTTTGAAAAGCCAATGGACACTGTAAAATAACATAAAGTCCCAATTTTATTTCCAAACACTCTTATCAGTTCCAAGAAATGTTCCTTGGGTGAGGAATTGTCTTAGTTTCCAGTGATGCAAAAAAAATCATGAAACATGGTCCTATACTCAATTGCTTACAATCTTGTTTCAAAAACAGACTTTGAATATGAAAAATTCTGTACAGATTTCTTTGATTCGGGAAAAGTGTCAAAAGGCAGAGATGAAAAACATCAAGCCAGCCCTGTAAACATAATTCAGTCAGCTTAAGTGGATCTTCAAAGAAAAAATTCAAAGAAAGAGAAAACTAACTTACTCTACTCAGAAGTACTTAGAAAGCTTTACAGTAATTTCTTGTGCTGAATATCAGGATTTTAAAATTTTTAATAGAATTTAAACTGAAATAGCTATCATCACCTGACAGGCTACAACATATCATATGCTTTACATACATTATTTTGCAATCTGAATCTCAGTCTTCAATGTAGATGTTGCTATTATCATTTTAAAGATGATAAAATGTGGTCATGACAGGTTAAGTCATACAGTGTGAAGATGATTTTACTGCCCACCCTTATCTGCCCCTCTCTGAATTCAGACATGATCATACGAACTATGAGCAGAAATGATGTGTTTTATTTCTGTCAGTAGCTTTAGTAGCCAGTGCATGGCTGGCTTTGCTTTCTGTCTTGCATGAAACCAACAGTGTTCCAAATGGGCCCTGGAGCCTGCCTCTTTCCGTCCATGAAGAGCACATAGCATGAACAAGAAACAAAACTGGGATGTGGTAAGCCATTGATCTTTTCAGATTGTTTCTGTTACAAACCCTAGTTTATCCTGATTGATGCACATTGTAAGTGGCAAAACTAAGACTCAAACATGTCTTTTTGATTTCCAAGCCTTGGGCAATGAATAAAGGTGCTTGGCATAGGATAGGAGCTTCATAAACATTTGTTGAAGGAAGGAATGCGTGATTGTTGCCCAGAATTGAACATAATATTTCAGATGCAATTTGATCCACCTAAGAGTCATTAGGAGTACAAACTCTTTCACACTGAACATCTGTTAATAAAGGCTTAGAGTGCATTAGCTTTTTTGTCAAACATACTTAGGTCTTTAACAACAACAGCAAAATTATTGCCTACCTAACATGTACAAAGCACAGAGGGAGATAGCATGGGTGATATGAAAATAATTGTCTTCCAGCTGTTCATAATTTCATGAGTGAGAGTCATATATTTACAATCAGCTGTGTCAAAAGGCCATGAACTGAAGTTGGAGAGAGCACTTTATCAAATGCACTGAGTGTGGAACTAGGCTGTCATGAGTCTCAGTCATTCATTCCAAAAGTATATGCTGAGAATTAGCGATGATTCAGCTCCTATGTTTGCCTCTGCAGACCCAGATTAAAAAATAATAATAATAATACAGCCCTTGAACTTAAAGATCTCACAAGCTAGTAAGAGAGGTAGATGAGTTAATAAGGAATTACAATAGCGTGTGATAAGACCTGTGATAAAGTGAAGCTCAGGAAGCTATGGATGTGTGGATAGAGAATATGGGATCAGCTCGGAAGAGCCAAGAAAGGCATTCTGGAGGAAATGATCTTTAAGATGTTTCCTAACTGATGAGTGAGTGTTGGTAGATGAAGAAGGAGAGAGGATATAATGGGAAAGAGAAGTACTTTCAACCTCAGGGAGCAGCGGGTGAGAAGGCAAAGCCACAAAGACAGGAGAGTAGAAAAGCATGACTTATTCCAGGGGGTGACAAGTTGTACAGTTTTCGTCAGCTCTGGCTGCCATAGCATACCATAGAGGAGGCCAAAACAACAGAGATTTATTTCTTCATGGTTTTGGAGGCTGGAAGTCCCATATTAGGATGCCAGCCTGGTTAGGTTCTGACGAGAGCTCTCTTCCTGGCTTCCTGACAGCTGGGTTTTTTTTTTTTTTTTTGCTGTTGTTGTTTGTTTTGTTCTTGTTGTTATGTCTTTACATGGGGGAAAGATTGATAGCCCTCTTAAATGGCTATCAATCCTGTCAGATAAGGGTCCCATACTTCCTTATGACCTTATTTAACCATAATTACCTCCCAAAAGCTCCATCTACAGATGCAGTCACAATGAGGTTTAGGGCTTTAACATATGACTTTGGGGGAGGACATAAACATTTAGTCCGCAACATATACTTTGCCTGGAAAATAAGATTATGAAGAATCATGAAAAAAAAAAAAAAGAAAATTGAGAAGTAGAAAGGACAGAATGTGGAGAATAGCAATTAGATATATTGTCAGCTCACAGTGATTCTCTGTTCCCTGAGAACGCCCTGTGTAAAGGGAGCTCCTTATGATCATGCCTGTGCCATGGTCTCCCCCACCCCATGAATCTAGAAGTGGAATGATTAATTCAAACTGGGCCAATCAAAATATTATTTTTGGCAATATTGAAACGTAAAGTGAGGGACACAGGGGCTGGGAGTCTTTAGGTTGAGTTACATTAATGACAACTCCCTAGGGAGAAGAACCACCACAAACAGTGCACGGTCAGCACAAGAGAGGTGGCAGTCCTTGCCAAGGTCTTCACATCTTCAGAGCAGTGCTAGTTCAGGTTCTTCCTGGAAGTTGGTTGTTCAATTCCTTCTTTAAATCTATGATCTTCTACAGTTTCTTCCCAATAAGCTACCCTCTTTTTCCTTGAGTTTTCAGAGGCAGAGTCTTGTTCCTTTCAACCAAAGGAAATTGCACTATGACACAATGCTAATGCACCTGGAGTCTACCCCCGAGACAATGGAGCTTACTGAAGGGCCTGAGAAGGGAAGTAGCATAAGACTCTGGTGTTGGAATCATCATTCCATTGGTGGTAGAGGAGATGGGTATATTAAAGTCACAGAGATTGGTTAGAATCTATTGGTACATTCTAAGTAAGAAATAAGGTAAAAAAAAAAAAAAAAGAATAGAGAGTATGAGTAGACTTCAGAACTATTGGGAAATACAATCAAAAAGGGCTTCATGTTAGGAACCAAAGATGATTTCAGAGTTGGGTTTCAGTGACTGGGAAAGTAGAAAATGGTGCCATTTGATAAAGGAGGACTCAGGCAGAGGGCAGGGTGGAGAAAATTAATCATTTAATTTGGACCCTTTTGAGTTGTGGGTATTGGTCAGTCACGCAATCAAAAATCTCAACAGTTGGATATACTGATTTAGAACTTATTATAATTTGACCCCTAGATTTAGGGAAGATCAGTGTATAGGTTGTTCAAGCCAGTGACAATTAGCAGTGGATAAGCTGAAAAGAAGGCTAAATGAGAGGAGCACAAAGTAAGAAGTGGAGAATGAGACGAAGAACAAGAATGGAACCCCGAGGAAATACCAACATGAATGTGATAAGAGGAGAGAATATTGTCCTAAAATGGAAGATAATGCTGTTCTAGAAGGCAAAACTGACATATCAAGAAGGAAGTGGGCAAAAGCGTCAAATGCCTTTTTGAAAAACCAAATATTTCAAAGGCAAAAATTCAATTATATTAAGAAATTAAAAATTTATTGCTGGGCTGGGAAGATAGCTTAGTGATAGAGCATTTGCCTAGCATGTGTGAGGCCCTGGGGTTGTTCTCCAACACTGTTAAAAACAAACAAACAAACAAACAAAAAGATGAAGAAGGAGGAGGAGAAGAGGGAGGTGAAGGAGAAGGAGGAAGAAGAGGAGGAGGATGAGGTAGAGCAGGAGAAGAAGGAGAAGGAGGTGAAGGAAAAGAAGAAAGCAACTATGGAAGAAAACATGAGACTAAAAGAGTTTGGGAGAGTGTTACAGTGAGAAAATAGGCAAGAGAGGTATACCCCTCTTTTCAGTTCAAGAAGAAGCTTTGAAATTATATTGCTGAAGAAGAAGAGCAAAGATGCTGAGTAGGAGGATTGGAGGTGAAGTTGGAGATCTTAAAAGCTGAGTGGCAGCACTATGTACAAATATCTGTTGCTCTTCATCAGTGTTAGACACAGAGAAGGTGAATAGTTGGATTGACTCATGATTTGGAATTTTTCCAGATGAATATGTATAAGAACAAGGCAGAAGGAGGATGGAATTCAGGGTCTTAAGCAAGAGAAAGATGGAAAGAATGGATCTTGTTTTTAAGCTGCCTGAAGAAGGAAATGAAAACGAAAGGAAGCCAAGAAATTGGGGGTGGAGTGAAGGAGTTAAGGGGCTTAGTGCCTTTAATGCAATTAAAACTATGCATTTATAAGAAGACTGTGATTACAAAATAATAACAAGATGTAGATTTAGGATGTAATCAGGAGTGTAAGCTAGTAGCCTGGTGTGGCAGTGCATTCTTGTAGTTTTATCTACACTGGAGGCTGAGGCAAGAAGATCACTGAAGCCCAGGAGTTTGAGACCAGCCTAAACAATATAGCAAGAAAAAAAAAATACTTTAGGGGTCTTTGAAGTTAGTTGATCATTTTTGTACGTTGATGCAGCGAATCCATTAGCAAGAGAGAATGTGTAAGTCATCATAAATGCCCATGCTAATTCTAATATGGAAATCCATATATGTGGAGTTAGAGGTCCACATCAGAATTTAGAAGAAGGAACAACTTATAGTGGTGTAGTTGTAGTATACAGAACCAAGAAGGAATTGTAGAGTACACTGGGGCAAGAAAAATGGAACAATTAACTTAGATTCAAAAGGATATGGGGAAGGAACAATTACCAGAACTTAGAAGGAGAGGGCTGTCTAGAGGAGACAAGGCTTTGGCCAGAAGAAACAATCAACCCAAGAAGACCTTTCAGGGAAGAAATCAGAGAAGTAAATTCTCCCATCTCAAGCTCCCTACTCCCTCGGGAATCATGGTGGCACTTCCTTTTTTTTTTCAATTCTGACTTATTAGAAGTTTTTGTTCCTTACTCTCTCTTTGCAGCTGACAGGCTTTCTCCATATGGAAAAAAAAAAAAAAAATGGCTATTGGCAGCTCCAAGCCCACTTCATGGCAGCTGATGAGAGACTCTCCCAGTGTCCATAAACCAAATTTCCTGGAAGGACTGTGACAAGTCTTGCTTAGGTCTCAGGTTAACTCTGAATCTCATCACTATGGATGCAGAGAAGAGAATGGTCTACTCTGCTTGGCCAGACCTGGTTTGCTTTACCACCCCCGGAGGAGAGAGGAGCACTATAATGAACAAGGTTTCCAAATGTCAAAAGACATGAATGAGAGGAAATTTCCTGAAATCAAAAAGAGGTGTTGAGAGGACAATAGCAGCAGATACCTATTGCACAGGTGGAACAATAAGGTGAGCATGGCAGCAGCATGTGAAAACTCAGACTCTCAAAGACTGCTTTGTGTGAGGATATTCATTATATGTGGATATTCTAATGAGTTTCTTTGAAAGTTTCAGTACTTTTTATCACACATATTCAATTCTTGAAATTCCATGTCATTGTTAACAAGAGTTAAAAAGCAATGTTCTAGTGATGCTTCCAACAAATATAGCAGTCACTCTTGAGTCTTTAAGTGGTCAGAGCACCATGAAAACTGTTGTATATCCATATCATTTAACCTTCATGACAACTCTTTTTTTAATATTTATTCTTAAGTCACAATATCTTTATTTTACATTTACATGGTGCTGAAGATCGAACCCAGTGCCTCATGCATGCTAGGTGCATCACTGAACCACAACCCCAGCCCATGACAACTCTTAATTGGACAGTCATTGACTAGTGCCCAGATTTTCTTTGGGGAAATGGAGGTTTCCCTATTCTTAGTAACATGTTAAGGAGAAACAGATAGTGCCTGACTAAATTAAGCTATTCAGTCACTCATCTCCCTGATCTCAAAAACTGGTCCAGAGCTGGCATGTGACACAACCTGTTTGGGGCTTTTGGGGGATTTCTGGGATGCAATCTTCCTTCCTTCAGATTATGTGGAATTGCAATGGAAGGCCTAGAGTCACTGCAGCTGGAAAGGAGCTGGGCTGAGGATGCAATGACTATGCAGAAAGGGGCAGAACTGCAAAAATGTTAGGGACATTGCAGTTGGGGTCCAGATAATATAGTGAACCTCTAAATCAAGTCAGGCTAGGGCAGCTCTACCTCCAAATTTCCACCACATGAGCTAGCCCGCTTCCCAAGGAAAGCTATTTCCTATGAGCCACCATTTCTTCACTTTTAAAATAGTAATGCTAAAAACAACTTCACTGGCTTATTATAAGGGTTAAATGACACAATATGTGGCCGACCAAATATCAACACTCCAAATATTTCTTGCTGTAGTAGTTTGTGATACTGTACCATCCCAAATACACTCTCACAGAATTGCGGGGTGTTTAACTCTTTTTATGAGGCATATATACTTTTAAAAGCTTTATACTGCACAAGTATAGATATGTCAAATTGTCTTTAAAGTAATATGAATTCAATTTTTTTCTTTTACAAAATTATGCCCATGGTAGAAAATATAAATGGTTTATATGATTTATAGTTGCACTGTTTATGGTCACTTCTACAAAGATGGACATAAAAATTTTGGTAAATAACAAAATTCTTATTGTTTATTATTCTATGGGAAAATCACCTTGACTTTGATAATTTTCAACCTAATTCAGGAACATTAGCCATGACAAACATGAGGATTACTTGTATTAACCCACCCCCCCCTCTTGTTTCTTCCTTACATTCTTTCCTTAGATTTGTGTTTATTTTGGTTCATAGTATTTAACAAAAAACAAACTACACATGATCCTTAAAAATTGTTTCATTTTTACTTGTTTTTGCCTACAAAGTTTCATAAAAACACTGACCAAAGAGCAATGAGAAATAAATCTCTGTCCTATGGTTAAGAACCTATGATGCTATTCATCACAAAAATAGGGAGCTGGAGAAACAGAAGAGTGAATATGTATATAACGAGTTCATCTATACGGTCTCACACAGTTAATCTTGCAAACCCAACTCATGATAATAAATTTGTGAAAACAAAACATTAAAAAAAAAACTTAGAAAGTAACAACAAACCATAAACACAATGTTACTGAAACAGCCACATTACATCCTTAGCTCTAGTTTGGATGTGACACAAGTGTTTTAAATTGCATTGGGTGGAGGCCCGAGCAGGAAGGAAGCATCGGATATTGCTGGAACATATCTTTGTTTGAGCAACAGCTAATGAGAAAGGTCACCATTATGCTTTGCTTTCAAACACGGGTCTGTTTTGAAATTAGTACTGAACATTTCATCACAAATGCTGGTTTATAATCATTGGGGTATACAATCCTGGAATATTCATTCTTTCCCCTCTCAAATGGAAAGTAAAATCCAAAATGATGAGAACATAAACTTTGTTCTTACCACTGTTTGGGTCAGAATATGACAGTAAAAGATAAAATGACTTCCTATTTATGGGTCCAGGGTTCCAACAGTGAATTTGAAGCAGATTTAGCCTTCTATTTTTTTCCCCTGCCGTTTTAGTGTTATTTGTATTCATGTTTAACTCAATTGCCAGTGTTTGAGATACAAGGCTTTCTGGCCTTTGTTTCCTAACATTTGTTGCATTTGTTTAGCGGATCAAGCAAATGGCACTGAGAATCCTAAGAAAGAGTTTAATTTTCCTCTGTACAAAATGTTCACTGGCAAATGCAATAAACTTCAGAAGACCTCCTCTTAGGAAGGGCTGGCTTATACCGAGCTCAGTAAAAGTAATACCAGCAGACATTTCTGCCACAATTTGGGAGGAGGAGCAGAAATCTATTAAGTATCTCAGTTTATATTTTTGGTTTTCCCTGTTGGCCGAGCTGTTGTATTCCCATGTCCGCAGCACGTTCCACTGTGGGAGCTCGAACTCTCAGAATAAACTCTGGGAAAGGCTGGGTCCACCCTCTGGGGATAAGGGAGCCAGGGGGGAGGAAGGGGAGGGGGTAAAGGAAAAGGGAAGGGGGCGGCCGTCTTCCTGTGTTTGGATGACCTTTCCTTATGTTTATCTGGAGGGACTGGGCGGCCACACTGTGTTTGGTGTCAGTCTGCCATGTTCCCTAGTTTATGTGGGTAAAGAACCTTTGCCTCTTCTGGGAGGACTAGGTGTAGTTGTCCTGAGTTACAAAAGAAAAATACCAGTCTGCTAGAGGGGAGGGCATAAAAGTCTTATTAAACATATGCATGTGGTTGTGTCTAGCAGATTCTGTAAGGTGAAGACCAAGGTGATTCTTGGAGCCCTTTGAGGAAGAGCCTACCCAAGCTTCTGCCCTCATGCTGAGAGATAGGGTGGAGATTGTCTTCTCCCATTTAGTATAATACCTCCCACCTGTGAGTATTCCATAAATATTTCTTGAATGAGTGAGTGAATGAATAAGTAAATGAGTAGAGTCATCCAGAGGTGACTGGGGAACAGGCTGAGAGGTCCCTATACTACCTTGGTTTATTTTTATTTATTTATTTATTTTTTCTGCTAAGCTCTGCTCTAAGGGCTTGTGTGGCTGCACTTCAAAGAAATCACTTTGAAGCCTCCCGGTCTCACATTCCTGATGGGTGAATCATTTGTTTCTTAAGGGTGGATAAGACCAACTCCTCTGGTTTTCTACGTTTCTTTTTCATTTCAGTGCCCACCTCTTACTTGGCTACCCAGAAAAGTTCCCTAGTAATCCTCCTAACTCTCCTCCATCTAAATTATATTCCCCAAGACACCTCTTAAGAAACTCCATTTTCTTCACATAACTTCAGACTATTTCTATTTATATTCATTTGTGTGACAAATCCTTCCTGCATCTGTTTTCTCCACTATATTATAAACTCCTTGAAGGTAGAGGACCATGTTTATTTTCTTATCATGGTATCCTTAGCACCTGCCACTGTAACTGACATATAGTAAGCACTCACCAAGTATGTCTTAAGTGAATGAATGAACATATTACTGAATAAATTGTTTTTGGAAAGAAAATTCATATTAGGTTAGTGAGTGAATTGGGGAGATATTTAAGTCAGCTTTTTTGTCACTGTGACAAAAAGACCTGACAAGAACAACGTAAAGAAGGAAAAGTTTATTTAGGGCTCATAGTTTTAAAGGTCTCAATCCATAGATGACTGATTCCATAGCTCTAGGCCTACAGTGACCCAGAACAGCATGGTGGAAGGGCACTGAGGATGGAAGCAGCTCATGACATGTCAATCAGGAAGCAGAGAGAGCTTTGCTCACCTAGGACAAAATATAAACCCCAAAGGCATGTCGCCAGTGACCCACTTCCTCCAACAATTCTCCACCTGTCTATAGTTACCACCCAGTTAGTCCATATTAGAGGATTTGTGCACTGATTAGGTTATAACTCTCATAACTCAGTCATTTCACTTCTAAACTTTTTTGCATTGTCTTACACATGAGCTTTTGGGGAATATCTCATATCTAAACCATAACAGAGGATAAAGGCCAGAGTCCAAAAGGCCTATTCCAATCAGACCTTGAGCCCTTTCATGAGTTTGCAATTCTGGAAGAGGGTGAAGGGGTTAGCAGACACAAGTCATGTTGTAGATTCTACCTCTGGAAGCTGGCTAGTGCTCTGGACTCCTGGGAGCCTTGGAAACTTTCTCTTCCAACTCTACTGAAAATAGCAACTTCTTCCACCTTTTCAGTAAAAGCTTTATGCTTTGTCACCAGGTAGCCAAACCTCAAAAGGACTCTTGACCTTTCCCTCTTCCTCACATCACACAGTTTCACAATACTTCTTGTTAGTTTTTTCCTTTCCATTCCCATGAGGACCTTTTTGATCTTGTGTATTAGTCAGGTTTCTTTTTTTTCCAAGTTACAGACATTCATCTCCAGTTACCTTAAAAACAAAAACATCTCAGAATGGATCACTTCTCTGGGAATATATTGGATCACATCTCTGGGGACTTGATGCAGGTAGCTGACTGCAAACATGTCTAGATCCAGGGAATTGGATGTTGCGCAGGTCTTCATCTCCCTTGCCGTCCCCCTACTAAGCTTTTTAAATGGTCAACTACAACTACTGGGTCAGAACTTCCTTAGAGCACCAGAGAGACCACTTGTCTTTGCATAGCTGAAAAAGTTAATAAAGTCAATAATCCTTTCTAAATGACACTATCCCTCACATCCAGCCCCTTCACAATTGCTATTCCACCATAGACAGTGTGAAGGATCTGCTCAAGTTCCCCAGGAAGAGACTCAAGGTCAAGGTGCTAGGGTGCCCTAAGATGGACATGTTCTAAGTGGACATGTTCTGATTGCTTGGTTTCTGTTCTTTAAATATTTTAGATATCACTTCTGGACAGAAGGAAAAGCCCTAGAACTACAGACAGTTCTATGTGGTAGGAGCACAAGCAATGGGAGATTAACAGAGATGAGGCAGGGAACATAGGTAAAGACCCAAATTTGGAGGAATTCTAATCAATGATTTGGGCCGATGAACAATAGAAAACTGTTAGTCACAGAAGTACTGTAAATACACACACATTTTTGAAGGGTGAGAGAGACTGTTTATCAGGATTTTATAAGAGACCAGGTAAGAGATGATGTAGATGAATCAACAACTTAGCAGTACCAGTGGATAGGAAGGAATGGATGGAAGAAATATAGTCTTGGATAAATTTTACTGAATTTATTATTGCCAGAGAAAGTGTGGATAAAAGTAAAAGTGTCAAGAGTAAAAGTGTCAAGAGGAGTCCAACTCTGAAATGTGAATATTTTAATTCATGGTATGTGCCAAGAATATGTTGGTATATCGTGTTTATTTTCATTGTCTCACCTCAAAGCTCAGGGAATGAGTCGTGGTTGATTATACGTAAGACACATGAGTTGAATGTATATGCTGGCAACTCTTGAAATACGTAGTCACCCCACCTGACCACATTTTTGATCAGTGAGCATCTAGACAGGAGTAGCATATTCAGAATTGCATGGATCCAGCTTCCCTTGGCTGAAGGAATATGGGGAATGTTCTGAAGGCTGATGGGAACCATGAAAACAGCAGCCTTTTCGTAACCAATGTACACGTACGCAGCACTATTTCCCCTTCCTTGCAGTAGTTGAATTCTGGGTCTTTCCCCACCTATCAGACAATTGGGCTGAGAGAACTGTGATGGGAATGGGCAGCACCCTGAGTTCAGGAAGCCCCAGAGGAAAGCCTTGGAGTTATTTCCCAGGGTGGAGCAGAGATTCACCCTGCTAAAGCCCCTATTCATAGTGAAGAAAAAGGTAAAAAGGTTTGTTTATGATATCCATGGATTTACCTTTACAACCATCTTATTTAATAGTTCTTTAACTTTGCTTGCCTAAGGAAACATAAAAACCAACAGGCAATTTTAAAAATTCTCTAATTTTCTAAATTGGTATTTATTTCAAACATTATTTAGTTAAAGATGGCAGCAATTTCCTTTTTAAAAGGGCACCAAGACTACAGTGTCTTTACAGTTTAAAAACAAGCTGTGTTCTGGACCTAGAAAGAAATATTTAGATGTCTTAACCTGAAAATAACCTCTGAATTTTCCCACACTCTAACAAATCCCTAAACTGCCAAATGGATATGTACCAACATTTCCAGATTCCCCTGGGAATACATTTGAGAATGCTTAATTCCAAAGAAAGAAAACGTTAGGGAGAAATATACACACTCAAAAAAAAAAAATAGGGCTTTACACCAAATAGTGTTCTTGTGTCACAGGAAAATATTTCAAGTATAATATGACACACACACACACACACACACACACACACTAAGTTATTTACACAATACAAAGTTCCATTGTAATTTAAGGGGGGTTTGGGGTCCACAAATTAATACTTGTGTTTTACTAATATTTTTTAAAGAATGAAACAAAAAGTTACACCTCTCTTTATTCACATTTCTTTCTGGTGAAAGAAAAACACATTTTTTTTCTATTCTAAAAGAAAGACAAATAAATATATCCCTCCCATCTTAAGCTTGTTTTACTAAATCCAATCCCAGATTGAATTCGGCCAGATCATTCTTCATGCCTACTCCTGAGCAGAAAATCACCTAAACTGTAGATTAGCGCTATTATCAAATCCTTGGTTACCTCCTTATCTGCAGGGTGATCTGATAATTTAACTCTTCTGCTCTTTACAACAGCTGCTGCATCCCTCCTCTCTCCCCAAACATCTGGTCTTCTCTTCACCTTATTCTAAAGAGATGACTTTGGATAATATTTCATACAGGAAATATAAGCAAATCATGACCCAAGTTCTAATAGGATTTTACAATAAAATAAAGAGATTATAAACATCATCCAGCAAAGTAAATACATAAGGATAATCAAGAAAAACAAGAATAATAGGGGTAATATTGACCTACCGCTTATCAAACTATAAACCTGCCTCAATTAAATAATGTGGAATTGTTGCTGGAAAAGACAATATGTCAATGGCATAGACCAGAGACCACATTTAAGAATAAAATAAAATAAAGATAGCATTTCAAAACAGTGAAAATGATAGAATATTTAACAAGAGGTGTTAGAAAAAAATGTCTATCTTTCTGGAAAAATATAAAATTGCATACCACTTCTCACAAATTAAAAATAAAATATTAGATAGGTTGAAAAGGCTGCATATTAAATGTAAAATAATATTATAGAAGTGCTATATGGAAATATAAGAGAGGTTACAATTCTCATAATCTCAGGAAAGTCAGGCTCAACCTGAGAAAAATCCAAGACTTTATTTCTGGACAGTTCCATCTGATGCTCATACTCTTTCTTCCTGCAGTAGCAGTGGTCATAGTACTACTCAGGCACTACCCTAATTCCTCATGTCACTCCTCTTTGTGCATCTTTGTATCCTTTGTGGTGACTGGCAAAGTAGGTGCTCTAGTTTTATTGATTTGGTTTGACAACTTAAAATTATTTTACGGTAGAATCTTGGGGGGAAATAGACTTTAGTAATCAATACCTAATACACAAATTATAGCAAGCCCTCCTCTTTTATAAACTATTTTCAAATAGGTTATTTTATGAAACTCCTCCCCCACATTCCCAAACCCACACAACAATAGAATGCAGGCAGGGAGAATGGTAGCAATTTACCCTGTCCCCCCCCCCACCCCTGCTTCACCAGAGAAATGAAGAAATTTCTCCAAAGTTTTGGTCTGGGTCTCTTTCAATTAGGTCATGTTATCTATAATTTAGTACAAAAAAAAATAAACAAACAGATGGGTCTTGGGGATTGCATTTCCTAATTCTACAGAAACACATAGTATCTGGAAAAATAGCATTAAGAGTTAATGTTTAGGTGTACCTATTTTTTTTTTTTAACAAACAGATGGTATGTAATACCTGTTATAAATAACCAAGCCAAGCTATGTCGCAATTTTTGTTGTTGTTGTTATTGTTTTGTTTTCATGTTTGTTAGGCATGGTGGTAACTTGTGCACCATTTCAAAACCTCCCGGTCTCACCTCTGATCCCAGCTGGTGCAGTGGAAAGCCATTCTGAACTAATTTGAAGCAGGTCACCTGACATGGCTTTACCTCATTCTGCACCTTCCACCGTTCACTTCTTCTCCGGGGCTTCTGTGGAGTCCACTGGGCACTCACGTGTGCAACCTAAAAAGAGAGGCATCATCGGTGCCCAGGGGCCACCTCCATCCAGGGAGAGGGAAGCCTTTAAGTAAACTGTCCCCTGGAGGGGCAATTCTGAATCACAGTTCACTTAAGGCTTTTCAGAAGGTTGTGTGGGGTCAAGTTTCAGTCACCCACAGCCCTGAGCAATTTAGCGACCTATCTTTGTACTGGCCCGCCTTCTGGGTTTCACTCCTCCTCTTCCCTTTTCCTGCTCCCTGGGACGCATCCCCAAATGTACCAGCTGGGAGTTCTGATTTGGGAGGAGCTCAGACACAGACAGGTCAACCACTTTCTTTTAAAGGACTCTCACTATACAGTACTACTTCCTGAAATTTGTTTCACACTTTGAGAAATCCCTAGTTCTTTATCCCAATGGACTCATGAGAGACATCACTATTTCCATTTGATAGGTGAGGAAACTGAGGCTCAGAGAAGTAAATTTGAACAGGGTCACAACAACTAGAGAATGGTAGAACCAGGACTTGGCAAAGGTCCTCTGAAGAGAGGTCAGTGTAGGCTTTGTTATAACACAGCTGCCTCCTATCAAAATATTTGCAGAGGGCTTTGATCTCAGTGCCTAGCACTCTGGAAAGTGCTCTTTCTCGCTTATCAGCTCTCTGCCATAACACTCACAGCTGTTCCAAACACGTCCATGTTTTTTTCCAGCCTCAGATATACCATGCGTAGATGCCTTTTGTTGTTGTTGTTGTTGTGAACAAGTACAAAGGAATAGAGTAGTAGCTAGTAAGAGTTGAAATGACCCCCAGATAGATCACTCCTCCAACCCTCATTATTTAATGTCAATAAATTTAGAAAAAGAAAACTGTCCAGGTCTGGAGTGGTAGAGCCCTCGCTAAGCAGCAGTACCTGAGTGAAAAAGACACAGGGGTTGTAAAAGACAAAGAGCTCAAGGTAAGTTATCAGGAGGGAAACACTGAAGAGGAAGCAGAACCACAGATTGCACCAGTAAAGAAGAGAGGCATCCACGGCCAGGGAAGATGGGCATTCCTGCCCACTCCCTCTGGATGGAGGCATGCATCCAGGTGCCATCCTTTCAAAAGAGTGTGCTGGAGTATGCTCAATAGAAAGCAGCCAGGGAGTTTATAAATATAATTGAAATATTCTCGTATAGGACCACTGAAAGAATTCAATCCTTTTGGGATTAAACATAAAAAGACTCAAAAGAACCATAATAGTGATTTTCAAATATGTGAGACTGTGATCTTTCTAGTGCATTTTTTTTAACCTCTAAGTCAAGCATTCTTTGACCTCAGTTGAGCCTCCAATCAATTCATCTACCTTTTCCACTATCTCTTTCCCACAGGGCCAGCTGGGATTTCATAGGCCAAAATGGTCATCAATTCCTTGTTTATACCCTATTTGGTGCTTGCCCCAAGGCTGAAGAGGGGTCAGAGGCAGGAGCATGGGATGGGGCAGTCTCCCAGGATCTAAGACTTCACTTTCCTTCTTGGCTATTAGGAGGGAGAGAACTTTCCTTTCTCACCCTGCTGTTTTCTTCCTTGCAGGGGAATGAACTTGTGTCACACTCCTGGCTTCTGTCCACTCTCCTACACACCTTTCTCTGCTCCATGCCCACCAGATGAAATGATACACCCAAGATTGGTGACTTTGGAAGGAGGCACTTGGGCCTCACCAGGTGGGAACATCTTATTGCCTCTCTTCCCAAGCTTGGCAGGAGTCACTCATTTTTTGCTTTTTCTTTTCCATGCTGTAAATTTCAAGGAAAGTCCCCTGGGAGAGGTCTGGGATGATCCATCGGAGCTTGGGCCTCAGTGGGTAGCCTTGATTCTAGGGATCAGTATATGGAAGCTCATTTTGTTTTCAAATCAAAGCCATATTTTCCAGTTGCTACATTCCTCCATCCCAAAGGGATGTTTGCTGTCATCCAAGAATATTGATTTTTTTTCTATTTATGAGAATTGGAGGCAAAAGACCCCATGGAGTAAGCCTTTCTCTCTCTCTCTCTCTCTCTCTCTCTCTCTCTCTCTCTTCTCCCTACTCACCTCCTAGCCTATTCCCAGACAGAATGTGCCCCAGACTGCACCTATGCACCAGGGAATTGGTTGAATGTAACATGAATGTTTGTGACATCCATAAAATGATTAACACTGTTATGTTTTAAATGAGACCACGTTTAAGGGGTACGGGCAAAGGGAGGCCCAGAGTTTTGGTCTTAAAGACACAACGATAGCACTGAATCTTAGGTGACCCCAAACCTTTCATCCTGCCAGGCAATCCTAATAGATTTTTTTGATCCACTCACTCTCCTATTCTTCTAAAAGGATGATCTCACTGATTCTTCTTTGTTCTTAGGGCCTTTTTACTTTCAACTGCTGAGCTTGCTCCGTATTTTACTTAGAAAATAAAAGCATAATGAGAGCTTTCATATATGTCTGTCTGCATCTGTGTCCTACGGTGCTGCCTTCCCTCCCCTTGCAAGGCTCCTTCTGTTATTGTCCATGATCCTCTTCAAGGCCAACTCCACCTGTGCTCTGGATCTCTTCCCTTCCCCCACGTAAGGACCTTGCTCTTGCAATTGTTGCCTTTTTTTTGCATCATCACTTTTCCTCTGTGCTGGATCATTTAGATAAACATGCAAACATGCTGTGAAATTTCCCATCTTTTTTTTTTTTGGTACCAGGGATTGAAAACAGGGACACTCAACCACTGAACCACATCCCCAGCCCTATATTATTTAGAGAAGGGTCTCACTACCTTGCTCAGTGCTTCGCCATTGCTGAGGCTGGCTTTGAACTTGCGATCCTCCTGCCTCAGCCTCCGGAACCTCTGGGATTACAGGTGTGGTCCACTGCACCCAGCAGATCTCCCATCCTTAACAAACACCGCCTTCCTCTTACCCCCATCCCCTTCCAGCTACTGCTTCATTTCTCTGATTCTCCTCATTCCTTGAAAAAGTTTGTTATACTAGCTGCCTCTTACCCCCTTTCCTCTCATCTTCTCCTGAACGTACTCTAGTCAGGCTTTCTTCCCATCATCCCGGGTCTCCTTCAGTCTATTGTCAAGATAACCAGTGAAATCCATGGTGCAAAATCTATGGGCAATTCTTGGTCCTCATTTTACTGGATCTATTACCACCCTCCTTTCCTTCCTCCTACTCCTTCTCTTCCTCCTCCTCTTTTTTAAGTAAAGGCTTTTAAAAAAAAAAACAGTTTTACATTCACAAAACACTGAAAGAAAGGCACAGAGATGTTCCTCCTCCTTCTTTAAATACTGGCTTTGTTAGCCAGCCTTGAAGACATCCTTCTCTAGGTGCTTTGACCTCGGTGGCTGCTTCTCAATCTCCTTTGCTGGCTGCCTTATCCAACAGCGTTGTTGGAATAATCAGGAGTGTGGTGGAATATGGATAAGTGTTCGGATTAACAGAACACAAGATTCTACGATTCTGTGGAATTATGTTCGCAGAGGTCAACAGTAGCTCCCTAAATACCAACCCAGGGGTCTCTCTCAAGTATTCTCCTTAAAGATGAAGCTTCTTCTCTCACTTCCCTTGATTTAGAAGGCAGTGTGGAGCTGGCTTGGTCATCTGTGCCCTTTTTCACTATCCTCAGGCCTCTTTGCCCACTTATTTTCTTCCTCTGATGGGCTCTTTAAGCCAGTCTAGGTTTTAACCAATACTGTTTTTGACCTTCTGCTCTCCTGTTAATCATTATCCTTGGGTGATATCAAAAGTATGAGAAAGTTAGCAAAAACAGCTAGAAGGAATAATTAAAACAGTAAAACACACTCTCCTCTGCATTTTGGTGATGAGTCCTGATTGTGATTTAGAACACCCAGGTTTGAGACTAGCCTGCCACTTAACAGACTACTAATTTGTCTGAACTTCTGTTTCTGCATTTTTAAAAAATGGAGATAATAAGCGTCTGCTTTACGTACATTATCTATGGGTTTGAATGTTTTATGTATGGAAAGTCTTGTAAAATATCACCTAAGCTGTAAACAGAAATTCTGTTGTGATAGACCACAAAAAGAAGTCACTAAAACATTTTTCTACTGGAAAAAATAATTGATACAAGGGTTATCTTTTCATTTCTGTTTACTTATAGGGAGAAGGTTTTGCTTGCTTTTTAGGCACTGTATCAAGACTCAATCAAGTAAAAAATGCATTGGAACTGTTCATGAACTTGGAATTGTTTTTCTAAACAATTAAAAAATTTGCAACCAATGAAATTGAGCTGAAATACTTCTTTTGCCCACATCATCCAGGCCTGTGTTTCACTTCAATTCTTCACTGACTTCACTCACACCCGCCCTGCCTGTTTGCTGATGGGAGCTGGAATCTGGCTACATCATCCTCCCCAGAGAAGGGGGCTCACGTGGCATATCAGCGCATTCCTATGCAAGAGGGGGGGACTCTTCAACACAGTCCAGGCTGAGCTTTCCTGTTAGCTGCAAATCAGACAAGGGGCCCACCTTGGTTTACTTTCACTTGTTATCATTCTGTGGGAACAACTTCTTGTGTTTTCCCCACGATAGAGAAGGGAACCCTTTGAGAGAGGGGGGAAAAAATGAGAAGCCATGAGAAACTGGACTAGTTTTTAAAAATGGCAGCATTTTAAAATTGCTCAGTGGAGATTTTAACAGCTCTTGTCTAATTGTTAACACACAAACCTCCCTAACCAGAACGATTGTGGGGGATGACTTCTTAACTGGATCTAAGAATCAACTCTTTCCCAAAAAGCCTGTTAAAAATTACACACTTGGAATTTTGTCTCAGTCTGACTCAGCTGTTGAATCCCTTTTTGATATTTCCTGTGGGGTGGGGATGGGAAGGGGGTAAACAACCTGATTCCGTTTAATCTAGAACATATATTTTTTTAAAATCTGGTATCAAATTTGAATACTTGCTGAAGGTAGGGTGACCAACCATTCCAGTTTGCCTGGGATGGAGAAGTTTCCCAGGAATATGGGACTTTTTGTGACTTGGCAAACTGGACTGAGTTGATCCCCCTAGAAAGGAAATTGTCCAAATCATCCACAGGATATGAGGAAACTGAAGCCCAGCAAGATGCAGAATTTTCCAGGTATCACATAGTTATCTTACACTGGCTGCAGTGCTGAGACCAGTACTCTAATGTCCTAAGTGCTTGTTCGGAACTCTTCTGACCCACTGCCCTTTTTGATGATAGTGAGATACAAGTTCAACAGCGATGAAGAAATTGAGTTTGATAACTGACTTGCTTTGTTTAATTAATATGTGAGCAAAGGAAAGCAACAATCCAAGTGCATTTTAATCTGTAATTATAGGGATGCAAATGTTTTAAACCATGTAAAAATAATATCCACTCTACCCACGTTTGTAACAGTGTTATTCACAATATGGAATTCCAAATATGGAAGCAACCCAAGTGCCTGTTGGTAAGTGCATGGATAAACAAATGTATATACATACAATGGAATATTATTCAACCTTAAAAAGGAAGAAAATTCTGATGTATGCAACCTTATAGATGAACCCTGAGAATACCATACTGAGTGAGATAAGCCAATAATAACACAGATACTGTATGACTCCACTGTGACGAGGTACTCTGTGTTACCTGCTTTTATTTTTGTATTTATCTTACAAATCTAAGATATAAATAGTCTTTAGAGTATTTGACTTCTCTAAGTAGTCAAAATCACAGAGACAGAAAGCAGAACAAGTTGCCAGGAGGTGGAGGGAGGGAGGGAATGGAAGTTAGTGTTTAATAGATACAGAGTGTGTTTCGCAAGATGAAAAGAGTTCTGGAGATGGGTGGTGCTGATGGTTGCTCAAGGAGAGGAAGGTGCTGAATACCATTGAACTGTACACTCAAAAGGGCTAAGATAGTGAACATTTTGTGTATTTTATCACAATTTTTTTGAAAGGAAAAAAATAAAATAATGACTAGAAATATTCATCTATTCCACTGGCACAGGGTTTCTGTTAAAAAGGTCTGCAAAGTGCTTTGAAGTCATTTATTAGCTCTGGGATGTTTTGTCAAATCAAACCACATTCTTTAGATAAGGAGTTTAGCTTGCTTTGATATTTAATGGCCTTCCATTTAGCTGGGCATAGACCTTCCAGATGGGCAACGCCACCTACACCCAGCTAAGATCTCACTGCTGAGCACACAGTAAATGCTTCATACTCATTTTTTTCTCAAATAAATAAATGACAGCAAGGCCCAACATTTATTTTGAACATTTGTTTAGAAGTAGGTTTATCACTTGAAGCTGGTAAAGCTTGAGTTTAAGAACCTTTCTCTTTAGCAAGTTTCCCAGAACCTGGGAGGGGCCTTAGCAGTATGTTCACATAGTCATACATCCACAAGTAAGAATAATGCAAAACTAAGATTTTATTTATTTATTTATTTTTGGTGGTTGGGGGTGGGAGGGTACTGGCCATTGAACTCAAGGGCACTCAACCATTGAACTGCATCCCTAGCCCTATTTTTGTATTTTATTTAGAGACAGGATCTTACTGAGTTGCTTAGTGCCTCCCTTTTGCTGAGGATGGCTTTGAACTCAGGATCCTCCTGCCTCAGCCTCCTGAGCCACTGGGATTACAGGTATGTGCCACCATACCCAGCCTATCTCTTTTAATTTTATTTACTTTTGCAGTGCTGGGTGTCAAACTCAGGGCCTCATGTATGTTAGACAAGCATTCTGTCACTGAGCCACATCCCCAGCCCTATCTTCTTTTTATTTAGGAGGACTTTTAAAATTGTATAATCTTCAAGTTCCATAAAACCTGATCTACTCAGGTGCTTATTGTCTTTCTAACTGCTCTGCAAATTACTTTTCTCATTTCCCCACAGAATCCAGACAACAACCCTATGAGGTGGGTGCTGTTACCATCTCCACCTGGAGCAAACTAGGTAATCAGTCAGGTCTCTCCCACAAGGGAGTGACATGCAAGGATTTGTAGTTGGACAGTTGAGGCCATTCTACAACTCCACCAAACACAAGGTGGCCAAACCTAACTTCAGTGCAGGTCAAATGAGCTGTCTCCTTGGTAAATACTATCATTTCACCTGATGCAATTGTAATAACAATAATGACGAAGACTGGTCTTTTAAAATAACCTGTGATTTGGGGAAAACATTAATTATACAGGCTTTTCCTGTCCCCACCCCCATTTAGTATTTTTGTTTAGTAGATGGAAGGCAATTCAGGAAAGAAGAGGGAATGAAGAGGGTGAGGCTGAAGAGGGAAGAGAAAGGAACAGAGATGTCATTCCACAGCAAGGAAGATTACCTTACTCTGTCCCCAGATTCTTGATCTTTCTTTTCAAAGGCTGTTCAAGGGTGCTTTGTCCCTTAGAGAGTGCCACTCTTTTCTATTTGTATCTGAGATGACCCCCACCCCCACCCCCAAGACTTCTACCCTGTTTTTTTTTTTTGTCTAAATACTCTACAAGTCAAAGGGCAGAAAGGAATCTTCCTTGTAAACACCCTCTGGGCTACTCCCGGAAAAGGTGAGCAGCAACCGCTGCATCCTGCCTTTATTCTGATTCTTGGAGCAAATAACACAGTTTTCTGTTCCTTTAAGATTTCTTGGGGCTGATAGGAGAATGGAACTGAAAATGTCACAGAGTTGAAAACATCTTCCAATGGATGCCCCTGCTCTCTTCAGAGTCAGGTTCTCTGACTTAGAAAACTCTTTCACACGCCTGAGTTTGATCAAGAAGATAAGGGCCATGTACACTATGCCTGGGCACTTAGGAAATGTTGTGGCCAAGTCCCACCTCCACCTGAAGGCTACTCCTCTCTAGTTTTCAGTCCCTTTGCGCTGTCTTGAAGTCCCTATTCTGTCTGCAGTGCAATTACCACCCAGCTGGCCAAACCTCAGGGTCACCTCTCCTGACCCTGCTTTCCCCTCTGATCCTATTAATCATCAAATGCCATGGGATTTCCTTCCTGTTCATGCCCAAATTCTTTCTCTGTTTTCCATTTTATTTATTGATACTTTGTTCTAGACTCTTCTCATCTTGCATCTGGGGCATCAGAATTGCTTCCTGGCTGAGTTCTTTGCCTTTAGAGTAGCTCCCTTCTCAAGGTGGATTTGTCATTTAGCTGATAAATCCTAAACTCCAAGATGCCTTACTTGCATAGACAGACCCTTTCAAGTGCTAATTTTGCTAATTTTGTATCTGCAAAATGTTCTCGATCTGTTCTACTCCTTCATTTTGCCCTCAGCTGCCAGATTAATATTTTTTTAATAGACTATCTTTTGGGAAGGTTTTAGGTTCTGTTCAGCAGAACTGAACAGAAAGTACAGTGACCTCCTGTCCCCATACATGCACAACCTCCCCCACTATAGACATCCTGCACCCCAGGAGGACATTGGTTACAATTGAGGAACCTACGTGATACATCATTATCACCCAAAGCTCATAGTTTACATGAAGATTAACCTTTTAAAACTGAACAGACCCTTCACAGAAGAAGAAATATGATTGGTCAACAAATATATGAAAAAATGTTCAATGTCTCCAGCAATTAGAGAAATGAAAATTAAACGACACTGAGATTTCATCTCATTCCAGTCAGAATAGCAATTATCAAGAATACAAGTAACAATAAACGTTGGCAAGGATGTGGGGGAAAAGATACACTCATATCTTGCTAATGGAAATGCAAATTGGTGCAACCACTTTGGAAAGCAGTATGGAGATTCCTATTTTTGAATAGGAAAATTTTCCATTGACCCAATTTTTCCACTCCTTGGTATATACCCCAAGGACTTAAAATCAGCATACCATAGTGACCAGCCACATCAACATTTATAGCAGCTCAATTCACAATAGTTAAACAATGGAACTAATCGAGGTGCCCTACAACAGATGAATGGATAAAGAAAATGTGGTATATATACACAATAGAATATTACTCAGACCTAAAGAAAGATGAAAGTATGGCATTTGCTGTTAAATGGATGGAACTGGAGACTATCATGCTAAGTGAAATAAACCAATCCCCAAAAACCAAAGGCCAATTTTTCTCTCTGATATGTGGATGCTAACACATAATAAGGGGAAGAGGTAGAGAAGAATAAAAGTACTTTGAATTAGACTGAGGGGAATGAAGGGAAGGGAGGGGGATGAGAATAGGAATGACAGAATGAATGGACATAACTTTCCTATGTTCAGATATGAATTCACAACCAGTTTAATTTCACATGCACAACCACAAGAATGGGAAGTTATACTCCATGTATGTATAATATGTCAAAATACATTCTACTGTCATGTATTAATAAAAAGAACAAAAAAATTTTTTTAAAGATTAACCTTTTAAAAATATTGCTCCTTCAGGTCACTTTTCTGCCCATTAAAATGTTGCCCATTTCTATAGGGTCTACTTCCATACATGAATATTCAAGGCTGTCTATAATCTGTTCCATTTTCCTTTCAATTCTATTTCCCAATAATAACTTGTCCACACTCTGCTGACTCCCAAGCAGACTGTCACTTGGCTTCATTCTGGCTCCATACAGAGTTTGATTAAATTCAATTCAACAAAGATGCATCAAGACTTAATGGATGTCGGGGCTGGAGATATAGCTCAGTTGGTAGAGTGCTTGCCTCCCATGCACAAAGCCCTGGGTTCAATCCCCAGCACTACCCCCCCCCCCAAAAAAAAAAAAAAAGACTTAATGGACTGTACATCTATTTCCAGTCTGACCTTGAAAATCCTGCCCAGACCCTTCCCAGCTGTGACCCAGCAGACCCCTCCCAGCTGTGACCCTGTTCGCCTCCATGCAGCCCTTCTAGTTTGGGGAATTTAGATGAGCAAATAAGATTTTAAAAAATAAAGTCCATTATAGATTTGTTAACTTTTTATTTTGAACAAATAAAGACTCTAACACATCCAGTGTTATCTCCGTCATCATGGGACTGGGGCTGTAGCTCAGTGGTAGAGCACTTGCCTAGCATGCATGAGGCACTGGGTTCAATCCTCAGCACCACCTAAAAATAAACAAATAAAATAAAGGCATTCTGTCCATCTACAACTACAAAAAAAAAATTTAAAAAATAAAAAACCATCATCATGAGTTATGATATTAAAGGAAAGACTTTGGACTACTCAAAGAGCATGAAAGGCATAATCTCAGAATAATGGTCAGTTATATGATGTAATTCACTTAGCTTTAGGACAGATCACTCTATTTCTCATTGTCATGTGACTGTCTTGAGGTAATGAAAGCCACAGACAGTGTTTGGGAGTGATTCTAGAGAGCTCCTGGTTTCTACCACCTGCTTAGCACTTAATCACAAGTGCCTTGGGGCACATTTTGCATTGTTGATTCTTTATTTAACTTTTTGTGCACATATGTCATTTCCTCAGCTGTAGGTAAGCTTTATAAGAAACCAGTTTTAAAAAAAAAAGTACCATGCACAGAAAAATGGTTCCATAAATATTTGCTGAACGAATGAATCAGCATAGAGTAGGTTTCCTAAGCCTGTGGTAACCAATAAATCTCCTCCTAGTGGAGTATGAGCCCTCCAACCTGAGGCAATTTCTTTCAACAGGCTTCTTTAAAAAGAGTTAACCAGTACAAATTGCTTTGTTTTTGAGTGAAACCTGAAAATTAAAAAAAAAAAAAATCTGATATGAAAAGCCAACAGTTTCTTCCTCAAGGCAGTATCGAGCCCCAGCAAAGAGAATCAAGATGCAAACACACCTTTTGTAGCCTGTCATTTCATTGATCCCAGTTATTTTGGGCTTTGTTGGTAGTCATGCACAAAGTCTGTGCCTCTGGCTGTGCTGGGTTTGGTAGGATGGTTGGCTTACATTCTGTGGCTTATTCCTCTGTGCCTAAAGCCTGCATAATACCCATGTTGTTTCTTTCCCTCCACCTGGGTGGTTTAAAAGGGGAAGAGAAGAGATGAGTAGGGAAAGGAATGGAAGAAGCTTAACTTCTTCCTGGCCAAGAACTTGGTTTTAGATTCTGGAGCTGATATAAAGTGATGCCAAAAAGGTGTCTTTTGAATTTAAAACTTCAGTCAACATCCAATGTTATCTCCCCAAAATATAAATGAGGTAAGGCCAGGTCTTTTTTTAATACATGTACTGGCTTTTAATACAATTCTATTCACCATCTATTGTTGGAGACCGACAGAATGTCAGACCCTATTCTACACATTGGGGAAATATCAGTAAACAAAGTAGACAGAAAATTCTGCCTTCCTAAAGTGTATGCACTAGAAAGACAAACAAGAAACATAATCTCCTTGAGAAGGTGACTGGAATGAAGGCTCAGAGGAGGTTGAGGGTGTGACCTTGGGCTATCAGGGAGAAGAAAAAATACCTTGCTCTAGGATGACCTCACCTGAGTTCTGCGTCACCTCATCACATGCATGCTGGTCCTCTTTTACTGCTCTCTAGTCACCCTGGCCATCTCTTCCACTTCAGAGCTTTGTACGCCTATTCCATCAGCTCAGTGTTCTCCTTTCCTGTTTCTTGACCAACTCACCATCCCTCATGTCTCAATCTAAATGCCACCTTCTCAGACAGTCTTTCCTTGGCTCCCTTTGTGACTTGGGGATCTTCCATGCTATTCTTATAGGCCTCTTTCAGATACTCAGTAAATATGGTATGAATGAATAAACTTACCAAATGGGCACAAAAGGGGTGAGCTTTTTGAAGAACAAGAATTCTGACTTGTCCATTTATCCCCAGCGCCTTGGAACCTTCTTGAAAGTATTTAACAAACTTTATCTTCATAAATAACCTTCACAATTGAGGGTGGATAGGATAATCCAGTTATAATCTGCCTAATGTTAAGCATAATAATACTATAAACAAGGTGGAGTAAGGGAGAAGAAGTATTAGATTGTGTCGTGGGGAATGAATGCTCTCCCTGCGTCACTTTTCCAGCAGAGCCATCCTGGAGGCAGTGAAGTAGGTCTTGGTTTCTTTCAGTCCTTGACCTAGATAAGCCCTTTCTTGGACCATTGTCCCCCCACCCCACGAGTAAGGGGTCAGATGGGTCTGTCCTAACTTCATAGGCACCCTGGTTTTCTCAACAGGCGAGTCCTATCCAAGATAGTGTCTTTGCTTCTTTTCTTCAAGTCTGAGATCAACCCATCCTTCAATTTCCTCTGTGCCTCAAATTAATTAAAAATAGTTTTGTCCTAAGGGTTTGTTAATTAAGATGTTATTGCATATCAATGTCCCAATTTTCTGGGATTAATTAAAACATCCTTCGAACTCCCTCCCCCATAACTATTCATACCTTTGGGAATGTCTCCTGATGAGGTTCAAGATGTACTACTCCAAAATATGCTATCTTAGGACTTGAGAAAACCACAGAAGCAGGACGGTCACCCTCACCTTCCCCTCACACTTCTCCCCTGAAGCAGACCATAAAAAAATCTTCATTCCAGAGTGACTACACTATATCTTTTTGAAAGAAATGCCCTCACCTCTGAAGACTCAGGGGCATAGAGAAGAATCTGAACAAACAGGCTAAGTTCCTCTCAGTTTACTACCATTTTATCAGACCCTCTTTGTTCAATCATTTGACATCATCCATCTTAGCATAGAAACATACATGATCCTCTGTTTCTTTTTTCTTTTTTAAAAAATATTTATTTAGTTATAGTTGAGCATACAGTATCTTTATTTATTTTTATGTGGTGATGAGGATTGAACCCAGTGCCTCACACATGCGAGGCAAGCACTCTACCACTAAGCTATAGCCTCAGCCCCGTTTCTTTAAATCTTCATTTCCAAATGCTTTCATGTCATGTAAAACTTACATTAAATAAATTTGAAAGCTTTTCTCTTATTGCACTGTCTCTCGGGATAGGTGTCTCAACCCTGTATCTAGCCATGGGTGAAAAGTTGTTTTTTCTTCCCTACATCTCAAAGCTCAGAGGTATATTCTTAATGCAATTTGCTTAGGACATACAATAAAAATGATTTTATTAATGTAAAGAATCCATTTAATCCCTGCCTCATTTCAAAATGCATTTTAGGTTATTTATATAAATCATGAAATATAATTGAAACAAAAGCAATAAAACAAAGCAAAAAAAAAAAAAGAGCAAGACAGTAAAAGTGAAGCAAGAGACAAAACCACTACACAGAAATTTAACCATAAAGACTTAATCAGTTACTAAAAAGAGACCACAAATCTGACTCAGAGAAATAGACCAGTTACATGATTCATGACAGAGACTCAGGAACCTTGAGAATGTGAAAAAATGTCTCCCATGTAGCCTCAAGATGGACACTGATGTCATGAATAACGTTTAAAGCAAGTGAGTTTCCACCAGCTATTTCTTATGGTATAAAATATCTAAAAGATAAAATATCTAAAAAATATAAAATATCTAAAGGTATAAAATATCTAAAAGAAACAATGGACAACATCCCTCTCTAAATGTTATTTTCTCCAATCGAGCTTTGATAAGCTTCGAGCAGAAGAGATGTCAAGGATGGATCTTCTGGCAGTCACTTTACATGTCGAAACTGTATTTCTGATTAGATGCAGATCTACACCTAAAAGCTTCGCATTCCCTTGTGACCAGGCCCAGTGCATGCTTACGCCTACCCCTGGAAAGAGGTAGGCCAAGGTGTACCTATGGGCAGGTGCCAGATTCCCTTCAGAAAATGGTTCTGTTCGTGTTGGCTCTAATGCCACAACAAATGGACAGCCAGGTCCCCATAGAGCGTGGCCACAGTGTGTGACATAAATAACAACCCTCCCACCAACTTATCACAAATTCCACAGTCAAATATAAATTTAGTTTTCTATTATTGTGTTTTAGTTTTTTTCCTTATATGCCTCACTACCCATTAAATCAGACAATTGAGAATTGACTGTTAAAAATGAAATCAACCTGCAGAGAAAAAACTCATTTTGGATTCATGACTAGACCCTAAGCTGTTGGCTTAGTGTTTAATTTGGCTCCTTCCCAATCCAGACCTGTGTCAGTCACCCCATAGAGCTTCCTCCATCAGCAGGATAATTTTGTATTTTAGAAAATATGTCCACTTGGTGAGCTGTCAAACTGAGTTGTTCTTGAGGTATGCGTTATTCAGAGGGAGAAAATATTTTCAGCACTACTTGAGGTCTGTGTACCTGACGATGCATTAAGAATTCAATCGGGTAATCTTATTGTTTTAGCTGTTGCTTTTACTATTACTCATGCAACATGACTGGGAAAAAAACTAGTGGTGATTTTTCTCCCCCCACAGGGTTTTATGTGTGTGAATTGTTTTTTAAACTTTTAGTTTGGGATGAATGCGCGGAACAATCCACCATCTGGTGTACAAATATTTTTATAGACACGAATCCAAATACCACAAAATCACTGCCATGGCTCAGGTTATGTGAGTCTTTTTCTCAGGCAGACTTTTTATTAAATGCTATTATTCTTGAACTATGAGAATCTCAGCAGGAACATTAAGATTTAGCCTTGAGAAGAAATCTCACCATGTTGAATATTTATATTTAAAAAATATATTTTTAATATAAATTAAAATTTCAAAGGGAAACTAATTTCAAAGGGGAAAAGAAACCAAAGAGAACTTTTTGTTTTTTTGTTAACATATTAAACAGTATACAAACTGAATCAAAGTGACAACTTCTATTACATTCCTGCTGTGTTAAGTGGCTGGTTGAAGAAAGTGAAGTGCTGGTAAACTCTGTGGGAGTCAAGTTTCAGCCCTGTCAGGTGTAATCAGAACCTGGTCTTAAAACAAAGGGGGCCAATCCTCCTCAGTCAGACACCTCAACCCCCAGCCCCAGGCACCAGGAGTTGAAAAGAAGCACCAATTTTGCACGAGCAAAATAAAACTGTATTACAGTGAGCAGGACGATACCTCCCTCTCTTCACACTCTGGGATCCATGTGAAGTGGTCTGCATTTAATATAAGATCCTCCCCTTCCCCATGTTATAATGACAGTTGATTTAATATATATATATATATATATATATATATATATATGGTTTATGGTTGTAGAACTTTAAGTTTCCTCCCTTAATCCAATGTAAAGAAAAGTGGTGATTTTGTGCATTATGATGGGATTCCTAGGTAACCCCATGTCATAAAGACACAGGATGAAGGGAAGTTTTGTTTGTTCGTTTTTTGTTTTTTTGAATGAAAAGAGAGAGCACGTTTGCTCAAAATGTCACGCCAACATTTAAGGCATAGAGAAAATTGCTATTGTTGGTGAATGCTCCCACAGAGAAAATTTGAATTTTTCATTGCTAGATTTTCTTGCAAAGATAAAGAAAAAAAAAATGGGGTCAACAGAACCAAAAGGCTGTTTGGAGAATGTAGAGATCTGTGGGATGCGGGATTGACATATTCTTGAAGCTTCCAGTCACTGTTGGAAAGAATTGAATGTCCATTAAAATAATCACAGACTCCGTGTGTCCATAGTTCTTTATTGGAGAGACTGTCCTAGAACGACTGGCTTTGGCTGCAGCTGCCTTGGGAGGATGGGAGAAATAACACTTCCACCTTTGAGACTGGAGAACTAAGAACCTGGAAATAAAGCTGTGGTGCCAGGGTCATGAGAGAGAGGAGAGTCGGCGGGGGGTGCTGGAGATAGGTCAGAAAGAGCCGAGGAAGTGTAGACAGTGGTGATAAGGTTGTAAAGTAAGGAAATTAAGACCCAGTAGTGTGGGAAAAGAACAATTAGGCAAGACACAGGAGCAGGAAGGAATACAGAATGAATTACAATCAGAGGAAACTCGCCAGCAACAAAAGAGGACGGGCCAGCAGGGTGGGGGCCCCCCAAGGGCAGCCCGAGAAATGAGTAAGGAATGCAGGCTTTCCATGGGGGTGCTGTCAGGCCCTTATTGTTTGGTGGCTGCAGCTCATAATTTAACCCCTTTTTTCCTCAGAGCGTCTGGAGGCAGATATCTTCATTTGTGAAGCTCTTTGAGATGGTTCCATGACTCTTATGAATTCCCTGACAAGAAGGACTGGCTGCCTAATCCCTGGAGGAAAACTACCCCCACTACCCAGGAAAAGAGAAAAGTTTAAGCTTGGGTGGGCTAGCAAAGCAATTCCATCTGAAATGTCAGAACACTTAAAGCACAAGTGTTAGTAAGTGTAGATGGTTTACCAGGAAGAGAGTGCATGAAAATGAAATAAACTTTTAAAGGAAAATCTGTAAAAAAGTGTTTAAAAATAATTTTTGATGAATATCAAGATTACTTAAGGGAATGAAATGTTCTACAACCCTTATATGTACTTAGAATGTTCTTATTTTTTTAAACCAATGCATTTATCACACGTGATTATTGGATAAGAGAAAAAAAAATTATGGTGAGCCCGCAATTAAATTGTTTCTACTTCAGTTCTAAATATCAATAGGCAGAGAGCTAAGAGGAAGCTCTGGCTTAATCGGTCAAGTTGCTGAAATTAGGGAAAAATGAGGAGAACCACAGCAGCCAAATCATTCAAAAGAAAGGGGTGAGGGGATTATAAAGCAGATGAAGATGCTAAATAGGATTAGAAGAAGCAGATACTATTACAAAGGATTGACTGAGGGGACAAAGTGGGTAATAAGGCAACTTAAGGATACTTAAAAATCCTCTGTGTTCAGGAAATGAATTAACTGCTCAGACAAACTAATACGTGAAGAAGCATCACACAGAAGAGAATGACTAAAAGTTATCATGGAAAAAATAGAAGGCTCCTTATATATATAACCATCATACTCAAGAAGATGAAAGAGGGGAGATATTTGAAACAATACTAAGAGGGTGGAAAAGTGAACTGAGACCATCTAAAGTAGATCGTGATGGAAGGAGGGCCTTAGTGGGGGGAAAAAAGCCACAACAATAAAAGATTCTTTAAATACCTAAAAGTGATTGCTGGTGAAGGGGAGGATTCAGGATCTGAAAAGTTAAACCAGGTTTTCTTTTAGTGTAGATTAGTTTAATTAGTTTAATTTTTTGATCTTGCTTTCATGCAGACAATAAAATATATGAAGAATGGTAGCAGTATCAAAGGAATGATAAATGGGAATCCCCTACAACAAATGAAGATGATTCTTAAAAGACAACTCCTAAGTGGGAGGAATGAGTTGCAGAGAGTAGTATCTCCTTCATGCAGCATCTGAGTGGCTCCTTAGAAAGGCAGATACTTGGGGAAAATCAGAGCCTAGTAAATCCAGTGTATTTCAGGAAATGTTTCAGAAGTAAGCAGAAATGGCTTCTTCCCTTGTCACTCAGGAACAATGAAAAATTTAAAGTATAGTTCAAGCAATCAGGGTGAAATTCATTTGAATACCTAAATATATATGAATTCAGCAGATGGATCAATCAAATTTGAAGAAAAGTGACTTCTTGATTAACATCTTTATAAGGTCTTTAGACTTTTAAATTTTGGCCACTACACTAGAATTTATGGAGAAGACTGATAAATAAACATGTATTAGGATCTGCAAAGGGTATTTGTTAACTAACATCATGGAAATAAGGATGATAAGGAGGATTAAACTGCCTTTTCCCTCCCTAAAGTTCTAACATTCTTAAGGAGCTGACATCAGTGTAGACACACAGGTACCCACGAGCTTGGGAATCCAATGACAGAAAAGCTTAAGTAGTGTCCTCCACATAGGCATTGCGCAGGGTATGAGCAAGAGGATATCCATCTCAGGCCTATCTGAAAAGAGAGGTCATCTCAGAAAAGATACACGTGAAGTAATCCTTAATGATTAATATAATCCTTCATGAACATTTTGCTGGGAAGATAGGGCATTTCTTTCTTTTTTTTTTTGCAAATTGGGGATTGAATCCATGGCCTCATGTATGCCAGGCAAACACTCTACCACTGAGCTAAATCCCCAGCCCCAGACAAGGTATTTCTAATATAGGAAGGTCCTCTGAGACAGCCCAGACCAGAAATAGCAAATCAGACTGAGGAATCATGAACAAAGAGAGCATGAATTTGGTAAGAAGCAATGGGAAAGATAAGGTATTCTAGGGGCTGGGGATGTGGCTCAAGCGGTAGCGCACTCGCCTGGCATGCATGCGGCCCGGGTTCGATCCTCAGCACCACATACAAACAAAGATGTTGTGTCCGCCGAAAACTAAAATAAATAAATAAATATTTAAAAAAAAAAAAAAAAGGTATTCTAGAATGGGAGACAGTTTTGAGCCTGGGCTTTGGAGTAAAACAACCTTGGTTTGTCTAACTCCATAGGTAAGGCAATGCAAAGACAGATTGCATCATTTTTTTTTTCATCTCTGTATTTTGGTTTCCTGATCTCAAAATTGGGGTTTTAATAAAGCTACCTTAAGGATCGCTCTGAGTTAAGTGAGCTAGTGTTAATTAATATGCGTATAAGCACTTAGAAAAGTAAAAACCCCAATATTAGTTTTCTCAGTGAATGAAGTATGAGGACAAGAGTGCACACCTTTTCTAAATTCCTGGGTTATATCTGTCTGACTTTCTTAGCTTTTTCAAGCCCCTTTACATTTTCCAAAGTTCTTTCACTCTGAGAGATGGTAGGAAGTTCAATTTCATTCTCCATTTCCTTTTCTCCACTGGAAACAGCCTTGCTTTCTTCTTAGCCTAGCCTCCTCTCCTGTTTCTGAGAGCCTCGTTCCTCTATTCCTTTCTAAGGCTAACATTTATCTCTGGCACTATGGATCCCTGAGGCTCCTGCAGGACACCATTGTTTCCTCGGTGAGTGCATACCTCTTTCCAGGCTGCAGTGACTCCTCCTCCACCGCTCCTTCCCCTCAGTCTCTGGTGGTACTTCCCAGCTTTGTGTTTCTTCCTTCAAAGTCAGAACCACTGACTTTTTTGTCTTCCCCACAAAAACTAAACTCTAATTTTATGAATGGTTTGATGATCACCCAAGAAGAAAGTTCCTCCTCATCTTATTCTTTTCTAGTTTCTTGTGATTCTGATTTGTCTTTGGTGAGAGACACTCTCCTTTTTGATTGCTCTTTAGTTTTTTTTGTGTGTATATGTGTGTGTTGTGTGTGTTGTGTGTGTGTGTGTGTGTGTGTATATATATATATATATATATATATATATATATATATATATATATACTCACATGCACTCTTAAACAGTTTCTGTAAGTATCTTCAAGAATTCTAGACTTAGCCTGCCCAGTTGCTCACACTGTACTTTCTCTTGGTAGCCTCATTAGAGCCCATAATTTATCATTTCTTTGCAGGTCATTCCTTGACTCCCTTCTGAGGTTGGAATTTCCAATTGTCTTTTGAAAAATCTCACATCCTTGCCTTTTCATTCATTTCACATAAGCAAGTATTTGTTGAAAGTCACTGAAACGTGTCTGAAACCACCAAATTATCTTCTTCCATTCCCACTCCCTTTTGCATTTTCCCCTGACATTTCTCTGGATAAATATGTTTCTCACCCCACCTGAATGATGTGGAGGTCCTCAAAGCTTCCTCACCTAGATACCTAATCAGCCAGAGTCAGTGTGGCTATAGACATTGGGTGATCTTTCTCTACTTTTTCTTTCAAGAAGTTAAAAGCTAGGAGTAGAAGTTAATTTTATTTTTCTTTAAAAATCTCCCTAAATAATTTATTTCTTAGGACTGAGTGGAACTCCATAAATATTGTTGAATGACTATAAGCAGAAATCATATATGAAAAGATTGACAGTGATGGTAAGGACCTTATAAAACTCATCAATTCCTTCTTTAGACTCAATTATCAATACCTTTTCTGCATTAATTTTAATATTAGAGCTAAAATCTAAAATTTTATAAGAATGGTACAGAAAAAGTGTAATATTAATTTTAAAGATGGAAGTAGAATTGTTCAGAGAGAGGACTATCCTTTGTTTAGTAAAAGACCTTGGATACAAAAGATGATAAAGTAACTTGTAGGAGAAAAGTAACAAGAATTGAAGGCTAATGGTCAGAAGGGAAGTGAGGAAAAGAGAAAGGGTTGCTCAGGACAGTGAAGTAAGGGGTAAATGTTGTCAAGGACACTCACAAAGACAGCCAGTAAGTGACTAAGAATGACCCAGTGAGCTTTAAGTACAGGAATCTCTAATATTTTGTTTTAAGTTATTTGTTGTGCTGTGCTATAGTTTGATGTAACTCCATTCTATATTAAATTATATTTTCATAAAAAAGAAGTTTCACTTATGTGTTTTTTTCCTAAGCATAAAACAAGTCAGCTTCATGTTCAGGTATACATTTCTGAGCACATCAGATACTCTGTTACCCAAAAGTTTAGATGCATTCTATCAACTAGCCACTTATTCAGTGAGATGTTTAAAAAAGATTCTAGAGTGGATTATAAAGGCAGCTTCAAAAGCCTGTCATATGATAGATATTGAAAAACTGCCAGGTATCTGCTTAGTTGAGAGTATCTGGTCCTATAAAAACTTATGGACTGGGGTCATAGCTCAGTGGTAGAGCGCTTGTCTGGCATGTGTAAGGCCCTGGGTTGGATACCTTGCACTGAGAGAAACAGAACAAAACAAACTTACTGTCCATGGTCTTAGCTTTGAAC
This sequence comes from Marmota flaviventris, assembly GCF_047511675.1. NCBI lineage: Eukaryota > Metazoa > Chordata > Mammalia > Rodentia > Sciuridae > Marmota > Marmota flaviventris. The sequence goes on from NC_092507.1 coordinate 80,420,901, forward strand.
TGCCTTTCTGATTCTCCACCTGTTTCTCTACTGTGAACTAATACGTACGGTTTGATGTCCTTCTGGTCCTGTTCTGTACTTAGGCTGATGTTTACCCCATTTCCTCTCATCTGTGATTGTGACTCCTCTCAATGAAGATTCAGGCCCTCCCCTCTGCAGGGCTGTACTTGCCCATCACAGGTAAACACCCTGGGGCTTAGGTAAACTATGATACCTTTCCACAGGTACTCTACTCCTGTGGGTGGGGCACCTAGCAGGTTTGGCCTTGGAACTGGACAAGAGCTGCCATCATTGTCTTCAAATACTTGGAAGAAGTATTTTTATTATTCTCTAGGCCCCCAGGCATAGCAGGAGAAATAGTGGGACATTAAAGGGAGAGACTGTAGCTTAAAACAAAAATAAAAGGTATGGCAGTCTGAGCTGCTACTGCTGTCATTTCCTTCTAACCAAAAGGCATGGGAAGGGGAGTAGGGGTGCTGGTGGGGGCTGGCTAAGCATCCAGTTTTGCAAAGGTATCATGCATCCTAGAGATCCTTTCCCTAAGGGGTCTACGGGTTCTTTCAGTGCTGATGGTCTCAGATTCTAAACGTTCATAATTCTCTGAGTTCAAAGAAAAAAAAAGTTGAAAGCTTGTCTAGAAGGGACAATTTGAGAACCACTGCAGGGTCACCAGCATGTTGTTGTGGCCAAGAAGGAAATTAAAAATCAAGATGAGAAGTAGGAGAGGTTAAATCCAGGTTGGGCCGGGGTGGGGGTATCCTCAGAAGGGATCTGTTCAAACGCCTATGCTTCCCCTGCCAAATAGAACTGCTTAGACTTAAAGAATGTCAGCAATTTTCATCCTCCCACACAGCTACTCTATAATAATTAGTTTTACTTACTTTTTTTTCACAAGCTATTACTTTAATTATTTTAATTAGATTGTTCATGCCGCTCAAGTTGTTTACAAGCACTTTTCTTTTTATGGCATCTCAATAAACAGGAGAGGGAAACTACTGCGCTGGAGGAAGCCAGGCGGTTTTTACTAGACAGGCCACGGCCAGAGCCTTGTAGCTGCGTCTTCCAGCCTGGTCTGGCTGTCTGGCAAACACATGGCCTCCTGAGGGAGGGTGGGAGTCCCCCGCCCTGGGAAGAGCCTGCATCCCATCTATGTCATCTGTGGTCATTGCCCTTTAGTCAAAGCCAGGAGAGCAAATAACCTGTTTTCCAGATATTCCTCTGACAGCAACCACACAGAGCAAGTGCTAAAGGTTATGGATGGTTAGCGTTTATTAAAATTCCACATATTTGGCATTTCTTAGCTATCTGGTGGACTCCTGGTTCCTCCCCTTACTAATTGTGTGACCTTGAAAAAGTTACTTCTCAAGTTCTCAGTTAACCCATAAATGAAGGTAAAAGCACCAAGCTGGTTATTTTGAGAACAGGTGAGTTCAGGTGGGAGGCACTAGACCTGCCTGGCCCAGGCTCCCTCCTGATTCCTCCCACTCCTGCCTGCCTGCCTTCTTTTCTCCTCCCTCCCTCTTCTCTGTCAAGTTTCTCAGAAATTCGGATGTGACAAAGTTGGGATTCTTTGGTCCAAGCTTTAGGGCTATTTCTTACTTTAATTTTGTTCTTAAACCTATCTTGTATGTAAAGACAAGCATGAGAAAGTGCAATAAATAGAAACAATAATTACAAGGGAATTATCACTATTCAAATGGGCCTATTAGGATGTCTGAAAGACCCCAGGTTTCTTTTCTCTGTGGCTGTTAACAGTTATAGTTATACACTATAACATGTATTTCTCAGCCTGGCTCTTTTGCACCTGTTGGGGGCAGGTTGGCTAGTGGGAAGGTGCAGTGAGGTGCAGCCTCCTTAGGCTCTGCCCTCAGTCCCCAAGGATTAGCCCCAGGATGAGAGACAAACTGGAAAAGAGAGGTTTTGGGAACGAACAGCCCTATAAGTTACTTGATTTTTTTTGGTACCCAGGATTGAACCCAGGGGCACTTAACCAATGAACCACATTCCCAACCCTTTTTTATATTTTATTTAAATATAAGGTCTCACTGAGTTGCTCAGGGCCTCTAAGTTGCTGAGGCTGGCTTTGAACCCAGGTTCCTTCTACTTCAGCTTCCCAAGCCACGCCCTGCCAAATTACTTAATTGTTACTTAATTTTGTCATCTAAAATCACATTTTTGAGTTCTTCTTTGAACAAAGCCCAGGACTCCAGAGAAACCCTGCTTCTAGCAGTGTCTCTCATCTGCTCAGGTATAAACTTGTAATGAGGCAGCTCTCTTCACAGTAATCCCTCAACACAGGGACTCTTTGCAGCACATCCCAAGAACCTCATCCTTTCTATAGAACAGGACTACCAACTCACCACCAGCCAACTGATTAAAAAAAAAAAGAATATATATATATATATATATATTCTCATTTAATTTTTAGATTAATAGAGATAAATTTTCTCTCCAAGATCCTTCATGTGAGCATTAGAACCGAGAAAAAAAATTAATCTATGTTTAAATTGAAACATTTGCACTTGAATTGTATTATTCCAATTAAATATATTAACTGAAGTATTATTTTAGCATAATTTAAATGACCAAAACAAGAACAACATGCTTAGGTTTCCAAAAGGAATCTTTTGGCACCATCTTGTGACTATTTTGGTACAATGCAAGGAACAAGCCCTTCAGCCCCTTAAGATTTCTAAAGGAATCTTCTGGCTCCCTCTTGTGGCACATTTCAGAATTGGGAGGAACTATTGTTTCCAAGGATAACCCCATCTCTTCCACAGGATCTTGAAGCAACCCAGCCAAATAATTGCCATCCTGTGCTGCTAATTAAGGATTAAACATTGCAGGATTTCTCAACTTTGGCACTATTGACATATTGGGCTTGATAATTCTTTGCCGCTTTGAAGGTCCTGTGCATCTCAGGATGTTTAGTAGCGTTCCTGGTCTCTACCCAGTAGATATCAGCAGCATTCCTCCAGTTGGGACCATCAAAAACTCCAGACATAGTCAAATGGCTGGTGGGGTGGGGTGGGGTGTAGGAGAGCAGTGGAGAAGTTTGGGTTGCAAACCAATGAGAAAGGGTACACTCTGAAATGGTTGAGATACAGTGAAAATTAAAGCAGCATGATAGCCCATATAACTTTAATTTTCCTAAAATAGGGGAAAAATAATTAGAAATTTGGCCATTTGCCATTGACTCAGCTATAAGATCAGCCTCCAGAAAAAATGCCACAAAACTCTTATGTTCATGCATCATGCAGCCTAAGAACACAGCATCCACCCTTATGTTGACGTCTATGAAAAGAATCAATCTTGAGTGTGTAAGGTCATTGTAATTGTATTGTATGATCATATCATAAAATGTGACTGCTAGGTTTCCAGAAAATCAGAAAGACTCCCTGAACTTGAGGTTCTCAGTAGGCTCAGGTTTTCAACTTAATCTAACATTCCACCTACTTTTCTCTGCATTCTTCTTCTATAGCTTTTCTCAGTTAACAATTATAATTCCTCCTCATATGTGATTTATATCTCCTCCTTCCAGATATAGCATCTTCTAAAAGTTTCCAAGGATAACCTCATCTCTTCCACCATTAACTAGAATGTCTCAATCTTAATTTAAATATTTCAAAACGTCATCCCTTTGCCCACTGTCACCTTCTGCCCTTTTCCCCTTATCATATTTCATTCATCATTCATTTAATAATCACTTATTATATTTCAGTCATAGTATTATGTACCCAAGATACAAAAAGCATTGAGTTTGCCCCCAAGAAATCCACCTATAGTCTGGGAAGAGAAGACCAAAGAAATGACAAGCATTGTGTTTAGCAAGTGACAGAATGGGGTATCAGTGAAGAGCTGTGGGAGCCTACAATGGGAACTAAATTGGAGAAGGTTTCATAGAGAAACTTATGACTCATCTGGGTTTAAAAGGATGAATAAGAGTTTTCCAGGCAAATAGCATCCCAGGCAGAAAGAATTACAAATGCAAAGACCAGAGCTACCAATGAATCTAGTCTGTGAAGGCTCTTCCTGCTTTCTAGATATTCTTCCCCAAAGTCCTTTCCCACCCTGGGGTCACTTTGAGATACCATGTCAGGGAACTCATTTCTAGCCACACCACGCAGGTTCTATCCCTCTCCCAGTCACCTGCTCCTCATTAGCCAGAACTCCTCAATTCCATCTGTGGAATTGAGAGCTCTCTGGCTCGTCCAACCCTCACCCTTGTCCTAGATCAATTTCTACTCTTCAGACACAATCTACAACTGTTCTAGAATCTGTGAGATCTTCCTGAATGCTCTTGTCCATAGTTTCTCTCTTTGTTGATCTTTCTGACCATAAGCTGCATCTTAGGGATCACAAATCACTTCCTCATGCTCAAGTAGCATCTGGTATTATGGGAGGTGAACTCTGTGACCAGGAAAAAGAGGGGTGGGGGATGTTGATGATACAACCAACAGTGTGGCCACAGCTTGCAGTTAGGCCCTGCGCCCAGAAGACGTGGTTGATCTCCTCACTCCCATCTGCCCTCCTTGCTGTGGCCTCCTAGGACCTGCCGGCTGGGCCCTCACTCCTTTCTGACCCTCCCCTCTCCCTACTCTAGTTCTCTCAGATCCTTCAAGTACACTCCTGCTCAGGCCCTCAGTGCTTACTTAGTGCCCCACCCTGCATTCTTTGCTCTCAGCCCCAAGCTTCTCTCTATCATATTTCTTCCAAATTGCTTCTCAAATGGCACCTTTACTGGGAAGTCTTCCTACAGCCCTCTCGAGGTAGCAGTTCTCATTATTCCCAGTAGCTCTTAGCCTACCTGATGTATTTATGTTTTTGCTTATTTTTCTATTTCCCCTCCATGAGAGCAGAGACCTTGTACACTTTGTTCTCTGCTGTTTTCCCAAGGCCTTGAAGAAGGTCTGGCACACAGTTGTACTCAGTGAACATCTGCTGAATGAATGATGAAACAGTAGTCCCTTTTCCAGTCTCCATAGCAAGGCTGAAATTTCTCAGCCATGGAGCTTGGGGGAGGTGTTCCTACCTCTGGGCACTGGGAGAAAGTGAGAACAGCAGGATTTGATGGCCTGCAAGCCCAGACCTCTTAGCAGCTGTCCATGACTCCAGTAGCTACCTCCCCAGACCAAATCGACAGCACATTTGGTGGCTGGATCTGGGCTAGGAAGGTGGTCTAAATGAGTCCGGTCCTCCTAACGCCTCCTTTGGTTTGGTGGCAAGGGAAAGGGAAGCTCTCCATTCTCTGAGTGGGAATCTGAGTCCTGCTAAGTGTGTAATGGCTATAAGTACAGAAGAAAGTGAACAGAAAAATCCACAGCCTGAGGACCAGGTCAGAAGATGAACCAGGAGTTTCACGGAAAAATAGCCACAGCCCTGATCATGGTAGTTACCTTCTCAACTAATCCTGCTGGATCTTTACAATTTTGAAGTCTTCATTTTGTGAACTAATAGATTCCCTTGATATTTAGGTCAGCTTTATGGAGGTTTTTCTTTTTGCCCAATCTAGACCATCTCACTAATACACTGTCCTTAAAGTACTACTGTGCTCTGGTGATGTTTTAAGGATGTTATCATATTAGAATATTTGCTCATTATTTGAATGAATAAATTCATTATCAAGTATTTTTAGAATACCATTCAAGTTCTTTATAGAGCGAGCAAACTGACAAAAGGATAGAAAACGTTTCGTAACTGAGTGAAAATGATCAGAAATACCTCAAGTTGAGAAAACTCAGAAGCTCCATGACAATGTCTTTATGAAAAATGTTGTTTTACAAATTTGAAGTTGGTGATGTGTTGAGATGTGGATTTAGCTAGGACCTGCTGGAATACATGATTATCTTAATTCTGTTTTTCTTTGTACTAGGGATTGAACCCTGGGGCACTTTACCAGTGAGCTATACCCCTGGATATTTTTATTTTTTTTTTTTAATTTTGAGACAGGGTCTTGCTAAATCATTGAGGCTAGCCTCGAACTTGAGATCCTCCTGCCTTAGCCTCTGAGTTGCTGGGATTACAGGCATGTGCCAACACACCAGCTCTTAATTCTGCTTTAGATCCCAAACCCTTCTCCTGAAATACCAGAGGAAAATAGTTCACAGAGAACAAAGCAAGGCAATGTAGGTAAAACTTGCAACAAGCTCAGGTTTCAACTCCAAACCACCGTGTTTTCTCTCAAAAAGAGGAAAACAGTTTCCTATGATATACTGGCCTGATGGGGCCAGGATCAGGCAGGACAGAAGGTACTCCTCCGTTTTTTCTGCACCAAAGTCCAAACCCTTGACACGGATATTTTAATAGGAAGAAAAGATGCCCACACCGACCCAAATTATTGAGGAAGCACAATGCAGGAATAAAAGATGCATATATTTATCTCTATTCCTACTCTCTCTCTCCTATCAAGCCTTCAGATAACAGCCTTCGTCAACAGTAGAATTAAACCCTATGAGACACCATGAGCCAGAGAAACCTAGTGAAGCTACACAGAAATTTCTGACCCTCACAAACTCTGAGATAATAAAATTTTTTGTTTTTAAGCTATGAAGTTTGCAGGGGGTGGGGATTATAATTTGTTACACAGCAATAGATAACCAACACAAATGGATACACAGAATGCTATTATGTAAATTTAGGTTATTTCCAACTTTTCTCAATTGTAATCTAGTATTAAACAACTTTGTGTGTGTATGTGTGTGTGTGTATGTGTGTATGTATGTATATATATTTTTCCCCCCTTGGGTATTCCTGAAAATAATTATGTAGAAAAAATTATTAGACATGGAACTGTTTATTCCTATTTTGAATTATAATAAATACGGTCAAATTATTCTTCCAAAAGATTATATGCTGTTATACTACCATTATAATATTTCTGAAAGACTGGAGATGTAGCTTGGTGCATGTGCTTAAAATATGTAAGGCCCTGGGTTCAATTCACACACACACACACACACACACACACATACACACACACAGAGTTTCTGAGTGTCTTTTGCGCCATAATCTCACCAATGCCAAGTATTTTATATATATGTATGTATATGTGTGTGTATATATATATATGTATATGTATGTGTGTGTGTGTGTGTATGTATATGTATGTGTGTGTGTGTGTGTGTATATATATATATATATATATATATATATATATACCAGGAATTAAACCCAGGGGTTCTTTACATCCCCTGAGCCACATCCCCAGTCCTGTTTTATATTTTATTTAGAGACAGGGTCTCACTGAGTTCCTTAGGGCCTCGCTAAATTGCTGAAGTGGCTTTAAACTCAGGATCCTCCTGCCTCAGCCTCCTGAGCCACTGGGATTACAAGCTTGGGCCATCATGCCTGGTTTATGGATCTTTATTAATTACCAATTTGAGAGAAAAAAATAGGTGTCATGTATTGTTTACCTCATGCCAAGCACTATCTGGGCTTTCCATGCCTTTCTCATTTGATCTTTACACTAGCATTCTCGGTGTAGATGTATTATTGCTCCATTTTACAGAGGAGAACAAACTTGACCAAGACCATATAATAATCAAGCAGTGGAGCAGGTGTATCAGGCATTCTGACTTCAGACTCTGAGCTTTAATAGTTGGGGAGATTGAGCCCAGTCTCCAGTGGCCAATAGGCCCATTAGTATCTCTTCCTGTGTGATTTGCATATTCAAATTCTTTCCACCTGGACTCTATTCACAGCTCCTCTCTCCACTCTGTCTCTTGCTCTGGCAAGTGTGACCTCTGTGGGCTTCATTAGCATAGCACCTGTGCCCTTTGGCTCCCAGCTGGTTTCAGTATTTAGAAAACAGCAGGAGACTGGAGGTAGGATGGCAGTAAACTCAAAATATTTATTTCCTTGGTTCCCTCCCAAGGAAGTTTCCTCTGACTGGCTAGGTCTCTAGAACAAAGTTCATTACTTCTCTAACCAGATCCTTTCTCTCTGGGCTCCTGTAACTTTCTCTTCCTCCTGTCTTGAAAGTAATAATGGGGCCCCATATGGCCCTAGGTAATTGAACCATCCCATGTAGTTCCCTTAAACCTGTATAAATAGTCCCTTAGTAAATAAAACCTCCTTAGTTCAGCCTATTTGAGGTGTACCATTCACTTTTTTGTTATGTTGTCTTTCTTCGCTGAATTGTAGTCACTCTCTCTATTTATTAGAGTTAACAAATCTTTATTAATTATTTGTTGCTGGAACATTTTCCCCAGCTTATTGCTGGTGAGTTTTGTTTAACATGGATGTTGTATAGGTTTCTTTATATACTCACTCAAGACTCCACCCTAGAAAATGTGGCCTTGATCTTGACAGATATGTGGCAACTCCTCTCCCTCCTCTTTGGGGTAGAGTAAAATGTCTAGCTCTGATCCACTTGTGGCTCAAATGTCAGATTCTCCTTGAACATTCCTCTTTAAGTATTTGGAAAGATTTTGATCTGTGTTCTAGAGTTGTTTGTCAGGAGCTGTTTTTCAGTTTCAAATGATTCTTCCTTGGGCTCCCACTCTGCCACAGACCCCTGGTAATCTCAGAGCTGCTATCTGACTAGAATTATTAGGCATAGGCCACTCCCCTCAAGGAGTCCTTCCACTAAGGACCAGTTGAGGTGTGAGTGTGGGGAAGGCCATACTTTTATATTTTCCCCCCAAATACTGTGTGTACCCAGTGCATTAAATTATTTCATAGGGAGCTCCTCACAGGTGTACCCTCACAGGTGTAATCCTTACAGGTTAGTAAATATAACTTCTATTCTTATATCTTTCTTTTGACCTCTTTCCTATGGATTCCTCTCCCTACATCTTGAAGAGACCTTCTGCCTTTCCACAGGGTAAGTCTTTCTTCCCTCCACAGTGGATCTTCCTTAGAATATTAAAGGTGATATGGGGCTCTATCAAGTGGGGGAGTGATCTGTTGCCTTTTCAAGACCCCCAAAACTGCCTGGGGAGGAGTTCACGACTGCAAACTCTACAAAGAAGTCTGCAATGTGCAGTCCGAATCCAGTCTCCTTGGAGGTATCTCCACTCACATAAACCACAGACCCCATTTCATTTACCTGTCATTGAATATTTTAATGTTGTTCCTTAACCTCATGCTATCAGATCATGTCCCCTCAGGTCATGTAGAATAAGAAATGGGCTCTAAATGGCCACTCTTTTAGCCACACACCCACAGAAGTTTCCCAGTATCTCTTCTGTAAAGATGAATTATGTTTTTAATCAAAGGTCATCCTTGGGGAAAAAGGAGGGAGGTAAGCCTTGGTTACATGCCTTGGAAGAGGAAGGAGAAGGGGACTCATGAGGGAGGCACATTTTACTCCCTTCCCTGAAAGAACAACAGGACCAACAAGTCAGTTTCTAAGTTATTGATAGGCAACAGTAGAATAAGACAATTTGGAAGATATAAGTCCTTGTCCTTAGGATTGTGAGGTTAGAAGAGTGTCATCATATAAAGGATGACAAAGAAAAAGGATTCCTGTCTTTTTAAAAGAAAACTCAGTCTTTCTTTATACCTGGCAGTCTATACCACTTAAAAATATAAGTGTGAAGTCCAAGTTGGACTTAGCTGACTGTTGGGAGGGAAAATGGCCAAGGGAAAGAGGACCTAGATCTGGGAGTGAGTTAAGTCACAGAACAGGCTGTGCCACACGGTTGAAGGAGGAAGCTGTAGTTAGGGCATATTTGTGTGTGTGTGTGTGGGTGGGTGGGTGGGTGTGGTGTTGTGTATATGTTTTCAAAGACAGATGCTGATAATCTGAGCTGGGCTAAAAGACTCATTGAGACTAGAGAGAGGGAAGAAATGTCTTGCTGCCATGATGAGCAACAAAGAGCAAGTCTTCAACCAGGGGAAACCAGATGTGTGTCCAAACTGTGCACATTCTGAAAAAGTAAGGACGGCCATTGTCCTGGATCCTCAGGTACAGAAGCACAGTGGAAAGTCCAAAGGGGGTTGTGTAATCAAAGATTACTAAGAAAGGGCTTAACTATGTGAGGACACTTATCACAGTGTCTGGATAGAGGCAGTGAATTTTTAAAATCATCTTGACTGAGGTACAGTTTATAAACAATAAAAGTTAACTGAGGAAATGAGGAGCTATTGCCTAATGGGTACAGAGTTTCTGTTTGGGATGATGAAAGAGTTCTGGAAATAGGTAATGGTGATGGTTACACAATACTGTTAATATAATTAATGCCACTGAACTATACATTTAGTAATTAAAATGACACTTTTAATGCTCTATGTATGTTACCACAACAAAAAATCACTAACTAATCAAATGCCCCTTAGTAGTCAATCAATCCCTTGGAAAACACCAGATTATTTTTTGTCACTTTAATTTTGCCTTTTCTAGAATTTCATAAAAATATAACCATAAACTGTGTAGTTCTTTTATGTCTGGCTTCATTCACTTAATATAATGCTTTTGAAAGTCATCCCTATTGTGTGAATTAGGCGTTGATTTCTTTTATCTGTACGTGGTATTCCATTGTATGGCTGTACCATGATTTGTTTACCCATTTCCCAAAAGATGTATAGTTCAGCTGTTTGGTTATTGTATATTTTTAATGCCAGTCTGGATTAAATACCAGAGCAAGATCTCACTGTCACCTGAAGATTTGTGCAAGTGTTGGCTGTGTAAGGTTATGAACAAAGGTTCTTAGGAGAGTCCTTTGTGTTCTTATGACTGCTTTACATCTTGAACCATGGCTCCAGATGATCTCCAAATCTTATATTTTTCAGTTTACTGGATCCCAGGTTTTATTCTATGAGTCATGCCCCATGTGGGGAGCTCTATGGCTGGGGATTTATGTTGACAGGTTCCATGAAGACTGTGAGGCAGCAAAGACATTCTCTTTTGTTACTGGTTTTCTAGATGACTCCTATAATAGCTGTAAGAGGTGGGTCGATAGAAATTTTATATCACATACAATATTATATGTATGCCATAATGTAATATATTATATAGAATCTAATATGATTTACTATGAAATATATATCACTTACCTGCATAGCTGATGCTTTTATTCTTCTGTAAGAAAAAAAAATTGCTTAGAAATATTTATTGAGAATTACTATGATTTTTTTCATTTCCTTCCCATTCACAGGCTCCATTAAGTGTCCTCTCCTTGGCTTTGGAACCTCAGGGTGTGTCTTCAGGGTCTACTTGCACAAGTACCTTGCCTTCAGGTACCGGGTTTCAGTTTTACTGACATACCTCACCCTTACTCTCATTTCCCCCTGTACTGTGAGCTTGACATTTCAGACCATGCTTTTTATCCCAGAGAGGCCTGGAATGAGAGGAAAGACAGTTTCCGTTCTGACCCATGGGCTCTAGGCCCTGAAAGGCAAACCTGGCTTCCTGACCCTGCCAATCCTTTGATTCTCTTTAGTTCCCTGGTGAGAAGCTGGCAGTATTTAATGAGTGACTTCTCAGCTTGGGCTCTAGCTGTGCCTTCCAGGGGCCTCAGAATGGATCTGAGCATCCAATGGTCAACATCTAAGACTTTCTCCAAGGTTATTTTTCATCCCCCTGGGTGCCCCCAAGCCCCCTCCCCACTACCACCAAACATGCTCTGGTGGCCCTGAAAAACTCACCCATGCTGGTCTGAGCTGTGACTGCTGTGATACTTAATTAGAAATGCCTTAATTTCCTTTATGCTGGGACCAGGACACACAACATTCCAGACTGGGAAAAAGGATAATGTAAAAATGGTGACTACAGAAGACATCTGTTGTTTTTCTCTTGCTAGTACCACCCTTACTCCCACCTTTATTAAAAACACCTTCATTCTTTAGGGAACTGTTCCTTTCCTATTTCATCCTATGATTCTAGAATAGGAACCAGTCCCAGTATCCTGGTCTCATCCCAAAATCCACACACAAAGCTTGTGACCTAGCCAGGCCATTCAGAGACATTCCCTTTGATTCTTTCCCTCCCCTGCTAGTAAAGGAGATATACGTTATAATCTCAATTGCTAGCAACAGCATCCCTCATAATATGGAGAAGACTAAGAAAATGAAATCTTACATGCTGGGAAATGTCTCTGTTTCTCTTGGGGGTATACATACCCTACTAAATGCAGACTTGGTTCAATTGGCAGTTGAGATCCCTATTCTCTCCTGTCCCAAACATGTGACCCAAATGAGGCCAATCAGATGCCATTCCATGAGAACTTGAGCTATGTGACATAAGACTAAAAGGTTCCCATGAACATTAAGGTCATCTTAACAAGGACATTCAGAGACTATCCGTTGGTCTATAAATCTAAATCCCTCTTCTCTTAAAGATTCAATTGCTCAACTTTTCCTTTATTTCCCTGAACTTTCCTATAATTCTGTAATGTATTTCATATTCTTGGAGAAGAGGTTGACAGTGCTTCCAATGTGACTTCTTGGCCAGTTGGTAAACTTAAAATTTCAGTTCAGTTTAAATAAGCTTATTCTTTGTTTGGAGGAGGGCTGCCTATGGACAGTTAATCCAATCTATCCTGTTTGTCAGGACTGTCAGCCAGGTGGCATTTGTCCATCAGAGGAAATGACTGAGTGACAATTATGAGAATGAGAGTAGGAAAGACATCTAACAGATTTAACAGTGTTAACAGATTTTGTATGTGGGTCTAGGGGAGGTGCAAGATCTGGGACCATCCTGCACTGTTCCTGATGGATTTTCCCATGGGGTTAAGGGATGGGACAGACAATTCATAGTCAGAGTCATCTGGTAGAGAATTGCAGACCCAGCAGCTAATGTAAGGCCCTTTAAACAGTCTGGGAAAGTCTTACCAGCAGCCTTTCTTCATGAGAAAGGATACAGCGGGTGTCTCCAAGACTCTGGGATGGCACTGGAAAAAACAAAGTACCTGTTTTTCCTCTGCTCTCAAAACACAACAACCAATATGAAGTCTTCTCACACCAGATGTGTATGGGGTTTTTCCCATATACCAAGAAAGCCATCAATTCTACTGTAGATACCAGCTGGGTGTCCTCTAATACAATCCAGTCTGACACCAAACACCTGAAGATAATGTCAAATCCCATAAGTTGAGGGTTCAGTCCCCAAGACTACTGTCTCCACTCCCCCAGATGCCAATCACAAACCCCAGGTCAGTTTACCTCTACTTCCAACCAACAAGCTATAAATCGGGGTTCCCATATCTCTCTCTTCAGGTTCAATTAATGTGCCCAAGTGACTCACAGAACTCAGGGAAGCTCTTACTGATTTATTGTGAAGGATATCATAAAGAATTACCAATGAAGAGATTCATAGAGTGAGGTACTGGAGAAGGGGCACAGGAATCACCACATGTTCAGCTGTCTAGAAGCTCTCTAAACCCAGTTCTTCTGAGTTTTATGGCAAATTTACTGCATAGGTATGATTGTAAATGAACTGGGTGAGGTAACCCAACAAGGGCTTTTTACCCTTACCTGGGCAAATCTGTTTAATCTATTAATCAGTAAAAGTGAAAATTTACAGTAGAGAAAAAGTATATGCCTCAAAATAGTCTCAGTTGTTTAGAGAACGCTTGCTACTTGCCAGGCACAGAGGCATATGCCTGAAATCCCAGAAAAGCCTGAGTAACTTAGTGAGTCCATTTCTCAAGATGAAAATTTTAAAAAAACAGGTTAGGGATGTATCTCAGTGGTAGAGCACCCCTGGCAGGTTCTATCTCCAGTACCACAAAAAAGAAGGAGGAATAGGAAGAGGAAGAAGAAAGCAAGCCTAATTGGTCTATATAGCCCTCATTCTTTCGTTTTTTATATGTCTGTCTACATTCCATCTTAGTTGTGATTCTTTATCAATAACTGAAATATCTGAGATTTTTCCATTCTTATAATCTAAGTTGGCCTGCCACAGTTTCTTGGATACTGGCAGAAGGCGCAAGATTCTTGGATCATAGATATAGGAATTTATTTTTCATCACAATCACAATAGTCAGATTGACATTTGTGGTAGTTTCCCAAGTCCTAAATAACACAGTGTATGCACAGGGTATGCAGTGGGCACCTGCATACACAGTGGATTATGTTAGAAGAGAAAAACCTTGAACTTAGGGAACCCAAACCTTTTTTTTTTTTTTTTTTTAGAGAGAGAGAGAGAATTTTTTTAATATTTATTTTTTAGTTTTCGGTGGACACAGCATCTTTATTTTATTTTATGTGGTGCTGAGGATTGAACCCAGCGCCCCATGCCACCTGTCAGGCGAGCGCATTACCACTTGAGCCACATCCCCAGCCCAAACCCAAACCTTTTATGATAGATAGCAAGTAGACAGGCACCTTTGTTCCAAGAGGGAGATACCATCTCTCTGTCCCAGGGTTGTTTCTTATACAAATATTTGAAAGATAGTTGATAACCAGGGTACTCTGTTATTGTGTTTGTGAAATGTACAGAAACATGAGCAATCCATGAAGAATTATCTCTTAACAATGAGTCTTAGCAAATGATTGAGTCATACCTTTCCTCATAAATCTCTTGTGGGACGTTGGTCATTTTCTAACCTAGTTTATCAGAAATTGGAGGTGGAATATTGATTGATAGATGCAACAGAATTAGTAATGATAATGAATGGGAGGAGGGACTTGGATGGAGAGGCAACAGGTATTAGAAGATATATTAGAATGACTTTTTGGTTGTGAATGGCAGAAACCTACTTTTGGCCAGCTAACATTAGTAAAACATGTAGGTTCTATTTAGGGATCTCCCATAATTGTAACCAACATTTTCTTTTCATGAGCATGATATATTCCCTGGGGACTATGTTTCTTTTTATGGAACCCAGGTATTGACCCTCCTGCCTTCTGAAAATTCAGTGACTTGCAACTTAGCAGTGGTCATAAGAAATCTTCATATATTTAAGGAAGCACCACTGGAAGTTGTGCTATATATATCAGAACTATAGATATCTCTCTAAAGGGAAACTACCCTTAATTATTTGGGAGATATTCAGAGAGAGACAACCGCCTCATTTTTATTTATGAGCTCCTTGTATGTAGTTATTCCATGCCAGGAATTATCCAATTAAAAAAATGATACAAAATTAGTGCCTGACTTTAGTTGAAGTGATCAATACTACTACATCATCCTTGGAAGACATCCAGGTTGGCCTCAACTCACTGATCAGTGTTGTACCAGATATAATAGCTCTAGATTTACATTTTAAGGGCCAAAACAGAGCTTGTGCTATCACTGATATATCTTGCTGGGCCTGGATTAATATCTCAGACCAAGTGGAAAGGTCAGTACAGAAACTTAAGGAGAAAGCCACCTGATTCTCTAAAATACACTCTGATGATTTATGGGATTTATGAAATTATCTTTTGTTCGGTACCTGGCTCTGGGATCCTGAGAAGTACAATTGAGATCTACATTGCAGGTTGGCCTTATTCTACTAGTTGGAGTCCTATTGATAACAGCTTAAAATTAATGCTGCATGAGAGAAATTGGATAGATTTGGTCATGGCCTCTATTGGTCAGATTAATCAGAGTGGCCAATGGAGTGTCATACTCATTGGCAATTTCATCAGGATTCAAGGCAGCGTAGATAGAAATGCTTGTGATTTAATATAATAAAGATAGTGTTCACTTCTGGAACAAAGAACAAGCAGGCTTACATTCCATTATAAAATACTGGGGTTCTCTAAGCTTGCGATTCCTCCCCTGTGATGGAATCCATTATACATGCAGATGTCATGTAGCTCTTTTTGCACGGTCCTGAGGGTATTGCGGCTTAGAAAATCACAAAAGCTCATACTTTGGCAATCTGATATTGCTGTCAGTAATAAAGTCCTTTACCTTTGCTGCAAGAGTCTCAAGTCTTCTGTTAGAATCCATGAAACTAGTAGCCCAGCTTGTTAGCTTGGAAGTACAGTAAAATCTCAGATCCCTCATAGCTCTTCACGTCATTTAAGAACTCATCATCTTACCCATAATGTTCTTAATTGGGTAAAGCTTTTCACCAAATGAGCTTAGTGTAATTCTGTCTCTTCCCATCCAAACAGGATTTGTGAGGGACTTGGCTGACATTCGATGTACTTCACAGCTCCCTCCCCTTCAGTGGGTTTGGCCAGGTTCTTTAAACAGTCTTTTTGTAGGAGTTGGGAGTGGGGGCGGGGGAGGGTGTGGAATGACCTTAGTGGGTCTCTCCAGGCTCTGCCTCTTGTACTTTCTTGTGTCAATTTATCTTATCCTGCAGCAGGTTCTTGGTCTTTGTCCACCCTAGTTGTAGTGAACAACTATTGGTTGATTATCCAGTATCCATTCTCTACCATGCCTCACCTTCTTCTAGATGAGTTCCTAATGGAACCCAAACATCATTCAAACATTTATTTACTTCCAAACATCCAGAGGAAGCTGACCCACCTCCAGCCTCAGAGGCAGATGAAATGAATTGGTCTAAGAGTAACGCACTTATTCCCTTTGTCAAAAGACTAATTCTGGCCACTGGGATTTTAGAAATTTGAAGATGAACTTCTCTGAAATGTTACTTTTTTCTCTTAAAAGACCACAGAGAGAAATATATCCTATTTCTAGATGTGATGTTTGGAGCTTCTGCAGACATCTTATTACTAGCCTGAAAATGAAGCCACATTCAGGACCACAGAACAGATACAAGATGACAGTTCTGTGCTGCTTACTTCATCAACTGTAGTGACCTCTCTACCTCTGGGCTTCCCATTAAGAGAGAGGATGTATTTCTTTAATGTTTTAGTCTGTTTGATTAGGGCGTTTGGTTACTTGTTAAATATTGAGCTCAGTTCTGGGAACCCTTTTAGAACTTTAAATTAATTCATGTATTTAAAGATGATGATAATGACGATGATGATGATGATGATGATGATTTCGGCATTGAGAATTGAACCCAGAACCATGCTAAGCATGTGCTCTGCCACTGAGCCACACCCACATGCCCTTCATACTTATGGCTTAGAACAATCTTACAGGTCTATTATTTTCTTCATTTGCATATAAGGAAATTCAGGTATAGGAGCCTAAATATCTTGCTAGGTCACTCAGCTAGTTAAGTGATAGAGCTAAGATTCAAACTCAGGTCTATCTTAGAATCTGCAGAATTACCACACTCCATTACTTCACACTAGGCTGCTGTTGGTAGCCTAAAGCATTCCAACTAGACACTAACTATATTTCTTAAGGTGACTCAGGCTGCAACAAGGAGAATTAGGCTTTGGATCCTCTTAGTCCCCAAAGTCTATGCCTGCAATCCAGCTTCACTCCCCCATGTTCACCTGCAAGGCGCACTACTTGCCCAGAAGAGGAGGTTAGACATTAATATCCAATTTCATGTCCAATTTGAACACTAGAAAGACATCCAAAAGTTAATATGTGAGCTATTATTTCAAATTCTATGTATTTTAAGCATATTGATATGATAAATATCCCTATTCAAAGGGCATCTATCATGTAGACCAAATTCTACCTTTAAAGAGAGACCCTTTGCTGGGTGCAGGGGCAAACACCTATAATCCCAGTAGCTTGGGAGGCTGAGGCAGGAGGATCATGAGTTCAAAGCCAGTCTCAGCAAAAGCAAGGAGCTAAGCAACTCAGTGAGACCCTGTCTGTAAATAAAATACAAAATAGGGCTGGGGATGTAGCTCAGTGGTCGAGTGCCCCTGAGTTCAATTTCCAGTAACCATTACCCTCCCCCCCAAAAAAAAAGAGAGACCCTTTGATTTTAAGATCTAGCTGGTGGCAACTGGGAGCTTTTACGTTTGTCCTTTTGCCATTGAGGAAATAAGAAAGCAGCTCTTCAAGCTTATCTCTGGGACTTTATATAACACACATGCACAGACACGCGCACATGCACACACACACACACACACATAATTAAAGAAAACTTCTGCCCTTAGTATATTATCATATATTCTTCCCCTGATAATCAACAGTTATTCCAACATTATATGAGGAGTGGAAAGAAATAATTGCCAAACTGGATCAACAAATTTACCTCTGCTTCCTCTGCCTTGTGTCCTGGGAAGTCCCTTCCTCTCTCCTTATTGAGAGTTCTTATTTGCTGATCCCATTCTGCCCAACCTGTGGTTGGGAGAAAAATCTGGACTTTGCAAAGGAAAGGATCTTCCCTGCTAATTGTCCTGACCTCTACCCTCATCATTCCTATCAACAGATTGTCAAACATTTCCAGAATTATTAAAAGAGTAATCAAAACATCTAGGGGAAAGGTGAAAGGCATTTGAGAACTGGGCCAGAGGTTATCAGTGGGTGGCTCTGTTTGATGAAGTCAGGAGAGGACTATTGCTTCATTTGGGGCAGCATTCCTTTAATGCTGATATGTTTGAGGTCACCTCCTAAGAAACAAGAATAGAAATGACATTGAGTAATTAATTTCCAGAGTTTTCTGAACCAGATGGATGAAATGGAGATGGAAAGACTTAACATTTGTGAGATTCCAAAATGTCATAGGACCTTTCTAGACATAAACATGAAAGATTTGTTTTGTAGGTTTTTCCCCCCTAAATCTTTTGTATAAATATCTGGAGCTTTCCTCCACCTGACCCCAGCACTAGGAATTGAACTCAGGAATACCCAACCACTAAGCTATCTCCCCATCCCTTTTTATTTTATTCTGAAACAGGGTCATGAGGTTGCCCAAACTGACCTCCAAACTAATGATCCTCCTGCCTCGGTCTCCTGAGTATCTGGAATTATTGGCACATGCCACTGTGCCCAGCTTGAAGCTTCCTTTTAAATAATTCTGAAATGAAGCAAATGGCCCAAACTTATCTGAATTTAGAGCTCAATAAAGTATAAAATCTCTTTTCTAAATCCCTGGGCTTTGAAGATAAAGGTTAGAACTGCAAGAGGTCTTTATATAGGTAGCTAAAGAAGAGGCTGCTCAAAGAGGGTTGGGATTTTTTCTTTGTGTGCATGCTGGAAAAAATTATCCATATATTTTACATTTTACAAATTCAGATATTCTGTTGGGGGTGGAATATAGAGAAAAGTGATAACAGGGATGAGGAAAAAAATGGGAGAAATTACAGTTATGAAAGGCTATAAGAAAGAATTCTCACACTTCTTTTCTCTCTGAGAGTTCTGGTTTCTTTTCTTTTGGGCACTGCTGGATATCAAACTCAGGGCCTGGCTCATGCTAGGCAAGCACTCTACCATGGAAGTATACTTCCAGCCACCTTTTGGCTTCTTAATGGAATAGTTCAATACCAAGGAGATGATTGAGGTGATGTGTTTGTATTTTGGAAATAAAATACTAATCCTTATTTATGAATAACAAGTATTTGGTTAGTTATTCTTATAATAGAAATGCTGTTAATATGGTATACTATGTGATCTAATGCAGTGTAGTAAAAGATTGTTATTTTTTTCGATTTTAAAGGCAACGTGTTTACTGTAGAGAATTTTAAAAAACATTTCCTTCATTAGAACAATACATATTTTTGAGCTCTTGCTAAATGTAGGCACTGGGAATGTAATACTAAACAAAACAAGACTTGGTTTCTGTCCTCACAGAATTCAAGATTGAATATAAAACACCCAGAAGACACTTATTTATTCATTCAACAAATATTTATATTTGTTTTATAGTAAAGTAAAAATTGCCTCTAATTCTAGAACTTGAAGTTCATTGTTATATTTTGATAAACAGGCAAATAGACAGTAGGTAGGAAAATGAGACAGGAAAGAGAGAGAAAAACTGCATCTGGGATACTCCCTGAACAAACCAATTGTTGAGTGAGTATAATTCCATAAACTCAAAGTGAAAATACACTGTATCACCTTGATTTTTCCAAGAAATTGCCCAAGTTGTCATCTTTTGGATAAGCAGGAAGCCCAGTATCTTCCCCTGAGGATTCTCTCTCTTGCTGAGAAATCCTAGAAGCCAGGTGCTCAAGGGAGGGTGAAGGCCGTTCCCTCCTGAGGCACCAAATGGTTGCCCCCTCCCAGTATCCTCCAGCATGGAGCAAAGTCTGCATGATCCCGCAGTCGATCTTTGTTCACCACTGACCTGATGCCCCACTGACCCAGGTCAGTTCTTCCAGAGAGCAGATCCCATGCCCTCAGAGCTAAGGGTGGTTGTTTGCCCCTCTCCTGAGCTCCACTGTTTGTAGCATATAGGACACTTTCTAGGGCATAGGTCAGCCCCAGCAGACCTGCCACACCTGAGCCCAGACCCTCTTACCTTCCTAAGATCCACCTACAACAATTTTGTCCACACACAGTGAGAAACACATTTACTCAACCCAACACACACACTCACTTGAACTTGAAACAAAAATTTTATAAAACCTACCCTTTCTATATATGACTCACATTGCTATATTTCTTCTCTATATTTTATTTAAGCAAAAAAAATACTTGGTTGTGAGCCATTAATGATTCAAGGTGCACAGTTTGAAAAACACTGATCTAAACTTTGGCCCAGTTTTCCAGTCCAAATCTCAAAGTTGGCGGGGCATGATGGTACATGCCTATAATCCCAGGTCCTCAGGAGGCTGAAGCAGGCAGATTGCAAGTTTGAGGACAGGCCTGGCAAGTTTGAGGGGCCTTGTCTGAAAATAAAAAATAAAAAGGGCTGGGGATGTAACTTAGCTGTAGAGCACCCCTGGGTTCAATCCATGGTTCCAAAAACAGACAAACAAGACACTCAAAGTCACAAAAGGTACAATTATGCCCCACTTCCTTGGACAACAGAGGTAAAGGTGAGCTCTTTTCAGGTGGCTTCCCTTAGACATACACCCCCACCCCACTCCCTGGGGCCCTGGGGGGACTCCATATCCATGTAGAGAAAGCCACTTCAGTGATTTAAAGTGATTGACTCTTCAGCAAGTTCCCACCTCTACCTTTGTAAAGGGATTTAAGGTGCTAATACCCCCTCTTCCAGATAGTGAGAGTCCACTTTTATTGGTTGCAAATGATTTTCTGGCACAAGTTGCTGGTGAAGAGAAAGAAAACAACAACAACAAATGAACAAAAATAACAACAAACAAAAATCTTTTCTAACCTCAACAATAATAACTGATAGTCAGGTACTATTTTAAAAAATTTTAAAGAACTGGGGGTTGTATTTCAGTGGTAGAGCATTTGCCTAGCATTCAAGGGGCCCTGGGTTAGATCCTCAGCATCATAAAACAAATACATACATATATATATATATTTGTTGCCCCCCAGTATCTTCCAGGGTATGGGATCTTAGGAAGGTAAGAGGGTTCACGCTCAAGTGTGGCAGGTCTGCTGGTGCTGACCTATGCCCTAGAAAGTGTCCTATATGCAAAAACAGTGAAGCTCAGGAGAGGAGCAAACAACCACCCTTGGCTCTGAGGGCATGGGATCTGCTCTCTGGAAGAACTGAGTAAACCGCACACTGACCTGGGTCAGTGGGGCATCAGGTCAGTGGTGAATAAAGATTGACTGTGGGATCATGCAGATCTTGCTTCATGCTGGAGGATACTAGGGGGCCATATATATATTTAGGGTATAGTGACTGAATGGGAACACAAGGTTGGCTTGTTTCTCAACCCAGGTGCTGGTTATCTGGGAGAGTTAAGTATGCAAAAGTTCAGTATATACAAATCCTCAAAATAACTCTATGAATCTAAATGCCAATCAAGGATTGAATGGATAAATACACATAGAATATTCACACAACAGACTACTGTGCAGTAAGGTAAGGGAACAATTTCTAATTATCTGCAACTGATGAATCTTAGAACATGATGTTAAGAAAATAACCCTAGATAGCACAGAGTTCATGATTTATTGACATTAGGTACAAATTAGAAAGAGCTAATCTATGCTATCAGACATCACAATGGTAGTTACTCTGGGTTGTAGTGACGAAAAGGAAGTGACAAGAAAGATCTCTGGAGCCAGGAAATGTCTCCTGATCAAGGTGCTAGTTACACGGGTGTATTCAACTTGTTCAGGATAGCTGAAATACTGCAAGGGCTTTAAGAGAAAATGATTATTACTCCTTCCATTTGCAGATGGGGACTCAGGCTCAGAAACACTGGTGACTTCGTCAAGGTTGCACATTTCTTAAGTGACAGAGCTGTGATGGGTCCAGGCTATGTGCCTCCAGGGCCCAGGAGCATGATCACTCTCAGGTGATGTTGGCTTGGGAATTATGGTTCCCACAGGACTCAACAATGGAACTTCCAATCAGGCTTTCAAATAGCCTATAACAGAGTTGTGGCCAGTTTCCCTGCATCTGTCTGCTAGATTCAGTCTTTAATGGAAATGTTTCATGGATTTTAATGTTTGAAAGTGAGAAATAAATTACATGGAAAGACTACATATAAATAGCCAGTGTTCACACAACATTAAAAAAAAAACTTGATATACATGAACCAGCATAGGAACACATTAATTGAAAATGCAAGCCAATTTTAGTCATGTATACTTCAGAGGTTGAGGCCAGAGTATCACTTGAGCTCAGGAGTTTGAGCCTGAGCAACACAGAAAGACCCCATCTCAAAACAACAACAACCACCAAAAAACAAACAAACAAACAAACAAACTCACAAATACTCATAAAATATAATGAAACATGAAACATTGTTATATTTAAAAAATTAATAAACTTTATTTTTCAAAGCAGAAACATTAAGTGGTAATACAGAGTTTAATACACCCTTAGTTTTAATATGCATCCCCAGCTTCTTTTATTAACATCTTGCATTAGTGTTGTACATTTGTTATAATCAATGAATCAATATTGCTACATTATTATCACTTAAAGTCTATAGTTTACATTAGGGTTCATTGTGCTGTACAATCAATAGGTTTTTGACAAATGTGTTTCCATGGTTGAAATCATACAGTATTTTAGCCTTTTCGCATTGTCTTTTCCACTAAGAAATATACATTTAAGTTTCTTCTGTGTCTTTTCCTGGCTCAAAAGTTTACTTCTGCCCCTGCCCTATACTAAGTATTGAACCCAGTGGTACTTTACTGCTAAGCTATATCCCCACACTTTTCATTTTTGAGACAGTATCTTGTTAAGTTGCTCAGGCTGGCCTTGAACTTGCCATCATTCTGTGCTGAGAGCCATAGCCAAGTAGGAATGACGCATGGCATTTTTGGGTTGAAAGGTGACCCTGCTCAGGGATTAGGGTGGCTCCGGGTTTAGGGTGGATCCTGCTGGAATAGGGTGGCTCCAGGTTTAGGGCGGATCCTGCTGGGATTAGGGCATATCCTGCTGCCTCAGGCGCCTGCTCCTTGAGTTCCCATGGAGTTCTCGCGGGGTTCTGAGAGAATTGGCGCACGAAGCCTGATGTAGGCAGTGTATTCCCAGGTAGTGTGTGTAGAGTGCCGGTGAGAGTTCGGGAATAAAGAGTTGCTGTTTGAATCTACAAGGCTTTGTGGTGGCTCAGTTATTTTGTGCCCAGCCAGACTGCGGCATTTGGCGGCCCGTATGGGGAACGCCTGAAGCTTGGAGGTAAGTGAAATTGCTCGCCCTTGAAGGAGAGCGAAAGAATGGGTGACCAATTCAAAAAACAATGTGTTCTTGTTTTGATTTATTTTGTTTTTATTTCAAGTTGCCTGTTCCTAGAACTTTCTCAGGCAAACTGGGGAAAATGGTTGACTCAAGGTTTGAAGTTGTTCGCCCCCGAGGAAGAGAAATTGTTAGAGGAAGGAGGCACCCCAGTAAGACCAAGAACAGTTAGGACATATGTTGATACAATACAAAAATGTAGTCCATGGCTTTTTAAAGACAAGTTATTAAGTATATCAATGGGACCATCATGGTATCCTGCAGAAGGATTTTTCTTCAACAAGAAAGAGATGGCTAGTTCTGTTTACTACATTTGTCTAAGATCTTGGTTTTTACAGACATCTGATTAATTTGCAAAGCTAAAGTGAAAATAGCAACCACTAAATATAAAATCAAGTACTCTTTACTTATGAAGTTACATAAGGTAATATATTTAAACATTATGTGTGTTTTCATAAATTGGTAAATGAAAAGAAACAAAAGTTTAATATTGCTTTGTGTCTGTGTCTTTGCTGAAACAAGGTTACTAAGAGTTAAGATTCTATCATGTGTAATTTATATACAAAGAGTATAAGAAGTTTCAGTTGAGTTTCAATTACAGTATCATAGTACCATAAAAAACACGAAAGTATTTCATCTTATTAAAGTGGAGTAATTTGTCTAAATTCAAAAATTTTATAAGGGTCGTTTCAGAATGTGAATTTATAAAAAGGGTTAACAGCTAAAAAAGAGATATAAAAAGATTCAAGATGTGGAAATATGTTTTAATATGAAAGCTGAAGAAAAAAGAAATGTTTTTAGATGAGATAATCTTTGTGTGATAAAGTAAAAAGTTGTAAAATGTCTAAGTAAGTTGCAAAAGGCTTTAGAAGTTAAATTAAAGGTCGTTAAGATGCCTTCATGGTGGAGGAAAGCATTCTTTGCCATTCGAAGCCTAGTTAATCTTAAAAGCATTCCTTACAAAAATTTTAAAAAACATGAAAATGGGAAGATAATAGGATAAAAGATATTTGGATAAAGAAGATTAAAAATTTGAAGTGGAAAACTTTAAAGACAGAAGTACAGAAAGGTAAAAAAAAAGATAGAGAAGATGTAGGAAGATAGAAAAGATGTAGGAAGATAGAGAAGACAAGAATTTTAAACCCATAAAATAGGAAGAAAAAAAAAACTAGGAGGAAAAAAAGCAACTAAGGGTAAATATAAAAACCTTAGAAGAAAACTAGAAGAAACAAGATAAAAAATGGTTAAAAGTGTCAAATAAAGGTATTTCAGATAAAAAATACAAAAAGCTAAGACAACTATTAGATACACACATTCAAGATAGAAAAAGGTAGAAGAGAGAAGTTTAAAGTCAAATATTGGATAAAATAGAAGAACAAGGAGATTATTAGTAATTTTTTCAAAAAGCCCATCAACTTTAATTTCTAGTGGTGCAGATATTAGAAGTCTCAGATGAAGATGTTAAAATTTACAGACAAGAGCCAATTTAGAAAACGTTAAACTAGAAGGAAATTGGTTTAAAACCACATCAAAAATTTAAAAAGACTAAAGTAATTCTAAAAACTAAGGCAAAATGCTTTTGGAAGACTTAAATTTAAAAGGATCTTTAAATTTCCAAAGGATGCATATAGGATATTTTGGAACATCATCCCTGAAGAAAAATCAGCTAATGTTTTACTTAACAGGAATCCCATACAATCCACAGGGACAAAGCATAGTTGAAAGAGCTCATCAAACTATTAAAATGTACTTATTAAAGCAAAAAGAGGGAATTGGGAAGGGGTATATATCCCCCAAAGATAAACTTAAAATAACCCTTTTTACTCTAAACTTTTTAAATTTGGATTCATCAGGACTTAGTGCTGCAGAAAGGCATATGTATCCAAAAAATGTACATAAGCCTAAGGTACTTTGGAAGGATATTCTAACAGGACAATGGAAAGGTCCTGACCCAGTGATTGTCTGGAGTCAAGGTTCTGTTTGTGTGTTTCCACAGGGAGAACAGCAGCCGATTTGGATTCCAGAGAGACTAACCAAAGCGATTTCTACAGACCAAAAAGAAGATGATTTGACTCAAATGCATAACAGCTGATATCCAGAGCTCCAGCTTGACTATTCTTACATCTGCGACAGTGATTAACCAGGATGCTTTTTTCAATATCTATTTTATTATTGCCTTTTCCCACATCATAAAGTTCTATTTTATTTTTTGAGCTCATACAAACCTAGGTTAATGTTTTTATGATCAGTTTTATTTTTTGATTGTGGAGTTTTTAAACATTGCAATGGAGATTTCACCTGTGTAAGCTACAAGGCCTTTACTATTGTCTTATGTGTTGTATGTTATGTGTGCACACTTGTGTTTTGTGTTGTATGTCTGTATGTGCGTATGTCCATATATCATATATGAGGAGCGCTCATGAAAAATGGATCTGAATTTTTTTATTCACATGATTTTAATGGTTTAATTTAAATTGGGTAAACAGCTGTTGAGGATTGTTTTAATATGTGTACAAATAAGGAGGTTAACAGATCTGTTTGTTTACTTTCACCTTTCCTTTTCATTATATTTAATAATTCTGTTCAGGATAATGTAAATTGTTCAGAAAATTGTTTTCTTAGTACCTGTTGGAATGTTACATAATATCTTTTTAGCATCATTGCCAGAATTCTTATCTTCATCCCAGTGCCGGTGAAGACAAGATAAAACCAAACTACAGCTTCTATGATAGCTATCACAGTAAACTGTATAAACTAATGCATCAATGAATAATAACTCAACAAGTAATGCTCAATCAAGGAGTTGATCTACTTTGGGAGGAAATGGACATATTGATAGATTCCTCCGCTTTGAACTGCTTGCAGAACTTGCCTGGACTATGTGTCACTTGTATGCATTGTGAACTATCTGTTGGTGCAGCGAATTGTGGTAGTGCTGGCCTATCTTTGCTGATGGTGTCACGGTGATACAATTTTTCCAAAGGAGCCGTCAATTGGCTTGGTGTCATGGCATTTCTGTATCCTCCTCTCTTCTGCTAGTGATGGTCTAAAATTTGGGGGCCAACAGAGGTGAGGCAAAGAACCTCACCCCCCCACTGGTGCATAGGCCTATCCACAAGTATGGTTGTATGCTGGGCCGGTAGTCAGTGACGGGTATGATCCAATTGCAGTGGTACCAACCTAAGACAGGAGGCTGACGCCTAGAGGTCAGCTCATCCGATGACGGGTAAGGACCATATGTTGAATTGGACAACCTAACAGGCACGGTCCCTAAGCCACATTGCTTGTTGTTTATTTAAACAGAAGGGGGGAGATGCTGAAAGCCATAGCCAAGTAGGAATGACGCATGGCAATTTTGGGTTGAAAGGTGACCCTGCTCAGGGATTAGGATGGCTCCGGGTTTAGGGTGTATCCTGCTGGAATAGGGCAGCTCCAGGTTTAGGGCGGATCCTGCTGGGATTAGAGCATATCCTGCTGCCTCAGGCGCCCGCTCCTTGAGTTCCCGTGGAGTTCTCGCGGGGTTCTGAGAGAATTGGCGCACGAAGCCTGATGTAGGCAGTGTATTCCCAGGTAGTATGTGTAGAGTGCCGGTGAGAGTTTGGGAATAAAGAGTTGCTGTTTGAATCTACAAGGTTTTGTGGTGGCTCTGTTATTTTGTGCCCAGCCAGACTGGTGCAATTCTGCCTCATTCTTCCCAGTACCAGGGATTCTAAGCATGGGCCACGGCATCCAGTTTCCACCTTAAAAAAAAAAAAAGACTTTAGTTCAGCATGGTGCCACATCAGCTACTGGGAAGGCTGAGGAAGGATTTCAAGTTTGAGACTAGGCTGGGCAACTTAGAGAAAATGTGTGTCAAAATTTTTAAAAGGACTGGGGAAGTAGCTCAATGGTAGAGGGCTTTCCTATCATCCTTTAGGCCCTGACTTCTATCCCTAATACTGCAATTAAATAAATAAACAAATCAATAGTAAAAAAAAAAAAAAAAACAACAACAAAAAAAAACCTCAAGCATAAAGAAACATCATGAAAGATACACATAATTCATACAGAAAGTGGTGTAAAATAAATAATAAATGCAGATGAAGAAAACAATTACTCAATTTTAAGTAGAAACTGAAGTGAATTTGGGGTAGATTCTTTTGTGTACTATCAATTAATTCACTCAATGAAAAAATCTTGAACACCTATTATTTATCAGGAACAATGGTGATAGGAAGTTAAAATTGCATACTCATCTACATTTATCTTAGAATTAAATTTTAATTTAAAAATACATACAAGTTGTGGTAATAGCAGGCAGACCTGTAGCATTTTGTGTTGTCACTAGTTTTTATTATGGGCATTCTGGTAGCTGAGTATTAGGGTCTTTCTGTTTTTGAGTGCAGTGTTCTACAAAGCTCTTTATATTTTTGTTGACTGATGGCATTGAGTTCTTCTATATCATTGAGGATATTCTGTCTAGTTCTTGTATCATTTTCAACATCAAGAAAGGGATGTTGATGTTTCCACCATAATTGTATATTTGTCTATTTCTTCTTTCAGTTCTACTGTGTTAGTTTCAGATGTTTTGCAGAAGCATGTCTTTTTTTTAATGAACTGACTGTGAAAAGATGCTTTGTTAAAATATAGGCATGAACTTTGTCCCATGGTGACAAGCTTAAACAACTGTGTCAGGCACTGCAGGTACAAAGGGCAGTTCTTGCTTCACTTGACAAATCATTACTCATTGGACACCTCTCGGTATCGCTATTTTTTGATGGAAACTGAAATGTGTGTCATTCTGGAAGTCTTCAAGTTCTCCAATGTTGTCTGTTGACATTACTATTTTAATATTCTCAATTAGAGCTCTTAAGAATGAGTTTTTAAATGTGAACTGATTTACTTAGCTCTTATAATTTAAAAAACAAAAGCTATTTCAATAATATCTATCATATGTTGTCATTGCTTTATATTATATAACTCTCCCTATAATACCTCCCCTATTTCCACATAAGAATATTGTCATGTGGAAAAAGATATAATCCTCAAATGTGACTGCCCTTCAAACAGTGACTTTCCTTCCTTTACACAATTATAATGCAATCATTTATTTATTTATTTTGACTGGGGTTTGGGCTCAGGGGCGCTTTACCACTGAGCTACATCCCCAGCCCTTTTTATTTTTTATTTTGAGACAGGATCTCGCTAATTTGCTGAGAGTCTTACTAAGTTGCCCAGGCTGGCCTCAAACTTGTGATCCTGCCTCAGTCTCCTGAGTTGCTGGGATCATAGGCATACGCACAACTATGGCCTGCTACAGTAAATGTTGTTGCTGTTGTTTTTAAATTTAATTTTTTTATTTGAAAAATATTCAGTTCATGTGTTAGGAAAAATAAGATCTAATAATATTTTCCATCTCTGATATGTTGTTGTTTTTTAATACAAATATGTATGTACAATGTGCTATCCTCATGACTTCTTTACTTTCCCATGTATTATAACATTTTTTTTCTTTTTAGGAATTAAGTTTAAACTTATTGAAGTAAGAAGAAAGTTCTGGATATTAGAAATCGAGGGCCTTGGTATTTAAATGGAGGGGTTCCTCCTTAATCTTCCTTTAAAGAACCCCTCTCAGTAGGAGCCTGACTCAGGAATAGGAACAGAAAACCCTCTCCCAAACCCCTCTCCTACATGGTGCAGGTCCTCCCAGCCCATTATTCCAACTGTGCTGCCATAGTCCAAGCCTCTCAGCCTCAGCCAGTTCTGCCAACCTTCTCTGATGCTGACACAGGGACTACCATGGGACCTCTTCACTGAGAGGTAGCTAAGACTCAAAGTGGCAACCTTTGTCCAAGAGAGAACAGGAACCTATGAATCAATGCTTCCCTCTTTCTTCCCTTGAGTGGAGAGTTTTGAGGCTTATTTCATAATGATTGTTGAAAGATTTTTGAAAGTTACTGGTCACTGTGGGAGTACCAACTCAAACGGGTAATGCTTTCTTGGATTGGTTTTCTCTCCTTCCCTTTTCACTCTCATTCCATATTCCCAGACATTGTATTCCTACATCAACTACTCCCACACAGCCCTTGTCTCAGATTCTACTCAGACAACAATCTTCTACCTTCACTTCCCTTTAGCCCTATTATAGAGTGGTTATTTATTTGGTGGTAGTGATAATATTGCAGATCTTACTAAATCTCTTTCTTCTGTCAAAGTAATCCCAACTATTTTTTTTCTTCCAATCAATTCACCCTGATCTTAGCAAGTCTTCCAATAAATCACCATTCACAATCATTGTTCATTTCTTTTGCTTTTCTCTGTGCTGTTCTTCAAACTGAAGAGCCCCCCACAGATGGAATCAGTAACACAAAAGAGGTCTGAGTAATGCCTGGCATAGTGTTTTTGCCTTTGCAGGGACATTATGCATGGAAATCCACATATATCTTAACTATCAGGACACAAGTAATTAGAGTTGATGGGCTGTGTGGAGACAGCACAGGGAGCAGCAGGCCTTCAGGGACCACACAGTAGGGCTCCCCTTTGCTAACCCTAATCAGCTACTCTCCTCTTGATAGCTCCACTTGGGGTCTATCTGCTTATGCAACTAACCTGTCTTCTTTCTTCCCTCTTTTTTTCTTCCTCCCTCCCTTCTTCCTCTCTTTCTCCTTTCTTCCTACTTAACACTCCCTTATTTCTTTCCTCTCTACTGTTAAATTTCCTTTAATAAGAAAATTTGCAGCACAGCTTTTAAGTAACATTGTCAGATTTTGTTTTCAAGACATCTATGTAAACTCCTTATAATAAGACTTTAAATGCAATGATAAGAAATGGTTATAAGCAGCATTGGGCGGGGGGGAACCTACACTACAGAGCAGAGTTTGGTAAACAGTTTAATTCACTGTAATAAGATAGTTCACACCTTTAAAAAATTATTCACTTATTTGTATTTTTAAATTGACACATAATAATCATACCTGTTTATGGGGCATGGTGTGATCATTTGATACATATATACAATGAAGAATAATCAAATTAGGGTAATTAGCATGTCCATCTCTTTAAATATTTATCATTTCTCTGTATCAGAGCCTTCAAATTCTTCTCGTTTTGTTCTTTATTAAATATATAATACATTGTTGTGAACTGTAGTTACTCTATGGTGCTGTAGAATGCTAGAACTTGTTTCTTCTACCCAACTGTTCTTTCCCTCCATGTCTCCTCTGTTTTATTTATAGCATCTGCTTGCTCATATTTTCTATTTTATGACAATAACTTGGGTTTGTGCTGAGTCCTCAAGGCCTCCACTTGAACTCCTTCCTTTTTGCCCCAACAGTTACTATATCACAGCTGCTGCCCATGCAGCCCTTTGGCTTCCACTTCTGCCAGGCTCACAATCTTAGTTCACTATTTCCCAATTAGATTCCAAAGAGAGGTTGGGCGGAGCAGAGGAGGAAGGAGGAAGGGAGAGGCAGGTAAAGGGGATGCGTTTTTATGGGTCATTTCATCTTTTGTGCCAAGTCATGTCATAGGCTGCCCATCAGCCCCAAAATAAGCTCCCCAATAAAACTCAAGCTGTTTTATTTATAATCCTGATTTTGACCCCCAAAGGATTTATAAAATATAAAAAGTTATTTGGGGCATACCATGGCATTTTTTATTATGAAAAATTGTTTGGTTTATAATTTTAACCATTTTTATTTTATTATTTTTTGTTTTGGTACCAGGAATTGAACCCAGGGGTGCTTAACCACTGAGTCACATCCCCAGCCCTTTTTATTTTTTTTATTTAAGACATGATCTCACTAGATTGCTTAAGGGCCTAGCTAAGTTGCTGAGGCTGTCTCTGAACTTGCAATCCTCTTGCCTTAGCCCCACCCCCACCCCCACCACCCCCCGCCCCACCTCCCTACAGCTGCTGAGATTAAAGGCACCACCACATCCAGTGGATTTTAATCATTTTTAAAAGTACAGCTTAATGACTATAAGTTCAGTCCCAGTATAGTGCAGTCTTGATCAGTATCCATCTTTAGGATTCTTTCATCGTCCCAATCTGAAATATTGTATTTGCTAATCAAAAACTCCCTACGACTCCCATCTGGTAGTGTTTTGCCTGCTTTTTCTGAGTTTACCATATTCTGCAGATAGCATTAGTCAGATATCAACCTTCTTCTGATACAGTTGCTGAGTGTTCTCAGTTGAGTAGCTAGATCATGGGAATTCAGTGAAACCACACCAGCTGTGTTGGATTGGGATGTGGGTTTCTCATTAGGTAGGTATATATTTCTTTCATGCAAAAATACCCAAGGTGAAGAATCATGGGTTGAGAAAGAAAAGGGCAATAAACAAGCATTATGATGTATATTTTTCCAAATAAAGATACTGAAGTCCAAAAAATGTCAATAATTTGCGACTTGTCATACTAGAAGAGTGGTTATGTCCAAATGAGGGTGTTGTCTTCATTTCAGGCAGTCCCTGTCTTTTGGTTCCATGCCATTCATTAACAAGACCATGTTTTCAAGTCTTGGATGGCTATGCTAAGATGTGAGGGACTTGAGATAATAAAAGACAGAAGTTTTGCTTTTAGGGAGCTCATTGTCTTGGAGCTTCAGAGAGCTATCATTAGAGAGTACTAGTGGCTCTAAGCAACTTATCAATTGTTCTTGACTTCTACTCAGACCTCAGCAGAAAGAATAACACTGGGAGGTAAAGAAGTGAAAAGATGGATGTGATTAGCTGGTGTTGGTCAACAATGCATGAAATGTGAAGTGAGGAAACAGGGGCAGCCTGTAATCCACACCACTTAAAGGGAAATGATGTTTCTTTAAATAGGGCTTCGAGGACATTTAAAATGTCATTTGATTAAATAGTTAAATGTATTGATGAGTTTTAGGGGAAGGTGTGTGTTCACCTTCAAAACTCTTTTGATTTGCCATGCCCAGTGGCTGATTTTTAAGGAAATACAGTCCTGACCAGTCGGTTCCCTGCCAAGCAAATTGTGTGGAAGAGCTTGGGAAATTGCCTTTTTATCTTTTAAGCAGATGTTTTCCGCATGAATGCCAGGCGAGCGCGCTACCGCTTGAGCCACATCCCAGCCCTAAGCAGATGTTTTGCTTGGAATATGATCTCCATTGCAGAAAATGGCTGGCCCTACAGGCCCTTAGACAATTCTTTCTCTCAAAGCAAGTTTTGACCCCACTTTCTGATAGCTTGGTTCTTGTAGTCCACAGTCTATTTACATTTTTTGTGTCCCTTAATGCTCAGAGATAGAGCCACAGCTTCTGTGAAGAGCTCCTATCCCAATCTAACCTGTGGGGGATCTCATCTAGTTTCCTATAGCTCTCACTTAAAGACGTAGGGATAGCAGAGAACAATGGTTAAGACTTCAGGCTCCCTTACATGGATTCAAATTCAACTTACTGGGTCAATTCATTAATCTATCTCAGCCTTAGATTCTTCATCTGACAATGGGGATAATAGTAACCTCACAGATTAATTTTTGTAGAAGTGCTTTGAAAAACCCAAATATCCATCAAAGATAAATGGATAAGCAAAATTGCATGTATAGATGGCATTTTGTTTATTCATTCATCCATTGATGAATTCCTCTTTCCTTTTTTTCTTTTCTTCTTCTTCTTTTTCATTTGTGTCACTGGAGATCAAACTGAGGGCTTCGTTCATGCTAAGACAACTGCTCTACTACTGAGCTATATCCCGAATCCTTAAAAAGGAATTCTGGACACATAGATAAACCTTGAAGGCATTGTGTTAAATGAAATAAGCCAGACATAAAAAGATACATAATCTATGATTCCACTTATGTATCTAGAATAGTCAAATGCATAGAGACAGAAAGTAGAACAGAAGCTAGCAGAGGTGAAGGGAAGCAGGAAACTGGAAATTATTGTTACATGGGTACAGAGATTCAGACCAGGATGAAAAAAAAATTCTAGAGCTGGATGGTAGTCATGGTTGCACAACAATGTGAATGTAGCACTGCTAAATTCTACACTTAAAAATGGTAAGTTTTATGCTATGCATTTTTTACCACAATAAGAAAAATATTTATTATAAAGTGCTTGGAACAAGGTTTGATACACAGTAAATTACCCGTAAGTGTTATTTGTTGTATCTCTTGCTTTATTGCCTAATATTGTTCTTTAATTCTTGCATTAAAAAATATTTTTTGTAGATGTAGATAGACAAGAATTCCTTTATTTTATTTTATGTGGTGTTAAGGATTGAACCCAGCACATGCTAGGCAAGTGCTCTGCCACTGAGGTACAGCCCCACCCGCTAACTCTTGCATTTTTATTCAGCATTTTATTTGATGTCATCTCTCCAACTTCAAGGCAAGGATCATATCATAATTTGACTTGTCCTTCTCTGACCTACCAATGTACCTTGCATTAAGTTGGACCCTGTAAATCATTGACTGATTAGTGCAGTTTCCAAATAACCTGTTTAATAACAACATGACTTGGCTTTTACTGCAATGAAGTAGATCTGTTTTCTCTGAAAAAGACTGTTAAGGTGATTAAGGATTTAGAGTCAAACAGACCTGGGTTTGAATTTCAGTTGCCATTTATTAGCTGTGTGCCTTCAGGGAAGTAGACTCAGTCTGTTCAGCTTCTATTTACCTGTAATTAGGATTAAATAAATACCTAATTTTTGCACAGTTATATAATGATTAAAATAAAATACTGGGGGCTGGGGATGTGGCTCAAGCGGTAGCACGCTCGCCTGGCATGCATGCGGCCCGGGTTCGATCCTCAGCACCACATACAAAGAAAGATGTTGTGTCCACTGAAAACTAAAAAATAAATATTAAAAAATTCTCTCTCTCTGTCTGTCTTTATCACTCTCTCTTTAAAAAAAATAATAATAAAATAAAATAATGCATGTTGAGAACATGGTCCATCCTGGGGACTCCCTAAATGGTAGTAATGTAAACATTTTTTTTTATCCTAAGCAACACTGCCCCCTTGGCTTCATCACTCTGATAGTTTCTAAAACTGGGATTTTGCTTAAAGCAGATATCAATCCTGGCATTACAGCAGATGTTTCTGCAGCAAAGGACAACATCTTGAGATCATAACTGCTCAGGAGGTTCAGGAGATTTATTGTGTTTCCCAGGCCCAGGAGTCCCAGATACACCAGGAAAATTCTTAAAGCCCTGGCGGATGATTTCCGAAGTCAGAGGGGTTCCCAATTGATGCACATGACCACTAATAGATGTGAGTGGCTGCTCAGATCCCTCAGGAGAAGCAGTACTCAGTAAAGTTAGAGCCAAAAGCCTGAGTCTCTCTCCAAAGACCCCAGGAGAAGGACAGAAGAGCTGAGAAACTACTGGCCCATTCAGCTGCGAAAGTCAGGGAACCCCTGAAGACCAGATACACTGCTCAAAGGCTGGACTTCTAAAAAATTGGTAGTCACTGTGGATAACTTTGGTTGCAGCTAGCACTCTACTTCTACAGGAAGTAGAGTGCTAGCTGCGAAGATGAACATGAGAATTGAGTTTTCCTGTAGCAGGAATTAGATCTAGGCAGATTAAATCTTGTATCTTTGCCCCAAAAAACCAAAGGCTAAATGTTCTCTCTGATATTTGGATGCTAACACACAATGAGGAGGGGGAGGGAAGAATAGAAGTTCAGTGGATAGACAAAGGGGAATGAAGGGAAGGGAAGAGGGATAGGAATAGGAAAGACAATAGAATAAATCAGACATAGCTTTCCTATGTTCATATGTGAATATACGACCAGTGAAACTCCATATTATGTACAACCACAAGAATGGGACCCTAATTGGAATAAGTTATACTCCATGTATGTTTAACATGTCAAAATACACTCCACTGTTATATATATCTAAAAAGAACTTTTTTTTCTGTACTATATCCCCAGCCCAAGAACAAATTTTTAAAAAGGAAAAAAAAATCTTGCTATCTCTGAAACATCTCAGTAGGGCATTCTCTTAACCCAGAGAAAAGGCAATTGGTCATATTTAGAAGTGAATGTTACAGAACGCAAGGGATCCTTTTGACATTAGCATTCCAGGAAGTGTAGAAGGGGCCTTGAGCAAATAACATAGTCACATAGTGAAATAAGACCTTTAATTTTTTATTTCAAACCACCTTAGGTGACTCCAAATATAAAGGAGAGAGAGAGAGAGAGAGAGAGAGAGAGAGAGAGAGAGAGAGAGAGAGAGAGAGAGAGAGAGAAAAGAACACACAAGCTAAGAGGGAAGGAGAACTAACATGCCCAGAGAACACCTGTGGAACAGAGAAGAAAGATAGCTGGGAACTGTGAACAGGCTGCTTCACAAAGCCCTTATCACCCAATGGGCAGCCACAATCACCACTCCTCTGTCATTTGTTATTTCTGTAGGTGTCATGCACCTGAAGGCATGAAAGTATTCTGTAATACTAACCAGTGCCTCAAACATGAGTGCTTTCTATTTTCCTGACCATGAAATATGTGTGTGACTAATCTTTCAAGGAATTTCGTACTTCAAAGCCCCTATGTCTAACATATGAATCTGCTGTTAATCATTACCTAGAACCTGAGATTTGTTATCCTAATTTAACTTCAGGAGATGCTTATATATGTCATTAAGGACTTGCCTTGGGCTCTTATATATGGTGGGTACAGAGATACGGTATAGAGCAGGATATCGAATCAAATGTAAAATGTGATCTTAACTGTGAAAAAAGCAGGAAAAATAAACTGGAAGGATATTCACTGAAATGCTTTGAGAGATTATGTTCTTTTCTTCTTCATATTTAATATATATCTAAAGT
Organism: Marmota flaviventris; assembly: GCF_047511675.1. Taxonomy (NCBI): domain Eukaryota; kingdom Metazoa; phylum Chordata; class Mammalia; order Rodentia; family Sciuridae; genus Marmota; species Marmota flaviventris. The sequence goes on from NC_092507.1 coordinate 80,457,153, forward strand.
TTCCAAATTTTTAGAAGTTAACAGATTACTTTTATAATCTCTTTCTCTCTCAATGTACTTTGCATACAATTTTAAAAGAAATCAAGAAATTCCTCAGGGTTGCAGGAGCTGTTTCTCCCTTCTAAGCAAAACCAGCAACTGAATATACCTCTCTCTGGGCTAGTGGTGAGTAGAAGGTCTGTGGGCTTGGCAATGGCCATCTATAACTTAAATGGTGTGGTCTTGAACGCCATGGTCAGCAACAGGCTCTTTAGAAGAAACATGTGATATCAACATAGATTGTTCTAAATTATTTAAATTCATAAGGGAAACAGTAAGTCTAGAGTTTCATAAATGCATTGTTACCTGTTTAAAAGCAAACATTAAATTACTGACAACTTAGGTTTTATTCTTGTCTATTTACATTATTACTTCCAGGGAGAGTATCAATTCAATTCAGCACATATTCACTAAGTACTATTTATAAGGTAGTTTGAAAAAATGCAAAGCAGAAGTAGACGGGGAAATACAAGTACATATGCAATAATATCACAGTTTATTATATACGATTTATTCAGTGAAAGGTAGTTGAAATGTTATAGGATGTTCATAGTCATTTTTATACTTTCAGAATCCTTTGGGTTAATATGAGGATTATAAATAAAAAACAATTTGTGTTTTCTGAGTAGTAAATTTAATATTTGTTGGCAAAAGGAATCCACTGAATCAGTTAAGATTGTCAATGAGCAATATTTATTTTAATTTATTTAATTTTCAGAGTTATGTCTCAGAGAGACTAAATGATTACTTGGGCTGCTATCAGAAGTTTTCTTCCCTCCCTCCCTCCCTCCCTCTCTTCCTTCCTTCCTTCTTCACTTTCGCACCAGGGATTGAACCCAGGGGCCTTAACCACGGAGCCACATCCCGAGCCCTTTTTAATTTTGAGACACGGCTCACTAAGTTACTGGGGCTGGCTTTGAACTTGCGATCCTCCTGCCTCAGCTTCCCAAGTGCTGGAAGAAGTTTAGCTCTTTGCTTTGCTTTTTCTTTTCAGTAGATGTGTTCAGGTAGAGTGTTTACCTTTGGTTCTGTATGTAAGCTTTCCATGTAACACTTATCCTTCTGAGATATGCTTAAATCTCCACTATGCGATTTGAGAACAGTTTGATGCCCTCCCTAGTGCTCTGTCCAGTGACAGGGTAGACAGATGGGGAGTGTATTCTGACTCTCTTACTTGACACACTGTCATCTTGGGGAAATCACTTCACTTCTATGAGCTTCTGTTGAACAACAGGCTTCAGCAGCTTGACGTAACTCATCTATTACTCACTTTAACTTTTGTGGTGATCAGAAGCAATGGTAGTGGTTTCATTGGAACATTTTTTTTTAAAGCACTAACAGTTGGCTGCTCCTATTCCTAGTTCTTAGATCCCTTTGTCCTATCCTATGCTACATCAGGTGGCTCAGAACTTTATTGTCCCATCTCCCTTTCTTGGTCCTCCATCTTCCCTCCTCACCGCTTCCCTTCTTGATAGCCCAACGAACTCCAATCCTTCTGTTATGAAGAAAATTTTACTTTCACAAACACAGTTTGGGTTTACCTTCATAAAATCAAACCTATTATGATACTTAACAAAAGAAAATATTCAAACGCAGGATCAGACATTCATAAAGCATGTTTGTGGAAGAAAATATAGCAACCTTTATTCCACATGGGTGAACTTCATGAAGTGGACATTATTGTGATTATGTAATATTCATTTTTTATAGATAAACTATGATTATGTGAGGGTATCTGCAAAATAATTTGTAAGCTATTTGTTTCAGATACCTTCTAAACTTTTCTAAGAATGTTTTTCATTTTAAAATAATTGTACTTACTATGGATAGATTCCCTGATTAATTAAGCAAATGTTAGCATTTATCTTCTATAAAATTTTCCCCAGTTTTTATGAGAAAAGAATGTGTGGAATGACTTTACCTCTTACATCTGACTATGTTCTTTTGAAAGTCCTGTTTATATTCTGAACCATAATTTGATTTCAGGTATTACTCAATTTACATTTTCTCCTGCGATGACCTAGGTTTTTTAAATTCACCTATTTTCACAGTTATAATCCCATCTTCCATGTGACTTACACACAAATACAATATATATCATACTTATATATAATATACAATAATAAAAATATTATATATATATATATATATATTTCACCTTTGGTCATGTCCTCTAGTGCCTCCTATACATGGCTGCCTTAGGAACATGTTTTCACAGATTCAGTGATATGCTTGTCTTGTTTGCAATCCTCAGGTGGCTTCTATTGCACATGGAATAAAGTTCAAACCTGGCCATGCATTCTCAGCTCTTTAAATCTTTAGCCAACAATATTCCTAGGCTCATTTCCAACTAATTGATTTAACAAATGTTCATTAAGTATTCTGTGTTGTTGCGACCCCTTGCCCGCAAGGAAGACGCAACTCAGGAATCTTCTTTCAGCAGTTTATTCAGGTCCTTGATATTTCTTCTTCTAACTCTCGGATGCCCCTCCCAGCCTTAATAAAGCATCCCAAGCCCCAATGCAAAGCTGCCGCATGGAGCTTTCTCACAGGGTGGTGAAAAATCATGTGCCAACTCTCCTAGATAAGGAGTTGTTTGTCACAGACCACAGTGGAAGCCGGCGCCATCTACTAATGGCGACCATAGTCTGCAGAAACAGCAGAAGCGGCTCACCACAGTTCCCCCTTTTCTGTTTTCTTAAAACAATACAGGCGAGAGTAGAGGTCCTATCCCACTGTGCAGAAGTGGCTGCATAGTATGACTCAGTCCTAAGGAGGGCCCTTCCCTAGATCCGAGGCCATATCAGCCGACGCCCTTTTTCGTGTGGCGGGGCGTGGACGCGTCTAACCCGCATGCAATAGGACATGCTCTCCTTGAGGTCCACGTCAAGGATCACCCAAGTGCAGTGCCTTGCCTCGCATCCTGTATCGTGACGATGGTGGACGAAGGGGGATAGCTGAGGCTGAACTGTGGCTGTTTATAATGACAAACAAGTTGACAGCACCCTGAAAGAAAGGCACGGACTTTAAGACGATAGAAAAGCACTAGTGTGGAAACCCATCTGCGTGCAATGGCAGTAAGACCGGCAGAGTGCAAGGGCTTTCCAACACTAAGAGAATAACAAGGAAAGACATGTCGATCCCAGTGCAATGTTATAATAACTTGGGGTGTAACGACCATGTCAAAGGTTTACTGCTTAAGATGCGCAAGCCAGACTTGAGGTGAGTTGCCATTTTCTAAGGCCGCAAGAGCCTGTACAATCATAGCCTTTTCTTGTGCATGGCGAGTTTTAAGGCGACAGAGAAGCCACAAACAAAGTACAACACCGAAGCAACACATTGCACCAAAAATGCCTACCCCCACCCACTCTTTGAAGAAGGAAAAAGCAGAAAATATCCAATCGGTGAATTGACCCAAAGTCACGGGATCGACACGGGTACTGTTCAAGACAGCTATCTGGGTTAGTTGAGACTGGATCATGTCTTCCGCTGCCATGGACCAATTTCCGGCCAAATATTCGCCAATGATGCAGGAGGCATTCCTGGAATCATTAAATCTGACAGAGGTTATGCATAAATGTGCACGTTGGTCAACACAACCCAAAAGCACCAAGTCGGCCAATTCTTCTACCTGAGCTTGGAGTAAATCTATTCTTTGGTTGGCAGCTAAAATCCCTGACAAAATATGTTGATTAATTGTATTTTGGGATTCAAGTATAGTGGAAGTTTGTTGAACAACTTGATTAATGGTGGCAGCAGTTTGTACTTGACTGGCCATGGCCACTCCGGCCGTAACCGCTGCAGCAGCAGACACTGCCACAGCTGTCACTATAGCTGCCGTAATTCCAAAATCCCTGTGGACTCTAAGTAGCTCAACAATGGGGAATTTATCTGGGTCCGCAGTGACTGGGATTGGGACAAAAGTTGGAATTTTCATAACCACTGCTACAGTCCAAGAACCATTCCAACACTCAGATAAGAGACAGGTAACACTAGAACAATCCAGCATCCCCGACGAGGTATCATTAGCCAAAAGGAGCAAGAATGGGGATTGGACGCAGACCCTTGCAGGGGGCAATGTGGCATTATATAGCAAAGAATTGAATGAAACAGATGTAAGTCTCTTACCTCGTTCACTCTCCCTAACAGTGCCAGAAACATTAGCCAGCCAACTTCTGGCTCCCAGCAATTGAGCCAATGCAGAAATATCGGCTGAGGCCCCCTTCTCATTGGAAATCAGCCATTGAAACCAGGACCAACCTACTCCTGTAGAGGAGTTGGCACTATGGTTAAAGTTATAAACATACCTCTTAAGAGAGGGGGAAAAGGAGAAACCCTTAGCAACTTGAAGTTTCTCCCAAGAATGATCCTGACAAGGCGTAAATGTTGGGGGGAAACCAAGATTAGGGGTACAGTAAGGAGAGACCTTGAAATGAGTGGCATTGTAAGTACTATTAGAAGAAGGAGACACTGGGATTAGCACCTTGGAGATCATAGCCAAGGTAGTTATGTTTAAAGCAGAGCTATTTGCAGGGGTCCCTGAACCTGATTGCTTCCCCGAAACTACTTGGCTCAGTACGGCATTAATAATACTCCCTGAGACCTGATTGGACCGCAATGGGTCCTCCCAGTTAGTCAAATTTTTAGTCTTAAGGCTAATGCAATTAGCGTTTCCAAGGCTGAAACAAAAAACTCCTGTGAGATTAACCTGAGATTGATTAAAAACGCTCTCCATGTCCCCTCTAGGAGAGGCACAGGGAGCAGACATCTCACATGAGGTAGAGAAAAGAGTGGGGAGGACACTAGAACTACCATGAACCGGCATCGGCATTGGCCAAGCCCGTGCCACTGCCCACCACTGCATTGGTGTCGTCTGTGCCATCGGCACCAGCACCAGAACCAGAGCACGTAGCAGAGTGAAGATCCTCATCACGGGATTGCTGTGGTATCTCTTGTTGCTGGTCGGTTGATGTCAAGACTCTTCTTGTCAGGCGTTCAGGGACCCACAACGGCTCCGTGCGATCCTGGGGAAAAACACATACAGATCCTCGTGCCCATGTCAGCACGGGGTCGGGGCCGTTCCATTGGCCCGTAAGAACATCCTTCCACTTAACATAGCCAATCACAGAGGGCTGAGGGGACACATGTCTATCAGCCGCAGAGCGACCATGAATATCCAAATTCAAAAAATTAATGGTAAAGAGAGCTAAGGACAGGCGTTCTTTAGGAGTGTGTTCAGCTCCTATTCCCCCTTTTTGTTTTTGTAAAGTTTCCTTTAAGGTGCGATGAGCACGCTCAACAATGCCTTGTCCTTGAGGATTGTAAGGCAGACCATGAGTAAGTTGCACTCCCATGGTAGAACAAAAGGATGTAAATTGTCTGCCAGTATAAGCAGGTCCATTATCAGTCTTAAGGGATGCAGGAGCACCCCATGCTGCCCATGCTTCTAGGCAATGAGTAATAACATTACGTGCCTTTTCTCCCGACAAAGCAGAGGCATGAATAACTCCAGAGCACGTATCAACAGAAACATGTACATACTTGAGGTTACCAAAGTCAGGTATGTGCGTCACATCCATTTGCCAGACAACCAATGGCTTCAATCCCCGTGGGTTCACTCCATAAGTAGGGGGATGAAGAAATGTGACACAATGGGGACATTGTAATACTATCTGACGAGCATCCGCTCTGGAAATGGAAAAACGCCTGCGCAGCGTTAAAGCATTAACATGGAAATTTTGGTGAAATAATTTAGCCCCCTCTAAGGAGGAAGCCAAGCATATCAACTGGCCTCTAGTGGCTGAGTCCGCACAGGCATTACCCTGTGATAACGGACCAGGAAGAGAGGTGTGAGCCCGGATGTGCATTGGATAAAAAGGAGCAGTGCGGCTACAGATAAGCTGTTGAAGCTGATTAAAGTAAGCAGATACATTATGGGCATTACTAATAGCTCCCACGGCCTCCAGGACTTTGAGTGCTTGTACCACATAAATGTAGTCCGAGATAAGATTAAAAGGAAAAGAACACTGTTTAAAAACCTCAATAACAATTTGCAGTTCAACCCATTGTGGATTTCCAGGAGCAAATTGATGCTGAACAGGGGGAGAATCATTAATTACATAAGCTCCCATTCCAGACTTGGAACCATCAGTGAAAATATTAACAGCCCCCGGAATTGGATTGGGTGAAGTTACCTTAGGGAAAATGATGGGATGTTCTTTAACAAAATGGAGTAATGGATGGGAAGGGTAATGATTATCAATATCCCCTTGAAACGAGCAACATAGAATAGCCCAGTTGTCTAGAGTAGCACACAAAACATTAAGTTGAGTCTTAGTATAGGGTATAATAAGAGAAGAAGGTGATTGTCCGAAAAAATTGAATGCTTTGTTGAATCCCTTTAAGTGCTAACGCTGCAACAGCATCAGGATAGTATTCTAAGGATTTTCCTGGGGATATATGTGGGTGGATCCATAGTAAAGGCCCATCTTGCCACAGTACTCCAGTAGGCTGCCGCATAGTGGCAAGCACACATAACTGGAAAGGTTTATTACTCTGGAGCCTGCATAGAGTAGCATGTTGTATAGCTTCTTCTACTGTTATAAGGGCCGCCCTAGCCTCTTTGGTGAGGCTACAAGGAGAAGCAAGATCTGGATCACCCTTAAGGGTAGCATACAAAGGCTGGAGCACACCATTAGGAATATGTAAATATCCCCTTATCCAATTAATATCTCCCAGCAGTTTTTGAAAATCATTCAGAGTTTGGAGATCCTGAGTTCTTATGGTGATTTTTTGTGGTTTCAATTTGTCATACCCAATTATTGCTCCCAAATACTCAATAGAATTCCCCGTTTGAACCTTTTCAGGTGCGATATGTAGCCCATATTGAGCTAACAGCTTTACTAATTCTTCATAGGCCTCATTAACTGTCTGCTCTAATTTAGCGGCCAATAACACATCATCCATATAATGAATGATCTTGATGGAGGAATACTTATGTCTGAGAGGTGCAAGTGCCTTCCCCACATACATCTGGCACATCGTGGGACTATTAGCCATTCCCTGCGGCAACACTACCCACTCAAACCTTTGATCTGGTTCCTCATGGTTACACGAGGGAAGGGTGAAGGCAAAACGCTGTGAGTCTTTAGGATGCAAAGGAATAGAAAAGAAACAGTCTTTAATGTCAATAGCAATAATATGCCAGCCCTGAGGAACAGAGGAGAGCAGAGGCAGCCCTCTTTGAATGGGCCCCATAAGTTGCATTTGAGCATTAACTGCTCGTAAATCATGCAGTAGGCGCCACCTTCCTGATTTTTTCCTAATAACAAATATGGGAGTATTCCATGGAGAAGTAGAAGGTTGGATGTGACCCAAGTCAAGTTGTTCTTTGACTAAATTATGGGCTGCTGCCAATTTAACTGAGGGAAGAGGCCACTGAGGCACCCAAACAGGCTCCTCGGTGAGCCATGTTATGGGTATTTGAGCCCCAGTGGCCCCTAGGAAAAACCCAGACCAAATCTGTTAAGCTTTTGATGACCTTGCACAGGATGCCTACGCCCCTGTAGATGTTTTCCTAGTCCTAGACCTGGCCTATACCCCATATTTTGCATCATCTGTTGAGACACTGGGGAATAGTCATTACTAAGAGTGAACCCCATGTCTTTCATCAGATCACGACCCCATAAAGAGATAGGTAAATCAAGTACATAAGGCTGAAAGGTGCCATTGTGTCCTTCTGGGTCCTTCCAAGATAGATGTCTGCAGCTGATTTGAGGGGCTTGGGCATATCCCAAACCTCTTAGTGATTGATCTGAGAGCTGCACCGGCCACCCTTTTGACCAGTCCTTTTGTGCAATTATACTACGATCTGCTCCAGTATATAGCAATCCCAAAATTGATTTGCCTTCTATGGTTAAGTTTAAAGTAGGACGGTCATTCATATCTAAAGACAAATAAACAGAATTCCCTCCGGTGACTCCAATCTCATCACTTGTCCTTAAAAAGGAATCAGCAGGAAAGCGGGTATGCAGACTGGGTAGAATTAGCAATTGGGCAATCCGGTCTCCTGGGGAAATAGACACAATGCCCCTTGGAGCCTCCACCATAACCTTTACTGCTCCTACAGTATCAGGGCTAATGACTCCAGGAAAGACATGAAGACCTTGTAAGATAGAGGATGCACGTCCAATTAGCAACCCTACAGTGCCAGGTGGTAAAGGCCCTTTAAACTCGGTTTCCACCAATTGGACTCCCATCTTAGGTGTTAATACGAGCCTGGAGGTGGAACAGAGGTCCAATCCCGCGGCACCTGTAGTGGCTCTCCGCGTCTCATGGGATGGCGTAGAGATGGCCATGTCTCGGGTTCGGGTGTGACATTCTCCACTGCCCCATATATTTGTGGGCCCTGGGGTCGGGGGCCCCTTCGGCCATTTTTTGGCCCAGCTGAAATAGGCTGTCCATTGATGTCCTTCACTGATCTACACTCTTTTGCCCAATGCTTTCCCTTTTTACATTTTGGACATAGCCCCGGTTGACGAAGGCCATTGGAAGGGCCACCGTGAGGGGGTCCAGTAAAATTGTCTTTTTTAGGACATTCACGTCTGAAATGACCGGGCTGACCACAATGGAAGCATGTTCCGGCACCAGGACTGCCCCCTTTTGCCATCCGAAGGACAGCAGCTGCAAGACCTGCGTTAGTTAAAGGTCCTCCAATCTCTCTACACACTTTTATCCATGCTTCTATGCCCTTATTTTTATAAGGAGTGATTGCCGCTTTACATTCCTTGGTGCACTGCTCAAAGACCAATTGTTTGATAAGGGGCATGGCTCTATCAGGATCCCCAAAAATCTTTCCAGCGGCATCCACCATCCTTGCTACAAAATCTGAAAAGGGTTCTGTAGGGCCTTGTAGAATCTTGGCCAAATTACCAGACACCTCTCCTCTATTTGGAAGCGACTTCCATGCCCGAATGCAAATGTTGTTAATTTGATCATATGCCTCAAGAGGAAATCCTGTCTGTTGATTTGCAAATCTACCCTGCCCCAAGAGCATATCCTTGTCCCAATGGGGGTGTCCCGCTGCATGGTTTTGGGCGGCCTGCTCTATTGCGCCCTCTAGCACAAATGCTCTCCAGTCCAAATATTTACCCAGGGAAACACAAGCCCGAACAAGGCTAGCCCAATCAGAGGGAGTCATGCAGTATCTAGACAGACTCTCCACCTGAGTCAGCGTGAAGGCGGCATCCACCCCATAAGTGCGTACAGACTCCGCCAGGGTCTTCACAATTTTAAAATCTAAGGGTTCATGGACTCTTCCCCTGTTGTCATCCTGAAAAACTGGATAAGCAAGACCCATCTCAGCGTGAACAGCCCTCCATGTTTGGGCATGGAAAGCTCTCCCCGAAACGCCCCCACCATACGGCGGTGGATCCGGGGGATCGCTTTTCTTGAGCCCTTGTTTATTTCTGTTCCCTTCTCCTACAGCTAAACTCCCTAGCTGACGAGACAGCCTCCCGAGCTCTTCCTCCTCCTCTTCCTCCTCCTCTGACCCACTTTCGCATGGGGGTGTGCGCAGCGTACTGAGATCTGGATACAATCGTCTCCTCCCCTGTTTCATGCTCCGCACACTCCCATCCTGCTGAGACACCTCACTATCTGCCGTCTCCGATTTCTCCTCATGTAATTGCTCTAAAACCTCCTGTCCTTTAGTAAGTGCTTCCTGACATCTGCCATCTGTAAGGCAACTACGGACCATTTTCCAAAGGGGTATCACCCCACCCTCTAATATGCCCTGCTCAGATGCAAAGTCAAGATCTTTGCCTAATTTATCCCAACTAGGTACAGTAAGGCTGCCCGAAAATGAAAACCACGGTGCAGCGATATCTATCTTCTGTAAAAATCTTTACAAAGTACTATGTTTCACTTCCAGGCCCTTGGAACGTAACAGGCCATCTAGGGCCAGGAGAAGCGGACTTGAAGATGCGGCACCCATGACACAACAACAAAAGAAGCACAAAAAACAAAAGCGAAAGTACACAGTGCAGCTGCAATAAAATGTAAGGCTCTCTCTGTGTTTACAGAGGAGCTGCCCCGCTTTGGTCGCGGATCCCACTTACTAGGGACTAACCCCGCTTTGGTCGCGGATCCCACTTACCTGGGACTAACCGGTGCACCACCCCTGACTGCTGAAAGTTCTGGTTCCCGGGTTTCGGCACCACTTGTCGCGACCCCTTGCCCGCAAGGAAGACGCAACTCAGGAATCTTCTTTCAGCAGTTTATTCAGGTCCTTGATATTTCTTCTTCTAACTCTCGGATGCCCCTCCCAGCATTAATAAAGCATCCCAAGCCCCAATGCAAAGCTGCCGCATGGAGCTTTCTCACAGGGTGGTGAAAAATCATGTGCCAACTCTCCTAGATAAGGAGTTGTTTGTCACAGACCACAGTGGAAGCCGGCGCCATCTACTAATGGCGACCATAGTCTGCAGAAACAGCAGAAGCGGCTCACCACACTGTGTGCCAGGAGTTATGCTACACCTGGAGGCTACAGTGGCGAACAATTGCAGAACACGTTGCGGTCCTCCTTGGTCTGCTGGGCTCATCGAGCTTGGTCTGGAACATGCTTTCTTGCCTTCTGAAGTCTGAGGCCCCAAACCACTCATCACTCCCCAGATATGCTTTATACTTTCCTCTCTCTAGTTTTAACCTCTACCTGGAGTGTTTTTCCTTTTCTGGAGCAGCTGGAGGAGGCTGGACTACTCTGCCTGTGGTCACATGCTCCCAGAGGGCAAAGATGTGTATGCAGTGTTCATTGCAGCTTCCAGCTTGCGTATCTCACTCCCTCGGGCCATCACCCGCAGCAGCAAGTAATTTGGGGATTGGCTGGATGCCTTGGAGTTACCCTTCGCAAAGATGATAGCTGCTTTCTTCTGTTGTTCAGCTTTTCCATTCCAAATTTGGCTTCTGACTCCTGCTGAATCACCTGTGTCTTCCACTGCTTCTGTGAATGCCTTCCTAAGGTCAAAAGTATCAAAGACACATCATCCAGATGAGCCCCAAAGTTGCTCCTGGCTCTGTAAAGTCATTGCTCACCTACATGGAGATCAGCTCTCTTGGGGTGATGAGCTGTCCAGTACCAAGGGTGAGCCACTGATGACTTGAAGATGTCTGTGGTGACAGATGACAGCATATACTCATCATAGTCCTCTTGAGTGCTGGTAAACATAGGAGGAAGCTGGCTAGCAATGACCAGGAGGGGGACACACAATATGATGCTGACAATCTGTAAATCTCTGTTACCAGTGATGACTGACATGTTGTAGTCCTGGATGGTGTATTCTGTACCCAAAGGATGACAAAGTGAGTCCCCTACCCCCGTTGTCCACAATGTCCTGTACTGCATGGAGTTGATCAAAGATGAGAGTTCTGTGCCTAGTATCCACATTATGTAAGGCAGAGTTCACCACACCTCGCAGGTTGGCTAAGGTCAGGAGGAATTTGCCCATAGAACAAACACTTTGACAGTCAGCCATGGTCTCCTCTGCTGGAGCCGCCCATACCAGCTACCAGTCTGACTTCCACAGGAATTCTCCATGGGAATGTTTTTTTTTTTTCCCTCCATAGTCCCTTAGAATACTTCAAAAGGCCAGGCCTAAATCTTGCTTCCTTCAAGAGGTTTCCCAGATTTCCCCAAGTAGGATTAATCTATTTATACTCCAGAGGTCCTCTGTACTTCTGGTACAATTTATCCTGGTACAGAGGAAAGATCATGAACCTCAAAGTTAAAAAGCAACAAGTCCAAAGTCTATTTCTGCCACTTCCTGACTATATAAATTAGAAAAAAATCACATAGTTCTTAAAATATGGTTTTATCTATGTCTCACGGCTATTACATAGATTAAGGCAAATGCATATGGAAAGAATACAATGGCACACAAATCTTTTATATATTCATAGAAATGGCTGATTATTCTTGTTCTGTATGTAGACTGTTATAGGGAAATTATATATAATAGAGCACCATGGCAATGCCACTTTGATTTTTTTTTTAGTTCTATATTCTTGTCATACATTTAATCCCTACTTTGTCCCACTGTTGTATATACTCACATTTAATCATCCCTAGTCCTCTGAAGTATGCATTATCCTCTGTGTTTGATGTTGTTTACTGTCAATCGACATTTAGTTCTACCCTCTTCTGTGTTTTACCTTGTATTAAAGGGATCAGAAGTTTCTGTCTGCCAACAAGACACTTTCAAAATATCTAAAAGAGGGAGGGGATACTGACAACATTCTTCCAGGAGGCATGACTTTGATGGACGTGAAATTTTGCAAGTCAGGCCATATTTTGTGCTCTGCAGATAATGCTCAGTCTTAAGGATTAGAGAAGCTCTGATCTATCTATAAGGGTCTCTGACATTTCCTGTTATTTGAATTGAAGCAGGAGTAATGTGGTAATGTGATGTGAGAGGTGGTCTTCCTGTCTTTTAGTCTTCCTGGGCAAACAATGATTTTGGAAGCATCAAATTCCTTGTACTAAATCTCTTTCTGCTCGAAATACCTAAGGTGGTTTCTGCATGGAACTCTGGTGATATAAATGAGGAAACTAAGGCTGAGGTAAGTAAGTCACTTGCTCCAGGGCACATAATTGAGAATTGGTTGGTCTATTGAATAGCTACACCCACACTGCTCCTCAACTATGTATGTTTCCTAGTCATATTTTTCAAAAATGAAGATACTTATGGAATAAAATTATTTTACTGAAGTTAGAGACACACATGAGGTTTATTTTAAAAACATGATTTCTATGAATTATGTGTAGGCTGTTGGCATATAAAATTTCTTTAAGTTGCAAGTGAAAGAAATCCAATTTAAATAAAAAAAAAAGAAATTTATTGTGATATACACAGAGTTGTATGTTTGTAAGATTTAGATTTAGGGATGATTGATTCAGAGTATTCTGAGACTTTCACTTTATATTTTGCTTTCAAATTTTTCTGGTATTGGCTTCATTCTCTCAGACCAATCTCTTCAAGTCATAGGGGACATGCCTGTGAGTAGCTGAAAACCTACACGCTTACAGTTCTATGAGAAAGGAAGAGTATTTCTTCCAGTAGCTCCAGCTATAGAAAATTTTGCAAGTACTCTGCTTGGTCCATCCTGTGTCCCTGTCTATCCCTTGACCAACTACTGCGGCCAAGGAGACAAATTTACCTAAGAATATGGTATTTTCCATTTAGATCATGTGGCCATAGAAGATGAAGTTCCCCCAAGTAAGTGGAGTGACACCAGGTCACTGAAGAATAATCTTATTGTGGGTTTTCCTTCTTAGGGAAAAAGTAGAATCTAGAAAAAGCAGAATCTCACATGTAGGTAGTCTATTTAAGAAGCATCCAAGGGAGAAGGAATGAGAAGCAAAATAGGAAAGAAAAACCAAAAAGCAGTTATTGATTTGGAAGCCACCATGGGTAGCTGGTGCTCAGTCCTGCCAAGACATTCTGAGGAGCCAATTTATAAAATGCATCTTAAAAATGCTCAGCTGAGACTAGAAAAAAGGGAACATTTATCCAATGTCTTTGAGCCATATTAAGACACACCTTGTTCCATGACTGTTAACTACCTTTCATTTACATTTGTTCATGGGTGGCAAGTGGCTTCTTTCCTATTCCACACCTCATCATTAAAGAGTCCCCAGGGCTGGAAGCAACAATTACAAAATGTGGGCCTGGGTTAAGTGCTAACAGATTATTATTATTTTTTGCAAAGTTGTGCAACCAGAACTGGTTGTTGCTGTAATGCACAGATAAACTGGAGATAATAATATTCACATGTATAAAATGGTCTAATAAATTCCACTCCCTTCATTTCTATTGTCCTTATGGCTGTAGCTGGTCCTGAGACCACCAATGATAATCAGATATTTATCATCTCCCTTCTAGACCCTTCTAGACTTTCTGCATATGCTCTTCCTGGGTATTTAGAGTTTTTTCCATTGCTTATTCATCAGATCCAGTTAGTATAATGTCATTAATGTTTTAGATCTATAGAATTATATACTATGGAATGTTAAGACCACCAACATCCCTGCAGATTATATTGAGACAGAAAGCAAGAGTGTTAATGAAACCCTGCTGTTTATTCTGATATTTTTTACCTCCTTGAATCTCTAGAGTCCTTTCTCAATACTATGCCAAGACAGTTCCAGCATTTCTACCTCATTTGCTGTAGGCCATCATCATGTATAAGCTTCAAAGAGCCATCTAAGCAACATGTTGGATAGGATACAGGAGTTCTTGCCAGGACACTGTGCTGCAAGTCATGGCAGAGTGCTCCATGTCATACCACCCAGGTTTATATCCCTGCCTCCCACCACTATCCCTGATCCAATGTCCTCAAGACACACACACATATGTGTTATCCTGATTTCCCACATGTGCATATGTCTTTCTTTAGCATGTAAGCTACTTCTTCCTTGAACAAGGGCAGTATTTCCCCTTTGGAGCTATGCCGAAATCTGCCCATAGTCACAGTTGGGACATAATCAGCAAAGGCAAATCTTACCTTGAGGCAGGCAAGCATGACTTTGGGAAGAATCTAACTTAGGTGTGATTTTTAAATATGTCCAGGCTTGCGAGGTTACATAGGTCACAAGGTAGAGGACAGCTGTCACTGTGGAGAAAAGTGGTTCCCCTCACTCACTGTACAGTAAGAAGTTGGTTCTGCTCCAATGGACTGACACTGGCACAGGTTTCCTACACTCCTTCCCTCAAGGTTTGTGCTATGGAAAGTTAATAAAGAATATAAAATTAAAAAAAATAAAGTAAATATCTATAATCAAGTATGCTAAATTCTCCACAAAAAAGAAGGAGCCAAGATGTCAGGATTAAAATACATTTTAGAACAGTGTTGATGATGGTCACTCATTTTATTCAGAACTACTGTAGCCTGGAATTATGCACCACATCAGTAATCAAGGAGAAAAAGCCCTGAGAAACAAGAACTTGAATGTATTTTTAAAAATTTTGGTTAAAGAAATGGAAATGGACCTTCCACACTTTCCCTTGCCATTATAGTTAAAGTTGACGTCACCACAACACTCCCTATGATAATTAACCTATGATAATTCCCAACCCTGCAGAGGCAGCAATGGGATTGGGAATGTCTATGCATGTAAACAGGTGAGCAGTTATGAATAAAATTTAGCAAATTTAGAATTCTGTGTCCTTGGTGATTTGTTTGATTGAAGTCTTCTTATTCAAAATCCATTTAAGGAAGAAAAATATTATCTGTGTCATAATTAAAAACAGTCAAGACTGGGGAATTTGCTAAATTTTCTTCCAAACATATTTTCCAATAATTTAGCTGTGCTGTAAGCAATTTTTTAAAAAAACTATTTGGGCTTCTTGTGTTAAGGATGATTATGCTCTCTATGGAAAAGAATCCAGTATTGTAATGCCTCTTGAGCATTTTCCTGAGAGGGAATCAAGCTCTTAGAGTGTGATGTTGGGGTTGGTGTCCTAAAATAGACAGGAATGAAGTAGCTTTAAGTTGTAGAATTTGGAGACAAGTAGAGAGCCAAGGCAGTATCTGGGACAAAGGTGGGTTTAGGAATCAAAGGACAGAACAAAATATTAACAAATACTAAGGGTGTAATCTTGTCTATGAGAAAGAACAGAGTGTGTCAAGGAACCAGTCTGATTGGAAAGAAATGCTTGTTTCTCCTTTGGTTTAAAGGAGACCTGTGAAGGGACCTAGTCAATCCCTGACAGCTGCAAAGGCTGAAGAATTGAGGAACGGCAATCAGCATTTGCCTTGAAATCTTGCCTGCTTTCATAACATACTTTATGTGTGTTTCTCATTATTCATAAATACACAACTTGTTTCCCAATTAATCTACAAGTCTTCCAAAGGGAAGGACCAGGTTACTAATTTTTCATTAAGCAACACAGTGCCTACTGCTGTGTAATCTTCTTACAAAATGTTCTTTTTGAGTAGACGTCTTCCATAGATTATTATCAGAATGTTCAGTTTTGCTTTGTAGATGAAAGTTAACCCTGTTTCTAAGAATTTTAACAGATATTCTGCATTGAAATTAATTTGCGTATTCTCTAACATATAGGGTATGTAAATTCAATCCTTATATGAGCATTAAAATGAACAAGGAGAACAATACTATCTACCTGGAGGATTTTTATCACTATTGAGTAAGGTGAATTCTGATTGGCAAACACTTATTAAACACCTATTATGTGATAGGATCATCTTGCTGGGCACATTAGAAAAATAGAGCATTCTGTATGATACTTCACATTCCATTGCATAGGGATTTAGGACCCTTGTACCTCATGTGACCTAAAGAATTTTAGAGCTCAGAGGGAATACAGAGATCATCTTATCTGGGTACAGTGGCATGTTCTTATAATACCAGCACGCAAAAAGATCACTTGAGTTCAGGAGTTTGAGACCAGCCTAGGCAAAACAACCAGACTCAATCTCAAAAAAAAAAAAAAAAAAAAAAAAAAAAAAAAGATCATCTGGTGAACATTTTTATTTCTCTGATGAGTAAATGAGACCAAGGGAGGTTAAATAAATTGAAAAAAATTATGTAATAGTTTAGCTTTAGAGTCACAATTATAGTCCAGGTCTCCTTGCTCCTTGTCCTTTGGTTTTCTGCCATACTCTGGCACAGCCTGTCCTCTCCTTGATCATAGTTCACAGAAATTGAAAGTAACATTACTTCCATACTTCCTGTTCTAGTCTCAAATGAGATAGCTCTTTATTACTGCTTACCACTTATTTTACATTAAAAATTTAAAAATTGTGCAGTTCTAAAATTCGTTAATATACAGTCACTCGAACGCTTACCTATTTCTTTCACTCTGATCACAGATGCATTTGTCAACATAGATGAAATTTTATGTATTCATCGTTTCATTTAATAAGCCATAAACATATTTACATGTTACTTTTGTCTCATAAATATACTTTAAGCAATCATAGTTTCTGTTTTTTTTTTTTAATTTTAAAGATATTACTTGCTCATGCTAGAAAATCTATAATTCTGTTAAAGCCAAAAATTAGAAGAAAATAGAGCATTTATAGTTCCACCACGTAAATACAATCACTATCTATATCTTGGAATCACTATTATATTATTTTTTTTCTTTTTTTTTTCATTTTTTTATTGGTTGTTAAAAACATTACAAAGCTCTTGACATATCATATTTCATACATTAGATTCAAGTGGGTTATGAACTCCCATTTTTACCCCAAATACAGATTGCAGAATCACATTGGTTACACATCCACATTTTTACATAATGCCATATTAGTGACTGTTGTATTCTGCTGCCT
This sequence comes from Marmota flaviventris, assembly GCF_047511675.1. NCBI lineage: Eukaryota > Metazoa > Chordata > Mammalia > Rodentia > Sciuridae > Marmota > Marmota flaviventris. The sequence continues at coordinate 80,474,544 of NC_092507.1, forward strand.
TTCCTATCCTCTACTATCCCCCCTCCCCTCCCCTCCCATCTTCTCCCTCTACCCCATCTACTGTAATTCATTTCTCTCCTTGTTTATTTTTCCATTCCCCTCACAATCTCTTATATGTAATTTTGTATAACAATGAGGGTCCCCCTCCATTTCCATGCAATTTCCCTTTTCTCTCCCTTTCCCTACCACCTCATGTCTCTGTTTAATGTTAAACTTTTCTTCCTGCTCTTCCTCCCTGCTCTGTTCTTAGTTGCTCTCATTATATCAAAGAAGACATTTGATATTTGTTTTTTAGGGATTGGCTAGCTTCACTAAGCATAATCTGCTCTAATGCCATCCATTTCCCTGCAAATTCCAAGATTTTGTCATTTTTTAGTGCTGCGTAATACTCCATGGTGTATAAATGCCACATTTTTTTTTATCCATTCATCTATTGAAGGGCATCTGGGTTGGTTCCACAGTCTAGCTATTGTGAATTGTGCTGCTATGAACATCAATGTGGCAGTATCCCTGTAGTACGCTCTTTTAAGGTCTTCAGGGAATAGTCCGTGAAGGGCAATAGCTGGGTCAAATGGTGGTTCCATTCCCAGCTTTCCCAGGAATCTCCATACTACTTTCCAAATTGGCCGCACCAATTTGCAGTCCAACCAGCAATGTAGAAGAGTACCCTTTTCCCCACATCCTCGCCAGCACTTGTTGTTGTTTGACTTCATAATGGCTGCCAATCTTACTGGAGTGAGATGGTATCTTAGGGGGGTTTTGATTTGCATTTCTCTGACTGCTAGAGATGGTGAGCATTTTTTCATGTACTTGTTGATTGATTGTATGTCCTCCTCTGAGAAGTGTCTGTTCAGGGCCTTGGCCCATTTGTTGATTGGGTTATTTGTGATCTTATTGTCTAATTTTTTGAGTTCTTTGTATACTCTGGATATTAGGGCTCTATCTGAAGTGTGAGGAGTAAAAATTTGTTCCCATGATGTAGGCTCCCTATTTACCTCTCTTATTGTTTCTCTTGCTGAGAAAAAACTTTTTAGTTTAAGTAAGTCCCATTTGTTGATTCTTGTTATTAACTCTTGTGCTATGGGTGTCCTATTAAGGAATTTGGAGCCCGACCCCACAATATGTAGATTGGAGCCAACTTTTTCTTCTATCAGACGCAGAGTCTCTGATTTGATATCAAGCTCCTTGATCCATTTTGAGTTAACTTTTGTGCATGGCGAGAGAAGGGGATTCAGTTTCATTTTGTTGCATATGGATTTCCAGTTTTCCCAGCACCATTTGTTGAAGACGCTATCCTTCCTCCATTGCATGCTTTTAGCCCCTTTATCAAATATAAGATAGTTGTAACTTTGTGGATTAGTCTCTGTGTCCTCTATTCTGTACCATTGGTCCGCCCGCCTGTTTTGGTACCAGTACCATGCTGTTTTTGTTACTATTGCTCTGTAGTACAGTTTGAAATCTGGTATCGCTATACCTCCAGATTCACACTTTCTGCTTAGAATTGCTTTTGCTATTCTGGGTCTTTTATTTTTCCATATGAATTTCACGATTGCTTTATCTATTTCTACAAGAAATGCCGTTGGGATTTTGATTGGCATTGCATTAAACCTATAGAGAACTTTTGGTAATATCGCCATTTTGATGATGTTAGTTCTGCCTATCCATGAACAGGGTATATTTTTTCATCTTTTAAGATCTTCTTCTACTTCTCTTTTTAGGGTTCTGTAGTTTTCATTATATAAATCTTTCACCTCTTTTGTTAGGTTGATTCCCAAGTATTTTATTTTTTTTGAGGATATTGTGAATGGAGTGTTTTTCCTCATTTCCGTTTCAGAAGTTTTGTCGCTGATATACAGAAATGCCTTTGATTTATGCGTGTTGATTTTATATCCTGCCACGTTGCTGAATTCATTTATTAGTTCTAGTAGTTTCTTTGTAGACCCTTTTGGGTCTTCTAGGTATAGAATCATGTCACCTGCAAATAGTGATAATTTAAGTTCTTCTTTTCCTATTTTTATGCCTTTAATTTCTTTTGTCTGTCTAATTGCTCTGGCCAGTGTTTCAAGAACTATATTGAATAGAAGTGGTGAGAGAGGGCATCCCTGTCTTGTTCCAGTTTTTAGAGGGAATGCCTTCAATTTTTCTCCATTCAGAGTGATGCTAGCCTGAGGCTTAGCATAGATAGCTTTTACAATGTCGAGGTAAGTTCCTGTTATCCCTAGTTTTTCTAGTGTTTGGAACATAAAGGGATGCTGTACTTTGTCGAATGCTTTTTCTGCATCTATTGAGATGATCATATGGTTCTTATCTTTGAGTCTATTGATGTGGTGAATAACATTTATTGATTTCCGTATATTGAACCATCCTTGCATCCCAGGGATGAATCCTACTTGATCATGGTGCACAATTTTTTTGATGTGTTTTTGTATCCTATTCGCCAGAATTTTATTGAGGATTTTTGCATCTAGGTTCATTAGAGATATTGGTCTGTAGTTTTCTTTCTTTGAGGTGTCTTTGTCTGGTTTTGGAATCAGGGTGATGTTGGCCTCATAGAATGAATTTGGAAGAGCTCCCTCTTTTTCTATTTCCTGAAATAACTTGAAAAGTATTGGTATTAATTCTTCTTTAAAGGTTTTTTAAAACTCCGCTGTATACCCATCCAGTCCTGGGCTTTTCTTGGTTGGTAGTCTTTTGATTGCTTCTTCTATTTCATTCATTGATATTGGTCTGTTCAAATTGTGTGTATCCTCCTGACTCAGTCTGGGCAAATCATATAACTTAAGAAATTTATCGATGTCTTCACTATCTTCTATTTTATTGGAATATAGGTTTTCAAAATAATTTCTAATTGTCTTCTGTATTTCTGTAGCATCTGTTGTGATATTGCCTTTTTCATCCCATATGTTAGTAAGTTGAGTTCTCTCTCTTCTTCTCTTCGTTAGCATGGCTAAGGGTCTGTCGATCTTATTTATTTTTTCGAAGAACCAACTTTTAGTTTTGTCAATTTTTTCAATAGTTTCTTTTGTTTCAATTTCGTTGATTTCTGCTCTGATTTTAATTATTTCTTGCCTTCTGCTACATTTGCTGTTGTTTTGCTCTTCCTTTTCCAGGGGTTTGAGATGAAGTGTGAGCTCATTTATTTGTTGGTTTTTCCTTTTTTTGAGGAATGACCTCCAGGCGATGAATTTCCCTCTTAAAACTGCTTTCATTGTGTCCCATAGATTCCAATATGTTGTGTCTGTATTTTCATTTATCTCTACGAATTTTTTGATTTCCTCCTTTATGTCTTCTGTAACCCATTGATCATTCAGTAACATATTGTTCATTTTCCATGTGATGTAGGATTTTTCCTTCCTTCTTTTATCATTGATTTCCAGTTTCATTCCATTATGATCAGATAAAATGCATGGTATTATCTCCACCCCTTTATATTTACTGAGGGTTGCCCTATGGCATAATATATGGTCTATTTTTGAGATGGATCCATGTGCTGCTGAGAAAAAAGTATATCCACTTGATGATGGTTGATATATTCTATATATGTCAGTTAAGTCTAGGTTTTTGATTGTGATATTGAGTTCTATAGTTTCTTTATTCAACTTTTGCTTGGAGGATCTGTCCAATGGTGAGAGAGGTGTGTTGAAGTCACCCATAATTATTGTGTTGTGGTCTATTTGATTCTTGAACTTGAGGAGAATTTGTTTTATGAATGTCGCAGCACCCTTATTTGGTGCATAAATATTGATAATTGTTATGTCGTGTTGGTGAATGGTTCCTTTTAACAGTATATAATGTCCTTCCTTATCCCTTTTGATCAACTTAGTCTTGAAGTCGATTTTATTCGATATGAGGATGGCCACCCCTGCTTGCTTACGAGGACCGTGTGCGTGGTATATTTTTTCCCAACCTTTCACCTTCAGCCTGTGTATGTCTTTTCCAATCAGATGTGTCTCCTGGAAGCAGCATATTGTTGGATTTGTTTTTTTAATCCATGTTACCAGCCTATGTCGCTTTATTGGAGAGTTTAAGCCATTAACATTTAGAGTTACTATTGATATATGGTTTGTACTTCCAGCCATGTTTGATTATTTATCTTTTTTTTTTTAATTTAGTTTGTTTCTCCATGATTAGCTTTTCCCCCACCCTCTGTCTTTACCAAGGTACTTCCCACTGATGGTTTTGGTTATTGTTTTTCATTTCTTCCTCGTGTAGTGTTTTGCTCAAGACGCTTTGCAATGCTGGTTTTCTGGCTGCAAATTCTTTTAGCTTTTGTTTATCATGAAAGATTTTTATTTCATTGTCATACCTGAAGCTTAATTTTGCTGGATACAGAATTCTTGGTTGGCATCCATTGTCTTTCAGTGTTTGAAATACGTCATTCCAGGATCTTCTCGCTTTCAGCGTCTGTGATGAAAAATCCGTTGTTAACCCTATTGGTTTACCCCTGAATGTAATCTGCCTCCTTTCTCTTGTAGCTTTTAATATTTTCTCTTTGTTCTGTATATTTGATATCTTCATAACAATGTGTCTTGGCGTTGGTCTACTGTGATTTTGTGTGCTCGGTGTCCTGTATGCATCGACAATTTGTATATCCGTTTCCTTTTTTATTTCTGGAAAGTTTTCTGTAATTATTTCATTCAGCAGGTTACTCATTCCCTTGGTTTGAATCTCTATACCTTCCTCTATCCCGATGACTCTTAAGTTTGTTTTTTTTATGTTATCCCATATCTCTTGGATGTTTTTCTCGTGATTTTTTACCAGCCTTTCTGAGTTGGCTAGACTCTTTTCAAGATGATATATTTTGTCTTCATTATCTGACATTCTGGCTTCTACTTGCTCCACTCTGTTAGTGATACTCTCATTTGAGTTTTTAATTTGGTTTATAATTTCCTTCACTGCTAGAATTATTGTTTGATTTTTTTTATAATCTCTATCTCCTGATAAAGATGCTTAACTTCTTCTTTTATCTGTTTATGTAATTCATTTTCAATGTGTTCTTTCACTGTTTGAATTTGCTGTCTCGTATCCTCTTTAAGGTTCCATTCCATCTGTCTAAGGTATTCCTTGAGTTCTTTATATGACCATTTTTCTGATGCCTCTAGGTCCTCCTGAATATTTAGGCTGTCCTGCATTGTTTGTACTCCTTTTCTTCCTTGCTTTTTCATGCTGCTCATGTTACTTCTTGTTCTGTTTGACTGCTGAGTTACTGTTTACTCTTATAAATTTATTTGTTCTTGGGAGGAAATATATTAGAAGGGAAGGGAAGAGGTCACTAAAGAGAATGAGAGTAAGCAGGTAGAATTCAAGGAAGGGGGAATAAGAAAATTGAAAAGAAAAGACAAAAGAAAAAATAGCAAATAGAAAAAGAAAAAAATAATAATAATAAAATGAAAATGAAAATGAAAAAAATAATAAAATAAAAAAATTTAGAAAAAAATTTTAAAAAACAGCAACAAGAAAAAAAAAAAAGAAAATGAAAAAAAAAAACCAAATAAAAAAAAAATTTAATAAATGCAGTCTTAGAGTTTGATTAACTTCTCTTCCAATAGGTGAAGCTGTGCCCACTGGGCCAAGCTTCTCCTCTCAATAGGTGGGAACCAATCACTGTGCAGCAGCTCTTCCTCCCAGACTGGGCGGGTCTCCAATCCTGAGTGCCTAGGGCCTTCTCTTGTGTCTAGTCACTTCCCCACTTTTCCTCAAGCCAGGCCCCGCTCACCGGTGATGCTCACCACAATACTGGCTACACGCCAGGTCTGGTGCTCCTGAGAGCCCTGTTTTCATGAACGCCTGGGCACACTCTCCCTGTTTGCCATTCCCTCAGACCCTAAGTTTGTAGAGCTTGGGGCTGAGATACCCCAGCGAATTTGCTTGCCCTCTGGTAGCCACGCCCCCGGTAGCTGGTGCAAGAGACCTCAGTTATCAGCACTGGTGGGAGCGGTAGCCGGGAGTCCCGCGCCGCGAGTCCCGCGCCACTCCTGATTCCCTCAGTCTGGCTGTCGCGCTCACGGGAGAGCTTGGATGGGCCCTTAAGGTTTCCCCGCTGTGTGGAGAGGGATGGCTAGGGGATTACACACCTGTCGCCACTGGTTTCAATGGAGTTATCTCCTCCGTCGCATTATGGTGACGTCAGTTCTCTGCCATAGTGGTATCCCATGAAAATGGTGACAGTTCGTTCCCTTTGCCGGGTGACCAATGCAACGGGTGGGTCCTGACTGTCTCTCCCAAGCCCCGTTTCAAACCTGTGGCCACTGCCTATGAAGGCTCGGTTGGCTTTTACCTCTGTAAGTTCAGAAGGGCCGACCAGTTATTTCAGCGGGGTCGTTAGTGCTGAGTCACGGCAGTTTGGCTGCAAGAAGCAGGCGAACGGGAGCTTGAATGCAGCCAATCCGGGTTCAGTGTGTGTTCTGAGAGGCCCAGACTGTTTGCCCCAGATCCACGTCAGCTCACCATTGCCTAGTGATCCTGAGCAAGCAGCATTTAGACAGTTTACGACTCCCTATGCCCACGCAGCTGAAGAGGTCAGAGACTTGATCTCTCCGCGCCCGTCGCCATGTTGGATCTCTCAAGTTGACATAGTTCTGAATTAAGATAATGTTGGTGTACTACATCCCCTGCTATGTGTAGGTTAACAGCTCCTGATTACCTTTGTTAATAGAAACTGAAAAAAAAATGCATTTTCTTGGTCTATATTGGCATACCAGGTGCCAGACTGCAAATAACATCATCACACTTAGTCTTGTACAAATCCACATTCATTTTTCAAAAATTAGTTTGCTTTTGCCACTGGCAAAAGGACAAGTTAAATGGAAAAATTTGGCTATTGGTAGCTTTTGTTTGGGGGGAGTCTGTTCCCTTAGAGCAGGGGAGAGGAAATGTTCGTGTTGGCAAGGAATGTTCAGGGGATAGAAGGAGTCAAAGTTCTCAACCTTAGCTTTTTGTTTTTTTAAAGAGAGAGAGAGAGAGAGAATTTTTTAATATTTATTTTTTAGTTTTCGGCAGACACAACATCTTTGTTTGTATGTGGTGCTGAGGATCGAACCCGGGCTGCACGCATGCCAGGCGAGCGCGCTACCGCTTGAGCCACATCCCCAGCCCAAAACCTTAGCTTTTTTACTTAAACATCCCCACAATAAATCTTAGGTTCCTACTCCTTCCCTATCAATGCCTTAATAGCACAAGAGACCTAATGGTGCTGTCCTTTTTATTGACATTGGAAACTTGCACCTTTGCAGTCAGGCTCTGGGTTTAATTCTAAAACACATCTGCTCTGTGCCTATAGGATCTAAGGGACTCTTCAAAAATGGATGAATACTTTTGGATTTTCCAAAAATGCCAAGGATTGGGCTTTCAATGCCTTAAATTTGTCCTTTTCTTTATATTTTCTCTCCACGATTATGAAATACAATCATCCCAAACCACACATTCTTTGTACTTTCTGTTGTTGCCTTCGCTACTATATGCCACGGTCATCTTCCAGCAGCTTGCTTTTCATCTGCATTCCATCTCATACTGTAATGCCAGATTCGTGGGACCCCAATAGACCTCCAGGAGCCGAATCTGATGCAATCACACAAGAGTCTTTATTGCAAACTCAAGCCTGGACTCACAACCGTTCCTGACACAGCAGTCCCAGGGAGTGAGTCCTGGTCCTTTGTTCAGTGAGGGTTTATAGGTTTCTTGGGGATACTCTATGTGTCACAATATCACACAGCAAATCATTCCACATCGCCGGAAAATCAAACAACAACTCTTAACATTGATTTGCACATTCACTGGCAGAAACAAGTTGGGTAGGGGTGATTGGTTAGTATAAAAGGGGGGTTCCTTTGAACTGATTGGTTTAAGCCATGAGGGGTGTACATGCTAAACTACATGGTTTCCCAACATGTTATCCATCACCATAAATTACTAGGGGTCATCTGGCATCTCAGGTATTTTCCCTGTCTCATGCTGATTGGTGGTTTCTAGGGGGTTGCTTAGGGCCCTCACCTAGCCTAACTGAGTCAGGGACACCTGGCGCTGCAGATCTCTCTTATTATTTGTAGACAAGCAACTCAGCAGTGTGGGTATGTGCCTAGGAATGCTCTGTGGGTTTTTCCAAGGAAAAAGGTCATGCCCCCTTCCTTGGACAGGCTTTGCCCTGAGGTAGAAGCTGGTTTCTCAAAAATGGAGTCACTTCAGTTTCTCAATACCATGAGTAATTGAGTCCCAATATTCTCCCTAGCAAAAAGGTTGTCCATGTATCCTGTTCCCTGCAGCCAACTCACCCCCTTTTATATGGCTCTATTAGTCAAAGCCTGGCAGGAAAGCAATGGAACACAAAAGAAGTGATCAGAGGAAATTTAATTAAAGCACTATTTACAGATATGTGACAAGATACAGGAAAATTAGAAGAGGTGGTGGAGTGCCACAGAGCTAGCAATAGCAGGGAGGTATTACCATTTCTAAACTGGAAAAAGCAAGAAGGAGGGCTTACTGAAACAACTGGAAGCAATAGTAAAAGAGAGGACTTCCTGGAGGCAGCTGTGGCCTCCTGCCTTAGGAATGAATAACCTATCCCTACCTGAGAAGCAACCTAGGGAATTAGTCCATTAGCCTTTTTCTGTACTCCTATTTTTCAGTCTCTTGCCAGGGCTTGTCATTGGCCCAACTGGAAGCCTGGTTTATGCTGGTGATAAAGGACAAGATCTTAGGGCACAGAGAAGAGAACAAAAAAAAAAAAAAAGAAAGAAAGAAAGAAAGAAAAAGAAAACGGATCTGAAAAAAGCAAATAAAGACTATGCATTCTAGTTAATCCCCCTATTCTCTCTATCCTCTCTGTCAGTATCCACTACTGTCCTTTCATTAGAAGAAAAACTCTTTTCCCTAAAATATATACAAAATCCCATCAATTAATACAGCATCCTTGGGTATTATCAATTCTGTCACATTTTTATCTGAAGATTAAGACGTTAACCACTTCTAGTCTTCATGTAAGTCTGAAGATCTTTAAAAAAAGAAAAAAGTCAATCAATTATCATAAAATGTTGCTGCTGATGTTCAAAATGGACACTGTCAAGTGCGTATCTCCCTCTGCCTCCTTGCCATCTATGGGACTTATTTCAGGTGTGCTCTGGCTACCAGGCAATTGGTGCTCCCAGTAGAAAAATGGCTCTCAGGTAAAGAAGGGGCTTAGAAAGCATTACATACCAGGGTAGCCAGGGCAGAAGGACAAACTAGGAGCCTCTGAGCTTTCTGGTCTTCAGCCGCAGGATCCAATTTCAGAGATGTCAGTCCCAATCAGCATGCTTACACCCATCATTAGGAGGAAGTTGGATCCAGCCCCAGAGTCAGAACAGGGGGATGGTTAGAGCTCGAACCTGTTAGGCTGGCACTCTGGGCTGGATATTAAGTCTGTCTGCAAACTGTACAGAAGGTTGAATAAATTAGCCTTTCACAGCCATAACTAATAGACAGGGAGTTGCCCAAAGCACATGTTAATCAACTAATATTGAGCATAACTATGTGCCAAGGATTGTCCTGAAAACTGACGATTTACTGTTTAAGAAGAAAAGAAAAAAGAAAAACTATGTCATTATGGAGCTTAGGTAGAAGTGAGGAAGACAGAGTTCAGATAAATTAACTGAAGTGGTTAACTAATTATTACCATAAAACAGGCTGTGGAGAAGAATGGCTGATTACAGAGCGTTCGGCAGGAAGGCCTGCCTAGATGGTTTGTCGGGAAGACTTTCTTAGAGACCAACTTAACTCAGGATCACCAGCTGGCAGGTGCGTGAGCAAAAACCACTTTCAGGAACCACTCCCTTTGGATAAAAGAGCTCCTGATCACTGTCCTACCAGATGTGCCTCTGCCAAGCTCCAGGCCTGCTCAGGACAGAGCCCCAGAGGGCTGGCATTAGAGGAGAGAATAACTGCTTCCCTTAGGTGTGTGTGGTTACCTATGGTGGATCCATTTCCATTTCCTCTGATCCTAGGATTTTGTGTGTGTGTGTGTGTATGCACAAACATATGAGTGTGAGAGACAGAGAAAGAGAACAATTTTATGTTTCTGTTTCTATTGGTATTTCCTTGTTTGCTCTAATCTTTTGCCTGGAATACAATCCCAGCAGCCATTAAAAGCAGAGTTCAGGTTCTTGAAACAAATGCTAAGCTGTCTCATATTATTTGTGCCCATCCTCTCCTCCTTGGGTGTGTCTGCTCATCTTTTGACTCTTTCTGCTTTGTGGTTTAGAAATCAAAATCTGAGGTCACATAACTCTGGTTCTAAGCCTGCCTTCCCCAATTAACTAGATGCATGACTTGGGGTGAGTTCCTCAATGTTTCTTAGCTTCAATTGCCTCAGTTATAAAAGAAGGATAATAATAGGACCTGCCTCGTAGGGCTATTGTGAGAATAAAATGGGGATATAGCACTATAAATGGAAGATCTAATTCACCCTAAAAACAAAAACTCACCAGTGAACTTTAATACTCATTATTCACCAGAACACATGCTCTAGTTACTCTTAGGTGCTTCTGACTTAGGGCTGCTTCACACAACACCTTATCCAGCCTCATTCTCTAGGACCCTCTGTAAGGATCAGCCACTTAGTCAGGGTCCACCCAAGGGTACAGGCAATTCCCTTCATCTCTTTTTTTCCTTTCACTCCATAAACTATTCCTAATGTGAGTAAAAGGGTTTTCTGTTTGTTTGTTTGTTTGTTTTATTTTTAGGTAAGGGTAGTGTGTTAGTTAGCTTTCCATTGCTATAAATGGAATACCCAACCAGTGTAGGAAATATTTAATTTGGCTCATGTTAGGTGCAGGACAGGCTGAGTAAGCTGTCTGCAGGGCATGCCAAACGAAGTTAGCTGCAGGATGACCTGGCCTCTCAAACCCTCTGTCTGGTTCTTTATCACCTGTTTGCTTCAAGCCCAAACGCCCAAGCCCCCGCTCAAGGCTGAACACTCAACCCCCGGCTCAAAGCTGAACACGTAACCCGCCTTGTGCCAACCAGGCAGCTTGCAGACCCAGAGACCTCATTAGATTTGAGCTATAAAAACTCCCTCCTGCCGAGCCCCCCTCTCTCTCTTGCTGTCTCTTGCTTTCTCTGTCTCTCTCTTGCTCTCTCTCTCTCTCTCTCTCTCTTCATTTTCTCTCTTTTCTCCTCTGTTGCACTGCTGCAATAAATCTCTTGGTTGCTCCAAGTGTTGTGGTCACTTACTTTCAGCTCACATTTTCAGAGGGTTCAGTCCATGGTTGACTGAATTCATAGCATTGGGCTTGAAGCGAAGTAGAACATCATGGCTGAAGGTAGAGGAAAGCTGTTCAGATCATGGCAGCCAGGAAGTGTGTTGGGGGGAACGGGCCAGGAAAAAAGATAGTTCCAAGGCCACACCCCCAGGGACATGCCCCAGTTGCCTACAGTTTCCACCACCTACCAGTAGTCTATTCAAATCATTAATCCATCAAATTGATTAATCCACTAATGAAATTAGAGCTCTCATGATCTAATTATTTTCCAAAGCCCTATTTTGGACATTTCTGCATTAGGGACCAAGTTTTTAATAAATGAGCTTTTGAAGGACATTCCAGAATCAAACCATAACAGGTGTTCCTTGTTTTTGTTCTTTTTTCTTTGCATTTGTGGAACAGTTTTATGTAAACTCTTTTAAGTTTAAAGTCACGTGAATGTTAACAGACATTTGTATCTCTGAAAGAATAAAAGTTGCTTTGTACTAATGCTCATGTTTTTCTATGGGTCTTTGGGCCTTGATTGGAACAAAATGTTTCCCCAGCTTGGAACTAAACAATGTCTTGAGATTCTTTCAGAAATATGAAAAGCAAGCTAAATGACAGAATGGCAAGTTCTACTTCTGCATGATCTACAGGCTATGTCTCCAGGCTTTGTTGGCAAGTCTGAGATGGCATGGCTTGCGGTTGGTGTTTCAAGTGGTTTATATTTTCTTTTATTAAAAAAATTAAAGAATTTATTTATTTATGATAGTTTCTTATTTAGTTCTGGATCCAGCTGTAAAACTCCTGATGAGACATAAATTTTTTATTGTGGCACTGAGTACATCTTGACATTTTTTTCAACTTCGTATTTTGAGCTAATTTTAGATGTTCAGACAAATTGTAAAGATAGTACGGAGAATTCTTGTGTACCTTTCACTGGGCTTCTCTTATTATTAGCAGTGTATCCAAGTGTGGAACATTTATCAAACCCAAGAACATTTGTGTAGCATTGTTCACTAAATCACAAACTTTATTTAAATTTCCCCAGTTTTTCCACTTATATTCTTTTTCTGCTCCAGGTTTCAGTGGAATATCATATTGCATTTGATTATCAGGACTGTTTCGTTTCTTCAGTCTATGATGGTTTCTCAGATTTCCCCTGTTTTTTGTGAACTCCACACTTTTGAAAAGTACTAGTCAGATTTTGTAGGCAGTCCCACGGTTTGGGTTTATGTGATATTTTCTCATGATTAGGTTGGGGTTACAAGTTTTCTGGAAGAATACCGCAGAGATGAAGTGTCCTTCTCATTGCATCTTATCAGGCATACATGATAGCAATATGTGCTAATTATTACTGGTGATGCCAACCTTGATCACTTGGTTAAGGTGATGTTTGCCAAGTTTCTCTACTATAAAATTATTTTTTTTCCTAGTCATTAGAAGCAAATTACTAAGTTTTTTCTGCACTTAAGGACTGGGTAAATAAATTACACCTCCTGTTGGGAAGAGTATCAAAAAATTTGTGGACATTTGTTAAGATCATCAAAGTATTTCGTACATATTTGGGAAGATGCTTTGTGAGTATATGACTCCTTTTTCTTTCTTTCTTTCTTTTTTCTTTTCTTTCTTTTTTTTTTTAGTACTGGGGATTGAATCCAGGGCCCTGGACTTGCTAAGCAAGCTCTCTACCACTGGGCTACATCCCCAGCCCTGAAACTATTCTTTCTCTTGTTAAAGTTTCACCCATTAATTTTAGCATTCATCCCAGAGTTTTGTCCACAATAAATATTACCAAAATGTTCAAAGGGTGATTTTCTATTACTCTCATTCCTTCTACACTTATCATTAATTATTTGGAAGTTTGGAATTTTTTGTGAGAATTTTCCCCATTGCTTTAAGGATTATATCATTATTTATATCAGTGTAGATAAGTGAATATTTATTTTTCCCTTAGGATTATAATATAATACTATTGTTGTTAATTTTTTTTGCTCTAATTGTCCAAGGTTTGGCCAATGAAAACTTTTTATTTTTGTATCATCTCTACATCAATCAACCCACTTGAGGTCATACTGATGTCTTTGACACTATTCTAGAACCATAGAGCTCATGCTAGTCTTCTTCCTTTTGCTGACTTGTAAGATTTTCTCTGACAGTGAGAAACATGACTTCTGTGACCTATAATTTTATTTACTATGTGTTCAACACTAGTATACCTATAAAGTGATATCAGAATTACTAATCTATCACAATTGCCAATCTGTACTCTTGTGAAAAGCAAAAATAGAATTCAAGGATTATGTATAGTTTTTTTTTTTTCTTTAGGTCTCCAGTTTCCAATAAAAACACTGTTTCTCAGCATTCTTTCCTCACTCCCAAGTGATTGTGGTGTTCAGTGATATTTATTTGTCATATTTTGCATTCCATCTTGAAATTTCTGATAGCTTGATTTATCATTTAAAATTTGCCTTCAGTAAAGTTCACGATGTAACAGTTCAGTGGGTTTTAGCCAGAACATAATCATTTGATCACCACCACAGTGCCATACAGAACAGTTCCATTACCCTGAAGTTCCTCTGTGCAGTTCCTATGGAGAGAACTCCCTTTTGCTGCCCCTCACCTTGTAATAACAGGATATGAGGAATTGTCAAAACATTTTATATTTTATGTATTTATTGGTATATTTTAAATATATAAAATTAATGCATACACATTTTTGTTCAATGGTGGGAAAATGCGTCATATGAGAAACAAATCTCCCTTAGTTGTGTTTCACACGTGAATATGTAAGAGCTTGTTTACTTCTGTGGCTCATTTGATCTCTACAGGTATGTCCTAGTTTTGCCTAGTCTTGGGCCATTAAATCTGGAAGTCTCTTCCAGTAATCAAAGGTTCCAAGCCCTATTCCAGGAGGTAAACAGTACTGATCCTTTTATTTCACATCTGAGAAAACAGAGAGTCAGAGAGTAAGTTCACACAGTTACTGATGGCAAAGCTTAAGTTGGGACTCAAATTCAGCACTCTAAGCCCACATTTCCTGGTGTTCAAGGGCACCTGTTCAGATCCATCTGGAAAACAAATGTGGGTTGATATGAAACAGATAACTTGTAGAACATTTATGCTGTGGTAAGTCCTTTTGCTGGGACTTCAGCAGCTGCATCTATAGAGGAAAAGGACTTTGTGTGTTGAGGGAGGGTCTCTATCCAGTTGAATTTTATTTTCTATGGTCTGTCATCTAAGGCTAGATTGAAAAAAGAAAGAAAGGAAGGAAGGAAGGAAGGAAGGAAGGAAGGAGAGCAACAAAAAAATTTTCCACTCTGGCTGCAGCAGAATTCAGTATGGATTCATAGAGATGCTTATAATCCGAAGGCCATGGCAAAACTTTCTTATGGAAGTTCCCATTTTGCAAAGATTTGAGCAGTAGCAAACAGAAGCACAACATTCTAGAACAGTAAAAGAATCATTGATAAAATATTTGCTCCTTGAAACTGAACTTTGAGGACTGAAGAGAATGAGACACTCCTCAGTTCCTATGATAACAGGAAGTGGTCCCTACACTTGACCACTGTGGTTCTCAGAGACAAAAGACATGAGAGAGGAACATGAATAAGGAGTTCCAGCTAGTACTCCTTATGCAGTAGTAAGAGGTGGAGCTGCCACAGGACCAGGAAGGATGCCATCTGAGAGCCTCCTGACTGAAGGCTTCACAGAATCTGATGAAGGGCTGCTACTGTTCACTGTCATGCCAGGCTACGATGTGAGCCAAGGGTACCTGAAACGTGGCTCAGATATTCACACTTACATTATCACCATTGTACAGTTGCATTTTTTTTTAAACTAACCTTTTTATTGTTTAAATAAAATGAACTCCTTCATTTATTGATAAAGAGAGGTACCTGAGCAGGGTGGGAACTTGCTCACATGTAGTCACAGCCCTGGTACCCAGGATAACATGCCCAGCACAGATTGGTGCCCCAACAGGCCCCAATTCTTTGGGAATGTGCAACTCCTTATAGGTATGAAACAAAAACCCCAACCAGGAAATTCTAGAACTCCTTCCAAGTAATATATACATCTTTCTGTATCCCAAACCGGTTCGTTGTGTTTTGAAATCAACCGCACATCCCACAGAGCATTATTAACTATTGTAAAGGTCACTTGAGGGATATTTGAAATAAGTCATTTTGCTTCTGTGTTTCCAGATACTCAGGTCTTCTTAAGATAAACTGTTTTCCCTTCATATTTTTAGATGCTCCAGGTGTTTCTCAGGACATAGAGTATAAGCAAATAGTCAATAGTGGGACAAATTCTGGGGATGTTTAAGTGGATATAACTTTTCTATCAATCTGAATTTACCTTAAGCTCTTTCCTGTTTAAAAAAAAATGATTATTTAGGCTGGGAAGACAATGGCATGGAAAAAAGTAGTGTGTTTACACATTTGGTCATTCATTTGGTTGGGGTTAGAATTTACACATTAGAAAAGGCTCAGGCCTTAAATGTTCAGTTTGATGACTTAACATTTGTAAATACCCATGAAACTACCACCCCAAAGTATAGAATATTTTATCAACCCAGAACCTTCCAGTAGATTTAACCCCACTCTCAAATGGAACCACTTTCTGACATCTATCATGTTTTTCTTGCCTGTTCTTGTACTTTAGAGTCACTGAGTCAAGTAGTGTGGTTGCACGAACATGAGTGTGTCTGTCCTCTTTTACTCAAAAAAATTTAAATATTTATTTTTTATTTGTAATTGGACATAATACCTTTATCTCACTTATTTATTTTATGTGGTGCTGAGGATTGAACCCAGGGTCTCATACGTGCGAGGCAAGTGTTCTACTGCTGAGCCACAACCCCAGACCTACTTAATGTTTTAGAGATTAGTCCATGTTGCAATACTATCAGCTCTTCCTTTTCATTGCTGAGTAGTGTTTAATTATATGGATATACCATAACCTCTTCACCCATTCTTTTGTTGACGGACACTGGGGTTATTTCTTGTTTGGGACTGTTTTGAATAAGGTTGCTATGGAGAGGATAGGAAAGATAGCAGAATACAACAGTCACTAGTATGGCAATATGTAAAAACGTGGATGTGTAACCAATGTGATTTTGCAATCTGTATACAGGGTAAAAATGGGAGTTCATAACCCACTTGAATCAAATGTATGAAATATGATATGTCAAGAGCTTTGTAATGTTTTGAACAACCAATAAAAAAAAAGGTTGCTATGGACATTGTTGACTAGGTCTTTAAATTTCCTCTTTAAAGAAAACATTTCATTTTGCAATAATTTTTTGCCCAAAGTTGCAAAAATTAAAATGGTACAAATAACCATTCACTTTCCCTGTATCTAGATTTGTCTATTGTAAATATTTAACCTTTGCTTTATCACTTGTGTGTGCATTCTCTCTTTTTACTTATTTATCCTCTGAGCCATTTAAAGGCCCTTTGCTTTAAATTATAACTCTTTACTCCAAAAAAGTTCAGTGTATATATCCTTAGACCATGAATATTCTCTAATACAATCATAGTATAGTGATAAATTTCAGCAAGTTTAACCCTGACATAATACTCTAATTTACCAATAGTATTCCAGTGTTTTGGTTATTGATCCAATATTATCCTTAGTAATGTCCTCTCCACCCCTGACCTAATTTAAAATCCAGTTTAGGATCAACTATTGCTTTTAATTTTCTCTTTAGCCTCCTTTAATCTGGAACATATCCATATCCTTTCTCTGCCATTTACATATTGGCATTTTTGTGAACACAATACCCTTTCCTTTCTCTGCCATTTACATATTGGCATTTTTGTGAACACAATACCCTTTCCATTTTCAACAAAGCGTTCCTCAATTTAGGTGGATCTGATGTTTCCTTATGATTTTATATATATATATATCTGCTTTCTAAGCAAAATATGTATATTACATAGGAGATACTACATACGAATACTACATAGGAGATGTTGTATCCTCAATGCAACATTTTAGAGACATTAGCTATACATCTGTTCTATGTAGGTGATATTAATTTGGATTGACCACTCAAGATTTTTCCCAATTTATTGTAAAGTTACTATTTTTCACCATTGTATCTAATAAGAAGTCTATGGGGATATAATTTAGAATTACGAAAATATCCTGTTTCTCATCAAAATTTCCTCCAGATTTAACATCCATCGATGAGCCTCGTCTGATTCAGTCTTCACTGGTTCATTTCACTGATTTACTTGCACATTCTTCCATATTTGCTACTAAGCCTTCAGCATGCAACTGTAATCCAGAGCCTTCTCTTTGCCATTTTTATGTATTTGTTTATTATAGGTAAAAACTCATTCATTTGTATTTTTTGTTTTTTTGTAGTTGTAGATAGACAGCATGCCTTCATTTTGTTTGCTTATATTTTGTATGCAGTGCTAAGGATCAAGCACAGTGCCTCACACATGCTAGGTATGTGCTCTGTCACTAAGCCATACCCCCAGCCCCTAATTTCTATTTCTTCAATGGTTATAATTCATTACTGTACTTATTCTGGTACACAAATTTTTCCAGATTTGGTCAATAGGAGCCTCTTCAAGGTAACTCCTGTGTTCAAAGTAGCAGGCCTCCATCATTTTTTTTAGCACTTCCTTATTTTATGACATAATTAGATACATCTTATATCTAATCTGCTTCATCCCTGCAAAAATTAGCAATTTTTGTTTTTGAGGAGCCCTGGTTCATTTTAGCTGAATTGTATTAAACACCAAGATCTAGGTACTAGGCGTGATAATTGCTACCATAGTATCTTTGCCTCTTGGCCCTTTCAGTGGCCAGAACAAAGAAATAGATAAATGTCTACACATACACATACAAATATGAAACTATAAATTCAAAAACACATCATATTACATATATGTGTGTGTGTGTGTATATATATATATAAACATAGCATATACATATTTTTTTAAAGAGAGAGACAGAAGAGAGAGAATTTTTTTAAACATTTATTTTTCAGTTTTCGGTGGACACAACATCTTTATTTTACTTTTATGTGGTGCTGAGTATCGAACCGAGCGCCCCGCGCGTGCCAGGCGAGCACATTACCTCTTGAGCCATATCCCCAGCCCCCATATACATATTTAACAAATCATCCCATGACACCTGAGATTTGCATGTCCAATTCATCCCCCTTAGGATTCTTTATTGTCTTCTATTTATTTTTTCACCCCTTCTTCCTTAATAAAATTTCTAGCTTTCAATAAATCATGTCATTTTCTGAATCCTATAATATATTCTAAAATAGTTGCATAATTACTTTTCTTATAACACTATGATAAACAAATCTATAATGAGCTCAGGACTTATCTGTAATTCATCTCTACCCTTGCCTTGTATAAGATGCAGGGTGCAGAGTCAAATATGTTGTTCATAAGTTACTCAGATCCCTTCCTTCCTTTCTTTTTTTTCTACCCTTGGCTCTTACTTCCTTTTCCCCTCCAGTGTGGCTAGAGTATTACTTTGAAATATAATTAACTTCACTTGTTGTGGTTTGCTTTCAGTTTTCATATTGTTCTTATTGATTGGATTTAATTTTTGAATATGTAGAACATAACCGTGCTTTCAAGAATCAAGATTTGAGCCAGGCATGGTGGTGGAAGCCTGTAATTCCAGTGACTGGGGAGGCTGAGATAAGAGGATTGAATGTTCAAGGCTAGCCTTGGAAATGTAGCAAGAACTTGTCTCAAAATAAAGAAAATGTTTAAAAGATGGTAAATATAATTCAGTGGTAAAATGCCCCTGGTTTAATCCCCAGTACTGCAAATAAAATAAAATAAAATAAATAAGTATCAAGACTTGACAAAAAGATATTCTTAGGGAAGTGTTACATCTTTGTATCTCTTCTATTTCATTTCCTCCCAGTCCCCTATAGGTAGTTAGCTACTTTATCTTCTGGTGTTTCATTCTTTCTTTTTTTTTTAAAATTGTTCTTTTTAGATATACATTAACAGTAGAGTGTATTTTGGCATATTATACATATATGAAGTATAAGTTATTCTGATTAGGATCCTATTCTTGTGGTTGTACATGATACAGAGTTACTCTAGTTGCATATTCAAATATAAGAATAGGTAAGTTATGTCCGATTAATTCTACTGTCCTTCCTATTCCCCTTCTCCCTCCTTTCCCTTCATTTCCCTTTGTCTAATCCAATGGACTTCTATTCTTCCACTTCCCACTTTCCCTTGTTGTGGGTTAGCATGCCGCAGTCCGGCTGCAGCAAAATAACCGGGGAGTGACGAGCAACTTGTGTAGATTGATATAGCAGGAATGGGAGCGGTTTATTGTAGGACCGGAGAGATATTTATACATTCCACACAGCTTATCTTAATTAGCATAAACTAGATACAGCAGTCAACCAATAAGGAATCTCCACACTTAATGGCTCGCTGGCGTTACTTCGCAAACCACTCCCCCTGGCAAAATGCCAGGCGCCATCCTGACTTGTTTACAGACTCTAACATTAGCATCCACATATCAGAGAGAACATTTGGCCTTTGGTTTTTGGGGACTGGCTTATTTCACTTACCATGATATCTTCAGTTCTATTCATTTACTAGCAAATGCCATAATTTCATTCTTCTTTATGACTAAGTAATATTCCATTGTGTACATATACCACATTCTCTTTATCCACTCACCTGTTAAAGAACACCTAGGTTGTCTGTTGTGAATTGAGCTACTCTAAACATTGATGTGGCTATGTCACGGTAGTATGCTGATTTTAAGTTCTTTGGGTATAGACCAAGGAGTGGGATAACTAGATCAAATGGTGTTTCCATTCCAAGTTTTCTAAGGAATCTCCATACTGTTTTCCTTAGTATTTGCACCAATTTGCAGTCCTACCAGCAATGTATGAGAGTACCTATGTATATATCTTTCTTTCCTCTTCTTTCTTACATTACAGTTAGCATCCTAAATAAACTCTCTCTTTAAAAAAAGATACCTCTTTAAAATTATTCCATTTCATAGCTGCATAGAACTTATTGTGTGAATATACCAAGGATTATTCCATCAATGTCCTATACTTGAACATTTAGTTAGTTTGTAATATTCTGCTATTTGAAAATAATTATGTGCATATGCATTTTTGTATTTTTAAAAGTGCATTTACTTTTTAGTGTATTTATATTAGTAGAAGCATGATCCCTGAGTCAAAGGATAAATATACATATCGTTTTGAATTTGAATCTGTATTGCCAAATTCCCTTCAATTCTTTCCCTCATTCCTACCAGCAATACATAACAGTCTCTTTTCTCCATGGCCTTGCTGTAGATTAATATTATTTTTTTTGAATTTTTGCCAGTGTTGTGGGTTCAAAATGGACTTTAGAATAATTTATTCTGCATTTCTCTATTATGAGTGAAGTTTAACATCTTTCAATATGTTTAAAGGCCATTTTAATATTTCTTTTTGTAAAATATCTATTCTTGTTATTTATCCATTTTGTTAGTTTCTCAATTTTTTCTTTTATTGTATCTGAATATTTGGTCACAGTTATAAAGCCTTTTCTGATATCTAGGTTCTGAAGGAATTTACCCATTTTCTTGTTGTACTTGTATGGTTTTATTTTTTACATTTAGATCTCTGATTCATATGGAATTTATTTTTGTATGTAGTGTGAGAAATGGATTTTAATTTACCTTTATAAAATTGTTATCAGCTGAGCGTGGTGGCACATGCCTCTAATCCCAGTGGTTTAGTGAGGCCCTAAGCAACTTAGCAAGACCCTGTCTCAAAATAAAAATTAAAAATGACTGGGGATGTAACTTAGTGGTTAAGTGCCCTGAGTTCAATCCCTGATACCAAAATAAATAAAAATAAATAAATATGATTGTTCAGTTGCCCTAATACCATTTATTAAACAAACAAGTCAGCAATTATCTTTTCCCAAGTTATAAGAGATACTGCTTTTAATATACACTGAATTTTCATATGCAGTTGACTCCATTTCTGTTCTTTGGCTTTATCCCATGGGACCATCTATTCATATACTGATACCATAGTGCTTTAATAAAAGAGGCTCTATATTATGTTTTAATATCTGGAAGGGCCAGACCCTGTCTTTTCAGCTATTTTTGCATGTTTATTTTCCCATACGAACTTAAGATTAACTTGTCTACACCTCCATAAAAAAGCTCATTAGAATTTTTCTGGAAATTGAATGATATTATAAATTAGCTTAGGAGAACTGATTTTTTTGTTTGTTTTTGTAAATGTTTTAGATATTGATGGACCTTTATTTTATTCATTTATTTATATGTGGTATTGAGAATTGAACCTGTGCCTCACACTCGCTAGGCAAGTGCTTTACCACCCAGCCATAACCCCAGACCCACGAACTGGTGTTTTGATGATATGGAAACATTCTCACTAAAGACAGGAGTGTCTTTCTATTTGTATAAATCTACTTTTGTGTCTTTCAGGAATGTTTTATAATTTCCTTCAGATAGATTTTGAACATTTCTTGTTAGTTTATTCCTAATTGTTTTTTTTTTACTATTGAAAATAGAGCTTTATCATATGTTATATCTTATAACTGGTTGTTATGTGTATGAATGTTACTGATTTTTGATGGGAATTTTGTATCTGCTACTTTTCATAAACTTTTATTGTTTGAGATAATTTTATCATTGATTTTTGGGTGCAGAAGTTGGCAAATATTTTGCATAAAGAGCCTATATTAGCATTCCCCAGAGAAACAAAACTATATATATATGTGTGTATATGTGTATATATATATATATATATATATATATATATAGAGAGAGAGAGAGAGAGAGAGAGAGAGAGAGAATATGTACATGTATGTATATAAATATATGTAAACTTTATTTCATTTCACCAAACTTATAGAGCACTGACCATGTTCTAGGCCCTGTAATAAGCAGTTTACAAATATTAACTTATTTAATCCTCATAACAGACCTCAAGATATGAGCAGATCTAGTGCATTTAAAGAGTAGGAGGCTGAGGCAGACTGAGAAGAAGAGACAATGAGAAGTGAACAGTATCAGACCAGGAAAGACCACGTAGCCTTGGCAAGGAGTTTGGACTTTAGCCTAATGGCAATGGGAAGCCACTAATGGTTTTTAGCAAAAACACATATGATGTGATTTATGCTTTGATAAAATCATTTTTATTAATTGGTAAGATTTAAATAGCAGAGAAAATAGAGAGGGACATTTCAGGCAAGGATAATAGCATAAGTAAAGATACAAATGAGTATGGCCCGTCCAGAGAACTGGTCTGTTGAGAACAGAAAGTACCCACTGAGATGCAATGGTAGGCAGGTTGTCCAGGTAAGGTGAGTGAGCAGGGAAAGAAGTGAAATTCAGGAGAAGTGACATAAACTTATTTGGTGAGCAAAGGAGAAGTGACATAAACTCATTTGACAAGCATTAGGGAAGGAAACAAGCAAATATTTTGAAAGTGACAATAAAACATGGTGCCAGTAAAGATTAGTTCTTTTTCCTGCCCTCTAAATGTATTCTTATTAGATTCCTTTCTTTCCACATCTCAAATATTTTTAAGCCTGTTATTACCATTTTCCCATTTTTCTTGATGCAGTGCCTAGGCCAACCATTTTTTCCCCTAAGAATTGTGTATGGGATAATTCTTCTCAAAAAATTTTCCACGTATTATTTATATATATGTGTGTGTGTGTGTATAAACATTATATCTATCTATCTATCTATATCTTGGATATTATCAAAGGTTTAATCATAATAACTGTCATTTGTTAGGGATCCTATCTGCTAATCATTGTTCACTGCTATGTATATCTATCTATCTATTTATTTATTTATTTATTCTTAATTGATTTTATTTTTAAATACATGACAGCAGAATACATTGCAATTCTTATTACACGTATGGAGCATAATTTTTCATATCTCTGTATATAAAGTATGTTCACATCAATTCATGTCTTCATACATGTACTTTGGATAATGATGTTCATCACATTCCACCATCATTGTTAATCCCCTGCCCACTCCCTTCCCCTCCCACCCCTCTGCCCTATCTAGAGTTCTTCTATTTCTCCCATGCTCCCCCTCCTTACTCCACTATGAGTCAGTCACCTTATATCAGAGAAAACATTAGGCATTTGTCTTTTGGGGATTAGCTAACTTCACTTAGCATTATCTTCTCCAACTCCATCCATTTACCTGAAAATGCCATGATTTTATTTTTTTTATTGCTGAGTAATATTCCATTGTGTATAAAAACTGGGAATGGAACCACCATTTGACCCAGCTATCCCTCTCCTCAGTCTATACCCAAAGGACTTAAAAACAGCATACTACAGGGACACAGCCACATCAATGTTTATAGCAGCACAATTCACAATAGCTAAACTGTGGAACCAACCTAGATGCTGTATATATTTATGTGGGTATGTGTATGCATGAATATATGCACACACACACATACACACAATTCTAATAATTCTATGAGATATTTTACCAATAAGGAAACAAGTACAGAGAAGTAACTTGCCTAGTGTTACCCAACCCATAAGTAACATCTAGCTAGATAAAAACTGAGGAAATCTAGGTTCAGAATTTGTTCTTGACAACCATTTTATATTTAATTAATCCATGCCCCTAAAGCAATGGTTAGCAAACTATTGCTGGTGAACCAAATCTGGCTTACCTCCATTCTTCCTGTGGTCTGTAAGCCAAAAGTCAATTTTACGTTTTTCAATGGTTAATTTAAAAAACAACCACAATCACTACAACAAACGTGAAAATAGAACTCCACGACATGTGAAAGCTCTATAGAATTCAAAATCCAGTGTACATAATACAGTTTTATTGGAACACAGACATCTCATTCATTTACATTATTGTCCATGGTTGCTTTCATATTACAGTGGTGAGTTGAGAAGTTGGGACAGAGGCTTTCTAGCCTAGAAAGCTTAACTATTTACCATTTAGCTCTTTGAGTAAAACATTTGCAGACTTTCCCTGGAGTAATTCACTATGTTAGGGAGGCAGAAGTCAAGTAAATACACCAGTAAAATATAGAGCTATAATTGCTATTATAAGGGAGCAGAAAGGATTTTTATCATATTTGATGATAGGAAAAAGATAGAAAAAAAAAACACTAAACCAAATTTTGAAAGACAATGAGGTAGAAGATTAAGGTTAGAAATTATTAGAATTGGAATGCAAAGGTTGAGGAAAGCCTATCCTACTGAAACTGTAAGTAACCCCGTATGGATGGATGAGAAGGAGAGGCAGGTAAGGTCCAGGTAAAGAAAATAATTTTTCATGCTAAGAAGTTTATATTTTATTCTTATGATGGAGATATAGCTGAAGGATTAAAGATGAGAAACTACATGATCATAAAAAGAGCTGAAGGGATAATACAAGATATGGATGCAAGGAACTTAATCCTGAGTGCAGACCTTCCTCCTATATTAAAATGCAACAAGATTCTGATAAAGGCTGCTACCATATTTATCTTCAGTTAACTACTCCTATCCTCTTTTGAATATTTTATATTTGACTTTTCTCCCTAATGAGATTAATCCTCTGGTAGATCTTTGATACATTTTCTAACCTAGGCAATTGAGATAATACAGTATGAATTAATTTAGATCCACATTGTATTATAAGCCAATTTACATTTTTCTTATCTTAAAATTTATTACTATAGTATATAGTCATATTAGTGAAACTGTACTTACTAATTTTTTTTAATTCTACAAATGGAAATAATAAAAACTTCATTGATCTTTTTATAACTTTTTATTTAAAAACTTTCTGACCTCGTTATGTTTTTTCTGACACACCAAATTTTAGCAATTTTCTGCTCTGGTGGATAACACATATTGGCAGAGAATCTAGAAATCAGACAGTGGCCAGATATTCTACAAGGGCTGTGGGGAGCAGGACCTTGGGCTGGGTACGGTATTGTACAAACTTTTTTCTAGTAAAGCAACCAGATGAAGTTCAGCAAAGTTTTCAATCCCAGTTGGGTTAAGGGGCAGCACTTTATTCTCAAAGTGGGGATGGTGGCATTGGACTAGACAAGTAGTCAAACTGAGCTTTATCAAGGTTTCTGAGCTGTGTCTGGTTGGATCCCATAATAGATGTATGACTAGGCTTTGAGCTGCTGGGGCAAAACTGAAGCTGCAAATTGCCTTGTATCTGTAGGACTTTACAAATGAATGGTAATGAGCATAGGAGTATGGTGCACATTGGACCAGAGAACTGAAATTAATGTAAATGTAAGTGTATGGAGTCAGAAACTTTCCTCCTTACTTGCCTTCTTGCAACTCCTTAACCCAAATTAGTTTTTCTCTTAGAAATTCCTATATGCCTTTTTTTTTTTGTCCTGGGGATTGAACCCGGGGTGCTTTACCACTTAGCCACATCTCCAGACTTTTTAAATATTTTATTTAGAGACAGGGTCTTGCTGAGTTGCTGAGGCTGGCTTTAAACTTGTAATCCTCCTACCTCAGCCTCCTGAGCTGCTGGGATTACAGATGTGTGCCACTGTCCCCTGCGAGATTCCTATATAACTTTGACTCTACATCAGCGTAGTTTTTATTACTACAGTGTCCCTTTTGGTTATTAATCTCAGGTTTATGTTGTTAATTGCAAGAGGGTAGGACTATTTTATTTACTTTTGAATTCCTTGTAGGTAGGTTCTTAATACATGAGTCATAAGATGATTGCTTGAGTTGTTTGTAATACATTTTCTTCTTTTCTGTTTCCTGTTCAGAGACAAAGCTCTGTGCTTTGGTACTTTCATTGGCAGAAGTCTTCATAACTTTTGATTGTCAAAGTTCAAGCAGAGACTGAGGTTTAAGTAGACTAATCCTACCACAGATTGAAAGAGAGAAAGGGCATCTGACCTGGTGTAGTAGGTCAGAATGCTAAGAGAGAAGTCCCCAGGCTCATTCATGGTCCCCATGTTTCTTTAAAGACACAGAAGTAACCATTCAGGCTGAGAATGAGACTTCAATCTAGATAGTATTCATAGAATATTAATACAAGGAGGAGTCTCCGTAATGCCTTATAGATGTATGAGACCACAGAACTTTCACAGAACTTTCAATAAGGAAAGCCTGGGAAGACTGGAGTTCTCTCTTTCATATTTAAATTTCATTTTAAAATGTAGTGGGTTAACAAATGGGGCTAGGCTCTTCTCAAAGCCATGTTTCTTTGCTTCTCTGCCATGATGTCCTGGATGCACAGGTTGTAAAGTGTTTGAAAGCACAACTCTGAAGATTTTCCTATGCCTGGATGTAGTTCTCATAAACACAGGTAGTTTCTGGATGAATTGAGATGGGCTGAAGGCTTACCTGTGTACTCTTCAGGAACTAGTGCTTCCTTTGGCTAGTAGGCTAGGAAGTTTCTGTGGTATCCCAGACTTCACATCCCTCCTTAAGAGTTCCTCTTTGGGAATGTTAGCCAGTGAGACAGGACTATTCCAGTCTATCTGAAAGGTTTTTTTTTTTTTTAAACAATGTTGAAACTCAAAAGGGAAAAGATGGAGGTCTCAATATCTTTCTTCTCAGGAGAGATCCCCTGTGCAAACTTTCCCAGTACCACCTTGAGCTGACTAGGGCTATTTGGAGGAACAGTTTTGTTAAGATATCCTGTTATATACTTCCTCTAATGCAATGTCTAACTACTCTCTTCTTCCATTTGTATCGGCAAGAGAGGCTTCTCATGGGACTTTTTCTAAGCAAAGATCATTTGTTTCCAGTGATGATGTGTTTACCTTGCCAGAGAAATGACTTGTAGTTTCTCTTTAAAAAATGTTTAAAGATCTGTGTCCTCAGATACCCTACTATATATTAATAGGATTATATAAGAAACAGAAGTAGTAAAAAGGAGGGAGTGATTAACTTGGCAGGAGCTATGGAGAAGACTGCTTGGAGTGGGAGATCATCAAGGTTTCATTTCAAAGGATGAACTGAATTGGAATTGAGAAAATAAAGGTAGGATAGGACCAGTATTCCAGGCAGACAGAATAGCATATTCAAGGGAAGACCACAGGAGTTACTAGTAGTGGGCATTTATCTCCTGGGATAGGGGTAGAATATATCTTTCGGAGGAGAGGAGTGCCAAGATGGGAGAGGTTGGTAGAACTTGCATCATAACTGGCTTTTTGTGAGATGCTAAGGATCTTGAAGTTTATCCTGGTGATGAGAAAGCAGTAAGGAATATATTCATTTGCATCTTATTATCTTATCAGCCAAGAACTATCAGGCTGATTTAAAACTTTTCTTCTTATTAATAATCTCATATATCTCCATCAATTTGGATCCACAAAGTCCTTTTCTCCCTATTTACCTTGTGTTGCTCTCAGTTGTTTACTATTTTTTTTTAATGTTGCTGGGGATTGAACTCAGGGCCTTGTACATGCAAGGCAAACACTCTATCAACTGAGATAGATATCCAGCCCTGCTTACTATCTTTCCTCTAGTATGTTACTCAGCTTTTGGTTGCTGTGGCCAAAATATCTAACAAAAGCAATTTGGAGGAGGAAAAGTTTATTTTGGCTCATGGTTTCAGATGTTTAGTTTTGGAGGCTCAGTCTATGGTTAGCCCACTCCAGTGCTCTAGGCCCAAGGTGAGGTAGAACATTGTGGTCGAAGGATATGGTGGAAACTTCACGGCAGTCAAGAAGCAGAGAGAGACAGAGAATGCGAGTGAGCTGCAGGAAAGATGAACACTTTCAGGGCAGATCCCTTAGTGGCCTACCTCCTTCAGCCATGCCTCACCTGCCACAGTTTCCACCCAGTCAGTCCATTCAAACTAGGATGGACTGATTAGGTTATAGCTCTTATATATATAATAAAATCATTGCACCTCTGAATATTCCTGAATTAACACAGGAGCTTTTGATGGGGGGCAGGGGGAACTTATATCCAGACCACTACATCTAGACCATTTCAAGAGTGTACAAACCAGTATCTCTGCTTAATGTTTCCTCCTTTAGTCTACCCTTCATGCTGCCAACAGCATGATTATCCTTAAATAAAACCTGTGATTACTACCTTTCTCCCAAACCTGCATATACTGCACGGGATACTTCCCCTTATGTGCAGAATAATATCCCATCTGATCAACATGTTGTTTTGGATTCTTCATGAGTTGATCTCAATTAAAAATTTCAACCTTTTTTCCCGTCATTTCACACCCCTTCCTGAACCTCTGTCAATACCAAACTTAGTCCTTTTTCCCAATCTGTTATGTGCGTCATTGTCTCTGTATCTTTGTTCCCTTTGTATCTTCTCTGAAATCTCCTTTCTTCCATAGTTAAGGCTTGCCCAAATTACACCAGCTGCATAAAAAATTACTCCCAAACTTAGCGAATTAACACAATAAACATTTATTATCTCCTACAGTCTGGAATTTAGTAGTATTTGTGTGGCTTGGGATCACTCATGAGATTGTAGTTATCTGAAGGTTTGGCTGGGGATGGAGATATGCTCCTCAAGTGGCTTACTCATGTGGCTGACAAGCTGGTGCTTCTTCTGGGTAGGAGGCCCCAATCCCTCTCCAAGTTTACTTTGAGTGTTCTCTGTGGCAGCAGCTCCCCCAAGAGTAAGCAATCCAAGAGACTAAGTTGGAAACAACATGCCTTTTATGATTTGGTCTCAGAAGTCACATATTATCAATGGGGTGTGGTAGCTGATACCTGTAATCGTAGCTACTTGGACTGCTGAGACAAGAGGATGGCAATCACCAGACCAGCCAGGGCAATTTAGGGAGACCCTGTCTTAAAAAAAGAAATAATAATAATAAAAGCAAGATATCACCATCTTGCTCTTTGAACTAGTTCTGACAGGGAGATTATACAAGGGCATGGGTATAAAGAGGTAAGGATCACTGGTAATGGTCTTGGAGGCTGGCCAATACATTTCCACAAGAGGATTTCTGGAGTCCCTAAATCCATATACCCTGCTCTTCCCTATTCTCAATAGCTCAATGTTTTAAAAATCAGAGCTCCTGGAGATTCCTTAAGAAAATCATATTTTCTCTTTTTCTTAATTATTTTGTTTTATAAAGTGTGAACCTGAAAAAACTGTTCTGATTTTAATTATCAAAGGACACAGTGTCGAGGAACCTTATTCTCTAAGACCCTAGACTGTTAGAAACTTACTTGTTCTGAGATTTTATCAGTGAGAACAGAACATCCCTTTCTTGCTTGGAGGATCTCAATTATCTGAATCACTTTGATTTTAAGAAGTGGCCTCAATTTACAGGGCAGCAGTTCAGATAAAAAGTTGGAGACACAATATTCTACATTAATTTTAAATTTATGTTTCCAAGGGAATAGAAATTTGAGTCTGCTTCTCAACTTAGGTTTAATATTACATATAGATCTGATTTGCTTTGAGCATACCAAACACTGCTCAATTTAAATTGTGCCTACATTCTTCTCTTCCCCTAAATATAATGACTCCTCATCCCATCTTGTTTTTTGGAGACATGCCTCATTCTCTTGGTGTGCAGTGTCCTTGTTGAAACAAATTAATAAAATTAACTTTGCTGGGTTATAAATTTGGCCCTACACACCCAGTGGTCTTTATCATGAACTAAAATTATTGAATCTTATATAACTGTTTTAATTTTTAGAATTTGCCAGGCTTCTTGAACAAGGGTATTTTAAGAATTTTTCATCAGTGGGTAATTTCTATCTTTCCTCTGAATGTTTTGGAATCTATTTATTTGATAGATTATGTTTTTGACTTACACATATTTTCTTCTTTGTTATAAACTCCAAGATGATATCATCACTTTTTCCCCAAAGTTCCTCTTTTATATCACCCTGTAATTCATTAGTGAATTTTGTAATTTTCCCTTTATCCTACTGACTCCTTTGGTGCTTCAGGATTCTGCTACAAAATCATCTTCTTTGTCAAACCTTAATTGAAAGCTCTGGGCAAAACTAAGCATTTTCTTGCTTGAGTTCTCATGGTGCCTTGTTTAAAACTCCAATGTGGCACTTACCATGTGTATAATTTCTTTTTCATGTGTTTTCTCTCCACCAGCCTCTAGAGAATAGGGATTATCTGTTCATCTTTGTATTTCCTGTGCCAGGCATACTAATTACACCAGGCTTACAGGAGATAATGAAAATGTCCACATGGCAGCTGGAGAATTTAGTAGGAGCTTCACTTTTACATAACTTAGAATTGACTGTTGAACACCCTACACAAACCAATCATTACTGTATCAGGTCTTTATGATTCTTAGAACATGTATTAGGCAATTGCCAATTTATATTGAGAAAACACCTAAGGCACCACTGTTTTGTAGACTACTTTTAACATGTAGAAGCCTTTAATACGTGTATATATTATGTGAGAATTTATGACCTTACTTTTCTGACACTTGCTTTTCTCCAGTCTCAACTGAAAACTGTGACTCCTTAAATTATTGTGTATGTGTTAGGCTAAATGTTAGGGACAACAATTCTGCATCATAGAAGTCGGACAGCATAAGAATGCTGTAATCTGTAAACCCTTCCTGATTCTGGGAGTAAGGCCAGCATTAATACAACGCACGATTGTTATTTATGAATGTTGCTTTACAAAGAACGGAGATTATCAAACTTTTTGTTTGACAAGACCTACACAAAGAAACACATTTTATGTCTCCACCCGCGATATATAATCTACAAAAAACTGGAATAAAAACTTCTCAAAGCAACTCCTTTACTAAGTGATGTATTCTGAGATTTTTGTTGCGTTGTTCTCAAAAAAAAAAAAAAAAAAAAAAAAAAAAAATCCAAAACTGCACCCCCCCACCCCCCCCCAAAAAAAAAAACCCAACCAACCAAACAAAAAAACCAATTGCCAAACCGATTTCACCGTCCCCTAGAGGTTACGGTTTGGAAAACCCTCGCTGGAAAAACGAGTTCTTCCCACAGTCCCTGCCTGCTTTGTGTAAGTCCCAGTAATCATAAAGCCACCAGTTTTGTGTAAAAGGGGCCGCTCCCTTCTTCCCGAGCTCCTTTAAGAGGGTGGTAACGACCCATTACGGTGGGGGGTGGCGGAAGGCAGGGCCCACTGGGTCCTCCGCGCAGGCCGGGCCCGCTCCTCCAGTTCTTGTGAAAGCCGGGTGTAAGCGCACCGACAGGGTAGGGCTGAAGCGGGGGTAGCAACCGGACCTTGCTGGGTGAGGAGAGGCTGAGGGAAGATCGCCTACGTCCCAGCGCCGCGTTTCCGGCAACCCCGTGGGGGTCCGCGCCTGCGCAAGGCGCGTCCCGGGACCGTTCAGGACTCCCAGCTCCCGCGCGCGCTCCCGCCGAGCCGAAGTTCGCGGTGGGCTCGGCGCTCGGGTGGCGCGGCGGCGCGCTCCAGGGGGCGGTCCTGCGTGGCCGGCACCGCCCTCCCTCCTCGCGGTCCTCTCCTCCCAGTCTCCCCCGCGCTTCCTGCACTAAGGTAGTTGCCGCCGAGTCCCCTTCGCCGGCTCGCTCGCCCTGGTGGTGCCATGGCGGCCTTCAGCAAGTACTTGACGGCGCGGAACTCCTCGCTGGCGGGGGCCGCTTTCCTGCTGCTCTGCCTGCTCCACAAGCGGCGCCGCGCCCTCGGCCTGCACGGGTAAGGTTCGTGGCCGCGCCGCCTTCCCGGGCCCGAGCTGGCGCTCCCCGCGTGCACTCTCCGCCCAGCGCCTGGCAGACGAGTCCCGGTGCCGGCAGGATCAGGCGGAGAGAGGGCGGTCGCGGCTACAGCCAGGCTCCAATGTCAGGGTGTCCCCGCAGCGCCGGCTCCCCGGCTTTCCGCGTACCCCGCTGGCCTGTCGGGCCACCTCGCTGTACCGGCAAGAGTGAGAATTTTCTCCTGCGCCCACAAGCAAATCTGGGACCCAGCCCGGAGGACAGTCGCTCCTACTCGAGGGTGGGAGGAGGGGAAGCAGTGTGCCCATCCCTCATCCAAACCACCTAATTTCTGTATCAACTTTCTGGCGGTGTTTTAGTTTTGTCATCTCATTTCCAGACAGACCTGAAGGATTTGTTTTATGGACGTGGTTGTGTGATTTGAGGATGGGGATTGGACTCTCCAGGATAGTCGCTGTTAGGTCTAAGTCATTTGGATGAGGTTTGGCTCGATTCCGGAGTAATTGCTGTCATAGTCGCCAGGGTGATTCCTGTGAGCTATCCTGGGGCCACTTGGCATGGTTTCCTTCTAAAGTGCCCCACACCACCCCTTTGGAATTGCTTAGTGAACGCCCTGACATTTCATCTGGAAAAACTGAATTGGTTTCGTGGTATTTGTAGGACAAAGTTCCCCCTTTTGGCTTTGTAGGTGAAAGGTAAAAGTGTGTTTTAGGTGAGGATCAAAATCCTTTTTAATTACACTGCACTGCTTTCACCGCGAGAGGATTTTCATGATGAGATTTAACTTTGGGGAGGTCATAAGATTAGAGGAAGAAAGAGAATTGAGTTATAGTTGTGGAATTGCAGGCATCATTTTTATTTCCTGGGCTACGGCAAGTGAATGAGAAAAGGTTAGTTCCCAAGCATTCTTGCCAATCATTACATATGTCATATTAAATCTTAGCATCCTGCTTTCATGAATCTTATTTCATTCATGTCTCTGGGCAGGTACTTTTTTCTCCTGTTTTTGATTTGCTTGGTATATAAACACTAAACACTGACAGGTGGCTCCTAGTCCTCTTCCCATGAAGTACTTTCTAGCCGCCTCCTAACTAAAGTCTGAAGTGATGGTCCTTTCTTTCCTAAATCAGTTTAACAAAGTTGAAAATAGTTCACATCATAGGCTGGACATTTACAGTACCTATTCACTTTTCCTATTCTGTGTGTTTTAAAAAAAATGTTACTTATGGAAAATAGAAAACATTTTTCTATTGGATTGTATGCTTTTTGAACTCCCAGTTGCAAATGAAAGTTATCAGTTATGTGGGCATATTCTGGTAGGAAATATTAAGTGCTTTAACTTGAATTGCATTTTTTGCGGAGAAGTGTTAGCACAGAAAATTGTTTTGACATGGGGAGGAGACTTGAGGACAGCTAACAGTTCTGGCATGCTTTGATGTTTTTTTAAAAAAACTTCATTGGACTACTACATGCATATAGAAAAGTATACATTATAAATCTAGAGCTTGAAGAATTTTTACAAGTAGAACACACCAGTGTAACCAGCATCCAGATCAAGATTATCAGCATCCCAGAAACCCTCCGCAGGCCCCCTTCCAGTTATAGTCCAAGGAAACTACTACATTGACTTTATAAGATTGTCAGTTATTGAATAAGAGAAATTGAACACCATCTAATGGGCAGTAGCAATAGCAGTGAAATAGTATAATAGAATTTGTCTTGTTAAATAATTGTAGCTCTTCTTTCATCATGGTACATTTCTTTAAGCATCTCTTTTTGAGGAAGTTTTTGAGGTGGCTGAATTATGCAAAAGTTAATTTACTGGACAAATGGTTATTGTTAATCTTTTGTATCAGGAGTAGGAAAATCTTTATTTTACACATCAAGTATTTTGTGGGAGGAGAAGCAGATTATGAGCAGATGAATGTGGAGTTGAAATTACTGAATAAAATGATTGAACTGTTTTGAAATCATTAAGAATTGTATTGATGGGCTGGGATTGTAGCTCAGTAGTAAAGTGCTTGCCTCTCATGTGGAAGGCACCAGGTTCGATCCTCAGCACCACATAAAAATAAAATAAAGGTATTGTGTCCATTTACAACTAGAGAGAGAGAGAGAGAGAGAGAGAGAGAGAGAATGGTATTGAGTCTGTCTTTGTAGATGTTATGTACTTCCAGAATCTTATGCCTTGCTTTTACTCACTACTTTGTTATCACAGTTCAAAGACTATAAAATTCCAACCTTATATTTTATTGACCTTTGGGATATCTTTTGTAACAAGACTAATTTTAATGTCCATCCAGTGCTTAATTAAGGAACATGTGATTACTAAGCCTTCTTTTGTCCATGTTGTTAATAGTAGGTTTGTCCTAGAATATGTGTTCTCTTGGAATCGTATAGGTAATAGATCTAGTAAAACCACATTAAAGGTTACAAGGTAATGTTATTCCAAACATTTGAAGAATGAGTAATTAATGTTCTGGGTTATTTTAAATTTTTGTAAGTTTATTATTTTTACTAGTTAAATCTCATACGTATGCACAGCTTTTTATTGTGGAAAATTTCACACACACACACAAAGTAAATAAAATAATATAATAATCCCCCTGTTCATTTTACCGGGAAGTACCAAGAATATTCTGATATTCTTGTTTCACTATATCTACCAGCTCCTTACCCCTTGTTTTTACAGGTTTTTAGGTGAAATTTGTATACATTTAAATCTTAGTTATACATTTTTTAAGTGAATGGATGTACTTGTGTAATATATGCCTATCACAAATTAGAACTTTTCAGAGAAAAATTTCTTTGTATTCATTTATAATCATTTCCACTACTATGCTAACTTTTTTCACTTTAGTTTTACTTAATCATACATTCTATTTTTATTATTATTTATGGGGAAAAATTGAATCTTTTTACTCATGGATAAGAGCCATTTATTTAGTTCAAAGGAATATCTGTTTCTGAATGTTGTATTACTGTGCTAGGTGCTATAAGGGATATATATATATATATATATATATATATATATATATATATATACATACATACACACACACACACACAACAACATACATTTAAAAATATGAGACATCTTTTCTTAAGAAGCTGTTGTTCTTATTAAGGAGAGCAAACTTAAATACAAGTATTTAAAATGTAAGATGATGACAGTGAAGTGTATAGGCAGACGTGCCCTCAAAGTTCTGAGAAAGACCAGATTATTGTGTTTGAAGGGGTTAGGGTAGGTTTATGAAGAATGTGCACTAAACTTAGGAAGGTGGTGGGAATGGATAATGAAATAAATTGAATATTATAGCAGTCTTTTATCAGATTTTTGTGGCATTTATGATACGAAGAAATTTTGCCCTTTTCATCTATCTTCCACAGCTACCAGAGCTCTTTTTTAAGAAATGCAAAGTTGCTCATAGTATTTCTTCATTAAAATCTTTCAACTACTTTAAAATAAAACTTCTGTTCATTATTTGGTCTTTGACTACTTTTTGTATTTACCAGCCATGTGGAATTAATTTGTAATCTCTGAGGTGACAGGCTGTGCCTAGCCTTTGCAGACTGATTGTAATCAGTGTCATACCCCCCACTTCTACCCTGTGATAGTTCTTTTTCTTCAAGATTCAGTCTACGCTTAATCTCTTAGGTGTTTTCTGTCTTTTCCCTGTCTCCACACTGATAGATGTCCTCTGCTTTCCTGACACTCTTAAGCATCTCTGTACTATAGCAGTTACCATTTTGTATTGTGCTGGTTTCTTTTCTTGGCTTCTGCCTGTATCAGAGTTTCTTGAGGGCATGGACTGAGTAGCCTTTAAATCCCTATTTGGATCTACCATAGGATAGATAAGTGTTAGAGTAGATAAATGATTTGAGGTTATTGAAAAATCTTTAAGGGTAATTGAAATGCCTTGGAGATGTGGGACTAGTACAAAGAAGTGGAGGCATTATCTTCACAGAAATGATGGTGTACCTAGTAGTATAGAACATAACCTGGGTAGTGGGAAACTGGTGTTCCAGTTTTAGAAGGCAGGGAAAGGGATCAGTCTACATTGCCACAGTATTTTATTATCTTAAATGAAGCATAACAAAGCAGTTTCTTTCCCTTCCCATCAGTGATTGTGAAGTTCAGATTTCTTATCCTGGATTTCAGAGCCTTCCTCAATCTGGTGTCATTTTACCTGGCTAATCTTATGTGCTGTTGCCTGCCAGGGGGTGCTCTGTTCCAGATAGGCCAGTTTCTGTGCTGTTTGAACAGGCTACCCTCATTCTTGGCTTCTGAGCTTTATCCATGCTATTGTCCATACCTGAAATTTCTCTGTGTGCTCTGTTCTCCAAATCTTGCTATCCTTGAAGAGCTAATAAAGCAGGATTACCTCTTCCATGAAGTATTTAGCTATTCTAGATGATCTAAATGATGATCACTCCCTGTTTAACCTTCTGAAAAACACGTTTAAATGCCTTTCTTGATTTACCTAATCATTATATATATATAATATATAATATAATATATTATACACTATATATTAGCATATAATCTAGCAATGTGTTTTGATAAAGGGTATACCTTTACCCTTTACCCTTTTTAACACTCTAATCTATAAATGGTGGGACACAATATTCTACCCCAAATATATCTGAGGAGTTTCAAGAAGCTTGTGTTTTTCTTAGTCACACTTTACTTCACTTTTTGGCTTCTCTATTTTTAGATCCTACCTACATCTTGTCTTTTAACCTTGTCTCTTTGGTAGCTGCCTTGATTTCTCTGAATCAAGATCCACAAAGTAAGGGTTTCTAGAAGACTTCTGTTGAAAATTTGGGAGTAGTGGTAGGGATTGTATCCCAGCATAGTGAACATCTCAGAATTCTTTTACTTAAGAAATTGCTTGAGACTCACTGTCTTCCCTGCACTTAAAGAGTTCTTCTGTGATGGCCTCTCACCTCTGAAAATGTATGCCTCCTCAAGTCAGGATCCTTGGTCAGGAGTACCTCTCCGTTACTGAACTTACCACCGTTATCTGCAGTGGTGCTGAACTGATAAGAGCTAAGAGATAAGAGCCTCTTGAGCTTGGCAGTCCTGCATCCCCTCACTTGTCTCTAGCTGCATCTTCCAAACCAGCACCTCTCGGAGGGATATTGACAACAGCAAACAAGTTCCTTGAGGCTTGGGGCTGGGATTTGGGTTGTGTTTGGGAGCCTTATTATTGATTATGTCAGGAACATTCCTCTGAAGTGACAGGTCTCCTGTGCCATTCTGGGTTTTGCCCTTCTGGAGGTGCTCTTTTGTCTGATGGTAGCCTTTCTTATCCTCTTCGCCATATGAAGGAGCAGTCTCTTTTTTTCTCCTGTGCCTCATCGGCCTTCTGTGTTCCTTTTCCTGTATCTCCTAGGCAGTCTGGGGAAAGTGGTTGGCTCAGGGTTTGTCAGAGGAAAGACAAATACTGTATTAATAATAATAAGAAGGGAGGGGGGCAGGGGAATTGCTTGAACATTCCCACTATTGGCAGTTTCTTGGCTATTTTCTTTTCCTCTAAGATTCACTGGCTTGGTCCTGGGCCATTTTTTTTTTTTTTTAACCATTCAAATGTCCTCACATCTTTAGCTTCTACTTGCACTCCCTTTTTACCAATCCTTCTATAACTTTCCTGAAAACATCAAATTTATCTTTTTTTGTGAGTTATGCTCCTTTAAAATCCAACTCTGAAAAGGAATGGTTTCACTTCTTTCAGTTTCACAGGTCCATAGAGTGGTTTGCAGACTATAAGCATGAGTCATTAGAGGGACTGGAGCTGCTTGAGATCCTTAGGATGAACCTTGGATATATGGGTTGGCTTCATTTGGATCCCTAGAATAAAAGATGGTGCTTAAGTAACCATAGGTGAAAGAAGCATTAAAGGATTTACAGCAAAAGCAACTGTGTACTGAATTCAACTGTGGCAGATCAGGCCCAGAGCAATATTCTGAGAACTATGTAGCTGTCTATGGTCTGTTGAGAGATCTGGGTGAAAGTTGTTTAATTAATTACACTTACTAGTTTTTTGGTTCACTAACATCCTTGGGCAGATATTCTGTTTGAGGGCTTTTGCATTTGCTATTCTCCTCCTGCCTGGAATGTTCTGTCGCTGGTACCATATTGCTTATTCCTTACCCCTTCAGTTTTATCAGACATGTTAGTGAGCACGTTGCCACTCAGTTTAAAATAGCATCCTCAGTACACACACTGTCTACCTTCATGGCTTTATTTTTTTCCTTAGCACTTACCATTATCAAAAGCACTTTTTATTTTACATATTTATCTTATTTATTACATGTCTGTGCTGTCAGGATGTAAACACCATGAGGGTAGGAAATTTTGTTTTGTTCATTGTTACAGCTCTAGTGGCTAGAACTATGGCTGGCATACAGTAGGCATTCAGAAAATGTTTGTTGATTAACTCTATCTCTGAGATGCCCATTTCTTAGGGCTGTGGTTACTGCTGTTTTAAATAACACCTTTTTCTTGCTACAGATATAAATTTTGTCTCAACTATATTATGAGTTTTTTAGGAGCTGGACCCCTTTTGCCTCTTATTTCCATAGGTAAAGCAAATCTCAGAAACTTATAAAAATGATATTAGTACCATTTATAACCTACTTGTGACAGTTAACAAGAGAGTGAAAATATTAAAGATAATTACAAAATCAAAGGTATTCATAATGCCATAACAATAATAAACTGTTGTATTTTTGTTATATGCATTTTTTACATAGTTATAATATTTTTTTTGTTGTTGTTGTTTTGAAGATGGAATCTTGCTTTGTTCCCAGGCTGGACTCTGAACTCCTGGTTTCAAATGATCCTCCCATCTCAGCCTCCCAAGTAACAGGGACTATAAGCATGCACCATCACACCTGATGATTCTATAATTACGTGTTTTGCTATTTTCATTTGAGGTGTACATCTTTCTTATAGTTCTTTTAAAGAATGCATAAATATTTCTGTGGTTTAATCATGATATTTTTTTACCCTTAAATATTGGGCCTTTAGATTGTTTCTGAAATTTTTATAAGTAGTACTGTGTATTTTTGTGAGTGAACATTTCCATCTCTGTTGAATATTTCCTTGGAATAAATTGCCAGAAATAGGATTAATAAATGGAAGCTTATGAACTTCTTTAGTGTTTGTGGAAAAAGTGTGAATGTTCTAGAGATGCATAGGTTGACGACATACTACTTTTAAAGAGTTGTGTCACTTTGCAATACTGTGACTGAGTTCTAATATAATTACTCATTGTTAGGGAATATTTAATTTTTTTCTGCTTTAGAGGTGCAAAATAATGTTGAAAGATTCTTTTAATTTGCATATATTTATATATTTGAAAGAACAATTTTTTTTTAATGTAGCACTTAATTTTGATTATGAAGGTAGCTTGATGTAGTAGAAAACATGGTCTTTGGAGTCAGGTATGGGTTCAGAGTTTTAAGAAACCATTTGCTATATCTGTCCACAACCTGGACACATAGTTTCTCTTAACAAGTGGCCTTGGTCAATTAACTCAACATCTTTGAGCCTTAGAAAAACGGGGATAATAGTATTCACATAATTCAACAGTTGAGTGAGGATTAAACAAGAAAATGTTTTAACCCCATGCTCAATAAATAAAAATAACTCTCATAGGCTGTTGCTGTGCTTGCTAAAGGAAAATGAAGAAGACAATGAAATATCCCATTTAGCTACTCAAAAATTATTGGGGCTGGAGTTGTGGCTCAGTGGAACAGTGCTTGTCTCATATGGGTGAGGCACTGGATTCAATTCTCAGCACCACATATAAATAAATAAAACAAAGATCCAACACTAAAAATATTGAAAAAAAATTATTGAATTTTCCTAAAAGTTTCCTCACATGTGTCTATGGAAATTTCCCTAAAGAAGCCGTTTTCAATTGATAGAATCATTTACTTTTGGAGTTGGAAAGTGTTTAAGTTAGTTTTATGTGACACAGTTTCAGGTATTCAGTAATTTTTCAGTTGCTGCTTCTGTAATATGATACTCTATTTCTCCACCTTGTAAAGAGGTGTTCCTAAATTTCATATTCACTGGCACAAAATAGAACAAAGTTATGACCTGCTTTGTAGATCTTAAGCTTTTGTTAAAAAAGCATGAGATGACATTCATTTTTATACCAGCCAAATATTTTTCACATTTAGTTTATATAATGGTTCTACTTCCTTTTCCTTCCTCAACTTGTGCTTATTTATTTAGTTTATTTTAAACCTGAGTGCAGGTCCTTACATTTAAACCTTTTTTGAGCATTTCACTTCTTCCCTTTAGAACTTTTTTGATCCTGGATATTTTTTTATTTTTTTGGTACTGGGGATTGAACCCAGGTGCACTTAACCACTGAGCCACATCCTCAGCCTTTTTTTATATTTTATTTAGAGACAGGATCTTGATGAGTTACTTAGAGCCTGTGTAGGTTGCTGAAGCTGGCTTTGATCTCAGGCCTCAAGCCTTAGCCATCTAAGCTGCTGGGATTACAGGTGTGCGCCACCACACCTGACTGATCCTGCATATTAGCCATTCTTTCTGTATATTTTCCCAATACATTAAAGAGAAATCGGACCAGACTAAGGGTAAAGCCGTCTAATTATACCATTCTAACCTTCCTATTAATTGACACCTTCTAGGTATTATATTGGCTCGCATATTCATCTTGCCAGTACTTCTGTTAACAGACCTGGCATTCTGACAATATTCATAACCTGATCTGTATTAGGCCAAAGTCCTCTTTTGGGGTGTTTCTGAAGCTACTAATTGGGAAGGGTCTTTTCTGATCATGGTGTCGTGAAGATGAGGTCCTAGAATTCTTTGCGTCATTGGTCTCTTTCGTGGAAAAGGCAGAGAACCCCTGATTTGGTTTACATCACGTTGTAGCATAGTAAACAAAGTTTACGGAATTTCCATATTCCTTCAGAGAAGAGAATGGGCTTAGTTTGATATGACATTTTGGTGAACTCTTTTCTTGCTCCTAGAATTTACCTCTTCCTTTTAAGTACTCATGCCACTCTGTCAATTTAGATAAATTGTATTTTCCCTAAAGGATCAATATCATGGTCATGCATGATCTGATGAATACCATTAACTTCTAGTCTGTTGCAACAGAATATAAACTGGAATTAGGAGGAAGAAAGGGTCTTTTACATTTACTTTGAAGTGATGAATACCAGATTAAATGCAATTTAATGGTATTCCTCCATTCTTTTAGTGAGATTTTTATGGAACATTAGAGTTGTTTACATTGGCATGTGTAGTATTTCTATTAAAAAATTAGGCATTGTGGGCTGGGGCTGTAGCTCAGCGGAAGAGTGCTTGCCTAGCATGTGTGAGGTACTGGGTTTGATTCTCAGCACCACATAGAATAAATGAAATAAAGGTCCATCAACAACTAAAAATTATTAAAAAAAAAATTAGGTAGCTTTACTTAAGAACAATTGTGAGGGGCTGGGGTTGTGGTTGAGTGGTAGAGTGCTTGCCTAGCATGTGTGGAGGCACTGGGTTCCGCACCACATATAAACGAATAGTTCATCAATAACTAATAATAATAAAAAAAGAACAATTGTGATGAATACAGTGGCACATACTTAAAATCCTAGCAACTTGGGAGGCTGAGGCAGGAAAATTAAAAGTTTGAGGTTAGCCTCAGCAATTTACAGAGACCCTGTCTCAAAATAAAAAAGAATGTGGATATCGTTCAATGGTAAAGCATCTTTGGGTTCAATTGAAAAAGAAAAGACCTGTAGCATTCTTGTAGAGTAAAATCACTTTTGTTGTAGGCATCTCTGTTAAGAATAGAGTCTTTATTAAGCATGTAGACAGAATGTTTTGGCTAACTGATGGTTGTGTTCTTTCAAGTGGGAACTGTAGTATGCATTAAAATGGTTTAAAACCTTCTTAGGAACAACTTGTGAATGTGCTTAAAAGATGTTTTTTTTTTTTTTTTTTTTTTTAAATCTGCATTTCTTAACCTTT
Organism: Marmota flaviventris; assembly: GCF_047511675.1. NCBI lineage: Eukaryota > Metazoa > Chordata > Mammalia > Rodentia > Sciuridae > Marmota > Marmota flaviventris. The sequence continues at coordinate 80,516,425 of NC_092507.1, forward strand.
CCCTAGAATAGCAGTCCCTGAGTGTATGCAATTTAATAAAGTATAAAACTGAAAATAAAGCTGATCAAAGCACAGTTACAGGTATTTTGATATCTGTTAATAGATTAACAGTCTTACCACTATACTAGGACCATAATAATAAACATAAAAGTGAATTGAATGGTTTACTTAATGCTTAAATTATTTTGACTTATTAATATATATCTCAGCATTAAAAATAAATATACCATGTAGAATGGGGCAGCTTCTAGGTAAAAGTTTAGCCAGCATGTGTTTATATGTCTACTTTATGTCATTATTTTAAAAATATGTATTTAACTTAAACCTGTGAAGCAACCTGGACACATAGTTTCTCTTAACAAGGAAAGAGGCAATGATTCTATAAGTTTAGTGAATACCACAAAACTTGTGAACTTTTTAAAAATTACTTTCAATGCTTCATAGTTTTAAATATTGGACATTTTTGCCGATAAAGTGTAATATACTCTCTAGACGATATGATTTAGAAAAAAACACCCATCATTTATCATGATTACTATCACATTTCATTGATTATAAGATAGTCTTTTCCCCCACATTTTAGTACTTTTTTCACATTTTAACTTCTGAAATGAGCATGTAACTTAAAACTGTTGCTTTTTAGCTTTGATTAAAATAGTATTAGCATACTGTTGCATTTCCCTTTTATCACGCATGCTTTTATCTTCTTTATAAAAATACTGCATATCAAACTCAAACTTCTCACTCTAATTCAGTGTTATTGCAGTTCTTCAGTTTCTCTTGGAGATGAGCTTAGGAGAAAAGAAGAAATCAAGGTTGAATACTATAGTTTCCTCCTTCCAGAAGTAGGACTGGAGGAACTAGCCTGGCCTGAGAACAGTAGGTGGAATAAAGAACTACTCAAAGAAAGGAACCTAGTCATCATGCCACTCAGTCAGTTGAATGCCCACAGTATGTGAAATGCTGGGTTTTGAGTTATTTGGTATAGAGATTTGATTGAGAGGTCTTTCTTCTCAGGAGTTGGGGGTATGATACAAGTCTGTATCTTAACTAATTGGACACTGAATTTCTAGGTGTTGAGGACCCAGTGAATATGAACAAGTCTCTTTTCAAAATGGATCTTACAGTGGGAGAAAGCAGAACCTTTTTTATGCTAGTTTTGTATTTGAGCATTTGGGAAGATTAAAATTTAAATCAAGAAAAAACATTAAAAATCATTAAATGAAATCAGACAAGATTTTATTCTCTTGAGAAACAGAAGGAGAGAGTTCTGTGTTTGAACACTTTAATACTATTTTTATCATTAAATTCTCCCCCCCCCCGCCTCCATCTCTTGATGATATGTTAAGGTATTGTTCTCTATTTATTTATCAATAGTTATATGGCATTAGAAAATTAGATTTAAGGTATTTTTGAACTGTAAGAATTATTTCACTTTTTTCTACCTCAGTAATACCCAAGATGTTTTAGTAAGGAGATGGGGGAGGGGAAAGCAAAGTGTGAGACTTAATAGTTCATAAGGATTCCACTTTTTATTTTAATATCAAATATTTCCAGTTTAACTTGATAAATAGATACATTTCTGCTTGTATTTTATTCCTTCAACAAAATAGCTATTTCTCCCACCCTCAGAGGAGACATTAATGTGGAAAGAAATAGAACATTTATTCAGTACATTCTATTTAATGCTGTATGTCAGTAGGCTGGGCATTGAGATGCCAAACTGAGTGATCTTAGTAATAGAAAATTTGTACAACCAAAGTATGACTAGTTGTGGGAACTCTGTTTTATGGGAGGGAGTATGGAGATGGGAATGTTTAATTCAAATGCAAATTTCACATTTGAGCCCTGATCTTTTGGGGATATGGAGTGTCTTGCTAAGGGGGCCTTCCAGATAGGAAAAACAGCTTGAGCAAAAACATGGAATTATTGACTTGAAAAGAAAGGTCTATGGATTATGCCACAGATATAGAAAACTGCATAAAATTTACACAGACATATATAACTGAATGGATTCTTTTTATAAATAAAGCACCTTTGTAACCACCATTTGATCAAGAAATGGATCTCTGCAGCCATTCTAGAAGTCTTTCAGGTGACCCTTTTCCAATCACAGCTTCTTTCCTTTCACCTAAAAGTAACTGCTATTCTGACTTCTATACTAATTTCATTTCCTTAAATTTTATAACCTAAATGTGCATTGCTGAGCAATATAATTTAGTTGTGTCTGTGGTTTTTTTAAGTTTCTGAAAGTATACATTACCCTGCCATCCATCTTTTCCCCTTTTTTCTTACAGTTTGTTGAAACAACAGATATTTTGACCTATACAGATTCTGAATTATGCTGATTGCATAATATTTTATCCTTTGTATTTTGTGCAAATTGATAGTTGGATCTAAAACCTTGATCAGATTGAAGTGTTGCTTGTCTTGGTTGTTATGAACAGGAATACTTCATAGGCCCATGCCGCAGTCCGGCTGGCTGCAGCAAAATAACCAGGGGGTGACTAACAACTTGCGTAGATTGATACAGCAGGAGTGGGAGCCGTTTATTGTAGGACAGGAGCAGTATTTATACATTCCACACAGCTTATCTAATTAACATAAACTAGATACATCAGTCAACCAATCAGGAATCTCCACACTTAATGGCTCGCTTTTGTTACTTCTCAAACCACTCCCTCTGGCATTTTGCCAGGCACCATCCAGACTTGTTTACGAACTCTAACATTCCCCTGGCAAAATGCCAGGTGTTATTTTGACTTGTTTACAGACTCTAACAGGCCCAGGTGTGGTTACTTGGTCAAGAAGTGTATAGTGTATGATTGTTTCTCTTTTGTGATTTTAACAGCCATTGATGGTTTATGTGTAAATAATTGACTTATTAGTAAGGCTTATAAGATGATATATTTGAATTCTGTTATTTATTTATAAGGTGGAATACTTCCATAATAAGAAACTTTTACTTTTCTATTCTCTGGTTACCTATTGGTACAATTCAGTTAAGAAAAGCAGGATAGGCAGTTGCTTTTTTTTTTTTTTTTAATATATTTTTTTAGTTGTCAGTGAACCTTTATTTTATTTATTTATATGTGGTGCTGAGAACTGAACCCAGTGCTTCACATATGCTAGGCAAGTGTTCTACCATTGAGTTACAACCCAGCCCAGAGAGTTGCTTTTTTATTAACCAATTTTCAGAATAATATGTTAGATTCCTGTTATTGTCTGAAGGTGATCAGTGAGTTCAAGAACTACTGATTTAATTATTTGTGCATCTGTTCATTATGGTTATTATCTTTATTCATATTCAGTTGTCCATCTTGGTCCAGTGAGAGTCTCTTTAAAGTTGGTTCCTTAGTCCTGTTGTCATGGCCTCAGTGGTCTTTGATAGTAACTTCCTTCCTGCCTGTAATAGTATGGTTTAAGCTCCTGTTAGATATATTCTGATCAGACCTAAAATCATCTCTTTTCCAAGAAGAGTTTGGTTCTTTTTAATGGGAAATGGTATTTCAAGATCACAACTGAAACTTGGGTATGTTTGTTGAGATTGTTGGCCATTGTGTCTAGGCCTTTCTTAAAAACAAATAGAATATTGTATAACTTCCAGTCTGTATATAGGATTTGAAGATTTTAAATTATTGTTTTCTGCATCTGTGTCACAGTAGAGTGGGGAGTTGAAGCTACAAATCTTGATTCTTGTGTTTCAGCAAAAGAATATTAAAAGTCAAATACAAAAAGCCAAACAAGAGAACTTTATATTATGAGTGAAAATAAAGTTAGACTCCAGCAAAAAACCCTCTGGAAATAGAGAGCTGGTATCTTCAAATAAAGTTAGACTCCAGCAAAGAACTCTTTGGAGAGCAGGTCATCAAGAGGAAACAGTGTTGTTTCCAAATTTATTGTTTTTGTTTTTTTGTGGCAGGGCTGGGGTGGGGTACTGGGTATTGAACTCAGTGGCACTTGGCCACTGAGCCACATTTCCAGACCTGTTTTTTAAAAAATATTTTTTAGTTGTTGATGGACCTTTATTTTTTTGTATATGTGCTGAGACTCGAAACCAGTGCCTCACGCATGCTAGACAAGCGCTCTACCACTGAGCCACAACCCCAGCCCCTTCCAGACCTATTTTGTATTTTATTTAGAGAAAGGTCTCACTGAGTTGCTTAGCACCTTGCTTTTGCTGAGGCTGGCTTTGAGCTTGAGATCCTACTACTGCCTTAGCCTCCTGAGCAGCTGGGATTATAGGCATGTGCCACCACACCAGGCTTTGTTGCTGTTTTATGGTTGCCTTGAGACCTGGGAACCACCTTCTGTACTTGACCCCAGTCAGTTATTCAACTCCTCCTTCATGTTGGGCAGTAGAGCTTTTGACCCTTGTTGGTTCTTTCCAGAACTGTAACGATGGCCATTCTATTCAAAGGGTTTTACCTACAAGTTGATGTGGGTACTGGGATCAATGACTGGGCAAAATTCATCTTAGTGTGCCTGTATTGTTAATGATATTTCCTTCTGAAATACATTGAGAAACTTAGGTCCATAAATTCTAACTTTACAATGACCTCAGTAGACCCTGCAAGAAGTTAGCTCCATTGATCTTTCTTTCTTGACCTATTTCTTAATTGACTCCGTCTGTTTCCATGTGTTTATTCTCAGGGTTAGTACACCTGTTGTTGTTCTACAAGTTACTTGATTGTTCACTAAAGGCAGTTTCAAAGAAACCCTGTGACCCAACTGTAGTGTTGGTTCATATTTCACTGCTCATCACTAACTGCTGCCAAACATTTGTATCTCCTTTTTTCTATACCATTAATCCTGATTATTAAGAATATAGGGGATGGTCAAATTAGAATATCACAGGGATACTCAGTTGCTTTATCACATTTTCTACACATAACACTCTCCAGGTAGTATTGCAGATATATCAATATGATTTCTGAAAAGTATTTTTTTAAACAAAATACATGCTCTTCAAATTCTTCATGTTTTTATGGTTGTATTATATTTACATCATCAGAGCATATTCTCTGCCTTTTAACTCTTATTTAGTCTTGGTTCTACAATATTTAATGCTCGTTACCTCTCCTTATCACAGTGGCTCTGTAGTCATTCCTTTTGTCCAAGATCATTCTTTTTTTTTTTTTTTTTTTATGGACAACATTCACTCATGGACAATATTCATGAATGCTTTCATATTTAAAACAGTTTATGGTTCTTATATTTGACTGTTTGATAATTCAGCTAGACTTAAAATTCTTTGGTTCAAGTTTTTTCTTCTTGACTATTCGAATGTGTTACTCCATTGTTTTCTGACATTAAGTTCTGCTGACAAAGTTTGGTGGTGACCTATTTGCGTTCCCCTTTGTGTGACTTATTCTTTTGGGGACGCAAACGTTGTTTTCTCATATTAAAACTTATAAATGTTATTTTAGTTATTAGCTTATATTCATTTATTTTAGTAATAAATCCTGGGTTCTTCTGGGTTGATTTTTCTGAAGTATGTAGTTTCCTTCTCCCCTCTTCTATTGAACCACATGAAATAACCATTATTTTGGCGGTGGGGTAGGGGATACAGGGGATTGAACTCAGGGTGCTCAACCATTGAGCCACATCTCCAGCCCTGTTTTGTATTTTATTTAGAGACAGGGTCTCACTAAATTGCTTAGGGCCTCACTATTGCTGAGGCTGGCTTATAGGCATGCACCACTATGCCCAGCTTGAAGTAACCATGTTTATAGATCAAAAAATGATCAAACTTTGGCATTTTCATGTGGTTTAATATTATGGTTTCAAATCCTTTTTATTGCAGGTGAGTTTTTTCAAATTGTAGTTTTATTTTTTGTTTCCTTTTTAAAAATAATTATGAGGGAACTTTAACAAATCAGATGACCTTTGTTTGTCATTTATGTTTATCACTTTTCTCAAATGGTTTGTTTTCTGTTTAAATATATAAAATTGTATGTATATAATTTGTGTATTATTTTCAAGTTTTATCTGTTAATTTGTTCTGTATTTCTTATAGTTTCATATTCAATTTTTAAATTATCTTTTCAAATTTCTGATTATCACATTTGTAAGTTTTACAAATTGTTTTCTTTACTAGTTTATATTTCGCATTGTTAGCTTAATTTTTTTTAGTTTGAGATCATAATTTATAGTTTTTATCTCCTATAGGAAAGTCTTTCTGACATCTTTTCATTTTATGTAGGAATACACTTATGTTTTGTAATCTTTGAAATAACGATGTAAAAGATTTAACTTTGAGCCTATTTTGTTGCTTATTTTCTGATCTGAAGTTAATTCTTCACCTTTTAAAACGAGAAGTATAATTTTTCTAATTGTGCTCTAGATTCCCTCTTTTGTTGCTTTCCTGTAATGGCTGAAAATATGGTAGTTTACTGTTAGATCTCCAGGCTGTTTCTTTCCTTCATTTAGTTCTCAGTCAGCTTGCGCTGGATTCTGTTTCCCTCAGTTTCTCTTCAAGGTGAGGCTTTATTCTGAAGGGAAGCTGTAGGGAAGTTCAAACTTTCCTTTCAGTATTTGAGTATGATGGAACAAACTGACAATAGACTGTTTTTTCATAACAGTTTGTTAATGTGCTCAAGCACCAAACAAAATATGAGAACTCAAAGAAAGGCCAGATGGTTGAGACTTAAATACACTCTTCATAGGAGAGAGGAAAGTAGGGGGCTGTGGACAATTTTAAGGGGAATAAATGATTTTTAGGGGAGGAATAAATAGACAATGGCTTGGGACAAAGTTCTTGGCTTGAGGTATAGTGTCTGATTTTCAGTTTCTTCCTGTGATAATCTTCCTTGGTTAATGAAATTTCAGTAAGAAAATTTGAAGACAGTTGTGTTATTCTTTGGCAGATTCATTCTTTAGGTAGAAAAGGTATCTTTCTCAGCATTAGATGCTTTCTAGTGCTTTCAATTTGAAATCCAAAGTGGCATGTTTGGATTATTGTTTTCTGAACCCCAAAGGAGTTGTAGTTGTTTAATTTTGAGTATTAAGAGTTCCAGGCTGTTTTAGCCATTCCAACCTTAGCTTGAGCTCATTGAACCCCCGTGCTATTTATTGGAATGTGCAGAACTCCTTCCACTTTCACTGTTCTTCTTAAATTGGCCATTTGAGTTTTCCTGTGAGTTATTTTAGTGATTTTGGATACCCTGTTAATTCTCTCTACTGTTTTTTTTTTACACAGGTACTGCTATCATTCAGGTCTTGTAGCTGTTGGCATTTTGGTACCTCATATTTATATTTTGGGTCTTGTAGGAACACTTAATCATTTTAAAAATTTTGTTGTATATGTTGTCCATGGATTTTTTGGGTTTGCTATTTTATTTGTTCAGTCTGGGTTTTTTTGGGAGGTGGGAAATGGATTCAGGGAGATTTAAAATCATCCCATTCATCTCAAATCATTGGAAAAAGATACACTTTTTAATAAACACTGATGAGACAACTGGTAAGCTACTGGAAATAAGAATAACCATATACAAGAATAAATATACTATATGTAAGAATAAATCCATTAAAGCTATGCCAGTGCCAGATTAAAAGTGGGTGAATTCCTCTGTAACCTAGATACATAGGAAATCTTTCAAAGTGTGACTCAAAAATTCAAATACAATAAAAGAAGATAGTGATTATTTGACTACATAAAATTAAAAACTTCATGTGTGGCAAAACCCCACCAAAGTGTCAAAAGACAAATGGCAATGTAAAATCTATCTTTAGTGTATATCACAGATAAAGGGATAATTCACAAAAATGACTCTTATATGTATGATTGACTTCTCAAAATGAGAAATGCAAATTAAATCTATACTAAGAGACTGCTTCACATTTACATTGGGAGAAATTTAAAAATGTCATAATATACTTTATTTGTGAGGCAATGGAGAAACACATTTTTTACACTTTTATACTGCTGGTGCTGCAACAAAAGCACATTCTTTTTGGAGGGGAATTTGGCTATAGGTAACAAAACTACTGTGCATTTCCCTATTGACTCAGCAGTCCCATGGAAGATACAGCTGTGACGGTATGCATAAGATTATTATCAGAGCATTGCTTGTAATTGTAAACTGTTTGAGAAAGTCTAATTGCCCATAAAATCTGGTTGACAAACTGGTTCTTACACATAGTGGAGTTTTGAGTAGCTAAAAAAATGAAGATGCTTTCTGTGGACTAATAAGAATGATTGTCAGGAAGTAAAGCAAATTACTAAAGACTGTGATATGTTACTTTTTATGTAAGAAAGAATAAAAATCAAATGTATACATGTTTGCTCATTTTGTACAAAAAGAAACAGGATAGATAAATCAGAAAGTGATAAAAATTTGTTATTTACAGGGCATGAATGGGAGCACAGTGGAAAAGAAGGGTGTTGATTGAATAGGGTGGGAGATACTATTGGGACCATTGAAGAAATTTGAATAAAATCTATAGATTATAGTGTTGCATCAATGTTAATTTCACAGTTTTGATAATTGTACTGTGGTTATGTGAGAGAAAGTCTTTGTTTTTAGAAAATAGACACTGATGTATTTAAATAGTTATTTAATTTTAAATCTTTCAGAAAAAATTTGTATATGTGTATGGAGAGAGAATGAATAAAAAAGCAAATGTGGTAAAATATTAATTGGGAAATGTAGTTGAAAGTATATGAGAAATCTTTGTAATAGTCTAGCAGTTTTTTAGTAAGTTTATAATCACAATTAAAAGCTTTAAAGAAATTGCCTTTGTTACAAATATAAGTCTGGGAAGCTCCTTTTCCCCTCACATGCATAAATATGTACAGCAGAGCAAACTGATTTTTAAAAGAACGTTATTAAAAAGGTAAAAGATAATATCCATATACATTTGTCCATTTCTTAAGAGTCAGTGCAACCTTTGGATCACTGGAGTTCCAGGGCTTACAGGGTTATCTTCACCACCAGAATCTATAGCTTAATTCTTCCACTTCACACCAAGCAATAAAAATTAGTCTACCAAGGGAAAAACTTGCCCATCTGATGCTCCTAGAAGGGTCCCCAAATTTTCCACTTGAGATAATGTTGAGTTTTTTATTTCCTACTGGCCCAGGGATTGTTTTCACGGATGGAATACTATTATTCCGTACCTCTTTATGTGCAAAGATGAATGAAAATTTTTTTTTGAACAAAACATGATATTGGGGTATAACCTTTGATATTTAAAATCACTGGTTCATATGTGAGTGAACTTTCAGTGAGAATGCCCCATGGGTGTTCATATTCCCTGATGCCACCGGAGGTAAGAGTGTAAATGAATTTGAAGAAGCCAGATAGCACTCTGCTTACAGAACAGACAATTCCTAGATAAAGCTCATAAGGCTGGGGTGGCATTTCATTCACCAAAGACATTCATCTAATTCTGACCAGAAGCCAGAATTCAGAAATTTACAGACAAATCAGCAAGGCCATGAATCCCACACAGCAGGAGGAGCCCTCCTGGCATGCCAGAGACCTTCATTGCTTCAGATTGCAAACCAAGGTATCACAGAAAACAGAAGCTTTTTAAAAAAAATATGGGATCTCACTGTGTGCCCCAGCTTGCTGGCCTCAAACTCCTGGGCTCAAGTGATTGATTCTCCTGCCTTGACCTTTTGAACAGCTGGGACTACAGGTACATGCCATTGTGTCTGGTTAAAAGATTAAAAAAAACAAACAAACCAAGAAAACCTTTACAATTATTGTTAAGAATAATTGTAGGGGCTGGGGCTAGGGCTAGGGCTGGGGCTCAGTGGTAGAGCACCTGCCTCGCACGTGTGAGGCACTGGGTTTGATCCTCAGCACCACATAAAAATAAATAAAGATATTGTGTCCATCTACAACCAGAAGTATTAAATAAAAAAGAATAATTGTAATCCTCTTTATAAGATGTTTAAAGTGACTTTTCTGCCTTTATGGGAATTGGATATTTTGATATAAAGAAACAGGTGATCTAGAGGAACCCTATTTCATGAATATAGTGAATCTTATATACAAACTGTGAAGTTTGCCAGTTATCAACTCTTTTTAAAATTTTTATTTTTTATTGGTGCATTATAATTTCACATAATAGTAGAATTCATTGTTACACATTTATACACTCACACAATATTACAATATATTTTGGTCTATTTTATTCCCTAATACCTCTTCATTTTCTCCAGTTATCAACTCTTGAATTGTTCTTAATTTGTGTATAATTTTAGAATCGTGTTGTAGGAATTTGGTGGTGATTTTGTCTAATCTATTAATCAATTTCAAATATTTTTATTTCCCCCTTTTTGGATCTTGCTGCAAGTTTATAAAGTACTACATTTTTTTTTTTAAAGAAATGCAGCTTTTATTTTACCTGCCTAGTGTCTGTTTTTAAATCATATAATATTTTGCATGTATTTATATTCTTTTATTTTTCTCTCAGTTAATTTTGTTGTTTTTATAATATTCAGCTGCTTTTTCTAATATATGTATTTAAAGTAATGATCTCTCTTCATTACTGCTTCATTTAGATTCCACAGATTTCTTGATATGTAAATTTTTTCATTTTGTAAACATACTATTTGATATATCATTTATTTCAGGATATTTTCAGATTTCTTTGATGCATGAGTTCTCAGAATTATATCTGTTAGCTATCTATTGCTACATAATAAACCAGCCCAAAACTCAGATTTTTAAAATAGTTTTTACCTTCGGTTCTGTGACTGAACAGTTCCTCTTTGGTTTTGTCTGGGTTTACTTGTAAGGCAATTGATTTCTTATTTTTATTATTTCATCCCCCCGTCCCCCTTCCAGTTAGGAAGTTATTCTCAGAGCTCATTTTGTCTTTTACTGTTTACCCAACACATTTTAACATGCATTACATACCTTTGAACAGTGTTAACAAATGTTAAACAAGTCTAAACATCATCCTCCCAGGAAATGATTTTAGAACACTACTTTCATTCTGCTTCCCCCCTTATTTATATTTATTTAATACACACTATATTTTATAGGATTTGTCTGGAAATTCCAAGTGTCTGGAATCTTTTTGGGTCTGTTTGCCTTCTGTAATTTTTGTTGGTCCTTGGTTTCAGATTGTGGTTTCAACCTTGGTGCTTGATTATTATTATTATTATTATTTGGTGTTCTGGACATTTTATTTAATAGTTCTTGTCAGGATAAATTTAGAGGCTTATAGTAGACATAATTTCCTTTTAAGAGCAAAGTTTTCTTGTTTAGGTACATTGTCAGTAAGGGAACAACTTTAAGACACTTAAGATGCTTTGTAGCATAGCATCTTAATAAACAAAAGCAAAACTCAGATTTCACGTTTCATAGTTTTGTTTCTCAAAGGAGTTATATCATTGTTTTCCCACATCACTATCATGTTAATGCTTTATCATTAACTTAGCTTGGAATATCATACCTTTTATCACTTTTCCCATAAATTCTGTTCATGTTTAAATCTCAGTTTAGATTTCACATCATTTCTGGAATATAGTTTTTACTTTTTTTTCCTCTCTTGGGTTTACATTAGTTGCTCTTCACTTTGTCTTTAATAGCACCTTGCTTAGATCTAAATACTAATCTGATAGGTTAGTTGTCTGTAAGTACTTTTCTCTAGCTAGATTGTAAACCCCTTGAAGGCAAGTATTATCCTATTCATCTTTGAATCCCTTATTATATATCTGAGTCTGTGATCTATAGTGTTGTGATAAGGCGTGTAGATTTTTTTGCTTTCAAATTTTTATTTTATAATATTCATTTCCTTAGAAATTCTAAGGAATTTGTCTTTTAAATTTTCTTTAGTAACTATTCCCAAATTGATAAAAGCATTTAACATTTTTTACAATATAAACAGATTAAGTGCTGTGCATTTTGCTTATAAAGTAACAAAGTATTTCAAGAATTTTATAATTCAATTTGTTCAAAAATTAAATTTTCAAACTTTGGTTAGTAGAACTAATACATGTACTGTCATATCCATTTTCCAGAGTTGTTTAAAAAAACAAAATCTACTAGGTACAAGTATTTCTTGTACAATCAGAACTATGTGGTAAGAGGGGGGAAATGTTATATTAATTGCTTTTAATTTTCTGGTTTAGATGAGCCTTTTAAATTCTCATTTATATGTTACTGAAGCATAAAATATATCTTTTGAAAAGCATAAGTTATGTCAAAATAATTATTATTTTATTCTTAGGAAGTTCATGTATTTTAAGATTAACTTCTATTAATTGCCAAAATACTTTCTAAAAGTCATACTACTGAAGGGAACCATTTCAAGCATTATGATTATTTCTGGGGATAAATTACTTTCAGTTCTCTTAGGAGGATAGTATCTACTACACTATAGTACCCAGAATCAAAGTTTATATTTTATCTAAAAAATTAAGTACTAAATATAACCCCAAACATAGTATTTATATAGACTCTTGAATGCATCGAATTACTTTTATTCATATTAAGGTAATATAAAATCTATCTAATATAAAGTATTAGTTTAACCAAATTAACAATCACAAAACAGCAGATATTTTTCTATTAAAAGTTTTCTGTTCACTTAGCAATGTTTACTCAAATATATAATATTATGAACTTAAATATATCATCTTCTATATTTTCTGTTTATGCTCAACTGTACCCTGGTGCTCCTTTTTTTGTGTTGTTGTTGTTGTAGATGGACAGCATGCTTTTATTTTATTTGCTTATTTTTGTATGTGGTGCTAGGGATCAAACCCAGTGCCGTATACATAGTAGGCAAGTGCTCTGCCACTGAGCTCTAGCCCCAGCCCTCCCTTTTTAACTCTACTTATATTAACATCATAATTCCAAAACGGAAAGATGAGCCATCTCTAAAATTCACTGGAGACTAATATTCTTTCTTGGAAATAATTTACAAAACATTTAAAAGTTTTCTTTAATTATTTTTATTTGGCTTTTTAAAAGTAGATAAGATTTTCATTTTAATTGTAGTAAAATACTTTCAAACTAGTTTAAGCAAAGATAGAAAAAACCAAGGAGACTGATAAAACAGTCCCTACTTTTGCTTTCAATGCCTCAAGTGCCACATGCATAGTAATATGTTACAGAAAAGAACTTTATGTCTTTTAGCAGATTGCAAAGGAAATCTAGAAGTTTATACAAAGCTAAATATTATTTCCTTTCTATTCCATTTATTTCCTTGTAGTTTGAACTTGGCTCTATGTGTTACCCTTCTATAATAACCACTGTGTGACATTTATCAGTTTTCTAAGTGTTCCAATTTCTCATCCCCCCCCCACACTTTTTTTTTTAAAATTTTTAAAACAGCTTCGTAACATGAGAACATTCAACAAATCTTTGTCATTAGATGTGGATATATCCTATACTTTTATCACAAAATGCTCACTTTCCTGAGCTATATTAAACACCTCACTCATAACAGGTGTATGTATAATTGAAGACCTTAAAATGTCATTTAAAAAAATGAGTAGAGGGGCTGCGGATGTGGCTCAAGCAGTAACGCGCTCGCCTGGCATGCGCGGGGCGCTGGGTTGGATCCTCAGCACCACATAAAGATAAAATAAAGATGTTGTGTCCACCGAAAACTGAAAAATAAATATTAAAAAAATCTCTCTCTCTTCTCTTCTCTTCTCTTCTCTCTCTCTCTCTTTCAGAAAACCTCTTAGTGCTTGTTTCTTAGGTATTATAATGTATAGCTTTTGTTTCCTTCAGACTGAATTGTTTCAGTCTGAAGGAAAATGGTTATTACTTTCAGAAATGGTTATTACTTTCTAATCTGAAATCTTTTTTATCCTTAAGTTTTAGAGATTTGATTGTTGTCAGGCTAAAGGAACAAATGGATTTTTCTGCCCCAAACTGATTTATAGGATTATTATAGATGGTTTGAATGTATAGTTTTCAAATAAGATGTAGCTGGCTAATTGAGTTCAAATTCAAAACATCTCCATAAGTCAGGCATGTGAAATTAAATAACCTATTAAATAATCCTTATGTATATACACTGGGTACCAAAGTTATGTCCCACAAAATAGTAGAATTATATCAGAATGACAGCAAATAAATTTTTATTATAATATATTTGCTTGAAGTTAAGGTACTATTCATCATGCCCTTCATCATGCAGTCCTTACCAAGTAGGCATTGTATCTGGAAATCACATCCTACCAGAATGCTTGGACGCTTCCCAGTGAATCTGCTCCAAACTATATTTTTTGCCAGGAATTAATACTTCTTCATAATGGATAACTGAGACAGGTGGCCACCATACATCTTCACAAACTCAACAAAAGCACTACATGAGATTTCACATTCCCCTAGTTCAGTGCTGACAGATTTTTGCAACATTCTGGAATGTGAATTAACTCTTCATCAAGCAACTATAATCCATTAGCATACATTACTAGTTCAACTAGTCTAGGGCATGTCATTCCCACACAGTCAAGTGTGCCTTTGCTTACCAATTTCTCAAAAGTGAAGATGAATGGCAGGAATTTCATAATGAAAAAATGGGTCAAATTCCTCTTTATATTAAAAAAATACATCACTAAGTTCACTGTGGTTGAATATTTGATGAACGCATCCCTGCTTTTCTGAGTAATATGGAAATGTGTCTGTCCAGGATTTTCACTGACTGCATTAATGTGCAAGTGAACATGCTTTTGAGAAAGCAGAGTAAATAGCAGATCATCACTTAGTGGTAATTCAGGGCCATGGTAAGCCATGACATTGATCAGCCACACGAAGGATACCGGCTGAAGAGACATGAGGAAAGCTGCTCATTTTTAGTGGCTTCAGTGTTATCACTATTGTTGGCCACTAGTACTTTGAGGGATGGATCATTACTGGGGTACCTATGTCTTAAGTGTACTCTGCATCAGAGTTGAGTTGTTGGCTTCTTTCTTTTTTTCCCTCTTTTTACCATGACAATTCTTCTATGGTAGAGTCTGTAATTTCAGTGGACCAAAAGCATCAATGTTTGAAATAATCACCTACCTTTTATGACATAACTTGAACTGCTTTTGGGGATTTTAAAAATGAATTCAAATCCTTAGAAGATGAAAGTTGTTATTGCCAAGGGCATTTATCTAGGAGATTTGATTTGTGAAAGAATTGCATAAGGAAAAACAAGTTTTGGGTTGGACGTCTTATTTGTCATAAATGGCTCCTTAAATGAATTCTAATTGACTTAAATTTAGGTATATAATATTTCCTTTATGGAAACACATTGTTACTAAATTTGGATTTTATTATTAGGATTTGGCTTTTAAGATATGTATACTCTTGGCCTCTGTTGTCTATCTCCAGATCTTTGTACTTTTGATGATGTAAAGAAAAATCAAATTATACTCATTGAGAAAAATCTCAATAATTTTTTTTAATTTATCTTGAATGCAGGTGGTTGTTTTCTTTAATTTTTTATTTTTTAAAAATACTTCAATGGTCAATGATAAATAACTTGTGTCCAGGTATGGGTTTTTCTAAATGGGATTCAATTATATTAAAAATTAGATAAAACACTCAAGTTATTTGGAAAAATTCCGGATATCAAGAGATACTTAAAAAAAGTATATGCAAATGTAGCTGAACTTTTGAGCACTTATCTTATCCTGAGTGTTTCATGAAAAAATTGGTATCCTTGTATTCCTCATGTTGCTTGTCTTAGAAAACGGCTCTCTCATTTTCTCATTTCATTTGGTTTACTGCCTCAGCTCTAGCAGGTTTTCCAAAGCTGATCATTTAGATATCTGGTTGTTTAGATCTTTCTGTTTTATTGGTAAATTCCAAAAGTGTTGACCTAACTCAATTAACAGTTTCCTTCCTTTTTTAATTTTGAAAGTAACTTTACTAACATATTAAGTAAAACAAAATTTAAAAGGCAAACAGGGCAGAAGTTTCCAAAGCACCTTCCATGTACCAGTCATAGTCTTAGGCATCAGTGATATAGAGGTGAGCAAGACTTGGCTCCTGCTCTCAAGTAGCTGATGAAGGACAGATATGATGTACAGATTGTAAAGGGAGCACAGAGGATACTTAATACACACTGTTTGTGGATGGAAAACGAACAGAGAAGGCTTCTAAGACAGGGTCACCTGTAATTTATTTTTCTAATGGGCACAGTTTTGAGACTGAAAGACGGTACCATTAATCATTATACAAGGTCAGTAGGTGTAAGCAAGGTTGTTCCAGGCAAACTGATAAGAGATGATCACTCCATTCTAAGAAGTCATGTGCTGAGTTCTCAAGACAGGTAGGAATTAAGCAGGTTAATTGAGGAAGAAGCTTTTTAAGGGGAAGTATAGAAAGACATACTGGAAGATTAACATAGCATTAGATGGAAGCATGTGAAATTGCCACTTTATAAGTGAGAAATGGCCAAATATTTGCAGTTTTGTATAGTTCAATGTGATGTGTTAAGGCAACTTAAGCACAGAATATTTGTGTTTATTGACAGGAGATAAGCCTGAAAAACAAGGCTAGAACCAGGTCATGAAGTTCTTGAGTACTACATTGTGGAGTTTGGACATTGTTCTGAAAGTGATTATATGTTTATTTTAAAATATTTAATTTATAAAGTATTTAATTTTTTAATATCCAATGCATTCTCACTATTGGCAGAAGTGAGAATAGATGTAGTTTTTTGTTCAAAAATTTATTTTTAGAGGCACAAAAACAAAATTAGGAAAATGAGTTCAAGGGAGAACATGGGTTATCTTGAGAGTGAGAAACCTTTTTTTTTATTTTTACTTTTCAGCTTTTTGGTGTTGGTATTTTACTTGAAGCAAAAATAATGTGGATACTTTCTTTTATTAATGCCTTAGAATAGCCAAAACATTGAAATTATCTCTTCTCTGGAGATTTTGTAGAATTCCACTATAAATCTTTTGGACTTGGTGCTTTTTCTTAAGGGGTAAGGTGGATAGGAGGTAGGTACCTGAAACTTTGCAAATTTCTCAAATTTTCAAGCTGTTTAGTGTTTTTTCCTTTTTCTAAAAAATTACTCATTTCATTCAAGGTTTCAAATCTCTATAGAAAGTTGAGATAAGAAGTCTCATTTAAAAATGAGTGAATTTCATCTATTTTGTGCTTATTTATTTTTATCTTGCATTTTTGTACTCCTTTTAGAATTAGATTGTCTGATGCTTTAGTTTTCAAAGAACCAACCCTTGGGTTTTTATCCATTAGTGTTTATTATGCCTTTTCTACTTTCTGCTTTCCCTTGTTCCTTTATAGTTTTTTTGTTGGATGTTTAAATTATTAACCTTTTCCCCTGTTTATTGAAATTTAAAATTAGGTTCTAAGCATTGTTTTAGTTTAATTGACAGGTTACATGTTTTATATACATATATGTGGTCAATGTGTATGGGTGTATATTTGTATATGTATGAGTGTGCATATATATGTACTTGTATATTTGTGTGTAATGCTTGCCATATTTGATATGATTGCTGTAATGAATAGAAGAGAGAATAGAGAGTGTGCATATATATGTACTTGTGTATTTGTGTGTAATGCATGCCATATTTGGTATGATTGCTGTAATGAATAGGAGAAGAGAGATGAATAATGAGGAAACTACTTAGAAAGTAGATAAGAATATTATACTAGATCATGTGAGAAATTTTGGTGACCTGAGTTGAAGTGGCAATAGAGTTGGAAAGAGTGTAGAGAACAACTGGAAATGAAGGGTGTGAGAAAGGAAAGATATCTCAGAATAATTCCTAAGTTTGTTGTTTGGGTAGCTAGTATATATGAAATATCTTCACTGAATTAGGACCCATGTTCAGTATAGGAAAATGGAAGAGTAGGTTTAGGGTAGAAAGGTACATTCAGATTGTGACATCAGGTTTATAATATTTACAGTATTTTCATTAAACCCTGTTTAAAAAATAGATATTCAAGTCAACAACTCATGAAAGAGGAGGGAGCTAGAGAATTGGAGAGTCATTAGAGATTTTGACTGAGGTGGGCTAGAGTGGTATCTCTAGGACCTCTAGGACCTGAGGATAGTAGGTCTAAGATCTGTCCCTTAGGCCCTAAAGTTCTATGAGAATTTTCTAATTTTGTGTTTGCATTTTGGCACATTTGGCACATTCTTGATTATCTTAGTGTCTACCATACTCACAGATCTCAGTGCTGGTATTTGTGTCTGAATGGTTAAGTGATTGTCTACAGACCACATATATGGTAATAAACAAATTTGCAGTAGTAGAATTTGTATTAGGTTGATGTATACTAATGCAAAGCTGAGAAAATCTTTCTTCAACTTTTGACCTCATATTGAATAATTTTGCCATTAAAACTTTCTTTTATGGGGATGATTATAAATGAGAGTTTTTTAAGAGAATTTCTGAAAAACTGAGATCTTAAAATGGAACTTTGCTTTGTAATCATGAAAATAACATAGAGCAACAGAATAATGTTTTGTTTTAATCATCACAGGCTGATCAAAGAACATAGGATTACATTAATTATGTGCTTAGGCCAAGGGAATGCCTAATAAGATGTGCCCTCTGAACAAGGTATTTCAAGGAAACTTGAAGCAGAAAAAGCACCAGGAGATCATGTGACCCATTGGGGTGTGTGTGTGTGTGTGTGTGTGTGTGTGTGTGTGAGAGAGAGAGAGAGAGAGAGAGAGAGAGAGAGATGTATGTATGTACATGTGCAAATGTACCTAATTATTACATGGATTCTTATTTAGCTGTATAAATACCAATTAGTAATTTTTATTAGCAATGCTATAACATTTTTATTGACTTTTATTTTTTACTTTTTGGTTATTTTTTTCTTCCCTTTACTGAATTACCTCCCACTGTTAGTTTCGGGTGCTGTTTTTCATTCCTCTTCTTGTAGTGTTTTGCTCAAAATGCCTTGCAGTGCTGGTTTTCTGGCTGCGAATTCTTTTTAACTTTTGTTTATCGTGAAATATTTTAATTTCATTGTCAAATCTGAAGCTTAATTTTGCTGGATACAGTATTCTTGGTTGGAATCCATTATTTTTCAGCGTTTGAAATATGTTGTTCCAGGATCTTCTTGCTTTCAACGTCTGTGATGAAAAATCAGCCGTTAACCTAATTGGTTTACCCCTGAATGTAATCTGCCTCCTTTCTCTCGTAGCTTTTAATATTCTCTCCTTGTTCTGTATGTTGGATATCTTCATAATTATGTGTCTTGGAGTTGGTCTGTTACGGTTTTGTATGTTTGGGGTCCTGTAGGCTTCCAGGATTTGGCAATCCATTCCATCTTTCATATCTGGGAAGTTTTCTAAGATTATTTCATTCAATAGATTGTTCATTCCTTTGGTTTGAACCTCTACACCTTCTTCTATCCCAATGACTCTCAAGTTTGGTTTTTTTATGACATCCCATATCTCTTGGATGGATTGCTCGTGATTTCTTAGGATCCTTTCTGTGTTGACTATATTCTTTTCAAGTTGATAAACTTTGTCTTCATTATCTGATGTTCTGACTTCTGTTTGATCTAGTCTATTTGTAATATTCTCGTTTGAGTTTTTAATTTGGTTTATGGTTTCCTCCATTTCTAGGATTACTGTTTGATTTTTTTTTAAATCTCTACCTCCTGGTAGAGCTCATTCTTTGCCATTTGAATTTGCTTATGTAATTCGTTTTCAAAGTATACTTTCATTGTTTGAACTTGCTGTCTAAAGTTTTCTCTAAGATTCTGTTCCATCTGAGTTAGGTATGCCTTGAGTTCTTTCTCTGTCCATTTTTCTGATGCCTCTAGGTTCTCCTGTGAATTTAAGTTGTCCTGCATTGTTTGTAATCCTTTTTTCCCTTGTTTTTTTATGATGCTCACATTACTTTCCAACTCTGTTTGACTGCTGTTTCTGTTTTCTTCTTTAAATTTGTTTTGTTTTTTATAGTTCCAATATCTCTCCTTTGTGTTGGGAGACAATGTTTAGAGATGTTGGATTTAATTGTGATTTAAGGTAAATTCATTAGTTTCATTAAAGGCCTACAGATTTTGATGGCATATATAGAGTTGAGGTTTGAATTTAGGATTTTATGTTGAGGTCGGGCGATTTGATGGTATGGAGGTTAGTATATGTTAGCTTCTTTGGGGGGTTGCTCAAATGCAGGCGGATATTAACAAGAGAATAGACAGGAGTACTTGGGGGTGTTAAGGGCTTAGGCGGACTATAGACCGATTTGTAGTATTCATCTATTTGTATTTAGTAAGTTGTACGTAATCTGGGTGGTCATGCTTAAGAGGAAAAATGGGGAAAAGGTAAGGAAGCAAACCAAGAAAGAGAGAGGGAGAGAGGAAAGAAAGAGAAAAGAATAGAAAAGAAAAAGAAATGATAAAAAAAATAAAATGCAGTAAAATAAAAATTACAATTAAAAATATTAATATAATTTAAAAAAAGAAAAAAAATTAAGATTAAAAAATTTAAAAAAATTAAAAAATTAAAAAAAAAAGGGGGCACTGTTAGGCTTCTATTTTCTTCGCTTCCAGTAGGTGGTGCTGTGCCTTCCAGGCCAAGATTTTGCCCTCCGGCTATAGGAAACAATTCGTGTGAGAGGCCGCTCCCTCCTCCCCCACTGGTGTCTCTCTAAACCTGTTAGCTTAGGTTTATTCCTGGTCTCTAGTCCCCTCGCTTCTCCTGCCAGCCAGGCCTTTCCCAGTGTGATACCTCTCGGCAGTTCAAGCTACATTCTGGGCCTGCAGTTTCCTGGACATGAAGCGCGGCTACTGGGAACAGGCACCTTATTGTTTTGATTCCCTCCTCTAGCCCCTCCTTCGAGAGCTGGCGAGACAGGTTTCGTTTTCACCGCTGGTGGGAGGGGGGAGTTGGAGGTCAGGTGCCTTTACCTTTCCCCACGCCTCTATTCACGCTCACTCTGTTAATCACGCCCCCGGAAAGCTGGGGAGAGATTTTATGGGATTTCCCGCTGTATGGGAGATGGTCTAAATGACACACACCTGTTCTATCGCTGAATGAGCTGTAATCTGTCGAAAACTGGCGATGGTGACGTCAGCTCTCCAAGATGGTGGCCGCTGGCTTCCTAGGTGGGCTGTCCGGTGTGGAGGACAGAATTGGACCGCTTCCTTCCCGCGTCTCAAACCCAGAACTCAGCCCGGAGCACAATGAGGGCACAGCCAGCAGGAGCCCACAGAATCTGCAGCACCGTTCCTCTGCGTTGCTAGCATGCTGTTTCCCGGCGTGCCACAGTCTCTAGCAGCGGGGCGGGCCGCCGAACAAACAGCTTGAATCTCCGGGCGCACAGTTCATTCGCAGTTGAGCCCCAGTAACCGATCCTGGGGCGATGGAGATCCTTCCTCTAGGTTTCGGTGCACCACAATTTTGCTGGAAATTCCTAACAAGATAGCTTTTGGCCGTTCTAACTCGTTATTCACCTGCACAGTGACGCGGTACATGGGGGTGATGCACTCTATTCGCCGCCATCTTCAAGAACCGACTTTTATTTTTTAGAATTTTGTTTTGATGTATATACGTTTTATGAAGTAATTACAGGTATCAAAGTACAGTCACCTTTTCATACAGTTGATTTACAGAATTTATTTATTGTTCTTGACTGAAACTTTCTATCCTTTGACCAACAATTGTCCCCTATCTCCGCCCCTTTCCAACCTGGAGTAGAGCTTCTGGCAATCACATTTTACTTTTTGCTTGTATGATCTCAACTTTTTTTAGATTACACGTTATAAATGGGATAATGAAATATTTGCTTTGTGTGTATGTGTGCCTGGTTTCTTTCATTTGGCATAATGTCCTCCAGATTCAACCATGCTGTTGTAAATGACAGGATTTCCTTCTTTTTTAAAGACTGAATAATATCCCATTATATATTACATTACATTTTCTTTTTCTACTCATCTTTTGATGGACTTTGATGAGCACTTAGGATGATTTCATATTTTGTCTATTATGAATAATAATGCAATGAACATGAGAGTAGAGATTTCTCTTCAAGATACTGATTTCATTTTCTTTGGATGTATACCCAGAAATAGAATTGCTGTATCGTGGAGTTCTATTTTAAAATCCTTGAGAAATTGCTTTTGTTTTCTATAATGGCCATGATAATTTATATTCCCACCAACAGTGTACAAGAATTCCCTTTTTTCCACATCCTTATCAACACTTGGTTTTTTCTGCCTTTTTTATAATAGTCATCTTAACAGTTGTGAGGTGATACTGCAGTTTTAATTTGCATTTCTCTGCTGATTAGAGATGTTGAACATTTTTTCATGTTTGTTGATCATTTATATGTCTTTTGAGAAATGATAATTCAGGTCCTTTGCTTATTTTTTAATTGGGTTATTTGTTTTTATTCTATTGTCATTTGAGTTACTGTGTATTTTGGATTATCAGATGTATGCAAATATTTTCATCCATAGCCTGTCTCTTCATTATTATATTTGTTGTGCTAAAAGGCATTTTCTGAAATAGTTTTATAATTTGTAACAGTTTTAAACAGACAATCCTGTAATACAATTGATATTAGAAACAATAAACCTAAGCACTTTTAAAAATAACATCTATTGAATTGTAATTAAGTTTTGCTTTCTAGCTTTATTGGGTGAACTGGTATTTTATTACTGAAAATGCTCATTACGCAGATTTTTGTAGCTCAACAAAGTGTTGAACATAGAGGGTTGACTCCTGTAGTTGACATGGAGATGTATTGCTCAGATTCCTCCTTAAAGTAGGGATTACTACCTAGCAGAGAAATGCAGAATCCAGGCAGCCTCCTCTCCCATGCTTTAAGGTCCACCTCAGCTGCAGAGTCATGACCTCTTTGTGGCAGCACACATTTATATATTAAGCAGGCAGAGAAATCACAGAGTGCTCTGATGGACAGTACTTGCTTTAGAACTTTCATCTAGTTGGTTAAAATTTTGTTGGTCCTGTATCACAGTTCTTTCTGAACTTGCTTTCTCTGTCTTAAAATTTACAGATGTTAATCTCAAACATTTTGTATCCCAAATACCCTATTATCTCAGCTTCAGAGAAACCAATCCTCAGTAGCTCCTGATCTCATGGAACTAGTTTTCTAGAAAGAAATTTACATAAAAAAAGAAATTAAAAATATAA
Organism: Marmota flaviventris; assembly: GCF_047511675.1. Lineage (NCBI taxonomy): Eukaryota > Metazoa > Chordata > Mammalia > Rodentia > Sciuridae > Marmota > Marmota flaviventris. The sequence continues at coordinate 80,539,498 of NC_092507.1, forward strand.
TCACTATTATATAGAAGCACAGGTAATCTGGGAGTATGTAATAAAAGGACCTAAGTTGGTTAACTATATTGTTTAGGGAGGTAGCATGGTTTAGTAGCCAAATCATAAACTTTGGGCTTTTACTCTTTCCAGGCCAGTTTTCTCATTTCTAATATGTGAATGACACATGTTCTCTCATTTTTAAGAGAGATACTGGCACAGGATTTCCTATGTGATTGGGGGAAGTTTCCCAGCAGCTAGAGAAACATTTCAGTGTTTCACTGTGTAAGTAGTGTTTCAGTGTACAAACATTTCAAGCTTTTTTTAGTGTAAGTTTATTGAAGTCCCAGTTGCGAAAGCAGTTTATATGGCGAAACTTCGATTCACAAATGAAAAAATATATTTCCATCTTTACATACAAGGGTTTGTAAAATAAGTGTATATATTTATATAATATATATGTAAAAATTGCCAAACAAAATATTTGTCACATAGTTGTAGTTAACACTTACTATCACTTCCTGGAAATATAATCCTTAGTACAGTTTGAGCATCTCTAATCTAAAAATCTGAAATCTGAAACTTTTTGAGCACTCCATGTTTTTAGATTAGGGATATTCAGCTGATAATAAATATGCATATATTCCAAAATCAGAAAAACTCTGAAATACAAAACAAGTTCCAAGCATTTCAGATAAGGATTACTGAGACTGTAAAGAAACAACTAAACTATTACTTTTAAACATGTTCTCTCAGGAGGATATGAAAAGAAACCTATTTAGAGAATATGGTATATTCTTTTTGACATCTTAGGATCATTTTAATGATGATCGTATTTTCAAATAAAGTAAAGCTCTCTCTCTCTTTTTTCCTCCTGCAGTAAGAAAAGTGGAAAACCACCATTACAGAACAATGAGGTAAATTTTTATATCCTCTACATTTTGGTATTTTATATACTTAGTTTATTTTTTGTTACACAATTCTGAATTAGGATAAAATCGTAGAATTTTTAGAATTAGAAGGAAACTTAAAATATCACTTTGTTGTTGTTGTTCTGAGGATTAAATCCAGGGTGCTTTGCCACTGAGCCATACCCCCAGTCCTCTCTGTTTTTTATTTTGAGGCATGGTCTCTAGCTAAGTTGTTGTGAGTCTCTAAATTAACATTCTCTTGCCTCAGCCTCCCGAGTCCCTGGGATTACAGGTTATGTGCCATGCTTGGTAAAAATATCACTTCTAATCTGGTATGTATTATAGAATTTTTTTCTGAAATAGAATCTTGACTAGTGTCTCATAGTGTTTATTTGAATTTGTGCATTCTGTGGAGGGCATTATTCCAATGAGGCAGTTACAACTGTTAGTTCTAGTCCATGCTGAGGTTAATTTACCCCTGCTTGCTTCATAACTCTGTTATGTCCTTTGTAGCTGTACAGGACAAATCTACTCTTTTTTCTGTAATATACACATATATTTAAAGATAGTTGTGAATGCCAAGTCTTTTTTCCGTTATGCTAAGCAATCTTCATTTCTTCAAATATTTCTCATGTGACATGGCTTTTTGATTCTTTTTTCAATTCTGTACACATTCCTTTGGGCTTAAGCTAGTTTTCTTGAACATTGCACTAAGAGTATAATGTAGTTGAAATAACTTGACTGGCATGGAATATGTCAATACTATTACATTTCTTGATATGGATACCATAGTGCTACAATTCAGCCTAAGATTGTGATTATTTATTTAGTCATAACTGTTGTTTACATTAAGTGAAGTTTATGGTAAATTATAACCTATAGTTATCTTTCTGATGAATAGTTCTGTTGGCAGATACCTTATATTCTGTATTCATCAGTTGATTTCTTTCTTTTTGTAATAACAACTTTAATGATACAATTCATATATACTATAATATTCGTTCATTTAAGTATGTAAATCAGTAGCTATTAGTATATTCAGAGTTGAAAAGCCATCTCTGCTATCTAATTTTATAAAATTTTATTAACTCCCCAATAAAATTCTATACCAAGTGTTAGTTACTGCCTCAGCATTCTTTTCCCCCAGCCCCTGGCAGCCATTAATCTAATCTGTTTTCTGTCTCTTTTGATCTGCTTTTTCTGGACATTTCATAGAACTAGAATCATGTAATATATATGGTCCTTTATGTCTGTCTTCTTTCACTTTGCATGATATTTTCAAGGTTTATTCATGCTGTTTTTGAATCAGTATTCTATTTCTTTCTTTTTTTTTTTTTTTTTTGCTGAATAGTATTCCATTGTATAGGTATAACACATTTTATTATCCATTCATCAGTTGAGGGACATTTAGGTGGTTCCATTTTTTGGCTTTTAAGAATGGTGATGCTATGAATATTTGTGTACCGGTTTTTAGGTGGATTTTTGTTTTCATTTCTCTTGGGGATATACCTTGGAGTGGAGTTGCTGGATCATAGGGTACTTCAGTTGGTTTCTTTTAAATAAATATTAATTTATACCTGTAAATGTCAGCTTAATGAATTTCACCATCAGTACTATTAGTGTACAATTCTTATATCTAGTGTATTAAGTACAAATTATTATCTATACATTTAATTTACCTTCTCTTTCTTCCTCATAATTGCTAATAGTATTGACTAGGAAAGGACCAAGGAGATTACTCTGTGACATTTCTTAATCTTTATGGGTTTTTATTTTTGGTTATAATTTATTTAGCTGTGACTATATGTAATTATAGCAAAATTTAGTTCTTTTTTGTCCATTGAGGCCACCAGAATTTTAGAGAAATATCAAAATCCTTGGTTAATTTATTACATCATTTATTAAGCCAATCTTTCAACAAATATTGATTGAGTCTCTCACATATGCCTGGCATTGTTCTTGGCTCCAGATATATGGCAGTTATAAAAAATTAGTCCATACTGTCATACATTCTACATGTCAGCTAATATACTAATACAATATATTAACAAAGGAGAAAATTAAAATAGTTTAACATGACTTCTTTTTAGTAAACTTGCTCTACTCCTAATTATTAGCATTTCTTAAGTGTTCCAAAACCCTATGTATTATTGTAGTCTCTGAATATCCTGAAGATTAATGACAAAATTTTTGTTATTTAGTTTCTATAATACATCTTTCTCCTTATTTGAAAAATGGAATACAATATGCATAAGTCCAGTTTTCTGGTATATCTCTATGATTATTATCTCTTGTAAGTTATATCTGAGTAATCAAAACTTAGTTATCTTAGTGATACCTATTACCTGCATGTCATATCAGCAATTTGTAGGACAGCAAGATTCATTTGACTTATTTTAGTATTTCTCCCTATTTTTCAATTTTGTTTTAACATATACTTATAGGTTGTATAGTGTGAGCAAGAAAAATTTAGATTAATCTAACTGACTAGTAATAAAAAATATACAAGATGTATACTGATTCCGCCTTTGTAAAATTGATAGGATGTGTATGTACACACAGACACAGTAAAATGAAATCTGCAAGGCTATATACCAATATTAAGTTGATATCTCCAGAAGGGAGGTATAGGTTTCTTATTTTTGCTTATCAGAATTTAATTTTTCTTCAGTGGATGTATTCTTATGAGAGAAAGCAATTAAAGGAGTTTTTTTAAATTGAAATATTTTATAATCATAATCTCTGAGATGGGGTAGAGTGAAAGAATTTTCACAAGGCATGAGATTTAAGGATGGGTAAAGGATTTAAAGTTAGCAAATAGTACAGAAAGATAGTTTGATTTTAAAGTGTACATTTAATTTTGATGTGTGTGTTATAAAGTTCAAAATAATGCTAGGTGCAGTGAAGCACACCTCTAATTCTGGCTACTTGGGATCCTGAGGTATGAGGATCACAAATGAGACCCTGTCTCAAATTAAAAAACAAAAAGGCCTGAGATGTGCCTCAGAGCTGGAGTGACACCCCCGAGTTGAATCCCTAGTACTGTAAAAACAAAATTAAAAATGTATAAAGCTGTACAATGTGCTAGATGTCATATTTAGCATTCCTGGGTATATTTTTATATTTTTGGGTTGTGTGGGTAGGTTTAAATATGTATATATCCATAAACTGTACAAGTAGTTTACGTATTTAGAAACTTCATAAATTCAACTGTAAAATAAAATATAGATATCATTCTGATTTTTTCCCCCAGCCTAGAGCCATCTCTGTTGATACATCTCTAGCTCTGCAGCTATAGCTGGAAATGTTCATTTAACTACTCTGTAGTATTCTGTTGAGTGAATGTGAACTGTTTCCTTCCCTATTATAGTATATAGTTTTCATTTAATAAATTTACCATAATTTATGTAATATTGATGTTTATTTAGATTGTATTTATTTAATAGTATTATAAACAGTGCAGTCTTTTTTCATTTGTGTGACTAAGTGTTTATGCAGGAATATCTTTAGGATAAGTTACTATAAATAAATTTGCTAAGTTATTTTACATTTTATAGTTAGTGTGCATTTTACATTTTGATTAGATGAAACATAATAGTTGTACCAATTTACACTTTCTCCAGCAACGTACAGTAGTACTTATACTCTAGCCAGCATCATATGGCCTTTTATTTCATTTGCTATTTTAAACATCTGTGTTTTTCAGTTAATTTTAGTTCATCTCACTTTTACAAGTTGATTGACATTTCAGTAGGAACTTCTCATTGCCATTTGATTTTTTCTCCAGAATGTTACTTTTCTTTTCTTGAGTGTATTATTACTTTAACTTCTTATTATTTGTATCTAATGGTTTGTTTGCCTTTTCTATATAAATACATATATTTTAAGTACTGGGAAGTGTGGTAGAGGTATATCATAGTTGAAGAGCACTTGCTTAGCATGTAGGAGACCCTGGGTTCAGTCTCCAGCACTGGAGAGGAAAAAAAGTCTAAATATTGGGAAATTTAGAGGTTGGCAAAGTCAAGTTTGAATTTAAAATTAATTCTTAGGAAAGGCTAGTAGTATTAGGAAACATGCTGTCTCTGTAGGTACTGTATTCTTATTTATATTGGTTTCAAGTATGAATTTTACTGTGTAAATGTAGAGCATCTTGCTGTTCTGTTCTTTTCTCTAATTCTGTCTTTTTGAACCAACCCTCCAGTCCAGGTTTTTCTTTGTAGAAAACTCTCTGATGACTTTTGGAAGAATGTAGTTTCCTTCATGGTCTGAAAGGTAATGAAAATCCAGTCAGCTTTCAAGTAACTTAAGAATAGAAACCAGTGACTGGAGGAACAGAAGAAAAGGAGGAGGAGGAACTAGAGACCACTTACCTGCTAATATTTTAAAATGCTAGTGTTACTCTCATAACATTTTTTTAAAAAACCTTCTTCATTGTGTCAAATTATTTCATGGCCATTTCATTTCAGAATTATAAGCTAGAAATTGATGGAGGGTACTGAGATTATAGTCTGTTAATAGTATATATTGACTATAGATGGAATAAGGTGAAGGGGTGGTGGTGACAGGAGGAAAACTTTGACAGTAAAAGTCTAATTTTTTTTTAAAAAGTAGTGGGTTGTATATTGCCTACTGCTTATTTTTTTCTTCCTGTATTTTCTTAATTTGGGAAATAAGAGATTTAGGTTGAAGTAGTAAGGTTTGGTTTGAGGATAATAGGCTATCTCAACTAGATTTTTTTTTTTTTGGTGGTACTCAGGATTGATCTTAGGGGCACCTGTCCACTGAGTCACATCCCCACCCCTGTTTTGTATTTTATTTACAGAAAGGGTGTCTCACTGAGTTGCTTAGCACCTCGGTTTTTGCTGAGGCTGGCTTTGAACTTGCGATACTCCTGCCTCAGCTTCCCGAGCCACTGAGATGCTGGTGTGTGCCACTGTGGCTGGCTTCAACTAGATTTTGAGTAGGATTTTAGCCTCTTTTGTTTACTGCTGTGTCCTGATCATTTGGTATACTGCCTTGGATCAAGTAAATATTTGTTGAATGAATAAATGAATGAAAGAATGTATGTGTGAATACAGTAGACTGTCAGTGTAATTCAGTAGGAGATGGTTTATATCTCTGAAAGACTTGAAACACTGAATCTCCGTACAGCAGTGATAGGGTGGACTGATTCTTTTCCCGTTCTCCCCAGCACCCCCTTTTTATTACTGGGATTGAACCCTGGGTTGCTTTGCAACTAAACTACATTTCCAGACTTTTTTGTTTTTTCATTTGGCACAGGTTCTTGCTAAGTTGCCCAGGCTGACCTCAGATCTGCAATTCATGGACCACTGCACCCAGCTAGTTCTTTCTATCTATCCTTTTCTTCAAGCTTCTTTGTCTGCAATTCTGAACTACTTGGTGCCTGTTTATTAGGCTTATATAAATCACTTTGCACAGTGAAATACAGTACTAAAACTATTCACTTTAAGTTCAAGTTAGATATTAATTAAAGCATAATTACTCTGAAGTTTGTGTAATAGTAGTCTAACTAATAGTAACTATGGGTATTTGTTTGTCAAGAGGATAGTACTGCTGGGCACAATGAGGCATACCTGTAATCCCAGTTACTAGGGAGGTTGAGGCAAGAAGATCACAAGTTCAAGGCCAGCCTGGGTAATTTAGTGGGATCCTATCTGTCTCTCAAAAAAAAAAAAAAAAAAAAAAAAAAAAATTAAAAAGGATTGGGGATGTAGCTTCTGTAATTTGTGTAAGGCCCGGGGTTTAATCCCCAGTTAGTTAATCAAATAAGTAAGTGAACCTTGATTTTTGAGAGTCAGAAAAGGGCTAGGTAGGGATTGGGGTTCTGGAGTGTCTTGCCTTTTCTAAGAAGTTTCTTCTGCTGTTTCACCAGATGGTCTAAGGGTATTAAAGTAAATATCCTCTACCATAGGCTATTGATGTCACTGTCAATAAAGTAAATACTCTCTACCATAGACAATTCATAGATCCAGTGAAAATAAAGAAATCTCAGAGGGAGAGAACATCATTTTATCTTTAATATTTCTAGAACAATAGTCAATTCTCAGTCGTTTCTGTGACCTCAAGGCTCTGTCCTGTCTACCTTTTCACCTTCTGTCATTCTTGTTCCTTTTGCTCTAGTATCTTGCTGTTAAAATGCACAACAGTTTTATTCCCAACACTGGGTTTTTGCACTGCTGTTCCTTGTGCTTCACCCCCCACCCCCGTCCTCCTTTCCCAAATAATCATGTGGCTTCATTTTATTTATGTCTCAGCGTAAATGACAAGAGATCCTGTCTGAACCATTCTTATTTTTCTTAAGGCCTTGTCTAGTCAATTTGTAATAATTATTTTATTGGTTTCCTTTTTTTAAAAAATCTGTTTTCCCTGATAGACTGTACTGCATGAATAAAGGAACCTTTTCTGTCTTTGAATTTATAAGGAGGAGAGAGTGAATTAGCAAATTGCTTATTGGAAATCTAGGAATCCAAAAATTTTCTGATTTTTTTCAGAGAAAATCCTGTTGTAATTTTCTTTTTTGTAGTCTTCTGTTAATCAAGAAGTAGGTAATAAAAGAAACATTAGTAAGTACTTCAGCATTTCTTAACTCTTCTCTGATCTATCTACTACTATGCCTTTCTCAAAGCTCCATCCAGACTGGTCATTTTGTTATTCCTCAAGCACATTAAACATGCTTTCACCTTGTTATTTTGCAGTTGTTGTTTCTTCTGCTTGCTTCTAGATATTCAGATGGCTCCACAACTCCCTTCCCTATTCAGTTTCTAGGGAACATCTTATTTTCTGGGAAGCATGTTTATGAAGAACTGTGCAGTAATCATCTTGATAGTTGTCTGTGTTGACTTAGATGAAATATTTAATCTTTTTTGTTTTAACTGTCTTAAAAATGTTTTGTTTTGTTTTTTAAATGTAGAAAGAAGGGAAAAAAGAGCGAGCTGTGGTGGACAGGGTGTTTTTATCAAGGCTCACACAGATCCTGAAAATCATGGTCCCTAGGACATTTTGTAAAGAGGTAAGTCTTATGAAATTGTAATGTTAAACGTTAACGTTTAAAGGTTTTGAGATTAGAACAATAAATTATAACTCTTAGGTAGTACTAACGGTCAAATGTTTTCTGTGTAAATAAAGAAGACTACTAACTTTTTTGTCTCTAAATTAGTCCCTGTCATGCAAGTATGCTTGCTCAGTGCCAGCTTTTACATAGTTTTCTGTTTATGAGATATTATTTCATTCTGTTTTATGTAAAATACTAGAGTATTGCATTATAGCTACCTTCCATGGTGTTGCTTCAGTGTTAAATACTATTATTAAAACCAAGATTAAATTTAAAAGGACAAAGCATTTTTATAATATTGAGGTGATTATAAGTCATATTGGTATAGAATATTTTTGAGGGTTGCTTCTTCATATTTAATTAAATATATTTCTAAGATACCCCAAATGGTATCTAAATTCTTTAAATATTTTCAGGAAGTGAGCTGGTTGTAGGAATAAAATTTTATTATCCTTTCTTTTATCTTTTTATCAAGATTATTTTTATCATTATTTGATAGACATTCTTAATGATTATTAAAGTAATGCAGTGTTCTTTTTCATTCTTCAGCATTCTACCATTGTGTAATTAGAAATATCATTGCCTTTGTCTCCTCTTCCTCCCCGTGCCACATCTTTTTAGTCACTGGGATCTGCTTATTTTTCTTCCTGTTCTTAACTGGATATTAGTGTTTTTTAATTAGTCACACTTCTAGAATTTTCTCTTTTAAAATGTTTCCTGTCATTTTTATCATTTTAAAATATTTCCCATTGTATTTTAAAAAGCATGAGCCTTATAATGTATTAATAGCAAGATAAAGGTAAGATATTCCCAAAGCACTAGTTCCCCAAGAGCTCAGCATTCTTCTATCACATGGGACTCATTTTCTTTTGCTTGGCATTGTGTCCTTGAGAAACTCTAAGAAAATAATGTAATAACATTTTTTCCCTAAGTAGACAGGTAATACTTACTTCTTAAAGAAAAAATTGGAAAATGCAGATAGATACATTTTCTTCTCAGCCCTGTCGTCTTCTCATTCATTTTAATGTATAGTCTTCTTGTGTACGAACATGTATTTTGATAAAAATGAGATCACACACTTCTAAAATCTACTCCTTCCTTTATATTATAAATGTTCTATTCGAGTACCTTAGAGTTTCTCATAACTTAGTTTTCCCCTTTATATTCCTGCTGTTTTCACTATGTCTTACCTGCATTATTACTTGTTTATTGCTTCTTTCTTTGTCCAGTCTTCTTTCTAAAACACATAAAAACATTTGGCTTCTTTTCTCTTATAGTCACAATCTGACTTTAGCCTTACTTTCAATATCATCTGCTTAGAAGATTATTTAGTCTTACAATCAGATTCTTGTGCTTTCATTTGTTCTCAATGTCTTCTAACATCCTGCCCTACCACTCCCCAAGCCAGATATGTTAAAAAAATAAAAATAAAACTTAACACTTGTTACCTGCTTTGTGAAGATTTCTTATAACTCTTTAGGCACAATGTATTGTTTTCTGTGTTCTATACCTAACTGGCTTTGAAGAATCTCTATTGGAAATGCAAGTTTCTCTAGAAAGATTGGTCTCTTACTCACTAGAAACTTAGCAGCTCAGTGCTTACTTTGCCGATTGCAGGTGTGCTGCATGTACAGTGAGTTCTTCAGGGCACTGTGGATAATCCCCCAGGAGTCAATGAGGAGGTAGAAAGGTCTTACTTGACTAGTTTCCCAGTTGTGTTTAGATCTAGCTATGTCACAGAGTCATTTTATATACTGTCTTTGAGGGATGTAAAAATTTAGGTTTAACCGCAGTTCAAGGAAGCAGAATAAACTCCCTTAGAAGTATAGAAAATGGAAGAGAGAGAGAGAGAGAAATGAAAATACAGCACATATGAATGTGTGGAAGTTGGTACGAAAGTTGAGAGATGGATTGCTTAAACCAGTGCAGATCTTTAGTTTCTATTGCATGCACACATTAGTAATAGGGAATAGTGGTAATATTAAGGATATCCTTTGTATGAAGGCATTTCACAATTGTCTAGTTCACCAGATTTTGTGATAGTGAGACAAGTATCATGTAAAGAAAAAATGAGCCAAGAATATAAAGTGAAGGAAAACATTAACGGTCTAATGTTTTCTTTGTACCTTAATGATTACTTTAGAGTTGAGACTGTATTTAAAGTTGGTATTATCATAAGTTAAATTGACATCTACAGTTAGCATTTATTAAATGAACATGTATACATGTAACATTTAATAAATGCTAACTGTAGATGTCAATTCTTTAGGTTCTTCTGTTGTCATTTAAATACTTTGGGATGTTGGGATAGGGTAGGAAGGTGATATCTTTCTAGCTAACTCTGGCAAACATTGGGGTAGCAGCTGCCACAGCTCATTTACATAATTTCTTTGATGTAATAACTTCTGTGCTATGACCCTCTGCCTTGTCTTTCACTTTCAAGGGCCATATTCCAATATATTCACCTTTTAAAAAACAGTGTTTGTTTCACAAAAAATATATAAGTAATAGATGGAGTTGTCCTTCACTTCAATAACTTTGAACACAGTATCCAACAACCTCCTTCCTCCTATTCCCTAGGTCCTTTCCCCAACTTTAGCTTGTATGTTACTCTCATATTCTTTCAATTTAGGAGTTTTCAAAGATCAGCTTTGAATTTGTTTATTGATGGGGGAGGAGGGAGTGGTGTCAGGATTCTCATCTCTTCCTGCTTCATGATCTATCTTGCACAGCATTGCTTAAGTAACATTCTCAGAATATCTCTTTTTAACATTTTGTTCTACTTAGTAGCAGCTTACAGTGATTTCGTATTGACTTTAAATTTGGCTCTATATGCAACACCATACTTCATATGGTTTTAATCTTTTTTCCCACCATTAAATTCTTCACCTGTTCTTTTTACCTGTAATCTCAGTTGTCATCTTTGTTTTACTTAATTTATTTAATGTATTTCTATGCCGTAACTGTCTTTGCTACTCCACACCTTTCCATCCTATCACTTTTTATACGAAGTTTCACAAGTGTACTCGCTTGAATTTGTCTATTTTCTTGTTATTTTTTTATGTGTAAATCTTACCATAATAACTCAGGGATCCATTTTTGAATTCCAGATGAGAGAGATTAAATGATCTATAAGGCCTTTTCCATTTATTTTATAACTTTAAGTTTCCTTTTAGGCTATGTTTAAAAATCGCCGATAGCTAAAATGTAGTTCAACTGTATTAAGGTACAAGAAAGCTTTAAATTTTGAAACCAAAAATCTTTACCAGGTAATTGTCCTTTTAACTTTTACAAATGCATTTAATTTGTAATACTTGGATTTATTTTAGACAGGATACTTGATACTTATTGCTGTTATGCTGGTGTCTCGAACATATTGTGATGTTTGGATGATTCAAAATGGGACACTCATTGAAAGGTACTTGTCCATTCACCTTCCTTGTGTAAATACATATATATATGTGAAATACTAATTGTCTCATATTTAAGCTTTGTCTTATAAAACAAAAAATATTTATAGACAAAAATAAAAATATTTATTAACAAAAATTCTAAATCAGGCAGAGGATACTTAAGTCAAATTATGTGTTTGTTTATTTAAAATTTTTTGTTTCCCACGTTCCAGGCACTGTGCTATGTGATAATAGGGATATATATATATACACTCCAAGAAAGAGGAGAAATTCTGTACCAAGGCTTGATGAGCTGACATTTTATAGGGAATTAGAGACAACTAATCTCAAAATTAAAGTACAGTACAAGTGCAATCATAGGAATTTAAAAGAGCCACCAAGTGGGATATCTGAAATGAATAATATAAGTTTTTTGGAAAAATCAAAGCATTTCAGTGAATTACATTGAACATGTTGATTAGAAGGAAATAATACTTAGACCTTTTTTCTGCTTTTGAATTTAGTATTTTTAAAAAATGTTTTCATCATATTCTTTCTATATGTTATTAATCACAAGAATTGATAATTTTGTTTTAACAACTTCAGAAATGCTAGATTGGATATGGTGGTTATAACCATTCACCATTTGTCTTTTAATGAGGAATGTATTATGATACCAAATGAATGTCAAAAGTTTTTTTTCTTGTCAGAAAATTTTTAAAAATACTTAATATAAGCTAACTTTTTGAATGAGACACCTAAATTTTGACTTATTTTTCTAGGAGAATAAAGAAGTTTAGCTGCAGAGGATTAAAGCCCTTAAATTAAGCACATACCTCTGAATATAGGTAAATTATGTAGGTTTTAAATTTAACACAAGCCTCCCTAAAACTATTAGTAAGTCCTATTCTTTTCTATTTTAATCATAGTGAAATAGGAACATAGCTCAATGTTAAATGTCTCAGGTGCTTCTAATTGCAGCAAAGGTTAAAGGTTACTTTATTACAAAACAATCCTGTGGTTTAGGCTTCCAACTGCCATTACTCAGAGCCAGTTGTTTTCCATTCTTTTTACTGTTTCATTTTATTTCTGTGTTTTGGCATAACATACTTGTATTTCTGTCTATAGATTCTTTCAGTTCTAAAATGTATGTATACATTTCTTATTTTGGGATGAGAAAATTAGCTCTTTCATACTCCTGTTGATACCTAAGATCATATTCTCAATGTCATGTTGCAATTTTTGTTAAATTTGTATTTATTGGTTACATGATATTGACTATTGTTTACAGCTGAGCCACATGCTTAAAAAACATTTTTGTTTTTGGTCCTTGCATTTATAAATTTCAAAGTTTTGTTTTGTGCACTTTTAATATTTTGCCTACTGTTATAATTTAGCTCAGACCTTTTGACAAAACTGTAAAATCTTCACAGCATTATAGTATGTCAAAGGTAGTAGGTAATCTCTCAGTTTTATGTCTGTGTTTCCACCTCTACCCTATGTCCCTTTAGTTTCCTATCTTGCTGCTCTAATTAGTATTGATTCTACTTTAGACCCACTGAATAGCAGTTATTTTGAATTGGCTTTTTTATTTTTGGATATAAGTATTGTACCAGGGCCTTGCACAAGCTTGGTAAGAGCTCTATCTCTGAGCTAGCTTCCCAGTCCTTTTTATTTTGAGACAAGATCTTACTAAGTTGCTCAGTCTAGCCTTGAACTTGAGATCCACCTTCCTTAGCCTCCTGAATCACCAGGATTATATGTGTGTGCCACCATACTCAGCTTGACTTACTTTTATAATTATTTGGGGAATGAATTTCTTTTTTTGGTATTGGGGATTGAATCCAGAGGCACTGAGTCACATCTGGAGCCATTTTTATTTTTTATTTTGAGACAGGATCTCACTAAATTGCTTAGGCCTTTGCTAAGTTGCTGAGGCTGGCTTTGAACTCTAGCTGTTCCTGACTCAGCCTCTGGAGCTGCTGGGATTAAAGGCTCATGCCATGGCACCTGGTTGGAATGAATTTCTTTCATTTTTCTCTCTTGCAATAAATAACCTATTTTCTGGATCTTTTAATGTTTTCTTTCTCAGTTTATTTTCTTATTTTGACAGTTTTTTTTTTTCTGAGAAGAGCTACAAAGGAGATAAATTTTTGAGACCTTGTAGATCTGAAAATGTCTTTCTTTTGCTTTCACACTTGATTGATAATTTAGATGTATTTATGTATTCCAAGCTGGAAATTACTTTACCTCAGCATTTTGAAACCATTTTTCTTGGTTTTTATCTCCCAGCCTTGGTTGCAGAATGAAGGGAATCATATGGAGAATTTTTTTTCCCAGTTTTCAATTTTTTAATTTTATTTTTTAAATATATGGCAGCAGAATGCATCACAATTCTTATTACACATATAGAACATAATTTTTCATATCTCTGTTTGTATATAAAGTATTTTCACACCAATTCTTGTCTTCATATATGTACTTTGGACAGTGATATCTATCACATTCCTCATATGGAGATTTTTAAAAACTGCTAATGCCTGAGCCTCACCCATAGAGATCCTGCTTCAGTTAGTCCTCACTTGTTGAAATGTCTTAGGTGCTTCTAATTGTAGCAAAGGTTAAAAACCACACACCTTGACTTTTATCAACATCATCAATATCACTATGGAATTTTGTCCTTTCTCTTAAAATGAAATATGCTGCCTTAAGTGATTCAGCTTATTTAATTACACTTAATGAGGTTGCTAAATATGTCTGATACATGTTATAAATAAATATTTAAGAATTTTAAAAATCTATATACCCACATTGGGTCTTGAGGCCTATTGTCATTCTCATTTTTATTTTTTAATGTTTAGATATTACTGTACTTGAAAATTTCACTAAACATTGGTGTGAATTTTTTTTCATCATTTTTTGTGCTGGTCATGAGGTGGGCTCATTTTAATTTGGGAACTCATTCTTCATTCTGGGAATATTTTTGTTGTTGTTTTTTAAAAAAATTCTTCCTCTTTTTTTTTTTTTAAATCTTTAGTTGAGAGTTGAATCCCAGACTGATCACCTGTATATTTTTAAATTTCTATTTTCAACTGTGACATTTTATTCTCTTTTCTGGGACATTATTATCCAGTGAATTTTTGTTACAGTTTTCTTTCTTTTCTAAAAAATTTTCTCTTTCCACTTTTTTTGTGCATTATAGTTATATATAATGATGGGATTTGTTATTATATATTCATACATGTACACAATATAATTTTATTTCTAAGATTTCTCTTGCATGTGGATGTTTCTGTAGCAATCATATTTTCAAATATGCAATATTTTTCATCAAGCTATTAATTAAGTTTTTAAAAGTATATTTTGTTTTAGTGTTTTTTCTTTCATGGTCCTTTGTTATTCTGGTCTTTTCTCAAGTATTCTGTGGCTCTTGACAAGTGAATTCATATTTAAAAGTGAAGATCTTAAAAAGCAGGAATAAAGGCTTGTTGATTGTCTGGTCTCCCTTGAAGGGTATATGTAAGAGCCTTTTTATGTATATGTGTCCTAGTGAGGAATCCTCTAACATATTCAAAGAAGTAAAACATAAGCATAAGTGAAATATTTGTTCATTGCTGCTAGTATATTAGCTTGAGGAAAATCAATTTTATTGCTAAATTCTGTTTTTATAAACTGTGTGCACAAGTAATCTGAGACCTTAAGTAACTGATGGATAGAAGACATTTATGTCCTTTCATGTGAGTTGTAAAATTTAATTTTTTCCTTTGATAATTTTATCTGTGACTTTAAATGCCTTACGTTTTGATAAAAATATAGTCTCCCCAATTATAATATTGTTAATTGCCTTGTGGCAAAAATATATAGGTTACATCCACTATTGAACAACATATTAGGTATCTGTGTAGAATCAGCCACATATTATTTATAAAGAACCCTGAACAGTAATAGAATAGATTAGAAAATTACTTTATTTTTGAAAGTTTTTTTTCCCATTTTATTCAGGCTTTGTGATTTCTTACTTTAGTAATCCAAAAAAATAATACTTTTTTTTTTTGTACACTAGGGATTTCCAACTTTAATTGAATACACAATAACTTTAATTTTGTTAAATACTAATAACCTAGAAAAAATATACAGCCAAGAGTAGGTAATATATTAATTGGTAATGATGCACAAGAAGAAAGTTACTATGTAGCATTAGCCAGTTTATTATTCTACTAGATAGTCAACCTACTGGATACTCAGTTTTAAATTTTAGTTACAACTGGGTCTGGTGGCACACCTGTAATCCTAGCTACTGGGGAGGCTAAGACTGGAGGATCCTGGCTGAGTTTTAGTCCAGCCAGGCAATACAGTGAGACCCTGTCTTAAAATAAAATAGAGATTTTTTAAAAGTGTTTTATTTTTTTCTGAAATTTCTTAAGGTATTTTGATATTCAAACATATAAAGAAGCTGCAAGAATAGTACAAGAAATTTCCTCATCTTAACCTACATTCACCAATTATAAAATAGTAATATTAAAGTTGTTGATTTTCTACTAAGTAAATATTTTTGAGACTCTGTTATGTATGAGATCTTTGATATTTGGTTAAATATTTTTAATATTTGGTCAAATTAAAAAGTATTAAAATATTGTGCATTCATAATGTGAGGCAGTTTTATTTGAATAATTAATACATTTCTCTTTATGACTATTAAAAGCACATTGTCAAAGGATTTATCGGTCTTTTATTTTTTACCTCTTCCAGTGCAGGTCTGTTTTCATGTATTTCTGCTAAAAAGAGTCTCCAAAAGACTTGTTCTTAATGCATTTTAATATTCTTTGTATAAGTTCATTTGTTGTAGAGTCTGATGACTTTGTAGCATAGACAGATCTTAGTCGGATATATCTTTAGGTAGAAATTATAATAATTCAATAAATGTAGACATGGAGGCGAATCCTTCTTAACATGTTGCTGCTTTATCTCATCATAAAGATATATTTTGTTTTCAACCATTTGGCTAAAAGCATTCTAAAATTTATCAAAGTATCTTTTGTAAAAAGTCCTTATACATTTTGGAAGTAATAAAGATTAGGACTACTAATAAAAATTTTCTTTGTTAATTATTATTTTTCTCTTGCAGTGGAATAATAAGCAGAAATAAAGCTCTATTCAAGGAACCATTTTATAAATTTATAGCTGCTACTCCAATGGTAAACCATTGCTGAATGATGGCATGTGCTTTACCAAATTTTAATCTGTGTGCTTCATAGCTTGGGCAGCACTAAAGCACTTTGGTTTTATGTAGTTTGGTTCAAACAATTTTAACTTAAACTTTTAAACTTTTTGTACTATATAATTGCTTAATGCTTCTGATATTCTTATTATAAAAAATTTTTGTGTGGTTCCATTTTAACTTCTAGTTTAATTTTTTTTAGACTTTATTTGTTTTTTAAAGGTTATATCAAAATTGGACTATGAATTTTTCAATTAGTTTAAGATAACATTTCCCAAAGTGTTGTCCAAGGAAATGCTACAAGCTATAAGCCCCTGTTAGAGAGTTACAATGATGATAGTATGTATTAAAATCTTTGAGAAGGTCTTTTTGGTAAAGGCATTTATTAGCTTTCTTTAACCCAAATTTCCCCAAATTTATTTACCTTTTCCCTCATAGAAAGGAAATTATTTCTCTATCATTTATCAGTCATTTTTTGGTGGGGCATTGTGTTAAATCACTTAGTCCAGTGTTTCTTAAAATATATTTTGTTACATTTGGGGAAATTAATGAAAATTCTTAGAAAAGAATTCTGTGATCAAATAAATTATATCTCTTTAGTAAATCACAGACACATCATACTCAGAGATCTTTGTGGTACAGTGACTTTCAAACTTCAAACTTATAATAGAGAACTTTTTATTAAGAACTAAATTTTAATGTGTATTTTAAAGACAGATAAGTGTGTAAAACAGATCAAAAGCAGACAAAAGAAGAGCTGGTTTAGCTGAACTATGTCAAGGAATCTGAAACTTTTACAGAACCATTCTTTGACTTCTCTAATCAGAGTTGAGTCCCAGGGTTGGAAACTAGGACCCACAGGGGAACTCTCACTATCAGTCATGGGTTTAAGGAAAATTTTGTTAGCACATGAGCCAGGCCCTTGGCTGCTTTTACTCTATAGTGGAAGAATTGAGTAGTTGCAACAGGGACCTTAAGGGATATGAAGCCCAGAATTCTCATTCTTGACCCTTTAAAGGAAAAATTTACTATTTCAGTTTATCCACAGTGACCCATTCCTGGGGCTATGAAAGTTGTTAATTGTTTCACTATCTAAACTCCTTTTGTGATAACTTAAGCCTTTTTTTAAAAAAAAAAACAAATTCCCAGTTTGAGTAAGGAAAGAACTAGTTATTGTTCTTTTTTTTCTTTTTTGGTGGTGTTTGGGTCTAATCCAAGATCTTGCATATGCTAATTAGCTGTAACTACCATTGAACTGCATCCCCAGCCTCTAGTTATCATCATCCTTACTTAATTTTGTCATCTGCAGAGTGAGGTTCATGAAGACTCTTAAACGATAGCATTTCAAAGCTTGAAAATGTTTTGTAAGAAAATATTTTTTCATATCTTTGTTTCTATTTTTTTAATTCAATAGAAATTTCCAAGAGTAAATTTAGACTTGCAGAAATTTTCTTATTAATTTTGCTTCTTTTGCAACTAATGCATTGCATGTGGTGGTTTGCAGTGGTATCATTGGTCGTAGCAGAAAAGATTTCAAGAGGTACTTATTCAACTTCATCGCTGCCATGCCTCTCGTAAGTTTCATTCTTGAAAAATCTTATTCACCTAGGGAAAATTTTCATCTTATTAAAATCTTTAAAGATTTTTAATTATTAAGTTCTTTAAAGATTTATGATACAAAGTTCTAATTTGAGTTTAGTTTTGTAATTTATAGTCTAATATTTAAATGTAAATCATCACAGTAGGTAGAAAAATTAAAAGAAATTGCTTGGTTCAATTTCATTTGTGGTATACATATTTTAGTGAGTTTTATTTTAACTTTCAGGCCATATTTTCCCCAGTGTTAGTATTTAGAAGCATTAAGCATTAGTAGCACTCCTCTCCTAGTGGTGACAACCAAAAATGTTTCTAGATATTGTGCTAATTTGGGGACAAGATAGGGAAGCACATCACCCTGGTTGAGAGCAATTGCTTTAAGCTGTTATAGGAATTTATCTTAAATTAGAATTTATGATCTGAATTTATTAAAAATAATTTATTTTAAAATATGAATGATTTTATTAGCATGGTTCCTGTTTTTATCTTATTGACCCTATAGGAATTTTAGTGTCCTAAATTTGGGGATAGTAAGGAGAAGCTTAATTGTAAAAATTGAAAGAATATCAGAAATTCTAGTTTAATAAACCTTGGTGGTGGGCATAAGCAACATAGATATTAAAGATGGAGAATCAATAGAAAACCAGTGTTTTGCAAGTACTACTTGAGAAAATTTTTGTTATGCATGAGTTTAAAATGTAAATATGAGTTCAGAACTATGGAAGGATTAATTTTAATATAATCATGGAAAGTATTAATAAAGATAGCTGTAGAAATAATCTGTAAAACAATGTTAGTTGGTATAAAACAAGTTCCACATAAAGTTTAACATAAGGTAATAAAAGCCATTTGCATTTGGTTTAGCTTGTTCTCTTTGTATTGTTGTAAATTCTAAGTAAAACAATTGAATTATAATAATATGGACTAGCAGTTATAGAAATCATAGGATTTGTGGATGCAGTAAATTGATACAGAAGTAAATTATATCTTAGTAAGAAGTGAAGTAATACAAATAATATTTGTTTGTTTTAGATCTCTCTGGTTAATAACTTCTTGAAGTATGGGTTAAATGAGCTTAAACTGTGCTTCCGAGTAAGGCTCACCAGATACCTCTATGAGGAGTATCTCCAGTAAGTAATGGCTTACTTTTTTTTTTTTTATTTATTTTTTTTTAGTTGGACACAATATCATCTTTATTTTATTTACTTATTATTATTATTTTTATGTGGTGCTGAAGATCGAACCCAGGGCCTCGCACGTGTTAGGCGAGTGCTCTACCATTGAGCCACAACCTCAGCCCAGTGATGGCTTACTTTTAAATTAAAAATACTTAAATTGAACAGTTAGTATTTGTGATACTGAGATATAGAAGTTTTTCTTATTTTTTAATATATGTTTTTTAAGAAAAATACTTCTAGACAAAAAAGCATACTGGGGATGATCTTTCAGTTATCTGGAATCTCTCTGTGGCTCATGGTTAGCAAGTCATCCTTCTCTGGACTTGCTTCCTTATGTCTAAAATAAGTTAAGACAATTCTTAGAGTCTCTTCTGTCTTCAGACATTTCTGCTTCTCTGTGTTTGCACTTGGTGGCATAATGTGATTTTTTTTTTTTTTTGGTTATGTGTTTAATATCACTTGTTTTACAGTTATTTTCTTATTGCTATTTTAGAGCTTTCACATATTATAAAATGGGAAATCTGGACAACAGAATAGCTAATCCAGACCAGCTACTTACACAGGATGTAGAAAAATTTTGTAACAGTGTAGTTGATCTGTATTCAAATCTTATTAAGGTAAGTTTCTCTATTTTTAAAAAATTGTTTAATTTGTTGAATTTAGCATATAAATATTGAGTGTTTTTATGAGAAAACGGGAATTGTTATAATAGTTACAATTATATAATTATTTTTTAATATTATTTTTGTGAGTATTTTGGCTTAGAATTGGTCATTCACTGTTTTTACAAAGATTTTGTAAGAATTTTCAGGTTGATTTCTGTAAAATACATCTGAATTCTTATCTCTTGACTTGTGTACATCTGAAGTTGCTGGAAATTGACTTTATGTATCTAATTCCACATCCTCAAAACTACAGATGAAGGGCTTCCTACCTTTTTTGTGTTTTATTTTCTCCATTTCTGATAGATCATTAAATTGTAGACAGAAAAATTTCACATGATGTAAATTTATTTCAGTTTTCTAAATACTGTTTTTTTCCCTTCTCAGAATATTGCCCAAGCTCTTGACTTTGATAGGCTTTAACCAGTTTTCTTTTAAGCTGTTCATGTCTTTAGTTCTTACTTGTCTTACTCATCTTCTCTCATCACCCTTGAATTTCTACTATAGTCTTCTCATTAAGCCAGCTTCTTTGTCCTTATCTCCTGCACTGAGTAACATATTTAACAGGCACTTGTAAGATTGTTAACCCAGCATCCCCTCCCCTCTTCATCTGAGATGCTCCAGTTTCCACTCTTATCTACATAACTGCCCTTGAACTATGGTAGGAGCTTGTCTCAAACTGGATTGATTAGAGTATCTTTGCCTCCAGTCACAACTGACCCAGATATCCAGTCTTGGGACAAAAAACTATACATAAGGGACTAGGTCAAGTTGTAAGACTGGGAATGCTCCTGCTTCAGGTACATGGCTGGAGAGAAAAGCAGTACTTGAAAGTGATATATATCCACAAGAGCTTCCCTCCTTGTATACAGGCCCTCTGCTAAAATATTCTCATTTCATGCCAAACTTTATTCTTTATTTAGCTCTCCAGATGCCTTTGCTAACTCATCTGAACTCTAGGAACTTAGACAAGTACAAATAGTAATTCAGTAATTCAGCTTTCTTTTCTGTTCCCATTACTACATTTAAAATTTGTTCTCTGTGTATGTGGCGGTGGGTAGGGGATATAGGGTTTATTGGTGGGGGATTTACATAAAACTTTTCATGTAATTTTGATACCAGTTCTGTAGGCAAATTATAATATATTCTTTACATCTTGGCACTTGAGCAAAAGTGTAGTTCAGGTCTTGTCGCATCTACAATAGAAAAGAGTATTGTTGAATTAATTCTAGAGATGCTGTGACCTGCAATGTGTTTACTATTTTAAATATCTAATTATTTGATATCTGACTTAAATTGAGTCATTTTTTTGACTTGTCAATGACTTTTAAATGTACTTGAATTTTATAAGTATTTCTAACTTCTTTATAATTTATAAAAGGGAGAAAAAAGGAAAAAAAAGAAAAAGAAAAGGTAGATCTTGGCCAATGAATAAACCATCTCTTCTAGTGACATCTGAAGGGGAAGCTGTAGACTTCAAGTGAATGAGCAAAACTTGGGGTCCTTGAAACACTTCATGGTGCATGCCACTAATAGTATGTCAGTTGACTTCTCTGTGAGGAGCAGTATAAGTAAGGTAGTTATAGAAGCTTGAGTTTTATGTCATAAAATTAAATTCATGGGCTCACTTGATAGTTTCAGTTTATAAATGTTGTGATAAAATAATAGAATCAAACAGTATTAGAGCACGAACAACCTCTTCTGAAGATGATTAGAACTAGAAAAGTTGATAGTAGATTTGAGGTTACAGCTCAGGTACTTTTGTTGTGTGTCTTTAGATTACACTGAGAAATTACTAAGTTGCTAATGGTTAATTATCACAGTAGGGCTGTCTTAGTTGATAGAAAGTGATGAGTATTTCTCCTATGTGATGTCAGTAGATGTTGTTAAGGTTATCTTTATTTTAGGTTTCTTGAGATAAGAACTGTATGTTTTATGTAGTCATTGATCTGGGTTCTATTATAGTACATTATGCTCAGTATGAACTCTACATGTTGATAATTTAAGTATTAAATCTTGAATAACATTTTGTATTTAGCATGTATTAGTTGGCAATCCAGTTCTTCAGTTTTAATTTTCTGTATTTATTTTACAGCCATTTTTAGATATAGTTTTATATATTTTCAAGTTAACAAGTGCAATTGGAGCTGAGGTAAGTCTATTTTTATTTCACCTTTTAAATTGCTATAGTACTGTGTTGAGAATAGCTTGATGGTCTTAAGAAATTTTTTTGTATCCCAAAGAACATGTTTTCACATGATTCACCTAATAAAGTTTGGTTATAAACTATACTAAAGATTAAAAAATTCTAATTTAGCTTTTTAATTTCCCTTAAGTCAGACACTTGGAAAAATTTTATTGCAGTAATAACCAGAAGTACTTAAACATTGAACACATAGACACTTATTGTTGAAAAGTAATGTCTAAAAGGAGATTTGAAGACAACCATTTTACTCTAAAACTTGAATGTTAAATATCAGCAGTACATTCAGAATAGTCATAACAATTTTAAGGCTATTTTATAATAATATAACTATCCCATGAGTTTTATTACCTTTCCTCTGGCATTTGTCATGGCCAGATTTACCTTTAAATTTTCTCTTGAATATTCTCACTTAGTCATTTAATATGTAATGTCATAAGTATTTATAACACAAGCATGTATAGTGGGATTGTTTTATGTTATGTGTGCATATATGCATTTTTAGTTGATTAATAAATAACTTACATAATGGTTTTTATTGCTTTCCAAAACACTAGGGAAAGTAGGTTTTGTCTGACTTTTCTTGTCTAGCATCTTAACCCTTTGCTATCCTGTAATTCAGGTTAAATCATTCTCAAAGCTTATTTTTATTGTGAGTGAGTGACTAATTCTAATCTGTCTTATCTCTATGCTATACTATTTTTGTTTTAGTATAGAAACAAACATGTCTTTGTGTATTACTGTTAATCTGATTTTGCATATTTTGAAAGCAAAAACTGTGTTTTAGTTATCACGTGCCCTGTATTTCCAGCAGTTTTTGAAACACCTTGAATCAATCAGGATTGTTTTTTTTTTTTTTTTGTGGTGCTAGGTATTGAACCTGTGTGCTAGCACTGAGCCATATCCCCAGACTCTCAATCAGGTTTTCAGGTTTTTATTTTTTAATTTTTGGTGGTTCTGGGGCTCAAACCTAGAGCCTGCAGCATGCTAGGAGAGCACTCTGTGACGGATCTGCACCCCATAACCCTAGGTTTAATTTTAAAACAATTTTGAATAGATACTGTATTTCATGAACATTATGCTAGATAGTATAGAAAGATGATTAAATTCCCCCTGAAGAGAAATTGTGACATGTGAACAAAGGTGAAACATGTAGTTATTCAAGCAATTATAAAACAGTGTGAAAAGTTTAATAATGGAAGTGGCAGGTACTAACCTCCTGGAAGAATTAGAACTGATACTTGAGTTGTTTTGAGGAGATAATGGGTGTTCATTAGATAGGTTGGGCTTACTAGACATAAGAACAACCTCACTGAATGGCATTTTCAGGAAATAATTATTTTTGTATGGCACAGCATAGGATATATTTTATATAGTAATGAAAGAAGGGTCAGTAATGAACATGGACAGCTTGAATCTTCTTTCTTAGAATGATGAATGGGTGATAGAGTCATTTACAAAGTTAGAAGGTATAGCAGCTGGAAGCAAGATGTACAAGCAGGGAAAGGCAGAGTTTGAGGGAATTGAACTTGAGGTGTCTATGCAGTGAGTTGAAGATGTGTGATGGTACTAATTTGGCAATAATATCTTGGGATCATAAGAGTGATGAGACTAGAAGTACAAATTTGGGATGAGAGATAAGGAAAGAAACTGAGGGAATATTAACATTGAAAAATAGGACAGAGATATGAGGATTATTGTGGAATACTAAGAGCTTATCAAGAAGAATTGAAGAGCGTTAGATGCTGAAGGAAAAGTAAGAACTGAAATTATAGGATTTTAGGTAAGCAGATATGGGAGAGTGGGGATGAACTGCATTGGTTAGAGTTGTAGACAGAGTGAAAGTGTAGAGGCTATTGTGTATTTTTTCAGGAAAGAAACAGGGAAAAAAATTAACTCAAGGAGCCTTTTCTATCATTCATTGGAGTTAATTATAGAAATTGTACATGTTTGCATCCAGTGGATTTTATTATGGGATCCTTGAACTTTGTGTATCTTTCTCTGTTAAAAATAATAGGGTCCAGCAAGCATGATGGCCTACTTGGTTGTGTCTGGGCTATTCCTAACTAGACTGAGAAGGCCCATTGGTAAGATGACAATTACTGAACAAAAATATGAAGGTGAATATAGATATGTTAATTCCCGGCTCATTACAAACAGGTAAGAACAAATTTCTGCAAGTTATCAGAAAATTCATTTTTATGAATATTGATGTCATTTAAATTGACTCTAAAATGTCTAGTAATGCTTTTACAGAAATAGTATGTACATATTTTCTTGTTTTGAAATGTACATTATATACAGTATGTTTTACTAAGCACTAATTCCTATCTCTAACCCTTTTTCTTGTTAATCCCATATAGTATCCTTGATTCCCTTCTTCATATCATCTGTTGACTACTTTTTGTTAATTTTGCTTTAAATTAAGTCATGTGTACAATTCGAATTAAAATTTACTTATAGTATTGATTAAAAAAAAAATTTCTCTCAATTTACCCACAAACTTTTTTATTTTGAGAGTATGTTTGCAATGCTGTCTAATTCAGTCTTCATTCATACTGCATGTGTTTTTACCTATTTTCCAGGGAGTTTTAGTATTCAAAATAGGAAGAAAAACTATGGATCTTTGATGAGCCATACTAATTTTAAAACCTGCCTCTTCACTTAAGTGATCATATATTATATGATTTTAGTAAGTTATTCAGACTCACTTTTCTTGTTTATAAGAAGTGAATAATATAGAGGATTATACTTGATAATATTTATATAAAGCTTCTAGCTCAGTTTTTGATACGGAGCAAGTGCTCAATAAATTTTCTCATTATCAGTCTGCCAATCTTAAGTCATTTTGAGGGTCCTAATATTTATATAATACTCTATAGGCTATTTTATTGAAATTTATAAAATACTTAGGAAATTACTTTCTTAATGATTCCTTCTTTTCTTATTGGATTGTTAAAATGGTACTAGTTTCACATGGGGTTTTTTACTCTGGGGAGGGAATATAGAGGGTTAAGTAGAGAGGTGTTTTGCCAAATAAATGAAAGATGATATCAGCTAGGATACTTTTTACTGCAAGAAGCAAACATGACTCATAAGATCCCAACAATAAAGACGTTTACTATGTCACATAAAGACTCCTAAGAGAGAGCAGCTCTAGGCACAGCAGGATTAGGGCTCTTGCTCTTGTTGAATGTTCTCTTGTGATGCCCTTCTTTGTGTATTGCCCTCTTCCATGGGTTAATTCTTGTGATTACAAGATGACAAAAACAGTCCCAGATTGCACTAGCCTATCCACCTTGCAAAAAGGTGCAGGAGCAAAAAGGGACCATCTCTTCTGGTGTCTCTTTAAGGGAGCAAAGAAACCTTTCCCAGAAATTATATAGCTGACTTTCCCTTACTTCTCAATGACCAAAATAGTGTTTGTCCACACCTGAAGCAACCACAGCAAAATGATTGGCTTAGATTAGTTGGGATCCTGTACTCTATGAGTTGGGGGTGAGCATTAGGGTGCACAGAAAAGAATAGGTAAATTTAAGAAAAATGAGGTCTCTTAGGAAAAACTTGGAAGAGAATAGATGTTGAATAGTCAGTCATTAGTATTATAAGATGTTCAGTCCTTTGAGATTTTTCATTAGGGCTAAAATGACTCATTCCAGGAGAAGGAAAATTTCTCACCTCATCAACATCTGTAGACTTAGATATAAAGAGGAGGTAGAAGTAAAAAAGAAAACAAGAAGAAAAGAGTAATTATAGGTATTGGGATTCTCATATATGGGACTCTGTGTCAGGTCAAGGAAGCTGGGAAGCACAGGATAAATGTGGTTCACCTTTATGGAAAGTTAATTTTTTTGGAAGTGGTTGAGTTAGAAAATACCTTGCTTTCATGATGGGAAAAATACAGGCTTTTTTTTTTTTTTTTTTTTTTTTTTTTAGTAGAATAAAACTTTAAGGGAAAAAAACGAAGACTTTTAAGAAATATTTTGTATGGTTTTTGAAGTTGATTCAACTGTGACTTCTAAAGTTCTGTGTAAATGTTTACTTTTCTCTGCTAGAAAAGGGACTTTGCTGGGATGGTTTACATTATTATACTTGTATAGTGAAAAGACTATAAACTTTAAGGTCAGAAAGGAGTGATATTTTCAGCTTCTTAACTTGCTTGCTATATGACTTTAACAAATTGAGTAAACTCCATGGAACAGTTTTTCATCTATCAAATCCACCCTCCTCCCCACTTTTTCTAGTCAAGATTCTTGTCTTTGTAGACACATTCAAGCTAGCTCTAGAAAAGGGCATTTGTGAGGATGTAGTGGGGTTCCAAGAATAAGAATAAGAACAATTACTATGCATCTGGGCTCCTGGGAATGCACTGTGAAGCCTTCAGGACTTAACCTGGTTTTCTGTTTTTCAAAGGCTGTGAAGACATTGCTACCTGTCTTTTTCTACCCCTTTCTCCACTCCTTTTTGGGTCTCTACTTGAACTTGTAGACTATAATGTCTGTCCTAGCCATGTCGTTTTACATATCATAGCATCTTCCTACTGTGTCTTATTTCAAATTCCTGAGAATTAGCCTGTCATATCTTTTATAGGCAGACTACCTTTTGGCATTGGCTACAGTCCAGTGTATGATCCATCCCTGTGTGTATTGCTTTACCCCAATAAATTGAGCAGATAGTTTGAGATGCACCAGATAAGCTCTTAGTCACAAAATAGCCATTTAAATACAAACTTTCAGTCATCAAATATTGTATTTCAATTATTTTTCAGTCTTTAGTAAGCAATAATTAATTGCTAAATTATTTTCCTTAATAGTGAAGAAATTGCATTTTACAACGGGAATAAAAGAGAAAAGCAGACAATCTACTCAGTCTTCCGGAAACTGGTAAGATGACGTATTTGCAGCTCATGTATTTACGAAATTTTTTTTTTTTGGCTTACGCCAGAAAATATTTATCTTGTATATATATGTATATATGTATACATATCTTAAAATCATTTCCTTTTAAATATCTGTGAATATTAATCTGCCCACTTATGAAAGTGGATAAATTTACTAAAGTAATATATTTTGGCTTTTTTGGAACCATGCAGTCTCTCTTGCAACTTTTCAGCTCTGCTACTCAAAGGCAGCTATATATAATATACACATGAGTAGGAGTGACTGTATTCTAACAGAACTTTATTTACAAAAACAAGTGGTATCCTTGATTTAGATTCTGGGGTCATAGTTTGCTGATATTTGATTTAGAATATAAACATTTGTTTCTTAAGAAAGCTTTATTTCAGTTTTTACATACTTGCTACTTGGAAAATTTGAATTCAAGTAATTTTATTCATTACTTTTTCAAAAGATATCAAGTACTTGATGGGCTCCATTGTTGGTGCTACTGATAAGTAGATGATGAACTTGATGGATAAAATCTTTCCTTTGGGGCCCTTACATTTTACTCAAAATTTGTGAAATTAAATATGTATTTTAGATACATATTTAAGAAAGGTAAAAGAAGTTTTAAATTATTTCAGAAACTAGATTTTTGCATTATCTTTTAACATTACTGAAATTTTTCAGTGCTCACTGACAAAATGCATTTAAGGTCATTTTCCAGGGGACTGCTGTTTACCAGTTTGCTTTTTACATGGCTAGATTAGTCTCATGCTTTAGATTTTCAGCTCAAATATTAATACTGATGAGCCTATTTGAATTCACTCTGTGATAGTTCCTTCTTGTTTTAATCATCTGTTTCCTTAAAAGTACATGGCAGTTTATAATTATCTTATTTGTTTTCTGGTTATCCTCTTTTATTAAAATGTAAACTATATGAGCTCAGAGACCTATTCCATTCTATTCATTGTTGTGTCTGTGGCATTGAGCAATGTCTGATGCATAGTATTCATTGAGTAATGCTCCAAACATTGTTGTAGTTGCAGATACTTAGAACAAGTTACCCTGTACTTAGCAAGCCTACATTTTAGTGGAAGAGACAGTTAATACAGTTAATATGTAAACAATTGGATATTCTGTATAATATCCTTTATTACAGACTTTATTATTATTTTATATAATAATAAAGTCTGTAACCTAAAAGGAAGCAGAGTAGTGGGAGAGTGTATAATGGGGTTTGTTGCCTAGCTACTTTGTCTAGAATGGCCAAGGTCCTTCTTGAAGAGGCACTGTTCAGTCAGAAGCCCACATGAAGTGAGGATTAGGTACTTAATGTGGGAAGAAGAAAACATTTGTTGCTAGCAGAGGGAACAAGAGGAAAGCCTGTGAAATGAAATGAACCTGTATTTCTGGGGCTCAACAAGAAGTAGCAAAATAGCCAGGTGGGGTGGTGCACGGAGCTCTGGAGGAGGAGGATTTTTAGTTCAAAGCCAATCTCAGTAATTTAGCAAGGTCTTAAGCAATTGAGTGACCCTGTCTCTAAATAAAATACAAAAAAGGGCTGGAGATGTGGCTCAGTGGTTAAGTGCCCCTGAGTTCAATCCTCAGTTCCCCCCCCCCAAAAAAAGAGTAGCAAAATAGAAGCAGACGAGCTTAAAAATAGAACTCTGCCAGATCATGCAGCACCTTGAATGATCTGATAGGTAGAGAATTTGAGAACCCTAAAACTCCAGAATAAATCATGTTTGTAGATTTCTAATTTTGAGATAATGAAATTCACAGACTCGGGTTGTGTGGCATTGATTTACATTAGCACTTGGTTCAGATTGGTTATAATGTAATTCTTAAAGACTGTGTGTCTTCATGAATAACAAAGCATTGAGTACCTATCTGAATAGCTAATAGTTCATCCCAATTAGCTCATCTCTATTCCTTTTCTTTGGCTTTTGATTGGTTTGGGGATATATGTGTCTAACAGTATTATAAATGGAGGCATTGTAACATGCAAAGGAAGCAACATTGTTAAATTGCTTTCATAATTTCCATTCTGTTTGCTTAAAAATTGTTTCATGAAGTGTGTGTTTGGCACCTGCTCTGTGATCAGCACATACTCAGGGAAGTGTGGTGTAAATTATAACCAGAAATGATACTCAGTAAACATTTGTTGAATAAATGAATTTTATAGTTTGTTTTATCCTCATGATAGATTTAATTTTTATATATATTAAGAAAATAAACTTCTGTTTTATGACAGGTGGAACACCTACATAATTTCATTTTGTTTCGGTTTTCAATGGGCTTCATTGATAGCATAATTGCCAAATGTAAGTATGTTTTCAAAGAAATGGTGTAATGAGATTTGTGGAAAAAGTGAAATAATGATAGTGTTTTAGATCTTTAACTGTTTTTTTTCAGACTTTGCCACTGTAGTTGGTTACCTGGTTGTGAGTCGTCCTTTCCTAGATTTGTCTCATCCTCGTCATCTCAAGAGTACCCATTCAGAGCTTTTGGAGGTAAAGTAACAATAATGATGATAATAAAATTTAAAAATAAAAATAAAACTTTATTTAAAATTTTTGAAATGTAAATGAAAACTAATATTTATTTCTATTTAAGGATTACTACCAAAGTGGAAGAATGCTTTTGCGAATGTCTCAAGCTCTGGGTCGAATAGTTTTGGCTGGGCGAGAAATGACTAGATTGGCTGGGTAAGAAACTGGTTAATAATGAGCAATTACAGAGAATTATTTTAAAAAGTACGTTGTCCTTAATGATTGTGCCCAGGTGAGGTTAAGATAAGGGGCAACGTTTCCTACTCAAGGAAGCTGATTCTGATAGAAGTTAATTAAGCAAGATGTTTTCTCTAACAGAAATCTTTTCATGTTTCTTGAAGATACTTGTTTTGAGCCTTACATTAGATTAGTGGTTCTCAGGTTTTTACTTGGTGGACACTGGCATTTTATGAGCTGGGAAATGATGGGTCATGGCAGCCTTTTCTTAATTCTCAGAAATTAAGTTAATGAATAGATTTTTTTTTTGTTTGAACTTTTTTGTTTCCATGACAGTTTTTTCTTAGATTTTTAATAGTGGAAACTTAGAAAAAAACCAACCCACATTTGAATTGACTTTGATGGAAAAAAAATTAAAAGTCTACATGTGATATCTGTAGGTGCAGATGTAGATATAATCAGATTGTGTAAAAATAAAATTGTTCTTAGACCATGGAATGGAATGAAATCTTTCAATGTTTCAGACTCTTCTCAAAGGGCTGTAGTGTGGTATTAAAAAAAAGACCATAGACTGATAGGAACATGGCAGCGGGAAGGGAGTGAGCGGCCCCGTGACCCGCGCCACCGTGTTCACAGGGTGTGAGTTCAGAACGGCGGTTGCTGTCTTGTCAGGAATATTCAGGGAAGTTGGTCTCCATGGAGTCTCAGGCAAGAGTTTGAGCATCGGAAGGACATGGACACAGCTCAGACATGAGAGAATCCGAGCTGCCCTGGCGCGGAGGAACCCGATGAACTAAACAGTAACCCGCCACAGCCGGTGAAATTGAGCACTGTGGAGACCTGGCAGCGCAGAGAAATGGAATTTCGGATCCTGTGGAAGTCTGACCCCCGCGCCTCCACAGGGCACCAGACCAAGAACTGAAGTTGGAATTTAGTGAAGAAACGGCTCAGGTCATCCTCCTCACTGGACTCCCTGGAGTGGAAACGGGTGGTCACCATCTTGGAGAATCTTCTTCGGCGGATCTGATCGCACAACAGCAAGTTTGGCGACAGATTAGCGTTGATGACTGGGTGAATAACAAACAAAGAGGGTGCCTAATCGGTCAAGAGGGCAGGGCATCCAGGGAGCTGTATGCCCAGAGTGAAACTAGAACTGTGGAGAGGAGCCCCGGTAATGGGCCGGGCGGACAGGAGAAGCAAGGGGGTTAGAGACCAGGAGCAACCCAAAGAGACTGGGATTGGAGAGACACCCGGCAGGGGAGGGAGAGAAGCTCCACATGGATTGTTTCCTACATCCTGTGGGCAGAGACTTAGCCTGAAAGCACAACTCCACCCACTGGAAGAGAAGAAAATAGAACTCTAGGAGTGCATTTTTTTTTCCTTTTATATATATATATATATATATTTTTTTTTTCTTCTCCTTTTTTTCTTTCCTTTTCTCTCTACTATGTGTAATTTACTAAATGCAAATAGGTGAATGTTTCTAGGCTTTCTATAGTCCTCCTAAGTACTTAACTACCCCCAAATACTCCAGTCTATTCTCCTATTAATATCCCCCTTCATTAGAGCTCTCCTCCAAAGTAGCTAAGATATACTAACCCCCATATCATCACATCTTTCCACCTAAACATAAAGTCCTAAGACCAAACTTCAGTTCTCTATACACCATCAGAATCTGTATGCCTTTTAAGAAACTGATGAAATTACTTAAATTTCAACTGAACCCAACATCTCTAGACATTGTCTCCCATCACAAAGGAGAGATCTCGGAGCTACACAAAATCAAAACAAATTTATAGGAGAAAATAATAGCACAGCAGTCCGACAGAGCTGGAAAGAAACGTGAGCATCATGAAAAAACAAGGAAAAAAAGGAACACAAACAATGCAGGATAGCTCAACATTACAAGAGTTGTTAGACACGGCAGAGAGATGGTCAGATAAAGATTTCAGGATATACATGCTTCAGCTGATATGGAGTCTTAAAGAAGACCTTAGACGGCAAATGCAGACAATGAAAGATCACTTCAACAACAAATTATATAAACAAATACAAGAAGCAGAAGAACAACTCTACAGGGTACAAAAAAATCAAACAGAAATCCTGGAAATGAAGGAAATTATAAACCAAATTAAAAATTCAAATGAGAATATCACCAGTAGAGTAGACCAATTAGAAGTCAGAACATCAGACAACGAAGACAAAATATATCATCTTGAAAAGAGTCTAGTCAACTCAGAAAGGCTGGTAAGAAACCACAAGCAAAACATCCAAGAGATCTGGGATAACAAACCAAACTTAAAAGTCATTGAGATAGAGGAAGGTTTAGAGGTCCAAACCAAAGGAATGAGCAATTGTTCAATGAAATAATTTTAGAAAACTGCAGACATGAAGAATGAAATGGAAATACAAATCCTAGAAGCCTACATGATGCTGAATGTCAAAACCACAAGAGACCCACAACAAGACACATCATAATGAAAATATCCAATATACAGAACGAGGAGTGAATATTAAAAGCTACAAGAGAAAGGAGGCAGATTACATTTACAGGTAAACCAATTAGGTTAACGGCTGATTTTTCATCACAGACGTTGATGGCTAGAAGATCCTGGAACAACGTATTTCAAACGCTGAAAGATAATGGGTACCAACCAAGAATATTGTATCCAGCAAAATTGAGCTTCAGGCTTGACAATGAAATACAAACCTTCCACGATAAACAAAAGTTAAAAGAATTTACAGCCAGAAAACCAGCACTGCAAAGCATTTTGAGCAAAACACTACACGAAGAGGAAATGAAAAACAACAACGAAAATCAACAGGGGGAGGTAGCACAGTAAAGGAAAAAACTAATCAAAGAGGAAAAACAAATGAAGTTAAATAACAAAAATAAACAAACATGACTGAAAGTACAAACCATATATCAATAGTAACTCTAAATGTTAATGGTTTAAACTCACCAATTAAGCGACATAGGCTAGTAACCTGGATTAAAAAAAAAAAATCCAACAATATGCTGCCTACAGGAGACTCATCTGATAGGAAAAGACATAAACAGGCTGAAGGTCAAAGGTTGGGAAAAATTATACCACTCACATGGACCTCAGAAGCAAGCAAGGGTGGCCATACTCATATCAAATAAAATTGAAATCAAGCCAAAGTTAATCAAAAGAGATAAAGAAGGACACTATATACTGTTAAAGGGAACCTCATTCACCAACAAGACATAACAATCATTAATATATATGCCCTAAACAATAGTGCTGCTATGTTCATAAAACAAACTCTTCTCAAGTTCAAGAGACAAATAGACCACAACACAATAATCATGGAAGATTTTAACACACCTCTCTCACCACTGGACAGATCTTCCAAACAAAATTTGAATAAAGAAACTAGAACTGAATAACACAATTAATAATCTAGACTTAACGGACATATATAGAATATATCAACCATCATAAGCAGATATACTTTTTTCTCAGCAGCACATGGATCCTTCTCAAAAATAGACCATATATTATGCCACAGGGCAACTCTTAGCAAATATAAAGGAGTAGAGATATTACCATGCAATTTATCTGATCATAATGGAATGAAACTGGAAAGCAACAATAAAAGAAGGAAGAAATGTTCCTACATCACTTGGAGAATGAACAATATGCTACTGAATGAACAATGGATTACAGAAGACATCAAGTAGGAAATTCAAAAATTCTTAGAGATAAATGAAAACACAGACACAACATATCGGAATCCATGGGACACTATGAAAGCAGTACTAAGAGGAAAATTCATTGCTTGGAGTTCATTCCTCAAAAAAAGAAAAAAAAAAACCAACAAATAAATGACTTACACATCATCTCAAAGCCCTAGAAAAAGAAGAGGAAATCAACAGCAAATGCAGTAGAAGGCAAGAAATAATTAAAATCAGAGCTGAAATCAATGAAATTGAAATAAAAGAAACAATTGAAAAAATTGACAAAACTAAAAGTTGGTTCTTTGAAAAAATAAATAAGAACCACAGAACCTTAGCCATGCTAATGAAGAGAAGAAGAGAGAAAACTCAAATTACTAGCTTACGGGATGAAAAAGGCAACATGACAACAGACAATTCAGAAATACAGAAGATAATTAGAAATTATTTTGAAACCTTATACTCCAATAAAGTAGAAGATAGTGAAGGCATCAATAAATTTCTTAAGTCATATGATCTGCCCAGATTGAGTCAGGAGGATATACACAACTTAAACGGACCAATATCAATTGAGGAAATAGAAGAAGCCATCAAAAGATTACCTACCAAGAAAAGCCCAGGACCAGATGATTATACAGCAGAGTTTTACAAAACCTTTAATGAAGAACTAATACCAATACTCTTCAAGCTATTTCAGGAAATAGAAAAAGAGGGAGTACTTCCAAATTCATTCTATGAGGCCAACATCACCCTGATTCCTAAACCAGACAAACACACTTCAAAGAAAGAAAACTACAGACCAATATATCCAATGAACATATTTGCAAAAATCCTCAATAAAATTCTGGCAAATCGGATACAAAAACATATCAAAAAGATCGTGTACCATGATCAAGTAGGATTTATCCCTAGGATGCAAGGCTGGTTCAATATATGGAAATCAGTAACTGTAATTCACCACATCAATAGACTTAAAGATAAGAACCATATGATCATCTTGATAGACGCAAAAAAAAGCATTCGACAAAATACAGCATCCCTTTATGTTCAAAACACTAGAAAAACTAGGGATAACAGGAACTTACCTCAACATTGTAAAAGCTGTTTATGCTAAGCCTCAGGCCAGCATCATTCTAAATGTAGAAAAATTGAAGGCATTCCCTCTAAAATCTGGAATAAGACAGAGATGCCCTCTCTCACCACTTGCATTCAACATAGTGCTTGAAACACTGGCCAGAGCAATTAGATGAAAGAAATTAAAGGCATAAATATAGGAAAAGAACTTAAATTAGCACTATTTGCTAATGACATGATCCTATACCTAACAGACCCAAAAGGTTCTACCAAGAAACTTCTAGAACTAGTAAATGAATTCAGCAAAGTGGCAGGATATAAAATCAACACCCATAAATCAAAGGCATTCCTGTATATCAGTGACAAATCCTCTGAACTGGAAATGAGGACAACTACCCCATTCTCAGTATCCTCAAAAAAAAAAAAAAACAAAAAACTTGGGAATCAACCTAACAAAAGAGGTGAAAGATCTATACAATGAAAACTACAGAACCCTAAAGAGAAAAACAGAAGAAGACCTTAGAAGATGGAAAGATATACCTTGCTCATGGATAGACAGAATTAATATTATTAAAATGGCCATATTACCAAAAGCACTTTAAAGATTCAGTGCAATTCTGATCAAAATCCCAATGGCATTCCTTGCAGAATAGAAAAAGCAATCATGAAATTCATCTGGAAAAATAAGAGACCCAGAATAGCTAAAGCAATTCTATATTGCGATACCAGATTTTCAACTATACTACAGAGCAATAGTAACAAAAACAGCATGGTATTGGCACCAAAACAGGCTGCTAGACCAATGGTACAGAATAGAGGACACAGAGACCAATCCACAAAATTACAACTACCTTATATTAGACAACGGTGCTAAAAGCATGCATGCAATGGAGAAAGGATAGCATCTTCAACAAATGGTGCTGGGAGAATTGGAAATCTGTATTCTACAAAATGAAATTGAATCCCTTTCTCTCACCATGCACAAATGTTAACTCAAAATAGATCCAGGAACTAGGAATCAAATCAGATACTCTGTGTCTAATAGAAGAAAAAGCCCTAATCTCCATCGCGTGGGGTCAGGCCCCAAATTCCTTAATAGGACACCAATAGCACAAGAGTTAAAATCAAGAATCAACAAATGGGACGAATTCAAACTAAAAAGTTTTTTCTCAGCAAGAGAAATAATATGTGAGGAAATAGGGAGCCTACTTTCTGGGAACAAGTTTTTACTCTCACAGTTCAGATATAGCTCTAATCTCTAGAGTATACAAAGAACTCAAAAAGTTAAACAATAAAGAAATAAATAAATTAAATAAATAATTAACAATGGGCCAAGGACCTGAACAGACACTTCTCAGAGAAGGATATACAATCAATCAACAAATACACGAAAAAATGCACACCATCTCTAGCAATCAGAGAAATGCAAATTAAAACTACCCTAAGATACAATCTCACCCCAGTAAGAATGGCGGGCATTCAAAAAACAAGTGCTGGCGAGGATGCGGGGAGAAAGGTACACTCATACATTGCTGGTGGGACTGCAAATTGGTGCAGCCAATTTGGAAAGCAGTATGGAGATTCCTTGGAAAGCTGGGAATGGAACCACCATTTGACACAGCTATTCCCCTTCTCGGACTATATCCAAAATACCTACAAAGAAAATACTACAGGGACACAGCCACATCAATGTTTATAGCAGCACAATTCACAACAACTAGACTGTGGAACCAACCTAGATGCCATTCAATAGATGAATGGATAAAAGAAAATATGGCATTTATACACAATGGAATATTACACAGCACTAAAAAAAAAAAACAAGATCATGGCATTTACAGGGAAATGGATGGCATTAGAGCAGATTATGCTAAGTGAAGTTAGCCAAACCCTAAAAAAACAAATGCCAAATGTCTTCTCTGAATAAGGCGGGTGACTTAAAATGGGGTAGGGAGGAAGACCATGAGAAGAAGATTGCCACTAAATAGGGAAGAGAGGTGGGAGGGAATGGGAGGGAAAAGGGGAATTGTATGGAAGGAGGAAGGACACCCTCATCGTTATAAAAAAATACATGTATGATGATGTGAGGGAAAAAAAAGAAATGTGTCACATTAGATTGGGTACAGAGAGGTGAGGGGAGGGGAGGAGAAGGGGGGATAGGAAGGGCAGCAGAATACAATAGACACTAATATTGCTGTATGTATATACATGACTGTATGACCAATGTGATTCTGCAACCTGTATACTTGGGAAAATGAGAAATTATACCCCATTTGACTCAGATGTTAAAAAAAAAAAAAACATAATGAAGAAAGCCCTATAAATTTCAGATTACCTGAGGAAATTTGATCACTTAAGATCTTTCTTGGGCCTATGATTCATCTTCACATTTCTCTTTATTCCTTCCTTTTTCCCCCTGTGATAGTTAATATCTTCATGGTCAGTTAGAACTTGCAAACCACTATGAGGAGTCTCTTTCTCTTGAGAATGTTGACATTTTTTCTACTTGTAAATAACTTTGCTCATGCTTTTATATATTTCATGCTATGTGGAGTGCTAAGGCTCTATTCCTTGAGGATTTCTTTTAAAAAATTTATTAAGGTGTGATTGACGTATTAAAAAAACTATGTATTTAATTCATACAACTTAATGAATGAAAACCTGGGAAAACATCACTCCATCAATACCATAAAAACATCCATCACCTCCCAAAATTTCCTTTAGGACCTTTCTGCTTGTTATTCTTTAAAAATTCCCTTTTACTTCTCTGATAACCATAATGTTACTAGTTTTGGTTTCTGTCTATTGCCCCAGCAATTTCCATCTAATATTAAGAACTGTTTATCTTTTTCCCTTTCCAGAGTAAGAAAAGAGACTGTTCCCAATTCTTCCCTATGTTCAGGGAGGCAGCATGCATTTGGCACACATCTAGTGTATTCTTCGCTCAGATGGAAAGGTTGATTTTACACGTTTCTTAATAGGTCACTCCAGAAGGGATCACAGTGTCTCTCCTTCCTGGGTCTGAGGAGTGCACTAGCAATTGTCCTTTTATAGGGTCCATAAAAATATTCCTTAAAATTCTAACATTAAACAACTGTCTTGTTTTGCTTGTTAATCACATATTGTGTGGTTGAGTTGGGGAGTTTCTGAAACCTCTTCCCTTATCTCCATGTTCCTGCTTTTACTGAAGAAAGCACTAATTCTTCATGGTGAGACTTCTTTTGAGTTATTTCATTTAAACTGAATTATAATTTTAGAAATTCCAGTTAGGTTTGTATAAAATAAAAGATGTAATAATAGTCTGGAATTTTGATGATGGTTTCCTGTTTTTAAAATTTTAGTTTTACTGCCCGGATTACAGAATTAATGCAAGTACTGAAGGATTTAAATCATGGCAAATATGAACGCACAATGGTCTTGCAGCAGGAAAAGGGTAAATATGAATGTCAGAGTTTGAGGTCACAGTTTTAAGTTTTTACTGACACAATATGATGCTTTAATACGTATTTTCCATTTCAGGTACTGAAGGAGTACAAGACAGTAACTTGATACCTGGTGCTGGAGAAATCATCAATGCAGATAACATTATAAAGTATGTATAGAAAAAGATTCTTTAGCACCATAAGCTTTATAGTAGCCTTGTTAAGCTTTTGTAATAACCTTTCTCTTTTAGCTTAAAGTTGCTTAGTATTTAAAATTAATCTTGTTTTTTTAAGAAATTGCTTTGAGATATCACTGACATAGAAAATATATATTTCAGATATGCAACTAGATTGTTTTGACATTATGTATGCATTGTGAAATTATCACATTTCAGCTAATTACCATGTCTGACGTCTCTACATAGTTACCTTTTGTATGTATGTGTGAGAATTTAAGATCTATCTTAACAAATTTCAAGTATACAATGCATTGTTTTTAACTATTTTCCCATGCTATACATTAAATCTCCTGAGCTTGCTCTTGTATTATGACCAAAGCTTTATACACTTGACCAACATCATCCCCATTTTTTCCTCCTTCAGCCTCTGAAAAACCACCATTCTATTCTCTCTTTCAATGAATTTGGTTATTTTAGATTTTACATAAGTAAGATTTTATAGTATTTTTCTTTTTGTCTTATTTTGCACAGTATAATGTTCCATCCATCTCAAAAATTGCAGGATTTCCTTCCTTTTTGAAAGATTGAATAATAGTCTATTTGTATGTATGTATGTATGTATGTATTCACACACACTATATATTCTTCATCCTTTCATTAATTGAAGGAAATTTAGTGATTTCTGTAACTCGGCTTGGAGAATACATACTGCAGTGACTATGGGAATTCAGATATCTCTTTGATTGTCTGATTTTTGATTATCTGGTTGTCTGGCCTTGGTTTTGGTTATCTGGATTTCTGGTTTTATTTTCTTTGTAAATCTACCTGGAAGTGCTGCTGCATCAGATGGTAATTACATTTTTAATTTTTTGTTTTCAAAACTGGCTTTCTCACTCAGACACAACATATCGAAATCTCTGGGACACTATGAAAGCAGTACTAAGAGGAAAATTCATTTCATGGAGTTCATTCCTTAAAAGAAGGAAAAGCCAACAAATAAATGACCTCACACTACACCTCGAAGCCTTAAAAAAAGAAAAACAAATCAGTAGCAAATACAGTAGAAGGCAAGAAATAATTAAAATTAGAGCTGAAATCAATGAAATAATGAAATCGAAACAAAAGAAACAATCGAAAAAATGCACAAAACTAAAAGTTGGTTCTTTGAAAAAATAAATAAGATTGATAGACCACTAGCCACGCTAACAAAGAGGAGAGAGAACCCAAATTACTAGCTTACAGGATGAAAAAGGCAACATGACAACAGACAATTCAGAAATACAGAAGATAATTAGAAATTATTTTGAAACCCTATACTCTAATAAAATAGAAGATAGTGAAGGCATCGATAAATTCCTTAAGACATATGAACAACCCAGATTGAGTCAGGATGATATAAACAACCTAAACAGACCAATATCAAGTGAGGAAATAGAAGAAGCCATCAAAAGATTACCAACCAAGAAAAGCCCAGGACCGGATGGATATACAGCAGAGTTTTACAAGACCTTTAAAGAAGAACTAATACCAATACTCTACAATCTATTTCAGGAGATAGAAAAAGAGGGAGAACTTCCAAATTCATTCTATGAGGCCAATATCACCCTGATTCCCAAACCAGATAAAGACACCTCAAAGAAAGAAAACTACAGACCAATATCCCTAATGAATTTAGATGCAAAAATCCTCAGTAAAATTCTGGCAAATCGGATACAAAAACATATCAAAAAGATCGTGCACCATGATCAAGTAGGATTCATTCCTGGGATGCAAGGCTGGTTCAGTATACGGAAATCAATAGACGTTATTCACCACATCAATAGACTTAAAGATAAGAACCATATGATCATCTCGATAGATGCAGAAAAAGCATTCGACAAAGTACAGCATCCCTTTATGTTCCAAACACTAGAAAAACTAGGGATAACAGGAACATACCTCAATATTGTAAAAGCTATATATGCTAAGCCTCAGGCTAGCATTATTCTGAATGGAGAAAAACTGAAGGCATTCCCTCTAAAATCTGGAAAAAGACAGGGATGCCCTCTCTCACCACTTCTATTCAATATAGTTCTCGAAATACTGGCCAGAACAATTAGACAAAAGAAATTAAAGGCATTAAGATAGGA
Source organism: Marmota flaviventris (assembly GCF_047511675.1). NCBI lineage: Eukaryota > Metazoa > Chordata > Mammalia > Rodentia > Sciuridae > Marmota > Marmota flaviventris. The sequence goes on from NC_092507.1 coordinate 80,579,825, forward strand.
AAAGAAGAACTTACTATTTGCGGATGATATGATCCTATACCTAGAAGATACAAAAGGGTCTACAAAGAAACTACTAGAGCTAATAAATGAATTCAGCAAAGTGGCGGGATATAAAATCAACACGCATAAATCAAAGGCATTCCTGTATATCAGCGACAAATCTTCTGAACTGGAAATGAGGAAAACCACCCCATTCACAATATCCTCAAACAAAATAAAATACTTGGGAATCAACCTAACAAAAGAGGTGAAAGATTTATACAATGAAAACTACAGAACCCTAAAGAGAGAAATAGAAGAAGATCTTAGAAGATGGAAAAATATACCCTGTTCATGGATAGGCAGAACTAACATCATCAAAATGGCGATATTACCAAAAGTTCTCTATAGGTTCAATGCAATGCCAATCAAAATCCCAATGGCATTTCTTGTAGAAATAGATAAAGCAATCATGAAATTCATATGGAAAAATAAAAGACCCAGAATAGCAAAAGCAATTCTAAGCAGGAAGTGTGAATCTGGAGGTATAGCGATACCAGATTTCAAACTGTACTACAGAGCAATAATAACAAAAACAGCATGGTACTGGTACCAAAACAGGTGGGTGGACCAATGGTACAGAATAGAGGACACAGAAACCAATCCACAAAATTACAGCTATCTTATATTTGATAAAGGGGCTAAAAGCATGCAATGGAGAAAGGATAGCATCTTCAACAAATGGTGCTGGGAAAACTGGAAATCCATATGCAACAAAATGAAACTGAATCCCCTTCTCTCGCCATGCACAAAAGTTAACTCAAAATGGATCAAGGAGCTTGAATTCAAACCAGAGACTCTGCGTCTGATAGAAGAAAAAGTTGGCTCCGATCTACATATTGTGGGGTAGGGCTCCAAATTCCTTAATAGGACACCCATAGCACAAGAGTTAAAAACAAGAATCCACAAATGGGACTTACTTAAACTAAAAAGTTTTTCTCAGCAAGAGAAACAATAAGAGAGGTAAATACGTAGCCTACATCATGGGAACAAATTTTTACTCCTCACATTTCAGATAGAGCCCTAATATCCAGAGTATACAAAGAACTCAAAAAATTAAGCAATAAGAAAACAAATAACCCAATCAACAAATGGGCCAAGGACCTGAACAGACACTTCTCAGAGGAGGATATACAATCAATCAACAAGTACATGAAAAAATGCTCACCATCTCTAGTAGTCAGAGAAATGCAAATCAAAACCACCCTAAGATACCATCTCACTCCAGTAAGATTGGCAGCCATTATGAAGTCAAACAACAACAAGTGCTGGCGAGGATGTGGGGAAAAGGGTACACTTGTACATTGCTGGTGGGACTGCAAATTGGTGCTGCCAATTTGGAAAGCAGTATGGAGATTGCTGGGAAAGCTGGGAATGGAACCACCATTTGACCCAGCTATTGCCCTTCTCGGACTATTCCCTGAAGACCTTAAAAGAGCGTACTATAGGGATACTGCTACATCAGTGTTCATAGCAGCACAATTCACAATAGCTAGACTGTGGAACCGACTTAGATGCCCTTGAATAGATGAATGGATTAAAAAATGTGGCATTTATACACAATGGAGTATTACTCAGCACTAAAAAATGACATAATCATGGAATTTGCAGGGAAATGGAGGGCATTAGAGCAGATTATGCTAAGTGAAGCTAGCCTATCCCTAAAAAACAAATGCCAAATGTCTTCTTTGATATAAGGAGAGCAACTAAAAACAGCAGGGAGGAAGAGCATGAGAAAAAGATTAACATTAAACAGGGACGAGAGGTGGGAGGGAAAGGGAGAGAGAAGGGAAATTGCATGGAAATGGAAGGAGACCCTCGTGTTATACAAAATTACATATAAGAGGATGTGAGGGGAAAGGGGAAAAAAATCAAGGGAGAGAAGTGAATTACAGTAGATGGGGTAGAGAGAGAAGATGGGAGGGGAGGGGAGGGGGGATAGCAGAGGATAAGAAAGATAGCAGAATACAACAGTCACTAGTATGGCAATATGTAAAAACGTGGATGTGTAACCAATGTGATTCTGCAGTCTGTATACGGGGTAAAAATGGGAGTTCATAACCCACTTGAATCAAATGTATGAAGTGTGATATGTCAAGAGCTTTGTAATGTTTTGAACAACCAATAAAAAAAAATAAAGTGGCTTTCTCAATTTACTTTTCTTTTTTTAGATACTGTGAATCCAGAGCCTTGTGTGTGATAGCAAAGCACTCTACCACTCCGCTATACTCCCAGCCCTAGTGTACGTTCTTACCAACAGTGTATAAGGGTTCCCCATTCTCCACATCTTGCCAGCCATTACCTCTTGTCTTTTGGATAATAGTCATTCTAATAGGTGATATTCATTGTGGTTTTGATTTGCATTTTCCTTTGTAGTTAGAGGTATTGAGCACCTTTTCATATGCCTGTTGACAATCTGAATTTCTTCTTTTATGAAGTCTGTATTTGTGTTCTTTCCCAATTTTTAAAATCAGGTTATTTGTGTTTTTGGTATTAAATTGTACAAGTTCCTTATATATTTTAAAATCATTCTCTTTATTAACTTCCTCTACAGGTTTGATCATGTTCCTTTAGCAACACCAAATGGAGATATCTTAATCCGAGATCTTAATTTTGAAGTAAGTTTTAAAATGCTTACATAAAAGCCTAAAAAGTGAACTGAAAAATTATTGTCTGAATATTTAAATTAATTTTAAGGCTTGATTTAATATCTAAGTTCACAGAAATGATTTCAAAACTAAATCCTCTTTCACTGGACTAGACAAAGGGGAATGAAGGGAAGGAAAGAGGGAGAGGAATAGGAAAGACAGTAGAATTAATTGGACATAACTTTCCTATCCTTGAATGTATCCTATGAATACATGACCAGGGTAACTCCACATCATGTACAAACACAAGAATAGGATCCTAATTAGGATCTGTTATATTCCACATATGTACAATATGTCAGAATATACTCTACTGTATCTCTAAAAAGAACAAATTGGAAAAAATAAAAAACAACCCACCTAAGTCTTTAAATGACTTAGAAATCTAATTTTGAACAGACCTTAAAATTTCAAGTACTACTACTATATCAAATATTTATTTTATTTTTTTTTGCAAAATAAATTACATACCAAGAAAGCCATAGTAGATATAGTTAATTGAAATTCTATAGCTATGCTGTTCAGTACAGTAGCTACTAGTTACATGTGGCTACTTAATTTAAAATCAAACTAATTAAAACTAAACAAAATTTAAAATTAAGTTCCTCAGTCATACTGGTCCACACCTGGCTATGGTATTGGACAGAGCAGATATGAACATTTTCATCATTGCAGAAAGTGTAGATTGATAATTTAAATATGTGAATATAATTTTAATTTCATTTAAATTAAAAAAGAAATTATGGTTAGGTATTGTTTTGACTATACAGGAGGATTTATACCTATAAAAATAAAACTTAGCCTTTTTTATTACTGATAAACCAGCAGGAGAGCATCCCAATTGCACTACAAATAGCTACTCCCTCAAAAAAGTAGAATTCCGGGCCAAGTGAGTAGTGATGCTGGTTCAGTGTATGCTCTTAATGAAACAGGATATGATAGTCCACATTAAAAATAAAAAGCAATGAATATTTTTGTATAATTTCTAAGACTTGGGGATCTAAGGATTACTGTTTAAGTTATGTGACTGTGGGACTATATGAATAGTTTTTTAAAGATTAGTAACAAATTACTATCTTGCAGACTCTCTCCTCTGTCTAATAGAACTTTCTGTGATAATGGAATGTTATGTTTATCTGCTCTGTACAGCACTATAGTCAGGTACATTCTAAATGTAACTAGTACAGCCGAGGAACTCACTCAGTTTCAAACTTTATTTAATTTTATTAGTTTGATTTTAAGTTAAATAGCCACATATGACCAGTGGCTGCTGTATTGAACAGCACAGCTCTATAATTTTTCTCTACATGCTTATGTGTATGGCCTTCTGTAATCTGTGTTTTATATGGGAGTTTCTTCAGCTGCTTTCATTGTCTAATACTTTACAAAATAAAGAGTAATTATTTGTTTTTAAATTGTTAGACCTTCAGTTTTTCTGCTCTTAGTAATTAAGTACATCTCCTATCTTCTTAAGGAACTGTAAAAGTGAACAATGTTAGTTATGTAAAGTACTTTGAACTTGCCCAACAATGAGAATTATATCACTATCACATTTTAAATCTAGGAAACACTAGAGGAAGTACAGAAAATCTAAATATGGTTGGTAAATGTCAAATGGCTCCAAGGGTCACAGAAGTGCTTCCTTAGTTAGCCCTCAGTACTCCAGTCCCTTTAGTGCATCCTGTGCCAAGTAGGTAGCCACCTTCCAGACTTGCTTTCAGAGCAAAAACACAGCTCAGAACCCTGTCTTCATCAGTTTTCCAGAAGCCTATTTATTTCCACTTCCTGAGGTTAAAAAGGGAAATGGGACTTCTCCATTTAAGAATGCCTCTTGGTCTTTTCTGCTGCTTTCCTTTATTTCTGTCTGAATCCAGAAGTAAAGTAAGTTAACATTATAGGTACACATATGACTTAAACAAAGTTAGAAGGAATTTGGTCTGCTTTCTGTTTTTAAATTTGATTATTCTGGCTATCTCATATAACAAAATTCTGCAATGCTTGTCTTTTTTGTATCTGGCTTATTTTACTTAGCACAGTGTTTTCAAGATTCATTCATGTTGTAGCATGTATTAAAATTTATTTTTTAAAGTTTGAGTACTAGTCCATTTTATGTGTGTTAGTTTTATGTTACTGAAACAACACCTGAGATAACTAACTTAGAAGAAAAAATTTATTTTGGCTCACAGTGTGGAGCTTCCAGTCCATGATTGGTTAGTACTGTTGCTTTGGACTTGTGGCATAGCAGCACATCACGGTAGAAACCTGTGGCAGAGCAGAAGTACTCATTTCATGGCTGAGAAATGAAAGAGAGGAAGAGAAAGGGACTGTGGTCCCATTGTCTCTTTTGAGGGCATGCTTCTGGTGACCTAAAGACCTCCCATTAGACCTTACTTTTCTACTATCTCCCAATAGTGCCACCCAAAGGGCCAAGTTTCCCCTTTAGGGGACTCTCAAAATCTACATGATAGTAGTAATGTATATTCCACATTTTGTTGATTCATGCATCTGCTTTAGTTGCTTCCACCTGTTGGCTAATATAAATAATGCTGATGACCCTCCATTTCACTATAGCAAAAGCTGAAGTCCTTTCAATGACTTACAATGCCTTGTAGGATTCGCCTGCCCCGTCCTGTCCCCATCTCTTTCCTACTACTCTTCACTTCTGCTCTTTCTTCTCCAGCCAAATCAACCTCTTTTCTGTTTCTTTGAAAAGGACAGCTACCTTCCTTTTTCAGTACCTTTGCACCAAGTTTTTGTGAGTGAAGATGGGTTGGAAGAGTTTTTCTCCAGATAAATTCTAATTCACTTCTTTCAAAGTTCTACCCATTTCAATTAGGTCTACTCTTGACCTTAAAAATGCAACTTCCCCCACCCTCTCCAGAGTTTCCTTATCCTGACCTGTTTTTCCTCTACCATCCTTGAGATTTTCTAACACAATTTACTTATTTATTATGCATATTCTCTATTGTATTTCTCTTCCCACTAGAATATTAACAGATAAGAGCAGAGGTTTTGTTGTCTCTTTTATTCACTAATGCAGCCCTGTAAGAGAGATTAACACAGAACATTCAGTAAATATTCATTGAATTAAATAATAGGAATCTAAGGTTCACGAATTTTAAAAATTTGTCAAAGCCAGGCTACACAGTTGGTTCTCTGATCAGACTTCTTTCCTCCTGTGCTATGTGGATGTTAATGTTGTAAAGTAGAATTATAACCTGGGTTTTCTCATTTCTCATTTCTCATAGAGGTGATTAGATACTTAAAAGGCCATAAGCTTAGAATGTAACCACACTTTACATTTTTACATTTCACTTTATGTTATTACAGAAAAATTTGGTGCCATTTGTAAGTAGTTATAATGCACATAAAGTTTGATCCAACACTTCTAATTTCTAAGAATCTCTAGACTTTCACTAGTGCATAAATTTGCTTGCTGACACAGAGGTTCATTGCAGTTTTATCTAAGAAAGCAAAACAAAATGCAGGTGCCGTAACTATTTAACCAAAGGAGGTGTGTTTAAATACGTTATAGTGTATTCTTACAATGGATTGTACTGCAGGCATTAAAAGAATGGACAGAGGGATCTAAATATACAAATATAATGTATATTTGTAATACATTGTTAAGTAATAAAAGCAAGTCATAGGAACAGTTTGTATATACAATTAGTTTTTTTTTTATAAGATGGATATGCACAGTGTTTTCAAGAATTCTCAGATATTTTTAAAGTTTTAGCTTTGTTTCTAATTCAAATTGAGTGATAACAATCAGTGATTTTTAAATGAAAAAAATTGTAAAGTAAGCAAAAGTAAAATATTCCTTAATATAACCCTCTACTGCTCTATCTAATGTCACATTTACAGACAAAAAAGAAGGTTTATCATTAGCAAGGAGCTATTTGTCTCTAAGAAAATGATTATATATATTTACTTGATTTAATTAATTCATAGATTAATTTTCTTTCAGGTTCGATCTGGGGCCAATGTTCTAATTTGTGGTCCAAATGGCTGTGGAAAGAGTTCACTCTTTCGTGTTCTTGGTGAAGTATGTACAAATTGGCCTCCAAATTTTCAGCCTTATTTTGCAATACTGTCTACTATATTGTGAATTTTATGACTGACATCTTTCCTCTCTCCTTTTATAGTTATGGCCTCTTTTTGGAGGACGTCTAACTAAGCCAGAGAGAGGAAAGTTATTTTATGTTCCTCAGGTATGATCTTGAATTGTTTTTTAATGTTTAAGATCTTTTTATTTATGTTTTAAAAACTTACCTTCTAATGTTGCTATACTACTGTCAGAGACCTTATATGACTCTTGGAACACTTCGAGACCAAGTGATATATCCAGATGGAAGAGAAGATCAGAAAAAGAAGGGGATATCTGATCTTGTAAGGACTATTCATAATCTAGACCCATTGAAAATGCTCCCTTTCACATTCTTTTTTGAGTCAGTTAAGTATTCAGATTCCAGGTAGTTTGTCCCACCCTTTGAAGCCTTCCTGAGCCCTTAATTATGACTTTCTAAGTTGAGGTGAGGTGATAACCAGTTTGCTTAAGTGTGATCCTCACATGTACAGCTGTCTTTACATTATCACTTATTTTTCTCATTGCCCTCATCCTTTGATTATGCACAATAGCATTAATCTCTCTAAGCAGCTAAACATGTTTTGTCAAGGTTGATGTAGATAGGCATTGAAAAGTTCAGAACTACTTTTATGCCACATTATTTTTCCTGAAGAGTACCTCTTTAAATGGCATTGGCAATTGAATTATAGAGATACTAATTTAAATAAAGCAATATAAAGACTATTGGTTTATCATAAGCTTGACTTTGTCTTTAATCTTTTGCCTAAAGGTACTGAAGGAGTACCTGGACAATGTACAGTTGGGTCATATCCTTGAACGGGAAGGAGGCTGGGACAGCATTCAGGATTGGATGGATGTGCTTAGTGGAGGAGAAAAACAGAGAATGGCAGTAAGTATACTCTGAAAACTTATACAAAGTGCAATTGCTTGCTTGGCGTTGTTCTTAGAGTTCAGCATTTTGATTAATTAAGACAGTTTTATTGTCTTCTTTAGCATTTATTACAATAAAGATTAGTTTAAATGGTAAATTTGGAAATTTTTAACTTGCATGTAAATTTGGAATTCTGAAAAATTGATTAATAATATTCTGAAAGGAAAAGCTGCAGATCCAGTGGTATACTATAATGCATTTTTCTCAAAGTTGGGGGAAACTAGTGCATTGGCCTGGGATATATGATAAATATGATTGGGTTATAAGATCTCTTTCTGTATCTTTTCCCCACAGATGTCTGTTTTGTCTTATTTATGCTATTCTCCCTGAAAGTACTAGAATTCATCAGCTCAATTTTATTATCATTTTATTCTCTGCTCTTGCTTTTCTCTTCACTATTATATGTATCTTTACTTACTGCTTAAAGTTGTTTTGAAGTTTTAAATTTTCCTAATGTAAGGAAACATGTAGAAGGGACTATTTTAATTTTCACAACAAAACTTATCCCAAAACAAAAATATGGCCTAAACATATGTGTTAACAACGATACTTTGGATACCCTGTTAAGAGGGATAACTTCTAAAGGGTCATCTTCTACCTATGCATTCCATAGTTTGAGGAGAGTGAGGATTTTCTTTCCTCAGTGTTAGCCTTATGGAAATTAGGGAAAACTATGGTTAAGGAAAAAAAGCAAAAGAAATGGTTTATGGTAGAATTTCTTACCTGTTATCTTTAGGTTATAGTCTACCTTTAGTTACCTAATTTTCCTAATATTGTTATTTGCCTGGCTAGTACATGAGATTATTAGTCAAGAGTGAAGAATGAATTCTAAACACAAAAGAAAAGAGATATATGCTGTATTCAAAATGGAAATTGGGCTGGAGGAGAGAGAGTTTGAAATAATTGGGCATTTCTAGAAGCCAGTTTAGAAGATGACTATAGAAACAACTGCAAATTGAGAACAAATTTAAATTTGTATATTATAACTTCAAAAAAAAATGAAAGGAGGAAGTTCATGGACACAGTGGAAACTCAGAAAAAATGACAAATGTGCCTAACTGAGAAATTCTGTGTGTGTGGTATAAAGGTACAGTTGGGGTAGTATTTTGTGAAGGTGAGAAATTCAAGGGTGTGAGAGGGGGTGAGAGGATATCTGGGGAAAGCAAGGGATAGAAAGTTCAGGGAGAACCCTTAAAACCAGGCATTTATTACAATAAATAGTTGTTTGGGAACAACTATTACAGATATAAGCTCATCCAGTGGTACAGTGTGACCAGAGTGTGGCCAAGCCCCAAGCAGGGTGTGATCTGTATAGGCCAGTGTTTGGAGAGTTGAAGGTGAAGTTTAAAAGAGGGTTTGTTGTTTTGTTTCAGAGGGGCAGAAAGCAAAGGCTAACACAACAAGTATTAACATTGGTGAAGTGAGGTAAAGAGTATATGTGTGTTGATTTACTCTTCTTGAGTTGTCTTGGTAGGACTGAAAATTGTCAAAGTAAAAAGTTTGGGGGAGGGCTGGGATTGTGGCTCAGCGGTAGAGCACTCGCCTAGTGCAGGTGGGACCCGGGTTCGATCCTCAGCACCACATAAAATAAAATAAAGATATTGTGTCCACCTAAAGCTAAAAAAAAAAAAGTTAGGGGGAAAGAAGGCATAATGTTTAAGAACCACCTACAACCATCTCTAAGAGTGAAGTTTGGTGTAAAACAAATGAACCAAAGGAAACTTGGATAGGAAGGTCAGGATTTGAATTTGGGACAAGAGAGGGAATGGAGTGATGTTTAACACAGGGAGGTCCAGTGAACATAGTGTACATGTAGGGGAAAAGATGACTAATTCATTATTTCAGCAGTGAAGCAAGCCTCTGTTGATCAGAGATTTAAGACATCCGAACTTATGATATCAGCTGAAACAATCCTGGCTAATGATGGCTGGGCCCAAATGGGTGCAGTGAAAAGGAGAAAATCTGTTCTGTGCAAGGCACTGCTAAGTCCTGCCCTTATAATCTATCAGGCGTTCCATATTATCAACTGACTAGGCAGCCATCAATTATAGCTAAGAAGAAAGTTCACTGGGATAATGAAGAGGGAAGATTGGTTTCAAATGGCAGTTCCTATCTCCCAGCATCCCTTTGAGGTGGTACATACAGTCCCACGTAAAGTCTTGGAGAACTTAAGCAGCTTTCTGATGTCTCACTGTTAAAGGCAGAACTGAGATTCAAGTGAGATGGGTCTAACACCAGAGCTCTTGCTCTTAATCCCAGTACGTTATGTATCTCTTGGTATGCAGGTGGGCTGCCTTACCAGTTCTCATTGTTCCTAGAAATCTCAAAAGTGACATTTCCTTTTCATTGCACCCATTTGAGCCATCCATCATTAGCCAGGATTGTTTCAGCTGATATTATTAGTTGGGATGTCTTACATCTCTGATCAAAAATTATCTTTTCTATTCCTCTATTCTTGCTCTCCCTAGTTAGTAATTTTTCAATCTTTAATTATGAAAAAGTTCTTATGGTAGAAAAGTGAGAATATTGATAAAAGCATGAAAGGAATCAAACCCTCATATCAGAGATATCAAAATTTTTAGTGTTTTAAAAATTCATTTTAATAATTATTTTTATTTTGCCTTAAATTGATGACTGTCCCCCTTCTTCAGACTCACTGAGCTCTCCAGAATATTTTCCTTTTCTATGTTATTTGGTCCTCTTCTGACTCTGCCTTCTTCCCTGTCTAATACAAGGACATAGTCCTGAGCCTGATGCATAGGAAATGCTCCAGAGACATTCTTAAAGAGATGAAAAAGTGATTTTGCCCCTTAACTTTCTTTCCTACTCCTTTTTCTTCTAAACGCCAAACCAAGAGAAGTTGTTTGCCTGAGTGTTTCTCTACCAGGCTTCTGAGCATGGCTGAAGAAATTGAGATGATGATGTATGGATTGGTGCCACCACATTTTTATGGTTTCCAGTTCATAGGCGTTCACAGCGTGGCTTGGCAATCATTTTACTTATTTTTACTCATCTCTCATTTTTTGTGATAATCATTTAGGAACTTCCTATCCTGAGTTTTCTACCCCATTGTTTACTCTACCACTCTACCACTACTTAAAGGAAAAAGAGAGGCTATTATTTCAGTTAAACAATAGCTAATTTTTGGTTGCTTAATAGGTGATAGACACTGTGCCAAGTACATTACACAAGTTATCTTATTTAATCCTTACAACAGTTCTGTGAGACAAGAACTGTGAATTTACAGAGGAATTGAACTTAAGTAAAGTTATGTAGCTTGCCAAACAGACATAGCTAGTGAATGCTAAAATGGGTAGAGGGGGTAGGCTTATTAAACTCAAGCAGCAATATGACTTGATAGCTTTCTTGTGTTGTGGAATCAAGTAGCTGACAGCATAATGGAAGAGAGAGGGGCACACATACAGTGAGAAAATTTCCATGTGAGCATGGGTAGTGAAGGTGGGGGCAGAGAAGAGGACATTTGTGGGATGCCTTCCAATAACCATGTCTTCTGATTGACTTTGCACTGATCTGCTCTGCCCTGTTTCTGCTATCCATGGCAGATATGCCATCCATCTTGGGAAAGGATAAATGTCTTCATCTGATTTCATGGGCCTTCTGTTCTGACTTGATCATACCCCTTGCCTTCAGTTTTGTACCCTTCCAGCCTCCATTTAAATTTAATCTCTTTCTTTCAGAAAGACATTTTTACGTCTCTCTCTCTCTCTTTTAATCTAAAAATCAATCTTTGTCTTTACTGAGGTTCCCTGTGGTCAGTACATTTCATTTTCTGCAGAGCTGAACTTCTTGATAATGTGTACTTGATGCTTCCTCGTCCTCACCTCATACAAATACAAACCCCAAGAAAGCTGTTTATTGGCTTTAGTCATTCATTTTTCAGATATTTGAATGTTGTCCCTATGTAAATGTTGGGTATATAGTAGTGGTTAAATCATAGACTCTACTATAGTGAATCTTAGTCTTAGAGAGGAGTAAAATGATTGCCAATCTTAGGTGAGTAGACAAAGACAAACTTCCAATTCACATACAAAGGGACCCACTTGGATTGAAATGCAGGGATTAGGGTTGGTTTGTCTGAGAAGGTAACATTAGGCAGAAATTTGAAAGTTGTAAGGAGCAGGCATTTGAGACATAGGGAGAAAATGACATGTGCTAAACCTATAAGGCCTGAGAGACCTTATTCCTAGCAGTTGGGAAGAGACAATATGGCTAGAATGTTGAGGTTAGATCATGGGCAGGAGTAAGATTGTGTAGGGCCTTTGGAGGCCTCATGAGGAGTTTGAATTTTACTCAGAGTTAAATGGGAAGTTTTTTAAGGCTTTTAAGCCAGAGTGAAGTTCTGATTTACATTTCTGACAGATTCTCTCTAATTTTAAAGAGAATGGATTAGAGAGGGGAATAGAAGTAGGAGATTCTTTGTGGTCATCCAGGCAGGAGATGCATGTGTTCCACACCAAAGACAGATTCTGGAGATGAGCAACAGTGAACCTTAAACTCTGCAGAACTCACTGGACTAGACTATAGGTGTTCAAGGCATAGGTGGGAGGAAGAGGAGAAGGAAAGGATCAAGACTTCTGCTCTCTAGCTTGAGTGACTTTTTGTTAGTGCCGTTTTCTGAAATGTTAAAGATGAGGGGAGGAGTGAATTTTAGAGGGATAAATCTAGAAAATGCATTCGAGTTTTAGACTTTAAAAGATTAGAGTCCTTTGAGATATCTAAGTGAAAAGTCAAATTGGAATTTATATATTAATCTGGAAATTAGAAAAAGTATGGGGAAGGTATATATTGGGAGATTTCAGAATGTGAATACTACTTGAAATTGTAAGATTGGATGAGATCACTCAGAAAGTTTATAGCATAGGAAAAAGAGAAGGGAAATCAGGAATTAGCCTGAGGAGCACCCACATGTAAAGGTCAAGTAGAAGACAAAGTTCTGGAAAGAAAACTTGAGAAAACAGCTTAGGATGCAGGAAGATGCCCATTGGTTTCACTGTCACTTTCTAAAGAAGGGAGTAGTCATCTGGGCACAGTGTTGCTGAGAAGAGAAATTGGGTAGGGATAGGAAGGTGTTTATTGGTTTTGCAACATGGAAGTCATTGTTGGGGTCAGATGACAAATTGAAATATCTGTGGACAAAGGATCATCATAAACTGTTTTCATAAAATAAAATAAATGTGAGAAAGTGTTCAGTATTCCTGATAATCTAAGAAATATAGGGTATTACAGTCCTGATGTTAATTTTCATTTATAAAATTATCAAAGGCTTTAAAAAATGAACATACCCAGTATTGACAACAGAGACATAAAATGGGCACACTAAAAACTGTTGGTGCCTATGCAGTGGCATATGCTTATAATCTCAGTGGTTTGGGAGGCTGAGGCAGGAGGATCACAAGTTCAAAGCCAGCCTCAACAATTTAGTGAGGCCCTAAGCAACTTACACCCTGTCTCAAAATAAAGGGCTGAGGATGGGGATGTGGCCCAGTTGTTAAGTGCCCCTGAGTTCAGTTCCATGGTACCCCCCCCACACACACACAAAAAAAAGAAGGGTGGAAATAGCAATTGGTATCATTATTTAAGCAACCAAATGTTTAAAAAAGAGATTTTTTTTTTTTGCTCTTAAGTCAACTACTGTCTAAATTCTAAGATTTGGTTAAGGTATATTGCCCTCTAATCTTGTTTGCTTAATGAACTTTACTAGTTTTAAACTTCATCTCATCAATTTTTGTTTCACTCTTAGCAATAAATATTCCCCATGTACTATATTTCCTCCTTTAAGATGACATTAAAAACAATTAGCTTTATTTGTATTGTTTCTATTTCTGGGAAGTAGAATTTTTGAGTTAGAATAATTTTCTTACTTTATAGGAATCCAAAATGCATATTTAATTAAAACAAATTTACCTTATCAGTTTTAGGTTTGCATGTGTTTACACAAAGTATTTCCTTTTTTGTGCTTCAGATGGCAAGATTATTTTATCATAAACCCCAGTTTGCCATTTTGGATGAATGCACAAGTGCAGTCAGTGTGGATGTGGAAGGCTACATTTACAGTCATTGTCGGAAGGTGAGTGTCACAGGTTCTTGGAGAGTCTATGTCCCCTTCCCATTTGCTATGTCCAGCCAAATATGTATCCAAAGAGAAGAATCCAAGTTAGTAAGTAACAGAATTGCTATCAAAAGATGATGTCTTGCTTAAAGAATTTTAAACAAATGTTTGAATCTGTTTCCCCTTTACCTCATTACTTACACTAAGAGTTAACAAACTGATCATTCCTTAGATTGTTCAGTTAACTTCACCTGAACATGATTTAGTTTTTATCAGGAAAGATCAACAGTAATCGTTTGGCAGTTTTTAATGTATCCATTTTATTCTTTGTCCTGGGAAATATTTTTCCAAACTTCTAGTGAACAGATCTGAGTCTTGTTTACACTGCCATTCGTGAATAATTACTCAGTAGTTTCGGTTGTTGTTTTCCTTGAGGATTTGTTACCACCATCTGTTAGATATTTGAGAACAAGAATAATATTTCCTGTTTTATAGTTTCTTTGTAAATTAATGAGGTACAAGAGTGTTTTAACATCTTATTCATGTTCTTTAAGAGTTTATAGTAGGGGCTGGGATTGTGGCTCAGCGGTGAAATGCTTGCCTAGCACGGGCGGGACCTGGGTTCGATCCTCAGCACCACATAAAAAGATAAAATAAAAGGCATTGTGTTGTGTCCATCTACACCTAAAAAAATAAATATTAAAAAAAGAGCATTTATAGTAAATAAAAAAGGTTATGTTGCACATATATATATATATATATATATATATATATATATGTATATATGCACAGACATACAAATACTTGATACGTGTGTATATGTGTGTGTTTGTGTCTGTGTATAAATATATAAAATAAAAATATATAATGAATTCCTACTAATCAAACTGTGGTCACAGATCAGCAACATCAGCATTGTTTAGGTGTTTGTTAGAAATGAAGAATCTCATTTTGTTACTACATGGTAACAAAATCCCCAGGTGATTCAATGCACATGAAAGTTTGAGAAGCATTAGTGTAATGATGAAAAAATGAATTTGCTACATTCCTCTTTTTAGGAAGATTTTAACTACTGATTTCATTTCTTTAATGCTTTATTTTTTATTCTTGAATCAGTTTTAGTAACGTAATTTTTATGCAGTTCTTCACTTTGCTTTTCAGTTTTTGTAGGTATTAGAGGTGTTTGTGGTATTCTCTTATTATAAAACCATATAGTCTGTATTTGTTCATATGATGTGGAGACTTTTCACTAGTAATTTTGACCATGTGGTTTCCTGTTATGTTCTAGTTATAGACTGTCTCTACATAAAATTGTATGAATTCTATAAAACACAAATTCTATTTAAAAGAAAAAAATTTATACGCAGCTTCAATGATTGTGTACATTTATAACATTTAAACATGTATAGACAGAAAATGAGGTGTGATCTCCTTAAGCTTAGAGCTCTTTTACAGCTACATTACCAATACAAATTCACCAATTGAATATAGACAAAACTTAAGCACAATTTAGAATTTGTGCCATTTTGCTGATAGTAAGCCACTGGTATGGAACTTAATTATGGAAAGATAAAATCTGAAGTTTTCAGATCTTTTAGGTTCAATTTTGCTATTATATTTTGGCTTAAGTTATTCTCATGTAAAGAATGCCTACATTAATTAGAAATCTAATTCAGTTATTATAGAAACATGAACAAATATAATATCTGAAACGAATTTTAAAAATCAGATTAGTATACATTTGAAATACACATTTTTTAATACTGTTAGTATACTTATTTTATGCAATTCATAACCATTATTCATAAGACACCCAGATTTATGGCATATTATAAGTTTTAAGTGAAACCACTTTGTGCCAGCAGAAGTGTAAGTACAAATTTGGGCACTGAACTCTCATGGTAGAAATGATCTAGAATATACTTAGACTAATTTTTAAAAATTATCAAAATGAAAGTAAAAGTTAGAAATCATGGGACATATGCTTGAAACGTATATACACGTATCTGTCAGCCTTGAAAGGTCTCTTGAGAAACAGTGATATAGAGCAGAGTTTCTCATCCTCAGCCCTGTTAGCATGTTGGCTGGATAATTCTCAGGGCTCTTCTGTGTATTGCCATGTGTAGCAGCATCTCTGACTTCTACCCATTAGATGGCAGTAGTGCTCTCAGTTGTGACAACTAAATATGTCTCCAACATTGTCAAATGTCACTGGAGGGACAAAAATCACTCCTTGGTTGAAAACCACTGATTCAGAGCAGCTACAGTTGTATCTATTAGTGTTTTCTTGAAAATTTGAAGTGCAAAACTATAAATCCTTATTTTCAGTCTGAAATTCAGAAAGCTCTTAAAACTAGAACATTTCTCATTAGTTTTGTAATAAGCTCATTGGGTAACAAAACCTGGTCTAACAAAAAATACTTAAACTCTCGTTTCACTTAATGTTAGTGTTCATATATATTGCTACAGAAACATTCATGTGTAATTATAGAATTCTGCTTCAGAACCTTCCTGAGGAGGGGTGTTAAATAATAGATTTCCAAAATCTGAATTCCAAGACACATTGTAAAATAAGAGTTTTGATAAGAGATTATTACCCTGCATTTGAGAAGCAAGTTGACTACAGACATTGCTGTGGTGACTTTAATTTTTCTTGATTCTTTACCTTTTGTTATTTTTATTATTGTCAGATTATCTTTTCACATATTTTCATGATAAATAGAAAATGTGCTAGGAGATTTGTTTTCAGCCCAAAACAATATAATGCACTTAATGCCAGTTTAGTTTTTATTGTGTGATTGATGATTATTGCTTTCTATTACCAAAAAACATTTAGCATCCTTGTAAATTTTTCTTAATGACATTGATTTTTACTATAGCCATGGAAGGTAGTTATCTTAAAAGCTTAAATATGTGTACTAGTTTAGTTTTTGACTTGTTAATATAAACTTCAGTCATTTTCGTTTCACTAGGTTGGCATTACGCTCTTCACTGTGTCACACAGAAAATCTCTTTGGAAACACCATGAGGTTTGTATTTCTTTCATTGTATGGTGGGACAGTGAAAGCTTACTTTATTTAAATATGTGAGTTGGAATGAATATGGTTTTAGATTTTATGGTATATATTCTCTAATAAATATACACCTTAAGGAAAAAAGGTGGTTTTATTTCAGTTTTATAAAAACATAGGACTTTCTTAGACATTATTGTAGTTGTCAGTTTTGAAAGCTACAAGGTGTATAAACAGTTTTAGTTATATGTGACAGACACTGGTTCTCTTATATTAAAACCAGTAAGTAATATTTACAAAATACTGTCACAAATGTAGTTAAGTTTTTCTTATCATCCAATATTGATATGGGGAAAAATTAAATGGCAAATTAAATATTTCTTGCTTTCATTCCTAAATAATGAACAAACTTTGAGCAAAAGAAGATTGGAGAAAAATTGGAACAGTGGTAAAGGTATCCTGTCCTAGGGATATTGCCTGATTAAGTGCCATTTGTTGCCAGGCTCAGGGCTGAGTGTCATGAAGGATGCAAATTACTGTTTTTACCTTTAGGAACCATATGGCTTAGGGCTGGCACATGCCCAGTGGTAGACTGCTTGCCTGGCATGCACAAGGCTCTGGAGTCAATCTCAGCACTACAAAAAGAAAAGGTTGAGATGATAATATAAAGTGACCTATATGAAATAATAAAATGCAGTGCACTTCTACATAGCTGTATGGATTCTAGTTTTTGTTATCTTAAGAAATATTATAATTTGTCCATTTTCCATAATTGAATGAGAAATTGAGTAACTAGAAATCAAAGTTTAAAATATATCAAAGCCTTTGTGTTTTCTTCAAAATTATAGCCATAGGACATGGACACATCTTATGTTTTACCTTTCCTCCTCTTTTGAAGGTATAAGCAAATAACAAAACAACTATCAGGCCAGTGATCATGTGAAGAGGGAAACACAAAGAGTTGGAATATAAAGGCCAGAATAACTAAAACATAGCAATGCAAAAAGTGGAAAACAAAAAACTTTTTATAAATAAGAAGTATGTAAATAAAAAATTACTAAGTAACAACAAAGCTTTGTAATTGCTGTCCTGTCTTCAGGGTAGGTTATTTAGACACATTATATAGCCCTTTTTAAGTAAAAACAACAAGCGAAAAACATTAGAGATTCTTGCAAATTATTCTGAGCTGACCTAGGAAATCAGGTAAAAAAAGAAGACAGCCCTACTGAGCAGTCAGGGAGTGGCACAGGTCAGTCTACTGGTAGCTCCAGATCCTTGGTGCTTGAAGTATGGAAACATTCTAATTTGCGGGATGCATGTGGATTTGGTTATTTAAAAAGAATGTGAAAGCCTATATTTTATTCTTATAAAGGAAAGCACTATGAATTTTCTTATTTACTGATTTTTCCCTTCTTTCCCATAGTACTACCTACATATGGATGGCAGAGGCAATTATGAATTCAAACAGATCACAGAAGATACAGTTGAGTTTGGCTCTTAGAGAAATCTGGAGTAACTGTACCTGCTTCAATGAAATCAAATTATTACAGAATACTCTTAGAAATACAAAGTGCATTGTAAAATAAAGTTGAGCTTGTTTTTTTTTTTTTTTTTGAAAAAAAAAACAACAAAACAACGAATTAACTAGGTAAAGTGTAATTGAGGACATATTAAAACATTTAATATTATATAGGATATTGCTAATTGTGTATATGTTGGTTTAATTATTAATATGTACTAAGAATGTCCTTATTCTTGTGGTTAAAAACCTGCCTAAATTAAATTGGGCTTAAATCAGTGTAATCTGATTCATCCTGGGATGTAAACCATTTGAAGTCAGCTAATCTGACTTTTATGGCTCTGTCTTTTCCTTCAATGAAGAGCCCTGTTTAAAACTGGGGTCATCTCTTGTCCAGTTCAAACAAAGTAGTCTTGAGTTTCATTTTCTTGTGCCCCATGGTAATGGGAACCAAACGAATCACAGTATATTCTTAAAATGTATGACATCTCTTTGCTTAATGGCATTTATCACACAGTGGCAGATTTCTTTTGCTGCCAATTATACTCATTCCTTATATATGCCTTGGGGTGTATTTGACCCCAAGAGAGCCATTTGGACTTTCTTAAGCTAAATAATAAATGTGCCCTTCTCAATCTGCAGGATTGAGTTGTTTTGAGGGTTCTTTGTGGTGATGTAATGAAAGTGTATGTATAGTCTTGCCTAGAAGGGATGGTTACTACATGTCACACCTAGTCTTCCCAATGTTTGGGATATTAAAATGCAAAGTTCTTACATGTCAAGCTCAAGGTCTTACAAGCAGTTTATATCTTGAAGAAAATTGGACAGATTTGTGTGTTAGGAGCCTACTCTTTAGAAGCGTGGTGGTCATATGGTCTTAGACTCCAGGTGAGCCATAGGTAATGCACCACGTGAAGCAATGCACTGAGTATGCAGGGCCATCACAGTCTCTGACCGTGATTTTATTTTGAAGAATATGTTAAAAATTATCACGCACATGGGTGAATTATGTTTCCTAGGTACTGGTTTATCTCTGAATCTTGAATAACTTTTTCACATTTGGGTTATTATATTAAAACTATCCTAAATGAATTTCAGTTCACCAAACCAACATTAATGACTACATGTATTATTTGCACAAGGAGAACTGAATCTGAGTGTAATTAATAAGCTAGACATGAATCAGTTTTATCAACGTGGGTTTGGAAAGGGGAATTTTATAATCTTGTTTCTGCAACTGGTTTTATTTTTTGCAAAATTAACTAAAATCACTGGCTACCGAAGTAAACTTGATGTACTGATTACATAATACATAACATTCAGTTTTTACCACTTCTGTTTAGCAAACTTATATACTTATTTTCTGTTCAGATTAAAAAAAAAAATCAGATACCCTATACAACCTTTGCTTGTTTTTTTTTGTTGTTGTTTGTTTATTTTTTTTATTCTGGTATCTAAATACTGGTGGTTCATGCATAGTTCATATAGTCTTGACTTGAAAAAAACAAAAATAAATTAACATTCAGAAAGTACCTTCAAGCACATGTCTCTTTTTACAGTTTTGTTGAATTTGGTTTGTATGTGCATTTATTTCTTTTTTAGAAAATCCTAATAAAATCTTCAGTGTACTTCACAAATGCTACTAAATACCTAGGAGACCTTGGCGCCCTAGGAAAGATTTTAAGACCCAAAAAGTGCAGATTTTTCAGATTTCTGGGCTGCCTTAAACCTGCTAATGGAAGTGTCCTCCTGGATGTCTCCTGATTCCTTCTGTGATGGATTCTTGCCATCAAAAGGGAGGGGGGTCTTCTTTTTTCAATTTAACAAATATAGTGCCTCATCATTCAAGGTATAGAGGAAGAGCCTTCTGGAGAATCAGTGTACATTAACATGATGAGGTTCTCTGAAGGTCAAAGATGAAGAAATCCATTGTTTCCTAAACACGATTGCACGGTGTAACATCTTTCTCTACATAATTCCTAGGACCATCTTCTACACACTACATTGAGAAATAGCAATTTAATCTAAAGAATAAAAAATAAGAGCTTTAGTCCATGAGAAGCATTCTGCAAACCAAGTATGTCACTTTGTATGCTAACATCCTACCTTTTTTTTTTTCTTCTTTTTTTGGTATTGGGGATTGAACCCAGTGGCACTTAACCATGAGCCACATCCTCAGCCCTTTTTATTTAGAGACAGGGTCTCACTGAGTTGCTCAGGGCTTCACTAAGTTGCTGAGGCTAGCTTTGGACTCCTGATCCTCCTGCCTCAGCCTCCTGAGTGGCTGGGATTACATAGCCATGCACCACCATGCCTGGCCCTCTACTTTTTATATAGTGAGAAAATATGTATGTAAATAACCATGGTGGTTTGCTATACATTGATAAAATAAAATATATCCAAGGTTTGTCTCTTTCCCTCTCTTCTAGAGATTAACATTTGCCTTATACAACTGTGACAATCTTATAGCAACCGTCATTTCCAAGTGTAATTTTTTAACTTTGAAATTTGGTATTTAAAAACATAGTTTGTGCCTAAAAGCAGAGTGTATTTTCTTCTGTCAGATAGACTTTAGCATTGTTGACTTTAGGAAGCCGTTTACTTTTTAAAAACCTACATTAGTAATTTTTCCCTTGTGAAGGATTGAAATGTTCTTTTTCTATACATATCATGAGCTTGTCACTTTTATTTTTTATTTTATTTTTTTTAGCTTGTCACTTTTAAAAGAAATCTAGTACTAAAAACCTGAGAAGCAGTTACTTATACCCACTAAGAGCAACTATTTTTAATTATTGGGGGTAATTCTTAATTTTTTGAACAGTATGCCCGTAGCTATTGATTGATTTATTAATTTTAAACATTTCCTACCACCCATGTTTCTTCTACATTCTCCCTTTTGAATTAAATCATTTTAAAAGTTTGTTAACATTTTATTGCAGTACATATGCCAAAAAGTTCATAAATTTGAGCTCAGTGAATTTTTAAGAAAATGTACTTTTTGAGAAGGTAAGTTATAAATAACCACCCCTCCAGCTCCCTTTATATCTTTCCAATTCTTAGCCCCCAACTTCTGTCACATAAACTAGTTTTGCCTGGTTTTGTATTTGATGTATATTAGATAGCCTTTCACTTATGATTTTGTCCTTTCAGTGTTGCGAGACTGAGCCATTGTGACAGTAGTTCCTTTGTTTATTGCTGTGTAGTATTTAAACACATGAATAGGCCCTTACTTTTCATTCAGCCATTACCATTTTTGGTTTGGAGCTATTAAGAACAGTCTTTGTAAACATTTTAAGTGTCTGGGCACATGTATCATTTTTGGAATGGAATATGCTCATCTTTGTTGTATACTGCTCAAGTTGTTCTTTTATACTCCATGAGAAGTGTAGAAGAACTCCAGTTTTCCCAGCCCTTGCTAATTCCTTGATATTGTCAGTGTTTTGGTTAGACTTATGTGTCTTTAGTCACCAAGTTAATCATTGTGGATTCATTTTGTATTTTCCCAATGACTATTGAAATGGAACTCATTTCATGTTTATTAGCTGTCTAGATATCATCTTCTTTGAAGTGCCTGTTTAGTCTTTGGGCCCTCTTTCTAGAATGTCCTATTTATTCAGAGGTTCTGTATATATTCTGAGTATGAGTCCTTATTAGTATTTAAATGTTATATCAAAGTAGACTGACTGTAAGACAATGATCATTTGTAGAAATAAAGATTTTTTAATGATAAAAGGATCAAACAGTAATTCGTAACAATTCTCAATTTGTATGTACTTAATAATGTAGGCTCAAAACACATAAAACTGATAGGATTAAGGAAAAATACATAAACCCACTGTTTTTAAGGAAGAGTAATGCCTTGTGGTAGCTGACAGAATAACTGAACCAAAATTAAGCCCCTATACATAAATAAACATAACCTACCTGACCGAATAGACATACATACCCAGCAAATGCAGAATTCATCCGACCCTGAACATGATAGGTCCTTTCATTTATTTAAGACTTCTGGAATATTTTGTAGTTTTGTGTCTTTAATTTGCTTTATTTCTAAACATTTGAGGTTTGTTGATTTCAGTATCAGTGGGATCTGTTTAACATCTCATTTTCTAATTGTTGCTGTAATATAAAAATGCAGTTAATTTTTTTATATTGGTCTTTGGGACAGATTGTTCCCTCCTCTTCTTCCTCCTCCTCTTCCACCTCTTCCTCTTTCTTCCCCTCTTCCCCCCTTGGTCCTGGGGATTGAACCCAAGGTACTTTACCACTGAGCACATCCCCAGCCCATTATATTTTTATTTTGAGACAGGGTCGCACTAAGTTTCTTAGTGCCTTGATAAATTACTGAGGGTGGCCTAGAACTTGTGATCCTCCTGTCTTGGCCACCTGAGCCACTGGGATTACATGTGCCACTATGCCCAGCTCACATACTCTTCTTTATGGTGTGGTTGATATTCTCCGTGGTGAAGATCTTTATTACCTCCCCTTGAACCTGCAAACTTTGATAACTTCTTTTGGTAAGTTCAGGTACGCGAGAGGCAGACAGAAGATGAGATCATGAGGAGTTGGACATTCACCTATTGGTGCGAGTCCCCTCTACCTTGGCTGCTGTCCAAGCATAGGGTTGTTGCATGAGCGAGGAAATCCCTCCTAAGAGATACCTTCCAGAGCTGGTGGCTCTGTCTGTTGGAGATGTAAGAATTTGAGTTTGGCACCAGCAAGCTTTGGGATGATGGTGCTAGCCCACTGTGAAGTATATATGGGGCATCTCTGACCCACTTATAGACTATTTTTGTAGCCAATAGAATGCAGAAGTTCTCGTTAATTAGACAGTTAAATAATTTAACAATCAATTTACTTTCTGAAGAATATGTAGTATTTAACAATTTACTTTCTGAAGAATATATAGTATTGTTCTGTAGCACCAAGAAGAGAACAACATTCCTTTCCTACTTTTTCCCTCTAAGTCTGATTTTCATTTTCTTAAACCTTGCTTTTACTGCAGTAATTATAACAGTAATTCTCCATCGTCTCCAGTTGTGCCATCCATTGCCTCACTATTGTGTTGCCCTCTGGAGATGTTCTTCCAGCCCTCTGTCCTGGACTTTAGACTGGTGGTGCTACATGCTGAAGTGTCAGCCCCACTCTGAGCTTGCTCCCTGGATCTCTAGGTTCCTCAGTTGACCATGTCTTGCAGCAACTTCCTGGAAAAGAGGGCAGGGGAAGGAAAAAGCTTATACATTTGAAAATATCCATAGTCTGTTGTATATGTGGAAAGTGCAGCTGGGATAAATCTAATCTGAAGATGATTTCTCCTTAAATATTTTTATTGTCCTCTTATATTTTTATTTTTCATGTCCAATCTACTGTTGAGAAGTTTCAGTATATTGATTCTTCTTTGCACATGATGATTATGATTACCACTACTACTATTTCTCATCCTTCCTTTGACCCTTCCTACCTTAGTGTCTCTTCCCCGCCTTCCAAGAATGCTCGCTGCCCCATCTGGCAAGTCCTGGTGCCTGAGGCTCTGAGGAGCTCCTTGGTGGCAAATTAATTTTCCTCCCTTTTATTCCTGTGCACACGTAAGATGTGGAGTAACATCATCTCCCATTTTGTCCCTAAGGAATTAAACCTTTTGTTTTTGCTTAGTATCCTTATTGTGGAGTGTGGGGAAGGAAAGGAGAAACGTGTTTCATTTATAACCAGAAGTTCACAAAGACTCTGAAGTCCCTGTGTTCTTTTTGTATAAAAGATTGGTTATTCGCATTAAACAGTTTAATATATTTAAGAAAACTAAAATAAATAAAGGGCCTCAATTCTGGGGTATTCTTTAGACTGTCACTTTCACAGTTATTATTTAGAGCTGACTCAGGATGTTTAATTTCTTAGAACTTCCTGTTGGTGCAGGTGAAACTCCTTTTGGAAGTTCTTGAATGGAAGAGTGAGCTCAGTGATTTGGTTATTATGGTTCAATTTTAAAAACGGACAGTCATCCTAAATTTAAAAAAATAAGTTATAGCCAGTACTTTAAAAATATTTTTTGAAACATTAATTGGCCCCATTTTTTTTTTTTAAATCCAAACTCATTTTGCTAAATGACTGACTTTGGAATGCCTGAGGCAACAAAATGTCCAAACTTCATCCAATACACTCTTCTTACTGTCTATACCCAAGGTGCTGCTTGATGGCACAAACACCTTCCCTTCTTGGAACACTTCACTCTCTTTCCCTACTTTTCCTGGTGAACTGTGTCCTTCAGCTGAGATTTTAGAAAACTCTTTCAAGTCCAAGTTAGATGCAAATTGCTTCAAACACTCTGCTTTCTCTATCATAACATTTATCTGCTATTATAATGACTTATATGACATTTTGCTCTAAAATATGTAAGCTCCATAAGAGCTGAGGGTATAGCTGTTATATTTTAATAAAATCCATAATGTCTGCCACATAGTAGATATTAATACTAGAATAAGTGAATCAATGAGTGAATTCAAATGCATAAGCATGATTCTTGGCAAGGAAATCACAATCCAGAAATGGGACTCCAACAGGTAGAATGACTGCTGTACAAGGTTAAGAGTTATACTAGATAGGACAAAGGGGAGGAAGGGGAAGGGAGGGGGAATAGGGGTAGGAAAGACGGTGGAATGGGATAGTCATCATTACCCTAAGTAAAAGTATGAAGACATGAAGGATTTGACTCTACTTTGTGTACAACCAGAGATATGAAAAATTGTGCTTTATATGAGTAATATGAATTGTAATGCATTCTGTTATATATAACAAATTAAAATTTTTAAAAAAGGTTAAAGAGTTGTAAGAGTGTAGCAAGCAGTTAGTGAGGGTGCAATGGGAATCCACCAGTGGAGAGCTCTCTTGAGACCTAAGAAGCAAACAGTTTTAAAGGCGGGACCCAAAGATCACTGGAATCAAGAAGGAAAATTTGTGGTCTATAGAAAGGTGTTTATTAAGGCAGTGGTGCTCAAAGTATTGCCTCTGGGAAATGTGTGACATTTGCAATATGATCAGGACTCTCTTTTTGGCATGGATTAACAATTGGCTGATAAAATTTAATAAATGACATCTTCTCATTAAATCTATGCAATTTCTGTCCATTGATGGCATGTCTGTCTCTCTTCTCCATCCCACTTCCCCCACCACCTTTGTGAAGGAAATCAAGGTGGTTGGTGTATATACAAATCATCTGGAAAGTGCAGATTCAGATTCAGTAGGTCTGGGTGGGGCCCTTGATTTCCATTTCTAACTACTGTCAAATGGTACTGAAACAGCTGTCTCAGGCCACACTTCAAGTAGCAGCATCTGGAGTGGCTCCTCCAGCTGTGGGCTGAAGTGACCATTGCAGGTAGAGTTGCAGAAACCTGGAAAAGATTGTCTGGTTCAGTTATTCCAACTACCCCTTCATTCATGTTCCTCATTCTAAACTATTTATAGGTATGGTATTTTGGCATTAATGTATGACTCCTTTAGACTGTTTTATAATCCAGTCTATGAATTTTCTGGTTAATCCATTTTGTTCTATCATCCCAAATAGGGAATGCCTATAAATTTCAAATTGAACAACAAATATACCACTTGGTAGTTTTTGAATAATGATTATATATTTAAACATGTATTCATTTGAGAAAGTAATGGGTGAATGATTAGGGCATTTGAAACATCTTTAAATTCACTGGGGAAATGGCATGAACTTTGCTGCAAAAGTTACTTCTAACTGTTCAACTGAACAAAATGTTTCATACATAACTGATATGTAATAAATGCACTCAGGAAAGTATTTTCTAGAACTAGGTTGTCATTTTATTTGGAGGAACAAACTGTATTTCAAATTATCTGATTCTATATATTGTTCCAGTGTCCTATTTATAGGACAATATCTATTTTTGCTCTTAATGATAATAAGGAATATATAAACTCTAGATTATGATTTGCAACCTATTTTAATGCGCCTTGTGTCAATTTTGTTGTAATATTTGCAGAATTGGAAACTTGGGACTTAAAGGGTTTTAAGTTGTATACTATTCTGAGGAACTGAAGATGGCGCCACAATCTTAGTGATCTAGTTCACTTCCAGCCCAGATGCTGTTAAAAATGGAAGAAGTATTTCCTGCCCTTTTAGGATAATGTCTCTTCTTTGACCTGAAGTATACTTGGAAAACACAAATTACTATGCAAGATGTTTCATGACTCTTTTTGGTTGTTGGTTTTTAAGTATCAGGAATCTTCTCATAAAGTTTTTTTTAGATCCCTATTTTAAAGTGTATTAATCTTTGTATTGCAATTTTTCAGTTTTACAATTCTTGGATTCTTTTCCTTTTTGTATTTTTTCATATCCCCTAGTAAGAGTGACTTTTAAAAATTGTTAATTATTAAAGCTCTAATAAAATAATCACAGAATTTAGATTAAAAGAGGCTGAAGATTTTTATACCATTTTGCTTAAACTTTCTTGAAAGAGTTCTTGCTCTTTGCAACAAGGAAAATCTTAACAGACCTATGTGTGACAAACCTTCATAAGGAGTGTGCAGTCTGTAGATGGAGGATCTTGTTTGTGCTTTTTCTGCACAGAGAATTTGTCTTGGCTTTAGAAGTGATTGTGTTCTGAACTCTCCATGGGACTGGGGATGCCAGATTTGGTCTATACCTACTTCCAGCCTCTTTGCAGTAAACAGGAAAGAAGATTACCATCAAACAGGGAGGAGAGGTGGGAGGGAATGGGAGAGAAGGGGAATTGCATGGAAGATAGAAGGAGATCCTCATTGTTATACAAAAATACATATAAGAGGATGTGAGGGGAAGGGGAAAAAAAAGAGAGAGAGAGAAATGAGTTACGGTAGATGGGGTAGAGAGGGGAGGGGAGGGGAGGGGAGGGGGATAGGAAGGGCAGCAGAATACAACAGACACTAGTATGGCAGTATGTATAAACGTGGCTGTATAATCAATGTGATCCTACAATCTGTACACATGGGAATAATAATTCATACCCCATTTGAATCAAATGTATGATATATGATATGTCAAGATCAATGTAATGTTTTGAGCAACTAATAAATTTCTGATGTTTAAAAAACAACAGGAAAGACATATGGTAGTGAAGACGAGTTTCCTCTGGTTCTGGACAATCTGAAAAGGCAGGACTAAGTACATAGACAAGAGATTTAAAAGAGACATGGCAATAAGTAGCAATAAGGGTCCCCTGCCCCAGCTCACCATCCCTAGACACAAGGATTTCCTTACTAGAAGGGAAAGTTGGTGGGGAACCGGAGTGAGGTAGAGGGCAAGAACAGCAGTAGTGGGGTTGTGGACATTGACACAACTCCAACGAAAAGGGATTTTTACCTTGTGAAATCATCAAATTGCTGGGGATGGTTTCTACTGTCTGGTAGAAAGGGAGACCAAATTAAAAATTAAGTGTTAGAAAATGAAGCATGTTATGGTTACTGTGTACATGGACTGTGTACCCATTTGTACTATTATGGTGTCCTTGTGTGTGGGAAGTCATAAAAACCCATAGCTTTGGATCAGGGAGTAAGCAGCTCAATAGTGAAGGGCTGGGTGGTTGCCTGGGAGGGCAGGTCCCCTGGTGGGGCAGGGCTGAGCAGGAAGCTCTTGGTTCATGAACCAGCTTGTGCTGAGGAGCCCTTTGATCTTCACACAACAAGGGAAGCCACCAAGAAATCGGGTGCTCTATTCTAAAAACTGGAGAGACCTTAGAAAGAAGGATCAGTATGGATTCCCATCCACCAGTTCCTTGAGGCCTTTATAGTCCCCCATGGAAGAATGTCGTCATTCCCTTGGACTCCAAAAGAGAGAATGCTGGCAAAGGAGAGCTGGGGGAAAGCCTATGGAAGATTGTATCTAGTGGGAGGTGTGGAGTCACTATTGGTCAGCAGGGGTGAGGGAGAAAAACCAGTCACAGTAAGGGAGAGGAGGGCAGGGTAGAACCTGCAGACACCTCTGCAAATTGTCTCTTACTTCTTCTAACCATGCTAACCTTGTAATGGCTCCTGCATCACTTCTGTCTGAATTCTGTGCAGAGATCCCTTTTGGGATCTAATCTAGAATATGACTAAGAAGAGGATTCTGGAAAGCATGGTTCCAGATTAGCCAGATTGCCACATAATAACTTTCCCTCCACTATCATAGAACCAACCCTCTTGGAAAGTTGAGAGCAGTGCCCTTAAAGACAGAATTTATATTTTAAAAGGATTACTCTGGTTGGTATGAGAAAAATGGACTGTAGGAACGAACTGTGTCAACAGGGAGGCCAGCTAGGATTCTACTGCCTTATCTGGTAGGAGAGAAAAGTGACTTGAAGCAGAGAGAGCAGAGGAGAAGTTGACTGTTGGAATTGGGACATACTTTAAAAATGGAGCTAGCATCTTGACTGATTGAAAGCAGCAGTGTCAGGGATGGCACCAAAAAATCTTGGCCTGAGCTGTGGGTGCAGCTGTTGGTGAAATAGGAAAGATAGGGGCTGGGGTTGTGGCTCAGCAGTGGAGCGCTTGCCTAGCACGTACAAGGTGCTGGGTTCTATCCTCAGGACCACATAAAAATAAATAAATAAAATAAAGGTATCGTGTCCACTACAACTAAAAAATGTTTCAAAAAAATGGGAGGGGCTGGGTTGTGGCTCAGCGGTAGAGCGCTCATCTAGCATGTGCGAGGCCCTGGGTTCAATCCTCAGCACCACATAAATAAAATAAAGATATTGTGTCCAACTACAACTAAAAAAATAAAAAAAAATATTTAAAAAAATGGGAAAGATGGGGAGATAAATGGTTTTGGGGTCAGGAGAAATTAAAAATTTCTCTTTGGAAATACTGAGATGACAATGCCTGTTAGATACCAAGTAAAGATGTTGTGGATGAAGTTCTATCTACAGTACAATTCTGGAGTTTGGGAAGGAAGCTGGGGGTGGGGTGCATTTGGGAGCCAATAGTATATAGATGTTATGGGTGTGTAGTGTGAGAGAGCTGGATAATAGAACATGGGCTTGGCTGTGTTGCCCAGAGAGGGATCATTGATGAAGAGTGGGTTCAAGTGCTAAGAGAATCCACCATTTAGAAGTTGGAAAGCGGAGGATGGTGTCCAAGAAGACATAGGAAATAAGAAGATCTAGGTTAGAGCTTTTACAGAGTAAGGAAGACTGCATTTATTTATTTATTTATTTATTTATTTATTATATAACAATAGTAGAATGTATTACACTCATTATTACCCATTTACAGCACAATTTTTCATAACTCTGTATATAAAGTATGTTCACGCCAAATTATGCCATTATGCATGCACTCTCTTTTTTGCATTACAATTCTTAATACACTTATATACCACAGTTTATTATTATCTCTGATTGTATATAAGATATATTGACATCAAATTCAAATCTTCATACATGTATTTTATATAAAGATGGGAGGAAGATTATTTCTAGATAAGGAAGACTGCTTCTTTAAGATAGGAAATAATACAGTATGTCTGTATTCTGACATACTGATCAGATAATAAGGAAGAAACTTAGAATGCTGGAAGGGGAATGCTTTTGGAGTAAAGTCATTAAGTAGTTGAGAAAGCATGAAAATGGCATGTTATTTTCCATTGTAAATTTACATTCCAGGGACCTTCTTCCTTTGTGTTTATACGGCATGGTCAGTGCTTATACAGCATCACTTAAGAGTATTTTGACCACTAGTAACAGAACACCTGACCCAAGCTTGCTTAAACAACTCATCAGATATGTGCAGTGAAAAGTCCATGGGGGGGGGGCTGTGGGAAGGGCTTTGTCTAGCAGTTTGGTGATGTCATCAAAGATTTAGCTTGTTATCATCACTCTGTGAGACTCTCCAACACGTCAGCTCCTTTAAAAGCTGGTCCCAAAATGACTGCTTAAGCTCTGGGGGCCCCATGTTTCTTCCCAGTGTTTATCAAAAAGGAGAGCGTCCCTCCATTCCCAGAAAGGCTCTGAGTCTCACTCTTCTTAGATATAGTCAGGTCGTGTGCCTAACCCATTTCTGCAGCCACAGAGAGGAAATGTGCTGATTGACAAAGCCAGAATCACCCAGATCCCAGGTGGAAAAGCAAGGGCTATGGGAAAGAATTAATATCCACGCAAAGCTGAATAAATGAATGAAATTCACTTTGTAATGCACCTTCTTGGGAAATGCTTGGAAGAAAGGAATGTTAAATAGACATTTCCTAGAACAGGTAAGGAGGGCATTTGGGAATGAGTTTATCATTTGATGGATACAGATAATTGTTTATTTAATCGACAGTTATTTAGGTTACAGACTATCAACCATAACTAAGCTAAAATATGGATTTCATGAATATTGGTTTCTTATATAAAAGCCAAATTTAGTCAGTAATCTAAGATGGAAAACTATCTCTTCAAAGCATGAATGTTTACTAACAATTAGGTTTATGAGGCATGTTACAGGCCAGGTAATGAAGTATACTTTGGCTCACCAGAGGGCAGTAGTTTCTGGATACAAGTATGGTTTTCTGCTCCAGTGCAAATTAACTGCACTGTTGGTTTTAGCAGCAGCTAAAAGGAGAGGTGTGGCAGCCAGAGGAGTGGTTAATGTTTGCAGTGTGGAAGCTCTCTGAGCCTCGTGGTTCAGCCTCATTCAGGTTTATAATGAATTCCTTCCCTGTGAACAGCCAGATACTCACCTCATTAGTACCCAGACCTGCTTTCAGCCTGCCAAAACTTTCTACAGTGGGATAATTCAAATTCCTTAGATTATGAAGCCTGGGAATTGCATAATGCTATAATTATTCCTGGCAGGGAAGTGCCTGGTTAGTTAGACACCCACTCCTGTAGCTTGCTGTACTATTGTGGGGCACACCGAGTTCTTTGTCCTGACCCATGTGAGCAGGAACTCAAGATAATGGTGCATGAACCTTCCTCTGAGGACATGAACCCATACCTGGGTCCTCTCTCTTGTTCACTCTGCTTCAGAGTGCAACAAAATGCTGCACCATTCAGCATAGGCAGCGACTGATAATGGTAAGCAAACCAAACTAACTAAATAAAAGGACTGCTGGTCTGTTTCCCTTAATTTCTCCCCCCCAAAATGTCTTTTTCCCCTCCTTTCAGGCTACCATTTTTATGAGGACATCAGTTTCATTTTGCTTATTTTTCCTTTGGATATGATATTATATCCAACATTTCATACTTAGTTCTATTGACAGGCTTAGAGTTCTTTGGTACAAAGGAACAAAATGGATTTAAAATTTACTGACAGCAGAGCAAACTGAGTCTTCATATATTTTAATACTTTATTTGTGTCTTTGTGAGACCACTTCCAGGTGGGTGTGCCATCTGGATATTTTTCCTAAATGACAGCAGCCAGCTTTCCACAGCAGTAAGCGAAAGCAGTTTTGTGACTCAGGTAGGTGCCAAGAACATTATTTTCATCTCATTAGAATCTTATTTCTATAACATGAGTCTGCTGCATGTGAATGGAGCGCACTGTTTCACATTCTAGAGAGAAAGCCAGCTCGCTCAGCTGTGCATGTGCAGCCTCCCTAAAAGAGCAGTACACACGCAGACACTCCGCCTGCCAAGAGCGCTCAATCTAGATAACTCATTCCACTTCTCTCCTTATTTTTTAGTTTCCTTTTACCTAATTTTCTTTTTTTTAATAGTTCTTTTTTTTTTTTTTTTTTTGGTTCCAGGGATTAAACTCGGGGGCACTCAACCACTGAGCCACATCCCCAACCCTATTTTGTATTTTATTTTGAAACAGGGTCTCACTGAGTTGTTTAATGGCTTGCCATTGCTGAGGCTGGCTTTGAACTTGCCATCCTTCAAGCCAGTTCAGGGTCACAGGTGTGTGCCACTGTGCCTGGCTTACCTACTTTTCTTTTAACCCAATGATCCAAATAATTTTTTCTCCTCTTTAATCTTCATCCACAACTCCAACTAATGCCCATGGGAAGGAATCTCTCTAAAGTCTGCTCTAGGCCGCATCATTTTCTTCTTTCCTTTTAGAGCTATATCCTATCCATTGTCACAAGCTTGTGGTGCCTCTCAGGAGGCAGAGCGTGGGCATATGAACACAAGTGACACAGCCAGTGCAGAGTATAAGTTTTAAGAGGTGACTGAAATCTTGAAGATGGGGCTGCCTGTCTCTACCAGTTTTTTGTTTTTACCTCTGCCCTGATCCAAATAGACTTTTCCTTTGTTTTGAGTCCTGCAATAAAGAGACACTATGGGAACCTATAGCCAACCTACGGTTACCAAAATATAGTACAAGTGAAAAATAAAGGTATATTGTTAAAAGCCACTGAGATTTTTTTAGGGTAATTTTCTTATTGTAGCAGAGCTGACTAATGCAAATACCACATTGTAAATAATAAATGGAAGATATAATAAACACAATAGTCTCAATTTCCAATCACCTTTATTTCTATAAAAGTACATTAAATAAATTAACTCAATATATACAAATAGAACCTATATAAATAGAAAATCCCCATATACAAAACCTTTTTTAAAAAAAGTTATAAATATATACAGTGTTAACCACAGAAGTCTTAAGTACCTTACATCATAAACTCTATGTAGTTTCTTTGTATAGTAGTCTTATAAAAATATAGTTAGCTGTCAAATGTCTAATTGACACCACGTAGTCAGTTAAAGTGCTAAACTGTAATGCATATTAGGAAAGTGTCCAACACAGATGTCTCCTGCATTTAACATATTAAAATAAGTTTGCCAATTGCTTTCAACTTCCCAAAGTACTCCAACCGAAGAAAACAAAAAAGAAAAAGAAAGGAACCTAAACACCATATTACAAAAGGACAGATGTATGTTAGAAAAGCCCACCCAATTTCCATCTTACTTTCCTATAGCATTTATAGTCAGCCTCTCAAAAAGCTCTCTACAAATTCACCGGGGATATTTTAAGGCATCTGTTCCTTTGTTTCTGTTTGGATGACCTAGTTTCTTCTTTAGTGTAGAATATACAATCTAAAGCATGATATGTGCAAAAGGTGCCATAGTGTTAAAATAAAAACGATTTGGAATTGGTTGTACCGTTCATTACATTCCAAAGTGACTAATGCTGATGTCAAAACCAGAATGTTAAGGTTTTGGGATCCAGCGGCCTTTGTGCTCCAAAGTACTCATTTGTGCTTCTGTATCTTCTATTGTCTTAAACGTTCTTGGTCACAGTGCAGTGTAGCAGTACCTCAGTCAGCAGTTCCAACAAGCCTTCTCTATGCAACATTTAGTGGCGAGTGCTCCTTCCCATTCTGCCCTCCTCTGGCCTTTCTGCACTTATACAGTGATAGAGACAGGATGATGATGATGATGATGACCACGAACACCACTGCTCCCACAATGAAGAACATTTCTGAAAAATAAAAAGAACCACATCAGTTTGGAGAGCTTCAATCCATTTACCAGTGGGTAGAACTGAGAGCATTACGCCAAGTTACACCAATCCTTTTTTTTTTTTTTTTTTTGCACCTCACTAAGATTAGCAAAGAATTTGTCAAATCTACATGTTTTTGAGGTTAAAAGTGTTAAATGGACCACTTGATAATGTTCACAGTCTAGAAAAGATACACGTAGTTGGAAGTAAGAACAGCTGTTGGAAACAAGTAGCTAAAAATGAAGCTGAGTTTGGTGGCATTGATTCCTGTAGATGATTCAGTCTCACAGAAGAGGGAGACTGAAGTGCTACCAGCCTGCAGGTGAACAGGAGAGGCAACTGGGTGATGTAGGTGGCCTTTGAAACACCTCCCAGGGGGCACATTTCAGCAGACAGAAGAGACAGGGGAAGCACAGACGTGGCTGTGCACAAAGGCAGAGGTGATAGAATTAGAGCAGGCTGTGGGTAGGATGGCCCAGAGGGGTTTGGTACCAAAGGGAAGGTGCCTTCTCTTATCAACAGCAAAAATAGGAGAGAAACTTCACTCAAAAGTGGTTTTTACAATTTAAAACCTTATCTTATCAAGGAACTAGGTCACCATTATTGTCCTCTGACATTTGGGTCCCTGAAAATACTCAGAGCACTTCCCCTGGGCAGCCTAGAGAGAGAGAGACTCATAGGCTTTCCACCTCAGGCACCTGTCATATCTCCCAGAGCCACATATCTGGGCCCCAGCTATGTGCATGTGCACACATAGTGTGGTCCCTACTATGTGGCCCAACCTGGTACTCAGAAAGTCTATCAGGTATTGCTATAGTCGGTCCAGAAACCATTCCCTTAGGATCCAAAAGTCAGCAGAAAAAAAAAAAAAAAAAAAAGAGAGAGAGCCCAAAGAAATCTATGACTTGATGCTAAATCCTAAACAAAATTTATGTACCTAGTGTTCCACAGAGTTTGGCATGTGGTACGTGTTCAGGGAAATACTTGCTAATACAAGGGAACCACACAGAATCACTTCTAAATGTCCCAAAGCCTGAGAGAACCTAAAACAAACCCTCAAACAGCCAAGGTAGTTACTCTCTGAATGTTCAACAAAAGAAGTCCATCTTGACCCCGAGGTGGGGGCGTCCAAGCCTCCTGGACAAATGGCAGTCAGGGCCACTCACCTTTGAAGACACTTTTCTCTTGGCTCGTACACTCGATAAGGCTTTCTGGACTCTTCTGGTTAGTAGTTCGATATGGGATCACAGCTTGAACACTGAAACAGTAGTCTGTTCCTTTATCCACATCAATCAAAAACTCATTAGTGTCTGTTTTGGCTGTTTTCTGTGAAAAGATGAAAGGGCTCTTAATTCCTCCAGGCTCAGAGTGAATTCTTTCCCTTTTATTAAGTCACTGTGGAAGTAAAAACCTGGGCTCTAAGCAAAGCCCATGTGGACAGAGCTGACATAGGAAGGATTAGAAGTGACTTGGCTAACCAGTAATCCCTGATAACTACTAAGGATGACTTTTCCAAGACTAAGAAGATCCAATTTAGGCATCCAATCCAATGTAGCCCCTTTGAAAACTATCTACAGGAAAAGAAAGAAGGAAGGTTTAATTATTGAATAGAAAGTAAATTTGGGGGCTGGGGATGTAGCTCAGGGGTAGTCCTTGCCTAGCATGTGTGAGGCCCTGGGTTTGATCTCTAGTCCAGGTTAAAATAAAAAAAGTACAGTAAATTTTGTTTCTGGGATCCTCAATAGAGGAAGAAATGTGACATGTAAGAGCTGATAGGACCCTTAGAGAAGATCTGGTCCAGTCCCTTGGCTGAGGATCCTAGGTTTCCAAGGTGGCTCTGCCTAAAGCGACAAATCAGCTCAGAATCACAGGTAGAACCAAGACCTGTTTCCCCTTCCCCTTCTACTTTACCCACTATCCTTTCAACCACTCCTGTTCTGCTGTGTTTGAATTGGGGAAGAAGTGGGCTATAAAAATCAAGGATCCACAATTTAAAACAAGACATAAAAGCAAGTGAAAAAGTCTCACCTTTCCTGTGCTTTCAGCTTTCCAATAATAAAGTATATAACTTAAGTCCTTGCCAAAGACATCCCGGAGGCTTAGGAATGTGTTATTCCTTCTGACTAATGTCCGTGCATCTTGTACTGTCACATTCAGTTTTGTCCCAACTTGTTCAAAACTCTGAATTGTTGGCTGTCCAAGTTTTGCTGAAATGTAGAAAATGATCTTGGTTGAGACCAAATAAGTCTATACAAAATAAACCTCATCTAGCTGTCACAGTTAACAGCTCTATTGTCTCATATAAAACACTCACAGAATCAACTCCACAGGCATCAGCCGGCGTGGTGGCCCCAGAGCTGAATGCTAAGACATTCCCTGGCAGTGCTGCCCCGTGGGAATACAAAGGGTGCCTCAGAGGAATTTTTAAATTTCCTTATAGTCAGTCACATTAGAAAAAGTAAAATGAAACAGGTGAAGTTAATTTTAGTAACAGACGTTAGGACACTATACTTCCACTATTATCATTTTAAGATGTAGTTGACACAAAAACTTGTGAAATATTTTACATTTTTACAAATTCAGTGTGTGTTTTATACTTCTGGCATTAGCCATATTTTAAGTGGTCATGGCTACCATACTGAAGAGTGTGCAGTTGTGAAAGTTCCCATAGTTTATGCACAAAAAGTTGGGGGGGACTGTGGGAAGGCCTCAGAAATGTCCTTGGTATGTCAAGGAATCTGTTTTAACCTCTAGGTCCTTGCAATGGCTCATTTTTCTCATGTGCTTTAGTTGAATAACAGTAAAACACATCCCATTTAACATCCATTTCCTGCAAGTCACAGGGCAAAGTATGTGTGTGTGCATGCAAAAAAAAAAAATATATATATATATATTTTTTTTTTTTGGTATGGGGATCCAACCCAAGGACACTTAACCACTGAGCCACACCTCCAGCCCGCTTTGTTTATGTTTTATTTAGAGATAGGATCTTGCTAAGTTGGTTAGGGCCTTGCTAAGTTGCTGAGGCTGGTTTTGAACTCCCAATCCTTCTATCTCAGTCTCCTGAGCCGCTGGGATTACAGGCACGTGCCATCACACCTGGCTAATATTTTCTATCTTGTACTCACAAAGACTTGAATTGGATTACCAAGACTCAACAACTATAGAAGGAAATTATGAAAATGTCATCAACTAAGGGATAGTGAGTACCAATGATCCTGTAGTTATGGGAGGGGGCTTGGCTTTATCTATGCTTTAGCCTAGTGCCACAGAGATGTACAGCTATGGCACTGAGTTTGGAGACAGAGTCTTGCCAATAAGGGCCCTGGAAGGTGGCCACATTCATCTGGGGTAATGAGACTGGCAAAGTGGATACAGAAGGAAAAGATTGGTTGATTGTCTCTCTAACCCTTCTTCTCACTATCCCTACCTGGAGCACCCTTCACCATCACAGGGTAGCCAGAGGGGTATATATGAAAACACCAATAATATACACTTTCATTCTAACCAGCAAGCTTTAAAATAAAAGCTGATTTCACTCTTCTTAATATGGTACACATGTTTATTTAAAATGCCTAGCTCAGAACCATAGTTGTGATAAAAAATATTTGATTCTGCTACTTGGCAGGAATTCTCTGCATTCCCTCCTTAGATCCCAGGGTTGGCTTACTAGAGGAAGA
Organism: Marmota flaviventris; assembly: GCF_047511675.1. NCBI lineage: Eukaryota > Metazoa > Chordata > Mammalia > Rodentia > Sciuridae > Marmota > Marmota flaviventris. The sequence continues at coordinate 80,617,218 of NC_092507.1, forward strand.
CAGACAGGCAAGCATCCCACATTTTCAAAATCAGCATGAGGGAGGCAGGGTGAGAGCCACCTCTAGTAAGTGCAAGATCAATGACACAGGCCAAGAGCTGGCATATCATGGGACTCAAGTTCAAACGATTGAAATAGGTCAGCACAGGCTCAAAGGGAAACTGTGGTTTCTTCATGAATTAGTGACCATTTGGGGAATTTCCTAAACTGGGATTTCTGGTCTGATGATAGGACAGATGGGGTGTGATATGTATGGTGGGGAAAGCTGAAAGTCACCCACGGCCACATATGTTCAGCTGGTTGCTTGTAGGTCAAGTGGGAAGGATATCTAGACAGTCAGAACAAGAAGAATAAATGTATTACAAACTGAGCTACTTACTTTCCAGGTAAGGTATAAACTTGGGGGCATTTTGAAGGACAGGGTCCCTGGCAGAACCAGTGGTATCTAAGTCCCGTGGCAGGAGGGAAAGGACCCTTGCAGAATATGTCTGCTGCACATCCTGCACAATCTCATCAGTGAGGTCACATTCTGTGTCTGTCGTGTAGAAGCATTTGCCCTTCCAATCCCCTGTTCCAGCACTATAGAGGAAGGAAGGAAGAAAAAGAAATGGAATGTAACAAGCTGCATACAACAAGACAGCTGGCTTTCACTGTGGCGTTCTGTGCTAATGACAAGAGCATCCATAACCAGTCCTTCAGAGGCTTATGAGTGCCTGCAGCACCCCGAGTGGCTGACTTTACAGAGAAGGCAACTGAGAGAGGGAGACTGGGTGACTTGCTCAGAACCACACCTGCACTTGGAACCACTCAGCTATTTGCCTCCTGAGTCTGTGTTCTGAACCATGTTGTTAAATATCTCTTAAAGTGGACATGCTCTGTTGTAGTTACTTGGGAGAAAGTTTTGGAAGATTTCCACTCAACTTTTCATTATAGTCTACTTTCTATACATTACATTCTGTTAATTACATCATATTCTACATTCTATGTAGAACATAGTCTGTAAGGTAATAATTCATCTATTAATATATTCTGTATCATTCTATTCTATTACCATCATTATTTGTGTGGTTAATAATCATTTATTGGGACGGGATTGTAGCTCAGTGGTAGAGGGCTTGACTACCATGCGTGAGGCACTGGGTTAGACCCCCCGCACCGTGTCCTGTCTGGAAAAAAAAAAAAAAAAAATATATATATATATATATATATATATATATATACATATATATATAATCATTTATTGACTCTGCTGTATGCCCAATATTATACTGGGCCTTTTACACATGTTACTTCATTTGATCTACTCCTTCTAAGAAAGTACTGGATTTTTTTTTTTTTTTAACATATGGGAACATGGAAGATTAGAGACACTAATTTTCCAAATTCACATGGCTAAAGAGTGGCAGAGCCATGTTGGGTCTGTTGATCTCATTATACTATATGCTAGATGTAAATACAAGATGTGAACACATCTTATCAAAAATTACAAGATAACAATACAGTTAGTATCTACCTAGTAAAGTCTTAAGACTACGAGGCTAAAAGATCTTTCTTTGTAAGATACCATTGAAGGGGAAATGATTTAAAGAACTTACTAAAAATGAAATTCTTCTAAAGGACCCAAACAATCACAGGTTAACAATCACTGCATCCTGATCCACACATTCCCATCCCAGGTGAAGCGATAGAAGTCACTGCTCTGCCCTTTATTTTGCCAGAGTCTGACCCATTATTTGAGGACAAGCTCCTAATCCCCTTCCTCCAGGAAAAGGGGAAAATGCAGCTGGAGCTCTGCATAGGGACTTTAGGGGGACAGTGCTGCCCTTCGATAGAGCCAGACTTCAGGGTGAGGGCAGTGGGCATGGAAGGGTGGCTAAAGTTAAGATGTTTCCTAAAGGGAGGAAAATGGGAGGGAAGGGAAGCCCACCAAGGAGATATGCTGGGCCAGGCCTTCCCTCTTTCTCCTAGTTTTGTGGCCACACTTAAGACTGGAAGAGCCCCCAGTCCAGGGTCTCAGGAAACTGGAACTCCAGGCCCGAGAGGGCATCCCACCCACCAGCACAGGCATCACAGATCCTTCACCTTTCAGAGTAACAGTATTCTGATCTGGACTATAACTGCTGTGATCCTCTCAGCCTAGGAATCCAGTTTGCTCGTGGGGAGGTGAAAGAAGCACTCAGATCTCAGGCTGTGGCTGATGGAAATGCTCTGAGGCCCTCCAGCATGGGGGAGATAGACCATGAGGAGATAGACCTGCTGGCAGGGCCAACTTCTCCATACCTGAGGTCTGATGTAGGCAGGTCAGGGGTCATGCTCATTTAAATAATGGCAGCTTTTAAAAGTCCAAGAACTTAAGAGTTGACAAAGGCTAATGTTTCAAATTCAAGTAAATCATAAATATGTTTTCACATGTTGCTCAAATATAAGATAGAATATATTTAGCATTCTTCCCAAAATGTAATTTTTGTCATCCAGAAGAAAAGAGTTTACTAAGGTCTACTTAAGGTCTGTATCAAAGAAAGTAGAAGCTGATTTGACAAGTCTGACTATAAACTTGGGTTACAAAATTGCTCTCTCTCTCTATGTATGGAGCACATAGATACATGCATTCATGCATGAATGCAAATTATCTTCCCTAATGATTTGGCAATAGTTGTCATAGAGTTCATTTTGAAAAACAACAATGTCCACCTAAAAGACCCACCCTGTTCCTAGGAGCTGCATCTTAATGCTATAAAAGTCTGACACAAGTCGACAAAATAACAAAACTGTAAAACACTTTTAATTTTTGCCAGTGATACATTTGTTTCTTTATACAAATAGTGTTAAAAATAATTTCCATAGCAGCTGTCCTCTATTTCTTAAAATCTCTACCAAGCCTCCCATGACATTTTAGCAAAAGCTTGCCCAGGATATGGTGAAAACCATCAAGGAAAACATGTGGCACACCCTAGACATTTAAATCAAATATGCTTAGACTGGCTCCTGGGGAGAGCTGTCAATTAGAGATGAGGCTTGAATGAGCCAAGGAGCCCCAGACAGCTGAAGGTGTAGACAATGAAGTCCTTTAGCAGTATTTCTGTGCGGCTCAGTGAGTCAGGAATTTGGCTTCCTTTGAGATCATGTATGCAACCAAATTTTGATTCAGAGTCCAAAGATTAATGAATCAACCACTGCTTAAGGGCAATGTATACACTGGAATTGGAATTCCTCCCCACCTTTTCCCTAACAAGTTGGATGAAGCTTAGTCTAGACAGCAAAGCAAAAAGACATCTATGTTTAGATGAGATTAGTTATCACTGATATTAAAGCACAGGATCAGCACCTGCTCAGGATGGTTCACCTCTCTACAGTTTATACTCTGCTTATGAATTTTCTCATCATTTCCAAAAACAATGAAAACATTATATAAGTTTAAGATCCAGAAATGTTGAGGCTTGAAAGAGCATGACACTGGCCAGCAAATTATCATGTATGCCCTCTTTTTTGTCATCCCTAAATAACCTCATCCAGTCTAAAGTCAGCATTTATATTCAGAGCAGAAACATCAAAAATCTTAATTCTCTCTCTTTTGGACCTAACTTACCTTATCTGAACAGTGTAGACATAATTGACGGGTTTGGGTTCCCACTCCAAAATTGTCTTGAAATTAGTTGATTTCCAAGTTAAATTATATGCTCTAACTGGAGTGCCTTCAAACAACAGAGAATGAGCTATTATTACACGTACCTCTCAGTCCGTAACTTTGTGCTAACAGTATAAAACATCTTCTCAGCCTCCCATCACCATAAACTTTACATTTTTGTTTCAACTGCAAAAGTTTTGCTATTGAATTATTAAGAGGGGAGAAAAAACACTTTTCAAATTTTCTCTAGACCCAGAATTTCCTCTTGGCAAGATCCACCTTTCTATATTTATTTATTTATTTTAGTTTTTTCGGCGGACACAACATCTTTGTTTGTATGTGGTGCTGAGGATCGAACCCGGGCCGCACGCAAGCCAGGTGAGCGCGCTACCGCTTGAGCCTCATCCCCAGCCCTAGGCTGTAAACTTCTAAGATCCACCTTTCTATGGAAACAGGCAAGGATCTTGAATTCCTCATTTGGAATTATTCAGAAAGCCCTGTCATAACTTGACCTGGAAGCACAGCCCAGGAGCCACGGAGAAATGCACAACTCAGGGTCAACTCACCACAGAAGGATAGCTAGGAAGAATTTTCAGTGAGTTAGGAAAAGGGTAGATCCCACATGTGTAAGAGTTAGGAATGCATACAAATGAAAAAAAGTCAAACTTGACCTTTTCCATTTTATCCAAAACGTCTCTAACCTGAAACTTTCACTGAGATCAAGATGGACATGGTGGCCGGTCTGTTGGATGTATTCTATTAGGATGCTTTATTAAGGTCTTCTCTGCTGATACTCTAAAGGAGGAAATCTCTGCCCAGCCCCAACAGGCATGGGATAGGCACACTGTCATGCCTAATCCAATCCTAGCGACACTGTACTGATTGCTTCCATCCAATTTTAAAACAAAGACCACATAAGAAAGACCAGGGGTGCTCTTTATTAAGGGAAGATGAACACACGTTGAAAGATAATATTTAAATCATTCTTTGCGTGTCAACCTGTGCGGATACGGACCACGTCTCAACACAGTCAAGGTCGCAACTCATTAGGAAGCTTTTTACTCAAAATTAAAGCGGGATCCCAAAATCCGCTTATACAAATAATGGACACACCAAGCTAAGCATCTCTAATGTAAGGCGAAACGGGTCTGGGACACTTAAAATCATTTCGCAACTCTCGCCCGTGCGCCTCGAGGCACGGGTTCATTCAAACCTGGCGAGGTGAGCCCTGCGGAGCTCCGCGGGAGTCGAGGTGGGAGGCACCCTGCGGCGCCGCGGGAACCCAGGCAGCGCGCTCCCAGGACCGGCCCTTCTCTCCCGCGGGTGGCGCGCCTCCCGCTTCCTTGAATGGATGCCACTCACCTGTAGCACCCGCCACCTGGGCAAGGACCCAGCCGAGCAGAAGCGTCCGTGTGAACAATGTCTCTAGGCGCGGGAGCCTGAGCCAGGCAGGGCTCGCCATGTCCTCCAGCGGGCTGCGAGGTCGGGAGGACTCCAAGGCGCCTCGGAGGCTGGAGAGGCTGGGCTGCAGGCGCTGTGGGGTGAACAGAAGGAGCAAAGGGGGTACGGGGAACACTGAGTCTGCCCCAGCTCGTGAGGGGTGCTCTATAAAGAGGCGCGCGGCCCGGGCTCCCCGCCCCCGCCACTCTTTCCCTACTCCCCGCCCCGCGCCCAGGTCACTGGCCGCCGCGGTGGGCGGCCCCTGGCGAATCCACACCCCTGCCCCGCCTTCTCCCCGTAGGAAACTCCGGGACCCTGCAAGGAATGACTCACCCGTGATTCAATTGCGCCGGCGAGCGCCAAAATGCCTTTTGGCGGAGGCGGGTCCAGGTGCTGAGAGAACCCGGGCTCCGGGGCCCCCGTCTCCCAGTCTTCGGTCCGGGTGGCCCGCAGGTCTATGGGGGGTGGGGAAAGGCGCGTTGGAAAACAGTTCTTGAGTTAGAGGGAAGGGATTCTTGCCTTCCATTTGGCGATCGTGTCGTCTGTGCTGGTGGGAGCGGAAGCGTTTGCAACATTTCGTAGAAAGTAAGGGGTCAGGACTCAGCTAGGGTAGAGAGGGCATTTCCCGCGACCTTGCGCATGCGGGACTGAGGCTTTGCTCGTGCTGCAAAGTAACTGCGCGGTGGTGAGCAAGTCCCTTTCCCAGCGACGGTCTCCTCGTTTTCCTGAGGAGCAAGGACCTCTGGCCTGCCTGGCAAACAGGCCTTTTAGGATCGCATTATATAAGGGTGATGAAAATGCACATGTTTGCTGTGGATATAAACGGCCCTCAGCCCACAGGTCCGAAGGCCAGTTGTCCCAGACGCCAGGGAGTCCAACTCGGATAGTGAATGAGGACCAGCAGCCTCAAATCTGGCAGTTTGCCTCTGGGAGAATTTCAGTGTGACATCTGCAGCCCTGTGGTTCCAGAAAAGATGGTTCTCACGTTGAAGAAGACATCTGTGGGATTGAGTGAGTTCCTTCCAAGTGTAGGGAAACCAAAAATGAAATTGAAAATATGATCCGACTTTCAGACTACTTGTTTTCCCCCACCCCCACCCGCTTTTGTTTGTTTGTTTGTTTGTTGTTTGAACCCAGGGCCTTGCACAAACTAAACTCACACTCTGTCGCTGAGTCCTGTGCCACTAATTTTTTTTTTAAACATCAGAAATTTATTAGTTGCTCAAAACATTACATTGATCTTGACATATCATATATCATACATTTGTTTCAAATGGGGTATTAATTCTTATTATTCCCTCTTGTACAGATTGCAGGATCACATTGGTTATACAGCCACATTTATACATACTGCCATACTAGTGTCTGTTGTATTCTGCTGCCCTTCCTATCCACCCCCCCCCCTCCCCTCCCCATTTTGTTTTTTTTTCTGAATAATTTTCCTGTTTCCTCTTCTGGGCTTTGCTGTGAAGTTATCAGGCATAAGAATGTTAACTATTATCCTTTTCGTGTGGCATCATACACCATCTCCCATCACTCCTTTATTTTTACTTTGTAGTTGCCTACAGATAGTATTGGAGATTCTTGGAGAGTGGAGTTTGTGAAGTCAGCGTTGCCTTTTAGTATACACATTTCCATATAAATCTGCTGAGGCATAGTATTAAAAATTCATTTTGAACCAAGTAAACCTTGCAAAATTGTAATTTTCTCCCCTTGCCTGAGTGGAGGGAACACACGCAGGCTTAGCATTTGCAGTCCTTCCTAGAAGCGGAGAACTGTGCTTACTGGTTTCCTCTTTGAGCTCTCCTCCAGCTCTAAAACCCACAAAATTTATATTTGCAAAACTAAGCCTGCAATACTCCTTTTTGCAGTCTCTGGCCAGAGTCATTTTCCCTACTGGGATCTTCAGCCTCACCTGGGATGGATTCTTTGCTCTCTAGAGTTAAAGGTCAAAAAAATTGTTACACTTCAACCAATTTTTCCAAGACCCAAGAAACTGTTCCTCCCTGTGCAGAGAAATTCCATTTGGAGTTACTGAATGTCCAGAAATCATACGAAAGAATTTTAAGCAATGTCAAGATCAACCATTTGATAATAAAAATATGTGACACAAAGTGCCATAAATATTGATGAATTAGATGAATATTTGTTTGCATATCCATTGTCAGGCAGGGAAGAGAAGAATACTCAGGGTGTTTGGATAGATTTTTGAGTAAATATGAAATATGGTTCTTTGCTGAAATTACTACTATTTTCAAGAAGAGGAGGAAGAAAACTGGTCATAGTAAGTCACATTTCAAAGCAAGGTTTTTCTCAAGTTGGTGAGATTGTGGCCAGTGATTTCTAGAACAACTGTTGTCTGGCACTATTAAAAGTACATTTCTACTTGGGCATGGTGGTGCACACCTCCAAATCCAGCTATTGGGGAGATTGAGGCAGAAAGATCTCAAGTTCAGGGGCATCCTGGGCAACTTGGAGAGACTGTCTCAAAATTAAAAATAAAAGGGACTGGGGGTGTAGCTCAATGACCCTGGGCTTAATTCTCCAGTACTACAAAAGCAAACAAAAACCAAATGAAAGCACATTCCTGAAATTTCACTATTGATATTTACTACACAGGAACAAATTTATTGTTCTACTTACTCCCTACCTTTACACAATTTTTTAAATTCCCTTCAGTAAAGGCAAGCTTTGATACATCTTGAAGGCTCTGAAAAGTGCCTTAAGTTACTAAGCTGTCATGACAATCATGCTGGCCTGGCCAGTCCTTTCTGATTAAATCTTAGAATGTAGAGGGGTGGAGAGGATCTCACAAACATTCTTTTCAAGATCCTGAGACTTGCTGACCTGAATGAACTTGCTTCTTAACAGAGCAACACAGATCTGATCTTCCCACTCTAGGGGCTTTCCTTCTATTATCATGCTTTCTTCTACTCCCACTGCATGCAAGTAAGATTGGATCACAAACTCCATTGACTGCATGATTGATTTATCCACCCATAGGTACTCAACAATGTTCTGCAGGTGGTGTGGAAAACACTTGCAGTGAAGCCAGGCACAGTGGCACTTGCCTGTAATCCCAGCTACTCAGGAGGCTGAGGCAGGAGGACTGAAAGTTAAAAGACAGCACTTAGTAGCTCCATGAGGCCCTCAGCAACTTAATGAGACCGTGTCTCAAAATTTAAAAATAAATAAATAAATAAATAAAAAGGGCTGGGGATGTAGTTCAGTGGTAAAGCGCCTCTTCCCCTGAGTTCAAACTCTGGTACCAAAACAAACAAACAAACCCCCCAAACAAAAAACTGAAGAAAGAAAGAAAACACTTTGCAATTTTGGGAACTTGTTCTTAGCAGAAATATCCTGTCAGCTATTCCTTAACATACATGCACATAGAAGGTTATAGTTCCCTTTGCATAACCAGTGATTAAATGTGGCAAAAATGTCTAGGGTGCTGTTTCAACCCTTCTTCTGTATTTTTATAATACTTGCTACTGATTTTACCAACTCATATTCATCAACTACTTTTCTTGATTTCAATTGTGCATTTGCTTGTCAGTCTTTCCCATTCTTATTCCTTGGGGAAATAAGAACTGGGATTTTCTTTACATTGCCCAATCCTTTGCACAATTTTAAGCACATAGTAGGTGATTTTTTTCAACCAATGAAAGAAGGCTTTATGGAACCATGCATGCAGCCAAATATTTTCATTGGAATTCAAGAGACTAAATCTGTTACTGAACTTTTTCTGTTTAGGGACCAGACGGTGAGCAGTCCATAATGTTCAGATTGCTAAGAAAATGCAAATCCAAGAAAGGCAGCATTTGACAGCAAACTCTGTCTGAGCGGTGATTGACAATCCTTCCTGTGACCAGTAAATCTAATCAGGAGGACTGTAGTTGAGAGCAGAAACAAATGCAAAGTTTGGGAACTGGTTACATTTTTAAAAAAGCTTTCCTTCTAGCGTGATTCAGAATATACTCAGTCATCCCCTATGTGATGATGCTGTTGCTGTTGATAACTTTCCTTGCCTACAGAGGCTTCTTGGAATAAATTCCTCAAAATGTCTGTGTCCCCAAGAAAGGGATGGATTAAGATTTATGCAAGTGGGCAAACTTGAGAGTAATCTTTAAAAAACCTATTTTATATATATGGAATTGCAAAACGAGCAATGAAATTATTTCCCCCCAAATTCAGGTAAAAGGCAAAGTATGAAAAAAGGCCAGAGGGAATTAGGATTTAGTGGGAACATAGAGTTCTGGAAAAAAAAAAAAGTGACTCAGCAGAACCTAACAAACATCTGGCAGGGCATAGTTAGTCATGGAAAAATTGGCAGTCATGATTATGCATTTTGTGAAAATAATTATGTACTGGTCTAACCGTTTACATTTAGACCAAAATTAAATAGTTGAAAGTCTGTACAATAAAAACAATTATCCTGATTATCCAAAGTCTCTGCTAGACCTTCGATGAGTAAAACTGAAAAGTCCTTTTCTTATTAACTATATCATCATTGCTTTTGCCAATATTTTAATGATTTTCTATCAGCATTTGCTTTGGATATAAAGCAATCTTATCAATGTTGTTTATTAGTAAATTTTGTTCCATGCCCCTACCCAAACAAAAAGATGTAGGTATATTATAGTCAGTCAATCAAACAGGTATCTTTAACTCAGCAAACTGAAACACAAGTACTTCATCAGTTTGAATGTATTAATGACTCTAAGTTTTGCATATGCTCAACACTACTAACTCTAGGCTGGGGGTTGTAGCTCAATGATAGGCACGTGGGTTGGATTCTCAGCACCACATATAAATAAATGAATTAAATAAAGGTCTATCAACAACTAAAAAAAATTTTTTTTAAAGATACAACTCTATAAAAGTCTGGAAGAAAAATAACCAGGTATGAGATTTCTCAGGTCATGAAAATATTATTTAAAGTTTAAAAGTAGGTGTGAAGGCAGTTTTATTGTAATTTACATGTATACTTGTTGATGTTTTATAAAATAGCCTAGTGGAGAGATGCTCCAAATTTTGTACCTGCCACCCATCTAATCACTTGCTGCTTTTGATAGATGATGTTTTGATAGACGATCCTATTATACCAATTCCTCTTTCAAGTAGAGCTTTCAAGCCAGGAAGTAAGTCCCTAATATATGAAGTTGTTTCCACACTGGGAACATATTTATAATGTTCACCTAGTTGTAATTGTCATCCTCAACCATTACCCATTAAGTTAGTATATTGTAGTAACTCATAGTTCTAAATAAAGTACAAACCATGGAACAGCTTCTGTTCCCTATCATAAGGGGGAAAACAGGATGCTATAGCTGGAATATTGTATCTCTCTCCCCCACAAATTCATATCTTGAAAAACTAATCTCCAATGTTATGGTTGGGAGATGGGACTGCTGGTAAGTGGCTAGCGCACAGGTGGAGCCCTCATGAATAGGATTAATGCCCTTATGAATAACTCCAGAGAGCTCCCTCTTCCTGTGCTGTGTGAGAACACAGCGAAAAGAGCCATCTATTAACCAGAAAATGGAACTCATAAGCGGGTTCTGCCAGAACCTTGATCTTGGACTTCCCAGTCTCCTATCTAGAACTGGGAGACCTAAATTTCTGTTGTTTTAAGGACACTTAGGCTCTTCTTTGGTGCTGCCTACAGAGGTGGTAGCCATCTGTATTCACCATCACGGCTGCCCTCACACCTCTTGTGAAGCCCAAAATTGTCAAAATGAGGACCAAGGAGTTCATCTGGCACCAGTCAGACTGATATGTCAAAATTTAGCACAACTGGTGGAAACCCAGAGGTATTGACAACAAGGTGCAGAGAAGATTCAAGGGCCAGATCTTGATTGATGCCCAGCATTGGTTATGGGAGCAACAAGAAAAACAAAGCATATGCTGCCCAGTAGCTTCCAGAAGTTCCTGATCCATAATGTCTAGGAGCTGGAAGTGCTGCTCTTGTGCAACAAACCTTACTGTCCTGAGATTGCTCACAGTGTTTCCTCTGAGAACTGCAAAGCCATTGTGGAGAGAACAGCCCAACTGGCCATCAGAGTCACCAATCCCAATGCCAGGCTGTGCAGTGATGAAAACGAATAGACAGTTCACATGGCTTGTGTGTGTGTGTGTGTGTGTGTGTATGTGTGTGTGTGCGCGCGCGTGCACGGTTAAATAAAACCGCAGAAACTAAAAATTAAGTAAGTAAATAAATAAAGACACTTAGTCTAGGATATAGAGTCAGAAGGGACTCTAGAAAGTGCTTTTGGTATCATAGCAGTAACTGGCTTTTCAGAATTTGGTAAACATTATAAACAGCTATTGAAACAACTAAATTAAAAGGATTATCTTAAGCCTGGACCTTATTTTAAGAACAGCATTTGTTTTGCATCTTCTATCATTATGGATTTGTTAACCAATATCCTGCTTTCTACAGGTTAATAAATATTTATTGAGTGGTTACTATGTGTGTGTGGCCATGTTATCACAAATTTTTATTTGTTCTTTCTAGATATATGTGACAGTTGAGTATATTTTAACATATTATACGCACATAGAATAACTTGTTCCAATTAGGATCCCATTATTGTGGTTGTAATATTATGAGGAGTTACATTGGTGGTGTATTCATATATAAGGATAGGAAAGATATGGCCAATTCATTCTACTTTCTTTTCTATTTCCACCCCCACTCCCTTCCCTTCATTCCCATTTGTCTAGTCCAATGAACTTCTAATCTTCCCCTCCCTTGTTATGGGCTAGGATCCATATATCAGAGAGAGCATTCTGCTTTTGGATTTTGGGGGAGTGGCTTATTTCACTTAACATGATATTCTCCAACTCCATCCATTTACCTGCAAATGCCATAATTAAATTTTTCTTTATGGATGAGTAATATTCCATTATGTATATATACCACATTTTCTTTCTCCATTCATCTGTTGCTGGGCATCTAGGTTGGTTCCATAGCTTGGCTATAGTGAACATTGAAGTGTCTGCGTCACTGCAGTATGCTAATTTTAAGTCCTTTGAACATAAAACAAGGAGTGAGATAACCAGGTCAAATGGTTGTTCCATTCCAAGTTTTCTGAGGAATCTGCCGGGAACTATTATATTAATCCTTTTTGTAAAGTCTCTTGCAGTCAAATCAGGGTAATAACAAAAAGGAAAACAGTAGCTATGAAGTGAGATGTGGCCACACTTGTCACTAGTGGCTTGAGAGCTCTGTGCCTGCAGAGACTGCTTTATCTTTAGTGACAGACACAGAACCTGGCACATTGTAGGTTTGTTGGGGATGCAAATCAAGTCAAGATGGCGCCTGGCACTTTGCCCGGAGGAATGGTTTGTGAAGCAACGCCAGCGAGCCATTAAGATGATGAGGATTTCTTATTGGCTGACTGCTGTATCTAGATGATGTTAATTAAGTTAAGCTGTGTATAATTAGTTGGGTATATATACCTCTGCTGTCTGGCAGAGAAGTGGCTCCTGCTACCTCGGGTGCCCGCTACTTTGAGTTCTCGCTCAGTTCCTGCTGAGTTTACTCGCAATAAAGTAGTTCAACCTTCAAGTTGCTTGTCACCTGTCGGTTATTTAGCCCAGCCGGACTACGGCATAGGTTCCCCATAACCATCAAGATTTTTATAAAGATATAAAAGGTGTACAGGACCTCCAAGAAGAGAGTCCACTTCTGACTAGCGTGATGAGAGAAGTTTCCCTGGAGGAAAACAGTATTTGACCTAGGTCTCAGACTGTTTGCTATTAAAACAAATACCTAAAAAATAATAATTGGAAAATACTTTAGACTGGGTAATTCATGACAGAAATAGCAGTGCTGGAGGCTTAGAAGTCCAAGATCAAGATGCCAGTAGATTCAGTGTCTGCCGAGGGCTCACTCTGCTCCTAGATGTCTACTTATTGCTGTGTCCTCACATGCCAGAAGGGACAAGCTCTCTCCTATGGGATGTCAGGCAGTTTCCACTTGAAGGAATGCTTAGAAGCTACCACCAGATCTTTGCCAAATGAATAGACAGTAACCAGGACGTAGCCCTGACATGGTTATAACAGTCTATCATGGTTATGGGCATAATTTTTCTGAGAATCCAGGAACTCTGCAAAAAATGACAGTGTTCCCTCTATTATTTCTTATTAGCTCATGTCATAATACCAGTGGAACAGCAAGTGATCTTTTGAGAATCATTTACTGGCTCCCAATACCAGTTTATTTCTATTATTTTCTACCAATGAAAATGGCAGAAAATACCATTTTAGTGTCCTCTGGGTATTAACTTGTTTAGTTCGCACAACAATCTTGTGAGAGACAGGTAGAAATTTTCACTTTACAGATGAGTTAACTGAAGCCCTGATAGGTTAAACAGCTTACCCTTGCACACCACTGGAAAATGTCTCAGCTGGAATTAAATGCAGGTGGTGGAGCTCCAGGGCACACCCTAGTAACCACAGTGCTATGTCACTTCACCTCAGTGATGGTGCTAAAATGTGCACATGTCCCATGAAGGCTCAGGGAAAAGCACTGCATCAATCCAAGTCCCATTTTCCTATTTCCCCATGTTTCTTCTTTGTGAAGCTGACCCTCTCTGCAGTCCCTGGCTTCTAAACATGGGGAATTTCCAAAAGAAAACTGAGCCAAAACCTGGCCTTAGTCAAAAATAAAGGGCTCTTTATTTTGCTTTGCTTCCAATTTATTTTGTTCTTAAAGTTTCTCTATATCCAGATTGCTTTTTTTTTTTCCAGAACAGAAAAAGAGAAAAAGAAGCTGTACCTGAAAATGGCTCATTTTTCCTAAGAACATGAAATAAATGCTCCTCAGCTCTTTTAGTTATTCATTAAGTAATATGGGTTGTCGTGACAATCTGGACTCGGGGTTAGGAAGCCCTTTCTGACCTACTTCTCACTTATGCATTAGTGAGATGATGAGTAAGTTTGATCTATAATCACCTCCATGTATCTACTGGCCCTTCCACCATACTTTTCTCACTTAAGAATTCATGTCCTATTCATCATCATGATTCAGTGGTCCAGGCTCAAGATAGGACTTGTCATGAAGTCCCTTGTATTTTCTCTGGTCTATTAGTTTGATGGTTCCTCCTTACCTGGGAACCCAGTAGGGAGCCTCTGCCCATGAGCTCTCCATGAAATGTCAGTCAGTCTCCATCACTGACCCAACTCCTCCATGGCTACGCCCCCAAACTTGGTCTAGTGCTTTGCTACTTAAAGACTGATACATATGTCTGAACATATGTCTGATGCAAACCTCAGAGTCTGCCTCTGGGACAGTGCCTAGGTATTGGGCCCCTCTTTGTTGATCAGTCCCAACCTTGTGATCTTCCTCTGTGGTCATCCCTATTTCACCTTCAGAGTAGCCATTAATGTCTGCAGAATGCACAGTGAGGCTGATCCCAGGAGAAACCTCTTGATGCCCTTTTCCTCTCTCACATCAGACATATTTTTTCATGGTTTAGAAATCAGGTTCATTAAGAGCAGCTATGAAACAAAACAAAAAACCATGAGGGCAATGGTAGTTAAGTGAGACAATGTATGTTGTAGAGGGTTTTGGGGCAGGAGAGAGTCTTACTTTTATAACAGGGAAGAACATGCTGTTGCCTGTGTGGACATGAACCATAGGACCCACCAGCAGCCTCCCAGTGATGCAAGAGATAAAGGAGAGCTCTGTGCCATATCTGAGAAGGTCCTCTGGCCTCTGCCCTCATAAGACAGAAAGGCCATGTTTAAAGTGGAGATAGGACTCTAATTATACCAGGCAGTGCCAATAGACTGAGTCCCAGCTGCTTTTGAGATGGGTGGGGTAGGGTGGTTAATCATCACCTCCTATGGTGATGGGTTACAATGACACTAGGTGTGAAGAAGTGCCATCTCTGTGGTTCTCTTTCACAAAGAATTCCACCCACTCCAAATCACCCTAGAGCTCTGACTCCTTTACTGCAGCCTCAGCTCTGGGTGGCACACCTTGCTGATAGCATGTGATGGCTCCCCTGATGACCTAGGCTCACTCCCTGGCCCAGCTTTGGTTTTGATATGCTGTCTCCAGCATGGGCCCCATGAAGATCTGCTCCCCAGATCTCTGGCCCAGGCCCTTTTTGTTGCTAAAGAGTGTGCATGCTGGCTCTTGGCTTCCTTAGGTGCCTGAGGCTTGTTAGGTCAGGCGATAAATGCTCTGCTGTCAGCATTTGAAAGAGAAGATTAAGGACAAGTTAAACCTTTAGTTCAAATGGTTCACTTAATCCAGAAGCTAAGCACACTGAATTTTGAGGCCATGTGAAATAGCTTAGGTCTTAAAGTCAAACATAGGCATGGAAAAGTGGCACACCCTGCTGCCACTAAGAATGTGCATGTGTGTGCACGCTTGTGCTTTTATGTCTAGCCATTCCATTTCTGACAATTTTAGTTTCCCTATGTGTGATAGGGGACAAGGGACCAGTGATCCAACATTCATATTGTTTGCTTTGCTACTTAAAGACTTGGACATTTGGGCCAGAGCTTATTTTCACAGTTGATCTATGCCAGTTGTATTGAATAATTTTTATGTCTGGGTTTATTTTGAAGTTTTTCATTGACATTTGTCTTTTTATCATGATTATATTTCATAGGTTCTTTGAACATATGTTGATAATTCACTTACTTCAAACATCTGGTGTTTCCAGATATAATTGATCATGAGAATTTGACCCCAAATGCAGACTCATTCTTACTTTTCACTAGAATTAACTCGGACATGAGGGCCATTTGCTTATGGGTCTCTGTATTTCAGCACTGGCACATGCAGTAATTATGCTATTGTGGGCTTAGCACAGTTCATTTTTACTGAGACTCAGCCATTTAGTCAGTACACAATGAATAACCAGCTCTCAGGGCAGAATAATTTAGGCAGGCACACTGGTGGGGCACATATCACATTCAGGACAGGGTGGGTGAGGTCCAAAGGGGAAGGCCAGGTAGAAACTGGATGCATGACAGATTCTGCACCTGTTTATCAGTTTGTTCATCACTTTCCATTTTCAGCAGGGATGTGCTGTTCTAGACAGGCTTTGGGGAGGAGAGAACTTGGGAAAAACAGGTCTCAGAGTCAGGCAGAAAGCAATTTTCTGGATTCTCTTATCACCTATGATAACTTCCCAGGCCAACTCACTGGATTCTCCCTCCAACTACCAGCTCCAGAACTCTCAATTCTTCAAAGCCTTCTTGGTGATAATGACATGTGGTGGTGGGTTTTCCCCAGTACTCACCTCTTAAGACTCCATCCTGCTCTCAGCATCTGTCTAAATGAGTAGCTTTCCCTTTACCTGAACACTTCGTAAATAAGTGATTGGGTTATCAATAATAAAGTCTACTTAGGTTGTTATTTTTTAGTCACTAGTAATACCCCAGATATTTTGAGTGCTTGCCATGCACTAGAATTATTTAATTTACTTTTCATGAAACCCTGGGAGACAGATACTACATTTTTATTTTTATATATTTTTTTACTCTTGAGTAAACAGGGTTAGCAAAGCTAATTTAACTAGCTGAAGATCACACACTGAAATGTATAGAGCTAGGGTTCAAAGTGACACAAGTGTGGACACATGACCATGATCCATCCTGCTAGTACCCTCACCCTGAGCACTCAGTATGCATCAGCACAGAGGCAGGTAACCAGGGGCTCCTCAGATCATCAAGGGGACCTGTTGGATGAAAGCAGAAATATACACTATAAGAGAACACAATGGGTCAAGTCCAGAATCCAAGTAGATCATAGAGCCATAGTAAGCAACTGAGAAAACAGTCATCAATTCTGGATGGCGGGCTATTTTATCTTTCAATCTCATCTTTCAATAATTCATTTCAATGAATTATTGTATACTAAAATGATAACTCAGACTTTGAAAACTAGGAGAAAGGTCTTTTTCACACACGATGGCTTCAAGTAAAATTTCAAAGCTTGTTTTCTCATTGGTGCCCCCCGGTCGGCAGGGAATATTTAAATGCATCTCTGTTCTTTCTGTTGTTGTTGTTTCTCTTATTGTCTATCCTCTCCAAGGGTGAATTTAGCTTCAGCCAACTTCATTACTTTCCAAGGCATTAACGTTGATGTAAATTCTTAATTAACACCGAAGGACAAGGAGGAACAGTCTTTAAAATGATCCACCCTTTCCCATACTTGTTCAACTGCTCCAGCTGCTTTAGTCAACAAAGCCAGTCTGAGAAGCAAACAAACCAAAAATCCACCCAACCCTCAAGTTCCCAAATACTTGTTTAATCAATGTGCAATGTTTTGATTTGACTTCTCCAGCCAACGACAATAGTGACACTGTTTTGATCTTACAGGCAAAGCCTAAAACTTTACTGATGTTTTCAGGTGTTGAAAGTAGCACAAATCTTAGAATAGTATATGATCAAATTGCTACATAAGAATGGATCCAGGCAGACTTTTGGCCTCACACATATTCACTTAGGATGAGGCAGCAGGAAACCATGGGTTGAGATGGGTTAGAATGGACACAGAGAACTGGAGTGGATTTCCAATCCTGCTGGAGTTCCAGGCTGCAAATTCCCATGGGGGTGAAGGGTGGGGAAGGTCTCAACAAGATTCCAGTGGCCCTTATTCTTTTTTGAAAACACAGATTGAGAGACCTGCACAAACTACAACATTATATCCAATATCCTTTGGCCGAGTAAGTGGAGATACTTGGCTAGCCAAATCCTTGATTATGCTTAAAAAATTAACTTTTCTCAAGCCAATACTCTTGGAAGCAGAGATTCTACACCAGGTTGTTCAGGTTGGCACATGACTTATTCCCTCTTACAGAAATGTATTTGCATTTTTAATACATTCAAGATCCAAACAACAATATTGTTCCGAGAATGTGAATTTGAGCATATTGATAGAAAAAAAATTGAGTATCTTAAATAATGAATGGAGTTTTCTTTTTCCTTATCACCAAATGAATACTTTTTTTTAAAGGTTTGCAACACCAAAAATATGTTTGGATGTATTTTGCTCTAATTACTAATAAATCATAAAGTAAATTATAGTAATGGATTAGTTAAAATTATCTAGGCACTTTTTGCAAAACATTAACTTAAGATGAGAAAATCAGTCTTAGACATAAATAATGTCTGATCTCCACTTTTTGCCCCATCTAAATGGGGCCAAATGGATTGCAGGAGTACGTGGCAGAGAGTGTCTGTTCACCTTATAGTGGCCAGGAAGCAAAAAGAGAGACAGGAAAGGTCTGAAACTCCAACACACACCTCAGAGACATGCTCCAATGGATCAACTACCTTCCTCTGGGCCTTACCTCCAAAGAGTTCTACCACCTTTCAATAGCTCCACAAGTTGGTGACCAAATCTTTAACACATGGACCTTTGGGGGCATTCAAGATCCAAACTATGGCATTTAGGGAGAATATCCCCTTTGCAGGAATGAGCAGAGGAAAGTTCTTGCACGCTACCTATTCCTCTTTAACCAGAGACCTACAGCAACACTTCCCTCCTTTTCCTACCTTACCTCTCCTTTTGCCGTATTTGTAACCTATTCCTTACCATATGGTTGATTTCAGCATATAGTTGGTCATTTGCATGTTTGTCCTTAGATTCTTGGCTGGCTCCTCTCTGTCTGGCAAGGAAATGTATTTCCTAGACTCTCTTAGTGTCTAGCTTTGATTAAATTCAGTTATTGGGAGGAGCCAGCAGAAGAGTAGAGAGTAAGAGAAGGGAAAAGCGAGGGCACTTCTCCCCACCCAAAGCCCTTGAATTGGTCAGCATGTCCTTGTTGGCTGTGCCGCCCCCTTGAATCCTGTTGGTCAGTCCAACCCTGGGATCTGGTAGCACCATCTCTTTCTGCTGTCCCTTTGTCTCTAGGAATGGTAGCAGATATCAATTCTTGTTCCTCTTGGGATTGACTCACTGTGTCCTTTCTGGTTTCTCAGCTCTTCTCTTATCTTTGCAGTTAAATTCCTCCAACAAGCAATATGTAAATCAATGGATGTGTAACTGATGTGATTCTGCAATTTTTATACGGGGTAAAAATGGGAGTTCATAACCCACTTGAATCAAAGTGTGAAATATGATATATCAAGAACTATGTAATGTTTTGAACAACCAACAATAAAAAAATTAAAAAAAAAAGCTGGGGTGATTTCTGACTAGACTCCAACAGATGCAGAATACAAGTACTACTGCTGACTTCATGTGAGCTCCCACTTCTAACTGCCCTGTGGAATGAAGCCCTCTCACAAAGCCATGGGCATTGTGTTAGGTTTTGCATCACTGTGACCAAAATACCTGACAAGAACAACTGAGAGGAGGGAAAGTTTATTTTGGCTCATGGTTCTTGAGGTTTCATTCATGGTCAGCGGAGTCCATTGTTCTGGACCCAAGGTGAGACAGAAACCTCATGGTGGAAAGGTATGGTAGAGGTGTGCTACTCTATTCACATCAGTCAGAATGAGAGAGAGTGGGGAAAGAGGCTGCCAGGAAGATGCAACTTTAGGGCATGCTCCCAGGGACCCTTCTCCAGCCATGCCCCACTTTCCTGTAGTTACCACACAGTTAGTCCATCTAAACTAGGATGGACCGATTAAATCTCAGCTCTCACAGTCCAATCATTTTACCTCTGAATATTCCTGCATTGACACAGAAGCATTTGGGGACTCCGCATGGCCGAACCATAACAGACACCCTCACAAGATGCTGTGATGATCAGTTGTTTGTGAAAGATCTAGATTTCTGAAATCTTAGACTATCTGGTAAATTAGTACTATGCATATGTTATTAATTAACACGCATCTAAATACAATTGTCCCTTGGTATCTGTTCCAAGATAGAGATTTGTTCTAGGACCCCCTAAACATATCAATATCTGCAGAAGTTCAAGTCTGTCATATAAATTGGCATTATATTTGCTATGTAATCTACACACACCTTCCTATGTACTTTAACTCATCTCTAGATTACTTGTAATACCTAATACAAGGTAAATGCTATGTAAATAGTGATTATCCTGTGTTGTTCAGCAAATAATGATAATGAAAAAATGCGTGTGTTCTGTAAAAATGTAATTGTTTTTCAAATCTCTTCAGTATGAGGTTGGTTGAATCCATGGATGGAGAATCATGAATATGAAAGGCCAAGGGTTTTCTCTGCGTGCTGAATGTTTAATTTCTATCCCTTTTGGAGCAAATGTGAAACTTCTCAGATTGAAAAAATTGGAGCACTGTTTTGCTGACAGCTTGACTTGCTAATTTCCATATGCTTACATGCACATACAGGACCTATGCAGGTGTTCTATTTTTGTTTATTACATAAGTGAGATAGTATAGAAAGTACTCTGAATATGGCTTTTTGTTTTCTTTTTTACAGTATATCTTGGAGAGCCCTATGCATTGATTGTTAGCACTTTTCTCTGCCTGCTCTCTCTATTCTTTTTTTTAAAGAAACCCAAGAGACCTCTGCTATAGAATTTGAGTGGCTCCTGCCAAGTAATTGGAGTCCTGCCTACTGGGATGAGGTGACCAGGGAACTCCCAAGACTCTGAGGCTTCCTGGGCTTTACTGCCAATGGGTTTATATTAGGGTAAAGGCATCAGACTTTTACATTAGGCTGGTTGCCTCAGAGAAAAAAACATGCCTCCCTGGATGACCCCAGACATCATTTACAAATCTAAGATCTGGCTCCTAAAAGCTAGCTTGTCTCCTTTACCATTCATACCGTACATAAGGTAGGTCATGCTCTAGGAGGTCTACTGAGAACCCAAAGCCTACTCCTGTTTCCAGGTGTGCTCATAAATAACCAAGAACCGACGACCTTTTAAGGCACCCAATAACTAAACAAGTTAGCTTCCTTAATTGATTTCTTTTCTGTGTTTATTCATCTGGCATACTTATCAAACACATTTGATTGTTTAGTCCTCACAAGTAGGATACAGAAAGGAAAAGATAAGCAATGTTTAACTTTGAAAAGTCCTGAGTTTAGACTTGGTAATATTGAATGATGTTGACAGAAACTGGGGTTCTGAATGCATGACCTTGAGGGACTGAAGGTATTTTCCATTACGAACTGTGGGCTGAATTCTGGCTCAACCAAACTCTAAGTGGGAAGGCATGATATCAAGGTCATGCTTTTGATTTGAATTCCCTTGAAAGGGACCTATTTATGTTGTTGAGAGATTGGGTAAACTGTATTGTTGATCCTATTGAGTTTATTTAACTCTGTTAAAAATGCCTTCAGCTTTTAATTTAATTTAATTTTTTAGTGGCAACTCACATTGCAATGTTTTAAAAAGTAAGGTAGATGGCTGGGAAATGTGAGGAAGAATCCTGCATCCCAAACCATCCCACCAACTGCTGATTGTGTAGATTGGAAAAGCACAGGGTGGGAACAGCTTGGAGCATCACTGTTCTGTTGCTGAGCAACCACATGCCTAGCAACCTTAGATAGTCTAAGAGGTACTGAACATCAAAATTCCTCATCTTTTGCTATGGAAGGTGACTGAAGGACCTGATTGGCAGCTGAAGAAAGCCTTTCTTTCCTCTTGCCCTTTGAGAATGGGGGTTGGGTGGGGAGATTGGGCTCTCTGTGTGGGGAGTGTGCTGACTTGTGAGAATACAAACTGGTAAATAGCCCAGAGACAAAGTACTTCCGACTATTAAACAATAATTTTAGTAAGCAGCGTGTATGAAGGTTGGTCCTAAAGTAGCTCTTAATGAGAATACAGTGAGGGCTCAAGTGAATGGTCCTGATTTAGAAGAGATGTCTTTAGAATGCCTCTCTTTTCAACTTTCTTTCCTAGTCTATAGGTATTTGCAAATTAGCTCTTAAAAAGCATATGTGGTTACCTGTTTACTCTCATGTGCCTGTGCTCAAAGTGGAAATGAACTAGACAATACTTAATTAAGCCTTTTAATTTTGCCATCTGCTTGTTAAGCACTCCAGATTTTCCTTCTCCTGCTCTATTTTTATTTTTAAAAATTTTAAATAACACATTTTTCTTTCCAAGATACTACATAGTTCTTTTTTTTTTTTGATTGATAGTCTTTTCCTGCCTACCCTCTAGACTGTAAATTTCTTGAGAGCAGATATCTTTGTATATTTTATTCATGAACATATGTCCTTGAAATACAACAGATGCTCAGTTTGTTGAATGCATGAGTGAATAAATAATAATCCTGATTTTATATTTTATACATCAAAAGTCTGATAATAAAGTTTTTTTGTTTTTGTTTTTTTTAATTCAGAAGCTGATTTTGGGTAACAATAACTCAAAGTCTCTTCCCTCTCTATGCCTCTAGCTGTCCAAAGCATGTGGTCAACTGATAGAACTAGCAAATTCCAAGTGGGTCATCTTAGCCAGATTGAACATGCCTTACGCTCACTGCTGAAGGTGTATTGAAAGGCAGTAGAATTCAGTAACACAAAATAGCAAGGATATAATGGTGGACTTAGTGAATCTGTCTCTTGAGTACATTAGGGAACACAATTCATTTTTTCTGCTTCATAATGTGAATGAATTCCATGCTCAACAGCTGTCTCCAACCATAAATCCAATTAATTTGCCAGATTAAAAATATATAACCCTTAAGCAGACTAGATAATCAAACCAAGTTCATTGGCGTGGTCTTTCCCATTGAAAAGTACACAGGATGTCAAATTATCAGCTTCATGATATTGGAATCAGAACCAGGGAACGTATTTCTAGGACTCAGATGCTGGTTGACCTAGACTCTGACAGCTAGGATGTGTTCTTCTCCTCAGCTGGAATCCCTCTGCCTTCATTGGCATGAGGAGGCTATTCTCAGATAGTTACTTCCAGTCAAGGCACCCTCTATTCCCTTAGCATGGAACAAATGTCAAAGTTTGTTTCTGAAACTCTTCCTTTTCTGTGAGTCTGTGGATGATTAACACATTGCTCTGGACCCAAGGTGAGACAGAAACCTTGCTCTGGCTTGGTATCATTCTGTCTCACTATTGGATTAGACATGCATGCACTCAGCAGGTTATTTTCCTGAGTGTTCACTCCAAGTTAACCAGTAGAAATGGCTCTGCTCTGATCCACTAAGTGATTTGACTTTTTAGTTTAACTCTTTATAGGGTGTCCATTAATCCCTTTTCAAATGGTTGGGTTATCATTCTATCTCTCCTAACTACCACCTTTGCCTATCCAACAACCCCTTCCTGTTGATGAATTTTCTTCTAAATAGCCTTTTTTTTTTTTTCAAGGAAAGAAGAGTGAAGTGACTCCAACTCAAATGTTCTGATCCCTGGCAATTGTTTTCTTCATAAAAATTGGTAAGTTGTCTTTGGAGTATGAAGTGAACTTGAACAGTTTGACTTGTTCCTCTAGAGCTTGACCATTTGTAGGTAGTAAAAAAGTGGGGAAGCCACCATAGGACTGAGAGAGATGCAGCTTAAGATAAGTTCACATTGTGTCTCTGTGATAAACACACTGCTCCTTACTCCATTCCCAATACCACCTCTTGGCTCCTGGTGAGGGGATCCACCTAGCTTTCCTTGCTCTTCCTGGGTTTGGAGCCCAATCTATGACAAATATATGGGTTAGCTTGATCTTGGGAGGTGAAAAGATGAATTAGCAAGGTTTCACACAGAATGATATGGAAAAGCCTGTCTTTCTGGAAAGCAGTGTTCTTCTACCAACTCTTGAGAAATATATCCTTAATATCTCAGCCAGAAAACCCCAAGGCCCTTATTCTAAATGTGAAGCAGAGAGCCCCAACATCAGGGCTCTTCCAAGGGCAAGGTCACTGTGGAAGAACCACTATTCCCATTTTCAGGATAATGAGGCCATTGAGAAATGTTTAGAACAAAGCTTTGATGATGAACAGTCATTCAACACATTGTTCAAAACAGACCCAATTACATTAGCTACAGAGTTTAATGACTTTGCTCATTAAAACCAGAAAATGAACAACACATGTTAGAAAAAAATTCAGTAATCTTGAAATAACAAAGGATTTCTTTGGGTAATTCAGTTTATAATACCAGTGCTGACTAACAGAAAAATAATTTGAGTCACATATGTGATTTTAAATTTTCTAGTTGCCACCTTTTAAGAAGCAAAAGGAAACAGATGAAATTGATTTCCAGTGTATATTTTTCTGAGCCCAATATATTCCAAACATTTTACATCTGAGCTCTCTCAGTGCTAAGTCTTCAAAACTAAGTGTATAGAATATCTCAATTTGTGCTAGTTGCATTTCAAGTTGTTAATAATCACATGTGGCCAGTGGCTACTATATAGAGCAGTGCAGTCATAAAACTTTTCCTTTCCATAAAATTTCTGATTAATTGAAATTTTATAGTGAATTTTGACTCAAAGAATTCATGAGTTCTGTCCTGTGACTATTGAGTTCTCCTTCTTTATTAAAACACACTCCCTCACCCAAGGGAGGGTCCCTTGCATGTGTTTTTTAGGTCACTGGAATTTGCAGTAATTTCACTGTCCAGGTCAGGGGTACACAGCCATAAGGAGCTATTAAGCAATCATCTCTCTCAGAAGGGGCTTCTGATTTCGGGCACAGCCGTCAGTAGCTGTGTGCTTCTCATGCTGCTTCTGCCTTACCTTTGTCCTGCTTCTGAGGAGAGTGGGGACAGTGCTTCAAGTGCTTCAGAATGAAACATTTAATCCGACTGCTGAGTGCTTTCCTGCAACACCTCTGTGAAGTTGTGAAATAGCAGCCTTGATAAGAACTACAGAACAAAGCTGAGAGTTGCTGGTCAGGGCTGGTATGAGACCTATGGCCATGGAACTGACCCATCACCAAGCTCCAACCTGAATGTCCCCAGGTGATCCACAGACACCAACTTCTAACCAGACAAACTGCATGATTTCAAGAGTGCGTTTTTGGAACTACCAGAGGGATCAGTGTCATTAGGAAACACAGCTACAAATGCTGTCACTTAACCCAACTTGAATGAATGAAGATCATGCTCAAGGGATATAAAGAACACAGCCTCATCTCTTTGGTAAGTGTTCTTATTTTATAATGACATATTATATTATAAATGCAGTGAATTCTGATTAGTTGTAGGACAAAGCTAAAAAATACACATTTTTTTTTTGTAGTACCAGTGATTGAACTGAGGGCCTTGCATATGCTAGACAAGCAATGAACTACATATTTTACTTTGAGACAGGTCTTGCTAAGTGCTGAGGCTGGCGTCAAACTTGTGAAACTCCTGTTTATCTCCCCAGTAGCTGGGATCACAGGTGTGCACCAATGCTCTCTGCTAAAAAGTCTTTTTTTTTTTTCATAAGAACATAGAAAAATATAATAGCCACAAGACATTGTGAACTACCTCTCAAAATTAAGCAAATTATCTAGAATTTATTAAAGGCTGAGAGATCTGTTCCTCTTTTGCACGACTGAAGTCGGTTTAAAATATCACTTCTTTTTTTTTTTGTGAGGGGGTGCTAATGATTGGACTCAGGGGCACTCAACCACTGAACCACATCCCCAGCTTTTTTTTGTATTTTATTTAGAGACAGGGTCTCACTTAGTTGCTTAGTGCCCCGCTGTTGCTGAGGCTGGCTTTGAACTCGGGATCCTCCTGCCTCAGCCTTTCAAACTGCTGGGATTACAGGCATGTGCCATTGCACCCCCCACCCCTCCCCCCAACAAAAATCACTTATTTAGGGAAGCCTTCCTGGACTACCCAAAGCAAAGGTCTCCCTTGCTATTCTCTGCCTGTACACTGTTTGTGTCTTCAATAGTGTGTATCATAAGCTGTCATTATACATTGGTTTGTTTGTTTTCTTGTTTTTTACTGTGTCTTGACAAGACCACAAATTCCACAAAGGTAAACACACAAAGATGTGTGCACTTCTTTAACCTCACATACCCAGAAAGAGGTACTATACTTGGCACATAGAAGTACCTAAAAATAATAGCAATAGAATGAATGTTCCATTAGTGACAGTCTTTTGACTAACATCTTTCAACAAAAACTTCTGAAATCAAGATAAAGCCTGTTCACAAGTCAGTATCGTCAGTATCAATTTTAAAAGTCTAAGCAGTTTTTCAGAGAGGTAATTGATTAATTCAGTCCAAGAGTTGATGCATGTTAATTCTTGAAGTTATTCTAACGAGGCACACAATAATTTGAATTCTACAATTTTATATTTATTTAATGTTGATTTATCAAAGTTTGCCAACAGCCAGATTTTACCCAGAGAGATAGTGACAGTGAGGATGGCTTAACAGAAGCCATGAGAGTGAGTTCAAGTTGGATTGCAGCTCAATTAATGGATGGTTTTATCTTCCAGATTAGGACATGAAGCTTCATCCAGTTCAGTTCCACAGATAACTTATAAATAACTACAGTGTTTTAGATAGCTGAATGGCTTAGATAGGGTTTCTGTACTCAGTTTTTTAGTACTTGATAGACTTAGTCTATTGGAGAGAGATAAACTTGACAATTTTGACAAACACTGAAATATAAATATGAGCACTGATTTAGTCACTCAGATGAGCTTGTTACCCAGGAGCACTGAGGAAGACTTCCCAATGGAGATGACATGAAGTTCAGCCTCAAAAAGCCCCACCTTAGAGTCTTGGCGTCTGGTGTTTCCTCTGCTGGAACAGATTGTCCCCAGATTTTCTAGAGCATCTCAGGTTGTCTCCTCCGTTACTATTTCTCTGTTTTATTCTTGACATTTACTATTATCTGAAATTATCTTGACATTTATCTGTTTACAGTCAGTCTGATCCCTCAAGAATATAAGCTCTATGAGTATAGAGACCTGGTCTTCTTAGCATCGGGAAGTAGTTTTATTAATTGCAAAGTGACATGATAAAATTACTCTGGAAAAGCCATTCTGACAATGGAGCTTAGAAGGAATTGTAGGGGACACAGACTTAGGTAAGAAGAATATTAGAAGGTTCTCGTGACTTAATAAGAGTGATACAGGGAAAGATCTAAATTGCTTCAAGAAGCATGAAGGTGCATGTTGAATCCACGACTTGCTGAATGAAGAAATTCCAATTCACACTGGCTTCACTCATCCTCAAAGAGACTCTGCTCATTCCCACTTTAGATTCTGTAGTTGTTTCCTCTTCCTGGAAAACTTCTCCAGATCTCTGTATTGTATTTAGATCTCTTCTTACATGTAACCTTCTTAAAGATTTCTTTCCTAGCCATCTTGTTTAAAAGCATTCATCTTCATACCCTGGTTTTGTTTTTCCTCCTGGTATATTCACTCATTGTCATTACATTATACACAAAACATTATATTACACATTATATGTAAGTTTCCATAAGGCAAGAACTCAGTCTGCCTTGTTCACCACTTCATTTGCAATGGACAGCATGTAACAGGAATTCAGCATATTTATGGAATGAATAAATAGACCAGACTGGGTATGAAGGTGATTAATAAGGACACTGAGTCATTATGAAATTAGAGTAACAGAAGGGAGTTTGGTAGAAGTTACAAGTTCATAAGGAATGCTCTTCATCAAGACAGACTCAGATAAGCAGGATTACCCAGCATCAAACAGTGTTTGACACATAGGAGGAGGACCTCAATCTAAAATGAATGAAAGAACACCTTGCTTGCTTTTCCAATTAATGTATACTGAGAAATTCATAAAAACGACATCCTAAATGAATAATTAATTCTCTTCAGAGATTTTTCAAAGTCATACTGGTTTTGCTACTATTTGTATGTACCAATGAGCCTTTGCTGGATTTGTTAAACCATCTGTACCACAGATTGTTTTAAGCTGTTTTCTCAATAGTTTACCTGAGGATCACGTCTTAATTTTTAACCAGATTAACAACATAATTTTGAGAGTTCTACAAAGCTTTGCTCCTGAAGAGCTCCATTCCCTCTCTCCTTCTTTTATAGTTGTCATATTCATATGTGTTACACATAAGTTATATCTTTATATTGTATGTTCATCACATATTATTTACTATGTACTTTTCTTTTTGATTTATTGGTTCTTTTTAGTTATACATGACAGCAGAATCTGTTTGGATATAATTAGACAAGCATGGAAAATATCTTATTCTAATTAGAGTCCCATTCTTATGGGTGTTACTATGTACTTATCTTTACCAGTGCTCTTTATTTCTTCTTCTGGGGTTGAGTTTTTGTCTAGTGACCTTTAATATCAGTCTGAAGGACTCCCTTTAGAAACTTCTGTAGTGCAGGTTTGCTCTGAAAAATCCTGTTTTTATTTATCTGTGAATGTCTTAATTTCTGCTTCATTTTTGAAGTATAGTTTTGTTAGAGGTAGAATTTTAAAAAAAATATTTTTCAGTTATAGGTGGACACAGTATCTTTATTTTATTTTTATGTGGTGCTGAGGATCGAACCCAGCATCTCACGCATGGTAAGCAAGCGCTCTACTTCTGAGCCACAACCCAGCCCCCAGAGAGAGAATTCTTGATCCATAACTTTGAATATGCCATCCACTGCCTTCTGGCATTCATAAATTCTGATGAAAAATCAGCTATAACTCTTATTGAGAATCCCACATGTGTTAGCCAAGATAAATCTCAGTATATTCTCCTATAAGGAGAAAAGGATTACTTTGGTTCATGGTTTCAGTCCATAGCACTTGGCCCCTGTTGCCTTTGGGTCTGTGGTGAGACAGTACATTATGGTGGGAGCATGTATTACAGCAAAGTTGCTTACTTCATGGAGGCTGAGGAGCAAAAAGAGAAAAAGAGGAAGGATGAGTGTCTCAATATCCCTTTCAAGGGCATGCCCTCATATGGCTGGAAGACTTCCAACTAGTCCTCACCTCTTAAAAGTTCTACCACCTTCCAATAGTGCCATAAGCTAGGAACCAACCCTTTAACACATGGGCCTTGGGGGAACACTTGTAAAATATGGTACCTTGTATATAATGAGTCACTTCTTTCTTGTTGTTTTCAAGATTCCCTATTTTTATTTTTCAGTAATTTTATCATAATCTTTCTAGGTGTAGTGCATACATATTTGTGTGTACCAATGAGCCTTTGCTGGATTTGTTAAACCATCTGTACCACAGATTGTTTTAAACGGGTTTCTCATCAGTTTACCTGGGAATCACATCTTAATTTTTAACCAGATTAACAACATAATTTTGAGAGTATACAAAGCTTTGCTCCTGAAGAGTTCCATTCCCTCTCTTTTAGCTTATCCTACTTAGAGTTTTTCATTGTTGTTTTAAGCTTCTCAAATGTGTAGCTTAATGGTTTTAAAAAATAAAATTTGAATAGTTTTTAGCCATTGTTTCTTTATATTCTTTCTGTTCCTTTTTCTCCTTTCCTTCTGCTAACTACCACCATGCACTTATGGTGTCCCACGGGTCTCTGAGGCTTTGTATACTTATTTTTTTATTCTTTTTCCCCCTCTTCTTCAGGCTAAATAGTCTCAATTGACCTATCTTAAAGTTTATCAATTCTATCTTCTTCCCACTCAACTCCTGCTGTTGAACTCTAGTGAATTTTTTATTTAGGTAATTGTATTATTCGACTCCAGAATTTCTATTTGGGTCTTTAAAAAAACACAATAATTTCTGTCTCCTTATATAGTGAGTCTTCCTTCTCATACTTTCTTTTCTTAGTTCTTTGAATATGTTTAGAATAGATAACTTGAATCTTTGTCTAATAAGTCCAACATTATTCTCCCAGGGAGTCTCAATTGACTGCTTTTCCTCCAGATATGTTTTTCTTTTTGCATGCTTCATAATTTTATAGACATTAAAAAACCTGAACATTAAAAAACATAACTTGACAACTCTGGAAATCAGATGCTCTCCTATCTCCCTGGATTTACTATTATTGTTGGTTTGATTCTGAATTAATTCTGTCAAGTTTATATCCTTTGTCATGTATGGTTACTAGACTCTTCACTTCAGTGAGTTTAGTGGTCAATAATGATTGGACAGAAATTTCATTAAATATCTAAGACCAATAAGCTTTGCTGTCTTTTGTAAAGAAATCTGTGTGAGTATTTGGAACAAGCCTTCAACATTCAGCCAGGAAGTTTCTAACTCTGCCTTGTCCTTGCTTGTGCAGAACCTCAAAGTCAAGCAAAGCTGAGAAATTAAGGACTTTCCCGGTGTTTTTTGAGTATATGCACAGGCCCAGGGATGCATATAGCCTTCTAGATTCCCAGAAATATACTAAAAATTTTCAAAGCTCCTTAAAGAAATTTCAAGTCTCAGATTTTCCCTTTAACTTTTTTAGTTAGTCTACTGTTTGACTCAACTATTACTTAACATATTAAGCAACTGTAGAGTTCCCAACCAATGCCTCTAGGAAAAGTGCCTACACATTGGGTATGCTCCAAGTCAGTTCAAATAAAGACAGTTTTTGAGTAAAATATTTTTATGAACCACCATAGAGCAAAATAATGCTAATTCTCTTGGATGGGACTTTGAAGGAGCTCTAACCCCATTATATCCCCTCCAGTGGTTGCCAGGATGTTGGTATTCACTGTATTGCAGGCTATTGGTTTTCAAGGCTATCATTGATTTGAGGAGGGGGAAACAGGGATAGGGAAAGTTAAAATCTCATAAGTCTTGCTGCTCTTTCTGATAAATGACAACTTTTTGAATAAAGTGATGAACTGAACCTCTAAAACTGTGAGACCAAAACAAACTCTTCCTCCTCTTAGTTGTTCTTGTCAGGTATTTTGATTATAGCAATGGAAAACTTATTAACACAACATTGATTAATATTATAATATAGTTATGTTATTATTAAATAATTATATTTAATATATAATTGTTATTACTAAATTTTATTTTATTATTTTATTGCTCATTTTACTGAATAAGCCTTTGAATAATTTCCAGAGTTCTGAAAGAGTTGATTCTGATAATTTTTTTTCTGGTGTTCTCATTGCTATTATAGAGAAAATTTCAGAGGTCCATACTCTGTTATTTCCACTGATGTGCCTCCACAGATTCTTTCCGTGTCATTTATCCTTTCCTTCACATAAACTATTGTTTTTTAAACATTAAAAACATTAAAACCCCAAATGGTTTATATTTGTTCTGTTTTTAAAAGGTGAGTTTTGTGAGATGTTTGTTTTTATAAAACCACCAATGAAAAAAGGCAATTAAAAGGATGATAAATTGATAAACCACAGAAAAAGATAAATTGTTTTTGGCCGTCTATAAATTTCACAAATATTTTGTCTTTTTGCTTGTTTGGACCCAGTTAACTTGAAAATTCCATTTACATTTTGACCTTGTGTCAGTTCCTTATATCCTCCTTCGGCCCAGGCAAGCCTGCTTTCAGCAGCCCCCTTACTGTTGACCATCAGTGTCACATTAGTCAGCCTGGGAGACTCTGATGAAATACCACAGACTAGATGACTTAACAACAGAAATTTAATTTCTCATAGCTCTGGAGTCTGGAAGTCTAAGACCAAAATGCTAAAAAAATTGATTTCTCCTGAGGCCACTCTCTTTGATTGCAGAAGACTGTCTTCTCACTGTGCCAGAACAAAGCTTTTATTTCTGTGTGCCCATAGTCCTGGAGACTCTTCTTCTTTTAAGTATTTACCAGTCCTACTGAATTAAGTCCCCACCCTTATGACTTCACATGACCATAATTATCTCCTTAACTCATTGTGTCCCATCATTCCAGATAGGAAACATCTACAGAAATTTAAGCATAGTATATAATTATTTAATAATAACATAACTATATTATAATATAATATTAATCAATATTGTGTTAATAACTTTTCCATTGCTGCAATCAAAATACCTGACAAGAACAACTAAGAAGGAGGAAAAGTTTGTTTTGGCCTCACAGTTTCAGAGAGGTTCAGTCCATGGCTGGCCAATTCCATTACTCTGGCCAATTTCATTCAATTCGATTGCTCTGGGCCAAGATGAGGCAGAATATCAGAGTTGGAAGAGCATGGCAGGAGAAAGCTGCTCAGCTCATAGCAGCCAGAAACACACACACACACACACACACACACACACACACACAGGAATCAGGGACAAAATACAATCCTCAAGGTCATGCCCTCAGTGATATACTTCCTTCAGCCATGCCCTACCTGCCCTACAGTTACCATCCAGTAATCCATTTGAATTATTAATCTAAATGGATTAATCTACTGATTAGGTTATAACTCTCAGAATCTAATCTTTTCACCCCCAAATATTCCTGTATTTTCTCAGACATGAGGTTTTGGGGGAATACCACATATCAAAACCATAACATTAATTGACATATATACATATGAATATAAACACATACAAATATGTGTGTGTGTCTGTGTATATACATATATACATACACACACATTCTCACTTTCTCTTTCTCTCCATTATGATTTCCAACTTATTTTAATGCATCTGTGTCAATTTTGTTGAAATATTTGCAGAATTGAACACTTGGACTTAATGGGCTAGAGATCCTATTTCCAAATACTGTCACACTGGGATTTAGGACTTCCACATACACATTTTGAAGGGACACAATTCAGGTCATAACAAATGTCTAACATGGTAACTTTTCCATAAACACTTTTAGTGATTATATGTAACCTCCTTTGCCTCTTGCCCTTCACTTTTCTACATCATTCCTATCCCTTTGTAAACATCTCCCAACTAGTCTATATGATGTCTGGTACAATGAATGGGAGAGCGACATTATGTAGAGCTCCAGACATTAGTCTTCCCCCTCTGGAACCAAACAGCTGTATGACCTTGAGTCAGTCAGCAAGCTCACTGATTTTCCTTAGCTTTTGCATTTTAGGGTGTGTTGGCCTAAAATGCCCTCTACTCCCAGGTCCTGAATTTGTCATCAACCTTTATTACTAAAACAGGCTTGTTTCATCCTCTTTGTGGTATGTCTAAGGGCTAATTAGCAAAATATAACCTACCAAGTGTGCTGATTAAATAGTTCTGAGTGGTTTCTATTTCTGCCCAGATTTTTTCTGGAAATGCTGTTCCTGCTGTTGCTGCTCAAGTAAGAGTGGCATTAGCATTTGTGGGAAGCTTAGTCCAGGAAGAAAGATGACATGACGTGCAGTGAGAGAGTGGATTGGGTATTGATGGGTGCAGGTAATTAGGGGTGGAGCAGAACCTGGGAGTTCCCACATGTGTATTTAATCAACCAACTTTTGCTGAAAATCTACTTGTTCCAAGCATTGTGAGAAATGAAGTAGAGCTCACATCAGGGCTTTCTCTGATCACACGATGTGGTCTCGCATGAATTATAGTTGTAGAAAAAGGAAGATGACCTGCATTCAGATCTTGGACTTGTTCTTTATTCTTTTGTGACCCTGTGACCACAGTCAAGTCACTTGGCTACTCAGAGTCTTGATTATTCCATTTTAAAAAGAAAGGATTGATCAGGAATTTTATATGGCTGGTGGTACCACTTTGGCTTTCACCTTCTAGAAGCATGTTTCCTAGGGAGTGGAGTGTGGATCCTGATTAAAATAAAATCAATGAACATAACAGTCCTTGTTCTCCTAATGGAATTTTCTTTATACTTAAAAAGAGAGACAAAGGCTGCGGCAGAAGGATGGCAAGTTCAAAGCCAGCAACTTAGTGTGGCCCTCTGCAACTTAGCAAGACCCTGACTGAAAACAAACGCAAACTGAGGATGTGGCTCAGTGGTTAAGTGCCCCTAGGTCCGATACCCAGCACCACAGAGAGAAAGAGAGAGAGAGAGAATGAGAAAGAGAGAAAGCCAAAACCCAAACACCAAATTTTAATGCTAACATTGTTCCCTAAATTGCCAAAGAAATAGATTTCATTATTTTCAACAAATTCAATAGAAGCTGCCCATACCTTTGGAGTTACTGATTTATGGCCTTTGGTTCTCTAGGACCTGATGGTGCCTTTGTGTTCAGGCTAACATGGCCTTGGTGTCAGCCTTCATGGGGAGATTGTATCACAAGGGAGGTTGTAAAGCACAGTGGTTAAGGCTTAGGCTTCAGGCCAGAGCTGGATTCAAGTTCTGGCTCTGTCATTCACAACCATGTCACTTTGGTAAGGTACGAACTTCTCTAGGCCCAGTTTCCAAATCTATAAAACAAGGATGATGCTGTTACCCACTTCAAAGTCACCGTGAAGATCAATTTTTCAACTGTGTTAAAGTTATCAGTGACTGGCATAAAAGTTAAAAGCACAAAAAAATGTTACCTTGAGTAACTGATAGGAAGAACTCTTTCTTTTATTTTTCCAGGTCCATACGGCCTAGCTATAATTATTTTTTACTGTTCTTTAAACTTTATATTAATTTCATCCAGAGATTAGGATGGTTCCAACTGTAACATGAGTACTTGTTCAACCTAAGATGTCATTAATTCATCTTTCAGATGTCTTTTTAGAGATATAAACCACTATCTCATGTTGTTGGAGTACTTACAAAATTTGGAAGAAACCAAGTGAAGAGAAACATGCAGTCAAAGAGAATCAGGAAAAATTTAGAATATAATTTAAAGTCTTAATTCTTTTTATATGTACAGTTATCTCATACATTTATGTTTATAAACAGTACCATAGTATTTATGAAAAAATGCTTAAAATCTTTGAGGATTTACATATAATTTCTTCAAACTCTATCCAAGACACAGAACATAAACAAGTCCACAATACTGGTGTAAATATTTTTAAAGTCTTTCCAAACCAACAAATCTAAATATGACTCTTCCTTTTATTTTCCCAGTCTCCCTCTTTCAAATGAACACACTGGTTTTCTTTAGATCCCAAAGGTACTCTGAAATCATGTCCTGGTGATCAGAGGATAAAATATCAAAAGTTCCCCCTCTAACATATGTAAAAAATTTTAAGCCATGGCACTCAGATAAACAGAGACTGAAAGTAAGCTGGCTTTGCCTCAAATTATTGGAAACTTGATAGTATTTTAGAATCTTGAAACAGATCTTAAGCTGGGTAAATGTATTCTTAGAAAAGGGAGAAAATATGGGCTGTATGGATAAGAAAGGTTTTGGTCATAGGAGAGGCCAAAGATTAAGATAGGAAGATAAATCTGCTAGGACCTGCCTAAATTTCGTTGGATTGAAATCACAATAACCTGTGGCTGAATGAGGTGTCCTAGCTGCTCCAAGATACTTGACTTTTGAATAACTAGAGAGCTTCTCTGGTGTTTACATACCCGTGCAACTTCGTGTTTACTCCTTGCAGATCACTCATGCAGACATTTATGCAGTTCACTTCCTGAACTCTAGATCTCATCTTCCTTGTAACCATCATGCTTACACACATAACTCACACTGTTTCCTGAGGCTGATGTGGGGAAGCAAAGCACAGCAGAGTCTGAGCATTGGGAATGGCCCCTTGATTTTCTTTCTGTGTGTTAGTATAAAAAGACCCCGAGTGGTTTTTTTTTTTAAGTATGCATTTTTTTATTAACTTCCAAACTCTGACAACAAATTTTGCTCCACAACATATTAAACAAATGTCCATCAATAACAGAATGAATAATCTGAGAGCATACTCACCACAATGGAATGCATTACAGCAATTAGAATAAACAGCCTACTGCTAATGCAACCAACATGGCAGACTCTCATTAACAGAATGTTGAGTGAAAGAAGCCGGGCACAAGAGTATGCACTACATGATTCCTGTTACATAAAGTTCAAGAAAAGGGACATGAATTAGGGTAGAGTAGAAATTATCCAGTGGGTGAGGAGGTATCATCTAGTGTGATGGTAGCTTTTTTGTTCTGAGGGCTGGCTATACAATTGTAATCTTTATAAAAACTCACTAAATTGTATATGAATAACAAGTACCTTTTAAGAATATTTCAAGTATATTTCACTTCATTAGAAATCTTTTTTTTATTAAGATATTTGGAAAACAAGTGACTCTTAGTTCCTTAGCTAAAAAGTCTTTTCTGATTATAGTCTGACATCCCTCATTTGTGTTTTGGCCCTTTCTGCATTTTGTAATTTGTGTTGTGAGAAAGTCTTTTAAGACTTTTCAAAAATTTCCATGATGGCCTCCTTGGTAAACACAATAAAGTGTTTGTGATATCTGAGGACTAATGATTCACAGATTGCTGCATTATGGCTTTGGGACACTGCTGACAAGCATGGACTTTTCAAGGTGCTCTTCCTGGGGTCATATGAGCCATCAGTTAACTATTTCTTTTGTTCACAAAGATTTCAGGAAAGTACATGTTCTTTTATGGCAAGGTTGCAGTGCTGATTATCCATTGGCGGGGGCTTTGTGTATTTTAGTTAGCAATGTGAGATTTCTTAGAGTCACCTGATGTTAAAGGGCAACTGGAATAGCTCAGCTGTGAGGATGTCGGAGCACGGGCTACAAGAAGGTCTCGTGAGCTCTGCCACGCTAGCAATTTTTGAAGTGCTCTGTTTGTTCTTTATTTTTTGAACTGATTGGTCACTATTATTAATAAGAGACTATCAAAAAGACATGAAATCAAATAAATTAATGATTTTTTTTTCAATATAAAAATAAAACTGGTTTAAAAAGTTGTTTTATTCTGTTATAATGTGGGAATCTGGACATATCTTGAGCTCATCAGAAGGAATATCTTAAGACTGTTTTAAAATGCTTGAGTCTTTAAAAATGTCAAAATGTAATTATTTTTACTAATTAAAATTATGTTTGAAAGAAAACAAAATACTCACTTTTCTTTACTAATATTGAAGGCTACTAGGATATAATGTGAGAGGCTGTTATATATCCAAGAACCTTAGTAAAGCTTTAAGTGAGGCCCTTTAAAAATTCTTTCAAATAAAAATCTATATTTTGCCAAGAAGGAAAAGTTTAATTTGCACGCGTGCATGTGTGTGTGTGTGTATGTGTGTGTGTGTAATTGAACCCAGGGGCGTGCTACCCCTGAGCTACACCCCCAGTCCTCTTTTAATTTTATTTTGAGACTTACCAAATTGCTGAAGCTCTCACTAAATTGCTAAGGCTGGTCTCAAACTTGCAATCCTCCAGCCTCAGAAAATTTTGATTTTAAATCTTTAAACAGATGATTGTAGTATAAATTTTTTGTATAGCGGGTTTCATATTCTAAGCCATGGGGGGTGAAAAAGTACCTTATCAGTTTTTTTTTCTCTCTCTAACCTTATTTAATGACAAGTTAGCAGCCATATGAAGTAATTTTCTTCTAGATTTTAATGAAACCACTTTTAGTTTTGTTTTTAACTTCAATTTATGTAAATGTGCTATTAAACGACCTATAAAATAGAGATAGAAGAATGTAGTTGCACAGCCCTGGATTTTAAATAAGAATTCAAATTCATTGAAATTTGTTATGTACTAGATATGAGACAAGTCCTCTCTTTTCTCTTACCTTAAATTTCCACATTTGCAAATGGGGTTAATAATTCCTGTCCTGGCTAAATCACACGTTTGTTTTCTCACTTGAGTTAATGTAGCTATGAAAGTTTTAAATGTTACTTTAAAAAATCTGGACTTAGAGCTGTTTCTGATAATTTAAAGTATTTAAAACCATAATAAACCATAATAACATAGGAACCATTCCTAAATGAAGAACCCTCAAGTTTCAAAAGTGTTGACTTTTCAAGGCCATAGGATTTCTGGGTAACCAGCTTCCCCCACAAGGAAACACTTTGCTCTCTCAAGCTGGCTTGAATCTGACACCATTGCTTCCATCCAATAGGATGCTCAGTGTCATTTCAGGAACCCTCAGTCCCCCAACAGTGATGGCCTATTTCAATACTGATAGCTATCTATCTATCTCTCCCTCTCCCTCTCCCTCCTAAGGAGCACAAAGATACTCTTTCCTAGGTCAGGCTACAGTTTGTGAAAGTAAAACCATTAAAGGAGCCTAAGATTTAGAGTACCCAAGTGTGACTTTTCTTAAGGAACAAACTGTCATAGTCAAACCTCCCTCCCTTCATAAGCAGATGAAATAATCTGATGAAGGCACAGGGTGGTGTGAGTGGGAGAATTGGTAAAGTGGAGGGGGCCTCAAGTCCTCCCCTCAACTGGCCCACTGCCCTCTGTACAGCAGCATGATGGGGGACAGAGAGAAGCTCTTCTCCAGCCAGACTCTTGACTTTGAAAAGGTAACAGTTCCTTTCCCTTAACCCTGACACAGAGGTTCATCTTCTCTGAATTTCCTTGTGTTCCAAGGAGAGATACAGAGTTTCTTCCTGTCAGACCAATACTTTGGGATCAAAAGCTGAGACACTTTGCTAGCATATTAATTTCTGTGTGATCTCCCAAACCAGCATCTTGCTCAGAGAGAACCTCCACAAAAACTTGAAATTCACTGACTACTGGAATGTACCTCATGGTTCATCTAAGGCGTGAAATGTGGAACAGATTTCCTGCTAAATGAAATAATTTTCTAATATGTTTGCCTATTCAATGTAGTTTGCCAAAAACTGAGACTGTCTTGGTCAACAGAAGCCAAGACCATCATTAAGCATCATACCTTCTGCTAAAGTGCTTCTGCTAAAGGGGCCTACTCTGAGTTGTATCTGATACATAAGATCCATCTTTTTGCACTGCCTCTCCAAAGCCATCTTCCAGTCATAGTAAATAACTTAGGATGTGTTGTTGACCTGGGTTGATAAATAGGTTATCCAGCAGCTTATGACATGAACTAGCTCAAAATAATGAACTTAGAAATTCAATTGAAAATACCAGGAGATCAAAGTTAGTACTAGGTACTGAACTCAAAAGGGAACACATTGAAAAGCAGACAAAGCTGAGATCATGCTGTCCATTTCATGACACCCAAAACTACAGGGAGTTAACACCCTAAGTAAGCCAAGAGGGAAAATAAAACCCAGCAGGGAACGGCAAAAGGTAGAAAGGCAGAGAAAAAGAATGGCTGAGAACATTTCCTGAATATTTTGTCTCTTTTCCTGGGATTTTGTGCATTCTTTAAAATATACCTCCATTGTTTTGAGTGAAGATGACATTTATTGCACCCATAAGAGCAAAACCATAACAGATGCATACACTTCTTCCATTTTTTTCCACTGAAGCTTTTTTATTATGGATAAAAATTATTATTTTGTTATGGATTCTCTATGTTAATGGGGCTGGATAACTCATTAGTAATACTGCAAATATTCCAGACCTCAGGATTCTAAGTTACCAGACTGAGATAATTACACCTTACACTCCTCATGGCCTCCTCTGGTCTCCTGGCTTTAGGAGGGGGCACTCCTTTGGGGCCCAGAGAATTTCAGCACTTTCATTTCCAGTTTCATTTCACAATTTGTAGCAGATGGTCGCCCCAGCGGAGAGCCCTGGAGGTGGCTGACTCCTAGATTTGTTAGGAGGGGAATGAAGAATTCCTCAAGAATTCATTTTGCATCTCTGGCCAGTAAGAGAAGGCAACTAGGGCTGGGGTTGTGGCTCAGTGGTAGAGTACTTGCCTAGCATCTGTGAGGCCTTGGGTTCGATTCTAAGCATCACATGTAAATAAATAAAATAAAGATCCAATGACAACTAAAAAATATATATACATATAAAAAAAGAGAAGCAACTAGAAAAATGCTGCAGACTGTACTTCCATTTTGCATAGTTGACTATTGAGAATTAAAAAAAAAAAAAGACTTAAGCAGCAACTGTGAAATTTAGGGCAGTTCCAGCTCACCTGGTGAGATTGGTATCAGTCAGGGAGGGCTGTAAATTCTGTCCCTGTACATGGGAGGAGTCAGAGGTGCCCATATTCCTACTTACTGGAGACCAGCACTATGAGGGACAGAACCACTATCTGGATATCTCTCAGAGGCTTTTCCTCTATTTTCGATGCAGGATTTTTATTGCACAATTGAATCCTTTATGTTTTTTAATCTTAATAAGAGTTTTTCTTAATTGAAAACCTGCATTAGAGAAGAATTTAAAATACATTGATTCGACTAGTTGTTGTTTTCCACCTTGAAAAGCAATTTGAAAATGCTAACTGGGAAAAATCTATATTCTTAAAATATCACAAGTTCCTGTCTTTCAGTCTTTTTGTGGAAAATCCATTAGGGACTCTTGGTTTCAATCTGCAGTAGCAGTTGGAATCCAGGCTTCCAGCTGAGGAGTGGACCATATAGCTTTGGGAAGCCAGCTCAATGGGAACAGTTCAGAAATTCCTAACTCACAGGTCACTCACTATAGGTGTCACCATAATTTGGTGTTTTCTGACTCATCTCTCTCACCCCCAGTTCTAAAAGGCTCAGGAACCTAGTTCCTGTCATCGAGGCAGCACAATGGTTGCAAGTCAGAAAGACTTAAGAGTAAAAGCGACCGTGTGCTCTCTCTGCCAAGCGTAAAACAGAAGCCCGTTTGTGCAGCTCTTCTTTGGTCATCCTGCCTGGGTTCCAGAATAATCTGCTACATGAAAAGAGGAGGCAGGAGCCCCAAATTACAGCTTCCATCTACCCCACCCCCATCCCCGCATTTCATAGCTCTTCTTTCATTTTTAGAGGTAGTTCCCACCAGAGGAATGTCCCCAGTTTACCTCAGAATAAACCCTTCATTTGGGAAAAGCACCCAAAGAATCTCCTGGAAACAAGAGCTCTGATTGGCATGGTGGCATTTCTTTCCTGATGGGAGGGGGAGATTTGGCCCTGTTGTTCACCCCGACGAATTAATACCGTCACTAAGCAACCGTCTTAACCCCAGTCCAGATTCTGCAAGATGAGAAAGAATGAGGCCACTTATTCCCCAGCCTCTCTTTATTACCAGCTCTTGGCTTTGTCGGAACAGACTGTGGACATAAAAAGTGTCCTTTGGCTTACTCTAGAGGGAATGATGTATTTTAAGAGAGAATGACAGAAAACAACAATGGGCTTAAAGCAGGCTGAGGTCACTCCCTGCAGCTCTAATGAGGCATCTGAGATGGCAAATGGGTACCAGGGACCCATTACAGACTGCATAGGTTTATAAACATTATTTAAGTCTCACAACCACTCTGAAAGTGGATGTTAGCTTTACAGAAATGAAACCCAGAGTGAAGAGAATAGGCCAGGATCATGCAGAAATGAGCTGCTGAGTCAGGCCTGGGTCCTGGCTTTGTCTGGTTTAAAGCACTCAACCTTTCCTCTATATCCACGGCAGTTACCAAACTTCTGCCCTGGGAAAAAAGTAAGATATATAGCTATGTAAGTTATAATGTTTATTAACTGGTGTTTCCAGGTTTATAAATCATATTGAAGTGCTCACTAGCCAATTACGATTTGATATTTTTCTGGCCACAGTAGCTTACTATTGTTTGATCATATATTTATATTCATCTAGTGTTTATAGAACTTTCTGGGGGCTTCCTGGCTTTACACAGAAAGAATGAAGAGGGGACAAAGTCAGGTCTTCCTAGTGATATGGGAATTACCTTTTCTCACTTTCCTCTGAAGATACCCTCCCCAGTCCACCAGGCAACAACTGTCCATATGGACCACATCTTAAATTTACTTCCCTCTTTGGCAATCCAGAAAGCTCTTATCCTCTAAGAGTCTTCTCAGTAAAGTCTTCATGTTCTTCCCATGGTTTATTGTTCCTTTACCTGCCCTCAGAGCACTCTGTGACACATGGCACTATGATTTATCACTCAGATCCTCTTTTTTTGAAGGATTTGTTGCCCCTAGTTGCTAGAAGTTCTGTGGGTAAATAGCCATCAGCTGTCAACCTCTCAGGGATTACCCCAGTTACCTGTTATTCCCCTTTCTGGGTAGCTCATGTTCTATGACTGATTGATGTAGAGCTAACCGTGGGGTTTCTGAGGCTCATCAGACCCAGCTTAACATCTGTGTCCACTCTGCTTTCTTCTCTTCCCTTCTAGAGATGTTGATTGCAAGGGAAACCTGGATGCTAGGCCCTGCCTCAGAGTCTGCTTCCTGGGGAACCAAAGTGCCATGTTCTCCTTTAGATCTTTTCTGTGCCAATTGTCTTGCCCATTAGATTGTGAGTTCCTTAGGGGCAGAAGCTGTACCTTATTTATAACCAAACTTAATAGTGTTTATCCCATTAGCTTGGTGGATGTCTGTTGGATTAATGAATGTAGTCACTTAAAATATATTGTGGAAAGAAAGGAACAGAGAATCTAGGTGCCTGTGGATGTGATACTTCAGTTGGTATCTTTTGTTTATTATCATAATATGCCTTTCCAAAAGAGTATGTATTTCTATTATCTCCCCACAAACAACTCCCTCATCCAAACTGGGAGTAGTATGGATTCCTTTCTCCTCCCCTAAATTCCATCCTACTAGACCAAAATCTGGAGTTTGGAGTATTTCCCCTGAGGAGCTATTGAAATAAAATGAGAAACCTGCATCAGTAGCACAGCCAGCATATATAATGACCCTGTGCCCTATAGCTCCTTGCAAGTATGGGTATTTTTCTCTTAGTTTATTTTGGTTTTAATCTAATTAAAGCCATACTTTATTTCATGTAAGATGAATGTGTTGCTCACACCTGGCTAGGTGACTCTGAGGGGCTACCTGGTGGTGGCATCCATAGTGCTTTCCCACTAGAGCAAGGTCACGTAGAGTTAGGGTCTAAAGATAGTAACAAATTGAGGAACTTGGGAAGAACAAGGATTCCTTTCATGACTCTTTTGTGAAGACAATTTAAAGGTATGGGGCACCTTTCTCTAAGGAGAAGATAAAGTTATATATATATATATATATATAATCTCACAACAGGAGTGTGAACAGTACTCCCAGAAGGAAAGCTTTACATGAGGGACCCGGTGAATGCTTTGAGGCACGTTGGGTCTCATATTATAACCTCCGTGGCTCTCAGGATTACTATGTCAGGGGTTTTCTTGCTAGACCTTCTAGTGGTTTGGAAAGAACATAGTCCAAAGGAAAAATTGTGAGGGTTCTCTCCCCTCATAGATAGTGGGTCCCCCTTCCCTTTGCCTTGTCTCCTGACGTGGGCAGGCACATCTCTCATGTCATGTGAAGCTCAGAATGGTTTCCTCAGATGTGACACTGGAGACCTTACTGATTTGTTGCAGGGCAGCTGTGTTTACATGAGCTTAACATATAAACAGTAGCTGCCAGTGTTGTACAAGCAGACTCATAAGGTAAGAAAAAAGCATATTTATTTGTAGCCTCTC
Source organism: Marmota flaviventris (assembly GCF_047511675.1). Taxonomy (NCBI): domain Eukaryota; kingdom Metazoa; phylum Chordata; class Mammalia; order Rodentia; family Sciuridae; genus Marmota; species Marmota flaviventris. The sequence goes on from NC_092507.1 coordinate 80,660,335, forward strand.
AATGTTCCTTTATTTTCTGCTTACTATTATTGATAGTTCCCTGCTGTTGGATAAAAACTCCAGCAAGACCAAGATGTTTTGCTTATTCTTAGGTATAAGGACAATCCTTCAATCTTTAAACAGTATATACTGACTTAATTTAGCAATTCAAATATTTGGTCCAAGAGAGCAATTAAAACTCTGAACCTCTTTTCCTCCCTAATGGGTCTTCCAGCTGGAAGCCAGCTGTGGAGAATTCTGTGGTTAGATTCTCCCTAGTCCCTGGGGGCCTGGCCCATGAAAGGTAAAGAAGGGAAAGGTGAGGAATAGTCTCACTTTGAGTGGGATTATCATGGACCAGCCTTACATTTTAGGAGCTGCCAGTCATTTAAATCTGACTCTTGATTCCTTAGGGTGCTTTCAGAAGCAATTCACAGCTCCCCACAAAGTAATGCCCTTGGCAGTGCTGTTGGCTCCAAGTCAGGGCATCTCTGTTTTGAGGGCTAGCTAGCGTTTCTTCTTCAGTCCCAAGACATTTATCTCCAAGTTCTTGCTGCTAGGATCTCTCAGAAGGCCCATGGGACAACATGCAGGATGACCCAGCCTATTATCTCTTTCCTTACGTCCATTACCACAATACTACACAACTCTTATCCCCCCAAATTTTGGGTACTGGTCAACCCTGCCACAGTAGCAGTCTCCTGACTTAGCTTCCTGAAAGCAAGTGGTTGGTGAAACATTCATTTTGTAGACTCCCAGATTAGAGTATCTTGGTGAAACTTGGAGAATTGGTCAAAGAGCACCTCAAAGAAAGCTCACAATACAAGCAAGAAAAAGCAGAGAGGATCTAGGAAAAGTTATCAGTTTAGAACTCCTGGAGTTCTGGAGATTGTGTGTGTGTGTGTGTGTGTGTGTGTGGTGTGTGTGCCTGCGCGTGCATGTGGTGTCTTAAGAATGGACATGGGTGGGCATGGAAGTGGGGGTGGAATGAGGTGAGAGAGAATACTCAGAAAATAGTTTGAGCTAGTTTGTGGCAGGTTTTACATACTACTACAACAAGAATTGCAGCTTTTAATATGTAGGAAGTAAGGAGTTATCAAAAGATTTGTAAAAGAGATGACATAGTGGGATTCCTTTGTTTTTTTGTTTGTTTGTTTTGTTTTTGGTACTGGTGATTGAACCCAGGGACATTTTATTAATGAGCTCCATCCCCAGTTCTTTTTATTTTTTGAGACAGAGTCTTGCTAAGTTCCTGAGGTTGGCCTGAAACTTGTGATCCTCCTGTCTCAATTGTCCAAGTCTCTGGGATTACAGGCATGCACAACTGCACTGGCTCATTTTATCCCACAAATAATAATAATAGTAATAATAATAATAATAATAATAATAATAATAATAATAAATAAAAATAAAAAATTTAACAGGCAGTGTTTTCTAAGAAGGCAAAAGACCAAAAGAAGTCATCAATTGAAAGGGCCTAGGGGCATTTTCAGTTTTCCATGGAAAGATAATAAATTTCTATGGGAAAAACTCAAAGTGGAGAATGAGCCCTGTTCCTTTCTCTTCTGAATAGGCTGCCAATAGCCAAACCACTGAGAAGGAGGCTCTTGTGACTAGCCCAGGTACAGCTCTTCTCTTTGGTGCTTCAGGCTTAGCATGGCTACCCAGGAGCGGGGTGACCACAGAAGCTAAGCAGGAGAATGACCTGGAGGGGCAGGAGCTTCCCCTTCCCAGGCCCAGGGCATCTGTAAAGCCAGACTTTCCTTCAGGGAATGAAGGACACAGGTTGGGTGACTGGTCAGCAGATAACCATATTCCTCATGTCCTCTTCCATTACCACCTGTAGTATTCCAATATCTGAGAGATTTGTCAGAAGAATTCCTCTGTCATTTAAATAATGTTCAATTCTCCCAAGAAGCCATAAGAATTGGGAATATACTTTATTTTACTCCAGAAAATATGTCTAGTTTTTTTGGCACCTACTGAAGATATGATGCATGGAAGATTGAAAAAGAAAAACAACACTTTGACAATTTAAAACAAAAGTCACATCAACATTTCACTTGTTATCAATGATCTGAGAATTTTAGAGACTCACTGGATAAAAGAAGACCTTCTTTTCATTTTCATAGAAAGAAACAATACAGGTTTGAGGGAAGTTTAACTGTATTTATTATTATTATTATTATTATTATTATTATTATTATTTAAAACAGTAACTTTGAATACTTAGAACTTAGGTTTGAAAGATTAGTGGAGGTACATTTTAACATCCTATTTGTCGGGGACCTTCAAGGAGAGAGGTGTTTCAGAAGAACAAAATATTCAGGTATTTTAAGTCATACCCCTTGAGGGATTTAACATTTGTGTGGAACATTTTTGATGGAAGATTTGCTCAAATGTTTTGTGTAACCACTGCTTTATGAGACAAATGTAGTACGTATCAGGTTCCATCTGCTTTGCTGACTGGAGAAGGTTATTGTGAAAACCAGTTTTTGGGTCGTTCTGAATTCTGCCCTTGCCCTTTGAAGCTACCCAAGCTTGTTGGCTGCTTATTGCTGCCCTCAATGCACCCAGTAGTTGTTGGCCCATAACCCTCCTGTTAGACATTAGTTTTCTCTGTATAGTTTCCTGGACAAGAGTTTGAAGATGTTCTGTGAACTGTAAAGTGCGGTACCCATATTTGTTGTTGACATTAGAGGTCTCAACCCTGGAAGAGAGTTGGGTTTGCTTAGGCTTGCTTTGATTAGTCTTGCTTACTTGCAATGTGATGTCAAAATATCAGAATTCAAGTTCCATTTCTTCTTCTTGCTGCTACTTGGGCAAAATTTCTGCTCCTCCGTGCCTTGATTTTCCCACTAACAGTTATATAACATTTCCCTGCTCAGGGCTGAGGATCAAACTATGTCATACACTATAACATGTAGTGCCAACGAGAGCTCATTTCACTAAAAACACCTGCCTGTGTTCAACTTTCACTCTAGGCATTTATTTTCCCAGGAGTAAGTTGTTTAGAGCAGTGTGAGTTGATAATGAGGAGAGCAGTTGTTTAAGTGAAGGGGTGACACTGGCGGATTCATCAGGAGAGTTTCAAGGTGAAGAGTTCTTCCTCTTATGAAGCTTAGTGTCCAGGACTCTGTGGAGGATGAGAATCAGGAAATGAATCCTCAAAATATCTTCTAGTGATGACGTTGGTTTACCATTTCCCTTATCTTGACATTGTTCAGGAGTTAAATGTCTCTTATTAAGCCTTTATTATTTTAGTATTACCATCCCTTGAAGCTCCCTGGACACTTCTGAAAAGTGGCCATGGGCTCCTTCAGCCCTAAATGAACCTGAGCTCCACGGGTTGAGTATCCCATATCTGAGATGCTTAGAACTATCAGTGTTTAAATAAAAAAGATATATTTTTTGTATTTTGGAATATTTACCTATATGTAATGAGCTATCTCGGGGATAGGACCCAAATCTAAACATGAAGTTAATTTTATTCCTTTTGCTCCTCATAGACATAACCTATAGGTAACTTTATACATTTTTGTGCACCTACATTTTGGCTGTGATCCATGATCAGGTATAGAATTTTTCACTTGTGGTATCATTTTGGTGCCCCCAGATTTTCAGAATTGGAGTATTTTGGATTTTTTAATTAGGGTGCTCAATTGTAATAGGATTCTAACCCCACTTCATGGGCTTCCCCTGGTGCACAAAGGGAGGAAAGAAGGGGCCCTTCAGGCTCACTACTGACCCATCAATATAATGGGGAGCTGTTGGATTGGATTTCCTATATAAACTGGGACGCTGCTCAGAGACCAGACTCTTTTAGATTCCCCTGGTTTGTAAAACTGTGTAGTAGCACATCCTTATTTTGTAAATTCAGGTTTAATCACAAATTAATCAAACAGCTGTGCCTTGCTGGGCAAAGAGACAAGGATGGGTCCTACCCTCTGAAGAGTACATGCTCTTAATAAGCAGAAAAAACTCCTTTTTTGGGGGGTGGGGGGCGCTTCTAACAACATGTCATGTTTTCTGGGGTTAGAAGGAGTTTGAGTAAGAAAGAGGATCAGCTAAGTGTTAGGCCAGGTTCTGTTAGCCTTAACTGGAAGGACTCCTGAAAAGTTTTGAAAGGTTTTTTTTTTTTTTTGACAAGATTCGTCAGGATTTCAGATTAGGACACTATGCAGATTTTGAGTATTGTACACTTTTGGACCACTGCTCCAGCATGTGATTAAAATGATCAAGTGACGAAAATGTTGTTTTAATGCTATTATAAAATGATATCTTAGTTTAGACACACCCTTAGAAAAATTCAGGACTTTCCCACAAAAAATTGACAAGGAAACTCATGTATTTAATGAATTGGATCACTACGTAGACTGGGGAGATGTGAAAAGCTAATTAAGAAGTAGTGGATGGTAGAAATGAACCTTTTATCTTGGAGATGTAGTAAAAGTAAACACAAATAGTCTGTAGGATTAATGCAGCTGAATCATAAAAAATAAACACAAAATTCTTGTGGTTTGGGCTGCATTAAGATAAGCTCTTTCCTGTTTCAGATAAAGAATACCTCAAGGAATCGATACAAATGTGTCTTAGGCCACCATTCATGTATTTCTCCTTTCTTGCTTAACTGCCTATTTCACAGGAGGTGAGAATTAAATGAGAGAATGTGTCAACATGGTTGGAACCAAAAAAATCATCAAATAAATGTTGTTAAATTGAATTCTGGACAGAATTTTTCTTCTCCTTTCATCTCCTTCCATCCTCTCTGCTTAGTTGGTCTTACTGAGGACTGACTGTGTGCCCGGGGCTGATGCTCAAGTGGCCCTGCTCACCACATCCTTTGCTCATTCATTTACTCAGCCAGTATTTATTGAGCTCCTACTATGTGCCAGGCTCTCTTCTAGCCCTAGAGACTTGGGTGTTGAGGATGTGATAGTTGCTGTTTATATTCAAGGATTAATTAATCTCTACCTTAATAAATAAGAACTATAATTTTGAAAACTATTAGGTGCTGTGAGGAAAGACATAGGATAATAATGGCATAGAGAATGGTGGGTGAGGATTGGGGTTTATTTCATGTGGAAAGATCAGGAAAGCTTCTCTGGAGGAGGGGCCATTTTACAAGAGTTCTGAATTAAGTAAAGAATAGACTCACGAGATGATCCAGGCAAAGAATAGACAACAGGCAGAGGAAACAATATGTGCAAAGATCCTGAGGTGAGAACAAGCCTGGTGTGAGCTTAGGAGACCCAAGTGGCCCCAGGTGGTTGGAGCAAAGTGAGCCAAGGAGAGGCTGGTTGAGGGCTTAGAACAATGTCTGGCCCTTAAGGAGAGCTCAGTTATATCAGTGATTATTTGTAGTTGAGCTGAGAAATGATAGCTTAGCTTAAAATGATTACAGCAGGGGTGGTGACAAATGCCAAAGACTAAAATAAAATCTGAAGAGGCTGTGCTAGCTCCCAAGAGTACAACCACTACTGATGATGGAACTCAGAGGTTTGTTTTTGCCAGGGCTTCTAGATAGATGGATGTCGTCAGTCTGATTCTAGTTTGGATCTGAATTTCTCAGTATCTTCTCCACTGGTATGTCTCTCACCTACAGTGACGCGTGTGATGTGTATTTTATAGAGTGATTGTGAGGATTAAACAAGACCTGCGATGTTAACCCCCTAACTTAATGCCTAGTGAATTTTAAGTTTTTGTAAGTATTAGCTGTCAACACCTGAGCAGCTCCATCTTCCAGCAGAACAGATGCAAATACCTACAATTCCACAGAAGAGAGATTGCCGTGCTTTCCCCCTCTTGTGAGGATAGCTACAGAGAACAGAGGCCTCTGGGAATTGTCCTGAGGACAGCACCCTTGAAGAGGCTTGTCCTTGTGCCTTCAGACATACTCCAAGCCCTTCCAAAAGACTCTGGTAGGAACTAGAAAAACAGAAGTAAATAAAGGCATATGATTAAAAATGCATTGATATTCCTACTTATAGAACTTGCTAACCATTTAAGATTTTGAAATGTGTTTATTCTTGTTCCTTTTCTCACCCATTTGGCTCTCATGGGCCTGAAACCTGAGTATTCGAGATAGCAGGAGGACCTTGGAAGGCCCCAGAACTGTAGATACCTAACTCCTCCCAGACCCTGCTCAACACCCCCGTGTGGTAGGAGATAACAGGTCACATTGCTGTTGGTTACTCATCCACCATGAGGTAACTTGCCTGGATTATTTGTTCTTAGATATATGAGCCATAAATTCTTTCTTCAAAAGTTGTAAAGGCAAGATACCAGCCAATAACTCCACATAAAAAGAGGCCTCCATTTTCTCATTCTTAGGGTTGGTAATGATTCTCGCTGTGAGCCAGTCATTATGGAAATGACTCAGCCTTTCTTTCCTGCTTTAATAAGATTTTACTGTCTTTGGTCCTGACTCAAAGCGGCTCAGAGCAATGCGGGGAGCATAGAAGAGGTACTGGTGTGTGTCACTATGTAACTGTTTACTCGACTTGGCCAGATACTATGCAAACAGGATCCATTCCAACCCACCTGCTGCAGCCCTAGTCCAGTTCACACAATGGGCATCCGTCACCCTCCTTCCTTACCTGCCAGGAAGCTGAGGCCACAGTTCTCCTTTCTCTTTAAAGGTTTAAAGATCTAAAGATGGTTAGTGAGCTGAACTCAAAATATGACATCAGAGTTCTCCTTGCATCTCTAACATTGGCAAAACTAAATTTCTTCTTGAGGGTCCCAGTGGGAGAATAATTCAGGCCAAAATGTTCCATGCAGACTCATAACAGAGTTACTGTGGGGACTCTGTGTGTATAGGGTTTAGTTGAAATTATCACTGTGGGCCACACCTGGGGATCCTGGCAGTTTAGAACTCAGAGCCAGGGCCACACATTTATTTGGCAGACAATGCCAAACATCTACCCAGTGCCAGACAGTGCTAGGCTTTGAGGATGGAGAGATGAAAGACATCGTCTCTCATGCCAAGGTCCTCGAGGGAATAGAAAAGATGGCCTAATGAATCGGTCATTACTTTCCTACATTCATATATGAATACATGACCAGTGTATCTCCATATCATGTACAGTCACAAGAACAGGATGTTATTCTCCATGTATGTATGTCAAAATACATTCTACTGCCATGTATTATAAAAAAGAACAAATTAAAAAATTAAAAAATATAAACCTCTCGAGGAAAGAGCTTGTCTCCCTTACCATGGTACCTCCAGGGCCTACCATAGTTACTTGCACAGAGTAGGTGCTCAATAATCAGAGTAGGTGCACAATAATCTATTGTGGAGGAGTTGTGAGCATATGACAGGATACAGTGGTGATATGTGATTAGTGCAAGATATCTCTGGGTGCTACAGAAGGGAGTACCTGACCACATTGGTGGTCAAGGAGATATCCTAGGGGAAGGCATGCCTAAATGACTCCTGAAAGATGAAGGAGCCATGTAATCAGAGTAGGGCCAGGAAGGAAGCAGGAGGACATTTGTAGAGAGAGAAGCAGATATGGCAAAGATGAGGAACTGTGACCCTAAATTCCATTTTTGCTTCTTCCTGGCACAGAGCTAGATTATACTCCAGGGTGCTCCTTATATTTAAGTGTGACTCAGACTGAATTCTGGCCAATGGAAGGTCTGTAGAGGTGATGGGCTGGGCTGGCCCATAAGAATCCTTCCTGTCTTCTGTTCCAGGTGCTTCCCTACGTCTACCCATTGGGAGCTGGAAGGAATCAGATCACAAAGGCTCCTGGGTGCCACTTGAAGGAACTCCAAGTTATGGAGCAGGTGATAAGCAATTGAACAGAGAAATTTCCATTCTTAGCTCTCAGAACAATGGAAGTAGCCGGATATTAGTGACAAAGTTAAACTTTACCTGAGCTTAAGGAATCCCCCCCTTACTTCTGTTTTCTGAAGCCCTCCCTCCATCCTTTTGAATTCGAAGTCAAACCTCAAAGGACTGCCCTGCCCTTGAATATTTTGAGTAAGTTCTGCCTCCGTCCTTCCTAAGACTGACTGAAGGATAACTCCTTTGTTCACTGGGGTCCCTTTCTTTGCTTTGAGACATTTCTCCTCTGTGCATGTTCTCCCTGTTGAAATAGCCAGAATAGAAGCATTTCCTTAATGGTCTTGTGCATTTCATCTTTCACGTTAACACTGAGCTAGAAGTCAAAAGACTTTTAAGTGAAGATTGCTTTCACTTGAGAGCACACCTACATCCTGCTTTATTTTTCTTCAACACGCTTTATTATTACATATTTATCACTGTTTTCCATTAGACTATCAACTTCTCAGGGTGGGTGGGGGAGGGAAGAGTAGAAATACTTTGGATTAGGGTAATAAAGGGTAATAAAGGGAAAACGGGGATGGGAATAGAAAAGATGGCCTAATGAATCGGTCATTACTTTCCTACATCCATATATGAATACATGACCAGTGTAACTCCATATCATGTACAGCCACAAGAACAGGATGTTATTCTCCATGTATGTATGTCAAAATAAATTTTACTGTCATGTATTACTAAAAAAGAACAAATTGAAAAAATTAAAAAATATAAACCTCTCAAGGGAAGAGCTTGTCTCCCTTACCATGGTACCTCCAGGGCCTAGCATAGTTCCTTGCACAGAGTAGGTGCTCAATAATCAGGACAAATTAAGGAATGACAGTCACCCATCCCTCCTGTGCTTTCTACCATCCTGCCTCAGCCCCACTTGAATTTGTCTCTGTTTCTCTCCCTCTTGTTCTGTGTGTCTTTGCCTTCTCTGCTCCAATCTCTCTCTACTTGCCTACCTCTCTCCTGTGTCCCTCTTTCTGGATCTTTTTCTTAATCCTTCTCTTCTTGCTTTCCCTCCTTGGGTCTTGGGCCTTGGGACTGGCAGTTACCTCTTATCCACTCAGCCAGGGTATTTCCTTGGTCAGGTACAGCGGGGAGGTCTCCAGTTAGGAATACAGAGTGGCTCAACAGGATCTGGGTTTGAATCTGCTGAGTCAGTACAACTTTATTAACTTTGGACATGCATTTTGGCCAAGATTCATCCCAAGTTGACCAAGTCAGCATTTCAGCAACAACCAAGTGGTTAATAAGTCTTGTTCGAAGCAGGGTGCTGACTGTGGAGGAGGAGAAAAGAACCCAGATGAGGCTCCTGCCTTCCAGGAGCTTCCAATCTAGTTAGCCTTGGACCTCTAAGTGAGTCAGATATTTTGATTAATAAAACCTGCAGTATGATTGCTGCCTTGTCCTCCACAGGCTCAGAAAGTTGCATGTGTTATGTGTTAGCGTGTGATGCTCTGGGGGCACAGTGTGAGGTGGGGAGCCAGCTTGAACTGAAGGCAGAAAAAAGAAGATGGTAAATTTGTGCTTTCACCAGGCCCATGGTGATCCATCATGCACGAAACCTGTTTACACTGGCACCCAGCTGAAGAATCCATGGAATTCCTTTTGTAACTGCTTTTATAAATACGTGGGCCTGAATCTTTTTGGGAATTGCTGAGAGAATCATGCAACCTCCTAAGGCAGGTTTTTGTAGTTCTGCAAATTTAGGGAGGCAGAGAGGGGGGAAAAATATGTTCTTGAGCCTTGGCATGTGGTTTAGGGGGAAAAGTGACAGCAATGAGGAAAGTGAGTAGATATTCTACCCAGAGAATGATTCTTGGAACAAAAAAGGATTTGAGGGCGGAAAGAAGCCATCAGCAGAAAGGAGTGCGTGGGTGTTCTCTGGGGTACCTCCCAGGCTCCTTCAGGAAGACAGCTATGATTTTACAGTCTTGAGGTTGCCTGTCCACGCTCCCCAGCTTTGCACCCAAGATCCGCAGAATATACCCCTACAGAGGCGTGCTGAAAGCTTGTTCGTTTAGTCACTCTTTCCTTATCGATGACGGTCTCCCTGCTCACATTTCACTCCCGCTGCTGACTCACAAGTTGCCTTAAAAACAGCAGTTTTTACACCTTGGGAGGATAATTTCATAACTCCATGACTGCTGGCTGGGTCTGCCTGTGTGCTGTTTGAGTTGGTGTGTCCAGGAGAGCGATAACTACCCATCTGAAGCCAAAGTTCATGGTCCAGGTTAATGGATATTTAATGCAAACTCCTGATTCCATTTCCAAATCTCCCTCCCCCACCAATGAGGCTATTTAGAAAATACCCAAATGGCAATACACACACACAAAAAAAAGATTGATTTGGCTTGTGTCTCTTTATTAAAAATATTTTCTGGGTTTCCCGTTTCAGTATTAAGATGCCTTAATTTATTGGGGTTCAATAATAATAAAGCAAAACAATGAGTCTTGGAGGGAGCAGAGTGAGAAGGGCCCAATATTTCTGATATTTATTGACCATCTGTCTACCCTGTGCTAGACACCACAGGTACTTTGCAAATGGCATCTTAACAGTCATAGGAGGTTCAAGAAAGTGACTTAATCTCTTTTCAAAGTTGGAGGAAGTGGGGCCCAGAAAGGCTAAGAGCTATATGCAAGTTCTCACAGCCAATAGAAGACGGGGCCAGCACCAGAATCCACATCTGCACGACTTCAAAGCCAATGTCCTGTCTACCACTCCAGCCTCTCCACATAATGCAGGCTGACTTCACTTGACCGGTGGCTGCCCAGGCAGTGGCTATTGCTTTTTTTGTCTGTGCATGCTAAGTCTTTTGTGCAGAAAAGGAGAACTTTGTGTTTAACAATAAGAACACGTTTAGATATAGCTGCTTTATGGTGTTCAGACTTCTCAAATCCATGCCATTTAATTCTTAACACAATCCCACAGGGTAGGTATCGTTATTAGGAGCCACGGGGAACACCTCTTGGGTTGGCCAGCCCAGCATTCACCTCTCTGTCTTCTGGTACCATCACCTTGGCCGTCCTTAGGGGATCACTTTTCCTCCATCCTCAGTCCATGTGCTTTGACTGGGGCTGACCCCACTGACTGGCTCTTGGGGACTAGATTGAAAGCTATTTAATGAGAACAGCTGGTCTGTAGTTGGTTTAGGAGTGAGCCCATGGCTTAGCTGGATAATCAGGGCAAATGAGCATCGGCTCCTGAACTTTAGCAACAACAATAGGAAATCGGAGCTTGCTTTCCGGTGGTGTTGCAGAATAGGAAGGGCTGAGGGATGTCTGCTGAAGTTGAGGAGAACTGGCCTGAGAATGGAACTAATCCAGAGGAAAACAGAGCTGAAGAAGAGGGAGGAGACATGTCTCTCATGACACTGTCTGGGTGCCCAAAGTCCAGCAGTGTCAAAATCCAGGCTCCCCTGTTACAAATAAGCTAATAAATTTGATTTTGCTTAAGCAGGTTTAAGTTGAGTTTCTGTCCCATTGTTATGTAATATTTAAGTTCTTGCTCCCCACCATCCAAAGAAATTTAAGATTACTATTTCATCACTGTCCACCTTACTGACCATTTATTTAATTGTGGATTCTGGGGATACAAGAGTCATCTAGCCCCAGAGATGTTTCCTATTTTGTTATGGGATGGTAGAGAGAGTTGCTGATAACAAGATATTATGGATTAAAGTTGTCCTAAAATCTATTCTCCCACTTTCCCTTTCTTTCCCTCAATCTCTCTGTCAGTGGAAAGGACACAACGGAGTCAGAGGAATTGACTCTGGGGAATAAGGGAGAGGTGGTATTTGGGTATATTGTCTGTTGGCAGGGAGACGGGACCTTCATGCGAAACGCATGTTGGGCAATATTAAATGTGACACTGGGCATTTGGTGAGAGGTCAGAAATGAATATGTAGTTTTAGGTGACATACATAGAGGTAAAAGGTGAAGTTTCAGGACCCTGGGCAAGGATAGGAATGGAGAAGTTTAGAACTGAAGGGTGCTCAGATGATTGCGAGATGGAGAGGAGGGGTTAGCAGAGAGATTTCATAGCTCTTAATCGGCTTAGCCCAGTGTTATTTGGGGAGAAACTCATGGCATAAAAATTTATTTTATACCAGAGAAGGGAGTCTTCAAACACATCAGTGTTCAGAAAATGCAGATTCTTGTTGGTCATAAAATCCATATTCTTCCATAACTCATTTATTCCTTTCGTAGTTAAAAAAAAAGTGAGCATTTAAAGCAAAGTGCCTTCTACAAGTTTGGTCATTGTAAATATTTTCCACTTTGGAAACAATTTCAGAATGTTTGAGAATGAAATATTTTTTCATGTGTAATTTGTGCAGGCTAAATTTGGAATAAACACAACATAAAATGTCTACCCAAAAGATAGGACTGAAAAATTATTTTGGAGCAGAGCCTTATTAAGTTTTCATGTACATCTAGGGTCTTTTGATTATTCTGAGAAGTCTGCAGGCTTGAAAGTGCATTATATGAGAAGATCATACACTATTATGGAACTGCTGATGGAAACTTGTACATGAGGATTTTGTTTCCTGGCATTACAGAGCAAACCCTTACTTGTGTAGAAAGAAGAAAAGAGACAGGGGGACAGATTGCATCCGGGATCATTGTAACACACCAAGAGTTGTGTTATTGAATCCATTTAGTTTTGGTACACATTTGTGCAGGATGATGTTGATGATATTATTAGTGTTTTTTTTTTTTAACAAAGTTCCTCAAAAATAAAGCTCAGATTGTTTGTGCAGAGCTCTGCACCTGACACAGAACCAAGCACCATTTTGAAGGTAAGGACTCACTAGGGGGTGGATGGTTTTTCACTGTGTTGAAGGTCCCATCACTGTAGGATGTTTAATATCCTCATTCCTTCTACTAAATATTGGCAACACTATTCAAATCATTGTGATAACCATGACATCTCCCATATTACCAAACGACCTCTTCTTAGTCAGTGACTACTGAAGAATTGCCACTTTGAGAAGTCAGCTTTGGGGACCTCAAAGGAGTAGGAAACCTACACCCGAGATCACCTAGCTCAACTTACCCCACCATCTCTGTTGATCATGGTTATGCTGCTCACCCCCTCTTTGCTTGTCAGGCAGAAATCACAGGTACTTTGGGACAGTGTCACTCATGACCATCATCCACCCCAGATTTCTTATCAGATTACATGCAAATGTTATATAGATCTGCTGCATTAGAGTGAAGGCTTTGGGGTTATTCACTGGGAAGATAAAGATTCCAGAATTCAGAAACTTAGGAAGTGGGCTGGAGCCAAACAAACTTCTTAGGGCGACATGTGGCTTCTGAAACCTTTCCTCTGGGTATGGTGTGGATGGAAAAGATGATCCCTCAGCTCATGAATCCACCTTTGCACTTTGTCCTGCCCCTGAAAAGCTCACAAGTCCATCTCTCCAGGTCTCCTCCGTCTAGATTTCTCAAACTCAGCAGTTCCTGTACCATAACCCTCTTCCCCAATGGTACTGTTGCCTGGAGCCCTGACACATGCATACTTTGATATCTGGAATCTAGTGATTTTGGAGGGATAACATTTTAAGGATTTTTTTAGATGAGTTACAAAACTTGGTTTCAGCAGTAGAATATTGGAAATTCCCAGGGCAATTTGGCCACCCTAAGGGCATTAAGCTGTAATCGTCCCCTATCACCCAAATCAGCTAGGCCTCATTGCCCCTTCCCTTATTTCTAAAAAGGACAAAACACCCATCCCATGACTGATCATTCCATTTTCCAGTGCCCCTGGATCAAGAAGGTAACCCAGTCAGCTGCCAATCTAGGCATTGTTTCCTGTTTGCTTGTAACTGTTTCCATGGAAAGTTTATTTAAAATGCAATAGCTATTCAGTCTTCAGGAATATAGACATCTGGACTGCCTCAAGGAATATAGAGAATTCATGAAGGTTTCCAGAAATTTGAATAAATAATAGTGGTGAAAAAGAGAACAGTCATTGGCTTTCTGGATTCAAGTTCAAGCTCTCTCTACTGGCTGTGTGACTCTGGGCAACTTACTTAATTTCTCTTACCCTCATGGTTTTCAGCTTTAAAAGAGGAATAGCAATATTAATTATGATAAGGGAGGTTTACTGAGAAAATTACATTAAATAAAGGAAGTGAGGAACTTTACTAATTCCTAGAATGTAACAAGTATCAATACATTGTGTTATGATGTAATTTATGATTTTCCTACAGAAAGCAGAACAGACACTTGAGAAAAAAAGTTTTGTGGGGAAGGGAAAGTAAAGGGAGAGGAGAGGTGAGGCTGAAGAAGTAAAAATCTTTTCTACAATTCAAACTTGTTAACTCTAAGAATAATTTTATGGTTTCATAGAAAAATTAGAGCTGGGGGGGAAAAGAAAAAGATTTATATATGGTGACCTATAGGGAATTAATAATTGCAGTGACTTTAAGAAGTAAGATTTTGGGCTGGGCCTGGGACTCAGTGGTACAGTGCTTGCCTAGTAGGTGTGAGGCACTGGGTTTGATCCTCAGCACCACATAAACAAATAAAATAAAGGTATTGTGTCCATCTACAACTAAAATTATGTATAAAGATAAGAATTTGAAAGCATTTGAATTAAGATACTAGAATTCATAGCAAGTCTCCTTGCCCACCAATAAGGCATGTTAATCTGGATTCTTTAGAGATCAAAGAAATTTCTTAAATTCCTTTGAGGGCAGTAAAGTGGCCCTGGTCTTCAGCAGCCCCATTTAAGGGAGCAAGCTCCAAAGCCCCCAGATTGAACCAAGGATAACAAAGCGCCTGTCATTCCACCCACTGTTTGCTAGATCAGAATGGCACAAAGAAATCAGGGTTTGTCTCTTCAAAGAGCAGGCCAGAAGCAGAGTCCTGAGGCTGTGTAGATTGCAGTTAATGCCTGAAGGAATGTGTTAATGCTGCTTTTATTTTACTTCCAATGTGCACACCACACACACACACACACACACACACACACACACACACCAGTCCCTGAAGGTTGTGTTTCCTGTTAAAAAACCCTGTGAAAGGTATGTCTAGGGATTCTGGAGAATTAGGACATATGAGCAGCCTCTTATGGACAAGCAGGAGACAGAATGCAGGTTGTTAGTGAGGTGATGGAGTCTAAGTCCCAATCCTCCTTCGGGGTCACATTTAGTTCTCCTTTCTTCCATGAAGCATTTTTTTTTTAAAAAAAAAAACATTTTTAGTTGCAGATGGACACAATACCTTTATTTTATTTATTTATTTTTATGTGGTGTTGAGGATCAAACCCACTGCTTCACATGTGCTGGGCAAGTGCTCTACCACTGAGCTACAACTCCGGTTCCCATGAAGCATTTTAACACTGGCCATATTGAGAATAATGACAATGATGTATTAATAATTGGCAATAACATTACTAATATTAACAATTAATTAGTAACAATAATAATTACCCTTAATTTAATACCTGATGTATACTAGACATTGTGCTAGGAGCTTAACGTTGAATATCTTTTTCTTAATAATAGTCCAATCTTAGGAAAAAAATCCAACAAGCTGACTGTATATTACTTCTAATTCTTATACCAAGCAAGACAAGTCTTATCCTGTTTCACAAGAGAGGGGAATAGGCTTGGAGAGGTTGTGTGCCCAAGGCCACCCAGTCTACTTCATACAGAGCTGGAATTTGGACACTGACCTTCTTGAAAACAAGGGTCTTGATATGTACCTCTTTTGTAGATGACTTCAGCCCATTGTCTGCAGAAGGTCCTCAAAAAAATGTTAATTCATTATGTAATACCAACAAATATTTACCAGCTACCCCCAGGGGGTGATACTACACTAAGTGCCTATGTGTGTATATCCTGGGGGTGGCATAACATAATCTGGACATGGTCTCTGAAAGAGCTCTGGTCATCAGTATGCACCTGCCATGTGTTGCCAGCAGCTGTGTGGCCTGTCTCTAACCTCATTCTTCCACATCCAAGAGGATGCCAGGATTAGAGCTGGAATAGACTCACACACTGTCTGGACCAAGCCCTGCATTTAATAGATGCTCCCATTCATAAATCTATAGAGTGAAGCTCAGAGAGGTTGAGTTGACTAAGTTCACAAAGGCAGAGAGTGGCACAAGTGGGAAATGAAGGCAGCCACCTCCTAAGCCCTCACCCATCCCTTTTCCATTAGATAATAGCAAGATAGGGCATGAGGGAAGATCGACTCAGAATGGGCCTCCTCTTGCTTAACTATCCATGGGGATGCTGAGCCTGGTAAGGACCAATTGGTCTGCCAGGGGTCAGGTTTTCTCACAGATTAACAATGTGAATCAAAGGAGGTTTATTTCTTGAAAGTTTTACTCTGTGTGTTCCCTTAAGACCCACTGTAATGTTTACCCAAACAAGGTACAAATTTGTGACAGATTTCTCTATATTTGGTTTGTTTTATGTGCTTCAGACTTCATCTTTTATCCCTATCTAAATATTACAGAATGGACTAAAGGTAGGCATATCTTGGGAAGTATTTAAAAATATGAGTACAAGCCAGGTTCAGCGGCAAATACCTGTAATCCCAGCAACTCGAGAGGTTGAGGCAGGAGGATGGCAAGTTCAAAGCCAGCCTCAGCATCGGCGAGGTGCTAAGCAGCTCAGTGAGACCCTGTCTCTAAATAAAATACAAAATACGGCTGGGGATGTGGCTCAGTGGTAGAGTGTCCCTGAGTTCAATCCTTGGCAAACCTCCCCCTCCCCCCCCAAAAGAATACATACAGTTGAACAGATTTGATTTTATAAAGTAACTTCTTCAAGAAGGCATTACCAGCAAAATTTTAACTCCCCTGGCAGAGAGGCTTAGAAAAAAAGTTCCTGTTTCCCTTCCCTCCATCATCCCTTCCACTTAGAGCTTCCTTTCCAAGAATAAAACGGCCCTACCTGTGTGAGTTGGCCAGGCTGCTCTGCAGCCAAAGAATCTGGGGGCTGGCTCAGTCCCAGGCACTGCCACACCCAGGATGGCTCCCCCACCCCTGCATTTATCTGTGGGGGCCCAGCGCCCCGCTGGGGAGGAGAGGTGAGTTTGCTGGTGTGACTCATGTCAAGGAAGTGGGAAGCCCAGACACATTTGGCTCATCAGTTCCTTCTAAGTCCTAGTCCAGGCTTACTAAAGCCAGGGAGTGTGTGCAGACACTGGAAAACTCAAGGCAGTAACTGGGAGGCCTGGGGGAACCAGCCATGTAAGATGGGTGGGTGACACACATGACATGACAGTTGGTGCCAGCAGGTTCTCTTCTTTTTTTCTTCTTTAAATGATTAGGAAATTCTTTAGAAGGATGAGATAAGATGGGTTCCTCAAACTTATTCCCAAGCTGAGATCCATTCAGGATTCTGTAATGTCCTTTTGGGTCCCTCCCATGTATAATAAATAAGTGCTCTAATCAAATATTATTACAATGTGGAAGCAACGTCTAGGGTGGGCCCTGAAGAGACAACATTTAGAAGAGCCCTGTTCTGGGTCCCAGTTCTGAGCACAGGGTAAATTATCAGTCCAGGGCTTGACCTTCTGTCCTTAAGGATAGGCCCAGCTCCAAGCTGGAATCAAAGTTTCCCTCCTTATCCTTGAGGCATTTAGCACTTGAGGAGATGGATAATAATTTATCCCAGGACAGTGATAAGAGCTCACTGCTTGCACAAATTATTCACTGGAGTTTGCTTTTCTCCTGAATTTAGGCTTGATGGAATCCTGAAGAAGTCAATTTTTCTTGAGCATTTTTCTCTTTCTTTCTGACTCTTCCTTCTACTGTGGGGTTTAAGGGGGATGATAGAGAAGGAAGCAAATATGAAATGTGTTGAATGAGCAGGTTCCCTTGTGGACAGCAGCTCTCATCTCACTGGAGACCTCGGGGAGATGGGGTACAACTTGCCTAACCTTGTCCACTGGACAGTCGATGAAGCTGGGGGATGTGATTACAAGTTCCCATCTTTTTGTCATTGGCATTAACTCCCCAGCAAGTCTGGCCTGCCCCTGCTGTGACCAGAGACACCTAACTGAGAAATCCTGCAGGCAGCATAGCGTCCATGGGAGGTCAAACCACCTCAGGACAAGAAGAAAAGCAGCAGACCATGTGGGAATGGCCGTGATAATACCTATTGGGAAAGAGGAACGAGGACCCACGAATGTCATCCTCAAGGCCTCGCCTGGGAGTAAGCGGGGGAGGGGTGGCCACAGTGGACAGGGACAGCTCTCTTGAGAGAAGTTTCCTTGTGTAAATACATAAACACTCAGAGAAAAGGTTTGAATTAGCTCTACACATGTGTGAAGAGGTTTGCTAGGTCCAAAGATGGCCTCAGTGTAAGCTGAAAGTCTTGCTTATATGGTTCTTGCACAAGCCTACACTGGTGGTAGGAACAGGTGCTGGCTAGGGAATCTTCTTCGGTCCTGCTTTTCATTCTCAGGTATTCTCTGGGGCCCAGCATCCATCCGGACTTTCTGGAGCCTGCTCTACACTCTAGTATCAGGGAGGGTTTCAGTGCTTGTATCTATCTTCTATCTTCTAGCAGGTAGAAGTTTCTGTGACCTAGAAAAAGATGTGTGAGAGGCCTCAGCTGGGTGTGATAAGACAGCTGTTGGGAACGACCTGAGCTGGTATGCATGTCTCAACAGTAGGCTAGCAAAATCCAAGTCTAGCTCCTCCATCAGGGTCTAGACTTGGCCTATATGCACATTGGAAGTAATTCTGTCTGGCCTGCAGGTGGCGAGGACTTTGTAGTACTTATGAGCTGTTCATTAGCATTGGAAGAAATCAGCCCAAACCCTCGAGGGAGAGCAGGGCAAGACAGAGGAGGCTGCCTTTGCCCTGTGCCAGTGGTTGTCTGAATAGTTTGGTGCTTGGTCAGCCACCTTCCTGTTTGTGGAGTCTGTGATGGCCCTTGTCACTGCTGGCTTGGGAGCTGGACAGGGGCCTAGGACTGAGCTGGCAGCAGCTCCACCCTACCCCCAGGTACTGACTGCTATGAAGGAAACCTACAGGGCCAGCCTCCATCCTCCTCCTGATAAGATTAGGTTGATGCTCCCATGTGTCTTCTGAATTTCCTCAGTTCTTAACTGCATCATACCTGGGCTTTTTCCTCAGTAGAGAGCAGAGAGAAGAAAGAAAGGTAAACATTTCTCTCTTTGGCAAAGTGCTCCTTCTATGGTTAGACCCCAGCTCTCTGATCAGGTAGAGGAGATGCAGGAGCTTTTGGAGACTGGTCTCCATCAACTCAGAGATCCTGGATTCCCCAACAATCTTGCCTAAGAAGAAAGAAATCAAAGCTAAACTCTAAGCATTGTCTCAGATTACAGGGACAACGTCTCCCTCTGTCACTTCTGCAGCTTTCCCACACTGTGGGGGGATTGGGTCCTTGATGAGCTGGTAAGGTTGTCTGATGATGGCTGATTTTAAGTGGTGAGGAGACTTCTGGGAGGGAATTTGTTTTGGAAAGAAAGCAGGCACAGTGGTTCAAGCCAGGAGCAAAGTGGCAGCTGTTGGAGGCAAGGAAGATTCTGTCTTCATCTGTGTTGAATCTGTCCTCAGCACACATTATCTGGGTCACAGGGGGAAAAAAAAAAGCCTACCAGTAAAACAAAACATATAAAATAAATTGTTCCTTAAAAATCCAAGCTTTGCAATAAAAGAGAATAAAATCATTGCACTTGTAGGTAAATGGATGGAGTTAGAGAAGATAATGCTAAGTGAAGTTATCCAATCCCCAAAAACCAAATGCCAGAATGTTTTCTTTAGTATAAGGAGGCTGATTCATAGTGGGATAGGAAGAGGGAGCGTGGGAGGAATAGACGAACTCTAGATAGGGCAGAGGGGTGGGAGGGGAAGGGAGGGGCAAGGGGTAATTAATGATGGTGGAATGTGATGGACATTATTATCCAAAGTACATGTATGAAGATACAAATTGGTGTAAATATACTATGTATACAACAAGAGATATGAAAAATTGTGCTCTATATGTGTAATAAGAATTGTAATGCATTCCACTGTATATATATATATATATATATATATATATATATATATATATATATATATATATCCCAGCTCTTCTTTGTTCCACAGTTCACGAACTGAGAGACTTTGGGTAATTCCCTCTCTATCATCTTTCTGCCACCACCATACTGTTTCTGACCTGAAGGTGCTGCTATGAAGTCCAAGGAGTTAATGTTTGGAAATGACTGAGAACAGTATAAGTGTTCTTTGTTAAAGAAATAAAACCCCAAATATCTGTAAGACTTAAGGGCACAAGCAGCACTTCCTTGGGCCCCGTGAGCCGTGCATAAGGTGTTGAGGAGATGCTGCAGGGAGGGGAGCTAAGGACAGAGTGTGGCTGGATACAACCCAAAGAAGACCTTGCTGACTTTCTATGATGAGGCCACTACACTGGCAAACTATACAGATCCCAACTGAGTCAGGGTAACATCATCTCTGCTCCCAAGCCCCAACCTAGAGCCACTTGCCCAGAGAGAAAGAGAGAAAGAGAGAGAGAGAGAGAGAGAGAGAGAGAGAGAGAGAGAAAGCAGACCATACACTCACCCACCTCAAGTTTCTAGCTGGAATCTGATTTTCCCAGGGAGAGGGAGGATGGGGGACTTAAATTGGATATGAGTTTGGAATTTTGAGCCAGACTAGATTGGACACTGCATATGATAGGTAAGTTATGGAAAACCTTTAAGGCATCATTACAGAATGGGCAAAGGTGGTGACTGGCAGAAAATAAAACATCACACTCATTCCCACCTGGTTGAGATTCCTCAAGTTGCTTTTTTCAAAGGGGGGGAACTTTTTTTTTTTTTAAAGCATTTTCTTCTTCTAACATAAAAGCTGGAGAAATCTAGAAAGTAGAACAAGAGTGGTTGCCTTGTTTAGAGCAAAAATATGTAAATTCTGAAACTTTTTTCCATGCCTGTGGAGCTGTTACTCAAAGATTTGTTGATATATAGTATAGTAGTTTCTTATTGCTGCTATAACAACTTACTACAAAGTCAGTGGAATAAAGTAACATGGTTTTATTTTCTAGAAACCCAACGTGGGTCTCACTAGGCTAAAATCAAGGTGTCAGGCGGGCTATACTCCTATTTTAGTCAGGTTTTGCATCTCTGTGATGAAAATACTCAACAAAAACAACTTAAAGAAGGGAAAGTTTATTTGGGGCTCAAGGTTTCACAGGCTTGTACATTGCGAACTCCAACTCTGGGCCCAGGGTGGCAGCACATCATGAGTGAAGGGCCCTGCAGAGGAAAACTGCTCAGAAACCAGACAGACAGGGAAGGAGGGAAGGGGCCATAGGGAAGACGCACACTTCCAGGGCATGTCCCAGTGACCCACCTCCTCCAGCCATACCCCACCTGCCTATAGTTACCATCCAGTCAGTCCATTCAAATGAGGGTGGACAGATTAGGCTGCAGCTCTCATGATGTAATCCTTTCACCTCTGAATATTCCTGCATTAACTGGAGCTTTTGTGGGACATCTCATATCCAAACTATAATAACTCCTGTCTAGAGTTTCTGGTGGTGAATATATTTCTGTGCTCTTTTAGTTTCTAGAAATTGCTCACTAAAAAGATGTGACCTTTTTTTTCATTAAAAATGCTGAATGGCAAGTTGAGTCCTTCTTACCATATCACTTTGACTTCCTCTTTTGTCTTCCTCTTTCACTTTTAAGGACCCTTGTAATCCCTTGGGCTCACCTGCATAATCCAGGGTAATCTTGGTGTGTGTGTGTGTGTGTGTGTGTGTGTGTGTGTGTAGTGTGTGTGTTGCTGAGGATGGAACCCAGGGCCTCATGCATGCTAGGCAAGTGCTCTACAACTGAGCTACAACCTTTTCCCAATCTGGAGTCAATTGGTTAGCAACCTTGATTTTATCTGTAATCTTTGTTTCCCTTTTCCATACAACCAAACTTATTCACGGGTCCTGGGGTTATATCACAGACAACGTAGGGGAGCTATTATTTTACTATTTGTGTCTTATATGTTATAGAATTCAATTTACTGTAACAAAAATGCATGTGATCCTCACAATATCCCAGCCAAGATTCACCCCCATTCCATCACCTTGCCTCACAGGAGTGGAGGGACATCCGGTGTACTGTGAACTATGAAAACCAGTAACTAAGAGACTACTGGATGTTGGTCATGTCCTGATAGTCAAACAAGTCATTCAATCCCATTTAGGGCCCAAGCAGGGGTGACTGGAGGACATGTACTCTGCACTCACCCCCAGAAACTGAGAAACTCCAGTCCTTGTTTCCCCAGCAATAGTGTCCTTTTCCCTCTCAGATGTTCTGCTGCCACCAGGACTTACCCTTAGCCCCAAGCACATGCAGGGACCTGGATTTAAAAATTCCAGATGGCTGAAACCAGTTTCAGGCACTGCAAGATGCTACTGACTTAGGGAACAAGAAAGGCAGTAAAGTCCCTATCTCTGGTTGCTGAGTGGCAAGGCTCATCATTGTCTGAGGTG
Organism: Marmota flaviventris; assembly: GCF_047511675.1. Taxonomy (NCBI): domain Eukaryota; kingdom Metazoa; phylum Chordata; class Mammalia; order Rodentia; family Sciuridae; genus Marmota; species Marmota flaviventris. The sequence goes on from NC_092507.1 coordinate 80,682,649, forward strand.
GAATATTCTGGGGAAAGCTGTATTTGCAAGGGTGCTGCAGCCTATCTTGTGGGGAGAGCAAGAGTCCATCCCACTATCTCTTCAGGGAGGGCTGTGGAGAGGGCTCTGTGAGACTAGGACCCAGCTCTCTTAACTGTGCTCTGGGATGAAAGATGCATGCGGGCATTCTTTCAACTTCCCTATATTTTGCCATATTGATATCTAGTCCCTTAGCTTCTGACTCAGGGTGCACAAATGGTTGTCTGGCCTCCAGATTTGGAAATGGGATTCCATACACCCCATACAGGCCCAGTTTGCTGGCCTTTATGAGTCACCAGGGGTGCTGAGGTGGGGTAAGGAACAAGGACACTGGAGCTGAGAGTTCTCACCCTCAATAGGATGCACTAGCAGGGTAGGTTGCCCTGGGACAGGGGCAGGGGTAGGGACAAGGACAGGGGAAAGTGTTTGGTTCAGCACAGCCCTTGGACATCAGAATGTTTTCCCACAGTGCTCTCTCTTCTAGCCTTGCTATAAGGACACTTTGAGGACAGCAGAACCCACTATTAGATCACCCTCAGTGGTGGACTCTTAGGCACCTGAGACATTCTGGCTTGGTCCCTTTTCTCTGGAGTACTGCCCTTGCCAGCTCTTTCACACCAAAGCTGTCATTCTGCTTCTTTCTTTATACAACAAGGCTCTTACACAATGAGGCCCAATAGCTTATTGGAAAGATGGCGATGGCTATTAAAGCAGAACCTCAAACCTTGGGAACACAGGACTTGTCTACCTTCCTGGGGAGGAAGAAGGACCATCCTCCCATAGAAACACTGCACCACCATGACCTTGACACAGACTTTCCCCAAGACTGTTCATTTGTTTAAAATGAAGTTACCTTTCCCCCATAAATGGATGGAAGGCTTTCCTTCTGAAACACAAAAATCCATAAATCCACTAAGAAGATTTTTTTAATGAGAATTACTGTTTTTAAAATGAAAAAAATAATCATCCATGCTTTTAAATATTTGAACAAAAAGGCCATGTGTATTGCAACCAAATGAAGCACATTTCCAATTAAAACGAGAGGTTTCTATGGTTCAAGCATGTTGGTGAAGCCATAGCCAGATATAATAATTTTGTCTCAATTATTTCAGGGATGACTGCACGGGGAAGATTCTTGCTCCAGAAAAGAGCCCAGGACTATGAGAAGACACAGCTGTCCATCCCAGGGCTTTCCCTCCGCTTCCAGCTGACATGACTTGGAGCCTCTGGTTCTTGGTCTGGGAGTTGGGAGAACCACACAGCCCTCCCAGCCTACCTGCCTACCAGGTTGCTGTGAGACTCCAGTGAGGGGAAGAGAGTGCTGATGAGTCAGAGGCTCCATGACGCCCTGCCTTGCCATCAGTTGGCCCTGGAGAAGAAACTATTGTGAATCCCCTGAAATTCTTATGATTCTATCAGGCAATGGTCACAGAACTATTCCCATTCAGGCTCCAGCTGTCCTTAAGCACAGCACTCAAGGGATTCCCTAGTCAGAGACTAGGTCACCAGCCACATGCCAGGGTGAGCTGGGGAGAAGAAGCCGGGTGGGTGATGGGGCAGGCAAAAGGACAGACTTGCCATGACTTCCTTTTGCCCAGTGTGGCAGACCGCAAGGTCCAGATCTACTCCAGAGGCCCATTGTCCACAGAGGAGTCATTTAGGCAACCTCACTGCAGGGGACCCTCACCCTCAGCTGATGCTATAGGCCCAAGGTTCCAGGGTGACATGGCTTGATGACAGTCACGAAGCTGTCATGCCCTGCCTCTCTAGGACTTCACCCTCCAATCCTGCTCCTTCTCAGTGATGGAGAATGTGGGTGTTTCCCCTATTCAGCAGAATTACAGAGCTCTGTTGGAGGACTGCATAGTGTTACTTCTAGAAACTGTTTTCACTAAATTATATTTCATGTGTGTTAGGATTATGTTGAAGGTGAGAATAGAAACTGTTTCCACTTGCACATCACTGTTCCAGAAAACACTTGTCTTGCCTCAGGAACTTCCCCTCAAAACCATTTGAATGAACTCATGACTATTTAACTTTTCAATAATTAACATCAAACAACTATTTCCTTTCCAACACTCTTTGACACCTTCCCTAAAAACCCTTGCTTTGCTGAGCATGATGGTGCACTCCCATAATCTCAGCGGTTTGGCAGGCAAACACAGGAGGATTGAGAGTTTAAAGACAGCCTCAGCAAAAGTGAGGAACTAAGCAACTCAGTATGACCCTGCCTCTAAATAAAAAAAATATATACAAAATAGGGCTGGGGATGTGGCTCAGTGGTTGAGTGCCCCTAAAGTTCGATCCCTGGTACAAAACAAAACAAAACAAAACCCTTGCTTTCCTGTGTCCATCAACCTTTCAGGATTATGCTGTGATCCTTACCCAATTCTAATCATGCTCCTGTAAGACAGACCCACTTTTAACTAGACCCCCAAACCTTAAAGCCTCTTCCCTTTGAGGTGTTAACAAGACTTTGCCCAGGAAGTGATCTTCCTTCTTGGCATGAGTAAGCAACTTCATTTTGCACTTTCAATAAGTGTTTTTGAATAGTCAACAATTGAAAAAGGATAGGCTGAGAAATGGCATCTATTTTCTGGGTCGACTAGGAGAGTCATCACCTTGCCAGGAAGACTTATTTTTCTTCTAATCCTTTGTTTTCTCTTCGCCTTTACCTAATTCATGGAATTTCATGTGTTCTTGTTCACCATCTTCAACCCCCAGGGAAGGAGGAAGGGTACTGCTGTTACTGCTCTCAGCATCCCACCCTCGTCCCTGGGCCACAAGTCCCACCTATTACCAGTTCCTGGACTCCACACTTGTGCCTGAGGGCTCTCCTGTCCACCCTGTCCTGACTAGGAAATGCATAGTCAGTGCCTCATAATTAGCACATCCACAGCTCTGGTGTTCCACCAAGACTCAGGAAATAGTATATAAATATCACAGTGCCCTCATCCCTCTGTGGAACAGCTTTTCAGACCTGTGTTTTCCATCTTTTGGAGTTTCCCCTCAGGATTGTTAGTGGCTTACGGTAGTGGCTGATTTCATAGTCACCACTTCCTGGCTTCTTTTCTTTACCTGTGTCCCTTCCCTACTTTGCTACAAGTATTCCCCAAGTGGTTTACTTGAATCTCTGTCTCAAGGTCTACTTCTGGAAGAATCCAAACTCAAAGGGATATAAATAAGCAGAAAGGCATGGAAACCAGTCAAATGTCTTACATATTACAAATGTTCAAATAAATGTTTGTTGCACTGAGGGGAGAATGATGCAAAGTGACTTTACAATGCACAGAGCAGAACTGAGCACATAGCCGGTGTCTGATAATAAATGCTTGGGGAGGAGAGGAAAAGCCTAATGTAGAGCAGGCTGGATGATATCCCAGTGGATCTGATACAGAGGGAAGGTGAAGAACCATTGGCCTTTGGGCATCCTTCTGGAATTAGAGTTCTGTGAGTTCACCTGGCTGTAGTGGAGATGGGGAAACTTCTGGGGGCAAAAGCCTCACTGGGGGTATCCAGTTAGCCTCTCTCCTCTTCCCATTGAATTTTCTTTGATCACACAAAATTCATTTTAAACACCATGATGGAGAAATAATTTATATATCTGATTATTTACCATTTTAAAGTGCAAGAAGAGTTGCACAACCATCATCACTAACTCTAGAATATTCTCCCCCCTCCTCCACAAAAACCTGCATCCATTTAACAGTCTCTCCTCATTCATGACTCCCTCAGCTGCTGGCAAACACTAATCTACTTTCTGTTTCTACACATTTGCCTGTTTTGAGCATTTCGTCATTTTATAAATGGAGTCATAAACTATGTGGTCTTCCTTGACTGGATTCTTTTACTTGGCACATATTTTCAAGGTTCATCTATGTTGTAGCATGAATCAGTACTCCATTTCTTTTTATTGCCAAATAATATCCCATATGGATATTCCAGATTTTGTTTATCCATTAGTCAGTTGGTGGGTGTTTGGATTCTTTCCCCTTTCCAGCTATTATGAATATTCATGCGAGAGTTTTTGGGTGGACCTATGTCTTCATTCCTAGTATATACCTAGGAGTAGAATTGCAGGACATATTATAGCTCTATGTTGACCATTTTGTGGAACTGCCACATTGTTTTCCAGAGTAGCTGCACCATTTCACATTCCCGCCAATGATGTAGGAGGGTTCCAAGTTCTCCACATCCTAACACTTGCTATTGTCTTTCTTTCTTTCTTTTATTATAGCCACCCTATAGTGTGAAGTGGCATTTTAGTGTTTTTTTAAATTTACATTTTCCTTGTGACTAATGACAGTGAGCATCTTTTCATGTGATCATTAAACATTTTTATAACTTCTTTGGAGAATTCTCTTCGAATCCTTTGCTCATTTTTTAAAATTGGGCTATTTGCCTTTTTTATTGTTGAGTTGTAAGAGTTCTGGATACTGAACCCTTACCAGGTAAGATGATCTGTAGATATTTTCTGTGCAGTAGTTTTCACTTTCTTCATAGAGTCCTTTAAAGCACAAAATTGTTCAATTTTGATGAAGTCCATCTTGGCTATTTCTTGTCCTTTCCTTGTGCTTTTGGTGTCATAACTAAGAAACCATTACCAAAAGGTCATAAAGGATAAGATCTATGTTTTTTTCTAAGAGTTTTTTTAGTGTTAACTCTTTATGTCCAGATCTTTGGTCCATTTCAAGTTAAATTTTGTAGATGGTGTGAGGTGGGATCCATCTTCATTCTTCTCACATGGCTATCATCTTTTCCAGCACCATTTGTTAAAAACATCATTCTTCCTCTCACTGGATTGTTGTGGTGCTCTTGTCAAAATCAATTGACCACAAAGATGAAGTTTATTTCTGTACTCTTAATTCTATTCCATGGATCTATGTATCTTTCCTTAGGAAAGGAAAGATACATAAATCCATGGAATACCACACTGTCTCAATTACTGTATTTTTGCAATAAATTTTTAAATTTGGAAGCAGGTGTAAAGTCCTCTAAACTTGTTCTTTTTCAAGATGGCTTTAGCATTAGCTATTCTGAGTTCTTTGCATTTCCATAAGAATTTAGGTGTCACTTTGTTAATTTCTGAAAAAAAAAAGTTAAGATTTTTATAAGGATTTAAAAAAATTTTTTTTGTAGTTTTAGGTGGACAGAATGCCTTTATTTTATTTGTTTATTTTTACATGGTGCCTCACACATGCTAGGCAAGCACTCTGCCACTGAGCTACACCCCAATCCATTGATAAGGATTTTGTTGAATGTTTAGATCAAAATTTATAGAGTGTGACCATCCTTTTTAAAAACATCATTTTATTGTTGTTGTTTATTTCTTATGTGGTGATGAGGATTGAACCCAGGTCCTCAAACATGGTAGGCAGGTGATTTATCACTGAACTACAACCTCAGCCCTAGAATGTGATCATCTTAACAAATAAAGTTATTTAGCCTGTAAACATGAGATTTTTTTTGCATGTATTTAGGTCTTTCATTTTTCTTCAACAATATTTTGTAATTGGCAATGTACAAGTCTACACTTGTTTTGTTAAATTTATTTCTAAGTATTTCATGCTTTTTGATGCTATTATAAATTGAATTGTTTCTTACCTTCACTTTTTGATTGTTCATTATCAACTTATAGAAATATAATTGATTTTTGTATGATACCACAAAATTTTAAAATCTATGCGTTTTTCCTTCAAAATCAATGATTATTTTTAAAGATATTTTCTGTATTTTAAGACAAGAGATTATTTGAGGCCTGCCATAGAGCACTGAAAGCTTATTGCTGTCCTTGAGATTAAACAGAAAAAATCTTGGGGTGATGTGAAGTATGTGGTCCCTTAGTCCTAGGATGAAGTAGAATAGCAGAAAGTCCTGAACTTTCAAACTGCTTCAGATGTCCTTGAGCACAGAACACAGATATGGAAGTAGTACAAATTTACAAAATGAAAGATTAATCTCAAAGGCTGGTATACTACAATGATTGCTGGAGATATACATTTTGAAAAAAAAAAAACACATAAAAACTCTCCCAGGAAAAATGGGAGTATGTGGTTCACTACCAACTTGGGGTGTTGGTTATGACATTTTGACTTTGAATGGACCATGGGATCATGCAGCCTGTGCATCTGAATGTCGAGATAAGAAAACAGAGTCCAGAAAAGTACAGTGACCCATGGTGCTATAGAGGAGCAAAAGCAAAGGATTTGGGAAGAAATTACCTAAGTCCTTAGAATTGTGAGACTTCTAGAAAGGTTGCTTGGCTCCCATCATCCTTAGATAGTCATTTGTTAAAGTGGAAAGTGAGGACTACCTTGCAGGTTGGTTACAAAGAATTGATATCCAGCCAGTTGAATGTTTCCCAGGTGCCACGTGTCAGGCACTGCTCTGGATGCTGAGGACAGAGTAGAGAGTAGAGTCCATGACCACAAGAAGAGTAGGTTCACAGTGAGGATTAAATGAGATAGATTAATAATAACGTGCTAGGCTTAGCATTGTTTCTTTGGCTCATTGTATATGCTCTTTGTAAGATCAGGTTACATTTCCCCAAAGCAGACCCTCACTGTATTCAGTTTTGGATCCTGAATGCCACACTCAATGCCTGACACTAGGTAGTCTCTTGAATATTATTGAACTAAACAAATCTTCTTCTCACCCGGAGTCGAAAGAGGACTTGAAACACCTGAGGGAAGCACTAGGCTGATGGAGTGAGGAAGCAGAGCATCTCAGGAGGAGGAGGTGACCAGCACAAAGGTCATGAGACCAGCTCCTGATCCAAAGGTAAATAAATCAGTCAATCCAGGCTTTATTTCATTTTCTAAAAATGAAAACAATCTCTTGATAAAACACTTCTGGTCACATCCACATGTGAATGTCTTTTCAGACAAAATAAATAAGTTTTCTGGAAAGACTAAGTTTTAAAATAGAAATAAATGCAATTTATGTCAATATCACTCTGAGAGAAAAATAAAAGCAATACTGTGCATGCCATCATGAGATTGAGCCTGTCCAAAATGGGATAAGAGTGGTGAGGGCAGGGTGGTTCACAAAAAAGGGGTGACTTCAGGCCTAGAACAGGAGGTCAGGCCCAGGGCCTCATCCTAGACTTCTGCATGGACCCTGCATTCTTCCTGCTGGGTCCCAAACATCTTGAGATATGCAGCCCCATGGGGGAGGGGCAGAGGGAGCAGGAATTGGGCTGGGACCATGGGAGCAGCTGGTGACCATGAACCGTGTGCCAGGCATTATACAGAGCTCTGGGTCTCTAATCTCTCCTTGCCTCATTGAATCAGTCCTCTCCAGACCTTATGACTGAGAGAGAAAAAAGGAATTAGTATTTAGACAATACTCAAGTGGAAATCCAGAGGGCCGGTTCCAGATCCAGCTGTTTCTTGCTGGCTGTATGATCTTGATGCAGTACATTAACTTTTGAAATATTCATTTCCTCATTGTTAAATGAGAAGTCAGAACTAGATTTGGCATGGTGAATACCCCAGAGGTGTGTCCCTTCCCTATAGGTCCTCTACAGCAGACATTAGTAATCAATCACTCTCCACTTCTCTTCCCAGCTGGTTACCTGAGCCTCCCTCACAGACCACTCATTTGGGATTGGGTACAAGATACAAGTTATTTGTCATCTGCGACCAGACAGTTTTACAAGTTTTTTTTTTTTATACTGGATCTATGTGATTTAAATCATTTTCTGTAGGTTAGTCCACTATCGTTATTATGAGGTAGAAAATTGATGATTCTATAAAGTCAAGAAAGAGCCGGTGGTGGCTCTACATCAGTGTAAGCCGTGGTGACTATTATTTATGTAGAGTACTTTCAACAACACCACCCTGCAGCTTCTGAAGAAGGGGGGCTTCCTATGAGCTTGGTCAAGGATGGTCAACACGGAGATTGAGTAGCAGGGAGACATGGAGAAAGAATTGTGAAATTTTAAAAAATAAAATATAAACGTGTATTTCTGTGCCAGTATTAATTGAATTCCATGCAATAATCATTCAGGAATCGTTGCTAGGAAATCAGCGGCTACTAGTCTAGCTGAGTTCAGACAGGAATGTGTCATTCATACAATACAAACAGGGAAGGGCTTTGAAGAGCATGAAACTGGTCTCTGTCCAATTCTATTCAAGGAAACATAGTGCAGGGTTTTTTAGACACAGCTAAGGTGAAAAATCTTTCCCAAGGTGATCTAATTTCCAGGGTGGTGACCTGGAGCGTCACCCATGGGTCTCATTTCGTCTGCCCAGCCGGTCAATGCTGTCCCTTACAGCTGCTGTCTGGCTTCTGACCCAAGACCTGGCTGCTGTGTGTCTGGGACCAGAGTGATGGCTGAGTTGGGAGGAAAATGATATCTTTTTAGAGAGGAACTTGGAAAGTGAATTTCATCCCCCCCAAAATCCACCCTTTGGAATTGATTGGGGCTCAGAGGAAGACCCCAACTCATCACTTGAGAGCCTAGCCCCACCCAGCCTCTTCTTGCTCTCCTGCCCCACACTCCTTTCCTTGTAGCACAAACCACCAGTCAGTCTCTTCTGTGTTTAAGGATTTATGTGGTCAGGGTCTCTCCTCTCTCTGCCGTGGAAGCTCCAAGAGGATGTGGATTTATGTCTGTTATGTTCACAGCTGTTTCTTTGGTACTTACCAAGACTTAATAACATAAATTAATACCTGAAACTGAATAGGCACCTACTATTTGTTAAAGGACCGAAGCCACTCATCTATTCAATATTTTGTTCACCTTGACAAGAAAGATTTAAGTGACTATCTTCTGAATGCCTGAAATGATTCCCCAGGTTTGGGATTGGGGTCTGGGAGGTGGTTTGAAAAGGAAAGGGAATTTCTACTGAGGATTAAGGGAAAAGGCAAAGAAATGATTGTCTCTTTATGTGTCACCTTCTAATTCATCATGAGCTTTTATGTTCATGGTTTACTTGTGCTTCAAGTCAAGCTTTTGAGGTAAGTAGCCTTATCTTGGTTTTCCAGAAGAAGAAATGCGGTTCATAGAAATTAACTTACCCCAAACCACATAGCTATTAGTGGTAAAGCCTAGGCCTTTACACAAGTTAGGAATGTCAACTTCAGCACCTGGCCACTCTGCTCCCCATCCCTCACCCCCAAATGTTTCTCTAGCTAGCTGCTTTGCAGGAGTCAAAACTGTTTTAGCAATCATGGTGGGACCCAAGTTCCTCAGGGGCTCTAATATGGTGAGTTTCTTTTTTGTTTTTTTAATCTGCTTTGGTTTGAGATATCTTTTCCTATAATCCTTAAAAGACAGGGGAAATTCATATGATACTTATCCACAGGAAGAGAGAACATGCATGGAGAAGAGACATTCAAGTTTGGAATCAGATTTCCCAAGCCCCTAAGGTTCTGGCACTTCCCAGAATACCCGCGGCAGGATTCCCCATGGATGGTGATCTCATTTCCAGGGAAGTTCTCCTTTGTAAATGTAAGTGTAAGTCAAGTGTAAGTGTAAATCAAGTCTATTTGTAAGTGTAAATCAAGTCTATTTCCCATCCCTGTTAGGCTTAGAGATTCTTAGTGATATATTATTTTATTTTCCAGATCCCAAGAACTTAGCCCTCTACCCTAAAACTGGCAACTTTAACACTAAAATTCTTATGTTTTGGGCAACTAAAGATTGCCTAATAGCTCCTGTCTCCCTCCCTCCCCAGCATCCAGGACCCATCTAGTATGTTAGTTGTCCTGAGACCTGTGAAAAAAAGTTTAAATTCCCATTCTGAGAAAGTTCCCTTTTATTTTAGGTTATTACAGAATCGCCCAGTGGTCCAGGCAATGGTACCAGCCTGCCTGACATAGGAGGGTGAATGGATGAGTAGATTTCACCACATATTAATATCTTTCAAGTAAGTATTTAAATAATAAGATTCCCTTCATTGGATTTTCTGTTGTATCTTATTTATATCACCTTATGTTGCTGGACTATTCAGTGTGTGAAAATAATTTTGAAATAATTTTAGTCGATTTCTTTTGCTAGGTTCTCAGGAAGAAACCACATCTGTGTTAGAAAGGGGATAGATATTTGCTCTTACCTTTATAAAACATGCTTCTCTGTAGGCTTGTTGGGAAGGGTTAACAAAATGTTCTAAATAGGTCATATCCTAGCCTGGGAACCCAAAGCCCTGATGACAGGAAGGGTTGGAAAGTGACAGCAGGATGCACATTTCTCTGTCACAGCTTCCTCAAACTTAAAAAGCATGGTCAATGACAGGAGAGAGTCAGCCCTGTGCCTTCAACATGAAATTCCACATTCAAAGTTCTTAGGTTTGCTGTGGTCCCATTGCATTCAGGGTTGTTTAGGGCAAAGCGAAGGGTGCATATATAAAGGAGAAGATAGTACTTTAAAAAAATACTGGTAGTCAGGGTGCATAGAACATACAAACATGAAGCAACTGGAGAAGACAGGCAAATGTCACAGTGTGAAATGTATTAGCCCAGACTGAACAGAGGTGATGTGACTGCCTAAGGAAAGGGGGATCTCAGCATACACTCCAGTTTTCTCCCTACACTATTCCATCTGCTTATCAAGGGAATCTTCCTTAGCCTAAAAGAAAAATCTTCATTTATTCTGTGTTTCCTAATGAATATTGTCATGGGTTTCCTGAAAGGACAGAATATCATAAATTAATTAGAAGACAGAGGAAAAGAGAATCTCTCAGTAGCAAGGAAACAGAGGGAAAATATTATGTATAGATGATAAGAGATGCAATAAAAATATTAAAAAATCAGAACTAAGAGATTAAAAATAAATAGCATATATTAATAAAGAGAATATCCAAATAGCCAATAAATGATCTGAATTTGTCTCACTAAAAATTTACATTGAAATCTTTACTCCCAAAGCAGCAGGAGGTAGAGGGGAGGTGATCAGAATATGGAGGCAGAATCCCCATGCCTGGCATTAGTGCCCTTACAAGGGACTGAGAGAGAACACTCCCTGTTAGGGTCTAGATGTGACATGTCCCCCAAAAGCTCATGTGTGAGACATTGCAAGAAAGCCTTAACCAAATCAGTGAATTAATCCCATGATAGAATTAATTGAATGGCATCTGAAGACAGGGAGGGTGTGGCTGGAGGTCAGTCATTGGGGGTTTAGCTTTGGGGTATATATTTTGTATCTGGTGAGTCTCTCTCTGCTTCCTAATGTGAGCTGTTTCCCTCCATCACACTCTTACGCCATACGTTCCGCCTCATCCCAAGCCCTGAGGAAGAGAGCCAGATTTCTATGGACTGGGACCTCTGAACTGTTAGCCCCCAAATAAACTTTTCCTGCTCTATAATTGTTCTGGTCAGGTCTTTTAGTCACAGCAGTGAAAAATCCTGACTAAAACATTTCCTTTCCATCATAAGAGGACATATCAAGAAGGTTCTATAAGTAACCAGAGAGCTGGCCTTCCCCAGACATTGAATCACCTTGATCCTCGACTCCCACACTCCAGAACTGTGATAAACTGTGACTTCCGTTGTTGATAAACTGCCCAGTTTATGGCATTTTGTTATGGCAGCCCAAAGGGACTAAGGAAGAACTGCAAATTGAAAAATCCCAATGTTACAGCACCACTCACCCAGTTGAGGGTCAAAAAGGAAAAGGACAGATGATACTCAGTTTGGGTAAAGATATGGAGTAACTCGAACTCTCATTCACTTTTAATGGGAATGTAAATTAGTATCAACAACAGAATTTATATATATCTCCTATATACCAGTGAGAATAGATGAATTCTAACTACATGAAACACCATGAGTCTCACGAACAATGCTTAGTGAAAAAATAGAAAACCAGGCACAAAAAAATACATGCTATATAATTTCATTTTTATAAAGTCCCCAAACAGACAAAACTCTGAGTTAAAAGTCAAGATAGTGGAGTCCCTTGTAGGGGACAGTGGCTGGAAGGGATCATGAGTGTCTCTAAGCCTGTTACTGCTTGGTTCCTGATCCGGGGGCTGGGGACACAAGTGGGCTCTTTGTGAAAAATCAGCAAGCCATACATCTTGATTTGTTCATTTTCTTTGTGTGCATATTTCCAAAAACTTGCAAAACATAAAGATCAAAATAATACCTACAAGAGTGAAGTTTGTTCTTACTTCACATTATATACAAAATTAACTCAAAATGGACCAAAGACCCATATATAAGAGCTAACTCTTAGGAGAAAATGTAGACATAAATTTTCATTAATTTTGAATTGGCAATGGTTTCTTAGCCATGCCACCAAAAGCAAAAGTAACCAAAGAGAAAAAAATAGATAAAACGGACTTTATCAAAACTGAAAAGTCCGGTGCTTCACGGGACAAAATGAAGAAAGTGAAAAGAATACCCACAGAATGAGAGAAAAATATTTGTAAATCTGATAAGGATTTAATATCCACAATATATAAAGAACTCAAACAACTCAGCAATAGAAAAACTAATTTAAAAACAGGCAAAAAGATAAATAGACATTTCTCCTAACAAGATCCATAAATGGTCAATAAGCATATGAAATGATGCTCAACATCACTAGTTGCTAAGGAAATGGGAATATATCACAATAAGACACCACTTCACAATAACAGGATGGCTAAGATAAGAGGCAGATGATAGAGACAATGCCATGATGGTGAGCATGTGTAGAAATTATAACTCTCATATATTGCTGGAAGGAATATGAAAAGGTGCAGCTACTTTGGAAAATGTTTTGGCAATTCTTCAAAAGTTTGACATAGAAGTCCCAGATGCTCCAGAAATTCTACTCCTAGTCCTGTAATCAAGAGAAATTCAACATAGGTCTACACAAATAAATATACATGGATTTCATTGAAACATTATTTATAATAGCCCAAAATTGGAAAAGCCCAAATGTCTATCAATGGATGAAGACAGCATTTATTTATCCACTAGGATAAATAAAATGCAGTGCATATATAAAAGAAATATTATTCAGTTATAAGAAGAATAAAACACAACAAGGCTACAATATTGATGAACCTTAAAAACATGAAGTGAAAGACTCCGGTCACAAGGATCATGTGTTTTAAATGAAATATCAAGATGAGGCAAATCCAGAGAAATAGAAAGTAGGTTAGTGGTTCCAGGAGCTGCAACCGTGGAAGGAATAGGGAGTGATGAAAATCTGAAATTGGAAAGTGGTGATGATGTACAACTTTGTGAATATTCTATATGCTATTGAATTGTGTGTTTTCCCATTGAATTTTGTGGTATGTGAATTTTTTCTCAATAAAAGAACCTACTAGAGGAGATTTTTAAACAATAAAATAATTGTGAATTATGAAAAAAATCTGTTGTTCACTTAAATTCCTCTCTTTGGAAACCATCTTTGTATCTATTACAAGAGCCCACTGGTTCCATTCTACACATTCTACACATTCACACCAAAGAGTGAAACTGTGAATCAAGGAAGTGTACATTATTCTCTGCCCTCGGTTTTCTCTCTGTTGTACTTCCTACTTTGACACTAGATGCCCATTTTTGCTTTGATAGACCAATTTCTCAAAGGATCCCTTAGTTCTATTGCATCCAAATCTCTTGAGGGGCTTTGGAATGTTCAAGCCCCACTACAGACCCAGTGAAACAGAAACTGGGTATGACTCTGGACTTAGCACTTTTAACAAGTTAGGCAGCTATACAAATAATACTACTGCCAATAGTAGTAGTTTTTCCTTATAGAATATTTGGTACAGGAACAATTCCAGATGCTTTACATAAAACTAACTCATTGAACCCTCAGTATGATCTGTGACTAGGTACTATTATCATCCCCATCTTACAGAGTAAACTGAGGTGTTGGTGGATCAAGAAACTTTCCAAAAGGCATGTAACTAGAAAGTGGAGAATCAGGAGTCAAACACAACCAACCAGTCTAGCTTCAGATTGCGAGCTCATAACCACTGCCGCCTCCTCTCCCCAGTGATCCTTACACTTACGTTTGAAGTTCACTGTTATGGTTATAACTTAATACACCCCTTGCACCTGCAAAAATAAAAATCTATATTTCTACCTTTGATGTGGGAGTTTACAAAAACAAATTTTCTTAAGGGAAATGTTCCAAGCTGATTGTGAAATTGTAAGATCAGAAACTGGGATGTTAAAGGCCCTCAAGGATGTGGGAAAGCACCACACCCATTCTATGTGCTCCCAATTAATGAACTCTAGTGATGCCAACTGCCTGGAGAAAAGGCCTGTGTGCTTCGGTGGACTCCTGGCTGAATTCCATTTGGAAGCCTGGGCTACCCTTCCCCTGGCTGGCTTTGCCTCGCCAGAGCAAGGAGAAGAGTCTCTGTTAGTGGTATCATAGTTTTTGTTACAGAACTCATTCATACTGTTCAGAAGTCCCAGCCAGCTTCAGGTTGCCCACTGATGGCCCAGGTCTCTTTTGGAGTTGGAATCGGGTCCCACATCTTCTGATGGGCCAGAATCACCATGGCCAGGAGGGCCACAGTTAGTCCCACATCACGTGGGCACCTTCCAAAGCAACTCTTTACTCAAGTGACAGGCAGCACACTGACAAGAGCCAGGCGTGAGTGATGGAAAGAACACAACCCGAGGATGAAGAGATACAGGGACAGGCCCTGGGTCTGACCGTGGGAGTGGGCACATTGGGCAAAAGTCATGCATTCTCTGAAGCCTCCGATGGTTCACCTGTAGTATGAAGGCAATAGTTCCCAGCCAACGCCTTGGCAGGTGGCTAAGACAACTGGTCAAGATAACATCAGAGAAACAGCTTCCTACGGTGTTGGCGTCATCATTCTGAACTGCCACTCTTTAACTGTGTCAGGCCTTCCTGGTCCGCAAAGGGTTGGCATCCACTCACTCACTCAACAAATATTAATTGAGCGGATGTGTGACTTTCTTTGTAGATAACGTGCAGAAGTGCCAAGTGACTAACAGGCATCTCAGACTGGACATGGGAGAAGCAAAACTCACTCTTTCTCCTTGAGACCTGCCCCTCTTCTAGTTTGCCCCATCTCAAGAACAGCATCAACATCCATCCAGTCGCTCAAGTCAAAACCCAGGTGTCATCTTTGATTTCTCTGTTCCTTCTTTCAATTCATGGGTCACATGTTCAAAATACACCTGGTCCCTCCCACTGGCACCCCTCCAGCCCCATCCAGCCCCATCTTCTGCTGCTGGCCTGCTGCACCACCCTCCAGGCCAACTCCCTGCTCCTTCACAGGCCCTTCTACACTCAGCAATCAGGACAAATCACATGTCACCACTCCCCCACCCCCATGGGAAATCTGCAGTGGCTTCCCAGTGCCCATAACACAGGAGTCACGTCTGGCCATGCTGCTAAGTGAGGCTTGACATGACCTTGATCCTTCCCTCTCCCTGGCCCTACCACCTACGCATCTCCCCCTGGAAGTGTGTTCCAGCCGCACAAGCCAGTCTCTCCCGTCATCCTGACCTGGCAAGCTCACTCCCACCCTTGGCCTGGGTGATCTGCTGCCATGACATTGCCGGGCTCCTCTCATCATGCTAGTTTCTGGCCACCACTCCCTCTCCTATCTACTCTCTGTTTCTTTGTTCTAGTTTCTTCGTTGCCTCTGCTACAATCTGATATTATTTAATTATATGATTATTTGCATGCTAGGTACTTATCACTCACTTCTGCTGAGTGTCACGCAGGCTGGGCTATCCTCAGCTCTTTTGCATGACACAGGAGGGCACTTATATGTTCCCTAAAGGATCAATTCCTAAAGGATCAATCGATGTGACTTCTGCCTTGTTTTTGCTCTGTTTGACTTTATGTGAAAAGATTTTCAGGAGGTTTATGAAACTGAATGTAGTAGAATAAAATTAATTAAATACCAGCCTAGGAAATTAGATTTTGTTGAAGGGGGAAAAAAACCCCAGAAAAATAAAAACAAAGAAACTAGCTTTGCCTTGCCTGGGGGCTCAGTCCCGGGAGAGCCTCTTCTCTACCCACAGTGCCCAGAGTCACCTCCTGCAGGGTGTCTGAATGCGGGGTGGGGGGGGGTGTTTCTATCCAGCCAGGACTTCTCATCCCCTCCAGTTCACTCATCCCTACTCGGGGTCTAACAGGGCTCTCACATTTATATGTCCAAATCTACTGTCCCACAGTCTCCTTTGTGGGAGAGCATGTCCTTAAAGAGACTCTATTCTTCCAGTAACTTTGCCTCCTGTACAACCACTAGAATCCTAATTAGAATAAGTTATACCTCATGTATGCATAATGTGCCACAAGACATTCTATTGCTATGTATACCTAAAAAAAAAAGTCCTAAAATAAAAAGATACTCCATTCTTCCACTTTTTCTGGCCTCTTCCATTTCTTTCATATCTCACATTGTGTCAACCAATCTTATTGTCCAGAACATAACCCCTCCTCACCTGCTTCTATACCATGCTGGCTCAGACCCTGTCGCCTCTGGATGCCTGCAATTGGTCTCTCAGTTTCTACCTTAGTCTCCTATGTCTGTTCTTAACTCATTAGCTAGAGTGATCCTTTTAAATTCCGTCACTCCTCTGCTCAAAACCCTCTATCCACTTTTCATTCTATACAGCACAAAGGTCCAAGTACAGCAAAGGCCTTTGAGGCCCAGTGTCACCTTGCTTTGGTTGTGCCTCCAACACCCTCTTGTGCCTCCAACACCCCAGTCCACCAGCTCCTTGCTGTTTTCCAGCATGCCAGGCACACTCTTGATCAGGGACTGTGAACCTGCTGTTCCTGCTGACCCCATTCTCTAGGATGGCTTTCCCCAGTGATCCGCCCAGTGCACTTCTCACCTCCCCAGGCCTTGCTCAAGTGGCACCTTCTGGGTATCATACCTATTTAATGTTCCCCACTTTGTACTCATTCTTCTTCTCTAATTCATTTTCTACTTCTTTATCACCCAGATGTATTATATTGTATTAAATGGAAACTTATCATTTGTTTATCGTGCATTCCTCCACTGGTCTGCAATCTTCCTGTGGGTAGGAACTTCGTCTCTTATGTTCAAAGCAGTATCTGGTACAATGTCTGGCAGATGGTGGGCACTCAGGAGCTGCCTGCCCTCCAGACAGGGACAGCAAGCTCACAGTCTCTGATCATGAGTGTGCCTGGTATCCTGGAGCTGCCTGCTGCTTTGATGAATGAGGTGAAGGTAGAACTGTGGCAAGGGTGGGAAGCTTACACTGCAATGTTGTTATATCATCGGGCATTGAGCCTCCTAACTTTCTAACAGTCATTATGCATGGACATGTAAACAGCCTCGGTCATATGAGTCACAGTGCCACCCATGAAATCACATCAGGGAGAATATAGCTCTTCCCGATACTGAGACCAGAAAGCAACTTCTTCTAAAGGGATTGCAATTTTGCCAGCTGGGTCCTTGCTTGGAGCATCTGCACTGTCTCTTATTGCATTCTACAATGTGGTCAATGCTTTATGCCGAAGCATAATTACATAAAAGCAACTGTATGCAGCCAGAAGACCATGGCCAATGACCCAGCTTCTTATTAATCTGGATAGATCCAGAAACAGACCCAGGGACAGACATGCTTCATGACTCTTGGGCCCATGTCTCTCAGTCAAGCTTCATTGAAAGCTTAACAACAGAAAGCTTTTATTTGCAGAGAATAGGGCTTTCCTGGAATAAGATGCATCAGTGTAACTTGGGCGTTGCCATAGAGGCTCATGTAAATGATACTCCTTAGAGTAACGCAGGGCACAATCTGTACAACTGTGTGAGTGCCCCAGTTTATGAGACTGGATAAATATAGAGACATAAGCTCTAACCAGCAGCCAACGCAGAAGCTTTGTCATTTATTTATAAGAGTTTTAGTAATCAAAAAAAAAAAAAAAGAACCCACTTGAATCAAATTGTGAAATATGATATATCAAGAACTATGTAATGTTTTGAACAGCCAACAATAAAAAATTAAAAAAAAAAAAGAAAGACCCTAAGAATCCAAGCAGCAAGACATCATCATATGCATTCTTTGTGCAAACTTATTGGAAAGAACAGAAGAAGCACTCAGCTTCTGCAGTCAACTTCTCACAGTTTTCTAAGCTCAGAGAAGTGGAAGACCATGTCTACTAAAGAGAAAGATAAAATGTGCAGAAATGGCAAAGGCAGATAGGGCTTGTTATAAAAAAGAAATGAAAATCTATGCTCCCCGCCCAAAGGGGAAACAAAAAGGAAGCTCAAGGATCCCAATGCACCCAAAAGGTCTTCTTCAGCCTTTTTCTTATTGTGTTCTGAATATTCCCCCAAATTAAAGGAGAATACCCCAGATGGTTCACTGACAATGTTGCAAAGAAACTGGAAGAATTGTGGAATAACACCATCACAGGTGACAAGCAGCTTTAGGTTAAGAAGGCCATTATGGTAAAAGAAAATACAGAAAGGAAACTGCTGTGTACCAAGCTAAAGGAAAGCCTGATGTAGGAAAAAAAGGAGGGGAAGATCATCAGAGTTTGCTCACCCAGCTCTGATGGTTGGAGGAAAACAAAGAAGACGAAGAGAAGGAAAAGGAGAAAGATGATGACTATTAAGTTGGTTCTAGTATTTTTTTTTTCTTGTTATTAACCCCTCTGCACATAAATTCACTCCTTTTTAAAGGAAATTTTGAAATGTACAGCTGTGTAAGATTTGTAAGATTTTTAAAACTATATGGTGTCCTTTTTGTACCATTAACACACTACCATGTCTTTAGATAGCTGTCCTGGTAGTATTTTCAATAGCCACTATTTTTTTTCTTGGTACAGTACAGGAATTGTAAATTGGCATGGAAATTTAAGGCAGGTGTTTTCCTGGCACACAGTACAAATGAGTCGTATTTGGGGAGCCTAGTTTTTTCATCTGCCGCTGTCTTTGTTACAGCTTATATGAAATAACTGCTGTTTTAATAATTGAATTCTACTCCGTAATTGGGGAAAAGAGTTGTAGTTTAAATACTTCTAAAAAATATAGTTTTATTAGTATTATTAAAAAAATTGATTGGCTTTGAAAAAAAAAAAAAGACACATAATGGTTCACATATTGTAGAAATTCTGTTTAAAGGTGCAGCAGGGACAGAGACTAGATGTTTGCTATAGTTTGAGTATTAAAAGTCCCCAAAGGCCAAGGTGTTAAAGGCTTGGCCCCCAACCCAGGGCACTATTGGGAGGTAATAGAACTTTTAAGAGTTCGGGCCTAGTGGGAGGAATTTAGGTCACTGGGGACATGCTCTTAAAGGGATATTGGGACTCAGCCCCTCCCTCTTCTTTTCTCTTGCTACCTGGTTGCCATGAGTGAGAAGCTTCCTTTACATGCACTCCCACCACGAGGTACAGCTTTGCCACAGGCCCCAAAACATGAGTACACCTGACTATGAACTGATACCTTCAAAACTTTAATCCAAAACAAGAGTTTCTTCTTTTAAAGTTGATTATCTCAAGTATTTTTTTTACAGTAATGTAAAGCTGCCTAACACAATGTTCTGCAGAAAGAATCTGAAGTTGAGTCGATCACAGGATGACCACAAGAAAGTTAGTTTGAAATTTTAAAGCAGTTGACTATGGCTCCTTGCCCTTCAGCTATAGCACGTCTCTGCAGAGATCCCATTGACCTGCTCACTTGAGCAATGTGTTTTTCCTTGTGACACTGTGAAGTCAGCATCGAGGTAGATGACTGAATTATATTGCTATTTGGGATTGCTAGCCATAAGCAGCTAAATCAGGGACGACGCTTACCAAAACTCCATGACTGTAGTTGTTTTTCCACTAAGAATTTTAATTCTATAAAAACTTACAATAATACAGATATTGACCCCACTGGACATTTCAGTCACTTCTGTCCAAGGCTCCTTCCTATCTTGCACATAACAGGAAAACTAATACTTCCCTATGTCCACATATAAAACGTCCATTTCTTGAATCTGTGATGAGTCAAGGGCTTCCATGAGAGTTCATTTTCATACACACACATAAAATCCAAAGGCACACATTTTTTTCTTTCATTTATTGGAAGAAATTAAGAAATCACATGGTAGTTCAGCAGAAAAACATTTAAGGTGGTGGTGACTAAGTCAACACTCTAGCTTTCCCGCTCGTGGGTGACTGATCCCCCAGGAACGTGTATACTCAGAGTCAAATCCACCCTGAGATCCCAACGTGCACACTTTTCTGAGACTGGGTTTGGGGACAGGGTAGAGATAAAGATCAAGAAGACAAGGCCCTTGACTTTAGGAAGCTCTCCATCTAGGGAAGGAGTCAAGACTTCCTCACCTAAAGTTGTCAATCACATGGTGATTGACAAAATGGTGCAAGTTGAAAGTCCCCTGAGGGTTGTGACTAGGTGTGATCCCTGTGGATAGATGGAGTCCCCTGGGGCCTCCTAGAGAGGCAGGCCCTGAGCCAGTCTTGTTGAAGATTAGAATGTAGAAAGTTAGGACTGACTCATAGAGGAAAGGTGCTCACCCGGCACCTGCCTCTGACTGTTGTTGAACACATTTGGACCGGTGCATTTTAGGGTCTCTTTGTTACAGCAGCTGATCCTAAAGCTTAACTGACAGCTCTCTGGAGTGGTTGTTGGCCTTCCCTCCTCCTACCACATGAAGAAAGATCTGACTCAAACAGAAGAAGGAAGGAAGGCAGCCAACTAGTGAGGAGGCAGACACTATTCTATGCACTTTACATGCCTCAACTCCTACCTCCCACAGATTTTTCCAGGCAGAAGCTATACTCATTTCTAGTGATAAAGAGCAGAAGTGCAAAGACTTTCCAAGGTCACACACAACTGGCAAGCAGCAAAGACCAAGAATCCAGATAAGTCTCGTGTTTCCTGTTCCTTATGCGCCATCAAATGTGGACAGGGAGAGCCTCAAAGGGGTGGATCAAATGCCCCACGGGTTTTTCTGATTCATTCCCGGAGGAGAAAAGAATTCCCTATGCTCTATTGAATCCAAGAAGGCACAGGTTATTTGTTTACTTATTTATTTTGGTGGAGATGGGGGGAGACTCAGGAGCAGCAATCTTTTAGAATTAGAAAGAGACTTGGAAAATTTCCAGCTTGACCACCTTTTTTTTTTTTTACAGACAAGAGAACCTTGGCCTAGAGAGGTGAAATCATTTGCAAAGCTGATTGATGCCTACCTAGTTCATGCCTCTATTCATCACAACATAAAGTGAACCTTATATCCATGACCTTCACAGACAAAAGGCAAATTAGGGTGTCCACTTTCTTGAAGACCTTCTGTGTATCTCTCTGGATTAAAAAAAAAAAAAAGGTGACATTGGAAGTTGATCTGTGTTGAACAGGGAGGTCAAGGACAAAAGGGTGCCTCATTAACTGTGAGCTAGAGCTAACCCTTGACCTAGTTCTGAAGTTGATCAGTCTTGTCTTTGGCCCTAGAGTCCTCTTTCTGGGTTCTTGGCTCTTCTCCAGGTCACTACCTCTCTGCCCCATGTACTCCCCCCCTCCACTCTGCTTTTAGGAAACAGGCTTCAGCCTGCTAGAAATTTAAGTCATTTCATGGGGTATGCATGTTAATTTGGGTTTCAATGAAGAATTTGTCCTCATCAAAGAAACTTTAGGCCCAGCCAGGAAATAGACAGGAATCGGGGCAGGGTATCGAGGGAGGACTTGTCATTGGGAAATGTGATATTCTTAATAGGGAGGCAATCACTCTAAGCTGACTTGCACCCTGAGAATTGTATCCAGGCTGTTCTGCGTGTCAGGGCTCAGTGCTGCTGTTCAAAAAAGATGTTTTGGTGATGAAATAAGAGCTCGCATATCTGTTTCAGGAGCTGACTGCATTCCGGCAAGGCTCCTGACTTGAGCAGGCTGAGTCAGGGATGAGCCTAATTGTTAGATAAAGCCAGAGAGTTGCAGGTTTCTCAAGACTTTGTATGCTGATACTGTGTGGGAGTATTTCTCTTTCCTTAAATGGATCATTAGAAAGGATTGGATGCAAATCAAGAATTCAATCTCTAACCAAACAAATTTCCACCCACACAGATAACTCGACCCATTTTAGTACAGCCAACTTGTAACAAAAAAAAAGATTTTCTCCCTCTCTGAGGATGACTTTTTTTCCTATGGAAAGAGATGAGACTCTAGAGGGGTCCTTTAAAGGTCCCGTCTGGACTCCTGTAATCTAACATGTCACAGTTAAAAGGCAAAACCTCTGAACCATGTGCTCTCAATTGCTGTTCATGTTGCGCCTGGGATCAAGACCTGCTGACAGCTGCACACTCCTCCAGGAGACATGGAGCAGGTTATGACTGAGGGCCCTTAGCCCAGGGTCTATAAGACCCCTGCTCTGATCAGGAGGTCAAGGGCAGAGGGTACCTCAGTAACTGAACCCGAGTTGACCCTTGACTCAGTTCTATAGTGGGCCATTCTTGCTTTTGTCCCCAGGTTCCCATTTCTATGTCCTTTGCTCTTCTCCAAGTCACTACCGCCCTGCCCCATGCTCTCTTCTCTCTTCTCGCTCTGCTTTCAAGAAACGGTTAAGACAGGTTTCAGCCTGGTAGGAATTTAAGTCATTTCGTGGGTTACGCATGTTAATCAGACAGACAGGTGTGACATCAGATTCTGCCCCAAGAAGCTTGGACAAGATCTTGAACAAGACACTTAAACCTCCTGAGCCTTGGAATCTTCTGGATCTAAAAAACAGGGCTGCTAAGGCCCCCCTCCCAGCTCTGCTGTGAAGATCACTTAGGATGCCTGTGTCAAGCACCCGCACATGGCTATCACTCTGTTGTCAGCTGGTAGTTATATAAAGAGCTTTTTCTAGACCTGCTTTTCTCTTTTCATTTTTTCTCTTCACAGAAATTATCTCCTGATCATGCAGAAGACCATAATTGTAGACATTTTGGAAAACATAGAGAAACATAAGAAAGAAAATTAAAATTGCTTATGTTCCCAACACTCAGAAAGAACCACTGTGAATATATTGGTATGCTTTCTCTAATGTCATACCACATATATACACGAATAGCCACCCCGACATACCTGTAGCTTTGTAGCTTACAATGTATATTGCTTTTTCTTTTTTTTAGCTAACATTATATTTTGAGCATTTTCTCATATTATTATAAAGTATTTAAGACACCATTTTCAGTAGGTATAAAATAATATTTTTTTTCTATTGTAAGGTCATTGGACATAAATCTTTCTAATTTTAATTTCATATTTTCTGCTTATTTCCAGTTTTGCAGTTGGATTGACTGATCAAAATATGTGAACTTCTTTTAGCATAGTGAATTTTCTCAAATGAGGAAAGATATGCAGAAATGAAAATATTACAAATGTATATATAATAAAAAGTAAACACAAACTAGCCAATTCCACATTTATTTTTTATTAAGCATTCATACAAATATTCATTCATCTTTTTCTTTTATAGAGGGATAATATACATACATGACATGACGATTCTGGCAAAAAAAGAGATAATAAGAATATTCTGCAGTTCTAAAACTGGTATGGAATAAGTTTCAACAACATTCTACATGATTGTAAATCTCTGACTTACTGCTATTATTTTTCATGATGGATACATGGTTTGTTTTATAATTTTTAAAATAGATACAGGTGTCTTAATAAATTGACTTACTAATAATTAAGGCACTTTTCATACGCAGTATCAGTGTGGACAAAAATGTTTTAATATTGATTATTTCTTAAGAAATTCTAAACTTTCAGAATCTTTTCTACAACAAAAATAGCTGTACATGCTTTACTATTTTCTAATAAAATATGATCTTCAAAAAATTAATAATGATTGATCTTTTTGGTTCCTAGTAATGCTATGAATTATTTTCTCACATAATACAAGTTATATTTTTAAGCAACATACAGGATTGCACTAAGACCGAGTAGTTCTTAAACAATGTTATCAAATAACCATATAAATCCTGAGTGCAGCAGAATCAAATGATCTTCATCATATATGTTCACCTCATTGAATTGGATGCTACTTCTTTTGGATATTTTTTCATTTTAATGTGAAATAGAATGTTTAGCATTTCATTTGTAAGTTTATTAAGTGCCTTTTAAAAGACAGATGTGGTTTCAGTTTCTTCCAAAGTTCACAATTCTTGGATGACATTTTCCTGGAAATCATATAGTTCTGGCTTGTCTTGAGTAAACAAATAACTCTTTCAAAGATGAAATCGCTCAATTCGACTGAAATAAATAAACATTTACATCTTTAGCTATACTGTAAGTATATCCTGAAACCAAAGTAAAATGGTTTTTCTATCTCCAGGGTCCACTTGTTATTTTAAAATCTGAAATATGTCCATAATTTATCATTTGTTTTGATGATAGTCTGACCACCAACTTTTTTTTTTTTATCATGGCTTGAAGCCAGTTTAAACTACTGCATGTTCCTCAAGTTTGCTTTGAAGGATTTTACATGAGATAATAAGTTTATTCAGCAGCCAAGTGAGATATATTACTTTTCTTCCTGTAAACTATTGGTGAGTGCAAGCAGTCAATCCATCAAAATCCAAGATCTGCTATCCTCACCAAGTGAGCTGCAAGTTCACAGACACTTCTTTTTCTCTGCAAAGGTAAACATACATTCAATCCTAAATTCCTGCTGAACAATGTTTTTGTCATCATTTCATGAGCCTGAGAAACCTCAGGGGAAAAGAACAATCTATTTTAATGATGGGCTTTCTGTCTGTGAGTAATCCGAATCACTGGAGTTAACCAGCTCTATTCAACTATCATGTCAGAATCTCTCAGGCAGGTGGCCTGCATAGGCCAGTTCATTTTCTTTATTTGCCTGGTCTCAGCAGGGGACATTTCCTCCTCCTCCTCCTCCTCCTCCTCCTCCTCCTCCTCCTCCTCCTCCTCCTCCTCGGCCTCCTCCTCCTCCTCCTTCTCCTCCTCCTCCTTCTTCTTTTTCCCTATCAGGAAGATCTGGATAAAGATGAGCTTTCTTTCTGCTAAAGATTTTCCTACATAGTTTATCTGGGTATTTCATAGCTCGTCCAACTGTTCTATTTATGTAAATGTTCAACTGTTTTGTAGAATTCTTAAGCTCTTTCATGTTCTTATTAGTCAAATTAGAGATCTTTTTTTCTAGGAACATCAATGGAATGATCTTCAATGTCATTGCAAAAGTTCCCTTTTGTAACACCATGTTTTCAGATACCATAATCTTTTAAATACCAGTGCCTCATACTTCAAAGCACATCCGCTTAGCTCTGGCTGCAGCCTTGAGTGTCCCTCAGCTCCCAGGGGTGTCTTCTCAGGAACCAGAATCCCACTGGGAGAACTTCCTATGGGTAGGCCGCCTGAGGGATCTGCCCACTGGTGGACCTAGCCCTTTCAGGTCTCAAAGGACCAGGGAGAAGAGGAAAAACTAAAGTACACGAACTATTAAAAGCAATATTGTCAATCTGATGTTCAGAAAAGTTGCACCAATTTAGCTCCCATCCATATAAAGATTTGGGAATATCTTGGCCCATTTTGTGTTACTGTAACAAAATCCCTGACACTGGGTACATTTTATAAAGAAAAAAGTTTCATTTAGCTCACAGTTTTGGAGACTGAAAGTCCAGGATCAAGCAGAACCCATTTGTTTGGCTGCTGGTGAGGGTTTTATGGCTAAATCACAGCATGGTAGAAGGTATCACATGGTGGCAGACTGTGCAAGAGCAGGGAGTGGTGCCTGTGGAAGAGGTTACATGGTGAGAGAAGCAGCAACAGATCAGTGAAGGACCAGGCTTGCTTTTTTATAACAACCCACTCTGGTGGAAGCGAATCCTCTCTTCCTGACACACTAGGCCTTACTTCTTAGAGGCCATACCATCTTTCAGTGCCATTATATTGGAGACTAGCCTATGAACCTTTGGAAGACAGACCATATTCAAACCACAGCAGGAACTTTTGCAACTTCCACGTGGTTGCTATTCTTAATTTGTTTCTATAGCAGTTAACAATCAAACTCATAAAAAGACAACTGGGAGAGTCTATGAAAGATGTCAGAGGACCAGAAAGGGAACATTGGGAAGTTGATCTTAGTTCTCAGGCTGTGGAAAGTAAGATCAGGAAGTTGGACATGTGATAAGAACTTATAAAATGCCCAAGAAATAGAAGAAAGAGGGACGAGATGGGGAGATAACTTTGGTGTGTACTTTCACTCCCGAATTAACACAGAATGTTTCTGAGGACATGTCTGAGCACAGTGCTGGGCAGACAGTAGAGTTCAGCAGGCAGTCGTGTCGGTGTGACCCTGGAGAGGAATCTGGAAAGTGACTTTTTAAAGTGGCCACCTGCAAAAGGAACAGAGAGTGGAATTCCTGGGCCTCATCATCTCCAGGGACAATTAGGAGCAAATGTTGAGTGGAGGAGACCAAGAAGCCTCCAGATAACCAGCTCTCAACAACCTCAGGCTCATTCTTAACACCCTATAGAAAATGGTGTGTTCAGAGAGGCTTTGTGGACTCCATAGCCAAATCCACTTTCCATCAGTCCATCAACCAGCTTTCACAGAGAGCCCTGCAGGGTTGCAAATGAGGTGAAAGCTAGAGCACCTGCTTATGAGGACTGTGGCTTTGGCAGAGGCCAGTGTGTGTGTGTGTGGGGGGGGGGGGCAGCACCCATGAAAGCACCACAAACCACATGAGACCGCAGAAAGCTGAGCATCTGGTCGTGCATTGGGTGCAAGATGGTGGGATGAGAGTCTTGAGGAGAGGAGATGAGCAGGATAAGGGCTGCAATGAGGTGAGGCTTGAGCTTTGGTGATTCCAGGGGTGGCCTTTGAATCTAGTCCTTGCTAAAGAGCTGATCCTTCTGAGAGGAGGGAAAGCATCAGACCTCACTTTCCGTGTCTCCTGCTTCTTGCAGCAACCACCTGCTCAACCTCATGTCAATCTAAATAACAATCAGAGAGAGATTCTCAAAAGGCTAATATACTTATTTGGGAACAGCAGAGCAAGGATAATGGGAATACATGTGTCATAGCCCATAATGAGTGTATCCAAGGAGGTGGAGACAAGGGGAAAAATTAAAAGGCAAAATGATGAGAACTATATGATATTTTGAAACAATAATCTTGGACCACAAGGGATTAATAGCAAGGGTGACACCAGTCCAAGTTTGGGTGGGCAGTTATGAGCAGATGTCTTAAATAAGTATTTTTGTGTGTGTGTGTGTAAGGGTATGGTGGCCTTTTGTGCAAGTTTATAGTTCCGTAGAATCTTTTGTGATGGCAGGCAACTGTACATGAGAACCATTCCTTCAGGACTTCCTGGCCTTATTTATTAGGAATGACACAAGTGACTCCATCTTGATTCTGGCAACTCTCACAACTACCGCACACGAGCTAGTTATCAGTGAAGGCAACAGTGAAGAAAGGCACAGAGACACACGGTGAGGGTTAAAACACAGCTCCAGCCCCTCCTACCAGGCCAACTTTTGTGACTGACGACAGGCTGCGGACATGACACTTTTGGCTGACCTTCCTCTGGGGCACAGGGGAGACTCCCCAAATGCGTCTTCTGAGAGTCCCTAGGATCAGACAGAAACCCCAGCTCTGTTGCAAGGTCTGTAAACATCCTCATAGCCGGACATGTGAAGTGCTGGCATAGTTAGTCTTTTAATCACTGCCCCACCCCTCTGAGGAAAAAAGCTGATTTCAGCCACTTGTGGAGAGAGAAATAGCAGTGACCTTTCTGCAGAACTGATGATAACTCGCTCCTTATAAGGAGTGGGCAAACAAAGAGCCCCACGCTCATGGCTCAGGAATGTGTGCGCTGTGTGTGTTCTTCCAAACTTACCTGCTAATTGGGCTCTACACCTGAGCGCAGTGTTTCTTGTGGTCTCCGGGACAGCAGGATGGGGGTGAGTCCCTCCCACTGAGCCAGGGGAAAGTATCCATTGCCAAAGGTGATTACCGTCCTGCAGTTTCTAAATCAGAACTGCTATTGGATTGAATGGGATTAAAGAACAGCTTAAAGAAAGTTCTCCACCCCCCCCATTATTTAAGAAAAAAATTCCTTATCAATGGTGATGCCTGTTTCTCAAGGGGGTTATTTAACTCACAGTAAGAGAAGAGTCCAAATTTACAGAATAGTAAAATAGAAGCTGGCAGGTAATAAAACCATCCGTCAGTCATTTCAGCTATTGTTTACTCTAGGTCAAACATTCACTTATGGTCTGTTAATTCCTATGTTAACCCAGTAATTATGACCATTTTACAGGACAGAATGTTGAAGCTCAAAGAAAGCTTATGTTGTTGGTTCGAGTTCATTCAGCTGGTAAGTGAAACACAGAGATTTGAACCCAAATCTTTCAGACTCCAAAGCCAGCAGAGTTCTTTGAGTTGGAGCCACAAACACCCTAAGGTTCACGGATGACCAGGGTCCTTCCTGGGCGGTGCAGTGTAGAGAGGGAGTTTGGCCGCCGGAACTTGTGTAATTCTTCATGAGATTTCCCAGACCTTCAAGAATTAAATAAATGTCATATTCCCTTCTAAACAGTTTTGTTTTTCTTCTTCTTCTTCTAATCTTGTATTGCTCATAAATAAATAAATAAATAAATAAATAAAACCAGAAAGCCAAACTCCAGAGTCCTGTCTTTACTCAACACTGGAGAAACACAGCCAATAAGACGGTGCATGGTCCTTTTGTGAAATGCGCCATGCCTGAGCTTCCCTCCCAAGTTGGCCTGCCAGCTTGTCCTTTGGCTGCCCTCACAAGCCACCCAGGCTGCACCCCTCTGGGCTCCCACAGCTAGTCAGCTGGGCCAACCCCCATATTCAGTGTGTGGTTGCCCAGAATTCTGCCCACCTTGACCAATCTTTTTATTTCTTGTGTACTCCTTATATATGTAACATAAGGTCCTAATATTGTGGGGGCCAAGAGAGAGATGTGCCCTGTCTTCTCAGAGATGACATTCAGGAAGGTGAAGTAGACACTCACTGGTTTCTCAATCATCACTTCATTACAATTGCATAAGCCCTTCAGAAACTGTTAAGTTGCTGAGCGGGTGTACTGGGGCAGGGATGAGGGGCCTGACCAGGATTAAGGAATGAGGCAACACCTCCCCCAGAAAGGAGACAGGATGGCTGAAGTGCCCCAGAAGAGAGGTCGGTGGAGCAGAGTGAAGCCAGAGAGCTCAGCAAGGCCCCATCTTGAGGCCCTGCTGTAGTTCTTGGCTTTATCTTGGGAAGGAAGAGACTACATTGAAGGGTTTAGGTGGTGGCTGATAAATGTGAACTATCAACTGCCTTTTTGGCCTTTGGTCTCTCTGAAATAGCCAAGTTTGCAGTAACATGAAAGTTGACTCTTCAAGGGGCTGTAGTAAATGTTTGCTTTTGACTATGAGGATTTAAGCCCAGGCCGTCCTCTCCGAGTCACTCTTGCCAGCAGTCTGAATCTGGAATTTCTTCTGGGTAGCAACCCTACAGTGAGTAGGCCCTCCAGACCCAGAGAGGTGGATTTGGGGGGCTGTTAAGGTCAAATGGGGGAGAGATGCAAGGCCAAGAATAGTGCCAAGATTCCAAGGAACGATCCCTTTGGTCAGGTTGTCCCATTGGTTGCTCTTGTGGGCCCTGGAAAAGCACTAAGAGACTACAGATGTCAATCTCAGAGTTTGTCCTGACAGGTCACCACTAAAGATGGAATTCTTTGGTCCTTTAGTCCTTTTCTTTGTGTCCAAAAGGGCTTGCATGGAGGGAGCTAACAAACTGTCTTCTGACCCTACCACTGTGGGACCTCATCACTTCAAAGTGAGGGCCCAGGAGGAATGTTTTATGGTGGGCAACTTTGAGAGAAAGAAGTGGGTCTGTAGAGGGGCTGGAAAGAAAGAAGACAGAGTGGGGGAGATCCACAGGGCATTTTGATTGGTTGAATGGTGGGAAGACAGCAAGGCAGAAAAACACTTGTGACTGCAGTATGATTCCACCAGAGATGGTCATGCTATGGAGAGCATTTCCTGTCCCAAGGAGAGAAAGATCCAACACACACACACACACACACACACACACACACACACACACTGCATATTCTCCCCCCGCCCCTCACTCCCACCCAGTCTGGGTGTGGAACCCAGAGCCTTGTGCACCCTAGGCAAGCACTCTACCACTGAGCTACACCCCTAGCCCCATAGAAGGGGATTCTAACATTTTTTTTAAAAAAGTATAATTCTTATATCTGGAGACCACATTTTTTTTTAACTTGTGGGAATGTACCTCCAGAATCTCCATAAACTGTGATTAAATTTCTGTGATTCAATTCCATGTAAAAATATATGTCAACTGGCATCATTAGCAACCTTGCTGTCAGTCCTGTTCTGTCAAATCCCTTTTCCTAGTATTTCATACGTTACCACACATCTGCAGAATTTTCCACTGAGTCTGTTCCCACTGAGAGTGTTCCAGGGAATGGCCCCTTCCACGTAGTTTATCAGCAGTGCGTAATGCTGCTACCATGTGTTGAAAGAAAAGGAGAAAATAAAGAGATACTGTTAGTTAAAAAAAAGTGGAATTTCTAAACCACATGATCCAATGTGGCCAGTTCTGTTTCTCAGCTGTCATGAATTAAGAACGAATTAGCAAAAGGCTAAACTCCTGTGCAAGGCATTGCCCTGGGCTGTGGCCAAACCTGGGAATAACAAACGCCTCCAGAGATCCTCTGACCCTGTGGCCCACAAGCCATGGCTTTGTGAAGTGCCTGATGGAGCTCTTTTCCCAGTGGGGTGGGAGGAAATGTTTCCTTGGGCTCCCACTTGGTGTAGCAGCTTGTACCCTGGCTGGGAAGCCAGGAAAGTGTCCAGAACCAGCCCTGCTCATTATTAGCTGTGTGCTTTGGCAAAGTCTCCTAGCCTGTTGGAATCCCTATTTCTTTATCTCTATAAATGGCAGCAACAATTCAACACCCTGTGACTGGGGACAGATTGTATGCTGGATCACATGTAAGTTAAGATACAGCCATCACCTCCATGAGAGGGGAGCAGAGGGTGCATGACATTTGAGTAAGCGCCCATTCACCTAATGAGCTCCTAAGACTGATGACTTGAATATAGAAATGTGTCAAGCTTAGATGATATAGAAAGACATCTCTACATAATACTTAATGTATTTTAATTGCTTATACTTAAAATCACATATGATATTAAATACAAATATTATTAATATCTTAATAGTTTCAATTATATGTTTAAAAATTACATCATGTTTCTAAAGCAGAAATATTGCCTTTACCCGCTCACAATATGATTTTATTTTTTTCTGCTGTGCTGAGCATCAGACTCGGGCTTCAGGCGTGATTGGAAAGTGCTCTACCACTGAGCCACACCCCAGCCCTCACAACAGAGCTTTTAATCGGACTCATCAATGCACATTTGACATCAGTATCTGGATCTTCACTAGCTGGTTCTTCAAGCCCACTTTCTCAAGCACAGCATCTTCATATTCATCTAAGCTGCTTGAGATTCAGCACTTTTTGAACCTAAGTATGATGTTGTCATTGGAAATGTTACCCCAAGCCACAATAATACTTTCCGTATTTGTGATCTGACAGGATATCCATCTGTCTCTAACATACAGTGTGTAGTAATACTGATTTTAACGAGATTTTTAAGACCACTCTGAGGGATAATGGGGTGGGGGTGTTGGCATGATTATATATGATACTTGCAAGAAAGGTTAGAGGGCATTAAAAGCTCTTGATGAAAACTGTTAAGACATGAGAGGATACAGACTAATTATATGATGAGTCATCAAGCTGTTAATTTTTCTTCACCTCCTTATTTAGAAAATAAGGCCAGTCAACATTTCCAATACTGGGTTACTGGGAGGAGGAAATGTGGTTTTGAATTCTAGCAGCAGTGTAGCACCTGGCTCAGGTGTGATTCAGGGTGATTGTTTTTGCAGCTCTACTCCCACACTAGACTCTCTGGGACATGTTAAAGGAAAAGTAGTAGAACATTAACAAAATTTCCTTGCTTTTTATTCATCTGAGACAGATTAGGGTTTTTCCCATAGGTGCCTTGACAAGAACCAAGGGGAAAACTAAGAACTTACTATCTAAAGGCTGTAGTTGCAGAGGCCCACCTGGACCTCAGCATCATTGTGTCTTTCTTTACTCTTCAGACTTGTAGGCATTTTCCTCTCCTAATCTCATATCTGTTCCCTGTGCATGCAGTCACCATGGGATGGGGGATGGATACTGGCACAATAACAGCCACTGGGATTTGGAGGAGGGGAAATTATGTTCAAATCAACCTTTACCCCTGATTGGTTAAGACTTCACCTCCAAGCCTTGGTTTCCTCATCTATAAAATGTACATAAATCTGTTGGAGAAACCTTGAAGATTCTCTTGAAAGACAAAATGGTATCATGTATTCAAAGTATTCAATAAAAATCTATTTGGCCAGTCAATAACTATAACTCCCTTCTGTCCTTCTGTTCAGTTGTATCCATCCTAGAGTAGTCAATGAATGGAGAGTGGAGGCAATAGTCATAGCAAGTGCTCTGAACCACTCCATGCCCCTTTTTTCCTAATGAGGGTTAAAGTTTTGTTTGATTTTCACTAAAAGAAATAATGCTTGTGAGGGGTGACCTCCAGGTCTAAAGTTTGCTGCTCTGATTAGCAGTTGGTCTGGGGTCATCATGCATGGTGTAGGGTCATCCCTTACCTAGTAGAGAAGATAAAGCAGCACTTGGAGAAGATCCCAGCAGCACAGGGAGAACTTCCCCAGGCAGAGGAAGGATGAGAACCTTCAGGGCCACCTTGGCTTCCTGAACCAGCTTCACAGATGTCACAGGAGCAAGAAAAGTCCTCTTTCTATGCCAGAAAGAAAAGCAGCCTCCTATGATCTGCCCTCAGTTGAGCTTGTCAGAGTGAGAAAAAATTATTTTACCTTTTCTAAGAGGGGCCTAGCTTGGTCAAAAAAAAAAGATGGATAAAGGTCATGATAATTAAACTCTGAATTGGAATTCCACAGGAGTTGGGGATGGAGACAAGGAGAGAAAGATCATGGAGGAGTGATGGGGAAAAAAAGAAAGATGGTGAGCATCCCAGTTAATTCACTGAGTTAATAGGAATTAACTGAATGGTAACTGAAGGCTGGCTGGGTGTGGCTGCAGGAGGTAGGGCACTGGGGACATGGTTTGGGGTATATATATTTGGTATGTGTCTCTATGCTTCCTGATCATGATGTGAGCTGCCTGCCACACTCTCCCACCGTGGTTTTCTGCTTCACCTCAAGCCCCAAGGAATGGAGCTGGCCATCTATGGATTGAGACCTCTGAAACTGTGAGCCCCTAAATAAACCTTTCCTCCTCTAAAAAAAAAAAAGATGTCGAGCTACTTGGTTGAGAAGTCAACAAGCTGCGAAGAGAATGAAGAAGTCTATTGAGAATATACAGTCACCAGCTCTTCCCTGATGTGACGCCCTCTGCAGTGTCCCTAATCCCTTCAGCAAAGTCTGTTTCACAGGCATTCACATAGGCAGGGTAGGAGCATCAGTTTTCATAGAAATCAAGGGGAAAAGACAAATTCCACATGTGGATCACCATGATGTCAGATGAAGACAAGATCTACAGAACAGGGAGCTGAGTCAGGAATTGTATGCGGAAGCAGGAACTCAGAGCCGAGGCTGACCACAGATAGGCCTCCTGAGGATTGATAGGTATCTTAGAGGTGATCTGTATGTCCCACAGGCTTTTGAATTGGTATTTGAGCTTATCCTGATGTGAATTAAAGGATGAGATAGAATTTTTTGAGATCCCTGCATGTGGCATGTCCTGAACAAGTCAGGCCTGTTGTCCCAGTGCGTTTGGGCATACCTTGCTGCAGGAGTGTCTGCCACCAAGCAGTGAGGCTCTCAAGAGTAAGATGGAAGTACTGCCACCTTCCTCTTAGCCTGTCTCCCAGCTCAGCATTTCAGAACCAGAGGCACAATTCTTTTACAATCACTTTTTCCTGTGTTCAGGGTCTCTCCAATCTTCTGATGGCTTTGTATTCCCATCAGAGATTCAGGCTGCTAACCCCACATGGCAGGTCTCACTGCTGTCTACAGGGGTGTCCAGACACTTGCTTTTCACCTTCTAGGTAGACAGAAAGAGTCCCAGAGTTGTTTGACAATGGGTCCCCCAGGGCCTCTGCTGTCTACTCTGGTAATCCACTCACCTCCATCTGTTCAGTTCATGCTCCCCAGTCCCTATCCCCAGGCTGAAAGGAGTCTCTCCCTATTAACCACAGTATCGTCCATCAATCTGACCTTGACTGCCATGTTCCCAGGACCAGCTGGCCCAAAGAAGCCTGTGGAGGGCGTTCCTCACCCTTCCCTTCCAGGGACCATATAATCTGACCTTTCCATCCCACCCAGACGTCTGATTCTGACCAGGGTCTCTCCTTCCTCCAGACATTCCAGTGTGTTGGCAGAAGTCACCGTGTTTTATGGGAACCCCTCTGTCTTTGACTTTCCTGAAACTTCTGACCTCCCTTTATCAATTGCTTCCTTGGGGAATATCTAGTAGAGAAGAGCCAGGACCCCCCAGGCTCAGGAGCTTTGGCTGCCTTGACTTGCACTGCAGGCTGTCCTGGCTGACAATGAGCCCCTTATCAGGATTTCTGTCCTCTAAGTGTACTGACCTCCCTCCCTCTGTTCTTGTAGGGGATGTGCCTCAACTGAGGACTCTTCTCAGCAGGGCCTTTCAACCACAGTATTGGTTTAAGGTGCTGCTGGACCTCCAAGAACATGAAGACCAATAAATGGAGAAAACCACAGGTTTTAGTTTCCTCCACAATTTAGTCCCTTCATGCCCGGGGTGGCTAGGCTTATGTAAAATGTCCTGAGGGCCTGGCCATGGCATCTGACTCATCCCTTTGTCTCTTAAGAAACTCCCTTTGCCCGCTGCCTCTTTAGGCTAAATAATTCACCTCTGCTTCTCCAGATGTCCTGTTTTCAATAACAACTAAAATGTCGTGAGCATGTTGTAGGTGCCAGGCACTGTGCTAAACATTTGACTTTCATTTAATTCTTATAGCAACCCTGTAAACTGAGAGCTACTATTAATTCCCTCATTTCACAAAAGACGGAACTCAGAAGTTAGGTAACTTTCCTGTTCAAGTAGAAAGAATCATGTTAAAACACAGCTTAGTCGAGAGCCTGGGCTCCTTAGCTCTGTGCTGTGCTGCTTCTTGCTGGGCTTTATCTGTGTATCAGCTATTTCCTTCACCAAAGACATCTCCCTACTTCCTGCCTACCCAGGGAGTAGATGATGGGTATATGTGACCATCTGTTCTTAACTTGACACTTGTAACAGGTATCAACTACTGTTTGGGGGACAAGTGGATAGGAAGATGGGTGGGTGGACAAAGGGCAGTTAGACGGATATGGGTGGATGGATGGATGGATGGATGGATGGATGGATGGATCAGTGTATCTAGATGGGCTGCCAGGTGATCATGGGTCTTTCATGCAGAAAACCTTTTGGAACACAAGGAGTTCAGGTAAACCCAGAGCTACACATTCTCTAGCTGCTCTGTTGCCTCTCTCCTCCAGATCCTATAGTCTGTTCTGTTTGCAGGAGGAAGGTTTTCTCTGGGTGCCTAACCCCACAGAACAACTGTAGAGCATCTGTGTTCCCTCTAGTAGTTATTTCCGCCTGGGTTTATTTTTTCAGATGCTTCGCACCAACTTTGGAATTCAAAAAGGGCTTGTCAGGAAAGATTGGTTTTCAATTGCCCTGATCCTGGTGGGCCAAACCTGACTCAACAGCATCGGCTTGTGGGATGTATTGTTTATGTCTGGAGGTCAGTGATAACCCTGTCATACAAAAATAAGGAAATCCACATCTCCCAATGCACTGACTGCACAACCGAGGCTAAGATAGCCTGATCTGTTAACCTTGAACAAATTCATGGAGAAGGTTGGAGACAAACTTACCTGTTGGCTTTCTTTCTCCTTCATTTCCAGGTCCCTGACCATTATAATTACAACCCACACAACCAGACTTCTCTTCTCATTCCCTGGTTCCAGATGATAAACTCATTCTTGCTAAAGTACTGGTGACTTACTGCTTTCCTTTCCCATTAGAAAGAGTTCTTCAATAAAAGCCATGTCAAACTCAGAGGCAAAATCATTCAAATTGCTCCAAGCAAGTGATACTCATTGAACCAGGCAAACTATCCTTATTTTGAAATTATTTTTTTTGGATTCTTTTATTAATATTAATATTGAATCAAATGGATCAGAGAATAACTCAAGGCCAAATTCATTTCCCATTGACTCTAACATCTCTACGGAGGCTCTTGTCCTCAGACTGAGAGTTTGGAGTGCAAATATGCTAACTGCTCTCACCAACTCCAGCACCTTCAGCCCATGTCTCACTGCAGGGTGTTTAACTGATCAGAAATGGCCTGGCCTTCCACTTTTGTGGGTATATCTACCCCTTCAGAATGACCAAAGGCCTTTGCAGTGAAGACTGGGCTGAAGTGTGCTTCTGGCATACCCCCATGGTCACCCACAAGCATTTGTAGTTCAGGAAGGTGGAATTACCTTCTCTGGAGAATTTTCAAGATATTGACTAATGTGTATAGTTTAACAAGGGCATAAAAGAGAGGAAAGGAAAAATTGTATTTGTCTTTCTTTGGTCTCACTTGAATCCTTTCGCTAATCCCTACATGACCAGCTCTAATCTTTTTGTTTGGTTGTGAGCTTGGGTTACAGGTAAACTCTGTGAACTTTCTACATGAATAGTTATATATACATGAAAAACAAAACCCGGCAAGTTCTTTTCCTTGTTCTCCAAAATGCTTTCAGTCCTTGAACTGAAATAATGAAGTAGGAAATTGTTGTCACAGTCAGTCTGTTTAATGTAAAAACAAATTAAGCCTTTATGCTCCATGGATTGTGAACAAACCTGCCCATTACAGGTGTGTCCCAGATCCTGGCATCCATTCACGTTGGGGCCCAGGCTCCTTTCTTTTTCAGGTGGGAAAATGTTTACACGGGAAGGAGGTGTATTCCTGGCAGGGAGAAACTGGTCAGGGTGCGGTGGAACTTTTGTGAAGACTAAAGAAAGGCACATGGCTTGGCAAGCAGAGTGAAAGTGGATTTCAGCTCGCACTTGGCCCCTCCTTGGTGATTGTGTGTGAGGCAACCTGGGCCTTGGGACCACACCTCTTTACTGTGAAGATCTCTTCCTGCTCTGGAGTGGGGAAAGGGTATTTTAGTTCTTGGAATGCCGCTGTAGATTTGTTCACCATAGATCTGAGAATGGCAATCATGTCAGCGATGGAACAATGAGTTGACCAGAGTTAGTAGCCTGGCCAATGTCGGCATTGCCCCCTGCTAGTTCAGAGGCATTTGCCATCAGTGCCCATTCAGCTAAAAGGCACTGAATCTCCACTCCTGCAAATTGCAAAATTTATCAGAAATCTTCCAATCAAAGCAACTCTTAGATGTGCAAAGGGTAATTGATAGAAATGAAACTAGCAGCATCCTTGAGAGGCTATCTGGACTACCTCCTCTGCTTTGGGCTAAACCATCACTGACATATTCTAGAAATAGTTCTGACAGTTGATGGAAAGGCTGCTGGTTTGAGTTTTCCTCTGGGAAAAAAATGCTGAATGAATGCTGAAAGTTTCTTGAATGCTTGTATTTTTACATTTTAATTATACTGTGCAATGAAAGGAAAATCCTCTGTAGAGTCAAACATCAACATCCCACCCCTATTACTATCTTGCCCCTTCACTTCCCCTCTTCCTCTTTGGTTGATTCCCTGGGAAACCATTCTGTGCAGGAGGAAAATAAGCAGGAAGGTGGTGAGGCAAACACTCAGGAACAAAGCCTGAGATAGTAAAAGAAGCAGGCCTGGGCAGAAGGGGCACAGTAGTACAATTGTCCCAGGGACCACCACAGCCTCAGTTTAACAACCCCAGCAGACAGCACTTCTCTTCTCAGCATGAAGCTATTAGTCTCAAAAAAGGGCTGTGATTGGTGCAGAGTGGGTCCTGCATCACTCCTTGGTCCAGTCATTGGGCTAGGTGATGAATGATTATAACTGGCCAGGTCCAGGTTGCATGACCCCCAATAAAATAAAATGAAAAAGCTTTCTGAACCAATAAAAAACTCTAAAAGTTGCTGAAAAGATTGTACATGTGTATATGTGCGGGTATATTGCTGAAAATACATTTGAGAGCCTAACAGAGGGCCTAACAGCAGATGCTCAACAAGTGGTCAGTATTATTTCCTCCACTGCATCCTAAGAATGAATACAAACTATCTTTTTTTTTTTTTTTTTAAGTTCTGGGGCAAACAGGTGCTGATAAAATCAATATTGGATCAAAACCTCAGCCTCAAACTTGAACTGAGCCTGAACCTTTCTGAAGAACAAAGGGTGCTCGGCAAACATTCTCCTCTCGCATTTCTAATCTTCACGCATCCTTGCACTTCCCGAACCAGCTGGGCCCAAATCACCAGGACCATCATAAGGACGCTTATCTCCCTGACAGATATCCCATGATCTGAAAATATTTCCCAATAAACTCAATTTCCAGTGTATTTCTGACCTCTTCACAGAGCCAGAAGATTTGGCTGAAGTGGGGAAGATTCCCAGGTCACGATGAATATCAGCTTCTGCAATGACTTTTTCCTAAGAATGGATTATGTATGATCTTCCCTCCTGGGAACGGGAAGCCTCTCTAGAGCCTTCTGAAAAATTAAGAACAGATAGTTCTTAACCTTTTGTGATAAGCCTGCCTCCCCTTGCCCACCACTCCCATAGTCCACTGCTCCGGGGACAGTTGGATGTCCCAAGTCTTCTCAAACCAGGGGCACTGCCCTCTGCATCCTTAACATGTTCACTATTTCCCATGCAAGAACCTACTCTTCCCAGTTCCCATCTCCATAACTCACCCCTCTAAATCCTCTCCCTTTTCCAAGGCACACCTCAAAGTCTGCCCTTTTCTTTGGGCAGGGGGTACCAGGGATTGAACTCAGGGGCACCCAACCACTGAGCCACATCCCCAGCCCTATTCTGTATTGTATTTAGAGGCAGAGTTTCGCTGAGTTGCTTAGTGCCTCACTGTTGCTGAAGCTGGCTTTGTACTCCTGATCCTCTTGCCTCAGCCTTCCAAGCCGCTGGGATTACAGGGGTGTGCCATTGTGCCCTGCTCCCCTACTCCTTAAGCCAGTTATGCCCTTGACTATCTCTAATCTTATGGAACATACACTGTGCTTGAGGCTGTGTTAGCTCGAGTGGTAAGATAGTGGTAAGATTCACAATTCATTTTAAGAACTTACTCTGTAGTTGCTCCAGGTACGAAAGGTAGAAAATGCATGGGATGAAACTAATCCAGCCAACATGAAGATCTTAGTAGCTCACGTAGTACATATTGCCACCAATTAATTTCCAACACTTTTAAATTTGTTTGCTTGTTTTAGGTCATTCCTGAGATCATTCTGTTACTAATCTGCTCCAAGTTTCAGTGTCCTCAACTACAAAATGAAAGCTTCAGGTTACGTGGTCACTAAAGATCTTTTCCCACTAAGCAATGAGTCTCTCTTCTATTCTGTAGTTCAGCGGTCACTTTGCCCCTGTTATGATCATCCAGTGATACAGAGTGTCCCTCAGAGCTAAAGAGAATTTGGAGCAGAGGTTTTGGAATAATAGCTTATCTATGTTTGTTGGATGTGGTCAGTGTGGTTGTCAAGTTAGTGAAAAGCCAAGCCATCCCTCTTCACTAGACTTCGGTCTCCTCATCTATAAAATGGGGCAGTTGAAACGGAGCCCATGGCGGCCCCTTCCAGTGCTGATATGCAGTGATTCATAATCATTCTCCCTCTTGCTCCCACAGGATCACACTGTGTTCTACAAGGACATGGTTGCCAAACCACCTGGCAGAGGGGAACAAAAACAGCCACTCCCAGCCTCACCACACAGAGACAAGCGGAGCTTTGAAAGCAGCTGCAATGGAGTTCAGAATGCTTAAGTTTTAGTTGCTGGTTTCAAGCTCATCGTAAATTCATCACAGGAACAGTTAAACAAATTTGATCTCTGGAGAGGAAGGGGCAGCAGCCAACGATGCTTAATCAAAGCACTCAGCCTCATGGGCCCACTTCCCCTCTCCCTGGTTTGCTGCCTCCTGGGTCTTGGCCACAGCCTTATTATTTGAATGAATCACTGTCTGTAGTACTATGTTGAGTATTCTCTGGATTCAGCATACCTGTTGGCCAGGTACCCATCACTCAA
Source organism: Marmota flaviventris (assembly GCF_047511675.1). Lineage (NCBI taxonomy): Eukaryota > Metazoa > Chordata > Mammalia > Rodentia > Sciuridae > Marmota > Marmota flaviventris. Next base: position 80,722,856 of record NC_092507.1, read on the forward strand.
AAAACTTATGGAAGATGAACAAATTAGTCATACGGCTTAGATTTTTTGCTCCTCATAAGAACAAGCTTTAAAATGACTGCCTCTTAGCCTACTCTTTTCATCATGATTTCTTTATTAGTTCATTCCTGCTGACATAACTAAATGATTAGACTGGGAGTTTACACATAATAGAAATTTACTTCTTGCAGTTCTGGAGGCTGGAGTGTTCAAGATCCAGGTGCCAACAGATTTGGTGTCTGGTAAAGGCTTGTTCTCTCCTTCCAAGATGGCAGCTTATAGCCTCATCCTCACAGGACAGAAGGTCGAATCTCTCTATCTCTCAGGATCTTTTACAAGGGCATGAATCTCCTCCACAAGAGCATCACCTCCCAAGACAGCCACTTCCTAATGCCATCACCTTGGGAATTAAGTTGCAACATATGAATTTTCAAGAGATACATATATAGCTCGTTCTATCTTCCTGTGGAAGGTGCTGGCCAGTGTGTCTCAGCTAGAAGACTGCACCATGCACTTTTGCTCCCACTAACTGAGCAATGTGTTTACTAAGAGCCAACTTCATTTGTTCTCAAGGCGGTCTATGGCAGCAGCCCTTGGAATCCTAACAATATAATTCACTTGATTATTATATAAATCAATTAAATGCAAGTATAAAAAAGGGAGTTGTCGATTATACTGAAAAACAAATTAAGTGGCAAGCAAAGCTAAGTTCCTAAAAATATTTACAATCAAGTTGTACTGTATTAGCTAAACTTTCTCTTTTCCCTTTGAAGAAGTTAAAACTAAAAATTATAGATAAGAACATTATAGTAATATTTCAAAAATAACAACCCAAATGCCAGTCACAAAGCTTATCCTCAGAGAATAAAGCTTTAACCCAACATCAGAACATGAGCTAACATTACAGGCTTTTAGCTAAAATACTACATAGAATATATGGCTTGAGTCACTTTTTAAACTTTTCAAGTAATAGGCCTACTACATACTTTAACAGAACGTAGATGAATGGGATTCTATAGTCTGGGACCCAAATATTTTCTAGTTTTTTTCAGTTTACATTTGTGTTTTAGAATTGCATCTGTAATTATTATCAGTAGTATTTTATTATAAACTCTAAACATATATGAAATTAGAGATAAAAATAAGCCTCAAAATCCCATTGTAGAATATTTTGCCATCCGAGCTTCAACTCTTTCTTTTTTCCCCTTGTTGATGTATTTTAAAGCAAATTTTACACACTGTATCATTTTACTTGCTTTAGTAGATATCTGTAAAACATGGGGATATTTTCCTAGATGATCATAATACTATCAGCATACCTAACATAATTAACAACGATTCTTTGGTATCATCTAGTACCTTTGCCAACTCAGTTTTCTCAGATTCCCCCTAAAGTCTTTCTATTACCGATTTGTTCAAATACTGGTATAAAAATGATGCACGTTACACTTGTTATATCTCATGCCTTTTCAAAACTTAGAGTAATACTAATATAACGAAATGACTTAGACTGGGAGTTTATAAATAATAGAAATTTATTTATATCTCATACCTTTTCAAAGCTTAGAGTAATACTCCTTCACTTTTTTCTTTGTGCTATTAATTTATTGAAGAATTCCTGCTGTTAAAAATAAAGGTATGAGAATTTCAAAGGATTCAGAGAACTTCAAAGAACAACAATTGATAAAGTGGAATGTGAGATATATATTTTTTTTCAGTTTACATTTGTGACATATATATATATATATATATATATATATATATATATATATATATATATCTCCAGAGTTTCTGAGAGCTCAGGGAACTGATGGTGTCATGGCCCAGAGAAGAATTTCTACCTCTTTCAGACTGCAGATTAACAGACTGAGCAAAGAACTGGAGAATGGGATGAGACAAAACAAAGTTCTCAGAAACAAAGGTTCAAGCCATCAGGAAAATAAAAATCCAACTCACAAGATACCGCTTCAAACAAACATTCATTTCCATGCATATCCAAGTTTGTCAGGATGAATCCAGCTACTATGTACAACCATAAAGCTCAAATAAAGAAATATAGAAAGAAAAAGAAAAACAACAACAACAAAAAAGATACCACTTCACAGCATTGGGATGGCCATAATCAGAAAAAGATGGACGATGAGCAGATGTTGTTGGGAATGTGAAGACATTGAAACCTTTACACACTGCCACTGGAAATACATTTTGGGAAATGGGCAGAGAGTCCTTCAAAAATAAAACATGGCCATACATATACCCACGAGAAATGAAAATGTTTGTACACATAAACCGTGTACATGAATGTTTACAGAGGATTATTCATAATAGATAAAAAGTAGAGAATGGCCACATGGCTATGAAATAAAGTAATATGGTACACCCACACAATGGGATATTAAACTCATTTAAATGAATGAAGAACTGTTATATGTTACAATATGGATGAATCTTGAAAATATTATGTTAAGTGAAACAAGCCCATTGAGAAGAACATACTTTATATGATTCCACTTAAATGAAATGATGATTATTGATCAATCTGTAGAGACAGAAAGTAGATTCATGGTTGCTTAGGGCTGGGAGATTGAGGAAGAGCTGGGGGAAGGATGGCTAAGGGGTATGGGATTTCTTTTTGGGGTGATAAAAATGGTGTAGTGGTACAACTGTGTTAATATAATAAAAGCCACTGAATGCACACTTATAGTGGGTGAATTGCATGGAACATGAATTGTATCTCGATGACAGAGTTTAAAATTTTTTGTGTGTGATCAAAGAATATTCAACTGGAAGATAAAAGCAACTAACTGAAAATCCCTGTGGTTAGAATACATGCACATGCACACACACACACACACAAGCTCAAATGTCCTTTCTTGGCCCACTTTCATCACGTAGGAGGGCCCTGTGCAGGATGCATCCACCTCCACATAGTGCAGAAGGGGCCTGCTCCATTGCTGTTGGAGAGTGTGACTCAGTGTCACCCTGTCTTCCCTGGGTGAGTGCAGTCTCCCCTTCCTGGGCCCTGGTCATCTAGAGTGGGTTTTGTCTTGGGTTATGAACTAGATGACCTCTTGACCCTGTCTTCAGTAATACCACAAAAGGAAATCAAAGGGGAACTTGGAGAAATTTTCATTTTTGCTTTGGCCCACAGCTGACTTGTATCCTCAGAGCCTGTGCTCACATCCTGCCCACTGTCATGAAAGACAGCAAGACACAGGTGCAGACGCTTTCTGGGAATAGAGGGAGAAAGAGGCTGCCACTCAGCAGCTCTGCTGTGACAGATTCCTTGCCTCTGAAAGTGAGTACTACCCAGTAGGGAAGCCCAAAACATTCTCCCCAGATAAGATCCCATTCCCACGCGGTTTCAGGATGGAGCTGTGCAGCAACTGGTAGGGCTGTTGAGCAGTACCCAGCTTGGGGTTACAGTTGAGGAAGAGGGGGATGTTGGTGCCAAGGTTTCCTTGCCTATTTTGAAAGCCTTCTTCAGGCTATTCAAACTGCTATTCTTGTCAGAATTGGGCATCTGCCTGGCCCATGCATTTCCAATTATCCCTCTGGCCACAGGATCCTATGGCCATTGGCAAAGGGACAGATCTCAGGAGAAGCATGTGGTCTCACTAAAATTGCAGGGCTCAACTTTCTGTTGGCAAGACAGAAATCGCCATTTATGGAAGAGCAGAGGTGGGTGGGCCCGGTTCCCATGAGGATGTGAAGATGCTCCTGGGCCTCAGGGGACCTCCCTGCTCCCACTGAGTCCATTTACCCATCCCACCCAGAGGGAAAGTGGCCACAGGCCACAGCCCTTCCTGGAAGCTCTAAGGGAACAGGTAAATAAACAGAGAAGACGAACATCAACAAGAAAGAGGGGAAATTACCAAACACATGTTTCTAGAGAGAAGAATCCAGCAAAAACACAAAGGGGTGTCTCGAGATCCCACTTTAGATCCTAAAGAAGTACAGTCTTCAACCTTTTCTCTTATGCTTTGTTTCTGGTCCTAGGACCCCCTGAGCCAGCCTTGCTGTCTATCTTTCCTTCAGCATCTCTCTCTCTTCCCCTCCATCTGCTTCTTTCCTTCCCATCTGGCACCCAAACCCTCAGTCAGGGAAGCAGAAATCTAGATCCTTACTGTGTGATGTGGGCAAACTTCTGGACCACTGCATTTCCTATTTATATCAACATGTCCTGGGGGTAATAACAGACCCACCTCGTGGGGTCATGGCAAAACCTAAAAGAAAATGTGTGTTCCCAGTATTGGGCAATTAAATGCTATTTTTTCCTTCTCTTTTTTCTTTCCTTCTCCTCTCTTTTCATTCTTCCTACAACCTTTCCTTCTCCTGAAATTAGACTTCTCCAGCCTCAAGACTCCATCTCAGCTTCAGTAGCAGCCTGGGTGTGCCCATGCACAGCTGGTTCTCAGGATGCTGTGCAACACACTTCTGAACCCAGCGAGGGCTGATCCATGTCCAGTTCCTGGTTCTGCTGATCTATGGAACATCCTGCACTGTCCTCGCCAGTCCTGCCTTGTGCACAGGAAAAAGGTCACAGCAACATTCAGCACGTCCCTGGCAGCCACGTGTGGCAAGTTGCGATCATTTCTGCACTGGTTGTCATTCACTGCATTGAACATTAAGCATTGAAAGAGGGCTCCTTTAGCTGCTGCCTTTTAGGGACTCAACCTTCTTCCTCCTTAGCAGTCTGGGTCCCGTGGGTACAAAGCTCTAGTGTGCTTCCTTTCCAACTTCTTCAACCTCATGGTGTGGATGGCCCGTGACTGTTATATGGACCCATGTTAGGTCTCTTTGAAGCCCCTGAAGCAAACAAGCATGAAAGAAAGGAGGTGCTCTTTGCTCAGTTCTAAAACTCCATAAATAAGTATCTAATCCCTTACTTTGAGGCTGTGTGTCATAGTGCAACAGCCAGACTTGTCACTCTGCTCTAGTGGGAAGTGGTGTCCCTGGGAGGAATGTGATCATCCCCTCCAGGTGACTAGAAGCTCCCTGGAAAGCCATGGTTTGCAAGAGAACACTCACCTGTTGGGTTTTGTGCAGGAGGCTGCTGCTGGCCTCCAGGAAGTTTTCTTACTGTCCAGCAATCCCTGGCCAACGGGGTGCTAGGCAGCCTGCCCTGTCATGGCCCCACTCCTGCAGCATGAACCTTCCTGACTGATGAGCTTTTAGGACAATTTTGTCCCAGAGTAATATATTACACTATATTTTTTAAGTGTATATGACTTGCTCTATGTCCTGCACGGTCTTGAGGAATGCTCCACCAAAGAGAGACAGACAGACTGATGTTGATTCTATCTGTGGTCAAATACACTTAGAAAATATAGTGTAATGTATTCCTCTCTAACTCCTGGCCTTACCTCTTGGAGGTTCCTAAAGTGCACCAGGTAAGTGAGCAGTCCTGCAATCAAGACAGCTGGCCAATATCATTGGACCTAGCAGCTCTCAGAACAGAGGAACACAGTTTGGGAAATGCTGCTCCAAGAGAGGTTCTGAAATCTGGCTGGACATCTGAGTCACATGGAGAGTTTTTTGAATGTCAGTTCCCATGCTGACTCCAGGGGTATCTGAAAATCCATATTCCTAAACATTCCCTAGACTGTTCTGTGCCCCTGTGGATGTGGCTGGGACTCACTGCTCCAGGATAGGGAGAACTAGGAGGTAGTTGGGATGCAATTCCAGTGGGCGGTCCAGTGAATGAGGCTGACTTCCACTAAAGAGAACACCTGCCCCTGGACCGACTCTCTGCTGTGGCAATGGCAGGTAGGAGTGCTCTTCCCTGGAGTCAGCTCCTGTTTACTTCCTAAGAAAGTTGGGGAGGCTCTTCCTTTGCTTTTGGAACCTGTGTAGGCCACAGGAGAGTGGCAAGATTAAGAGGAACGATAGCTAAAGTGACTGGGACCATGGTCAAGGCTTGTGCCTGGTGACCCCTCAGGCCATGTCTGGCCTTCAAAGTCCCGATGGGCCCCAACGGCCTCTTTTGGTCCTGAGTACAAAATTTCATTTGATAATCTCATTCACTAAATTGCCCTTTTACTCTTGCTATTCCCTCTACTTAAACTCCTTTACTTAATACCCACTTTTTACTTGAATAATTCATTCTCCAAAGTCAGCCCAGGAACTATTTTCTTCAAAAAACCTTCCCAAATATCAGGTTGTACCCAGAATTCCTTTTCTGCCCTCCCATGAAAACAGTATGAAATCCCATTTTACCTTCCCCAATTCAACTTCAACCCACTCCCTTAAAAATTGTGTGTGTGTGTGTGTGAGAAAGAGAGAGAGAGAGAGAGAGAGAGAGAGAGAGAGAGAGAGGAGAGAGAGAGAGAGAGAGAGAGAGGAGAGAGAGAGGAGAGAGAGAGAGAGAGGAGAGAGAGAGGAGAGAGAGAGAGAGAGAGAGAGAGAGAGAGAGAGAGAATGTAAGGTCTTATTTCAGAATTTTTTTGACTAGAAATTTTTGTCATTTCTTAACCCAAACTGCCAATTTATCTTTAATTCCTCAATAGCATTGCTGAGCTTCTAAAACTCACCATTTCCAAACAATTTACAGTCCTCCCCCCGATTGTGCACGGTTGGTACACCTCTGCTCAGTCTGACATTTATTAAGGTCAAAGCATATTTTATGTCTTTGAACCCAGGAGCCTGCATATTACAAGCTGAGCTGTTGAGATCTTAGGTGACAGAATTCATTGACAAGATGTATTATCTGTGCAGTTTCAAATGTAGAAACCTGAGTTGATGATTTTTTTTTTTTTTCTTTTTCAGGTTTCCACATTGAAGACTCAGCAATTTCTCTCGGTTCACAGGGGACAGCTGAGGAAAACAATTTGTTTGGAAATCATAAATTTGTAGGAACTCAGCAAGTACCTCTTAGGAATTAGGAACAGGCCGGGAAATTTGAATTAAGATATGACACCATTTTAATCAAAATGTCCCCCCCCCCCATTTTTTTTTTTTATTTTGAGAAATGATTGCTTCTCTCTATAAATTAATTTTCTCATCTGAAAATCTGACAAACAGCATCAGTCAGGGCTCAGCAGGGGATCAATACCTGTGAAAGGCTAAGAAAGGGTCACTTACAAAAGAGACAGGGTTAGGGAAGTGAGTGAGGGATGGTGAGGCACCTAGGAACAAGTAATGGGGGAAGCTGTTGGCACCACTAGTACTGAAGCCGTTACCAGAATTTGGAAAGAACATGGGAGGGGTGTCCAACAGGAGCTGTGCATTGGGTAAAATATTGAAGCTGCAGCCTCTCATTCCCACAAGGGAGCTGGGAAAATAATGACGCTCCCTCACTCTCCACCAGGCTCCAGTCTCCTGCCAGGGCTTCCCTTGGCAGGAGAACCCAACCAGAGGTCACAGAACAAAGGAGCCTGTTGATGCAGATCCTCAGCCTCCTGGGACACAGGGGATGATGGAGAGAAAGAGCAAGTGGAAAACTTCCTGTTCAACAGAATATTTATTTATATAAAATTAAATCACATTCCTCTATTTAATGTCCAAATCAAAGCAACTCAGAGCCCCTACTTCCTCTAAATTAGTCTTCTCTGCCCAACCCCTGAAGAGGGTGTGGGCACCCAGCTTCCTCTATCACTCATGCATAAGCCCAGGTCCCGGCCTGCCGCTGGCTTTTGGCAGGATCAGTGATATCAAATTATATTTATTCTTTTCAAATCCTAGATCATATGGGCTAAGAAAGTATAGTCAGAGATTCTGGGAACTTCCTGGCCACCTGATTCATGAAAGTCATAGATCTAGCCGTCTTCTAAATTAAAACTACTTTACACTGACCTCCCAGGCCATGGGAAAAATATATTAAATTTCTGGAGCCCTTTAGAAAAATGGACTGCTTCATGTCTTCCTGTTATAAATTACATTAGGCAATGTGTCTTTATCTTATAAGATAATGGTGTAGCAGACATCTAGTTTGCATGTGAATTAAAATGTTAGAAAAATGAAGAGATATGAAAATAAACAACAACAACAAAAAAAAATGGATTCTAAGTTATAAGAAGAATTTTTTTTTATTGGTTGTTCAAAACATTACAAAGCTCATGACATATCTATCATCTTTCATACATTTGATTCAAGTGAGTTATGAATTCCCATTTTTACCCCAAATACAAATTGCAGAATCACATCAGTTACACATTCACAATTTTTACATAATGCCATATTAATGACTGTTGTATTTTGCTGCCTTTCCTATCCCCTACTATCCCCCCTCCCCTCCCCTCTCATCTTCCCTCTCTACCTCATCTGCTGTTGTTTAATTCTCTCCCTTGTTTCCCCCCGCCTTTCCCCTCACAACCTCTTATATGTAATTTTGTGTAACATTGAGGGTCTCCTACCATTTCCATATGCTTTCCCTTCTCTCTCCCTTTCTCTCCCCCCACTCGTCTCTGTTTAATGTTAATCTTTTCCTCATGCTCTTCCTCCCTGTTCTGTTCTTAGTTGCTCTCTTTATATCAAAGAAGACATTTGGCATTTGTTTTTTAAGGATTGGCTAGCTTTGCTTAGCATAATCTGTTCTAATGCCATCCATTTCCCTGCAAATTCTATGATTTTGTCATTTTTTAGTGCTGCGTAATACTCCATTGTGTATAGATGCCACATTTCTTTTATCCATTCATCTATTGAAGGGCATCTAGGTTGGTTCCACAGTCTAGCTATTGTGAATTGTGCCGCTATGATCATTGATGTGGCAGTATCCCTATAGTATGCTCTTTTAAGATCCTCAGGGAATAGTCCGAGAAGGGCGATAGCTGGGTCAAATGGTGGATCCATTCCCAGCTTTCCCAGGAATCTCCATACTGCTTTCCAAATTGGCCTCACCAATTTGCAGTCCCACCAGCAGTGTACAAGTGTACCCTTTTCCCCACATCCTCGCCAACACTTATTGTTGTCTGACTTCATAATGGCTGCCAATCTTACTGGAGTGAGATGGTATCTTAGGGTGGTTTTGATTTGCATTTCTCTGACTGCTAGAGATGGTGAGCATTTTTTCATGTGCTTGTTGATTGATTGTATGTCCTCCTCTGTGAAGTGTCTGTTCAGGTCCTTGGCCCATTGGGTTATTTGTTATCTGACTGGGTTATTTGTTATCTTATTGTTTAATTTTTTGAGTTCTTTGTATATTCTGGATATTAGGGCTCTATCTGAAGAGTGAGGGGTAAAAATTTGTTCCCAGGATGTAGGCTCCCTATTTACCTCTCTTATTGTTTCTCTTGCTGAGAAAAAACTTTTTAGTTTAAGTAAGTCCCATTTGTTTATTCTTGTTATTAACTCTTGGGCTATGGGCATCCTATTAAGGAATTTGGAGCCCGACCCCACAGTATGTAGATCGTAGCCAACTTTTTCTTCTATCAGACGCAGTGTCTCTGATTTGATATCTAGGTCCTTGATCCATTTTGAGTTAACTTTTGTGCATGGCGAGAGAAAGGGATTCAGTTTCATTTTGTTGCATATGGATTTCCAATTTTCCCAGCACCATTTGTTGAAGATGCTATCCTTCCTCCATTGCATGCTTTTAGCCCCTTTATCAAATATAAGAAAGTTGTACTTTTGTGGATTGGTTTCTGTGTCCTCTATTCTGTACCATTGGTCCACCTGCCTGTTTTGGTACCAGTACCATGCTGTTTTTGTTATTATTGCTTTGTAGTACAGTTTGAACTCTGGTATCGCTATACCTCCAGATTCACACTTCCTGCTTAGAATTGCTTTTGCTATTCTGGGTCTTTTGTTTTTCCATATGAATTTCATGATTGCTTTATCTATTTCTACAAGAAATGCCATTGGGATTTTAATTGGCATCGCATTAAACCTGTAGAGAACTTTGGGTAATATTGCCATTTTGATGATGTTAGTTCTGCCTATCCATGAACAGGGTACATTTTTCCATCTTCTAAGATCTTCTTCTATCTCTCTCTTTAGGGTTCTGTAGTTTTCATTGTATAAATCTTTCACCTCTTTTGTTAGGTTGATTCCCAAGTATCTCATTTTCTTTGAGGATATTGTGAATGGAGTGGTTTTCCTCATTTCCATTTCAGAAGTTTTGTTGCTGATATACAGGAATGCCTTTGATTTATGCGTGTTGATTTTATATCCTGCCACTTTGCTGAATTCATTTATTAACTCTGGCAGTTTCTTTGTAGACCCTTTTGGGTCTGTTAAATATATTATCATGTCATTCGCAAATAGTGATAATTTAAGTTCTTCTTTTCCTATTTTTATGCCTTTAATTTCTTTTGTCTGTCTAATTGCTCTGGCTAGTATTTCAAGAACTAAATTGAATAGAAGTGGTGATAGAGGGCATCCCTGTCTTGTTCAAGATTTTAGAGGGAATGCCTTCAGTTTTTCTCCATTTAGGATGATGCTAGCCTGAGGTTTAGCATATATAGCTTTTACCATGTTGAGGTAAGTTCCTGTTATCCCTAGTTTTTCTAGTGTTTTGAACATAAAGGGATGATAAGAAGAATTTTTGCTTCCAAAAACTCATGACCATTTTGGTCATCTCTTACTCTAAATGTCATTACCTATCATTCAGTGGCTCTGATTTTGTAAACTTCAGAATCGGATTATCCACTTACCTGTTATTACTAATCCAAAAACACTGCATGCTATTGTAATAAACTGATTGTGAAATTCACTGGCAACTTCCAGGAACCCCCCCCCCCCAGGGTAGGATGAATAGTAGCCTTAAAACATCTGGTATGCCAAGAATTATCATTCTTAAAAGCTTACCACCAATATTTCAAGTCTGGAGCCTAGAATTCAGGTTTTAAGAATTCTGGCTATATAGTCATTGCCAACAAGTCTCAGAAAGACTTTGCCTGACTTGGGCTTATAGATGAATCAATTCCACCCCTTTCCCCTTCAACCAGGTGTGGTAAAATCCTATTTAATTAGGGTGCTAGAGTGCTTTCCCCTATGAGAAGAGAGGAGATCTAGACACTTCTAAGTTCCCCTGGTGCTAATCAGAAATTTTGGATGTGAAAATAGTGTGAGATTAGATTAGTCAGAATGTTTTTGGCTTTAAGTAACGAAAGAACCCAAGTACAAATGATGAGGAAATTTTCTTATTTCACATAACAAAAAGCCCTGCCTTATGATGGTTTCCAGGCTAGTGGCCTCATCAAGAACCTAGCTTCTTTCCTTAGCGAAAATTTATTAACTTGTCCTTGGGTTATTGAACTCGTGATTGTAAAATGGCAGTCACCGTTGTGCCACCTGACAACATAACCATGTCAAGAAAAAGAAATGTTCCCATGTCTCTTGTGAAGAGGGAGATAATCTCAGAACCTTCCAGAAGACTCCTCATATTTCCTCTTGGCAGAATGCTATCACATGTTCAGGTTTAACCTATAACTAACAAGAGGTTTAAATGCATCAAATTGGATTGGTTTAAATTCATCAAGAATGGCTCTCTGAAACTTGCCTACCATGTGTGAAACCTTGGATTTGATCCCCGGTATGGGAGGGGGGGAGGGGATACAATAGCTGTCCCTTAGGAAGGAACAGCTAAAAATTTTATGTGGATTATGGATTAACTTCAATCAGAAAATGATCAGGCATAAATCAAGAGTGAAAAGGAATATTAAAAGGAATTTCACTCTTTCACTTGGTACAATTTAATTTTAAGAAAAATGTGGCCCTTTCAACAAATGAAACTAATATTTCTTTTGGATCCCAGAATTCTAACCATATTTATAAATGTACCATTGAGCTATTATGTGGCTTAAATGGTCCTGTTGGGCTAACTTGGGAAATGTTACCATTTTTACTATTTTCTACAGAGAAAATATTTTCAGAGTTATGTGTCAAATAATTCAATGGATTTAAAAATTACACCCCATTCCTCTGTGCAGTGGTTCTTCTGTAGTTGTACATAAAATGTTTTTACTGTAAATGAACTAATATAACATGCTGCTTTATGCCATAATAAATAAGATACTAGTATTTAAAAGAAAAGAAAAGAAAAGAAATTGCCCTCTGGAAGCTGAGAATGGTCCCAGTCTCTCCCTGATGCACAGGGGTTGCCACCAAGGAGGAGATACTGAATGGGATTGAGGTCAGTTAGGAAGAAGGGTAGGCACCCTGCTTGAATGGGGAGGCAGCCTCACAGTGCCCATGGCAGGAATCTGGCCACATGCCTTAGAAAGGGCAGCAGGAGTGATATCCCCAGCAGAGTGGAAGGTGCAGGGAACTCAGGGCAGGATGTTCTCCTGGGGAATGCTGCCCTCTGGGCCTCCCCTTCCACACTGGTGAGGAAACTGGGTTGAAAACCAGGACAAGCCCAGTGGATGTTCTCCCAGAGCCTCGATCTATAAAGGATGACAAAAGATGGAAGGAGGGGAATTCTGCGTCAGGTACTACAGTACTCAGCGGTGCGGATACCTTCCATTCCCGGCCTCAGTTTTCTAGGTATTCTGACTCATTAGACAACTATGTGTCAGACCACTTGTCTTTACTTGGGAACAGGTGGTCCTGCACCTCTGAGGAGGCCAAGAGCTTTTGAAGTTTTCACATTGTCTAATATTTGCCTTTCTGGTCACAGGTAGTTCTGCTGCTGCTGCTGGCTGGAGAACTGATACTGAGTGAAGTCTAGACTTGTTATGCCCCCTCCTCCAGCCCTGACCTGCCTGCACTGTGACTCAACCACCAAAGAGTTGGCTAATAGGCTCCTGACCTCTCACCTTGGCCCACATTTTTCCCCCCTGGGTACTGGGACTTCAATCCTAGGACACTCTACCACTGAGCTACATCCCCAGCCCTTTAAATTTAATTTTTAATATTTTGAGACAGAGTCTCCCTAAGTTGCTGCAAACTTGCAATCTTCCTGCTTCAGTCCCCTGAATAACGGAAACACAGGTGTGGCCACCACACCAGGTCCAGCCCTCTTTTTGGTCGTCACTTACAAACACCCCCTCCCCAAATTTAGCCCATTCTTGTCCTTCCTATGACCTGAGGCAGAACATAAAAACCCTACATTGAGATTTTAAAGAGTATGTTTTCATAATATTTAGGGGCAGGTTAATAATTTTCCAGGAACACAGTTTCCTATGACAAATGAATTATCCCTCCAGCCAAACTGCTAGTCCTGTCATGATCAAAAGCTATGTTTCCTCAGACAAGGGCCATTGGCTGAGTTCAAGAGGGCAGCAAGAAAATACAATAGTTAGTGGATCAAAAATGTGACTCTTGGAGATAGAGATAACTCTCACTGATGAAATATATTAACTGTATCCAAAGTCACCAAGAGGGGACATGATTGTTAATTGGAAATCCTTGTGATGTCATTTGTTAAATAAACGAAAGTATCCATCAGCAGCATGTGGCCTGTTGGTAGCACATGGCCTGTTGGGTCTTTCTGGTGGCTGGCCACCCTTCCTTCAAGGCCATAGAAAGTACATCCTGTTACAAACATTTCTTCCTCACTTTGCCAGCTTATATCAATCTCCAGATATTTCCTCTTCCTAAAATCTTGCAGCATGTATGAGCTGTGCACTTTAATTTATTATAATTGTGACTTGTATTGACCAGGGAGGCAATCCCGGGCTCTGAGCTGGAAGAGTTCCTGATTTTGAATCTTATTGTGAGATCTTAGGCAAGTTATTTGTTTTTGTGGGTGTCCTCTGCATAACGGGATCATAAGGATGTTTACTTCATGGACGTGTAGTGAATATTACATCTAAAATAACTACTATCAGCAAGTGCTCAGTGAAGGATAGCTATTATTGCTTTAATATTTTAAACCATTTAACCTAGAAATTCTGGTCTGAGGAATTCATTTTCAGAAAATAATAATGGACTTATAGTTTTAAATTCCTTCAGCATTTTTTATGAGATCTAAAACTGGATATAGTCTAAGTATCCAAGAACAGAGAATCATTTAAATAGGTTGTAGTATATCCATAAAAGGAAACATTATTTGAAAATTAAGTATCACTATTTCTCTGTATATGATGTTCGTAAAATATGATTCTGAGAAGAGCTATAAAAATTCAAAGAATTTCAAATTGTCTTGTATTATTCATGTCCTGGACCTGGCTGGCTGACTCCCACCTGGCTCCCTGTTTTAGGAACTAGAGCAAGGCTGTTCTTAGAGTAGGTACCTGGCAAAGGGCAGGCAGCCCACACATGGGTGGGCTGGGGGGTGGGGGTGACCCTTAAGATGTGAAGGGCTGTGCCCAACAGTGGGATGGTAGACATCAGGCTGAGCAGCTCCCTGTGGGATCTAGACAGGAGAGTGAGGAATGAAGCAGGCAGCCTGGCAGGTGAGAAGAACCAGAGATAGCAGGAGAGAGAAACTGTGGGAGGGAAGGAGACGTAGAAGGCCCCAGTGTTGCCTCTGGCTCACGAAGGCTTGTTGGTTCTTGGACCAATGACAGACCGGGTATCCTTAAAATCAACCCCAATTTCTGAGAGTATTTTTTGAAGCAGTATCTGTGCCTCATAATGAAATAACTGAGACACCAGTTCTGTTAGCATTGTCTTCCCAAATGCAATCTGAGCTTCTTTAGGGCAAGCAGTTTGCCTCCCACATCAGGCATGAGTACATCAAGGTTTGGGCACATATTAGCTGTTCACTTTATGCTTTATTCGTTCATTTCTTTACTTAGCAACTATTGAACTGTGTTTAGGGTGTGCCCAGTACACTGCTAAGCACTGGGAACACAATAGTGAGCAAAATAGAAATCCCTGTCTTCGTGGGACAGGGAAACATGGTGGAAATACAATAAACTAAATACATAGGATGTGAGGTCAAGTAGAGGATGACAAGTACTAGTAAAAAAAATAATAAACCCAGAAAGGGAGTAGTGAGGGTGAGGGGAGGGCAGACCGAAGTTGGAATTATCAATAGCACAGTCATAGATGCCTCTTTGTGAAAGAAACATTTGAGTGAAGTTCAGAGGAAATGGGACAGCCGCACCATGCCAGGCTGCTGGAGGGAGAATACAGGCCATTAACAAGAGCAAGAGCCCTGAAGGGAAAGGGAGCCTGGTATGCTTGGGAAAGAGCAAGGACACCATTGTGGCTGGAGTAGAATAAGCAAGGGAGATGGAAATGAGTCCATTGTCTAAGACTGATGTGAATTGTGTTGAACTCCATGACACTGGAGGTCAGGAGAGGCTCAAGGAGGGTCAGTAATTGTTCCTTGGAGGGACATGTTGAGGTGAACCCTTGACCTTCCCTCTAAGACTGGAAAATGAAGCCTGAGTCTTTGTTTGGGGTCCTATCTTTGGGTAAGAGAGGTGGTTGGAGAGGGAAGGGAGAGGCCAGACTGAGTGTGGTCAGATCACAGGGGTCACAAACCTTTCTGGAAGAACATGACTCATGTTGCTTTCAGACAATAGGGCATTTCTAAAGCCTCTGCCTGGATGAATCTTTTCTCTTAGACGACTCCCACCTTTCCTCTTTCTGACTATTCACCACCGATTGTCTAAAATGATTGAAATAACTACATTGTCCTTTGGAGAGACATCCTTATCAAGTCTTTGGCAATTTCAAATGAAATCACAAAACTCCCTTTTAGAATTTACCCACACTTTTTTTTTTTTTTTTTTGAAGATGGAAAACCGTTTCCATATATCTTTGGGAGGGATCAGGGAGCAAAGAACAAGAGATGGTGAGGAAGGGCTCAGTGCTCTTCCCTTGAATTGGAAGCTGGGAAGAATCTGGGAAAAGTGATTAAGGGTTTTTTTTTTTTTTCTGTGTCATGTGTCACTAGTGAGGGACATCATGCCTCATGACCTCCAAGACTTAACATGCTTTTAAATATAATAAATTACTAGGAAGAGACTTGGTCCCTTGATAAATGTCTCACCGAGACTGACCAGTATAATTTCTGTGAAATCCATAACCAGCCCTCCTCCCCCATCTCTACCTTCCACAAACTGAACATTGTCAATCAAAAGAGGTCAGATGGCTTTGAACCATACCTTGTCCCTCATCTTTCTTGTTATTACCAAAGCATTTTAAGTATGGATTCATAACAGGGAAAAATTTATACTCACAAGCATGATAGGAATGGAGCTAGTGAATTTCTGAGTTAATCAGAACCAGAGATTAGGTTTGCCAATATGTGTGGTTTAATTGCCCAAGGCCACTTTCAAGGAGCTAAGCTAGATGCTGACAGATTTTGTTGGAATTATTGGAATTTTTCAGGCCCAGTCATGTTGGCCTACCTCATGGAGGAGTAAGATAGAATGTCAGAGGTCTGGCTGCCCAAACTCTAATCACATAGTTTTTCCTGGTCTGTACTCACCGTTTTTTTTTTTTTTTTTTTTTCCTTAAAGTCTATTGTATTTAAAGTGAAACAACCTTCTTTTGAGATGTAACTTCACCACTTAACTAGCTGCACAGCCATTAACAAGTGGCATGTTATTCAGCAGACATTTATTGAATCCCAACTATTACTGGTGCGATAACCATGGATGTGTTCACAGATCTCTGAGCCTTGGTTTCCTTACAGTAGATGATAAGATTACTGAGAGAATGAAGGGACATGTTTGCTGATCAGCCAGCCAGCCCTTAGTAGGTACACAGTAAGTGATATCCATTAAGTAATGTTAAGAAAATAAGAAGATTTTAAAAGGTGAGAGAGAACATTTTCTCAACACAGCACCCCTTGGCCTGTCAGGTAAGAGAGCCTGATCCTTTTTGAGAAGGTAACCTAAAGTTGGCTTCAGAATGTCCTCTCATTCAAAAATGATCTCTCAACAGTTCATGCCTTTGATGTGTTAACTTGACTGGTCACAGATTGCCCAGAAATTTGATCATTATTTTGGATATTTCTGTGAGGGTGTTTTGGGTAAGGTTAACATTTAAATTGATTGACTTAAGTAAAGCAGATTGTCCTCCCTAATGTGGGTGGGCCTCATCCAACTAATGGAAGACCTAAATAGAATAAAATGGCTGACCCTTCTCTGAATAAGAAAGAACTTTCCTTGCCAAACTGCCTTCTAACTGGGACTTTGGCTTTCCTCCTGCCTTTGGTCTCTAACAAAAACATCAGCTCTTTTTGGGTCTTAAGACTCCTAACCTTCAAAGGTGAACTATACCATCAATTATCCTGACTCTCAGACTTTTGGACCCAGACTGGAATGAAGCTACAGTTTTTCCTTGGTCTCTCCCAGATTCACCCTACAGACATGGGAACTTGGCCTCCGCCATCACTGCATGAGCCAATTCTATCCTGTGTGTTCTGTTTTATCAGAGAACCATAATGCCATTCCAACTTCAGTTTATTTGCTACGACTTCCCTTAATCTAATATGTTAATCTATTCCAGCTGAGCTGAACCCATGAACCTCCATGATCTGCTCTTGTGTATCTTTCTGCCTTTGCACAAACTTTGACTCTGCTGAAAAAGCTCTCCTTTTCCCTTCTCTTCAAGACCAACTCCAGCTTACCCATCAAACTCTTAGTTTTAGCATCACTTAACTCAGAACTTTATTCTTTAGGGTTGGGAATCTTCTTTCATATCAGCCAATTCTTGTTCCATTCCAGCACCTATAACCTGCACTTATCCTGAATTTACCTTGATTCCAATAGCACAATGTGAGACCTTTGATGGCAGGGTGGTGTTCATGGTACTTAGCACAATTTTAGATATATAGCAGGAAGCCAATAAGTATTTGTTGCATGAATAAATGGATAAATAAATAAGCAAGTGGATTTCTTCAAATGAAATATAAAACACAACGGTTAAGAGAAAACTCATTCTAAGATCATTGAACCAAATCAGTGAATTCATGAAGTCACTATCCAATGACTTCAAAACACGGTTGAGTGAGGGTTTTCAAGAAAAGCAGTTCAGGGTTTGAAGTAGAAGTAGGTAAGAGGGTTATTGCCTTTAGGAGCTGAGAAAGCATCTATCATATCAGTAGCTTTAGCAGAAGCCATTGCCTCTTCTAGGGACAGACTTCCATGTTGGATCCTGTTGAGGTCTCCATTACAATTAAACCTAAGGGGCAAGGTGGTTTAGACCATCCAGTGTCAGTTTTTCCAGGCTTTTCTGATGTGGGAAGATGGAATGACCCTGACTCAGGGATGTGCTTAGGTTTGGTGTTTGGCTCATAGATTTCATTCCCCTATTTAAGCTAGCTGCCTCTTCAGGATTTGGAAAAATGAAAAGAATTATTATGGGTAACTTTTACCAGTGAAAAGATTGTGAAGTAACCTGAGATCTACGAATAAACATGGAATGGTTTCCAGATCAGATGCCAGCTTGCCTCTAAAAGCCCTTTACAATTGAAGCTGAAAACCACATCCTACCATAAAGTCAGTGGTAACTATTAATGGCTAGAGGCAAGACCTAGCCAATGATGACAAAGATATATTTAATCAAACCTCCCATACACTAGTGCTCTTTGTCATGTAATCCAAAGACAGATGTTTGTAGATCCAGGTTTTGAGTGACCCCTTGGGCTGAAGTTAGAGGCAGCAACTCCCCACCTGAGAGTCAATGGAGCATTTCCTGTTGGTGCCTAGAACACACGAGAAACCAAGGAGAGAAGAGGTGACACAAGGCACAAAGGTGAATCAGGGTCAGTGACTCTGGAGCACAGAGAAGGGGGTCTAAAAATGCTAGGATAGAGAGATGTCTGGGGTCCCCCATGTCTGATGACTAAGAGGTTTTCCTGGAGAGAATAAGAAGGCTCAACTTGACATCCAAGGGTGAGTATTCGGGTGAGAAGTGAGAGAGGGGTTGGTATGCTACAAACACCAGTGAAGGAGAACTAGAAGTGCTCAGACCCCACGTGGGGTAAGAGGAGGTGAATCCTGCATCTGATGGAGCCAAAGCACCTACTCCCTCTGGATTGGAAAATCTCATCTGCATCAGTGAAATTATTTCTGAAGCTGTTAAAACAGTGCTGTTATTTCACTTGAGGTGCACATGATATGGGATAAAACACAGAAACAGTAAAAATTCAATATCCCAATTAACTACATTTTGCTTTTAAGTTTTCTTCTAGTTTACCATTTTCAAGATAGACCTAGCTTTTAAAAATGTGATTGGGGGGCTGGGGATGTGGCTCAAGCAGTAGCACGCTCACCTGGCATGCGTGCAGCCTGGGTTCGATCCTCAGCACCACATATAAACAAAGATGTTGTGTCTGCCGAAAACTGGAAAATAAATATTAAAAAAAAAAATTCTCTCTCTCTCTCTCTCTCTCTCTCTCTAAAAAAATGTAATTGGGTCTCTTGTTTTACAGAAAGCAAATGAAGGTACTAGTTATTTTAGATTAAACAAAAATCTCCACAGCCAAGCATACATTGAAGAGAATTACATTCTCATTGTTCCAACTTCTTGACACACATCCACCTTTAACGAATCTATCAATTAAGCATTGCATACAGTGTGATATTTCAGTAGATTCCAGCCATGAATTGCCCAATACTTTATCAGAAAAGTAAATAGCACTGTTTTTTTTTTTTTTTTGAATCCAAGTAGTTTGGGTAACTAGAGATTTACCGGTACTGAATCCTTCCACTCACATAGCATTGCTTGTACAGCTCCACAGATGACTCTGGGATCCTCATGTCCAGCCCTAGCTTTGGCTTTTTATTTTGAAGTATATACTATATTACTTTTTCTTCAGTTCTATGTATCTTGCCATCTAAAAGATGTTTAAAAGAAACTGAAGGCATTTTCTTGTCTGAACCTCACTTCTGATATGTCCCCAGGGGCATCAAGGACACACTGCTCTTTTTTTCCCCCCAAGTATTTTTTTCTATTCAAATTCATAAGCTACAGAAGTAAAAGGGAGCTTATTTGGCATTTAGATATTGAAATTCAGGAGTCCTGGTTTCAGATATCTCTGAATCAGTGTTCTGAAGAAGGCAGGAAAATCAAGAACTTATATGGGATATTGGATGTTGAGAAGGAACAAGGACTACCTGATAAAAGGAGGTGAATCTTGTACCCAATGAAACAAAATTAAAGGACCTACTTTCTTTGCATTGGGAGGTCTCATACTGCCAGTGTCAGCATTTCAGGTAAAACTCTCTTGGCTACTGCTACTAGTGGGGTTACTTCTGAAGCTATTATAATAGTGTTGTTATTTCACTGCTATAACAGCTATTTATGGCATGGGATAGAAACAATAAGAATTTAGTACCCCCTAAAAGAATGTATGAACATAATGGAATTGTCCATGAAACAAGAATCTAATGACCTCTCCATATGCATCTTTAATCTCTGGACACAATGCAATTGTTCAGTTGTTTAGGATATTCCAGATGCCTCTGGCTAAAGAGTGGAGGAGATCAGAGTTTATGTTCTGGGCATCAGCTAAATTGCATAAGTCCTGCTTCCATAATGGCCTCCCAACTTCATTTTGAGAAGCTCTTTAGTGTTGTTTTTGTTTTAATCTTTCTTTTATTTTTACATAGATTCACTACCACTGGGAAGAAGGACAGGAATCATCATCTTATTTTCCTTCTCTCTAACCACCCCTAAATCTACCTCCTGCAGGATCCCACAGGAACCCCTTTCCCTGCTCTGAGGTGAAGGAAACAGATTTACCTCACACTTACTCATCAAAAACCCCTTTAAATTCAGGAAGGAGGAAGAGACTCCCCAACTTTCAGACAGCCTCACTCTACCCTTTCCTCAATCCCTGCTCTCAGCCTGCCTCAGGAGGTCCCGACCTTGGCCAGTATTTGGAAATGAGTTGCTCATTTCCCTGAGTGGATTTGAGAAGGTCATCCATGCACCCTGGGTGGTCGTCACCTAAGGGAACAAACAGTACAGAGAGTCACCCTTCAATGACCCTTGCTCATGAAGAGGCATGATGAGAAAAGTCCCCCAAATCCTTCCTCCTTGACTTTGGAATGTATCTTATTCTTTCCAGATGTTTTCCCTAATAATAGATGCTTGATCTATTGTAAGAGTGAGGCTGTATTCCCTGAGCACACAGTGGCTACTAGGGAAATAATCTAGACATGAGTGGTGAGGTAGAATATTTTGGAATTAAATAATGATTTTTTGACCTGCATGGCCCTCAAAATTGATAATCTTATCATGATGGCATACAATTTGAAAAGAAGAAATAAAATTATCCTTATTTGCCAGTGAAATAATAACCAATATAGAAAATCCCAAGGAATTAAAACTGAAGAACAAGCAAGCAAACAAAACAGAACTTCTAGAACATTGAGCATAAAAAAAAATGTGAATTCTGAAACTGGTATAGCACAAAATTTTACAAGACTGCAGAAGATAAAATAAATATACAAAAACAACTTGTATTTCTGTATACTCTCAATGATCATGTGGATACTAAAATTTAAAACACGTTACCATTTACCAAAAAAAAATTATCAAAAAGGATTATAGGTATAATTCCAACAAAACATGTACAGGACTGGTAAAAACTACAAAATGAGGATTAAAAAAAAATAAGGAGGATGTAAATAAATGGAAGAACATACCATACTCATGGACTGGAACATTGAGCATTAAAAAAAAAATGTGAATTCTGAAATTGGTGTAGCTCAAAATTCCAGTAAAAACCGCATGATTTTTATAGACTTAGGCAAGATTATTATTAAATTTATGTGGAAATACAATGAATTTAGAATAGATAAAACAACTTTAGAAAAAAAGAATAATGTGGGAGGAATCATTCTATTCAATTAAAAGATTTAGCATATGTCTATAGTAATCAAAACATTGTGTAAAGTGGAAGGATAGATAGATTAAGGGAACATAGTAGAGAGTCCAGAAATAAATCCATACTTGTGTGGATTTATAATTGGCTTTTAATGTAGGGATGAAAGATGGTCAATGGGGAAGAATGATCTTTTTATAAAGAGACATTGTTAGACCAAAATAAACCCTGATCAATATTTTACATATTAGATAAAACTAATTCAAAATGTGTTATGAATTTAAATGTTAAATGTAAAACTTTATGTGTTTTAGAAGAAAATATGAGACAGTCTTTAGGACCTAGGGCAATACGGAGAATTCTTAGGACACTAAAATTATAATCCATAAGAGAAAAAAATGGATAATTTGTATTTCAAAATTAAAATATTTTGTCCTATGGAAGGCTTTGTTAAGAAAGATGAAAAGACATGATATGGAGTAATAAAAATTATTTGCAAACTACATATATAACAAAGAACTCATATGTAAAAACTCAAAGTTTCAAAACTCAGCAGTAGCCAGGAGTGAGGAATTGGAAAGATTGGAGGTATGACTGCAAAGTTGGAACACCAGGAATATCTTTGTGGTGTCCAAACAATTCTGTGTCTTGATTGTGTTAGTTGTTATATTGATTTACGTATGATATGATTGCATAGACTCATATGAAAAACAAGTTTAAATCTGAATAAGGTCTGTGTATTGTACTAATGTCAATTTCCTGGTTGTGATATGGTTCTTTAATTCTGCAAATATTAGCATTGGGGGAGTTAGGTGAAGGATACACAGTCACTCTATTTTTTGTAAACTTCCTTTGACTCTACAATTATTCCAAAATAAAATGGCTTAAAAATTTGTTACTTTTACTAGGCACGGTGGCACACACCAGTAATCCCAGCAGCTTGGGAGGCTGAGGCAGGAGGATTGTGAATTCAAAGCTAGCCTCAGCAAAAGCAAGGCACTAAGCAACTCAGTGAGACACTTTCTCTAAATAAAATATAGAATAGGGCTGGGGACTTGGCTTAGTGGTTGAGTGCCCCTGAGTTCAATCCCCGGTACCAGCCTCCCCCCAAAAAATTGTTACTTGGATGGTCATCACAACTGGTAATTTACTAAGGATTACCTCAGTAGGCTTGCTTCTTCTGTTCTGGACAGCAGAACTTCACAGGTAAGGATGGAGACTCATAACTTTGTAACTTTCCATTCTCTTGTTACAGACCAGTGTTCAGTGTGTTTCTAAAGGATATCCTTGATCTCCTTTGGTTCCTTCCTCTGATTGGAGTCTTGGCCCTTGTGTCTTTACCAAAAAGTCTGACATTTCTATCCATCAGGTTCTGCTGAGCCCCACTTGTTCCAGGTTCTTCAGAACTTGCAGACAATAGAGACCACACCAAAGAAATGGTCCATTCTGTACCTTCCAAGGGAGTATAAGGTCTTCGAGAGGGTCTCCTGTCATGTGTACAACTCTCTCCCCATTCCCCAGAATAGTGCCCAACACATGGTAGGGACTCAGAAAACATTTGTGCACTGATTTGCTATGAGAGAGAGAGAGAGAGAGAGAGAGAGAGAGAGAGAGAGAGAGAGAGGAAACAGTTATGCATGGAAATTAAATCACGTCTTCAAGCCTCCCCAGGAAGAAAGAAGAAGCAGTCTTTATATGTGCATGTCTTTTATAAGACATGCTGTGTCCACCTTAAAAAGCCTTTCTGGGTCAGCTTATATATGGTGCTTTCTCCTTCCTCAAACTTCCTACAAACACAGAAGAATGGCCACTGTGCGGTGTACTTGGTTCAATTGTATTCAAAAGCATTTACTATGTCTAGGCCCTATGCCAGCCATGGGGAATTACAGATGGGCAAAGTCTGCTTCCTGTCCAAAGGAAGCACAGTTGGAATGGGGCCAGACAAGAAAACAAATCATTCCAATAGGTAAGCCCAGGCTGGGGATATTGGGGAGGTCTTCTGAGTCACAAGACAGGTGGGGAGGTGGACAGACAACAGGCAAACACACAGACAGCCACTGCTGAGCTCATGTTCTGTGCCAGACACCATGCTAAACACTGTCGGCATCATCTCACTGAGACCTCTGCATCTCTAAGGTCAGCCTTATTTCCAGCTCACCTGAACCTGGGAGAGCAAGTAAGGTTAGGCAGGTAAGAGGAAAGGAAAAGGATACGAGGCCTAGAGAACCTCATGAGCAGAGGCAGGGATGGGAGGTCTACGGGCCTGTGAGCATGGATTAAATGTATAATAAGGGCCAGAAACTTGACTAAGATTAAGATAGGAAAAGAACTAGACTTAATTGCTGAAGTCAGACCCCAGAAGGGTTTATTTGCTGTGCATACAAATGATAATAGCCTTCACTGGGCTCTATGAAAGCCTGACTCACAGGGCTGGATCATAGTTGTTGCAAATGCCTGGTTCAAATTTCATTCAAAATGTATTTAGGAGAATATTGCAACAAATGTTGGTGCCCTGCTCATACCTCTTGCTCCTTAACATTGCAATGCGTATCAATTCACTTTAACTGCTGGTCCTTGCATTTCTTTGACAAGAGCTTCCTCCGACTGCCGAAGTCTACTGGGCCAGGCCATATGGCTGGCTGCCCATACCTCATAGCTCTTAAACAATGGAATTTGTTATAAAACTCCAACTTCATTTCCCCTTGGGAGAAATAACTCCAAGCTCCAGGTCCTGTGCTGGCTCTCAGGGTCCCCAGCAGGATTAGCTCTGGTTGCCCCAGTGGTAATTTACTTAGGCTTCTTTCCTTCCTTGGCTCTTATCCCTGCCCAGAATCTATCCTCATCCCTTCCCAGGTGTTTCCTGGGAGCCCCTTTGAGATGAAGTTGTGTCAATCTGTTTCTGGGGTAACCCAAACTAAGATACACACACACGCACGCACATGGGTGGCAGACATTAAATATCCCTGGAAGGAGTCAAATAAATTGGTAACACTGTTTACCCTAAGGAGAATATCAGTCAGAGACAGAGTGGAGGGGTTAGATTTATTAGTCACTAAATATTCTTTACATTTTGAATTTTGCACCATGTCATATTTTCTATTTAAAAAACAGAATGATTTATTCTTAAAGCTTTCCCAAATATGTACTTTAAATCACTTTGAAAAACCTATACTTTTACAAAATATTTACACATGATTTGTATGAATTTTTTAACATATTGAAGGCCAGGAAGGTATTCATTCATGCTGCCAGGCAAATGCTCTTTGATAATGGTGTGAATATTTGTATACAGATATATGAAAAATTGTGCTCTATATGTGTAATAAGAATTGTAATGCATTCCGTTGTCATATATAAAGAAAAAAATTATATTAAAAAATGCTCTTTGATAGACAAAAATTTGTCTTTTCAATTAGTTCAGGTCTAACTTTGAGTATTTAATAAAGGTGTCAATGGATAGAAAGAGTACAGCTCTGTATAGGTAATTTCTTAAAATCCAGTCCTTGCAAATCATCTCAATTAATTTGGACTGGTGCACTATCGCAAACTAGGTCACACTGAAGCACTCTGATGCTGGTAAAACCCAGGCTTTCATTCCCTCCATGCTGCACAATGATTAGCTGTGCAGTCAGGATAATATTACATGAGTGCCTCTCCTGGTTTGGGCTACTTTTAATTTGACTTTTACATTTAATATAAGGCACAAAAGCACTTAGATGTGCTGTGTCCACATATGTGCTACTGGTTCAATATTAGAATCAAAATTTCCTCCTACTCCACATTAAAATCTTGGATCTGTTTAATTTAGAGAATCCTGAAATTTCAAGGCTACCTAAAAATAAAATGTAAAATGAAACTGTTGTTAATTCGTAAATTTTTAATTGACACATAATAAGTATACATACTAATGGGGTACAGTGTGGTGTTTCAACACATGTATACAATGTGTAATAATCACATCAGGGTAATTACCATATCTATCATCTCAAACATTTATCATTTCTCTGTGCTGGGAATATTTAGAATCTTCTTTGTAGCTATTTTGAAATATACAGTTAGTTGTTATCACCCATAGTTACCATCTATTCTTATGCCTTATCTCTGTGAATCAAAGTTTCTCAACATTGAGCAATAGAAACAAATGCAGAAATAAATCAGATACCAACGCTGAGATAAAATTGCAACTGCACCCATGACATGAATGTCGAATGTTTATGTTTTTCAAAATAGTTGCATTTTTCAGAGTTGGCTTTCTAACAAGTAACTGTTAAAAATGTGTTTTTAAAAAGTGTATTTCTAGGGCTGGGGTTGTAGCTCAGTGGTAGAGCGCTTGCCTCCCACATGTGAGGCCCTAGGTTCAATCCTCAGTACCACATCAAAATAAATAAATAAAAAATAAAGATATTGTGTCCATCTACAATTTTAAAAAAATTTTAAAAAGAATATATCTACTGAGGCACAGTGTCACATGCCTGTAAAACCAGAGGCTCAAGAGGCTAAGGCAGGAGGATTGTAAGTTTGAGGCCAACCTCAGCAATCTAGCAACTTAGTGAGACACAGTCTCAAAAACATAAAAAGGACTAAGGATGTGGCACAGTGGCAAAATACCCCTTGGTTAACTGCCCAGTACCAAAAAATTAGAAATAAAAAAGTATATATCTACCAATAGATAACTTTTGTTTGTTTTATTGGTGTCTTCTTTATTTGAAAAATAAGTTACATTTCCAAATATTTAGGACTCATGATGAGAATGACAGTGACCAGTGCAGGCCCCAGGTAGGGGACCTTTAAGGGAGGCAAGTGCCGGGTCCACATGTGTGCTACTGTGGAAGGAAACCCTGGCTGCTGTATGGATGGGACTGGAGAAAGTGAGCCTGCAGTGAGGACACCAGCTGGGAGGTGGGTGGAAGTCAGGTTGGAGACAATTATTTCACATCCCAAGCTTAGTGAGAAGTGGTTGATCTCTTGGGTGTAGACTTGAGAGCCCAGGAAAAGAGGAGAAGTAGATCAAGGTCAGAATCCAAGAAATACCTTGCCACTCCACCATCATCCACTCTCCCCAGCCACATTGTCTTCACACCTAGAGGTCACGACTTCTTCAGGAATGAGACTTTGGAGTCAAGGTTCTTGAATCTTCTCCAGAGATGGAAATAAAAACTTTTCGTACTGTTCTTTAAATGTTTCTGGATTGCCTCAGCTATTCCAGACAGCAAGGGATTTTGTAGAACAATGAGAATCCCATTGAAACAAATGTATCAGCCTCCCCACATTATACCCAACTAGGTTAAATGTCTCTACCTGGACAGGATTAGCAGCTGACATTTCTTTTAATGATCATGATTTTTTTTTTTTCAGAAAGATACACACACAAACACACACACACACACACACACACACACACACACTGGCTGCTTTTAAATGGCTTTTTTTTCATAAAGGAAGGAAGGAAAGAAGAGAGGGAGGGAAGGAAGAGAGGGAAGAACAAATGCAGTTTGTGTGTAACACAAACTTGGTAGACACACATACAGAGAAATAGTGGGTGCCACTCCATAGGCCTTCATTTCTCTCCCCACTGTTCGTGGTTAACAACTGGTCTCTGAGTAATTCCACGTACTCCCCGCTCTCCCCTCCCAATCTCTTCCAGGTTTTGAAGCATGGTCTTGGCATCCCTGAATGGAGGTCACCCAGACAGAGCCTGGGAGTCTGCGTGCCCTGGCCTGACCTGCTAGTTTCCCCAACTTCTTCCCTGACTCACTTGGTTCAGTCTCCATTGCTAGGGCTGCTCCCTTTGCCTAAAATTCTCTCTACCCCTGCTACTTACTCAAATGCTGGCTCCTCACTAGACTAGCCCTCCCTGCCCTCCCTGTTGAAGGTAGAACCCAGTGTTCCTCTCGCCCTCACACCTGCTCCCCACACCCTGCTGCTCCCCATGATCATCACCTGCTAACATGCTGCATAATCTAGTTATTTATTATTTTTGCTCCCCAACTAGAATATACGTTCTAGCTAGGAAAGGAAGTTCACAATCCATTCTCCTCCCTGATGCATCCTGGTACCTAGTTGGTGCCGTCACTTGGTTAATATTTATCTAATGCATGCCTGCAACTATAGAGCCTGAGGTGAGGATGCTGCCAGCTATAGTCCCAGGTCAGCTCTGGCCAATGAGCACCCTACCAAGAGAAAAAAATTGCTTTTCAGAGGCAACCTAGCTTTGCAGCCTGAGCCAGGACCCTGGACCACAGGCCAAGGTCACAGGTTCCGGTACATCCCGTCCCTGCCTGGCTGCCTCAGTCTGCATCATTGGACCACTGCACAGCACTCCATCTGAGTGGGCACTGACCAGAGGCTGGGACAGAAGAGGGCTGAATCCTGGATCACTGTCTCACTGGCACTGGGGACTGTGGGACTTTTCATGTGTACTGTCCAGTCCTAGAAATGGTAGCCAGTTACTAATACAGCAAAGTGCTGAGTTATGGACATGTAGAAGAGAGATGTTTACTCAGAGCTGTTGCTAATTTCCTGCCTCTGCAGTGGCTGCGGGTTGGGAAGTGCACATCTGGCAGACATCCCTGGCCTGGATGTGGTGGCCGAGTTCTGGGGGTATGATCACTTTGTGCCATTTTAACCCCATAGAGACACAATAACTGAAAGGTATTTAACCCTGGCGCCAGGAAGAAGGCACATGTCTGTGAGGCGCTGGGTGTGGGTGACATCAAGATGTCCATGAAGCTGTCGATCCCCAGTCAGCCAGAAAAGCCCCTACCCTACAGACAATGCTGATGGTATCAGGAGGATCCCGGGCTTTACATAGTAGTTTACAGATGCCAAAGCTCTGTGTCATGCCCTGTATCATTTTATGGTCATTCAAACCTGTAAGAAGAACAGAGCAGAAGTTATCATCCCTTTTCCCACCAGAAGAATGTGAGGCTCAAAGAATGTTAGGGGATGCACAGGGACACAGAGCCAGCTACATCAAAGCCAGACTGGCTTCTGCATGAATAATGTTGTATACTCAGTGGCAGGGACCCTACACACTCCTGGGCTTAACACTTGTAGCTTCAACTATTTCCTAGAAATCTTAAAGGCCCCCAATTACAGTAAATTATTCTCATGCTGTTACTGAATTTGAATCCTCTGGCAATGAGTCTGGCTTACAGAAGCAAGTCACCCAGCTGGCAGGAGAGCCTCACTGGCCTGCCCAGGCCTACCGTGCACTTGGCTTGCCAGTCTTTAATCACTATCATGCCCCCTCCATTCTCTTGCCATGACTTAACATCTAAAACAACAACAACAAATGTGTTTTTCAAAAATGGCCATAATGGAGAGTCAGCAAAAATCAAAAAGGTAATCAAGGAATGTGAATTTCATGATCAGGGAGTGTAGCTGTCTATAGGCATATTAGTCACAGCTGAGCTCTGTTATGTACTTGCCAGGCATCAGTTGTGTTAAGAACTTCACCCACAATCTTCCTTATTTATTTAATTATTTTTAATTTTTTTTTAGTTGTTAATGTCCCTTTATTTTTTATTTATTTATATGTGATGCTCAGGATCGAACCCAGTGCCTCACACATGCCAGGCAAGTGCTCTACCATTGAGCCACAACCCCAGCCCACACAATTTTATTTATACTTAACAGGGAAACTTAAGGCTAGAGAGGTTAATTAATTACTCGTGGCCTGACAAGAAGTGAGAAGTAGATTTCAGACTCAAACCGTGAGCCAGGGGCCGTGCTCTGAAACTCTACATTGTATTGCCCTTGGTGGAAATGAGATCTAGCAGCCTGTGTGGACTCCCATGGAAATTCTGCATTTCAGAGATCTGCAGACCCAGGAAGGTCTCAGTATATTTCCTGTCTCTTCATTCTGTCTCTCTGTCTCTATCTCTTCCTCCCCTCCCCCCACAACTCTTCCCCTAATACTTTCGAAGCTACTTTGTCCTACTATTTCTTTCTTGAACTGACCCAGAAACTAAAATTCTCACTTGATTATACAGAGCAAGCCATTCATTTGGCAAATAGTTTCCAGCCACTTTATTCCAGGCTCTGTTAGGCACTGGGGAAATGGCAGTGAACAAAACAGACATGAACCCCTGCCTTCCTGAAGAGCCCATGAGAGTGGGGAAACAAACAAGAAAACAAACATACAAGGTAAGGTTAGGCTGGGTAAGGCTATAAGGAAAATAAGGCAAGAGGCAGGGGGAGAGGTAGAGCTGGGTTTGAGACATAGGATCAAAGGAGGGTCTTCCTGAAGAAAGGCATTTGGGTAGAGACCAGGGTTGAGTGAGGAGGGAGTAACTGTCCGAGGAAGAATATCCCAAGGAAAGAAATGAGCTTGGTATAGAGTTGCCAGATCTAGCAAAGAATCTCAGGGAGGGGGAGGGTTTGGGTGGGTAGAACAAGAAAAGAAAATTGAACACTCAGTTAAATCTGAATTTCAGATAAATAATGCAATTTTAGTATATTTCCCATGCAAAATTTGGAACCTACTTGTCTTAGAATGTTGTGTTGCTAGAACAAAGTACCACAGACTTGGTGGTTAATAAGGAATAGAAATTTATTGCTTATGGTTCTGGAGACTGGGAAGTCCAAGGTCAAGGTGTCAGTAGGTTCAGTGTCTGGTGAGAGTCTGATCTCTCTGTTTCCAAGATGGTGCCCTGTTGCTGCATTCTCCAGAGGGAATAAACTCTGTATCCCCATGTGGAAGAAGAGACAGATAAGGGACGAAAGGGGACTAATGCTGCATCCTCACAAGGTGGAAGAGTCCTGCTTCCTGGACCCCTTTTATAGGGGGGTCCTAATCCCATCCATGAAGGCTTCCCCTTGTTATGTAATCACCTCAGAAAGGCTTCACCTCCTAATACTACTGCATTGGAGATTAGGTTTCAACATGAATTTTGGAGATGACACATATTCAAATCACTATGATATTCATATTAAAGAAACTATTCATTGTTTATCTGAAATTCAGATTCAACTTTGAATCTGGTATTTTAAGTGGCAATCCTAACTTGAGTGTATGAGGAGCAACAAGGGCAGCAATGGGGTCCAAGTAGAGAGAGCAAAGAGGAGGAAGACGAGGATGGGGAACCTTGGAGAGGGGAGCGTGGTTGATGTGTGAATCCTAGAGAAGTCATTTAGGTATGCTCCCAGTGCTTCCAGTAGAATGTTCACCTGATTGTCCTTGTCATGCTCAAGGCTGTGAAAATAGATAGGAAAGAATACATATAAGGATCACCCCTTCTCCAAAGGAAACCCAGGCATCAAATTGATCTTAAGCCCTTTACTCAGAAGAGCATCTGGGTCAGTATGGGGTATGACCTCCCCAGTGCTGGGGAGAAGAGTCTCTCCTGCCTCAATAAGGTTAGTGTGGAGGTGCAGTCAGAAACCAGTGATGTCCTTGGGCTCCAGGAGTCCTGATGGTCATCTGTGGGCAGTTTGGATGGGGGCCAGGGAATTAGGCAGTTACCATTTATTCAGTTATCTTAATTGGAACCAAACTTTGGTGACCGATCAGAGATATAAGTATTAAAGTTGAAACAAAATATTCCTTGAGGGTAAGATGTAAATAATCTTAGGGGGCCTCATTCTGCCTAACTTCGGGGATCTGAAGTAAAGCAAGATAAACCAGGGCAGGTATTTCAAGGAATTTTCATGTTAACCCAGGACACTTACTTCACTGTAGATGTTTAGTCCCTGAGGATTATGTGAGGTAATGTATGTAAATCACTGTGCTCCATCACTGATACAAATGACATTAACTGTGAACTTTCCTTTTCCAATCTACTCTTCCTTCCCAAGACCTGGGACCCAAAGGGACTTTGAAACAACCCATCCACTCCCCCCTACACACACACACACACACACACACACACACACACACAGAAAGAGAAACCTCGTGTCATAACCAGGCACGATGACTCTGTCTCTTCCCTTTCTTGTAAATACTAGGGTACCAGGCACAGAGCAGCTGCCCAAGAAATGTTACTAAATGCATAACATGGAAAAAAGTGGCCCCATTCCTCATGTTCTCCCAGAATTCTATTTTTCACTTTTGATCCAACAAAAAAGGAAGTAGGGCTGCCTGAGTGGAGCTACGTAGAATTAGGAGCAAGCTGCTCCCCACCCTTCCCATGCAGGGGACATTGCTTCACTGCCTAGTGAAATGCAGGCCAGGGAAGCCGGCGCCAGGCACAGAGGCTGCCATATAAGGACATGGGTCAGTCGTGCCAGGTGTGTCATCCTGGAACTCTCGAGGAGCCAAGTGATGGGCCCTGGTGAGTCAAGGCCTGGGTGGTTGAAGTGGCCTCAGAAAGCCACATGGGCAGCAAGTGAGAGTTTTATCACTTCCCTCCCCTTTCATGTTCAATATGTTTTTAATTACTAGCCCATTTTGCTTTTGCTATTAGGAAAACGGAAAATGAAGTTGGAATTAAAGTAAAGAGGTACTCATGACTTCAGTAGTGAAGGAGACTCTGTGCTTTTTGGTGGGGAGAATACAGAAATGATGAAGAAAATAATGAGGTCTGTAGAGAGAGCCCCTCGAGAATTAACACAGTGTGCTGACCCTGCTAAGGCAAGGTGGTACTCAGCAGCGACAGAGAGCTGACCTCCCCCCAGAACATCTGCTGGGAGACCCAGTTCCTCCTGTTGAGAGAAGAGAATGCCGGCAAAGACAAGCTGGGGATGGGCAAGGAGATTTGTGGGAAAATACAATTTGAGAGGTATGAAGACAAAGGACGGGCGGTAGGCCTGACCCAGGTGGCATAGAATCGTAGTTAAGAGATTAGGCTTTGAACTCATGCAGATCTGGGTTTGAATTCTGACTTTGTCCACCTAAGCTGGGGGAACTTGAGAAGCTGATTAATCTCTTTGTAAGGCTGGGTTGACCTGTGTGAAGTATTTGTTAATTTAACAAGTACCTGTATAGCATTCCAATACTTGACTCATGTTGGCACATCAAATTTTCATCACCAACCTGTGAAATAGGTTCTATTATTATAACCATTTTGTGCGTGAGGAGAGTAACTTGTCCAAGGTCATATAGTTGATAATTGAGAGAAACGAAATGTGTTTTCATGCTATTGGGCTTCAGGGTCTGAGTTCTTAAGTCTAAGACATCCTACCGAGGGGCTGATTATACAAGTTCCACCTGACAGCCTTCTGGAAGACTAGGTGAAGCAGGACATGTTAAAAGCAAAAAGAAATGGGGCTGGGGATGTGGCTCAAGTGGTAGCACGGTTGCCTGGCATTCGTGAGGCACTGAGTTCAATCCTCAGCACCACATAAAAAATAAAAAATAAAGGTACTGTGTCCACCTAAAACTAAAAAAATAAATATTAAAAAAAAAAGCAAACAGAAACAAACAAACAAAAAACCCAAGCTCTATGGCAGTGCCTGACACATGGTAAAAACTGTCCCAGTCAATGTTATCTACTATCCTATAATTTACGGGAGATTTCCCAGAAGGAGATCCTGAGAAGGTTCTTGTGCAAGAGATTTGGCAAGGATGGACTCCAGGAAGACACTGGCCCCAGCCAGGGAGTGGGGGAAGGTGGCTGGGAAACAGAAAGAAGCCAGTCCAGGGTGTGACATCAGGTGAAGTCTCATAAGGCAGAGACTTGAGTGAGTTTGTCCTCATGGAGGCAGGGAGCAGGGCTTCATGCTGACAAACTGTCAGCCCCTGGCAATGGAGAGCCAGAGGAAATGGAAACCTACAGGCACATCTGGGCTCTGCACTGTGGCTAAGCAGTCTAATAACCAGTTGCGGAGGAGGGGCCATTAGAAGAAAAAGCTTTTGGGTGAAAGCACAATGGTGTTCACAGAAACAACAAAAGTAGATCCAAGGGCCTCTGGGCGAAACTGTGACGGTGTTGGACCACCCCTTGCACCACTGAGACCGGTTCACATTTTCCATCAGGTTCACTTTATCTTGCCATTTGTGCTTTCAAGATGGCAGATGCTCATAGTTTCTGGGGGAAATCTAACGAGGAAAGTTAGTGAGATAAGACACCTATTTCCTTATAACCCCTCTGTTGCATCCGGCCTTTAGGCTACTGATATTCATCATCTCCCTCCCCTACTACTCTTTCTAGATTTCATTCATTGTCAGCTAGTACGTGTGCTGGACTTGAAGGTTGCTTATTGAGGTGACACAGACTTTTATCCCTGAAGGATTTATCTCCCAACCACTAAAAGTCATGCTTCTTATCAGAGTGTACAAAGTTTTTGCTTTTCCAGCTTATCAGGTCCCACCAATATAAAATTCATTGATGTGATGGATTAAAAGGCAAAAACCTTACAGTTTGCTAAGGGAAAAGGAGGAACTTCCAGAATCCACAGTCAAATGAACATACCATTAAACCCAAGAAAAATCGTGAGCTCATTTTAGTTTACCTGATGTGATTGGAGAGAAAAGGAATCACTGATCAATAGGAACCAGCAAGCACTCTCTAAGAATGATTCAGGTAAAAGCCACAGTGAATTTTACCTGCATGCATATTATAATGCACAATTTTTTAAAAAAAAACTATAAATATATAGAAGAAAGATCAGTACAGTAGAGGAGAGGGAGCAGGGGGAGGGAGGAGAAGAGGGAATGGGGAAGTAAGGGGGACAGAACTGGAGTAAATTATATTCCATGCTTGTATAATGATGTCAAAATGAACCCCAACATTGTATATAGCTATAATGAACTAATTTTTAAAAAGCACGTTATAAGAGCAAAAGGGAAATTAGAAATAAGTTCATTTTGTCTTGAGAACAAATGCCAAAGGATGATTTGGGAGACATAAAATGAATTAGCTATTATTTGTTATTTTAGGTTTCATTTACCATTTTTATCCATAGTTTAAAATTGAGTGTAACTTCTTTCTTTTTGATGGGGTAAAGCTAGATGTGAAAATTTATCCTGTGGTTTCTTAGGAGTTAGTAGAAAAAAATGAAGTCAAAAAAGCAACACAAATTCTATGTGCTACCAAGCCTGGTACCAGGAGCTAAACCACCAAGCTGAGGGCCCTCAGAACAGGAAAGTATTCCATGAGACATGTTCCCCACATGCCAGAAGAAATAAGTCTCTCAAATTACTCTTTAGTAAGAAAAACTTTTCCCCAAATTGGCAATACTTAATGTTTTTGCTGTTGTTACGAGTGTAATACCTGCTCATTGCAAAATCTTCAAAATATGAAATAAAATGTGGAAGTCACTGATAAGTCAACTTCATCCACTGATAATTACTGTTCACGGTTTGAGACATTTTCATTCACTTTTTTCTTGCATGGAAGAATGGAGTGGAAGGATGGATAGGTAGATGCCTATTCAATCTGCCTCATTCACTTGCTATATTATGAACATTTTTCTTTGTAAACATGAAGATCTATAGGGATTTGCTTCTTTTAACAATTGCCTAATATTGTGTTGGCACCATGATTTGTTTAACATGAATGAAAGTTTGACTTTTTTACATTTTGACTCTTGTTAACAATGTCACAATTAAATATTATCTCACATAAACTTGTGATTATTCCTGTAGAACAAATTCCTAGAAGTTCTGGGACAAGATTATGCAGATTCTAAATTTTGAATGACTGTTGCTTAGTCTCCCTCCAGGAAGGTTCTATATATTGACATTCCCACCAATGTTATATCTGAGTACCTATTCCTCACATCCTGAGATGTGAGGAATATTTTAAGTTTTTATATCTTACATGGAAGACTGAGCATCTGTCATGTTTAATTAGCATTTGTTTAGTTTCATTTGGAAATTGTCTATGAATGTCTTGGCCAATTTTTCCTCTTAAGTGTATTTCTTTTATTGGTGTGTAAGAGCAAGATGTTTAATAAAGACATCAGTTCTTTGTAACATGGAGTCATCATTTTAAAACAAGCCATTTTAATGAAACAAATGTTCCTGGTTGATGTGGGGAGGAAGCATAATGTTGTGATTAAGCAATTTTACATTCATATTACAGAGAATATTCTCATCCTTATGCTTAGAAGATTTTTGCTGCAGAAAAAAAAAATACAGGAAGACACATCTTTCCTGAATCCAAGTTGCTGATTGTAGAAAGAAAATATCACAATGTGCAAAGTGTCCTGAGAGCTACCCGTAAGGTTTAGTGAGGCACCAACAAGGGAGTGGTCAGCTCTGGCCAGGTAGAACAGGAAAAGCTGTGTCCTGCTTCCCTGGCTATCTTCTGTGCTTATCTTAGATCATTTGTCTTTTCCTCATTGATTTTGATCAGGTTATTCTGATACCTTAGCATTAAAAATAGAAGTTTTTGATTCTATTGACATGTTCTGAGTTCAGAACATGTGGACTGGTAGGAGTATTTTTCATTTAACAGATTCATCTCTTCTGCCCTCTGATCTTGAACTCTAGAGAGAGGATCCCATGAGAGCTGAGCCAGGGGACCACTGAAGAAAAAGTCAAGACCAACCTAAGAATGAGGAGTTTGGGATAAATCCCCAAAGCCTTTGAGTTTTCAGAAAGGACTTCACACCTCCTATTTGTGCTGTAGAAGTTCTCTAGCTGCTATGTGGAGGATAGGTTCAAAGACAGGAAGACAGGGACCCATGTAATGGTTGCTATAGGAAGGAGAGGCTGGGCCCCAAACCCAGGTGTGCATATGCAATGGAAATCATTACAGAGGAGGGAACTGCTGGTGTTTGGATGTGGGGGTGGGCAGCATGAGTGAGGGCCATTCACTAAGTTAAGAGGCATAGGAGGAAAAGCAGGTTTGGGGTGTTTAGTTGAGAAGTAGGTACCTGTGGCACTATGAACAAAGGTCCCCAGAAGATAGCAACATATATGGGTCTGGAGCTTCTGAGCCACTTCTTAGCTGCACCTTTGGAGTTGAGAGTCATCAGCCAGTTGCTGAACAGTGAAACCCTGGAAATGGGTGCTGTTGCCCTTGCTTTGGAATGAAGAGCAGGACTGGCTTACACCCCCAAGGAAAACCAAGAGAAAGGTTAAGAAATAAGATCCTGTGGCAGATGCCACAGCGCTGAGACAAAACCAACCTGAGACTCACTCTTCAGCTCATTTAGTGAACCCAAGTTCAACACTTTAAAATACTCCCTAGCTTGCAAAGCTAGTTTACACTTACTGGAAGTGTAACACATCCAACGGTTCCACTTGCTGGTGTCATGGCTTCAAACCCAGGCAAACTGTTTCTGCTCACAACCAGTTCTTTATGGTTAAAGAAATTCAGCTTTAGCATATGTGGCGTCTCCACCCGCTGCTCCCCTCCATGACTTTTACGCAATTGTGAATTGACCTCTGTCTCCCTGAGCTCTGCTTCCTCAACACACATCTTCCCAAGCATGGGTCTGATGGAGAAAATGTTTCAGCATATGGAAGTATGTTCTGTGGAGGAAAAAAACAAACACACCCTCGAAGTGTTCATGCTTTCGTTGAAATGTGGCATATCCGCCAGCTGCCCAGGGCTCCCTGTCTGAGGGTTGGGTGTATCAGGCTGGACTGGGAGTCAGATGGTGATGATGTGTCCACCAGACAAGCACGTCTGGCTCTTGCTTAAGAGAGAAGTAGTTTTTAGCAGATAGTAAAGAGGATTTGCTCTCCTTTTAAGATGATCCATTTTTCCACTAAGTGAGATTCATCTGCCTTCCCAGAATCTTTACACTCTGGTCTGAATCACACTGTGGGAAAATAATTAACTCTCTTATACTGCCAATCATGTCCCCAATAATATTATAAACTTCCCGCAGAGCCAGAGGCCATGATATTACCTCTGGATCCTTCCAGTGCCAAGCAATCTGATAGAACCCTGGAAGCCCTTGATGGAGAGCATAGGAACCCAGAGATCCTATCCTTGGGGAAGTATCTAGACCAGCCCCTTAAAATGGGGAAACTGAAGCCCACAGACATCTAGCAGTGTGTGCAGCATCGTGGCCCACTGATGACAAGAGCTAGCACTGTTGCACAAGAATAAGGAGCATGGTCAAGAGTATGGCCTCTGTCAGCCTCTTCCACTTACCAGCCATATGAGCTGGAGCAAGTCAACATACATCCACTTCCTCTTCCACAAAACAGAGATAGCAAGTGAGCACAGCTTAGGACCCTGTGAAGACCAAATGGGCAGCTCCATGGAAAGTGCATACCACTAGGCTTAAAGTAGAGTACAGACTCTTGAAGAGCAGCAAAGGAAGATTTGTAACTTGAAAAGAAAAATATCTGATTTCATTGAAGTATTTACGACCTCCAAGTATTTAGTACAAAGTTGTTAAACAGCTTGACATTTTCAATTTAACTACGTGGAGGTAATGAGTTGGGGGTTGTTGGCTCCTAAAGCATGGGACTGATCCTTTCCAAGAGAGAGGCCCCCATGGCTTTAAACACTGTCTAGTCTGTGTTAAAATAAACATTGTCCTCAGTGCAATAGTCTGGAATGGAAATATCCTGCTTGGGTGAAGTTATGCAATCAGAGGGCAGAACTGATAAGTGGTCTGAAGAGCACATGAGGAAGCAGAGAGAAGTGCACTGAGGGTCACAAAAGCTTTTTTTTTTTCTCCCTAGTCATGAAGGGTCATTTCAAGTGAATTACAAAGTCACATCCCAACCTCCAAAACCTAGCAAAAGATCCGTGTTTGCTAAGGGATATATATACATACATGTTTTAGTATAACAAGCAGCAATCATATCTACTGGGAACTGTTCTGAGCACTTCCTATATTCTCTATATTTAATCTTTTAAACAACCTTATTGGCTTGAATTCTGCCATGAGCCTTATATTACAGATGAAGAAACCAAGTCCGGAGAGATGAAGTGGTTTGCCCGAGGATATAAAGCTAGTAGGTAGAGGAGGCAATAGGTGAATCAAAAAGCTTTCTGGCTCTAGAACCCACTTCTTTCACCACTGTACTTCACAGAAAGGATGTGGGGGGTAGTTTCTGAGTGCAGGCACAGGCAGTGGCTCCCCCATCATGACCTCATAGGAGTTCTTACTATGATTATTCATGCACTGCATATATGCAACAGACATTATTGACAGAGTGAGGAAATGAGCCCTAAGGGGTATGTGTTTGCAGGATGCATTTTACTTGAGTGTGTGGCTATACTACAGGATTTGACTTTTCAGGTCTACCTTGGCTGTTCTGTTCCATATAATGGTAGGGTCCCCAGCTTCATGATGGGGACACTGTGACACCATCAGGGCTTCTGAGGGTAGTCAGCCAGCCCTGAAGTAGCCTGAGGAGTGCATGTCATGGAAACACCTACTGTCTGGCAGTCCCTTATCCTGGGGCCTAGATCCCAGGTGGGGGTGGGGACTTCTTTTACACTTTCATGCAGTTAAAAGTCCTCGGATGTTTGCTGGAAAAATCCATCAGAAAGACTAAAGCAAAGCTCAGCCCAGGGCAACAAGGCCAGGTCCAGAGACATCCAAGGCCAAAAGGAAGAGGCAGGGCTTCTCATCCTGCGCTCTTCTCTTGCCTGACCTGTGACATTCCGATGCTTGGCCTTCATATCATGCCACCTCAAAACCCTCTCAGACACAGCGGCCTATGGACCTCTGCCTCCTGAGAGCCCTTACACACTCTTAGTTGCCTCTGCTGCCCACAGGAGGTGCTGCCCTTTCGTAAAGTATTCTCAAGTCATGACACCTAGGATGCCCAGTCCAGCCCTACTCCAGTCTGAAGTGGTGGGACCCTGTCACATTATGTTACCATGTTCTCCTTGTTTCCTGCAGTGCCCCCAATCCCACCCTCGCCCCCGCAGTGTTCTAGAAGCAATGACTCGTGGCTTTGGGGAGGTCCATGTCTGCTCTCCTTCAGGACTTGGGTCCTGGAGACTGATTAGTTGGCTGTTACTGTCACTGGAATTCCCCTCCCATCCACTGAGCATCACCCCGTGAACTCAGCAAGGCCAGCCCAGTCCCCTCCCTCCCTCCCTCCCATTCTGCTCTTATCCCCTGGGATGGTTCATTTATTTTCAGCGTCTGCTCACTCCCTGGTCTGCAGCTCATACCAGCTCACTTTTTAAATGCCTGACCCTCCTCTTCCTGATCCTCCTCCTCCTGCTGCTAATGCTCAGTAAGTGTAAACATTTACAAGATGCCAGACACAGTGTCATGGGATCTTAAAAACAATCTCTCACTTAATCCCCCTTAAGCATGCCTCCTGGCACAGGGTGGGGGCTCCACAACGATTAAATGGATGAATCTTTACAATCATATTTTGTGGAAGGTGGTATTAATCTCTCCATCCCACAGATGACAAAATGAAGGCTCAGAGATGGTAAATAACCAGCCCAAGGTCACAATTACAAGCACCAGAGGTGGGCTCCCAAAGGCAGGACGGTTCTAGGATATAGGTATTT
Source organism: Marmota flaviventris (assembly GCF_047511675.1). Classification (NCBI taxonomy): domain Eukaryota; kingdom Metazoa; phylum Chordata; class Mammalia; order Rodentia; family Sciuridae; genus Marmota; species Marmota flaviventris. Next base: position 80,762,810 of record NC_092507.1, read on the forward strand.
ACTTGCTGATATACTAGAGTTTGTTTGTTCATTCAACACACTCTAATACAGTACCTACTATGAAACACAGGGGACACAACAGAATAAAACAAAATCTCTGCCTTACAGAGCTTCCATTCCCTTGAGGGACAAGAACATTAAACATGCTAAGTAACATTCTCAATGTGATGAGCTAATGACAAGATACAGAAAAGGAAAGGAAAGAATGGGGTGTCATTTTAGATGGGGTGAAAAAGAAGGCTTCACTGAGAAGGGAACAGATGTATCAAGACCTGGAGGAGGTGAGGGAGAGAACTCCTCAGAGATCCAAGGGAAGAGCCTTTGAGGCAGAGTACCAGGCACAGAGGCCCCTGGGCAGGAGGGTTCTGGAGAGTTCTAGGAACAGCAAGGAGGCCAGTGTCACTGAGGGACAGAGTAGTAGGAGCTCAGAGAGCAGCAGGGGCCAGGTCACACAGGGCTAGGGGTCATTGTACAGAATGGCATGAACTCTGAGTGCAATGGAATTCACTGGAAATTTGAGGGGAGAAAGGATGTATTCTGATGTGACTTTTAACAAGATTACTCCAGATACTGCATTGAGACTTGAGAAAAGCAGGGCACATGTGTTAGCAAGGAGTTCAGCTGGTAGGCAAGTACAGTAATCCAGATAAGAGACTAGAGTGGCTTGGATTAGGGTAGAAGCAATAGAAGTGGTAGGAAACAGTCCATTTGGGATGTGTTTCAAGATGGAGCCAACAAAATTTCAGCCACCTATGCACAATTGCCAGTTGAACTCTTGCAAGTTCTCTGCACCTCAAACTCATCATGTCTGAAACCAAACCTATGCCTCGCCTACAAGAAATCTTCTGTTAATTCCATTTCCAGCTAGACAGACACCTGCCCATCACCCTTGATCCCTCTCTCTTACCATCTCCCACATTCAATTGGCCACACCATCCCATACCCATTCTGCTTTCTCCTTCTTCCTCTCACCCCCTTTGTCTAAATTTAGTCCCATGTCCCTCTGACCTGGACTCTCTCAATAATCCCTCTTCTCCCACCAGAACTCAGCAAACTCCATATGGCACCAGATTGATCTTGATGGGAAGCAGGCCACATCTGTTTAGTACTCATCTAAAACTCTATAGCCTTTATAAAGTCCAAGTTCTCTGGCCCATGGGCTGTTCAAAAGAAATACAATACCAGCTACATAGATAATTTTTAAAATTTTCTAACTGCTATACTTTAAAAAGTAAAAATAAAGGGCTGGGGCTGTAGCTCAGTGGCACAGCACTTGCCCAGCATGTGTGAGGCACTGGGTTTGATCCTCAGCACCACATTAAATAAATAAATAAATAGATAAAAATAAAGGCATTCTGTCCAAACCCAACTACCAAAAAAAAAAAAAAAGTAAAAATAAATAGATGGAATTAATTGTAATTATATATTACAAATGCAAACATTACAATATTTGGATATTATAATATCTAAAACATATCATTTTAATATATAATCATTATTTCATATATATACATGTATATTACATGTATAAAGTATTATAAAAGTAAGACATATTAAAAAGTATTAATGATACCCTTTGCATTCTTTTTTTTCATATTAGATTTTTAAAATCTGGCATATATATTTCGCTCAAAGCCACGTTTCAAGCTCTTGGTAGCAGGGCATGGCCATCAAATTGCAAAGCACAGCTCTAGCCCATCAGCCACGGTCTTCTCCCTGGGCCTTTCTTCCTCCGTTCCAGGCTCATCCCTGTCCCCATCCCATTGTCCCTCACCATGTGTCCCTTGTACTCCAGCAGCTCTTTTCCACTTGTAGTACCCCAGACACACCAGGCTAGCTCGGGACTCCAGCCCTTCACATAACGGCAGTGGTGTACTGGAGCAGGCTTGTACTGACTTTCAAGAGCCGATTGTGCCCATGTCTTCCCACCTCCCCGTTTAGTAATGTCATATTGGGAGCTTGAAGTCAGGGCTGGGCAAGTATTTACACTACAACACTATGAATTAGGGCTTTCAGGGGGAAGAGGGGACCAGTTGTCAAGTGTTTACCAGCCGATCACTGCACATATTGTTCTCCCCGCAAATACTCCCCTCCAACTCTCAGTTGGCCAGATAAAATTAGTCATCCAGTTATCTGTGTATGTTTGCCCCTTGCTATGGTTTGAAACTGCCCCCAAATTCATGTGCTGGGAACTTAATCCCCAAAGCAACAGTGTTGAGAACTGGGAATTTTTTTATTGGTTCTTTTTAGTTACACATGACAGTAGAATTTATTTTGATATAATTGTACAAGTATGAAATATAGGTTAGTCTGGTTAGAACCCCATTCTTATGGATGTACACAATGGTAAGATTCACTATGGTGTATTCATATATGGACATGGAAAAATTATTTCAGATTCATTCTAATGTTTTTCCTTTTCCTATATCCCCTCCCTTCCTTTCATTCCCCTTTGTCTAATCTACTGAATATCTATTCTTTCCTCTTCCCCTTAATGTGGGTTAGCTTCCACATATCAGAGAAAACATTTGACCTTTAGTTTTTTGGGATTGGCTTATTTCACTTAGCATGATAGTCTCCAGTTCCATCCATGAATATTAAATGTCATAAATTCAATCTTTTATGGCTGACATTGTGTATATATACCATATTTTCTTTATCCATTCATCTGTTGAAGGGCACCAAGGTTGGTTCCATAGCTTAGTTATTGTGAATAACTTAGTTTATGCTATAAACATTGATGTGTCTGCCTCACGGTAGTATAGTGATTTTAAATCCTTTGGATATATACTGAGGAATGGGATATCTGGGTCAAATGGTGGTTCTATTTCTAGTTGTTTGAAAAATCTCCATACTGCTTTCCAAAGTGATTACACCAATTTGCAGACCCACCAGAAATGTATGAGTGTACGCTTTTCCCCTTATGCTCGCCAACATTTATTGTTACTTGTATTCTTGATAATTGCCATTCTGACTGAAGTGAGATGAAATCGCAGTGCAGTTTTAATTTACATTTCTCTAATTGCTAAAAATATTGAACATTTTTAAATAAATTTGTTGTGACTGGAGAGTTGGGACTTTTAAGAGGTGATTAGGTCCTGGTTTCTGTCCTCATAAGTGCACTAATACCATTAGATCAGGAGGAGGTTAGTTATTGTGAGGGTGAGTTCTTGATGAAAGATGAATTCAGACCTCTTCCCTCTCATTCTCAAGTACTTTCTTGACCTTCCACCTTCTGCCACCATGGAATAATATAGCAAGGAAGTCCTCACTGGATGCGGGTTCCTTGACCTTCAAATTCCCAGACTCCAAAACTATAAGAAATAAATCTCTTTTCATTATAAAGCAACCAATGTGTGATATTCTGTCACAACAGCACAAAACAGGCACACACACTGCAACGTGGCAGAGTTCTTTTTCTTCCTCTAATTTTCCTTATTCTTCCAAATACTCTATCATAATTATATTTTATGTAACAGGCTATAAAGAATAGAAGCTTTAAAAAAAGCTTAAAACTGAAATGTATCTGGGCATGAAATCTCTCCCTGTAGTTTCTTGTGTTACAGCCTTGGGCAAATGTGCTTATATGCGATGAACATTAGTTTTCATGCTTGAAGAGATGCCGCAATTTGTCTGGGCACAAAATAACCGAGCCACCACAAAGCCTTGTAGATTCCAACAGCAACTCTTTATTCCCGAACTCTCACCGACACTCTACAGGCACGTTCTGGGAAAATACACTACCTTTACCGGGCTCTGCGTACCAATTCTCTCAGAACCCCACGAGAACTCCACGGGAACTCAAGGAGTGGGCGCCTGAGGCAGCAGGATACGCCCTATTCCCAGCAGGATCCACCCTAAACCTGGAGCCACCCTAATCCAGCAGGATCCACCCTAAACCTGGAGCCACCCTAATCCAGCAGGATCCACCCTAAACCTGGAGCCACCCTAAACCCTGAGCAGGGTCACCTTAACCAAAAATGCCATGTCATTCCTACTTGGCTATGGCTCTCAGCAAAGAGAAGTTTTAAAAAAAGTAACCACAAGGATGTTGTAATGATTAAATCATAGAAATCACTTAGTGTGACACCTGGAACATACCAGGCACTCAAAAATGTTTAGGTATTGATTGTTTAAGCATTATGAAGTACTTGCTCAAAACATTTTTGTTAAAGTAAATGTTCCATGAAATTTCAGAAATTCCTCAAGTCCAATTCAGAGAGTATATGAGTCAGAATTCCAGCTAGAGACAGATGGCACTTACACCCAGAGGGGTGACTAAGAAGTTTATCAAAAGACAATTTACATCATCTGGACAGGGGTAATGGAGCCCCAGGGTTGGCAACAGTGGGTTGGAAGGTGCATTTACCTGAGCCCAGTAGGAACTGTAGCCACAGAGAAGGGGAGCTGTCCACCATCCATAAAGGAATCCAGCAGCTGTCAAGGCAGAGGCTGGATAGAGGCCCCACGCTGTTTCCCCCAAAGCCCTTAGAATATCTTTCACCAGTTCTTCTCATTGGCTCAACCCAGCCACAAGCCTGCAAGCTGGGGTCTTGTGGAGACCCCACAGATCAGCCCTTGGACAGTGAGCTGGATGGACAAGGTGAAGTACAGCCTTGAAACCAAATAGAGACCTCAAGCACATCCCCAATGAAACTAAGCTTCCCTCAGCCTACGGTGTCCATGCTTGCTCACACACCATAGATGGAAACCATCAACACTGGGGAATGTTTCCTTGGTATTCACTTTAAAGGAAAGAATCAAATAATAAGCACTCATATGGGCTATTTGGTCACTCTGTCTACAAGTGTGTTGGAGACAGAGCAGGAAGAAAACTGCCACATATATAATTAAATTGCCTCTATGATATTTTTACCTTCACACTTGTGGTCACACTTCATTTTTCAACCTGGGTTGTCTTTCCAACTCTCTGTTCAGTCCCTAGAGTGGGCTGTCAACTATCCTACTGATGTTAGAAAAGTTACTAAAATTTATTTTTGCTTCTTGTGTAGACCGGGAAAAAGATTTATAGCTTTCTTGGAAAGGCCTGGAAGGAGGCTGTCATCATTTCCTGGCTTTGTTCTGGAACCTCCCAGCTTCTCCACAAATCCCTCATGCTGGAGACGATGATTGTGGCCAGGAGATCAGATTCATTTTCTGATCTGTCCTAAACTGTGGTGTTCTGAGCCTCCCCTTATCCCTGCTAACAATTTTTGAAAGTACTGGCCAAAGCCCTGTCCCACAGAAAGAGATGTGGCAGGAAGGCAGTAGGTGGCAGGGATTCAGATTCAACCAACATTTTTTTCCCTATGGGTTCTTTTAAGTTATATTTGACAATAGAATTTATTTTGACATAATTATAAAAGCATGGAATATAATTTGTTCCCGTTCAGCTCCCAGTACTTCTTTCTCCTTCCTCTCCCCTCCCCTCTCTTCACCTCTCTGTTCCCTTCCCTCTACTGATCTTTCTGCTATTTACTTAGTTTTTTTTTTTTTAATGTCTTGTGGATGTACATGAGGGTGAGATTCACTGTGGAATATTCATATATGTACATAGGAAAATTAGGTCAAATTCATTCCACCATCTTTCCATATCCCATCCCTCCTCCCTTCCCTTTGTTCCCCTTTGTCTACTCCATTGATCTTTGTTTTATTCTTCTTTAACCCCTCCATCTAATTTTGGATGAGCTTCGTATATTAGGAAAAACATTCAAACTTTGACTGTTGGGGATGGGACTGTCTTATTTTATTTAGCATGATAGTTTCCAGATTCATCCATTTACCAGAAAATGTCATAATTTCATTCTTATTTTTGGCTGAGTAGTACTCCATTGTGTACAGACACCAAATTTTATTTATCTGTTCATCTGTTGAAGGGCTCCAAGTTTAGTTCCATAGCTTGGCTATTGTGAATTTTTTTGAACTACTACAAAAATTGATGTGGCTGCATCACTGTAGTATACTGATTTTAAGTCCTTTGGATATATTCCAAGGAATGGGATAGCTGAGTGGTATCCTAGGTTTTTTTGTTTTGTTTTGTTTTGTTTTTTTGAGACATCTCCAAACTGATTTCTAGTGTGGTTGCACCAGTTTGCAGTCCCACTAAAAATATATGAGTGTACCCTTTTCCCTTTATGCTCACCAACATTTATTGTTACTTGTATTCTTGAAAATTGCCATTCTTACTGGAGTGAGATAAAATATCAGCGTTGTTTTAATTTGCATTTCTCTGATTAATAGAGATGTTGAACATTTTACACGTGTTTGTTGACTGTTTGCATTTCTTCTTCTGTGAAGTGCCCATTCACTTCCTTTGCCCATTTATTAAATGAGTTATTTGTTTTTGGGTTTTGGTTTCTGGTGGTAAGTGTTTTGAGTTCTTTATACATCCTGGATATTAATGCCCTATCTGAAGAGCATGTGGCAAAGATTTTCACCTATTCTGTAGGCTCTTTCTTCCTGTTCACAAATTGTTTCCTTTGCTGTGAAACAGCTTTTTAATTTGATGCCATCCCATTTATTGATTTTTTTTTATTTGACTTCTTGCACTTTAGGAGTCTTGGTAAGGGAGTCAGTTCCAAAACCAACATGTTGGACCCCAACCAACATTTTGATGTCTCCTGTAGAATGTGAGCCCAAGAAGACAGGGACCACATCTATCTATTCACTCTGCATCCCCAGCACCTACTCCAGTAGGTACCTGGTATACAGGAGTGCTCAATATTTTTGTAGAATGTATATTTTTGTAGAAGGTGCACAATGCAACAAATACTTTAAGACATTAAAAGCCCAATGTTAAATAAAATGTCAGCAATAAGCAAGGCATCAAGCCCAGGTCTGCTGGCTTTTGAGGTCCACTACAGCTATCCAACCAGAATGGTATCTCTCTTCTCTAAGCCACCTTGCTCTGCCTTTGCTCTTCCCTCAGTCAAGCACATCTTTCCAGCAATAAGTCTGGACCCACAGTGTCTGTGGTGGTCTAGAGCATCTCTTCCCACTTTCAATCAAATGTCTGTTTTGCTGTCTCTCTGTTGACCTTGCCTCAGAGACCTTCCCTTTCTAATCTTACAGTCTGCAGTCACACTGGAGGATTCTCAATATATCTCAGAGACTTTTCTTTGAGTGAACTATAATTGGGATATTAGAAACCAAGACTTTCCCAAAGCCACTGCCTATCAGTACTGATCTCCATGGCCCAGTGGTTTATGGCTCCTGGGATGTCCATGGTCTGGGTGGATGCCTGTCCAGTCTGAGACTGGCTCAACATACTAGCATTAGTTGTAAACTGGTATCAAAATCAGTTTCTCCTTCCTCCCTCCAACCCACCCATTTGAGCTCCTAGACACCCATGGCCTAAGAGTTCCAGAGAACGGTGAGGACAGTGCCTTTTTGAGGGACCCTCCACCCTTACTTCCCCAAATCCAGTGCTTCACTGTTCAGGCTGTCTCCCCAGCCCCCAGATCTGGTCATCTCTGGACTTCTGCTGTCTCTACTTGCCCCAGATCCATTTTTTTCTGGCAAAAGCAGCTGTAAAGCTAGCAATGTCCTGAACAGAAGGCAAACTCATCTCTTTGCAGGCCCTTCTCACCCATTTGTAGATGTAACTTTTGCAAAGCCTTGGATCTTATGTGTTGGCCTTGGGACAGTGTCATATTTAAGAAGCATAGGACAGGGGAGGGGAGGGGGGATAGTAGAGGATAGGAAAGGCAGCAGAATACAACAGACACTAATATGGCAATATGTAAATCAATGGATGTGTAACTGATGTGATTCTGCAATCTGTGTACGGGGTAAAAATGGGAGTTCATAACCCACTTGAATCAAAGTGTGAAATATGATATATCAAGAACTATGTAATGTTTTGAACAACCAACAATAAAAATTTTAAAAAAGAAGCATAGGACAATAGCCAACATGTAATTTAAAAGGAATTCCATTCTTTATTCATCTGTCATGTAAATCATTACAGAGAATAAAATTAAATTGGAATGCTTAAATATTTACTACATACTAAACATAGAAAATTCCCATTCTCTTCCCTCTCTCCTTTACTCATATTTGCTCTGATGAGATTGTCCTTATCCTCTTGAAGAAAATTCCTACACCCCTTACCTCCATGACTTCCCTTTGTTTATCAGCCCTGTTATTCTCCTCCCTCAGGATTTTATTTTGCAGCCTGAATTAGCTTCTTTCCCAGCAATAAGGAAAGTTTCTTTTTTGGAGGGGGCAAGAAGGATTCTGCCATGAAGATTTCTCTTTTAAGAGATGAGCGAGAGAAAGAAGCAAATACCCACACAGAAATAAATAACCCACCATCACTTAGACAATTTTCAGAATAGGCATAGCCTCATTATTTTCTTGTTAGTCACTCCTAGCAACACATTTTCAACTGATCTTTGTGGTGTTTAAAGGCCCACATCAACAATTACCACTCAGCTTGGTGACAGCCAACAAGCTGGTGAAAAAAAAAAAAAAAACGATAACTCCTTGCATGGGACCAGCTAGCTCAGAAACAGGACTGTGATTACTTGGACCTAGTAGACTTTTTCTGGAAGAGCACAGAAGCTTTACCTCTTGGCTCTGTCTTGAGTGCAAGAGTCTGTTCATCTGTTCAACCAAGGAAACCACCAAGAATTTCTGTGAATCCATTATTAGTCCGGCTCTTAGCTAGATACCGAAGACCAAGATGAATAAACTTCAGTCCTCATCTCCAAGAGCTCATCTCCAGTTGGAAAAAGAATGGTCTGATCACATCAGCCATAGCAAAATTAAGTGGAATTATAGTAGACCTAGTAGCTAGCGACTATGAGGCCACTGGGAGAGAGAAGTAGCCTTGACTTGCAGTAGGGTCACCTGAAGAAGACTTCCCAGAGGAGTTGTCATTGGATCTGAATCAAAAAAGGAAAAGTAAAAGTGTTCAGGCAAAGAATGGAGTACAGGCATTTCAGTAAGAAGCAAAGAATAGGCAATGCCATAGTTACTTGAAAGAGGGTGATCTGCTGGGGGAAGAATGGAAGTTTAGAACAGCTAGAGGGTATGTGGCATGGAGCAGGGAGAGAGGACACTGGAGCAAGGAAACCTGAGCTAATGGTTTGAAAGGTATTCTTTCTTTGTCCTAAATTTATGCATGAATTTTTTATGTATGCATAATTAAATCACATTTTCAAAAGAAAAGCAAAATTATTATATGCCCCCCCCCCTTTTTTTTTTTTAGTTAGTGACATATTTTTTACATGCCAGTTTATACAGAACTGTTTTGCTATTTTAACAGACAAGGAGGAACCAGTAAAGGATTCTTAATTTGGGGAATGATTGGACTGGATCTATGTCATAGGGAATCTAGATGGAGTGAAGGGGACCTGGGCAAAGTCCACTCATGGAGGGTGATAATGAGAACACCATTGAAAAGCCTACAAGGATGAGTTTTGAGAAAGATTTCTGAGGCCAAATCAGCAGGATTGGGACAGGCGATGGACAGGCTGTGAGAATGGCTTGGTGAAGGTTCATTCTGTTAAATGTAATAGAAGCTACTCACAGTAACTTCAGAAGAAATGTTTTGAAGGATGTTATTCAAGGGCAGGAACTACAACTGAGCCTGAGGATAGTCTGGGACTCCAAATTAGAAAGCTCTCAGGAATCAAGTCACTGTCTGCTCATTCGAGGACTGGGGTCTCTCAGCCCAACTTCTCACTGAAGGTCCACTTCACGGATCTCTGTGTGTTTGCTTCTCTCTGCATTTGTGCCTCTCCCAGCTACAATAGGAGGCTCTGCAGAACAAGCTAGAACTTAGTTCAGTCTAACCTAGAATAACTAAAGTCAGAATCTGGGGTGTAGGCGTGGCCATCCCATAAGTGAGTGAGTGTGTGTGTGTGTGTGTGAGATGTGGTGTGGAGCAGGGCCTGTTTTCAGAATTCCTTAGACAGTTTCAACATAGAGTAAGGGTGAAAACCTCTGGTTTGGAACGTTCAATGTCTCTAAGGCACCAATTCCAAATTCCCGGAAGAGCGGATGTGCTGGGTGCAGCCTGGGTCAGGTGTTCACTCTGGTTCAGTTGACAGTGGCCCTGGAGGCAGGGGCTGGACAGAATAAATGTGGTGACAGTTAAGACTGTTCAGCCTCCTCACCAGGAAGTGGAGGGGGGAAGGAGGGGCCCTGAGAGCATCATGATTTTGTAGCTCCACTCTGCACAGGCAAATCAGGTTTCATGTTTACCCGCTGCTCCTGGCCCTGGGGACAAATCTCAGGCCTGAATGGAAAATGAGTACTTTATGTCACTGGCGTGGATCCCATTTACTCCCATCCTTGTCTGAAAGGACAAAGGGAGTGACTTAGTCCCTGAGCTTTAATCACCAGACCGGCTCTGGTTTGGCCTCCGCCCTCTATTGGGAGCGTACACTGCCCGACTATGCCCATCTCGGGCCATTTAAGCAAATCCAGATGGCAAAATCGTGTCTCCTGGATTGTCGAAGCAAACAGCTGTTAAATGATATTTCGATGGACTGGCTTCTTATTTGTCATCAGAATGAGCAATTGCCAGTGGACTGTGGCTTCATATTTCCATCCAGATTTGGGGGAGGCAGGGAGGAGGGAAAGAGCTGACCAGAGGACACTAGAGAAGCTGGCTATTTGTTTCTGTCTTCCTCCATATTTACCCCACCAGTTGTTAGGCAGCTCCTCCCACTCACTTAAGATTATCTCCCTAAATGGAGAATTCTTCACACCAGCTGCAAAGAGAGGAAAAGGAACCTTGGCTACATTTAGGGAACTTCGCCTAACCTCAAGAGATCTTTTCTCAGCTCCTCCAACTCAAAGTCAGGCTTCTCCGGGGGTGTGGGTCTTAACTGTCCAAACTCGAGGACGGCCTGGTGGGTGGGTTGAGAACTAGACGCCCTTTATTATTCTGCTCTGCCAAGTCTTATCTTCCCTGTCATCATCCCAGTCTGGACCACAGTTCCAAAAATGATTCTATATACTTTGCCCACTTGGTAATTTATGGATGAGTTTTTGAGTAAATATTTTTCAGTTTTGTTTTCATTTCACTAGAAAAGCTAAGGAGATTATATCTTTATGCCAAGACAGAGGATTTGAGACTCAAGACCTTAAATCAAGAACCAGATCTGTCAATTACTAGTTTCGTAACCTTAGGCAAATGACTTTGGTTTCCTCCCCCAGTTTTCTTCCCATTCTCCCATGACTGTTTATACCTACTTCTATTAGTATATGTATCACATGTGGGTGTCCAACAGGAGATTTTGAACTTCTTAAGACTAAACTTCTGTCTGTCTGGTGACAAGCACAGTGCCTAGACACATAGCAGATGTCCCAAAATATTAAAGTTTATCATCTTACAATCTATGAAATTGGGACAATGATATCAAATTGTAAATACTGAATAAGACAATTCATGTGACTTATAAACTATAAAGGATAATAAATACATATGCTTAAAAGCTGTAATAATGCCTTTGCAAAGTTTTGTATAGTTTTTAGAACATTTGGTTCTATTAAATTATGCTCATTTCATACTTGAAAAGTTTGGGAGGGCTGGGGATGTAACTCAATGGTAGAGTGCTTGCCTTGCCTAGCAAATGTGAGGCCCTGGGTTCAATCCCCAGCATCACCAAAAAGAAAAAAAAAAAAAAAAGAAAGAAAGAAAAGTTAAGTTTAAGTTAAGGAGTTGTGGGGGATACTAAGACTTCTCATTTGCAAGATTTTTAAAAATCATATGACTTACACTTTTTAGCAAAAGACTCTGTTCTCACCTGGGTTGTTTTCTTCATTCAACAAAGTCACATTGCTTAATGGTAGATATACTTGGTTAAAGGATGAAAGCTATAAACCAGAATTTCTCAACCTCTACACTACCAACATTTTGGGCCAGTGATTCCTTGTTTGGGGGGTGGACAGCTGTCCTTTACATTGCAGGATGTTTAGCAGAGTCTCTTGCCCTCTGCCCACTAGATGCCAATAGCACACTCCTCCCAGTTGTAACAGCCAAAAATGTCTCCAGACTTGGGCAGATGTGGGGAGGGGGCGCATCAAGTCTCCCTTCCTTCCCTGTTGAGCACCTCTACTCTGAAGTCTTGACTTACACTTTTTCCTCTGTATCTTTATCATGAACATTCTCAATAGATATCTATCTCCTCAAACATTTACCATTTCTTTATGATAAAAACACCCCAAATTCTTTCTTCTAGATTTTTGAAATATACAGTAGTACATAATTATTACCTATAGTTGTACTATTTTACACAATAACACCAGAATTTATTATTCTTATCTAACTGAAACTTAATATCCATTGACCAACCTTTCCATCCTCTCTCCCCCAGACTCTCTTCAATCTCTGGTAACCACTATTCTATTCTCAATTTCATTTTTTTTCTTTATTTTTTTTTATTTGTCAGCCTTTATTATCCAAAAGGAAAGTCAAGCCTTAGAGTTTGCTTTTAAAAAAACCCAACCTTGTTTATGAAAAACAATGTTTTAACTCTTTATGACTTTTAATTATCTATTCAATACCATGGAGCAAGTATTGATTGCTTTTTAATCACTATTTTTCCAACCACTCTCAATTTCTGTGAGATCAATTTTTTTAAGATTTCATATATGAGTGAGATCATGTGGTATTTGTCCTTCTGTGCCTGACTTATTTCACTTAACAATGACCTCCAGTTTCATCTATGTGTTGAAAATGACATGATTTCATTCTTTTAATGACAAAACAGTGTTCAGTGGTATGTATTACCACATTTTCTTTATCCATTTATCACTTGATGGACACTTTGGCTGTTTCCCTTTCTTGGATATTGTGAACAGTGCTGCAAAGGACACAGGAGTGCATATGTCTCTGACATACTGGTTCCATTTTGTTTGGATATCTACCCAGGAATGGGATTGCTGGGTCAAATGGTAGTTCTATTTTCATTTTTTTAAGAACCCCCATACTATTTTTATAATAGATGTACTAATTTACATTCCTCCCATTAGTATTCAAGAGTTCTCTTTTCTCCACATCCTCACCAGCACTTGTTTTTAGTCTTTTTGATGATACCTGTTATTACTAGTCGAAGTGATATCTCATTGTGGCTTTGTTTTGCATTTCCCCAATTAATGATGTTGAGCATTTTTCATGTATCTATTGGCCATTAGTGTGTCTTCTTTTGAGAAACATCCATTTAAATCTATTGCCCAAGTTTAAACCAAGTTATTTTTATATTGAGTTTTAGGGTTCTATGGAGATATAGACATAGATATTCTAGTTACTGGACCTTGCCAGATATGTGGTTTGCAAATATTTTCCCTCATTCTATAAGCTGTCTCTTCACTTTGATGATTGTTTGCTTCGCAGAAGCTTTTCAGTTTGATGTAATCCCATTTGTCTATTTTTGCTTCTGTTTTCTGTGCTTTGGGATCTTATCCTAAAAAACATTTTGCCCATTCCAATGTCCTGAAGTGTTTCCCTGTTTCCTTCTAGTAGTTTCATATATTATAGTTAAGTATTTAATTCCCTTTAACCAGTTTTTATTTTTGAGGTGAAGGACTTGCTATATTTCCTAGGCTGGCCTTGAACCTTCCACCTCTGCCCGCCATGTAGCTAGGATTACAGGCTTGGCCAGCTACTTATAAAGTTGGTATTCTGAAGGCAAATTGACATCTGAGAAGACAAGGGAGTAGTTAACTGGAACCCATCTGAAGAAGAAATTGGTATGGGTTGTGTAGTGTGTCCACTGTGTTTCAAAACAGATCTCTTCACACTTACAACCACCATCAGCATGGCCACTTTGAGCTCCTTTCTTTCTGTAGGATCTTATTTAAACCTCAAGGCAATCCTGATGAGGTTTTATTGGAGATAAGTATAATTACCTCCATCTTACTCATGAGGACATTGAAACTCAGGGATGTGTGAACTTGGTGAAGGGCACATAATTGTTAAGTGTCAAACTTGAGATTCAGTCCAAAGCTCAACAAAGTGAATTGCAAGATTCCAGAAATTTCTGTGGAACTCTGAAACAGAATAAAGAGCTTCTTGTCTAATTCCTATAACTATTTCACTGTGAAAAGAAGTTCTAAAAAAAAAAATCTCATATAGAAGACTAGGAATCATATAATCAGGATGTTAATCCCTACATTACTACTTTGTAGCCAAGTGATCAGGGCAGCTGACTTGCCACAGAGCTCAATTTTCTCATTTAAAATGGAGATCATAGGGCTATCATGGTGATGTGTAAACTGTTACACTCTACAAAAATGTAGTTTTACCACAGACATTTCCCAGGAGTTTTGTCATAAAATCTCAAGAAGCACATGGCTACCCTACTCAAGTCAAGTTGGACTACCATCGTTGAGGCTGTCCAAGGTGTTCTCTTTCCCATAACATCAGCAATGATGGGGGAGAATGAGCATGTCAGGTTGTGGGGGCCACTCCTCTAATATGTTGCTGCATTTGAAACACAAACAGGGCCTCTTCTGAGTAACCACGAGGAGAGGACGAACAGACTCAAGGGCACGTCTCCAAGTGGCTGGCGTGCACCCAGAGACTATGGAAAATTGTGGTTTGCCTCAGACTCTGGCAGAAGGGAAAAGTCCCAGCTCCCAATTTAGTGGCTTCCACAAAAGTAAACCAAAGTGAGTCATGTGAGGATGGAGAAACCACCAGATACAGTCTTCCATGTGGGGATCACGATAAAGATGAAAACTGGAGATGGGAGAACTCTAAGAACCTGGGCAGCTGGTGGTGCTTCTTAGTGAGTCAGCGTGTGAGACGTGCACAGGGAGAAGGCACGAGGACGTACAGGTTCTCGCTCACATGGGATGTGGAAAAGCCCTGTGTGTCTTCTGCCTCTTCATTGGTTGCTTTGCCAGCCACAGTTGAACTTATATGGTGTTACTATAGCAGAGTGACCTGGTTCTTTTTAATACACAGAATTGCCTGTTAAAGTTCAATTTTCAGAGGGGAAAAAAAAGGGGAATCATAAACTGAAATCAATTTCCATGCATGTATGAGATTGTCAGGATGAACCCAACTACTATGGTAAACCATAAAGCACTAATAAGAATAAATAAATAAAATAAAGTTCAGTTTTCACTTTTGCAGAGTAGAGGAGGACCTGTTTTCTTTGCCAGTGCAAACACTTTGCAGTGCTATTATTTCCATTTTTTAAAAAATTAATATCTACTTGTGATGAAAATCCAATTCAAGTAGTGGAGAACATTAAGAAAACTCTCCTCCTTCCACTCCTCCTCTCTCCATCCACTCCCTATTATAACTGATTTTTGCCAGTTCTGGGTAATGTTCTTCTGGTGGTTGCCAGAAAATATTAATAACATGGTTATGTCTCTAATCTTTTATTTATGAACTTGCAACAGTATTTACTGCCTCCTGCTACATGAGGGTTTGTGCTCCCTCATCCTCTCACCCTCTGTCTCTTCTCACACTTTAGACTGTGTTCCCCTTGGTTCCCTACTGGAATGAGAAACTCCCCATCTACTCCTCCCTCCTTTCCTCCCATTTCCTTCACCTCCTGATTTCCGTCATCACTATCATTCCCTTTTATATTTAATGGATTTTGAATAACTATATTCTGTTTGTAAACCAAAGTTGTCTTCTCTGCTTTTGTCCAAAGATTGATTAAAATGTTGATAACTCACAGGGAGTTTTATAACTCTGTAGATATTTAAATCATTTACTGAGGAATCTGGTAAGAAAGCAGAGAATCCTAGGCCACTCCAAAGAAAATGTTTAAAAGGAAAAATTAAATAAATTGTCTTTCCTTACTCTAATCAGTTCCTCAAAACTATGCCTTAATTTAGATCGCTTCTCATTTAGATTAGGATTTTTATCTGCTTCTTGATTTTTCTGAGGTTTCTACTTGCTTTTGATATTTTTTAGCTAGTTGACATTAGAAACATATATCCTCTTTATCATATCATGAAGATCAACCAATTTCTGAAGCATACAACTTTCTAAATTTTGCATTACTGTCTTCTGGGTATGTACCACAACTATCACAATGCCTTTTTTATTTTAATTACATCCTTAAGGGATTTCTAATGTTTCTTAGATCCTTTGACTTTCTCTTTCTTGTATTTATCTTTCATTTTACTGGACTGTCAGGATGAACATGTTGAACTTTGAGGCAAAAAAAATATATATATACAGATACATACTTGTATATGTATGTATATACCCAAAGAGAGATATATGCTTTAAATTATATTTCTATAATTTTTAGTGCCCAAAGAGAGATATATGCTTTAAATTACCTTTCTATAATTTTTAGCAACCTCAGTATTTCACATTTGTTTGGCCATCTATATTTCTTCTTCTGGGAACACTGTTTATACAATGAGTGGTTCTAAATGTCACTCAGCCCAGCAGATGTCTGACTTAAGCTCCTTGCACATATAATTTTAAGTTGCAAAGATGTAACATTTGTGAAACCTTACTCATTGTTATTAGTATTTGTAATTCTTTAAGAATCATAAATAAAATTTGAACTGTCAGTTTAGAAAGCTTAGTGTTCTCCTTCCTCTAACTTTTCCTCCAGCACTTCCTTCCTGACTTTCTTAAGAAACTAAGGGAAGAGGAAAGAATGTACCACACCATGTGTATAGACAGCTTTTTGCCACTGGGAACAAAATGCTTGACAAGAACTTAGAAGAGGAAAAGTTTATTTTGGTTCATAGTTTTAGAGGTTTAGTCCATGGTTGGCCAATTCCATTGATCTGGGCTCCAGGGGAGGCAGAATATCATGGCAGAAAGAGGCAATAGAGGCAAAGCTGCTCAGCTCATGGCAGCCAGGAAACAGAAATAGAGAGAGGAGAACAAGCCACTAAAATATAAATGTCAAGAGCATGCCCTCAGTGGCCTACTTCCTCCAGCCACACCCCACTTCCCCACAGTTATCACCTAGTACAGTAGTTCTTTCAAATTATTAATCCACCAAATGGATTAATCCACTGATTATGTTACAGCTCTCATAATCTTAATTTCACCTCTGAACATTGCTACATTATCTATCACAGGAGCTTATTGGGGGACACCTTATATCCAA
This sequence comes from Marmota flaviventris, assembly GCF_047511675.1. NCBI lineage: Eukaryota > Metazoa > Chordata > Mammalia > Rodentia > Sciuridae > Marmota > Marmota flaviventris. Next base: position 80,779,867 of record NC_092507.1, read on the forward strand.
ACCATCACACTATGGTATCCTTTCCTTCAGTCAAATTTCCATCTTGCCTCTTTCCTGAATTCTGACTCCCACTTCTACTTGCCCATAAAAGTCTTCTAGTACCTGCCAGGATGGCACCCCTGCCCAGGTTCCATTCAACAACAGGACATATATGTGAGGTGGAGGGCCCCGTATGGGGCACAATTGCATGCAATTGATAGTCATGGTGACAGGCCTCAATGCCCAGGGTTAACGAACTAGGAGCCCCAATTTGGTTCATATAAATTGAACTCTCCCTACCTTTTGCAATGCAAATGCATGCTCAGAGTACCTTATTTTAATAATGTAAGCACTACCATTTGTGAGAAAAAAAACTCTTCAATTGGAAAAATCAAACCCTTTCTGAATATTAACCTTTGTGAAAAGAAAGTCATGATAACACTGAGAAACCTCAAAGTCATGTGTGTGCATGTGTGTGCACATGCCTATTTAAATTTTAAGAAATTTTAATATACTAATGTGGTAAACTGAAGAGCTGGGAAATTCAGTGCCTATAGCCTCCCTTTCAGCCTGGTTGGAGCTACCAGGGACATGAGTCTATTTGTGGCAGAGAGCTTGTGCTACAGAAGCTGGAGAATGATTTCTCTTCCACTTGCCTCATGGATGTACAATTTCTGGAGGGAGAAAGAGGAATAGGAAGGAGTAAAAGTGATCTTTAATGAAAGATGAGGGATGTTTTCTCTCAAATCTTCTGAGAAGTTCTCAACTTTAATCTTATACCATATTGGCATGCAAAGAAATGCTACTTAAAGCTGGGCATGGTGGTGCATGCCTGTAATCCCAGAGGCTTCGGCGGCTGAGGCAGGAGGATCCTGAGTTCAAAACCAGCCTCAGCAAATTAGTGAGGCCCTAAGCAACTCAGCAAGAACCTGTCTCTAAATAAATCATTTTAAAAAAAGGGCTGGGGATGTGGCTCAGTGGTTAAGTGTCCCTGGGTTCAATCCCAGTACTAAAAAAGGCATCTCGAAGAAGGGGACCCAAACAACAAAATCCCAATGAAATCATACAACCTCCAAAGGCAAAGGCCATTTCACATAGTACATATTTGCATTTGTTGGCTAGCCCAGCATAACAGAATGTCACAAATAAGAGACATTTGTTTACTCACGATTCTGGAGACTGGAAGTCCAAGGCCATTGGACGTGGTTTTTTGTGAGTACTCTTCCTAGTTTGCAGACAGCTTTGGTGGCCTCACATGGTCTTTTCTCTCTGCACCCAGGGGGAGAGAGAAATCTCTGGTGTCTCTTCCTTTTCTTGTAAGGACACCAGTTCTATTGGATTAGGTCCCCACCCTCATAGCCTCATTTAGACTTTAACTACCTTCTTAAAGGTCCTATTTACAAATTTAGTCATATTAGGGGTCAGAGCTTCAATATAAGAATTTGGGGTGACAAAATTCAGGCTACAAGAGTATCAAATAAGCAACTACAATTAATTAATTAATGCTCTAACTGCTTTCCCGGACATGAGTTCCTGATTTTAATACTACCCTATTTCTTATTCATATTCTTCTTATTCTTCCTTAAGGTTGATGTCATTGCTAATATGATTACACTACCAAGGTCATCAAGGTTACAGATTTTACAATGTTCCTTTGAGGTGGCAGGAACTTGTTCATTCATCACTTAACAAACACCCACACGTTCATGACAAGCCCCCCATCCACACTCTGCCCCCTCATTAGGGCCTGTTTTATCTCTCTATTTCTGTCTCTGTCACTATTCACTCTTGTTTGACTGTTTGTGCTCCTGTTTAGTCAGGGTGCTCTAAAGGAACAGAATCCATAGTAAGTATAATTATAAAAGGGGGACTCACTAGGTTGGCTTATGTGACCAGAAGCTGGATAGTCCACAATGGCCATCTGCAGCCTGGAAAGCTGGAAGAACCAGTAGCTGCACAGTGCAAGAGGCCCCAGAACAAGAGGGATCAACAGTGCTACCCCTAGTACAAGACGGAAGGCTACTGGAGAATTACTGGCAGGGTCTGCTTTGGAAGAGTGAAGAAGCTGTTAAACCACGATGCAAAGAAAAGAGCACCTACTCCAATTTTAAATCAAATTAAAGCAAGCTTATAATTCCAACTAGCTGGGACCGTCCCTCTCCCAAAATTCGTGGGATAGAAGACAGTATTCCAGCTCTCTAGGAGCACAGATTTATAGCACAAAAAGTTGGAAAAAAGGAGGGGGGTGTCTTAAGAACTTTCAGATAACAGAATTTTGACAAGCATAATACAAAAGCAGGTAGTAGGTTAATGATCTAAATGGTTCAGCACTTAGGGAGTAAATTTAGATCCCAACATCAGAATTTATGAGGCACCACTAAGGTTTCAGAGAGGGTTGCTATCTGGTCAGGGAAAACCAGGCATGGGTGAGTTCAAGGCACAGGCAGCCATTCCAAGAAAGTTTAAAACATCAAAATACAGCTAGGCCAAATAAAAATCCTAATATTTTACATAAAACAGAAATGAATCTTTTAAAACTTTTGACAAGATGGTTCCTGATCTTCAGAGGAAATTAGGCTGGGTTATTAGGCGAGAGTCCAACATCCTCAGATGATTGCAGCAGCAATAAAGAACCTGGTCAAGAAGAATTGAGCTTGCATTCACTGCTGTTTTCTTGTTCTTCCAACTTTTATTCCATCCAAGCCATCATCCTATTGGATGGTTCTGCCCATGCTTAGGGAGGGTTCTCCATTTCAATTGGCTATCCCACACGCCAATCATTCCTAGACACACCTTCACTGACACACCCATAAGCCTCTTAATTACTGACATCTCTTAATCCAATCAAGTTAACAATTAAAATTAACTATTACAGCCAAATAAAATTCTCTCTCTTGCTTTCTCTTCAGCAAGAAGAATATGGACATTCCAGGGCTCTGGAAAAATGTCATCAAAACTTATTCTATGTCTTTAATGAATACTGTGAACTTATTGTTCTAAAAGTCTGCATGTTCCATCTGATGAAAATAAAAATAAGGAAGCTCTGACTTCAAGTTATAAATGTGTTGCTCATGGCAGGAGTGGCGGATTGGATGATTGTGTCACATGAACAAACCAGAATTATATAGAAATGGTCCTCCTGGAGCACCTGGGGCCTGGAGTGACTTCTTAAGATGCTCATTTCCTTTCCTGAGTAGTCTTAGGTCACATGTGTGGTCTTTAGAGCTGTCCCCATTATCTCCTGACTTCCTAGGACATCACAGCTCAACACCTCTTTTGTTTCACTCTCCAGTGGTCCCAGCATGCTCATTTCCTCTCTAAGTCCATTGACTTTCCAAAATATCCGTAACACATTTATAGTTTGCAAAGTATATTCTCTTGTCATCCTTTAATTCTCACAAGTACTTTTTGCAGTGACAGGGACTCAGCCACCCATGTACTCAACATGAACTATTTGGGGACTAGGTGACATGCCAAGTTCAGAGATGACTAGGGCATGCTGCCCACCAACTCAAAGATCACTAGGGACCCAGTGTGGAGGCCATCATGAGCACAACATGTTAGGTGCCATGGAAGGAGGGCATCATGGGGTAAGAGCACAGAAGAAGCTCATTCTAGCTCCAGAGGACCAGGAAGGTTTCCAAAGGAAAAGTATGGATCTTGGCCTTGATGGGAGAGTTGGAGCTGGGCAGGAAAAAGGGGGTTGAGGTAGTGTCACACAAAGGGTCAGGACCTTCAAATTATAGGAGAAAAAGTCAGCCCATTTGTGGTGTTAAGTTGTTGTGTGTAGCTGCAGATAGAGTGTAAAGTACAGAAGTGAGGTGGGCAGAAGAGGAATGAAGAGAACAACCATCTGGGGCCCAGATCACAGGTGAGTATGTTTCTGGACCTAGTAAGACTTTGGACTTTTACTCTAAGGCAAATAAGTCACTGAGGGTTATAAGAGAGGTGGATGGGTAAGACTTGGAGTTTAGAAAGTAATCAGGCCATGTGGACACTGGGCTGAGGCAATGGGACTGGGAGACAAGAAGCTACTGACATGGTCCAGGAAAGAGAGGACGGGATTTCAAAGTGGGGCAGAGACAACGGGAATGGGCAGCAGGGGTGGGTTCAAGAGATATTTGGGAGATTATAAAGGACTTGTGACTGAATGAATGTGGGAGGCACAGGGGAAGCTTGAGCAAATGTCCACATTTCTGTTGGGCTCAGGCATGAATGACGAAGCCATTCACCTAAATGGGGCCAGGTGGGAAAAAGAATGAACACTGCACATGCTGAGCTCTAAGGACCTGCAAATCCCAAATAGATGTTCAGAGAAGTTTTGTCTCAGGGTCCAGGAGCTCAGAGAAGAGGTCTGTTTTGCCAGTATAGATTTGGAAGACACTATGGTGTGGGCAGTAGTTGATGTCATAGAAGTATGTGAAGTCACATGCTTCCCAGGGAGAGGTTCAGAAATCTGATGTCATTTGACAGATAGAAAAACTGAAGATCAGGATGGTCCAAGATCTCACAGCTGGTACATGACAGAACTGGGCTGAAGCCAGGTCTTATGGCTCTTTATGTACAGGAAGCTGCTCTTAAGCAGCAGCCATTCATCATATTGCTCCTGGAAGGCTGAGGAGTAGATCAAGTACCTGCCCCGGGCTTTACAGGGAATAAGGCAGAAGGTGCAACACTTGCAGCATGTTCACCTCTCACTTGATCCTTAACTGCTGCCCTTCCAGGGCCTCTCACTGTTCAGCCTCCTTCCCCGTCTCTGCTCCACACTCGGGCCTTTGCTTACCTCCTCTGATCATCAAAATTTACCTGTCTTAGTCCCATTCTATCTCCACTCTAGAACTGAAGTTTCCTCCCAGGCCACATGATAAAGCAATTTCTGCTAAAATGGGTATCAAGAGCTTAATGAGAAATCCACCCCACTGTACCTCTGCCATTCAGCCAGTACTCCTGGAGAGGTGTAAGTACCATTGCTAAAAGCAAGAACTTCAAACAACTTGGAAGACTGCTGTTAAGGAACAGATAGAACATAAGCAGAAGAGACAGTGGGGGACCAAATCACCATGGGCACATTTCCTATCACAGTAAGGTGGCTGGACTTATGTCCATTCAACATGGTGAGGCAGGACACGTCTCGTTTCCAAGACCCTCCTTTGCATGACAGCTAACATTCTATTTTACCATATGGCAGAAAGAACAGGTGTGTCCTTGATCCCAAGTGCATGAAGGGTGCACACACACCCCCCACAAGTATGTTTCACCTACTGCTCTGCAATTTGACAGGAGCAGAGACAGGGTGGTTTTTAAATCAAGGCCCTAGGTCCCAAATCTTCCTTCTCAAGTATTCCAAGTGACTTTGTTGGTAGAAACGGTGTTCAGCTAGGTTAGAACCCTGCTCAGAAACACTAAGGGGTGAGTTGAAAAGGAACACTTTGGGTAGGAGAAGATTATTTCTCCCTTGGCTAACAATGATAGACTCTTTTCAAATTAATGAAAAGAGGGAACAAAAAAAATCTAAAAGGTATTTTAAAGGAAGTACAAACTTGGAAAGATGAAGGAACACTTATAAAACAGCATGTCTTGCTGTCTGTTTCCTGTCTTGCCAGACATAAGCCACAGTGACCCCACGTCACTGAAAACAGCAGCTGCTGAGGATGGGTTTGGGAAGGAGTCAGGGTGTCCAGCAGGCACAGGGGTAGTTTATCTCATGGCTTAAGATATTAGAGGAGGCCCAGGGCATGCTCCTGCCTACCTGGGTGATTGTTAGGTGGTCCAGCTCTGTTGTGACTCTGGGGATGGCTGATGGTCCTCAGGTGGTGCAGGTGGTGGCCACTGAGACCAGTTCACCTCCCAGCTGCAGACCAGAAATGCCAGAGCACTGGGAATTGAGGTTAGTGGAGTTCATAAAAGCAATGTTCTCTGGCTGGAATGGAATTGTAGATCTGTCCAGTCTCGCTCCTTCTAGTCAGTGATGAATTCCTCGGCAACATTCTTGCCAAGTAGGCATTAAGCCAGAGCCTGACAGCCCTTGTGACAGGAAACTCACCCTGCAAAGAGACCCATTTTGTCCTTGGATCATACTGATTGGAGGGAAGGTCTTACTGAATCCAAATGCCTCTGTTACTCCAACTACCTGGTGGGAGATGCTCCTCTACAGTCTCATGGGATGTTTCTGCCTGTTCCAAGTGGCAGATGTTTGTCTGAACTCCTAGGTCTGCCAGAATGCAGGCAAGACCAGCTCCTTTGTACCTCCAAACACAGATGACAGGGGCATTTTGAACAGAATGTCACAAAGCTAGGAAGAGCTGCTTTTTTCACCTCTGAAACCTCAGCATCTGCCTAGAACCTGGCACTAAAGGTACACAATTAATATCTCCTTTGGCAATGTCATTCTAACCACACCCTTAACTTGGTGCACTCAGCCTAGCATAGGAACCAAATTTTGTGCTGAGCTTTTGCAAAGGGTCTCTACTCAAAGAGATATATCAACTCCTTTATCATAGGAATTATGGAAAATTCCTCCAAGAGGATCCCCAGAAAGTTGTTTTGGTTTATTGTATAACTTCCAAAGTGCCAGGAAAGTTCTAAGATGATGAATACTAAAAACATTCCACACCTAGTCCATATTGGTACCCCAAGTATTTGTTGAATGAATGAATGGCAGAGGGAAAGGCTCTATTTTATATATGCTATGTAAATATATGTAAGTTTATGTTATATAACTATATATTTTAAATATATGTATGTATATTTAATCTGTATAAACCTTTCTTGTTTTTAAAAGTACAGAAGCCAGATAACCCAAACTTCAGTTATTACAAACATAAGCATTCATACATGCATACACATAGCTTTCTTAACATCAAATAGCTCTGGGGTGCTTTTACTTACCCAAGCTTATTTTTCAAAAATAAAATCTTCCATTATTTAATTTAAAATGTATCTACAATAAGTTTGACCCCCTTACCACAAACTCTAGCTCTTACCTATAGGTAATATAATAATAGTGGAAAATAATAATGTGTGTATTATACACCCTAAAACAACACAATAAAGAATTATAGCTAATAAGCCAGACTTGGAGATAAAATACAATTTTTTTAAATACTGAATTAATCCAAAAAGAAGATCAAAAGATTTGGAAAACAGAACAAAAGACAGGTGAACATAGAAAACAAGTATCAATATAGTATCTTTAAATTGAATGATGTCAGTGTAATGCTCTAAACAGCTCAACTAAATGCTAGATATTTCCAGATTTGATTTAAGAAAATAAAAAATAAGACCAGCTAAATACTGCCTATAAGAAACTCACTTTAAGTTAAAAGATCAATGAAAAGCTTAAGGGTGTAAATGGTAATCTGAAGAAAGCTGAAGTGACTATATTAATATTAATATTTTGAGGCTATTGTAAATGGGGTAGTTTTTCTAGTTTCTCTTTCAGAGAATTTGTTACTAATATACAAAAATGCTTTTGATTTATGGGTATTGATTTTATATCCTGCTACTTTGCTGAATTCATACATTTTCTGGTGGAATATTTTGGATCCTTTAAGTATAGAATCATATCATTGGCAAATAGTGATTGTTTGAGTTCTTGTTTTCCTATTCATATCCCTTTAATTTCTTTCGTGTGTCTAATTGTTCTGGCTAGAGTTTCAAGAACTATATTAAATAGAAGTGGTGAAAGAGGGTATCTCTGTCTTGTTCCAGTTTTTAGAGGGAATGCTTCCAATTTTTCTTCATCTATAATGATGTTGGCCTGGGACTTAGCATAGTTAGCTTTTACAATGTTGAGATATGTTGCTATTATCTCTAGTTTTTCTAGTGTTTTGAACATGAAGGAGTACTATATTTTGTCAAATGTTTTTTCTGCATCTATTGAGATGACCATATGATTATCTTTAAATCTATTGATGTGATGAGTTATATTTATTTATTTCTATATGTTGACCCAAACTTGCATCCCTGGGATGAACCCCAGTTGATTGTGGTGTACTATCTTTTTAATATGTTTTTGTATTCAATTTGCCAGAATTTCATTGAGAATTTTTGCATTGATGTTCATTAGAAATATTCATCTGAAGTTTTCTTTCTTTGATGTGTCTTTGTCTGGTTTTGGAATCAGGGTGATATTGGCTTAACAGAATGAGTTTGGAAGTGCTCCCTCTTTTTCTATTTCATGGAATAATTTGAGGAGTATCAATATTATTTCTTCTTTGAAAGTCTTGAAGAACTAGGCTGTGTATTCATCTGGTACTGGGCTTTTCTTTGTTGGTAGGTTTCTGATGGTGTCTTCTATTTCATTGCTTGAAATTGATCTGTTTAACTTGTGTATATCATCCTGATTCAGTTTGGATAAATCACATGATTCTAGAAATTTGTTGATGCCTTTGATATTTTCTATTTTATTGAAGTACAAAAGTCCCCAACCATTTTATTTATTTATTTATTATTCATTCTAATTATGTATTTATGAGAGCAGAATGCATTTTGATTCATTGAACACAATTTAAGCACAACTTTTCATTTCTCTGTACATGATATAGTGTTGTACCATATGTGCAGTCATACATGTACCTAGGGCAATAGTGTCTATCTCATTCCACCATCTTTCCTGCCCCTATGTCCCCTCCTATCCCCTTTCTCCCCTTTGCAAATTCTAGCTCTTTCCGACTAGCTTCTTTCATTAGCATAATGACTTGGAGATTCATCCAAGTTGAAGCTTTTTATCAATAGTTTATTCCTTTCTCTTTCTGAGAAGTGTTTCATTATATGGATATGCCACAGTATGTTTATCCATTCATCTCCAGATGAACATTTGGATTATTGCTGGGTTTTGGCTATTATAAATAAAACTGTTCTGTGTTGTGTACAAGTCTTTTGTGGATTTTGTTTTCATTTGTCTTGAGTAAACACCCAGGAAGAAAGTAGCTGGAGAATGTGGAAGGAATGTATTTGACTGTATAAGAAACTTCCAAACTGTTTTCCAACATGATTGCCATTTTCCATTTCTTCCAGAAATGCTTGAGAGTTCCAATTCCTCTACATGATTGCCAATACCTTTGTTGAAAAATCATTAGACCAGATATATGTAAGTGTATTTTTGGTCTCTCTATTTTGCTTTTTGTTGAACTTTATACCAATACCACATTGTCTTGATTACTGTAGCCTTGTGATAAATCTAGAAATCAGATAATATAAGTTCGTCAGCTTTGTTTTTCTTTTTCACATAACTTTTTCTTTCATTTTTATAAGTCTTTCACATTTCTATATGAATTTTATAATCAGTCTGTCCATTTCTATTCAAACTGAAAAGCTTCTTCTCAGCAAAAGAAAGAATCAGTGAGGTGAATAGACAGCCTACAGCTTGGGAACAAATTTTTACCACGCACACATCAGATAGAGCACTAATCTCTAGGATATATAAAAGAACTCAAAAACCTTAACACCAAAACAGACAAACAAACAAATAACCCAATCAATAAATGGGTTAAGGAGCTGAACAGACACTTCTCAGAAGATGTTATATACTCAATCAACAAATATATGAAAAAATGTTCAACATCTCTAGCAATTAGAGAAATGCAAATCAAAACTACTCTAAGATGTCATCTCACTCCAGTCAGATAGGAAGCTATTAAGAGTATAAACAACAATGTTGGCAAGGATGTGGGGGAAAAGGCACACTCATATGTTGCTGGTGGGATTGAAAATTGGTGCAACCAATCTGGAAAACATTTTGGAGATTCTTTGGAAAACTCGGAATGGAACCACCATTTGACCCAGCTATCTCACTCCCTGGTTTATACCCAAAGGACTTAAAAATAGCATACTACAGCAATGCAGCCACATCAGTGTTTATAGCAGCACAATTCACAATAGCTAAATTGTGGAACCAACCTAGATGCCCTTCAATAGATGAATGGATAAAGAAACTGTGGTATATATACACAATGGAATATTACTCAGCTTTAAAAAGGAATAAAATCATGGCATTTTCGGGTAAATGGATGGAGTTGGAGAATAATATCATGCTAAGTGAAGTAAATCAATCCCCAAAAACCAAAGGCCGAATGTTTCTATGATATGTGAATGCTGATCAATACTGGCAGGGAGTGGGGAGGGAGCATGGGAGGAATGCAGAAATTTTAAATAGGGCAAAGGGGAGGAAGGTGAAGGGAGGGGGCATGGGAGTAGGAAAGATGGTGCAATGAGTTAGACATCATTATCCTAAGTGCATGTGTGAAGACACGAATGGTGTGACTCTACTTTGTGTAAAACCACAGACATGAAAAATTGTGCTCTATATGTGTACTATGAATTGATATGCATTCTTCTGTCAAGTATAACAAATTATAATAAATGAATTTTTTTTTTTAGAAAAACTTTGAAAGTACAAGTCATCTAAACCAATCTACGGTAACTGAAAATGGATCAGTGTTTAAGTTTTACGTCTGTTGAAGGAAAGTAACATAAACGAATGAAGCTGCCACAAATTGATGCCTGAGGAAGGTACAGACGTGGTCGTTCCATCATGTTCACAGAACTGTGAGGCTGGTGACTCTGAGTTTCAAGAATGCCACAGGCTGGCCAGTGTTCCCTTTGCTGGCCACTTTAGTAGATAATGGAATTGCACTGTATGACTTTTCTAAATGATTTTGTTCCAGAAGTTCTATATGTTTATTAATGTATTCCTGGTCTCTCAGCATTTCTAATCTGTTACATATTCCAAAAGGTTAAAATTTCTAACCTGTCATTACTTTAAAAAAAATTTTGTATTGGCTGTCATGATTTTTAAAATGGCTCTAAGAGGTGATCACCCAGCCCCCACCTCCCCAGTTGAGAACTGCCTTATTCTCGCCACCTGTGCTTGAGCTCTATGATTGTGTTCACTGAGCCAGGCCAGAGTTGCTTCCTCAGGAATTTAGAATTGGGAGAGCAAGACATGATGTGGCTCTCTGTGATCTGTGCATAGGCCATTAGAGCATTGTCAGGCAGCAAAGAGGTGCTGTGACAGCCTCCTGGGAGAAAAGGTAGCCAATTCTAAGACAGGCAGAAGCCAGGAACAAATGCCTCCCTCAGGTCTCAGGTGAGACTCAGTCACTGTGTTTGGTGACCTGAGATGTCTCTGTAGCCTTCTACTACAGTCACGCTGCACAGAACATTATGATCAATGGCAGGCTGCCTATGTAACAGCAGTACCATAAAATCATATTGCCCACAGCCACCTTAGTTTGTGTTAAGTACACTTCATGATGGGCGGACAATGATAAAATCCTCACCAATGCATTTCTCAGAATGTGCCCCCACCCTCAAGTCACCAGTAACTATGCTTCTCTTTTTCCACCAAAGCTGTTTTGAAGTGCATTCCGTTCCAAGCCACCCCCAAGAAATTTGATTTTGATGGTTACACAGCCATGAGCCCACTCATTCCTGTTATTTTCAGTATTCTTACTTTGAATTCTGAAGGAAATTTAGTACAACCACTTCCAATGGCAAATACACAGCAACTGCCTTTGCTTTTCCTCAAAGTAACAATGAGTTGTCTTTGTGATGAAAGAGGAAACCACTGACCAGTGACGGTTGGGCTGGGTTTCCAGCAAGGCAGAGGGAAGGAGCTCTTTTCCTATCTCCAGACAGGGATGCCGAGAGCGAAGCTGGGAAACAAAACTATCCTGAAAATGTCTTCAAGGAAATTGTCTTCACATTTCCCCATCTGGAAAATCTCTCATATATCTCATCTCAATTCTTCAGCCTTTTTCTCGGGCGATCAGAGAACAGTTATTACTGGTCTCTTTCTCGTACCTATCAGTAAGGTGCTCTTCAGCCTTCTGTTGTTCTAGGCTGGACGACCCATTTCCTCACTGTGTTCCTGCTCTATCCAGAGTGGGATCCAGTTTGCTTTTCCATTCCTGGCTGCACACCGCCCCCACCTCGCTCAATTGCTACATTAAAGTGGATGTAAATCAGTCTTCTCTTTCTACCTCCCAAATGTTCCCTTAGTCTCCTCTCCTGCTTCCCTCTCATTCCCTGTGCTCACCAGCTCTCACCTCCCCTCTCTCCTGTCTTCCTGCATCCCACAAATAACTGCTGACGACGGCCCCCTCCTTCACCATGGCCTTTTCCTGAGGTCCATACCACCCCCTGGTTGTAAAGCCTTCCTTCTTCCAAATGAAAAAGTCTCAACCCTAGGTTTGCATTCATTCACCTCCTCCATCATCTGGTCCAATCCATCTCCCACTACAACACTTTTGTGCTTCCTGTGATCCCATGGAGCTTGCTGATTACTAGAGGTAACACCATGAACTTGCACATATTGTCTTGTTTCCACATGCCCTCTGCACAACTTTCCTTCCCTTTTCTCAGCTTGCCCAAATCCTATCATCTATTCCCCTTTACTTCCAAAACTTAGCTTGATGGGCCTTCCTTTGTGATCCTCCTGGGTGAGGATATGTCACTCTGGGCTACCTGGTCACATGGTACGCATTTCTTTTTATACTTTACAGAACTTCTTAAAGTTCCCAGTGGAATCTTTCGATTTAGGTCTCTTCCCCTCACTAGAAAACAAGCTTTTGGAGAACAAAGCCAGGTCCTACACTTCCCACTAAGGCTTCGGGTGTCTAACTCAAGGCAAGGTGCCTGTGAACTCCTTAATTAACTTGTGAATTCTCTTGAAAAGACTTGGCAAAAAAAAAAAAATATGTGACCTACAGCCAAGCTGTAGGCTCACAACAGCTTCCTCTGGCCATGTGATGCTGTTTCAGAAGATGCATGAGGTCAAATGACTCAGCAAAAATGTGCAGGCCAAATGACAGGAAATAAGAGCCTCAAAAGCAGGCTCCGGTGACACTGATCAAAAACACATGTGCCTAGAGGAGGTTTTCTACAGCACACACCAAAGGTCTGCAGGCCCATTCCGTGCCTGGAGGGGAGGGTGGCTGCTGAACCACAGGCTCCCTAGTGTCCCTCTCCTGGTGCCCAGTGAGGGGACCTGAAAGGCCTGTGGAGCTTTGTTGCATGTATGCAGAGGCCTATCTGCCTTATCCAAGGATTCCACTCACCATGCTTCTGCAGATTTGCCCCTCTAGGGTTTTTAGAAGTAAAATCATTTTTTGATAAAACCGTTTCAAAGAGGAATAACATAATCGCACATTTCTCCACTTTCTTGAGCTGTCAAAGATACTATCTGACCTCTTCTTAATAGCTCTGTGCTGATCTCAGGTACAGTGATTGCTGTTTTTCCTACAGGATTGCCCACCCTCTACTGAAGAGGCAAGAAGACATTATGTTTCGAATAATCATGATTACAACTCTAATAATAGCTAAGCCTGACCAGCACTTTCTATATGCCAGCACACCCAGATGCCTTCTAGATACATTCTTTCATTTTTGCCTCACAATATCCCTCAGAGGTAGATGTTATCTTTTGCAGATTCTGGATGAGATAATCAAAGAGCGGAGAGGTTAAGTAACTTGCCCAATGTTGTACTGCAAGTTAAATAGAAGAGATTAAGCCCTAACCTGAGTCCTTGAGCTCCAGATCCTACACTGCAAATCCTGTACTATGCTTCCTCCCTGGGTACAAGTTGGCTTGAGATACAGTGACCAATCGGTCCCAGGACTTTTTTGCCCCTAGCACTGTGAAAGTGCTCAATACAGGAAAAACAGGAATAATTAGTCACCTACCTTGAAAACTAGAGAATGCTCTGCCAAAATGCTTGGCTTTTGTAGGGCCGTGTTCCTCTCCCAATGTCTATTCCCAGCTCCTGAGGCTGGGGAAATAATCCATTAGCCAAGAAAGTCAAACCAATAAGTATGGGCCTTTCTCTGCAGGGACAGGAGACACACTGGGGCTTTCTGCCATTAAGCCTCCCTTTAAGGCATTTTGTTCAGTATTAGTGAGGAAGAAATTTCCATGAATAAAAATTAAGTTCTTTATATTTAAAACAAGAAGATGGCTATGTGGACTTATTGTGGATAATTCCCTACTTTAGAGTTGTATTGTGGGGCATGTTGAAGAACTTATCATTTAGATCATTAAAAAACCTAAAAGAGATCTTTCTTTCCCATGCATTATTTGTTTCATATGTCACTTGGCTAAAATGTGACTCTGGTCTTGTGATGTAGGTGCATTCTCAGGGACGAAGCTTTGGCTGCAGTAGTACCCCAATACACACCCACAGGTATCACAGAAAAGGAAGGTTTCAATGAGAAGAAAAAACAATGGTGAAGTCTGCAGCAAGAAACTGCTTACTTCCACAGGAACAGTTGTAAGCAGAAACCTGAGTTAATTGACATTACAGTGCTAGTTAATTCCAGTGGGATTTTAGTGCTTCTTCAAAACTAGTATTGTAGGCAGTATCCATACACCACAGGACTCCTTCCTTAATTTGCCCGGTCTTCCAGCCTGAGAAAAGTGTGTGGGATTTGTGATCGCCTTTTTCCTCAAAGACCTTTTCTAAAAACATTTGTGTCTGCGGAGGCTGAGGTTAATGGTAGTCTGGCCTCCAGAATATGAGGCTGTGTGTATTTGGAAGATGTTGCTTCCTCGTGACATTAAATGCTCCCTTGAGAGTTCAAGATGAATCTCCAGGCAAAATAAACTGAGGGACTTTCTGCCTGCTTCTTGTAACTACACAAGCTGGGATATTCTCTTAGCAGGAAGACTTAATATTTCAGGAAAAGAGAAGCAGCAGAAGAAAGCTGATCAGCCTCATGGCTAGACGGGAGGGAGCTGTTTCTCTCCTGGATGGCCTCAGTTTATCTTGGACTCCATATGCAGCAGTCAGCAGAACTTGGATGGACAGTCATTCTCTAGGGGATGTCCATAAGTCTGTACACCTCACCCTCCCCAAAGGGACTCCCTAGTTCCAAGCAGACAATGGGTATTTGATGGGACAGCCAGATGACTCTTCAGTGAGCTATATAACTCCTTTAGGAACTAGAAACTAAAGAGTTTAAGGCTGCCAGAAAACATGACTAATTTGCTTTTCCTAACTAAACAAAAAATGTTCCATGGAAAATTATAAAGGCATTTATAAAGGACATTGAGGTTCGTGTTTCTGTTCAATTATTTTTCATTTTCTTCTTAAAAATTTAACTTATTATTTCATTTTCTTCTTAAAACAAAAAGGTCAAGAGATTTCCCTCCTGCAAACCAAAACCAAACAGTCTGTTTTCTTTCACAGGAAGTTCATGACATCTTCATGGAAGGAAGCGGTCTCCTTGCCTAGGTATATCAGGGCTACATTGGCTTTCTCTCTCAGGATGCTTGCCTTTGGAATTCAGCCACTATATTTGAGGAAGCCCAGGACCTAAGGAGAAGCTGACATGGTAAGAAGCCAAGGCTTCCCCCAATAGGTAGCACCAACCAGGCCCGGTCAAGCCTTCAAATAGTGACAACTCTGGCAACATGTGGTTGCAATCTCGGGAGAAACCTTTAAACTAGACCTGCTTTCAAATTCCTGACTCATACAAACTAAGGGCAATAATAAATGATTATTATTTTTTAAGCTATTAAAGTTTGTCATGACTTGTTAGGGAGCACTGTTCTGCTGTCCTTGAGTTCGTCCCTTCAGAATTAAAACATGGCTGCTATAGATCTTGACCTCACGCCATCATTTCAGGTAAATATAATAAATATTTTCAGGGTAGAATTCAATCATCTTATAATAGGCATCAGGCAGTTAAAATTTTCCAAATCCAAATCTGGACGTGGGGCTGCATTACTGAAAGCTTCAGGACTGGCTAGATTATTACGATCTTTTCAAGCAAGAACAGTGAGCTACCCTAAAATACTTTAGACAGTCCACACAAATTGACCACTAGCAAGCTCACTAAGGAAACCCCATTTGTAGCATCCATTGCATCATTTTAAAAGCCACTGATTTTGTCAACAGAAGCCTATTCCTAACATTACCTATGCCAATTAGCAAACCTTCTGCTATTGATCATAGTGAGAGATCACAGAAGCTCTCATGAGAGCTGTCTCTGGAACACCTGCTTCCTAATTAGAATGCCGGCTCTCTACCCTAGGGTGTGTGTGAATTCCCACTCAGAACAAGTGGCTGTACCTAGGGGAGTGCGGCCTGGAATACACTCAGGAGAGCATACTGCCTGTGATGAAATTACGGACACTGTAACACTCAACTGGCTTTCCGACCTCAAGTTCACTCCCAACTCCCCTAACAAGCACCCCTATCAAGTCTCACAAATAATTTTCACTCACTTCTGAGGAACCCCACTCACTCAAACACAGGGGTGGGATTCCTTTCTGAGACCTCCCAGTATGAGCTATAGAGACTCTAAATTGGCTTGCAGGCAGCTATAAGATGTGCCTATTTCTCAAGGAAGGCAGCAATCTTTGTAGGCACTTTAGACCAAACCTATATTCAAGAAAAATACGCAGTATTTTTTTTTATCTGCCTCATAACTTGCTATGAGAGTCAGTAATCCTCATTATGGCTGAGGCTAGGGTTTGATTTCTTGGAGCCTACGAGATTAACACCAGGATCATCTTATTCCTTAATGGCTGCCTCCTGGTTCTCACAAGAGAGGCAATGGAAAGATGCAAATATTAAATCCCCACAAAGTACCTATGTTCTCCTCAATCTCCAGCTGTGGGTGGATAGAAAATGCCCTATTTTCCCAGTGGCAGACATCAGCCAAGGTTATCAAGGCACACGGGCATTTACTGAGGAAAATGGAGCGGCCAATAAAGTTGGCCCAGGTGACAGCTGGGGCTGTGGGGAGTAACCCAGGAGAGGTCTGTTTTCCAGCCTCCCTAATGCCAATTGTGGACCTAGACAGGCTCCTTGACCTTTCCTGGCCCCTGCATTTCCTCATCTATACAACAGAAGGTAGAAATGATCCCTCCTGCTGCCAAGTTCTGCCCACTCAGAGCTGCCATTGCTGGAGAACCTGGTTTCGCTACCTTCTTTGATGTTCCCATATTTCCCCCTCTCCTCCTGTCTTCCCTTATCCTCTCCTCCTCTCTCTTTCACTCTATATAGAGTACTTGCTGTAACCTCAGGACAGTCCCTGCCCTCAAGGACCTCACCATCTAGTAAAGAATATATGGATAATAATGCCCACACACCCATTATTTTAATAAGAATTAATACAAAAATGTCATTTGCCAATGTCATATATAAATATTAAGTATCCCCCTCCAAAAAAAAAAAAAAAAAACAAAACTCATGTGTGAAACAATGCAAGAAAATTGAAATGATTGGGTTAGGAGAGGTTGAACCTAATAAATGCATTAATCCTCTCATAGAGATTAACTGGGTGGTAACTTTAGGTAGGCTGGGTATGGCTGGAGAAGGTGGGTTTTATATTTTGTGAGCGGTTTAGTCTCTCTGCTTCCTGTTGGCTATGTCCTGAGCCACTTTCCTCCACCGCACTCTCCCATCTTGACGTTCTGCCTCACCTTGAGCCCTGAAGAATGGAGCCGACTGTCAATGGACTGAGACCTCTGAAACCCTGAGACCCAAATAAACTCTTCCTTCACCATAATTGGTCTGTTCAGGTCTTTTGGTCTCAGCAATGAAAAAGCTGACTAAAACAGCTCCATGTAGGCAACACGCTAAGCACTTTTCATGTGTCAGCTTGTTTCACTGAGTTCCCACAACACCCCTTGTGGCAGGAACTGTTAGTACTCAGTGTGAGCTTCCGGAAAGCCAAGGATGCTCCTCGAGCCCCACAGCTCTTGCCCAACAGAGTATCTCGAGCTAACCAAAATCACAGAGCAATGTGACAAGTGCTGCCATAGTGTGGTCAGCACTGTAAGACAGTGACAGGAAGGAAAAAGAGCCTCTCCCTCCATGAATATAGAAAGGTCCTTCAAAGAGGTACTTTTAAAGAATGGGAGGGGCCTTACCTGGTGGAAAAGAATTGATTGCATCATTAGATTAACTCAGGAAGTGATAAGGAAGCAATAAAAAAATGCCACTGACATCTAAAAATATCATAATAAAGGAAATTACCTTTATAATGTTGATGATGCTTCACTTTTTACACACACTCACACACAATGCCCACTTCATGGGTTCTACTCTTGCTTCATTTCCTCCTTTATGCTAAGTGATGACATCTACCTTCGCTGACGGGGTACAGGAATTCTGTCTTAGAACTTGCCTTCCCCAAGCTTCCGGTTTATGCATTTGGAAATCACGTGGTTATTTTCTAGGGCAAGTGCTTGAGTGTACTTTACTTAAAACGTGTTCTAGAGCAGATCTGGGGAAAACCCTTCACTTTCTAAGAACACTGGCAGCTACATGGAGGCCTTAGATGATGGCTCCATCATTTAAGTTCTAGTTTCGACTTACACCCGGGCACATATTTTGGAGTTGGGAAGTGTGGAAATGTGAAGTTTTACAGCTCAGCCAGCACTCATGTCTTTCTCTTTAGGTGACAGGAACTCAGTTTTTCTTGGGCAACCACGTCTCAGACAATCTCAGTCCAAGTCTTGAGAGTGCCCCTGGCCTGGCCAGTCAAAATCACAGTCATGATCCAAGCTGGACTACTGAGTATTAACCTTGGGACTTTTACTGCCTCTTGGGAAAGAGGCACATTTTTACTCTTTTTGGTAACCAACCTGGTGGAATATAAGCTTGGAGAGTCAACTTGGCCATCACTGAAACAAGCTAACACAGTGTCAATGTTTCTGCTCAGGGTGATTAATTCCCTTCTTGGCTTTCTTCCAGCCCCACATGAGGCTACTCATGTGATTGCAATTGGGACTGTCAGAGGAGCCCTTGATAGGATACACAATGACTACTGGTATCACCTTTATTCAAGAGGCCAGTGCTGTCCCTGATCCCTTCCTTGATCCCCACATCCCAGCTAGAATTCCATAACCCCTCCAACTACTTAAAAACTGCTCTTTTGTCTTAGTGTTATATTTTTGCTTCCAACTCTTCCCTTTTTCCCTGCCAAGACCTGTCAACCTCGTGGCACAGACACCTCTTCACACCCTAGCAAGTACAGTCAGTCTGCAACCCTCTCTGTCAAGATCAGCCCTTCCATCACCAGGTGACACCATCTTATGGCCAGAGAGCTTTCAACTTTCTGCTGAGGTTTCAGGTTCTTTGTGCACAACAATGAAGTGCCAGGCTTCTTAACATCTGTGACCTTGACATCAGTGTGTCTGAGACTGCTTGCTGCTCATGCCATCCCCCATCAGGAGAGCAGACTGGGTTGCCTGAATGAGTACATCAGCACATAACCATGCTGCCTATTATGTGTGATGGCACAGCCATTTCTCAGAGCTTATTAGGTAGCATTGTGCCCAGCATTATGATCATCCAGGTTGATACTCTGATTTGCTCTGGTTGGTGACCCACTGTGATGTTTCTGGGTCAGAGACCACTGGCAATATTAACATAACTGAAAGGAACTCCTCCTCAATTTTGAAATAGAATATTTCAAATATTCTATTTGAAATCCTCTAGTCTTCTTAGGCCACTTTAGAAAGTATATCATAGGAACATTCCTGATACTACACCACCTTTCCTCTTGGGAGTCAGCCAAAGAACAAAGGCCATTCAAGTTTCCTTTCAATGCTTTATTTGTGGACAAATTGCAAAATAAGCAGAGTCGAACCAAAATTTCAAGCAGGTCTTAACTAAGATTGGTTTACATTTTACAAGACTGCTCATATACCAATTCTTAAGACCAAGCATGCATTTTCCCACAGAAACAGTGTCATAAACTATAATAAGAGCCTCTCATCTCCATCCACAAGTGCCAAAAGTAATTATAATACCAAGAGCACTCTTCCAACAATTATATTTCAATTCCTATATATAATGCCACCTCTATAAGAAAACTCCAATTGCATTTTGAGGTCAAACTCAGGGTTCAAACTCCTGCATTTTTCTTGGTAGCATGAAGGAGAATTGCTTGTTTTAATCAAGCATTCATTCAGTCTCACAAATATTTATTATCCATTTTGCACCAATCACATGATCTAGATGATGCTGAAGAAATAGCAATAGACAAAAGTTGCCCCCAGGTCTTTTGAAATGGGGACACAAAGTAAATTGCTGCCATATTTATCCAGCACAATGGAGGAAGGGCCATTCCACTGCTTCTCCCAAAATGGCTAGAGTGTCTCAAGGGAAATTTCCATTTTTTACCCTAAAATGCAGTCTCTCAAAATGTCTGTTTTCTATCTTAACAATGTTTAGATCTGATCTTCACTTTGATTTCCATTTTCACATTTAACCATTGACTCAAATGAACTAGAAGAAAATCATCAGGATAAGACATATTCTCCCTTCTTTCATGTGGGGAAAATAAGACCCTGGGAGGCAAGTTGAGCCTTCTTTGAGCTTGACCAACTTAGGGCTTCAGATTCCTTGAGACTTTTGAAAGGGCTGGGGTTGGGGGATGGAGGTGATGCTCTACACACAAATGGCTCCTCCAGAACTGCAGATTTGCAGTCAATTCAGATGGCAAGAAAGATATGACATGGTTCTGCCTCCCATCTGAGAGAACCTTCTGGGGAAATTCACTTGGACTCTGCTTACCTGTCTAATGCTTGCTTACCTCCTTAAGTAACTGAGCACACTTCGGCAAGACTAACTGCACGATGGAGTTTACATATTTACTTTGCTCTTTACTACTTCTCATTTATTCACCCAGAACACCCCAAATCTTCCAGATTTTGAAGGTAAACATGCCAATTTTCGAGTGCTCATTGCTTCTTATAGAGTGAACTCATTGTCATTTCCCTTGTTTAGTGGTGTTTGTGATGAGGGATGGGGAAACAACTTTCCCTTTCAGAAAGAAAACATCAAACTCCAAGAGTAGAAACCTCATGATGCTTTCTATCTTCTCCTTTTCCCTCTTGATAGCTTGATTTCTCTGGATTAATTTACATTAAACTTTTCTATTTGTTTTGCAAAAGGTTCACAGTTAAAAGCAGTGACTTCTCTATGTCATCTTTAGATTATGAGCTTTCCTTACTTCTGTTGAAGAGGGCAAGGTGAAAGTTAAAAAATAATAATAATTTTTAATAAACCCTAATGGTTATGCAGATATTGCATAACCATTAGGGTTTATTAAAAAATATTATTATTTCTTAAAACTGGCTTTCACTACTGGAGTGGCACATTTTTCTATTGAGCTGATACCAAAAAAGTGAAGCAACCTTCTAAAGACGCAGACAAATGTTTTTGGGAATACAATTTTTTAAGATAATGGGAGGAGACAATTATGTTTGTTGTAATTGGCAATAATAAATTATACATAACAGACATGTGTGAAAGATAAAGAAATTCCTTCTCCATCACTTCTATTCCCATGGAGAATGACTTTCCAAAGGTCACTGAAATTAGTTTGGATACTTGTTGTTGTAATCAGCATCCTCTGTCCTTGAGACCCATGGCACCAAAGTCCAGTCACTCCTCTGGTGCCAAACATCTAGAGGAGAGTGAAAGTGACTGGGCCTTCTCTGCTTCTCCTCCCTCCCATGGGGAAAGGATATGGAAGTGGGCCCAGGGAAGGTAGAGATCAATGAGTGTTCCCCCATCCCATTTTAGAATCTCACTTGGAGAAAAGAAGTCCAGCATCTTCCAGGAGACAGCAGTTCAACTGCAAATGGCGTTCATCCTGGGCCACTCTCATGTCATATGTTCAAAGGCAAAGTGTCACCTTTCCTGGACTAAAGGGGTTGCAATGAGCAGACCCCAGTCTCCTCCACTTTTTACCTGTGTGACTTTGAACAAGTCACCCATCTCTTTAATAAAATTCAGAATAAAACAAATTCTACCAGTTGAGGCTGAGGATTAAGTGAGTTAACATGGTGAGCATACCAGAGGCATCGTATGTTTCCATGGTAGCTGGTGTTCAGAAGGACATTACTTGGGTTTTACTTATATAAATTACAAAGCCTATACTTTCTTTCCCAAGTTGGAGAAGATGCTTTTCCTTTTAAGCCCAAGAGATTCAGGGATTTGACAGTTTACTGGCAATGTTCTATAACCAACGTGAGCGGGGCCAGGGTGGGGATGGGGGTGGGGTGGTTCCAGCCTCTTGGTGAAGTGATGAAAAACAACTCTGGCTTGTTCTTTCTGTTAAAAAATGAATAATAGCACTTCCCCAGTCTTTAAAATCATGAGAGCGATGCCTTACAGATGCATTTTGCGGGGGGTAGTCTTGCAGATTTTCTCCCCACATTTCTAGACCATTTCCTGCAAGCTGACATCACAACTCCAAGCAAATAAAAAGTTGGGTAATACTTTTCTTAAGTCCCATCTACGTAAAGAACACTGTGCTCTGGTTACAAAGTCATGAAGGGTTGGGGAAAAGAATGCAATAAAATACTCATGGCTAGATGTGAAGGAGGATGGCATGTGACAGACTGCGGGCTCAGGTGGACACAGAAGAGCCTGGGTCCTGGGTGCATCCCCTCCCTTTAAGAGCTGTGTGATCTCAGGCATGACAGTTAGCATCTCTGTCCTTATGTGCTCAGATGTACAATGCAGGAAAGCAGACCAAATCAATCCAAATGTCTCCTCCAGTCTGTGCTTCCAGTTAAGGAGGTGAAAAGATGTGAGATAAATAATAAAGCATCCTAAGTGCTGAGGCAGGTACATTAGGTAGGAGGTTTAAATGTCTATTTTTCCCCGTTAGGTTTGTTTAAACATTTTAAATCCTTGAACCATTCACTTTCCTCAGCTAATAAAAAGGAACTAGTAATGAGAACGTTCAATGTTTTTCACCCATAAATGAAACTCTGCAGTGTCAACATCAGCAGAACATCCTCCCTCGGGGGAGAACAAGGCCATCTGCTGTGTTGTAGAACAGCCTGGATGGACGGTGTGCCTCTCCCAGGCCTGCTGTCCAAGGGTTCAGCCTAAAGATAAACCACACCAACTGGGGAAGTCTTCCTTCCACCACAGGCAGGTGGGGGACAAGCGTACTGCCCACCCAGCTTTTCCATAGGGGTTTCAGACACCCCCACCTGTGGGAAGTGGGCGGAGCTGCCCATTTCAGCCCCTTTCAATTCTGAGATTCTGGGAGCCCCCATAGTTCAGCCCACTCAGCCCTTTCAGGCATGGGCACTGCACTCCTGCTCCCAGCTCTGTCGGGAGGGGCCTGGCAAGAGGTCTCTTTTCCTGAATCATTAAGCATAAGTCATAGGGCTCTCTGGGGATCACTGTTGCAGGAAGTAACGTCTCATCCCCTCCACTGGTGTTAGCCTGCCTGGAGCGTGGCTTCTCAGAAACATCCGGGTTACCACTCTTGCAGACACTTCTAGGTGAGTTAGCTCATAGCAGGGCAAAGAAAACCTATTTTCACCTGGAACAAATGTCATCACACACTGATGCTATGGTTAGGAATAAAGAATAACCATTAAACCATGCACACACCCTAAGAAAACATGCAGGCATCCATTCTAGACTTGCCGGGAGTTCTCAGGCTTCCATGGCATTCACCATCCTGTCCCCTCCTCCTAGAACAACTGTTTTTTCTGGCTACTGGTATTTGTGTTTGTCCTTGGAGATTTTCTGGAGGTCAGAAAGTCTCTCTGGGCACATGGTCTGCACACCCACACGTCCACACTACCTGAGCATGCCGGTATGTGCATCCAGAGCAGCTTCTGAATGTACCTAAGCACCTGACTCAGGGTGTGGCAAAGAAAGAGCTCAACAAAAGATTCTAAACCAATGATCAGTGACCAAATCAATAATTTTATAAAGGTAACATCACCTTCCCATTAATTCAGGGTGGGGAAAAAGTATGGACTGGCCAGGGCATGAGGCAGAATCCCGAAGAATGTTCCCAAGTCCACAGCAGCTTCAAACCTCTGCGAAGATCAACATTTCCCAAGCAATGACATTTCCCGATTTAGAAGCCACTGATCCTTGAGAAAGGATATGCCATCAGAGGCAGAAAAGTTTCATTACCAAGTGTCATGAATGTGCAGAACTGGGGCAATGAGGTCAGCTAGTCATCCACTAACTTTGCATATATTTGGTAAGAGCCTCCAGAGTGTCAGGCACTTTGCAAGACCCACAAGGTGGTGAATAAGACAGATTTAATCCCTGTGGTCATGAAGCATGTGGCAGGAACTGACATGTAACAAGTAAGTACACAATGAGAGGCTGTAATTAAGCCTCTGAAGGAAAAGAGCACAACACAAGAGATTATCTAACAGGCAAGAGGCCTGATTGGCTGCAGGGAATGCACATGCTCTGCTCGAATCTGAATCCTTGGATCATGACCATCTGCATCCAGAGCAGATTGCGATTCTCACACAGGAGGACCTAGGGCTTTCCAGTAGCACTGTTTCCTCCTCTGTCAAAAGTGGAGGAAATGGGGCTGGGGTTGTGGCTTAGTGGTAGGTAGAGCGCTTGCCTAGTACATGTGAGGCACTGGGTTCAATCCTCAGCACCACATAAAAATAAATAAATAAAGGTGTTGTGTCCACCTACTATATATATATATATATATATAGTCATTTCATTCACTTAATATATATACATATATATATGTATATGTGTGTGTGTGTGTGTATATATATATATATTTTAAGTGAATGAAATGACACCTTGCCTACTTACCTGAAGATCAGCATTCAAGTACTTTCTCTTTTCAAACTACTGGGTGAAATTAGCATTGAATAATGGCTTTTACATAAGTGAGCATGATGTCCTGGAGTTCAGATTCATATTCAACAAACAGAACTCATTTCCACAACCATCCCAACTCTCATTTTTTGTATTATGATTTTTTTGGCCATTCTTTAAAAGATGCTGTATAACACTGCTAAAAGGTAAAACCATGTGGACTAAGAAGCTTGCCTCCCTCAGGAACAGGTATGAAAGTCTCCTTGCCTCCTTCCCCACATCCTCCTTGCGGCCAGAGGCAAAGCTTCCGTCATCCCAGAGGCCAGCAGAGAGACATTTTGCCTCATGTTTATTTGTGCATTTATCTTCCACCCCAGTCCACCTGGGGCAGTGTGAGCACTACCAAGACAATGGGATGGGCACACAGGATCCCCAAAATGTAGCCCTACTTTGGATGCCTCTGATCCTGGTGAGTCAAGGAAAGACAGCAGAATTTCCTTATCCTCAGAACTGTGTGACAATTTGTGGCCAAAATGGGACTTGCTGGACAGGCTGGTGCCTGGGGACATCTAGGAGTCCCACACAGGAGGCTTAGTGACCAGCAGCTCCATTGGACACCAAAGGAGAGTTTGGTTCATGTCCTCTCTCACCACCCAGGCTGACTTTTCTCCACCATAGCCTTCTTTCTGCCTGGGACTGCTGGGGACTCAGTAGCAGCCTCTGTCCCAAAAGGGGATAAAAAAGAAAGCAATAGTTAATGTCTTTGTGGCATTAAGTGCATGCAAGAATCTGGAAGGGCTTCCTCTAGATAGCAATCTGCACAGGAGAGGCCACCTGCAGAGCAGTGGTGTGTGCACAGCTGCGGGGAGAGGGCAGGTGGCCATGTGATTCACAGACCCCTTCATAAGATAGCTACATTCCATCTGTATAACAGCTCAGCAGGTAAGGAACCTGAGGCTCAGAGGGTTGGCTGTCACACTGCCCTGCTGTGTTTTTGTTACACTTCCGCCTCCCTGTGACCTAGGGCTTCTACTATAGAGTTGGGAAAAAATGGTGACCTGGGAGCAACCTTTCTGTGGTCATATGATCTGCTTCCTCTGCCTCCAACCCAAACCCCAAGAAGCTAGTTCACCCTGTTATTATGTTATTCACCACTCACAAGCCCACCCTCCAGCATATTTGTTGTAGAGGAGCAATGCCTTAATATAACGGAATGATTTTCACAGTGGACTATGGAGGCAACAAATCTATAGAGAGGAATTAAGGGACTTTTGCGTGATGGTCCTTAGTCTTTTCCCACCAGAAGACAAGCTCTTTTATCCAGAGCAGGGCCATATCTGCTTCATTCTGTA
Source organism: Marmota flaviventris (assembly GCF_047511675.1). NCBI lineage: Eukaryota > Metazoa > Chordata > Mammalia > Rodentia > Sciuridae > Marmota > Marmota flaviventris. Next base: position 80,805,779 of record NC_092507.1, read on the forward strand.
TCTGTGGTTCAAGACAGTGCCTAGCACACGGCAGGTGTTCAGAATGAAGTGGCACCCCCTTTCTCCACAGAAAAGTCCTAACTGGGCTTCTCCAGAAATCTTCACCATGGCTGATTTTAGGACTGTCAGCAAAAGAGTCTCTGCAAAAGAGTTCAATGTAGATAAACTTCCTGTTTTCGTGTTGCCCTATCTTACTTGGCCACTGGCCAGGAAGATGCAAGCACTCCAGGTGCTGGACACCCCCTTACTAGTTTTTCACAAATGTATCCAGTATAGTAGTTTATAGAAATGTACAATTAAGGCCTCTGGCCTTGAGCTGGGCTTCACAGAGATGTCTACATTTTTAAGATAAGTTACCAATTGGGCTCCATGGTAACAGCTGGCAGGGGGAGGAAAGAAAGGGGAGAAGAAGCTCTCCCCTTCTCAGGTATTGTCCTTGAAGGGTTAACTTGCCCAAAACAGTGAAAGAAAAAGCTGCTTTTATGTGAACTTCTGCAGACTGTGAACTTCTGAGCCCTTCCCATGACATGCTGGGTATAAAACTCTAAAACTACCTGAACTCGGGGTTCAGGGGATTGATTGATAACAGCAAAAGCTGTGCCCTCTGAACCTGGCTGTAGCCAAATAAAATTGTTTCCTATGATCTTTGGTACCTTGCCTCATCTGTACCTACAACAAGAAGAGATTTGATAATGGACAAATAGGTGGATGGATACATGGGCTACCCCAAATCTTCCAGTAGGTAAATCATCCATTCTCTCTTTCAAATCATAATCACCAAGAACAATGCCTATACCAAGGAATAAGCTAGGCACTAGAGAGTACTGTGAACAGGTAGAACTGAGTCAATCACTAAACAGTGGCCAGAGAATGAGTTAAGGTAGGTATGCTATTAAGGCTAATAACCAGGATCATAGGTTCTGACATTTGGGTATCCAGATGCTAATCTATAATCTAATTTTGTAATCTAGCCATTATACTGACCAAATTCTAATTTTTAAATTCACTTTGGTGCTGTTGAAACATATCCTATGTGTTGCAATTTTTTTTTTCAGTTCAAGAGTTATACTTAACATGCACAATGGAAAGCCAGGGCACACACATCAAATGTCTAGAGAATGAGGTTTCAGTTCCAACCAACTAACACATTGCTCTCAATCAATCCAATGACTAAAGTTCTAAAATCCAAAAAAAAAAAAACTTCTATAGTAAGATGACAATTATGTAAAAATTATGTTCCTAGAAACACTAAAAGGAAATCTTAAGGCTATAAACAGTAATTACCTATCAAGTGAGATGATTATGGGTGATATTTTTACCATTCCCATTTAGAACATTTTATTTAATGAATGATATAACTTTGTAATAAGATGAGATTTTTTAAAAAGTGTGTTCAATTTGTGATATATTGTCTCATTTTCTCTTTGGAACTACTGCAAAATTTACACTATTTTACACATAGTGGGTGTTCACTATGGTTTTCTTTTCCCTCCTACCATCTATCTTTTGAATGAAGAAGTAGATGAATGAATTTTGAATCCCATCAGTAAGACTAACATATCAGTAAGACTAACATAGAAATTTTTGTCTTAAAGTATTGAATCCAGATGACCCAAACAATGACTAAAATCAAGATCTTTGGCTTTCTTTAAAAAGATAGATCGAAAGTTTGTTTTAATTGTACTTAGTTTGTTTGTTATGGATTTTGAATATAGTAGGTGGATTAAATTAAAGAACAAATATTTAAACACATTCTTATAAGCATAACATTCTGCAGGATTCTCAAGAAATACTGTTTATCATCAACACATATTTGGATCCCATCAGAATATTTGTTTTTCATTTGTAACTGTATCTCATTTGCAGTCCTGGATATGTTAAGTTATGACTAATAAGTTAGAAAAGATAAGCTAAAATTTATTCAGTTATGAATTCTAATTCTACTTGAACAGTCATTAATGGTCATTTAGTCCAACATCCCTCCCAAAGCAAAAATCCCTTCCAAGGCCTCCGTCAATGGTGTTCTGCTGTCTGCTTAAATACCTCATATGCTGGGAAGCTTGGTGCTTCCCATGGGAGCCCAGTTTGTTTTTAAAAGATGTTTATCTTTAAATTACATCCAGATAGATGAAAGTTTCATTTTGCTTCTATGTGCATTTCTAATCCCCAACACATCAAAAATATTCAATAAATTGTTTGTTGCCTATTCATGTGGAAGTTTGAGTTCACTTAGCATATTTGTTGAACGTCTACTATATGGGGAGTATTATTTGGAGCACTGGGGGCACAGCAGCAGACAAGAAGCCCATGGTTCCTAGCCCAGGAGTTGTTTACATTCTAGTTGGAATGAATCATCTACCATATTTCCCTTCCTTACTTAAATCTTAGACACACCATCATCTGGCAGATGGGGAGCAGTCAACATGAGGTCAGGTTGAGGAATGTCTAAGTTTCTTGTATATTCCTAGAAATTACTCAGGAAACCCCCAGAAGACTGGATTTCCTGTCAGGCTGAACTGGTGTGTGTTCTTGGTCAATGTTGTTTGAACATTAAAGACTCACAACCTCCTTTTGTTCCCAAAGATGGTGAGGCAGTATATCCAATAAAGATAGAGGGAAAATGGGCTGGGGCTGTAATGCAGTGGTAGAGCTCCTGACTCTCATGTGTGAGCACTGGGTTCAATCCTCAGCACTACATAAAAATTAAAAAAAGATATTGTGTCCATCTACAACTAAAAAAAAAAAAGAGGAAAAAATGGAGAAATATCAGCATATACACTTATATTTTCTACTTATTGATATATTATATGTGTGTGTAAATATGTGCATGTATACACACATACACACACATATATTCTTATTTATACTCACATAAAGATGGAAGGATAATCATCTAATTTTTAAACTGATTATTCCTAAATAGTGGGATTATAGATTTATTCTTTTTATTTTTCTATATTTTGCTCATTTTATAAAATAAAGTATTGCTTAAATAAACAAAACAATTTTATAAAAACAAAACAAGCAAAATGAACACAGCAGGTCCCGCTACTGGCTCAGCTGTCCAAGCCTTGTTGCTGTGTTCCTGATGATGTCTCCCTCTCCCTCCCTACTCTCTCCTTACCTTCCTGGCTTACTAAATAAAAAGCCTCAGCTCAACCACTATCTCCATCTTACCTTCCTGGCTTACTAAATAAAAAGCCTCAGCTAAAGCACCATCACCATCTTTCCTGATGTTCTTGCCCCAGGAGCCCTACAACCCCCCTTTCTCTGGGCACCTACTGAACTTGGTACAGACATTTATCGCGACACCTCCACTTTTGCATTTCCTGTGCCACTTGGCTCTGGACTCCAGGCCCCAGCACATGCCTCACTCTCAGTAGGTAATCAGGAGGTAGGTGACAAATTCGGGGGCTACATCTTGGTCAGTGCCACGACTGCCCATTGGTATCTTCTCTCCAGCTCAGATAATACTGACCCTCCTTATACACCTCTGCAGGGCTCAGCCTAATGAAGAAAATGTAGGGGCTGGGGATATAGCTCAGTGATAAGGGTACCTTCCTGACATGCACTAGGCCCTGGGTTTAATCCCCAGCACTATAGAAAAAAAAAATACAATACCTTAGGGCACTGAAGAGCTTCTGTGATGGGCCATCAGCTCACCTTTCCATCTCATTTCTCTCCTTTACATCCCCTCCCAGGACCACTCATTCAGCTCTAAATTAGCCATGTTTTCCACCTTTGTCTCCACTGGTCTTTTAAGGTGGAATTCTGTTCCCCATTCCCACCTGAGGAATTTAAAAAATAATTTGTACTCATCCTTATCCTAATCCAAAGCCACCAGTGCTGTGATGTGCTCATCAAAGTCTCTAGTCAGAAGTCACTACAATCTTCTCTTATTTCTAGGCCCTTTTTTAGCATTTTTATAAGTCCTTATCCTACAAGAGCCTTGGGATGCATGCAGGTCCACAAAGTCATGAAAAGATAAACTCCCTCAAGACATGAGTCATGCCTTGCCCACATTCATATTCAACCTAGTGGGCCCTCAGTGAGGGTTTGTTGATTTAAAATAATTTGGAAAAGAAAATCCTACTTCTCTTGCGCTTGAAGGTCATTGGAAAGGACCATATAAAATTCTATGGAAGGCATTAGTAAAGAAAATGAGAGAAGAGAAATCCAGAAAGTACAGTGAAATAAGATAGGTTACCAATCAAAGAACAAAACTGTAAAAATAGAATGTGCTTCAAAGTAAAAGTTTAGCCAGGTACAGTGGCGCATGCCCATAATCCCAGCAACTCAGGAGGGTGAGCCAGGAGGATCTCAAGTATAAGGCCAGCCTCAGCAAATTAGTGACGCTCTCAACAACTTTATAAGACTCTACCTATCTCAAAAGATTTTTTCAAAAGTCTGGGGATGTAACTTGGTGATAGAGTACCCCAGGTTCAATCCCCAGTACCAAAAAAAGAAAGTGAGAAAGAGAGAAAAGATAAAATTTTAGGTATTAAATATCTGAAACTTCTCTTTTCTTGTTTTTTAAGCACTGGATTCAAAGTCACAAGGCCTTGTTTCTACCTTTAATGTTGCCTCTGATAAGCTCTGTGACTTTCAGTTAAGTCATTTAACACTTCTGATATTTACTATTCTCTTCCTTTAAATGGATATAGGATAAATAGAAACAATAGCTGTGAACGAGCTTTGAGGAATCCATAAGGCACATAGAGATGAAAGGCATTTGAAAATGTAATGTGATTTATTTTAATAGTAAATACTAATTGGGCATCAGCTCTGTCAGATACTGTCAGGTGCTAGAGTCAGTGACCGGGGAAAAAACATTCAAGTGTCATTACGGGTACCATCTTGCTTCCTTCTTTTCAGGTGTGTCCATTGGTGATTTGTCTCTGTCCTCCGGTGGTTTCAGTGCATAAGACCAGTAGCCCGCTCTTGTCTGTGATGAAGGAAAAGAGAAGGAGTACCCATAGATCACCATACATCCCCTGTCCCCAACTCTTCCAAGCCCTACACCATGAGGACACACAGAGAAGTCAGGAGGAAGGATCACTTTTGGCTATTAGTGCTCCAGTGCTTTAGTGCAAAGGAGTCCGAACTGTTCAACCACCCGCCATGGGGGTTAGTGCTCAACCATGAGTAGGATGCTGACTTGGCATTAGGATCAGTGTATTTCCAAACAATGCAGAAGCCCCTCTCTATCATTAGGGACTTTTGATTTCCCTTGCCTCCCAAAAGGAAAGACAACACACCATGTGTAAGTGAGGAAGGTGGGCCCGGGTTACCATCAGCTGTTTCTAATGCCTAAGGGATGCAACAACCCCACCCCAGATGCTGCATCTGAGTGGAAGGGAGGCAGTACTTGGACATCTATTGAGAACAACTCATTCAGACATTCATTTAATAAATCCATAAGACAATACAAATAGTTAAAACACTGGCTTTTTAAATGCTGCACAAATTTGGGTTCAACTCTTAGCTCCATCCTTTCCTAGCTTTGGGAGCTTAGCAAGTTATAAAAGCTCCCTAAACCTGCCACCCCATCTAAAGACTAGGATAATGTCAATAGCTACCCTTCAAATTGTGGTGGGGATTGAATGACATCATGACATCATGTATGGGGCAAATGTCAAAAACAGATGCCTTGTATCTGCTGAATACATAATAAATAATAATTATTACCATAATCATCATTGTCATTGATACCTGCGAAGTGTCAACCTGGATCCTAGGGCTAAAGAATTTTTTTAAAAAGTTCTTAGGCAGGTCAACAACTCACTATAAGGCACTATGGTAAGTATTATAAGAGAGCTAGGAACAAAAAGCTATGGGAGCAAGGACTGGGAGAGACAGGTGGTGTTTCCTCGGAGTTTTAGAGAATAAGTAGGGATCTCACCAGGATATCAAAAGAGAATAAGCTAAAACATCCTGAGCAGAGGAAATGTCAAAAACAGAAAAATGGAGGAAGAAATGAGCAGGGCAAGTTTAGACAGCTGCATGAAGGATAGTCTTTCCTTTGCATTGCAGATGATGGTCTTCTTATGCCTCCCACAGCTCAGAAAACACAACCTGGGGTGCTGGGCCCACAGGGAGATTCCTTAGGAGGGCGTGCACAGGGTCGTGGTGTCCTGACTGCTGTCACCCTAGAGCAGGGAGAGGTGGCTGGAGCACATGCCCTTGGCCACTAACATGCCTGATCCCAGCGGGAAGGGCAGGGTTGCTAAGGTCCCAGCTCAGGGAGATAAGAGGGAAAAGCACTTCTCAGAAACTTGGCCCAGCCTTCCAAAGAAGATCCACAGTCTGCCCGCAGCTCCCACCTCGGCTGGGGGAGGCTGCCAAGCAGCTGAAGAGCAGTCAGCAGGGCGGCCCATGCAGCCTTCACCACAACAGTTGGTATTTACTTTGGATGCTGGCCGTCCCGTCCCCACAATTCACAAGATTTATCACCAGAAGCAAAGTCAGTCAGACAGTTACACTAACAAACTTTGCAAACACAAGCCTTCCCCTCCGTGGCCAGTGGGGAGGATGTGAAGGAGGAATATTGTCCCATTCTGGGGAAATTCTGTATGACTTAAATATTTAGATCAAATAAGTTCTTCGGAAAAGTTAGGGAGACTTCCCCCCTATCTTGAGCAACTTTATATCTCATCTCAAGGACAGGGTGATTTGCTGAAATCTAAACTGGGCTAATGCTCCCTGCATTTTCCCCTGACTCCTTATTTCCATCGAGAAAACAAGCTTTGTAATTTTGGGTAAGGGAGTTTTTGACAATGTGGAGCAATCTAGAGCAATAGAAGGCAGAGGCCAAGGCAGGAAGAGTGTCTTTCAGACAAGGTAGGAAATACGTTCTGAAACCTGGAAAGGAAGTGGCAAGGCTTCAGAAAGAACAGCTAAGTGGCAACGGACTCACCACAGATCCTGGGAACCAGAGCTTGCTGCTGAGGGGAATACAGAGAATTATCCCCCAGCCACCGGGGCCCACGGGTAGCCAGGTGGCAATTAGAGACAAGCCAGGACTGGAGGGGCCTCCCTAATGTCTTACTCCATAAAGCCCTGGGATGAGGCCAGTCCTCAAAATGTAAGAGCTGGAATCTCCTACCTGTCAAATGAAATGGGAACTAAATGAATGTTCTTTGCCAGTAGAGGTGCCTGAGGAAACCGTACTGGCATCCTCCAAGGTAGGTGCCTAGCAAGGCAATTATGATTCTCCTCAGGACCCAGTCCCTCCATTCTGCTTTGCTTCTAAACCTATGAGACTCAGGTCACAGCAGGACTTGAGAGATGAAGACCAAAGAGACCCAGAAGGAGGTATGCTACACTCCAAAAGAAGTACATGATTTTCCCAACTTCAGAGATCTGGAGAATACATTTGGGAATGAATATGAAGGGTGTGGGACAATGGTAGAAGGAACATAAAGTCGGATTGGGTCTATGTTGTTGATCTGGCTCATTAGGCAGAGAGTCTGGATTTAATGTTGTAGCAGTGGGTATCAGGAAGGGCTCTAACAGTTTGCTTGGTTGGTGGGTTAAAACATGGGCCAAAAAACGGTCCTCACCACATGAAGTCAAAGCGTCACAACTGTCTTTGTGTGTTGCAGAGAAAGGTATGCAGAGGCTTATGGAGACTGAACTATTCCCATGGATTTATCGTGTAAGACCTGCTCACTCATCCCAGGAGAGTCAGAGAACATGTCTTTCACCATGAAGAATAAATTTGATGAGCCTTGTAATTGCTCTTCTTTGTGGGTCAGGAATTATTATGGTTAACTGCTGCCACTAAACTGAAATCCTTAAATGGATAATTGTATCCCAGGGTGGCAGGAACCAAGCAGTAGCACTTTATCTCCAAATCAATGTAAGCTTGCTTACCATAATGGACGGCAGAGTCAAAGCCGTCTTCAGAGTCACATGACTCACAGAGACCTATGGCACTGGCTAATTGAGCACAGTATCCCTAAAAGTGAAAGAGATGGTCAGTCTATGAAATTCTTACTTGATCTAAATAAGCAGAAGAGTTCTGGCCAGGTGAACAGAGTATAACTCTAATCATAAAAATGTGAGTTCATGGGCTAGGGTTGTCGCTCAGTGATGGAGCGCTTGCCTCACATGTGTGAGGCACTGGGTTTGATCCACAGCACCACATAAAATAAATAAAGGTATTGCGTTTATCTACTATATATATATAAAGTAAGATCATAATCCTTTAATTAATTCCTAGACTTAAGTCAGTTTATAGACACAAAACCCCTTGAATGAAGGGAAGGGTTTATCACCTTGAAGAAATGCCCCATTGCACTGCCCAAAATTCATACCGTTATTCTGACAGATGCTTGCTCAATCCAAGGTCACAAAATTTTTTTATTTTTTTCCTGCACATTTTATAGGTTCTGGATTTACATTTTGGTCTTTGATCCATTTTGAGTTGTGAATGGTGTGAGGCAAAGGTCTACTTTTTTGCATATGGAGATATAATATTTCCATCTGTTGAAAGATTTTCCTATGATTATCCTCTCATTCTTTGAACTGCTTTGTCACTTTAGTCAAAAGCTAATGACCATAGGGTAGGATTTACTTCTGGAGTCTGTTCTGGGTTTTTTTGACCTATACATCAGTCCTTATACAAGGACTGTCTTAATTACTGTAGCTTTATAGTGAGCTTAGAATAAGTCCTTCAATTTTATTCTGCTTGTTCATCTTTTTTTTCCCTTTTCCTTGAATTATTTTAAGTTCTTAGAATTCTCGTGTAAATTTTAGAATCAGTTGGTAAATTCCTACAAAATTAGGATTTTATTTCTTTGAGCTTGTCAAAGAAAATATGTAGATCAAGTAAGAATTTCCTAGATCTAATAATAAGTTGTCTTATTAGATCTAATATATTTTCTGCAGATTTTATATATTTTTATCTACAAAATTATTTAAAGACAGTTTTACTTCTTCCTTTATAATCCGCATGCCTTTAATTTCTTGAAATTGCCTTATTGCCCTGCGTGGAATTTCGAGAGTGGACATCCTTGCCTTGTTTCCAAATTTAGGAGGAAAGTATTCAGTCTTTCACCATTAAATATGATGTTGGCTGTAGGTGTTTCATAGATGTCTTTTATCAGGTGGTGAATATTATTTCTATTCCTAGTTTGTTGACTTTTTAAAAAAATCATTGCAGGGGTTGGAGATGTAGCTCAGTGGTAGAGCACTCACCTAGCATGTATGAGGCCCTGACTTCAAATCCCCAGCACACAGGGAAAAAAATTAGAGAATATTAGACTTTGTCAAATGTTTTTCTGCATGCATCTACTGGAATGACCATTTAGACCTGCCTATTCTTTTGATAAAGCTTTTTATATATTAATTTATTAGATAGGACACCCAAAGCATGAGCCATGAAAGAAGAAAATGTTCAATAGGGCTTTATCAAAATTAAACTTTCACTCTTCAAAAAACACTCACAAGAAAATTAAAAGGTGTCCTGTACATTTCGAAAAGCTAAAAGAAAGTATTTTCAATACTTCAAACAGTAGGGAATCAATTCCAGCTGTATTTAAGCGAGGCATCTAAACTTCTGAATCTGAGGGAAATTATACCAAAACTGAAAAGCAACTATTGTGAAGTTAAGAACCAGAAGGAAAATGGTCTCTTCCCAGGACCATGTCATTCCGTATCCACCAGTCATCCTGCTTCATAGACTTCAAACACAATTCACCGCCTCCTGCCTCAGGGAGGACAGAGGAGTTTGCAGAGGTCTGTAGTTTCTATTTCTGATTTAGGTTTAGTTTAGTGTTTTCTTTTTCTTTTCTTCTTCTTTTTTTTTTTTTTTTGGCTGTTTGTGTTTTTTGTTTGTTTGTTTTTGGTAAGGCAAGGATACATGCTCTCTCTGCACAACTGGGGACATTTAAATTGTGAGTCACTACACAAGAAACAAAAGGAATTCCCAAAGCCCTGTACATATATCCTTTAAGGGTTTTTTTTAAAGGTTTCATGTATCATAAAATAACACGTAGAAATTGCGTAAAAAAAAAACAATTCATAAGCTCTCCAAAGAAGGGCTCAGAATGATTATCTGTTGTAAGCATCATCTTGCCAAATAGTTATTACTCATGGAGTTGAGGGTGCTTGCATTCCTTCTAAAAATAGATCTTTCCATGAAAAAGCACAATATGTTATTGCTGCATGAGGTAAAACTACAAAAGAAGTTATTTTTATCTGCCAGGCAGTTAACTTTTGATTCTAAATGGAACCAAACAAATTGTTTACGAAGTTTAAAAAAAAAAAAAAAAGGAACCCAGACATCCGGAAATTTGCTGTCTTTCTCTTCCTTCAGTTTACATTTCTGAAATACCTTTTCCTATTACATAAAACCATATTTTCTAGCCAATGATGTACAATAATAAGTGTCTCCAGCATGTAGAATTATAGAAGCCAGTGACTGTGAATTCAACCTTCCAAACAAAAATAGAAAGAGCATACCATTCAAAGAATAAAGAGTTCACCCTAAAACAGATTGTCTTTTTCTTTTATTTCTGTCCCAGAATCTGCATTGAAAGGCAGTACAGTATCACAAAGAGCCTGATCTGTAATTAGAAAGGTCTAGTTGTAAAGATCTGTGTGGAGACACCAGCTCCATAGCTTCCTAGGCTTAGAACCTGGAGTGAACTTCACCATCAGCAGATCAGGGTCCCCCTCAGCAAGGTGGAGCAATGGTACCTCCCTCAGAGGCAGGGTAAATGAGACTTGGTGGGAGCCAAGCGTTTAGCACAGTGCCTAACACAGGGCCCACACCGCTAAGGTTGGCAAGGAGGATCTCCACTGGTAGACTCACCCAGGATTTTGAAGAGGAATGCTTGGAAATGACAAGAAGAAAAAGAAAAAGAGTAAAAGGACATAAATAACAGAAGGACACAGCTTGACCTGGTGGTCTGCCCAGACATCAGATACTTTACAAGTATGCTATCATGTCAAACCACATCTCTCTATCTTGGTGCTTCAGGAATCACACGTCAATTAATTTTCCACCCAGGATATGTGTAAAGTAGCTATTCATAAGTTCCTATTTTTTATGGTATAAGCCTAAATATCAAAAAGTTAAAGCAAAGGCAAAGCCAGAAAGGAAAGTCACACCTGGTGTCATCATATAGCTGCCCAGTGGTCAGCTTCAAAACTTGATCTAATTGTCTTTTTTCTTAAAAAAAAAAAAAAAAATTATACATGAATTTGGGTAAAAATGCAAAAAATATTTATGGTAACATTATAACTAGGTAAAAAATTCGCATATCATGAGAACTAAGAGGTAATTCAGACAAATGAGGACACCATCTTATTTGGGAAAAAAACTATAACATTTGTGTTGGATTTTAATTATTTAAAATTTTTAGAATAAAAACTCCACCCCTCACACATACATCTTAAATATTTTCTATCTCTTTTTCTAAATATTAAAGTCTGAAATCACTGGCTGATAGGTGACACCCTTACCGACCCTAACCACCTGCAAGCTTCCCTTCTATCTAGTCCCGTGATGTATGAATGATCATAAGAGATAATTTCCTAGTACATGTGCCCTGTTCCCTGCATAATTAGTAACGATAGATTAAAAGAAATGGAAGTCAAGAAACCATTGAGTACAAATTGCAAAGCACATGGTTTTCAGAACTTAAAGGCTGATTCTTGGAACCAGCCATCTGAAAACTTGAGGAGTTCTTGACTTAACCCTAGAAGCACCACAGTCCTGAGTTACCAGAGAGCCCAGAAGTAAAAGAGGGCCCTTAGGGAGTTTCTTGCAGGATGCTAATTATCAGCCTAAAACTCAGAGAAGGCCATCACTTTTCTTCTTCAACCCACTCCCATGGAAGGCTGCAGGTGAGCCATTGGGCAACCTTCCTTGTGCCTGAGACACAGGACAGAGAGGGGGAGAGGAGAAGGAAAGAGAAATAAGTCACAACAAAGGAGCAGGGACAAGACCAGAAGGAACCCTTGCCATTCTTGAGTCCAAGAAGCTCCTCTGTCAGACGAGGCAACTGAAGGAAGGAAAGACAAATGGTACCATGAGCCGGGGGTGTTGGTGCTCCAGTCCAGAGAAGCCCGATGCCTCCTGGGCTTCAGGGCTGCCCAGAGCTGCCACAACCCATCCTTCCCTTGCAGGGAAGTAACAGAATCTCTATTTTTGGACAAGATCCACAATCTCATGCTCCTAGGACTTCCACAGAGAAATTCCCAACATTGCGTACCTCTTCCTGGAGGCAATGACCAAAAGGACATATTTCTATTTCTTAGATTGGAATGATTTGGGTCCAACACAGTCAGGTAGATAAGATTTGGCTTTTAGCCAGGTTTGGCTCTTTTTTTTTTTTTTTTTTTTTGACAAGAAGCTGGAGAACTTTCAGAAGCATGATTTGTGGGCTTTGGTTCATGGTGTCTTTAGGAATTATATACCAAAACACATACACACATACGTGTGTAGCGTGCAAACGCCTCCTAACGTCATGTTTTCCCAACTGTCTTGGGCTGCTGCCCCACTTCCTGACATCATGAACAGGATGTGACCCAACAGGATGTAGCGGTCCCTTGTTTTCCACTTTCCAGCTCTAAAAAACCGATGTCTGGGTTTAATGACTTGATCACTGACCTCTGGTGACCATGGACAACAAGAGGAAAATCCACCCTCCAGTAACCTGAGCCTCACAGCCTCATGGAAGTCTGGACTTTCTGCAGATTTCCTCTCCCTTGGCAGGTGACATTAGCTCTTAGGATCATTCATAAGAACTGAACAGCTGACCCATCACCCTTCTCCTGTGTCTCTGCCTGGACTTGCGGTTGCAGTGGGTGAACACTCCACACTACAGAAGACCACAGGGACCACGGGATCACCACAGCCCAGCCTCCACACCCCAGCCCCCTACTGCACACTCCACTGGATCCTCTGAGATCCTGGGCTCTTGCCCAGCTGGATGTGTGAGGGTGTCTGATCCTGGCTCCTTCTAAAGAGCTGTCATTTATCAAGTGCCTGCTCAGGATCTGCCCTGTGCCAACTCTTCACTGATTCAATTATGTAGGTATTATTACTCCATTTTATAGATGGGTTGACTGAGGCATGAAAGGTTAGGTTATAGGCTCAAGGTCAATGTTTTTACTACTCCAGCACACTACTAAGGAAACAGCAGCAGAGGAACCTAGAGACCTGAGAATTGTCCGGTACGGGCAATAGCAGACTAAAGATGCCCTGGGAAGGAAAGCACACCTCCTTCCACTCAGCACCAGCTCCTCTTAGTCACGTGACATGCACCAGATTGTCAAACCTTTCTGGGTCTCACATCTGTCATTTCCACTGGTCCTTGAGATAATGCCTGCTGCAGACTGGCTCTTCTACTGTCTTTGCTTTTCTTCCTGTGACAGAGGAATACTTGTGTGGCTGCCCCTCCCGTTCATGTCCAACAGAGAAGTGACAGTGTAAAAAAGGAGGAAGGGAACAGGCTGTCCCAGAATGGCCTGAGCTTTCAGAGCTGGAATCTCAGTGGTCAGTGCTCAGCCATCAGACCACTGCCATACCCCCATCAACATTCCCCCAGGCTCTCCCAGACCAGTTTGAGAGAGCAAGGAAATAGCATCAGTAATGTAAAGGTACCTCTGTCTTATTGCAAAGCCATTGTCCACTGTGTCACAGACGGAGGAAAGTTGGGTTTTGGAAGATTCAGGAGGGAACTACGAATCCTATTAGGCAAATGGGTTAAACCTCGGCTTCCCAAGGACCATCTAGTGGGATGTCCAGTAAGCAAATGGAACTCTCTCGTCTGATGAAAACCTAAAAGCCTAAACAGCACCTTGATTCTCCCACAATGGAATTTTATTAATGAGACTCTAAACCAGCTCCCATCAAATGAATCTCCTTGTCTTAATTTACCACTAAATAAGATTCAATAAACATTGCATTTTAGGAACTGTGGCTTGTGGTTGCTAACAATTTATAAGCCAAAATGAACCCTTCTATAACTCTATACTGGATTCTGAATTAACCTTCAGATGATTATGATATTTCAAAACTATGTGGTGTTTAAAGGACAAATACAGTCTTTTTGAACTCAGATAAAAGAGTTCTTTCTTGTTGCTTTTTGGTATAAATAATAAAAATGATCATAAATGAACCACACTGAGGACATCAGAGACATAGGTTTCAAGTGGTCTTATTTCTAAATCATATCATTTTGAATTGACCACCTTTTTCCTAGTGTTAGTTATTTACATACATAAATTTGGGTGCCTATTACATGGTGAGCTGCTAGCTCCTCTTCTAAACCCATAGGTCAGGCATTGCGCTTTGCACATAGTAGGCTTCCAAAAAATGTTACAGAAGCTGGGCGCAGTGACCCACGGCTATAAGTAATCCCAGCAACTTGGAAGGCTCAGGCAAGAGGATTGTGAGTTCAAAGCCAGCCTCAGCAACTTAGTAAGGCCCTAAGCAAGACCCTGTCCCCAAATAAAACACAAAAAGGGCTGGGAATGTTGTTCAGTGGTTAAGCGCCCCCAGTACCCCCCCCAAAAAAAGTTAGAGGACTTAAATTTAAACAAAAAGTAACGTGTTAATAAAAAAATTTTTAAAAAGTGACACATGCTTGATAACCAGAATTCTTACTATTGAGCAAAATATTCTAGAAGTTTCAACATATTTATTTAAATGCTTTTCAAGTGAATTTTGAAATAAATATCATATCCAAAGGAACATCAAACCAAATGCTTTTTTTTTTTTTTGTACCAGGGATTGGACACAGGGCCACTTAACTGCCGATCCACATCCTCAGCCCCTTTTATATTTTATTAGAGACAGGGTCTTGCTAAGTTGCTGAGGCTGGGTTTAAATTTGCAATCTTGCTGCCTGAGCATTGGGATTACAGGCATGTGCCACCTACTGGCTCCAAATGTTTTCTTTTTAAGTAAAAATCTAGATATGTTCCAAAAAATACCATCATACAAAATCCCTCTTTTATTATAACCATCTATAGCAGTTGTTCTCAGTTGTGTCCACAAATCCTGATACCTGGGCCTAATCTTTACAGATTATTTGATCCAGCAATTAAATTAATGATTCTTTTTAAAAATTTTAATGTGTACTGGAGGTTGAGAAACTTCAGTGTATTCTTTAAAAATATATAATTTTCCAAAATATTCAGCCTCTCTAGTAATTAAAGAACAAAGAAATAACTTATCATTGTCTCTGATTATTATATAGGTAAATATTTAGAAGAATGCTGATTTTCAAGCATTAGCCTAGTATTCTTTCAAACAGTGAGTTACTACCCATTCATGAATTATGAAATTAATTTAGTGGACCATATGTGGTATTTTTAATTTTTTTTTTAAAGAAAGGAAAGGAAGAAGAGAGTTCATTGCATCTGGTCAGAAAAATACTAAACTGTCTTTCAACTCTGTGTGTGTGTGTGTGTGTGTGTGTGTACATGCAGAGGATCACTACATAAAATGTATTTCTTAGAGGGGTTAAGGGGCATAAGGCACAAAGAATACTCAAATATAGAGAAAAACACTCTCTCTGGATGCTGGTGGGATATATAATCAGACATGATTTTTTATTGAGGGCCTGTTGGCAACAACCCTGAAAATCTTCACTTTGACCTGGGAATTTATCCTAATGATGTAATCTCTCAAATGTACCTTAGCATGTAAGGATATGCATTTTCTTTCTGTTCACAATAGTGAAAATTTTAAGGCATCTAACCATATAGATTAAATGCATCATTCATGGAACAAAATGCAATGCAATCATTAAAAATAATGAAATAAGTTTATGTCCATTGATTTGGAATACTGTTCAGATATGTTGAAAAGAAAAAAGCAGATTATGAAATATTAGGGGCCACATACATCCACTTTGGTAAGTAAATATTTGTAAAAATTTTGATGTTGTGGAGAAGAGAGGTTAAGCCCTCCCCCTGGGCTGCTGTGTCCTGGCTCTGCCTCTTTGCAGCTGCGTGGTCTTGCTCAAGGAACTTAGCTTCACTGGAAAATTATTGTTTCCGCCTCAGAAGACTCTCCTGAGAATGACCTGGGTTAATACATGTAAAACCTTCCAAGCAGTGCCCAGCACCGAGGAAGCACCCAAGAGATAGTGGCTCTGTGTTTTCCAGAAAGAGAACGAGAGATTTCACATCATAAACCAACAGTGACCACTCTGCATGCTATGATTACTAGTAAATTTCACTTTCTTCTTTATACATTGTAATCAGGAAAAAAGATAAAACAGCATAAAAATTTAAAAGTATGTTATTCTATCTTCAGTTCCTAAAATGTCTTATTTGACAACTTGAGGTTAAAAAATAAATAATAGTAAAATAAGAATAACAGGAGCAACACATTCTTATTGGATTTTGCTTACATCTTTAAAGAGATAAGGCGTGTGGGATTTTTGCCCAATCAAGCAATAAATTCCTTTTTGGAATTACATTTTACTAATTTGGGAGTGTCTGTAACTTCAGCGGCTGCTACAAAGATTCTGTTTTCTCATCTCCTTTTCTAAAAGGTGGTCTGCTTTCTCTCACTTTATCAATTCAAGCCAGTCCACTGACAAAATCTGTATTAAAGTTGCATGCACTACTATGCAAAGCTACTCCTGTCCAATATCATACCTTAGGCGGCTGCATTTCTCACGGAATGATGATGACTTTACAAAGAAAACAGTTGGAACTGAGCTGTCCCTTGTGTTTATTCCTGAGTTACCAATATGGACCTTAAATGGCAATTGTGTGTGGGTGGGGAGATTCATTATTAAAGAAAATGGGGAATTACAGAAATGCATGGGGAAAGAAAAGGATTTAAAAATCATCCATTGTTTCTCCACTCATACTCCATTATTAAGACGCTAGTAATTTTCCTCCCAGTCTTTTTCTTTGTTATCTTAGGCGGCTGTAGTCATGTTATTGGCACAATTAAGCAAACTGCTTTTTCACTTGGTATCAGATCAAATGTAGGCATCATGTAATCATTTCCACAAGTATAATTTTCACAAAAACATTTTTAACAACTGCATAAAGTTTTCTTGAGTGATTTAATCATTTCTCTTTTAGAGCACATTCAGATTGTTTTCAAGTTTTCTACTATAAATAGAACTACAAAAACTGTTATGCATAAGCTTTTTATGTATGCAAAATTATTTTAGCTTTTGCATGTGTTCAAGCCAAAAATAGAATCATTGTGTCGGAGGTCATGAGCATTTTAAGTCTTAGAATAGTTGTTGACATAAACAACTTGTTACTGAGGAAAAACCTAAAAACAAAAACAAAAACAAAAAAATTCATCTAAGTCAGGAGTGGTGGTGTGTGTCTGCCTGTAATCCCAGTAACTCAGGAGGCTGACACGGAGGGATCTCAAATTCCAAGCCAGCCTCAGTATTTTAGCAAGACCCTGTCTCAAAATAAAAAAATAAGAAGGGGTAGGGATGTGACTCTAGGTTCAATTCCTAGTACCAAACAATTTTTAAAAACTTTTTGCTTCACTTGCTTTTTGACTTAAAAATGACTAAATTCGGAGGTCACAGAGCTGGACAATGTAATATTAGTCTCCCACTAGCTTTTCTGTAGATCACACCTCCGATGTGTGAGCTATGATGATAATGGTTGTCTAGGTTACTCTTCAGGGACCTGAAAGCAGCTTTGGTGAAAAGCACTGACTCTTCACTTGGGCCTGTGGATGTCCCAGAAAGAAATGGCTCTGCACCTCTGCCTTCAAATAGTGTCTGTCTCCTTTGTTGCCTTAATCTTTGAGTTAGAATCTACCCAGCTTTGCATGTAGACCTGTTAATCAGTTCAGAAATGTTCTCTTCCAGATTTAATAGAGGGTAAACTTGACCTAGACTCACCTAGTTTTTCCATTCTCAAGACTTTTAAAGACGTCTGTCAGCCACCTTGACCAGAAACACCAAACCATGAAATCAGTGAGAAGAGGTGGCTCCCGGGTTCTGGAAGGTCTCCACCTAGTCCCAGAAAAGACAAGGATATTGCTTCCCTTTATAATTAGCCTGTTTTACATCTGCAGCACCTCAACCCCCTGGAGTTGAAAATATGTTTTGTGAACAAACCTCCCTCTTCTTTCTTTGGCCACTGAATAAAGTCTTTCTTTCTCCCCAACACCCATCTCTCAGACATTAGTGTATCCGTGGGATGAACTTCTGAACCGGGATTTGGTGTCAGACTGACTCCACTATCCAATTACTCTTCTCCCTTGGAATTGGCATCATGAATTTGTTTAACTCTTTAAGAAAGCATTGGCAGTATATATTAATTTATCTGCAGCTTTGTTTCAAAAAAGGATTTAAAGTGATTCATAAAAGCCAACAGTTAAACAACTTTTAAGAGATAAAATTAGGGTAAAAGAGAAAAATAAGAAAAGTAACAACTAGCATTTTATTGAATAATTATTCACTGATTATTATTCACTGATTATAATTATTCACTAATTATTATCAGCTCTAAGCCCATCATGTATACTCTCATTTAATTCCTGCAGTAAAATCATTTCTAGACAAGAAAACTGAGGCTTGGAAAGTTAGCAACTTGCCATATTTTACAAAACCAGTAAAGGGCAGAGCTATAATTTAAGCTCTCAACCATTATGCTGTACTTCATTTGGGGGTGCAGTGAGGTACATTTTTCTAAGGCTAAGTTGTTTCCCATTGATCCATGCAGAAAGAGATAGGAAAACTTGAAGATCCCATGCTGTTCGTAAATAAACCGATTTCTTCTAACTGTGAGCATAACTATTTCATCAGCCTTTCTCCAACATTTAGATCTTTTCATTTTAAATGTGTATCTTTAAGATGTTTATGTCACTGAATGCTATATACATGTTATTTTCATGTTAAAATCTGGAGTTGGGTATTTTTCCACAGGCTTATGTTTTTTTTTTCTCTAAATTTGTATGTCTTCCTTGATGAACTGGCCAGTTCTTTCCTTTACCCATTTTTCTATTATTTTTCCCTTCAATTTTTATGATCATACCTGACACTAAAGATACAAGATTTTTCAGAAACTATTTGAAACAAATAGGATAACCTCTAATTTTGAGATCAGAAAAATTTATATGAATTTATGCTGCACAGTCAGGTATTTTCTAATATGATTCTTTCTGTCATTCGAAAAATCAGTATTTCACGTTCTAGAACCTTGACAAATATTAAAACTTAAATCTGTGAAGTGTTTCGATGACATAATGTTCCCTTAACCCTAATTCATCAGGAATGTATTTGGGGGCATGACATTGAGCTGAGAACACACAGCGATTCTTTCTCTTTATGTATAATTACTGTTTACTCATGATTTTCTTAATTTATGGTTTGTTTTTTATTTGATTTATGTATTTGTTGATGTGTAGACTTGTTCTTGCAGGGACTAATTTTATTTATTATTTATACATTCTATCTCTTTATAATATATATTGAGCTCTTATATATGTAATGTGGAATATCTTGAAGCCATTGAATCTTCTGCACAGAACACTGTTTCGTTATTGTAGGTCTATCATGTGTCCTGACCCCCGTACTCCCTTATTGGCATAGTCTCCTTTCAGATTTGATGACTTCTGCCAGGGATGGAGCTCAGTGGAAGAGTCTGTGCTTCGCATGTGTGAGGCCCTCGTTCAATCCCCTGAACAACAATAACAACAATTTGGTTTTTGATGAATCCTTGCCTAAATACACAAGTAGATAAAGGCTATTTTGCCAAGACTTCTCCCCCACAAAATAATCCCATTAGGTCTGGTTGGAAATAGAATTACACCTATGAAGTATTTATTTTGAAAGAAGTCACATCTTCACAAGTTTTGCCTTTCTAGGTGTGGGCCTTCTGTTTAGTCAAAGCCTTCTTTTGTGTTTTTCACTATGATTTGTGCTTTCGTTTCTGTCATATCAATGCCAAGTCTCCCTTCTCCTACCTCCACTTCAGTTTTACTTTGGCTCCTCAGATTCCTCGAGAATGAACATCCAAGCGTAACATAATAGGACTTTTGTTTAGGGAACAGAAGAACTCCTCCTCGCTTCTCATTTAATGAAACAATTAGCAAAAATGCTGCCTGAGAAGCCCTGGCCATATCTAGAAGGATAGAATTCTCTAAGTCATTTGTTGTATCTGGTTCATAACCACTTAGTCATGTGGTCGGTTGAAAGTTATTTGGCTCCATCTTCTGGGTTGAATTGCTAGTATTTGGAGGAAGGACAGGGCCTTGGGTAGTTAGGGAGGTGCCTAGGGTCAAGATTGCAGAAGGAACCTGCCCTTGGGCCCTGGGTGCCTCTTCCTCTAACCTGGCCCAGCAGCCCCAGGGAACTGTCTGCTGTGAGGCAAGCCAGTGGTTGAGGGAGGGAGTCACCTCTTTCTCCTCTAGCCTGGGGGGTGGGAGTTTGCTGGTCACCATTGAAGAGCACTTGGTCCTGCCTGAAAGCACAACAGCATTCTTGCTTATCCAGGTTCCTACTGCCTTTAGGTAGCAAAAGACATCTGTAAGCTAGGCATCCAGACTCCGCAGCCCTGTCTGAATGCTCTTTCAGATTCCCCAAAGCCAGTCCAATTCCACTGGAGGAACACTTTGTCTGTTTGTTGGTCAATGGGTTCATGATCTGCCCTCCAGCCTCTGCTGCCCTCTCTGCCTAGAACAAACACCAACCCAAAAGTAACCCCCCAAAAATCCCAGAGTAGAAAATCCAAGAACTCAAAATAAGCAGCTATAACAAAATACATGACGAAACCTCCATAGGGGGGTGTTGCTAGGTAAATGTGATGATGAATCCGATCGTCTTTGTATACAAGTCAAACAGAGAACAACATGTTTCTGGTTTGGGGCTGTGGTAAAATGGGCAGATGTTTCAATATCTTTATGTGTGTACTTTAAATCTTGAGTGGTGTTCTTGTTGAAATAAACAGTTCAAAAGATAAGGGAGTTGAGTCAGGGACACATGAATTTTACACATTCTCATTGGTTAGGAATTGTTCTAAAAATGAAGAATTTAAGAGGATGAAACACAGAATGAGAGATTAAAAGAAAGTAGAAAAGAAAGGTGGTGGAGCAAATAAGAAGGAAGAGAATATCAGAGAACAGAAATGTGACATTGATGGAGGTCGGAAAGATGGTGGAATGAGATGGATATCATGACCCTCGGTACATGTATGATTCCACGAATGGTGTGACTCTACATCGTGACCAACCAGAGAATTGAAATGTTGCACACCATTTGTGTGCAATGAATTGAAATGCATTCTGCTGTAATGTACAACTAAGGAGAACAAATAAAAATAAAAATAATTTAAAAAGAAATGTGACAGGGGTCACAAGAGGCACACACAGAATACCAAGAAGACCCTGGAATAGTCTCACGAAGCAGAGCAGGTAGTTAGCCTGGGGCGGGTGTACCTGCCTACCATCATCCCACACAATCTGCTCACAACAATCCTCAAAATTATCACCCAGTACAACAATTTATGCTCTTACTAATGATCCTATGTCATTAAGAAA
The DNA here is from genome assembly GCF_047511675.1 of Marmota flaviventris. Lineage (NCBI taxonomy): Eukaryota > Metazoa > Chordata > Mammalia > Rodentia > Sciuridae > Marmota > Marmota flaviventris. The sequence continues at coordinate 80,827,277 of NC_092507.1, forward strand.
ATTGAGGCTTGAATTTCCCCTATTTGAAACAGCCATGCTGCTCTGTTTCGGTATAGTGTTATTTGTCTCTGAAATATCATACTATAGATATGTCAACCCTTAAAGGAGACCACCACTGAAGCCTTGAAAGTCTGACCGGAACTTGCACAAGCAGCAGCTGGAAGGAAGTGTGCCCAGGTGCTGGGAGCCATTAGCCAAGTAGGCATGACAATTTCCTTGCCAGCGTACCCCATGTTGCTGACATGTTGCAGCGACATTGAATGTAGGTGACCTTGCTCAAGGACCAAGGCAGATTAGGGTGTTCCCGGTTTTAAGATAATCGTGTTTAGGGCGTTCCCAGTTTAGGTTCCAGGTTTAAGGTTTAAGATTATTCCTCCTGGGAATAGGGCGTATCCTGCTGCCTGAGTTCCCCTTGAGTTCTCACGGGATTCAGACAGTATATTTTGGAGATAGAAGCCCAGTGGAGGTGGATTTGGGCAGAGAACGTGGATTTGGGCAGAGAACATGGATTTCCCCAGAACGTGATTGTAGATGGCTGGTGTGAGTTCGGGAATAAAGAGTTGCTGTTTGAATCTACAAGCTGTGTGGTGGCTCGTGATTGTGTGCCCAGGGAGACTGTGGCATTTGGTGGCCCCTACAGGGAACTTCTGAAGCTTAGAGGTAAGTGAAATTTCTCACCCTTGAGGAAGAGAAAAAAAATGGGTGAACATTTCAAAAAACAATGTGTTATTGTTTTGATTTATTTTGTTTTTATTTCAAGTTGCCTGTTCCTAGAACTTTCTCAGGCAAACTGGGGAAAATGGTTGACTCAAGGTTTGAAGTTGTTCGCCTCCGAGCAAGATAAATTGTTAGAGGAAGGAGGCGCCCCAGTGAGACCAAGAACAATTAGGGCATATGTTGATACAATACAAAAATGTAGCCCATGGCTTTTTAAAGACGAGTTATTAAATATATCAATGGGACCATCATGGTATCCTGTAGAAAGATTTTTCTTCAACAAGAAAGAGAGGGCTAGTTCTGTTTGCTACACTTGTCTAAGATCTTGGTTTCTACAAAGTTCTGATTAATTTACAAAGCTAAAATGTTGAAACAGCAACCACTCTTTACTTATTAAGTCCCATAAGGTAATATATTTAAACATGTGTGTTTTCATAAATTGGTAAATGGAAAAATGTTTAATATTGCTTTGGTCTGTGTCTTTGCTAAAACAAGGTTACTAAGTGTTAAGATTCTATCATGTGTAATTTATATACAAAGAGTAGAAAAATTTTCAGTTGGGTTTCAATTATAGTATTATAGTATCATAAAAAACATGAAAGTCTTTCATCTTATTAAAGTGGAGTAATTTGTCTAAATCAGAAATTTTATAAGAGTTGTTTCAAAATGTAAATTTATAAAAAGGGTTAACGGTTAAAAAAGAGATAGAAAATGATTCAAGATGTGGAAATATATTTTAATATAAAAGGTTAAAGGAAAAAGAAATGATTCTAGATGAGATAATCTGTGTGGTAAAGTAAAAAGTTGTAAAATGCCATTTAAAAAGATTTTGAGGAAACTAGACTTAATTTAAAAGCTTGAGAAAGAAAGAAAGAAGAAAAAGGTATTTGTACATGGCAGATTGAGACAAAGCTTCTCAATGGAGTTAAAAAAAAAGCCTTTGGTTGAAGGGCAGCCATGTAAACTAACATTGAAGCGATTTAAACAAAATCTAAGCCTCGTTTAAAAGAGTGAAGCTGTAGGTGGTGAAAAAGTACATTTAAAAGTACAGTATAGATGATAATTAAAAGGCTTTAAAAGGTTAAATTGAAGGTAATCGAGATACCTTCATGGCGGAAAAAAGATTGCTTTATTGCATCATTCGAAGCCTAGTTAATCTTAAAGGCATTACTTTAAAAAAAATGGGAAGATAATAAGATAAAAGATATTTAGATAAAGAAGATTAAAAATTTAAAATGAAAAACTTTAAAGAGAAGTATAGAAAGTTAAAAACAAAAAAAGATAGAAAAGATATAAAAAGATAAAAAAATGTAGGAAGACAAAAATTTTAAACCCACAAAATAAAAAGAAAAAAAAAAAACTAGGAAGAAAATAAGCAACTAAGGGTAAATATACAAACCTTAGGGAAAAAAAAAAAAACTAGAAGATAGAAATAAGAAAAAATGGTTGAAAATGTCAAATAAAGGTATTTCAGATAGAAAATGAAAGAAGCTAAGACAACTATTAGATACAGACATATACTTATTAAAGCAAAAAGAGGGAATTGGAAAGGGGTATATATCCCCCAAAGATAAACTTAAAATAACGCTTTTTACTCTAAACTTTTTAAATTTGGATTCATCAGGACTTAGTGCTGCGGAAAGACATATGTATCCAAAAAATGTACATAAGCCTAAAGTACTTTGGAAAGATATTCTAACAGGACAATGGAAAGGTCCTGACCCAGTGATTGTCTGGAGTCGGGGGTCTGTTTGTGTTTTTCCACAGGGAGAACAGCAGCCCATTTGGATTCCAGAGAGATTAACTAAAACAGTCTCTACAGATCGAAAAGAAGATGATTTGACTCAAATCCATAACAGCTGATATCCAGAACTCCAGCTTGGCCATTCTTACATCTGCGACAGTGATTAACCAGGATGCTTTTTTCAATAGCTATTTTATTATTGCATTTTTCCACATCATAAGGTTCTATTTTTATTTTTTGAGCTCATACAAACCTAGGTTAATGTTTTTCTGATCAGTTTTATTTTTTGACTGTGGAGTTTTTAAACATTGCAATGGAGATTTCACCTAGGTAAAGCTACAAGGCCTTTACTATTTTCTTATGTGTTGTACGTTTGTGTACACTCTTGTGTTTTGTGTTGTATGTCTGTATGTGCGTATGTCCATATTTCTTATATGAGGAGCGCTCATGAAAAAATGGATCCGAATTATTATTATTTTTATTCACGTGATTTAAATGGTTTAATTTAAATTAGGTAAACAGCTGTTAAAGATTGTTTTTAAAGGAGGTTAACAGATCTGTTTGTTTACTAATTTAAATTAGGTAAACAGCTGTTAAAGATTGTTTTTAAAGTAGGTTAACAGATCTGTTTGTTTACTTTCACCTTTCCTTTTCATTATATTTAATAATTCTTTTCAGGATAATGTCTCTTTAGCATCATTGCCAGAATTCCTATCTCCATCCCAGTGCCAGTGAAGAACTCAACAAGTAATGCTCAATCAAAGAGTCAACTTACTTTGGGAGGAAACGGATTTTGGGAGGAAATGGACATATTGATAGATTCCTCTGCTTTGAACTGCTTGCAGAACTTGCCTGGACTATGTAACTATCGTTTGGTGCAGCGAATTGTGGTAATGCTGGCATATCTTTGCTGATGGTGTCACTAGTGATGCAATTTTTATTTCCTTGCCAGCGCACCCCATGTTAATTGTGGTAGTGCTGACATATCTTTGCTGATGGTGTCACCAGTGATGCAATTTTTTCCCAAGGAGCCGTCAATTGGCTTGGTGTCGTGGCATTTCTGTATCCTCCTCCCTTCTGCTAGTGATGGTCTAAAATTTGGGGGCCAATGGCTTATGCTGGACCGGTAGTCAGTGACGGGTATGATCCAATTACAGTGGTATCAACCTAAGACAGGAGGCTGACGCCTAAAGGTCAGTTTTCCGATGACGGGTAAGAACCATATGTTGAATTGGACAACCTACCAGGCACGGTCCATAAGCCACAACCTCACTCCCCCACTGGCACCAAGGCCAAATTTGGGGGCCAACAGAGGTGAGGCAAAGAACCTCACCCCCCCACTGGTGCATAGACCTATCCACAAGTATGGCTGTATGCTGGACCGGTAGTCAGTGACGGGTATGATTCAATTGCAGTGGTATCAACCTAAGACAGGAGGCTGACGCCTAAAGGTCAGTTTTCCGATGACGGGTAAGAACCATATGTTGAATTGGACAACCTACCAGGCACGGTCCTTAAGCCACATTGCTTGTTGTTTAATTAATCAGAAGGGGGGAGATGCTGGGAGCCATTAGCCAAGTAGGTATGACAGTTTCCTTGCCAGCGTACCCCATGTTGCTGACATGTTGCAGCGACATTGAATGTAGGTGACCTTGCTCAAGGACCAAGGCAGATTAGGGTGTTCCCGGTTTTAAGATAATCGTGTTTAGGGCGTTCCCAGTTTAGGTTCCAGGTTTAAGGTTTAAGATTATTCCTCCTGGGAATGGGGCGTATCCTGCTGCCTGAGTTCCCCTTGAGTTCTCACGGGATTCAGACAGTATATTTTGGAGATAGAAGCCCAGTGGAGGTGGATTTGGGCAGAGAACGTGGATTTGGGCAGAGAACGTGGATTTCCCCAGAACGTGATTGTAGATGGCTGGTGTGAGTTCGGGAATAAAGAGTTGCTGTTTGAATCTACAAGCTGTGTGGTGGCTCGTGATTGTGTGCCCAGCGAGACTGTGGCACCCAGGCACAAGTCATGACTGAGGGCACTGGACCCCTTGGGAACTGCTCTTCATAGAAAATTTCCAGCTGCATAAGTGTGTGTCACAGCTTTGAACATCACATGTTCTATTGTGTTCTGTGTGCTAAGAAAGAGCCTGAGCCTGAGACATAGGAAGCCATCAACATGTATTTGTTGAATAATTTTCATTGGAAATGTTGAAATAGTGTTGGATTTCTTTGCTAATGATGCCATAACAAAATACCATAGAGTAGGTGGCTTAAAAAGCAGAAAATACATTTCTTCATAGCTTTGAAGGCTGGAAGTCCAAGATCAAGGTGTTGGCAGGTTTGCTTTCTCATCTACCCGTCCCTGCACCAGGGGTTGAGCCTAGGGGCACTCTGCCACTGAGCTACGTTCCCCCACCCTTTTTATTTTAAGACAGGGTCTCTCTAAGTTGCCCAAGCTGGTCTTAAATTTGCAATCCTCCTGCCTCAGCCTCCCTCAGTAGCTAGGACTACAGGAATGCACCACCCCACCTAGCTAGGTTTGCTTTCTTCTTTCTAGGTTTGCACTCTCCCATTTGGTGTAAATTAAAGGAAACTATTATTTCATAACCTCTCTCCTGGTTTGTAGGTGGCTTCTGCCTGTGTCTTCACATGGTCTTTTCTCTGTATGTGTCTGTGTCCTAATGTTCTCTTCTTATAAGGACACCAGTCAGGTTAGATTAGGACCCAGCCTAACAACCTCATTTTAACCCTTTAATAGTGCCATCTCCTAATACAACCACATTCTGAGGTATTAGGAGTTAGAGCTTCAACATATGAATTTTGAGGGGACGCAATCCAGCCCCAAGCAAGTGTAAACATTTAAATAGTTAAACTTCAATTATCTAGAACTCTCAGTCACCAATCTATAATTCTTCAAATTTTCTGACTATCTTACACCATAGAGATGGAGCTTCTTTACTGGCATCCTTAAAGCAAAGGGAAACAGGAAAATACCATATCCCTGAGACCCCTCTTCACTCTTAAAAACCTAGCCAAGTTATAAGGTAACAATAAGAGCAAGCCTAGGTCTGAAAGTCAAGATGTGTATTATCTTGGAGGACAGTGGCTTTATCTTGTGCACACTAGGAAAATAGAGCAACTTAGTGTCATCTGTAGAAAGCTGCTTGGTTGCATAGACACCAGGAAAGTTGCTCCTTGGGATGCTGGTCAGACAGACAAGCTAATACTGAGAAGATCACTGCTTCTGTAACCTGGGCATGGCAAATCACAGTGAGGGAGAGAGATGCTATCTGTTTGGTCTCTCACCACTGAACTCTTCTTGGCTGATCTCATGTAAATTTTCCCCCAATAAATCCTATGTCTCGCGCACTGTTTCCAGGCACTTTCATTGGCCTTTTCACATCTTACCCCACAGCCCTGGAACAACTGGGCTGTGGACATGACAGTTGTCATGCAAGACCCACTGCAGAAATCAGTGCAAATGGAAAATGAGCAACACACAGGGAAGCAAAAAGAAGGAACCACATGGTCCTATAGTTTTATTTTCCACCATCCAAAAAGCAAGGTAAAATTACCATGTAGAATTCAGTTAGAAGACAGATTCTGAGCCCCACCTCTTGATTTTAATCTGGTGGGTCTGGAGAGGTGGGGGGTGGGCTGAGAATCACCCTATTTAACAGGCACCCTGGGAAGTTCTGTTGAGGAGCCACATTGTTAGAAATGGTAAGCAGTGGCATTGAGACATATAGCCAGTTAAAGACCCCAAGCCCTCAGCTCCTGGCCACTTAGCTCATTCATGGAATAGCACAGATGCACTTTCCCATTTGGTGTAAATTAAAGGAAACTATTATTTCATTATTAACAAATTCGTTTTAAAATTATTTAATACTAGCTAGATGTTTTCATATCAGTTGGGGACAAGCTATGTGGCAGGTATATAATAGCAGACTTCTGAATTAGCCATTTTAAAGACAAGGAAACTGAGATTTATAGAAGGTAAGTTAATGTGCCCAAGATCACACAGCTGGCAAGTATTCAAGCCTCTGCGTCAGCCTGAATGCAAACCTTCAGTGATTCCCAGACAACAAAATCATGAATGCATCATTTAAAACTGTTCAGTAAGAACTTGTACCTAGTTCTTTAAAATACTCTACATAGGAAATAAATTCATTCCAGATTGTTCTCTGGTTTGTAGCATAGTGAATATCCTCCATTCTAAGATAATTTTAAGATTTAAATAAGAAGCAACATTAATAGCTTGAGATCATTAAACACTAAAGTAAACCAATGTAGCATACAAGATGCCTCTCAATTTTGGAAATGTTAAAATGCAATAAATAAATTACAAAAGTAAGAATAAAGATGAGGGGAAATGTCTTAGAATCAGTGGGGGGGGGGAAGCATTCCTGGTTTGACAACACAGCCACAGGCTTACATCGCCATCTGCTGTCAAGTAGTGGTAACTACATCAGTCCTCAAAGCCAGGGTTTTACCTTAACATGGAAAGGAGGCTGGTACCTCTCTATTGCCCAATCCTCTAACAGAGGGGCCGCAGCGTTCCGTGGAAAACATGGATATGGAATAAAGGAGGAAATAAGAATGAGAGTTAAAAATAAGGATAGAAAAATAAATAAGATGGGAGAGAAAAACGAAAACAAATTAGGGAAGGGGTGTCGTCTCTGTATTAGTACCTATCTCTTATTAAAACCTGCCAGGTACTTTATTTTATCTCCAACTTATTTTTATTAATCTGTCTTACCAGACGTTTGCCTTTTTCATTTTTCCAGTTTTTTTCAAAGAACAAGCTTTTGTTTGTATTGATCATCTCTCTTGTATTTTTATTTCTTTTTCACTTTTTTTTTTTCTTCCTGACTGTCTGCATCATTTGCTTTTTTCTACTTGTTTTGGCTTTTAGTTTTCATACATATGCCATGTGGTTGTAAATCACAGAATTTCAGAGCTGGAAGGAAACCTCGAATAATCCGACTCTCCTTTCTCATTTCACAAAGAGGCTCAGAAAGAAAGATAATATGCCTTATGTCCTACAGCTGGTACCTAGGTTTCCACATTCATGATTAATTGCTCTTTCTCCATGCAGACCATCCCTTCCCCCTCCACCCTTCTGTCCTCTTTATTCCCTTTCCATTTCTGCCTCCCCCCACTCAGAGCAGAAAAAAAGATAAATCATCAGATTGACAGAATTCCAGATTTATAGGCAAAGCTTCCTCTTCAAAAGATCCATATGTAAGAATTTTAAAATCAGAGCACACTTGACTTGGTGGTTAGCAGATTCCCCTGTCTTTACAAAACTGCACATTTATTCCAGATGGACAGGTTGCCCATTGATTAAGGGAGAAAAAAAAATCACGGGTAACCAAATACAACAAAATTTTAGAAAATAAAATTCAATCTGCCTCTTAGAATCTTATGCTCATACCCATTAAAAATTGAGATTTATTATGATATATAAGAAAGAAAATATGTATTTTTTTAGTAATCAGTGTCAAATGCAAAGGTAGTCTTATATTTCAGACTAAACAAATGAGCCAGTTACAAGGTTTATTAAATTGTGCAGTAAAAGAACTGGCCTGAGAAGGTTAAAAAGACGCTGAAGTTTGACTTGGGGGCCCCAGCTTGCCTTTCATGTCCCTGCTTGGTCTTCAGAAGTGCTGGTGGCCTTGAGGTCTGGGTCTCTTCCTCTCTATCAAGGCCTGTGATAAGAAAAGAATCTGGTATTAGCCATTCCTATCTCATCACAAGTTTATTACTCAAGTGCCCTCTCTCAGGGTCATTTATATTTTAAGTTTTCCTCCAACATGGGTTAAAATGTTTCCTTGTGAATTTAAAAAAATTTAAGTAGCATTGACAGGCAGGGCGGGCATGGAGGAGTGAATGGTCCTCCTTGCCCTGGGGTTGAAGATTAAACACAGGAGAAACAACTAGGCAAGCATAGAAACCAAGTTTTATTTAAGAAAGGGAGACAGACTTCTCAGGAGAGAAGGGACCCAGAGCTGGGTATCCACAGGACTGGGTGTGTCTTGCCTTGTTATAGATCACAGGTTCCCTCTCCCTCACCACCTGCCTACTGCCTAAGGGCGGGAAAAGAGCAGCCCAGTGAGTCATCATTGGAAACTCCTTATGTTGGGAGGAGGGATTCCCTGGAGGTGTTAGCAACCCATTTCCTTTTCTTTGATAATTAGCCAATTAGCCCCCATCTCTCCCATTTACTACCTATCTCATTTACCATCTATGCTGACCACCTGTCCTTTGCCCTGTCTCAGAAGGAACTTTTTCAAGTGCCTTGGAAATCATTCCACTCACTCTAAGACCCTGCATATTTCATGACAACAGCATTTTCCAAAGGGGAAAAAAAAAAAATTTTTACCAGTGTTAATAGTTGTTACACACACACACACAGAGGTATACTGTGGTCAGATCTCTAATGTATTAATGAACACCTCAAGACTAAGAGAGGGAAATAGAGAACAATATTTCCAAAACACATTAAGTGCAGGACATTTCTTTTCTTTTTTTAAAGAGAGAGTGGGAGAGAGAGAGAGAGAGAATTTTTTAATATTTATTTTTTTAGTTCTCGGCAGACACAACATCTTTGTTTGTATGTGGTGCTGAGGTTCGAACCTGTGGTGCTGAGGTTCGAACCCGGGCCGCACGCATGCCAGGCGAGCGCGCTACCGCTTGAGCCACATCCCCAGCCCAGCAGGACATTTCTTTAAGGAGCATTTACAGCTCGGATGTTTCTCATGACACACAAGAAGGATCAGGTTTCCAGAACCATCAGGAATCATTCTAAAGGTATTCAAAAGCTTTGTGGTTAGACCTCTAGTTATTCACTTAAAGGCATAGAAAGAAGAAAATGGTTTCTCAAGAGTGCTGCGGACCCTGAAGAACTTCAGCAAGAGGTGTCTGAGAGATGGGTACAAATACTTGGTGCTGGAAAGTAGAAAATTTCTTGATGTCATTTATGGGCCTCTGCCCTCCACAAATGTAGGAGACGAGAGAAATGATTATGGTACAAACGCTGCCCCCGCTAATATGGAGCTAACTGGAACTGGTGGGACCAAAGAACCACAGCGAAGCAGACTGACCATTCTGCCCTAGCAGCTCCGGCATCTGATCTTCCACAAAATTTGAGAACTGTGCAATCAGACTGCTCCAAGCTTCTCCATTACATCCAGAAGTCGGCATTATCTTATTTGATTCAGTTGATGAAGGACCAACCTCGGTTTTGAAACCACCCATGAAAAAACAATGTTGAGTGGAAAAAATGTGAGCTGACTCTGCAAATACACCACTGTTTCTTTGTAACATGCCCTAAAAAGCAAACTAGATTATGTTATTTAAGGAGTAAAATGACAGGAGGTACGTACATTTAAGTGAGAGGATGGTGACTAATTTAGAACAGTGGTTACCTCTGAGGTGGAAGGTGTGGCAGAGGTTGTATCTGAGAAGCAACATTATGGTCTCATTCTAGCTCTTATATTAGGTGGGGGTTCAGGGTGTTCCCATCATCGGGACTTTTAAATGACATATATTACGCACAGAACATGCATGCATTACATACCACTTTTATTAAAATATTTCGTATACACAAAAGAGATATTAACATAAATAATATAATTCGGCATATATAATCTCTTGTAATTAAAAAAAAACAATAAAGCAAACCAAAGGTCCCTTAGGGCTAGATGAGAACTGTGTTCCAAGGAGCACATTCAGGAAGGGTACCTGGTGGCTGTGTGTCCCCAGTGCCTCACTTCCCCTGAGAATTTTCCTCACTTGAATCTTGCTGCCCCACCCCAACTCAGCCCCCAAAGTCTCACTCCTGATTTGAGTTCCCTTGGGCCCAAGGGGAACACAAGCCTCTCTCCTGCCTTCTGAGCACAACCAGGGAATGCACTTTCCCAATGCCATTCTCCAAAGAAAGGGAGGGTGATTGGGAAAGATGGAGTCACAGGCAAGCACTCCATGTGTGGCAGGCCAGGCCCTCCTCGCCTTCCCACCGTCTTCCCTGGGGTTCATCTTCAGCGACACTATGTCACTTGGGGCTCTCCAGGCAGCTCCAAGCATCTAGGCCTTGGTCTGTGCTGTTTCTCAGTCTCCTACTCATTCCCCACCACTCAGCTCGGGTGTCCTCTCTCAGGAAGGTTTCCAGAAACCACGGTGCTGGGCAAAGAACCCTCATCAGTATATCTTAAAATCAACCACTGAGCATGTCCCCCCTGAAGGGGACAGATGTTCCTTTTTGTTTGAGCCCTCAAGTTGATCCAAGCTCTAACACAAAGTAAGTGCTCAGTTAATCCTTTTTTAATGAAGATAAGCAAAAAATAACCAAGGTTCCAGAGACCAGATTTCTAATCCAAACATATCAAGAAGAAAAGAAGGATTTTATGAAACTCCAGCTTCTTCATCCTGAAATGACCACAGTCCAGCTCCAGCCAGCTGGGACCTGTCTGCACACAGACCCTGCTTGGATTCCTTCCCCCACCTCCTGCCTCTTCTCTAAACCAAACAGCTCTTGATGCCACTGGATCTGCCTTATACACCTTGAGGTACTCCTGGACCAACCACAAAGGCCCAAGTTGCATCCCTCATCTCCCTTCTCACTTCTGGTCTGGTGGGTGGGTGGGGTGGGGGATGAGTCTTTTTGGCTGACAGGAAAAGCAAGTTGATGAAGAACAGAACCATCAAGCCAGAGTCAATGACCCTGCCCTCCTAGAACCTCTATTGGCTCTTTGAGGTGAGCCTTTTCTTATTCCTGGAAGATAAACTGCTTTAACAGATTAGGGTATCACGGGATTTTAACCAGGAGCAAAGCATGCTGGGAACTCAGCCACAGGAGCTGGTGTGGAGAGGAAGGAAGCTTGAAGAAAGAGGGATGACCGGTGCGAGGTCGTACAAATATGCTCATATCCACGTATTTCAAGGATGGGATATTTCTAAGGTTTTTAGGGTCTGGTATGTGTGGGGCAGCTGATTGTTCTCTGGTTGGCTGGAGCTTTAGTCTGCACCTGAGAGACCTGCCTGAGCCAAAGGAGTAATGGTCAGACACTGGAAAGCAAGATCAGCAACCTGAGTGGTGCTGATTCCATCCTTGTGTGGAGAGATCGGGAGAGAAGCGAGATTCCAGCATCTGTGAAGAGCAGCTGGAAGTGAAAGAAGGTGCCCAAGGGCTTTGGAAGAAGTGAGAATTAGCATGTTAGTAAAGATGAAAGGAATCATGAGAACCTTTGGGGTAGACAGAAAGGACCCTGAGGGAGATGGTGAAGAGACACTGGGAGAGAGGAAAAAATGTCATGGCCCAGGGCCTGGATGGGGGTTGTAGTGGGAAATGGAGGTAGGGAAACTGAGAGGTTGGTGCCTTGTCTGGAGACACAGGAAGCTAATGCCTAGCCGGAGTGCCCTCTCAGTGAGGAATGCATGAAATCAGGCCCCAGTGGCGGATGGAATAAAAAAGGAAGGCAGGTTTGTTCAAGACGTCTGCAGACAGGAGCCTTATAGCATGTCCCTACCTCCTAAGAAGAGGCTGGGGAGGTGGTATGCCTTGCATTTTCTCTGTGTATCCACATACACAGAGAAAATGCAAGGCCTACATAAATACATGTCTATATATATATATATATATATACACACACATACATACATATATACATAAAGTTTCAAACATGCAAAAGTACAGAAAATAGCTTAATGAATCCTCTTGTATATTCCCTCAGCTTCAGCAATTATCCATGATAATTCTCTACCCATTGCCCTTTAGCCTGGATTTTTTTTTTCTTTTTAAAGTAAATTCCAGGCCACATATCATTTTATACGTTTTAGGTCTGAAAATCTTAAAGAGTCCCCCTCTTTTTTTTTCTTCCTGTTTGTCATTCTGGGGATCAAACCCAGGGCCTCAGTTTATAAGCAAGTGATCTACTACTGAGCTATACCCCCAGCCAGGACTTTCCCTTTTAAAACTTAACCTTGATGTCATTAGACCCCCAGATTCCTTCACAGGAGTTAGTTAACATCATCAAACATCCAGTCATAGCTCACATTTCCCAGAGTGGCCTCTAAAAGTTATTTCTTTCTCCAGTTCATTTAGTCTGGATCTAAACAGTATCCCTATATCATAATGAGTTAAAATCTCTCTCCTTTTTTCTTTTAATCCCTACCACCACCACCCATTTTTTTCCTGTAATCTTACTGCTATTTTGTTTATTGAAACATGGGTCAAAATAAAGACTTTCCCATTCTAGATTTTGCTGGTAGTGTCTCTGTGGGGTGAGTTGGCTTGTTCCTCATTCTCTACATTTCTTGTAAGCTCGTAGTCAGATTCAGTTGGACTCTTCCGGCAGGGCAACTTCACAAGTATGGGTGTGCTCTTCACTGGGAGGAGGCTGACATCTGGTTGTCCTTCTTGTGATACTGGAAAACTGTGATATCCTGCTTCTATCATTCCTTCTGCACCTATAGGCCAGAATGTGTTTATAAGGAGAAACCTTCCTCATTAAGTATTTGATTATCTCAAAGTATTATTCATGTAGGAGGCAGGATATGTGTTTCTTTCCCTTTACTTTGAAATGATGAATTGGCCTCTAGAACTTTCTAGAGGTAGTCAATAAGAATTTATTTTCATTTAGTATTGAGAATTTATGAATATAAATGTAATGAATGTATTTCAAGGATGGGCTATTTTTACAAGGTTTTTAGGGTCTGATGTAAGAATGGTTTCTCAGTGCAGGGAAGCTGATTCAATTGGGCAGGTTTGTCATATAGCAGTTGAGGATTAGTGGCCACAGCAAGGAGTGGGTTTAGTGAGCCCGGAGGGGCAGAGTGGTAGGGTAACCCAGCCTAGTGACTTATGGTCATGGTCCTGATAAGGAGTCATCTGAGTGGTCAGTCTATTGCTCCAACAAATAGGTTTTTAGGAAATTCCTAAAACAGTAAAGGTACTTGAAATGTCCTCCCAATTCACAAATGAAATAATGTGCTGGCTCTCCTCTCTCCACATACCTACCTACCTACCTACCCCCCACCCCAACCTTCTCTCTTTCTCTCTTTAAGTTTTGAAATGGGTTAATGCCGACCTCACAGCCTTTGCTCCTTTTCTAGGAATTAAGTATTCCTTAGAAGTCAAGTTCCTAGGCAGGCAGTATTGCCCAGTAGTAGAGCCCTTGCCCAGCATGCTGGAGGCCCAGGTTTGATCCCCGTTATCACATACACACACAAAACACATCAGGTTCCTTCAAAGCCTCTAGATCTGAGTTAAGATGGAGGGGAGGGGAGAGGAGATATTTAACTACCATTTCAATTTATTTCACATTTACTGGTCTATTAAATTCTCTATTTCTTCTTATATAAATTCTTGCACTTTATATTTTTAAGGAATTTGCCCACTTTATCTAGGTTAACATATATGAGGGCTCATAATATAAAAATCATTTTAGTATTTTTGGCTATTTTCGTCCTCAGGCTGAGACTCATTTTATTATTGAGACTTCTGTCTTTTTTCTAAATCAGTCTAGCCAAAATTTGGTCTTATTAATCTTTTCCATAAAACTAGCTTCTGTTTTATTCATTTTCTGTTTCACTGATTTCTGCCCACATCTTTATTATTTCTGTTCTTCTGGTTTTCTTGGTGGTATGCTCTGTTACTTTTTGAGTTGAACATTTAGCTCCTTTATTTTTAACCATTTTTGTGTCCTGATAGATATTTATAATTACAAATTTCCATATAACTGGCACTTAAGTTGTGTCACACAAGTTTCAACATGTAGAATTTTTGTTAACATTAAATTCTACATATTTTAAATTTCCTTTATAACTCATGTGCTGTCTTGTAAGATATTATTTTTGTTTTCAAACAGTTTTTTGAGGATTTTGTTTATTATTGCTATTCTGATGTATTGTTTATTGCACATGACAAATTATCACAAACATAGTGACTTTAAAAAACATCATTTCTATTGGCCAAGGTCTGCGAACAACCTATCTGGGTTCTCTTTTTTACATAATATGATGAAAGCATGGGAATGGCCTTCGCCATAACCTTTGCCATATTCTTTGGTATATTAGTAAGGGTTCTCTGTAGAAACAGAGTCAACAGGAAATATATACATTTATAGAGACTTATTACAAGGAATTGGCTCATGGGATTATGGCAGGTCCAAAATCTGCAGAGCCTATGACCCAGGTCAAGGCCAAGGGCCAGAAGCTGCTATAGAACCAAGAGTCATTGTGCAAGTTTGAAAGTCATCAGGCAGGAAAATTCTCTTATCCTGGGGAAGGGTCAACTCAGCTTTTGTTCTACTCAGCTTTTCAAATGACTCTTTGAAGCCCACCCACATTAGAGAAGGCAATCCGCTTTACTTAGTTTATCAAGTTAAATGTTAATCTCATCCAGAAACACCTCATAGACACCCAGAATAATGTTTGGCCAAATATATGGGCAATCCATGACCCAATCAAGTTGACACAGAGCCCACTTATGCCCAAATAAGGGAATTATATAAAGGTATAAACACCAGCAGGTAGGGGTCATGGAGGCCTTAATCTGTCACCATACCTATTGTTATTTATTATTCCTAATTTTACTGCAGTGTGGAATTTATTGAGTTTTCCCTTAAGACCCAACTATGATTTATTTTATTTTTGTGTTTCATATGTACCTGAAAAGTATTTTCTATTTGATGGAAATTTGTATGTGTTATGAATGTCTAATAGCTAAAGTTTATTGATTATACCATCTTTATCTTCTGTATCTGTTTTGTGTGTGTTGGGGAGGAGAGGGAGTGTCTACTTGTCTGCTTGATCTTTTGGATTCTGAGAGGAACCATTTCAAAATCTCCAGCTGATTTTGATTTATCTGTTTCTGCTGCTTGGTATCTATTGAGGCTGTATTGTTAGGCACATGTATATTTATTACACTCATTATAATCTTTTTGTCTTAACTTCTATTTTGTGAAGTTTTAAGAGTACTACATGAGCTTTCTGTGTTTTGTGTTTGCCTGCTATATTGTTTTGATCCTTTTAGTTTTAACCTTACTGACTTAAATAAGTCTCTTTTAGAAAATGTATTGTTGAATCTCGTTTTCATGCAATATTATTTTGTTCTCTTTGTGTGTGTGTGTGTGTGTGTGTGTGCGTGTGCGCACGTGCGTGCGTGTGTGGTGCTGGGCATTAAACCTAGGGGTACTCTACCACTGAGCTACAGCCCCAATACTTTTAGTTTTTAACTTAACTTTGAGACCGAGTCACTAAGTTGCCCAGACTGGCCTCATACTTTCAGTCCTTCAACCTCATCATTCTGAATAGCTGGGATTACAGGTGTGCATCACCATGCCCACTGAAACTTTCTTAATGGTTGAGTTTGAGTCACTGACCCATATTGTAATTACTGCTCTATTAGGGAGGCAGCATGGCATAGTGGTCCAAGTATACAGAAATCAACAAATGTAATTCATCACATCAATAGACTTAAAGATAAGAAGCATATGATCATCTCAATAGACGCAGAAAAAGCATTTGACAAAATACAGCACCCCTTTATGTTCAAAATATTAGAAAAACTAGGGATAACAGGAACATATCTCAACATCGTAAAGGCTATCTACGCTAAGCCTCAGGCCAATATCATTCTAAACGGAGAAAAATTAAATCTGGAACAAGACAGGGATGCCCTCTTTCACCACTTCTTATTCAACATAGTTCTTGAAACATTGGCCATAGCAATTAGATGAAAGAAATCAAAGGGATACATATAGGAAAATAAGAACTTAAATTAGCTCTATTTGCTGACGATATGATTTTATACCTAGAAGACACAAAAAACTCCACCAGAAAACTTCTAGAACCAGTAAATGAATTCAGCAAAGTATCAGGATATAAAATCAACACACGTAAATCAAAGGCATTTCTGTATATCAGTGACAAATCCTCTGAGAAGGAAATGAGGAAAACTACCCCATTCACAATATCCTCAAAAAAAAAAAATAAGATACTTGAGAATCAACTTAACAAAAGAGGTGAAAGATCTCTACAATGAAAACTACAGAACCCTAAAGAAAGAAATCAAAGAAGACCTTAGAAGATGGAAGGATCTACCTTGCTCTTGGATAGGCAGAATTAATATTATCAAAATGACCATACTACCAAAAGCACTATACAGATTTAATGCAATTCCAATCAAAATTCCAATGGCATTCCTCATAGAAATAGAAAAAACAATCATGAAATTCATCTGGAAAAATAAGAGACCCAGAATAGCTAAAGTAATCCTAAGCAGGAAGAGTGAAGCAGGTGGTATCGCTATACCAGACCTTAAACTATACTACAGAGCAATAGTAACAAAAACAGCATGGTACTGGCACCAAAACAGGCTGGTAGACCAATTGTACAAAATAGAGGACACAGAGACTAATCCACAAAATTACAATTATCTTATATTAGACAAAGGGGCCAAAAACATGCACTGGAGAAAAGATAGCATCTTCAACAAATGGTGCTGGGAAAAGTGGAAATCCATATGCAACAAAATGAAATTAAACCCCTATCTCTCACCATGCACAAAACTTAACTTAAAATGGATCAAGGACCTAGGAATTAAACCAGTGACTCTGCGTCTAACAGAAGAAAAAGTAGGCCCTAATCTTCATCATGGGGGATTAGGCTCCAACTTCCTTAATAAGACTCCTATAGCACAAGAGTTAAAACCAAGAACCAATAAATGGAATGGAATCAGACTAAAAAGTTTATTTTCAGCAAAAGAAACAATCCATAGGGTTAATATGAGGCTGAAATAAGAGGCACTCAGAAAAGCATCTGAAACACAGGGCTCTGAGAATGTAAGCTATTATTAGTATTTTTATTTCTGCTATATGTTTCACGTATTTCAACTATTATACTTTCTTTTTATTTCTTCCCTCAAAGTCTTTTCTTGCCTTTATTGGATAGGTTTTTCTTTTGCTGCTTTAAAAGTTAAGTGTTCTGCCAGACACGGTGGTGCATGCCTATAATCCCTGTTACTCAGGAGGCTGAGGCAGGAAGTTCACAATTTCAAGGTCAGCCTCAACATTTCAAGGATGTTCTAAGCAATTTAACAAGACTCTGTCAAAAAAACAAACAAACAAAAAAAAAAAACAAAAACAAAAACGGGGAGGCTAAGAATTTGATTCAGTGGTTAAGTGCACCTGGGTTCAATCTCCAATACCAAAAATAAAATAAAACAAATAAACTTTAAAAAAAAAAAAAGTTAAATAGTCAAAATTGGGCACAGTGGCACACACCTCTAATCCCAGCTACTTGGGAGACTGAGGCAGGAGGATTGCAAGTTCAAGGCCAGCCTGGGAAACTTAGTAGGTCTCTATCTCAAAACAAAATTTTCAAAAAGAGCTGGGGATATAGCTCAGAGGTAGTATACTCCTAGGTCCAATCCCCAGATTTCTCCCACAAGAAAACACACACACACACACACACACATTCTCCATATATAGATTATATATGTATATAGATTGTATACATGTATACCCCTATAGATTATATATAATCTATTTTTTCTTTTTATGGAGCTACCCTTAAAATCTAAATTTATAAATATTAAATATTCATTTCTATCAATGTTTTAAAATGATCTATAGTCTCATCTTCCTCCTAAATAAGATAGTAGTCTAACCTAGTGCTAGTCAGAAAAGTACCTTTCTAGGATGAAACAAGGGTCTTGAGTCTGGATACAAATCAACACACCCTTTCTTCATAGCAAAAATGTCTTTCTATAAAAATAACATCCAGTGAACCGGAGTTTGCTGTGACATAGCCGATTCGCGTCTGGTACCAGCTCCTTATCTCATGGAGAACTATTAACACATACTTGGTGAACCACCCTGTAAGTAGCACTTCTTTAAACCACTGAGGAGTTGCTGTGGCCTTCACTTCTCTCTGAATCCCATACCCTGCACAATATTAGTGCTGCCTAGGATTTTAGTTCTGGGTTGTTATGGATATACTATTCTTTGTTTCTAAACATTTTTTTTTAGTTTAAAAAAGCCCATTCTAATAAAAACAGTGTACCTACAATAAAATCCACCCCTTATGGTGTCTAATTCTGTAAGTTTGACAGATACCATTGGGTAATCACTACATGATAGATTATTTCCATCACTTCAGAAAGTTCCCTCAGGCTTCTCACCCCAGCATCTGACAAGCACTGATCTATTTTCTATCCCTGTACTTTTGACTTTTTCAGAATGTCACAAAAGTGGGAATCATAGAATTGTTTACTACACCTGGCTTCTTTCACTTGACATGCTTTTGAGACCCACCTGTGTCGCTGCCTATATGTTTGTTCCTTTCTTATGCTGAGAGGCATTCCGTCCTACAGAGGTCTCACAGTCTGTGCCATTCACCAATTCCTACATATTTGTGTTGTTCCTAGTTTTTTTTTTAATATATATATATATATATATATATATATAACTTTGAATAAAGCTCCTAGCCTTTCTTCTAAGACAACAGTAAATTTATCCTGAATAGTGTATCGCTCTCTTGCTATAGCTATAGTTTCATCCCAAGTTTGTTTTTCTTCTTGTCTGATTACTTCCTCCAAGAATATCCTCCAACTGGGTCTTCACATGAATATTTTTATTATATCCTTACATTTCATAGTAGAAGATTATATGTATAATAGAAAATAATGCATTCAAAATTATCATTATTATGCATAAATATATTTTATATGTAAGATATATATGGGGGCTGGGGATGTGGCTCAAGCAGCAGTGCCATGTGCGGGGCGCTGGGTTCGATCCTCAGCACCACATAAAAATAAAATAAAGATGTTGTGTCCACAGAAAATTAAAAAATAAATATTTAAAAAATTCTCTCTCTCTCTTAAAAAAAAGATATGTGTGTGTGTGTGTGTAGATAGATAGATAGATAGATAGATAGATAGATAGATAGAGTGTGCCCTTTCCATATGATACTGATTTCTTTCTTTCAACTTCGGAATTTATCTCCAGTATATCTTCAATTATTTTCTCCTCTTCACTTTCTTATCACTCCTTTTCTGTTCTATATCTATCCTGGATACATTGGAAAATTTTTAAATGAGCTACCTTATTCAAACTCTGAAGAGTTGTTGAAACTGTTCTTCCAATTACTAATTCATCTTCAGTTGCATCTATTCTACTATTTGTTCCACATTATTAATAAATAGAAGCAAAAAACAGTCATTCTAATCATTATATTCTTCATGCCTAATATCTGTTTGGTTTAGTTTCCTGGTATTTTTTCCTGCCTCATATTGCTATTATCATATGTCATCTCCTTAAAGATATTTATTGTGTATTTACAACTCTGGGTCCATTTGTTCAGTTTCTGATAGATTAATGTTATTCATCTGTGACATTTTAATAGTGGTAATCCTTGTCTACTTGTTTGTCCTGTGAATTTGTGTCCCCCTGGATGTTCAGCTATCTCTGTCTGATAAATATGCATCCAGGAACACCCATTGAGTTTGGAGGTAGAGGTGGCAATGAGCACAGAAAAAAGTTTCTGGATCTGCGGTTGGATTTCTTTTCTTTTCTTTTAACTTAGGTTTATTTATCTATTTTAACTCTGCTCCTTAATTTTAAAAAAAAGCTTGTATTAGAATATTCCAAATAACTGAGGGTGTGCTAAATTTTGTAAATTCAGTCTCATACCTAGTGATCCTCAGCTTGTATTAATAAGGAAAGTAAAACACAAATGAAATCATTGTTCTTGTATTATGCAGAAATATATACATTTTTCTTCACCTTCCCATGCAAATAACTTGAATAAACATTATGATAGATACACAGACAAGGAATTATATATTTCACCAAATCATTTTTGCATTTATTACTATAATCACTGACAATTTAGGGAATATCAGTTTAAATATTTGCAAATACTCAGATGTTTAGTATCTCTATGCTTTTTAATTTTTTTTCCATTCAGTTTGGCATTGTATAGATATTGTACAAGTCACATTTATATATTAATATTAATCAATATAACCCTTTTTCCTTACCATAGCAATACTGAATACATTTTCAGTTTATAATGTTTAATTAAATAGTTAAACTTATACCAGTTAGAAGACATGAATGGTATAATATACTTTGTATACAACCAGAAATATGAAAAAAATGTGCTCTATATGTGTAATATGAATTGTAATGCATTCTGCTGTCATATGTAACAAATTAGAATAAAAAATAAAATTAAAAAAAAAATAATACAAATAGCCGAAGAAAGCAAAATGACCTGAGGACTGCAGTCAGCACCTTTATATGCAAAGTAATTAGTTGATTTAGGAATGGGAAGAACTCAAGGCTCAATGAGTATTTAATTATGAGAAAAACAAGGGTCATATTGGTAAAAAGACCTGGCCTTGGAAAGCTACTGAAACCACCATTTATCTAAATTATAACTTTATTCAAGTATGCAGAAAATAAATTTTAGCATTTTATATGCCTCACCTCTGTTCCATTTCTGGCTGAATACCAGAGCTATAGACAAATGAGCAAACTAGGTTTGAATGATCTACTAAGAAACTTTTGGTCTCTGTAGATTTGACATTGGTTGAACCCATTTATGACAAACCAAGACAAATATCTCTGATACAAATATATTTCAATGTGAAAAGCATACATCTTAAGAACTACAATTTACCTTTCAAGAATATATATTGACAACCCAGTAAAAATGGACACAAATTAAATAAATATATTACTACAAGAATGTTTTAATAATAGCTATCTTTAAATCTAATCTAGCTCAACTGGCAAGTTTTGAAAGAAGCACAATATAGTAAGTCTCATATAATGAAAATGAAATTTGGACTGTGATTTTATTTTAAGGAAAAAACTTCATTTCCAAGAAATGCAGTTAGGTTTCTGATGCAGCTTAGTGGCAGGCCACATGCTTAAAGTGTGGCAGGCCCTAGGTTCAATCCCCAGTGCTCGCTCGCATTCCCTCTCTCTCTCTCTCTCTCTCTCTCTCACACACACACACACACACACACACACACACACACACAGAAAGTAAACAATAATCTAGCAGCCCTGAGGGCTTGGAGGAAGGATACAAGTGTTGAGTGGAGAAAGGGGGACAGGGAGAGGCGATCATCTACAGTTGTTTTTATTAATAGTCACCCCAGCAGCGCTTCTCTGCTGATCTGACTGACCCGGAAAACTCCCCTGCCCGCCCTTGCTTCAGGGGTTGCTGACATTTCAACTGTACAGTCAGGCAATGATCAGCCCGACGCAATGCAGGGAGAGGTGAGGCCGGAATCTAAAATACTTGGTCCCAGCCGCCTCCCACACACTCAAGAAGTAAGGCAGTCTCCAGGCTCTGCAGGTTTGGTTCTCACTGTAGTACCCGGAACCCGGATTCTCTAGGGTGGACAGTGGGGAGACAGCCTGCAGCCTCGGGATATACCATCCTATAGAAACAGAAACTGCAGGGGAGACACCGAAGTGTTGCTGGAGGAGCCACCTGGAGAGCCTGCCTCTTGGAGTGCTGGGTTCAGTTCTTGCCTCTCTACAACTTCCTAGCTGCGTCTCCTCAAGTTACAACACCGCTGTTCTGTGCCTCCGTTTTCCTCACCTGTAGATTGGGGGTATCAGTAGCTTCCGCCTCGTGGTTATTGAAGAATGCCTGTAAAGCGGGCACAGCAGAATACGGCCCACAGTAATTGCTGCTCACCTGTCATACACCGCTCTCACTTCCCCACCCCGCAGGACAATGAGGTGAGACTTCACTTCCTGCTCACTGCGGTGGCAGAACACCTACATCAGGCCGCAGGAGGGCTCGCCCTGGGTCGTGGCGCTTGCAGAGGTTAGGCGACATCCTGGGAGCCACTGCCGCGCAGGTGGTTGATCCGGCCGGCAGCGAGGTGTCCGGGACCTCTTCCCCAAACAGGGCAGGACGCCGGCCAACAGCGGAAAGAGCTAAGCAGAAAATCAAGGCAGAGAAAGGGCGGACCTCAACCCAAGATCGCGGGGGAAGGCGCCCAGGGCCCAGCGCAGGGCGCGCGGAGGCGGCCGCTGTGCAGCACTGCGCCCTCCGCCCCTCCCCGGCGGACCGGCCCCGGCGTCTGGGCTCTGCACGCACCGCGGCCGCGGCCGCTCGGAGTCCCCAACACAGCCGCCGAGGACACGATGCAGTGCCTGGGTGCCGAGTACCTGGTGAGTGCCTACAACTTGGCTCTCGGATTAGAACCCGGAGGGAGGAGTCGAGGCTGATTCCTGCAGGCACCTGCTACCTGCCCAGCCGGGACACTGCTGCCCCCAGCCCTCGGGGATAAGCCTCTGGTCAGGCACCTCCATACCCCCGAGGGCACCTGGCCGGGAGGACTCTGGGCCCCCACTCGGGTGCTGGGGCAGAGATGAGGGAGACGCTGGCCGCGGGGCGGGACAGGGGGGCTGCGGTCAGGTGCACCTCCAGGTAAGAACTTGGCGGCTAGAGATTTAGCATCCGCTCTGTGAGGTTGGGTGTCTACCTGGTTGTTTATTCTTTTTCTCACCTCTCCTTTTTTTTCTGGAAGGTTTCTGAAGAGAGAGCTCCCAGGCCAAGAGAGTGGCGACCCCAGATTTATAGGAAATGCACAGATACAGCATGGCTATTCCTGTTCTTTTTCTTCTGGACCGGTTTGGTAAGCGTAGCTGCTTGGCAGGGAAGAGGCCAGTGTGTGTGTTCCGAAATAAATGTGCCTCAAACGTTAATTGCTTAAAGTTTATGCTGCAATGAAAAACTTCTGTCATTAGTCCAGAATGAACCTTAGTCCGGGGGAATTCTTGTCTGGCACTTGCTGCGGAATCTGTCTTGCTGCAGGCTCCACTGGTTAACTTCATTAGGAAACTGAGAATCAAGAGTTTGCTGTGGGATCATTGTATAGTAAGGCCAGTGAGAATTATCTGAGCTCTCTGAGTGGAAGTTCTCTTACCGTCTGTCAAACCCCTAAATCAAATATTTCTCAAGCTTTTGCTATCCTCTAACAAAGGCAAATCCAGAGAGAGCCTAGAAATACATTACTTTTGTTTTCTCTGAAATGCATACACACTCTTGGTATATTGTGTTTAGTATCTCGGAATGAGCCCTTTAGGTAAGTAGGTAATAACTGTTCCCACTCTAGTTTCCAGGTAGTTGCTGGGAGACCTCATCTGGCTGTGCCATGTTAGTCCTGGGAGAGTCTCTTGGAAGCTGAACCTTGACACATTTATACTTATTTTAGAGTTGTAAGTGCAGCAGAAAAAGTCTCACTCAACTTTTTTCAAAGGCCATGTTCTTGAAATTTTCCATGCCAGGTTGAGCATGCTATTTGCTGCATGGTAAATGATTAATTTATAAAACCTGATAATAACTACCAGGTAGTAAGTAACTATCTTTGTTGAAAGAGTTCAATTAGAATAGACCCTAAAATATCATGTTCATTGTTCTAAGTAAGAAAAGCATTCATGTGTTCACTTGTTGACTTTGCAGACTGGTTTCACATAGCCAGACTGGATTACAGGCACAGTGGCAGGTTGGCCTGAAATTTTATGTTGTTGCTGATGCTGTTTATACCATGGCCTCGAGGAGCTGAGAAAGGCAGTGCACCTTCAACACCTTCTGCCTCCCTTTCCCACAGATGGCAGGTGCTTTTATCTGGGTCTGCTGTTGTATCAGTGCAGGGAGCAGCTGTCCTGCCTTGTGCCTGGCAGCTTTGACCTTGGACTGCTATTGTCATTTAGCGATCTTCCCTAACCCCTCTATGGTTCAAAGCTAATACATCACTTCCAAATCTCAGCCCAGCAACTGTCTGTGGGAAGGATTTATAGATGGTCCACTACAGCCTGAAGAATTATGAACCAGCTGAAACATGACATGAAGCTGGAAAGTGCTTTAAAATTACACTTATTTGCAGAATAGATCTGAAGATTTCCATATATCCAAGTTCTCTTCACTGAGTTCAGATTTAATAAGGAGAGTCCTTTCTTAGTTGACTTTTTGTAGCTTCTGCAACATTTTTAGCCACAAAACATATTTAAAATACAGAAAAAGGTCCCCCCCCCCCACCGTCTTTGCGGATCTGCTTCTTGTCTTGTGACAGATGTTCTAACGGGTGATATACTGGACAGGATTATTGTTGATAGTGCTGCCCTGAGTTTGGGCTAGACAATGAAGGCTTGGGGGAAGATGTCTGAATTACAACTATGGTCTTTTGCAGATAGGAAAAGCACCAGCTAGTGCTTATGTTTGCATAAAATACACAGAACAGAACATCTCCAACTCTGGGTCAACTCTGCTTCTACTTACCTCCCCACGATACCCTCCCACCTTGTCCTTTTCTATTCATATTTCAAGTCTCCATTTCCCTAATATCTCCCATGCACATTGACAGTAATCTCTTTGGTGACCACAACCTCCTATATCACCTCTCAAGTGCAATTGCACATGTATGTTTGCAATTAGAACAATGATGGTTTAGGGTACTAGTTGTGTTATGGCAGGGACTCAGGAAAACTCAAATCCTATTCCTACTTCCTCCTAAAAACTTTCCATTTCTCCCCACAAGCTTTCCAATGAAGAGATCACATACACTCTCATGGCAAATGAAAAATGTCACTTCATAATTAGGTCTCTAGTGAGCTGTGTAGAAGTATAAAACCCTTTTCTTCCCCCTGAGCCCAAATGTAATCAGGACCTTATTTACTGTGCTGCAAGTCAGAAGGACAGGAGGTGGGCATGTCATTGCTGGGTAAGCTTACCATGCCAGCTTTGTGGGCACAGAGTCATCTCTACATCCGCAGACTTTAAATGAGTGAGACCCTGTCTACTAGTAAGGGTGACCTACTCATTCTCAATGAATGACCTACTCATTCTCAAATCTGGTCTCAGATCACAGAGAACCCTGGAAAGTGTAGGAGCAGGAAGGTCAAGGTCTGAGCTGAAAAGTCCTACTCTTTTCTAGGCTGAGTTTCTTTTAATTTTATTTTGTTTTATTTTTTATTAGTTCTAATTAGTTTTACATGACATAGAATGCATTTTGACACACCATACATAAATGGAGTATAATTTCTCATTCTTCTGGTTGTACATGATGTAGAGTTACACCTGTTGTGTAATAATATATGCACATAGGGTAATCATGTCCAATACATTCTACTGTCATTCCTACTTCCACACCCCCTCACCTCTTTTTATTCCTCTCTGTCTAATCCAAAGTACCTCTATCTTCCCTAGCCACCCCACTTTATTGTGAATTAGCATCCACATATTAGAGAAAACATTTGGCCTTTGGTTCTTTGGGATTGGCTTATTTTGCTTAGCATGATATTCTCCAGTTCCATTCATTTACTGGCAAGTGCCATAATTTCATTCTTCTTTAAGGCTCAGTAATATTCCATTGTGTATATGTACCACATTTTCTTTATCCATTCAAATATCTGTTGAAGGGCTCCTAGGCTAGTTGCATAGCTTAGCTATTGTGAATTGAGCTGCCATAAACATTGATATACTATAAATTGTATTATACTGATATTAAGTCCTTTGGGTGTAAACCAAGGAGTGGGATAGCTGGATCAAATGGTGGTTCGATTCCAAGTTTTTGAAGAATCCTCATGCTTTCCAGAGTGTTGCACCAATTTTCAGTACCACTGGCAATGTAAGAGTGTATGTTTTCCCCCCTATCCTCTAAGCTGAGTTTCTTGAGGACAGGGACTAGGTTTTGTTCATCCTTGGATACTCCAACAGAGTCTCTGGCACACACTTGACACTTAAAGAATGTTTGTTACTTTTACTTCCAAATTAGTATTGAAAGCAGAATATCTGAAATGTATTTGACTTTGGATGCCCCTTTGGAACATATATCCATATAGTATGTTACTGAGTGGTATACTATATACTCGGTCCCGCAATGAGCTTGTTTGCATCAAATACTAAACAGTATTCTAAGTAGGTATTGTATTTTGGGAAACTAGCAACACTAAATTTGTGTTATGGGAAGAAACATATTCAATATTGGCAGAAGGCCTGGTAATGCATACCAATGAATAGTTGTTTGAACTGAAATTTCAAATATACCGCATTCACTATAAAATTAGATAAAAATGACCATCAAGCCTGGCATGGAGGCCTCAAGCCTAAAGTCCCAGCTAAGGAAGGAGGACTTCAAGTTGGAAGTCACCCTTAGCAACTTAGTGAAACTCTCAGCAACTTTGCAAGACTCTGTCTTAAAATAAAATTTAAAAATTAAAGGACTGTGGATGTAGCCCAGTGGTCAAGTTCCCCTGGTTTCAATTCCCAGTACAAAAAAAAAAAAAAAAGGCTATTGATTTCAAGATATTTGTGTCCAACAGAATTCCTGAAATTCTCTTTTCTTAAGTTCTCTATTTTGTAAATTTAAGCAGTTACTCCAAAACACTATTTTAAGGCTTCTTGTAAATAATATTTTAATCCACTTCAACTGTGACCTTTACAGAGATCACTAAAAGACGCCCCCCAAATTTTTTTTAAGAAGAAAGGAAGAAAACTTGGGGGAGATAATGAGCCTGGCCTTGATGCACTTAGATAAACCAAAAACCTCAAGGAAAAAAAATTAGTTGTCCCAGTGAAATGTGTCAAAAAACAAAAATTGACAGATTCCTGAAGAAAGTCAGAAGGTGAAGAGGTAAGAAAATGGAGAGGAGGGGCTGGGGATGTGACTCAAGCAGTAGCGCGCTCGCCTGGCATGTGCAGGGCGCTGGGTTCGATCCTCAGCACCACATAAAATAAAAATAAAGATGTTGTGTCCACTGAAAACTAAAAAATAAATATTAAAAAATTCTTAAAAAAGAAAATGGAGAGGAATCTACGTGTTTCAGGTTGCTACCCCTACACACACACCTAACCTGCCAAAACCCAGATTCTAACAGCAGGATACTAAGCAGATTCAGTTGTTGCTTCTAAAGGAGGGAACTGCTGGGGACCTGGAGAGATTTGTGTTTCGCCTGGTTCCATCTTATATCGACATCTTCAGGGACACAGGGGATGGTGTCTTGTGTCCTGTGAGCAGGTCCTCATGTACCCCTGGGCTTTTCTAGATGTTCATCATGGGCTACTCGGCAGTGGCTGGAGCCACAGCAAGACTCCTGTTCGGCTATGACAGCTTTGGCAACGTGTGTGGCAAGAGGAACTCCCCAGTGGAAGGGGCCCCTCTTTCAGGGCAAGACATGACCCTAAAAAAGTAAGTGTCAGAGTTAAGTCCCCAACCTATAGAGGGACTGTGTTTCAAAGCTGTACGAATTTGTGGTTTAGAGTCTGGAAACTGTTTTCCTATTCAAAACTGTCAGCCTCTCTCATTAGCAGGAGGGTCATGTGTGTGTGTGTGTGTGTGTGTGTGTGTACTGGTGAGGGTGCAGCTGTGTCGTCCTAGGTGCAGCTTCAACCTCTGCTGCTTTTCAGCTCTGTGGCCTTGGGCAGAATCCTTAGCCTGTCTGAGCCCAGTTTGCCTAATGATAACTGCGATAGCTAGGGCACAATAAATGTTGTTACTGTTATTATCCATAATGTAATAGAATCACTAAAAGGAAGGGGATTCCACTTAAGAGGTAGATAAAGTAGTTATCCTCAGAAACAGGAAAAGCATGGTTTCCAGAGGAGGAGCAGGGAGAATGGGGAGTTACTGTCCACTGGGAACAGAGTTTCCATTTTGCCAGAGGGAAAGAGGTCTGTGATGGACGGTGGGGTTGGCAACACGTGGTGGCCACACAGTGAATGTACTTAATGCCACCCACCTGACTTAAAATGACCAAGACGGTAAATTCTATGTCTATTTTAACACAATTTCAAAATTTTTAAAAACAAAATATCTATTTTCCAAACACCCAGGAGATGGGTCCCCCTTCTCTTTGTGCACTGCCTCCCTTCCTGCCATCCTCAGCTGGAGGGAAAGTGGCTTCTGAGACCCCTCCTCAAGGCCTCTCCCATAGCAGACAGCCTACAGGGCTCTTCCTTTGACATTCCTGATTTCAGCAGCCTGGTTATGTATTAGACAGTGGCCCAAGAGCTGCCACTGCCTGCAAATGAACCATGAATGGTGATACCAGTTTTTTTCTTCTTGTTGTTTTGTTTTGTTTGGGGCTAGGGATTGAACCCAGGGGCACTTGACCATTAAGCCACACCCCAGCTTTTTTTTTCCCTTAGTTTAGAGACAGGGACTTTTTAAGTTGCTTAGGGCCCCCCTAAATTACTGAGGCTGACTTTGAACTTGTGATCTTCCTGCCTCAGCCTCCTGAGCCACTGAGATTACAGGCATGCACCAGATTGCTGGGCCTGATTTTGTTCTTTGCCCTATCTTACCCAGCCGCTGGGTAGCTGTAGGCAGGGTCTTCTAAATGTCCTGGCTCTTAAACTGCATTTAGTTCCCAACATTGGCCACTTTCTCCTTTCCATTTGTCACTTCCCAGTATTCTGTGTTCAGCTGTTCTCTGGAGTTTATTTGAACACTCTTGGGCAGGATATAGTTGGCAGGGATGCCAGTGTGTACTTTATGCATCCATATCTGGCAATCTATGGGCAGTTTAACTAATGCCTTCTCTCTCTCAGGTACCTCTCAGAATTATGCCCTGAAAATGCTGAATCTAGAGAAGGAAAGTTTTGTTAACATTTGAGTATGGTTCACAAGCTGTGCTACTCTGTAGATGACCCCGGGTTGGCATAATATATATTCAGTGAAGCTGAAACATTTGATTAAAAGTTTGCCTTATTAATTCTCATAGTTGGCAGTATGTAGATACTTTTTTTAATTTTTATTGTTGGTTGTTCAAAACATTACATAGTTCTTGATATATCATATTTCCCACATTTGATTCAAGTGGGTTATGAACTCCCATTTTTACCCTGTATACAGATTGCAGAATCACATCGATTACACATCCACTGTTTTACATATTGCCATACTAGTGTCTCTTGTATTCTGCTGCCTTTCCTATCCTCTACTATCCCCCCTCCCCTCCCCTCCCCTCCCCTCTTCTCTCTCTACCCCATCTACTGTCATTCATTTCTCCCCCTTGTTTTTTCCCTTTCCCCTCATTTCCTCTTGTATGTAATTTTGTATAACAATGAGGGTCTCCTTCCATTTCCATGCAATTACCCTTCTCTCTCCCTTTCCCTCCTACCTCTCGTCCCTGTTTAATGTTAATCTTCTTCTCCTGCTCTTCCTCCCTACTCTGTTCTTAGTTGCTCTCCTTATATCAAAGAAGACATTTGGCATTTGTTTTTTAGGGATTGGCTAGCTTCACTTAGCATAATCTGCTCTAATGCCATCCATTTCCCTGCAAATTCCATGATTTTGTCATTTTTAATGCAGAGTAATACTCCATTGTGTATAAATGCCACATTTTTTTTATCCATTCATCAACAATAAGAAAACAAATAACCCAATCAACAAATGGGCCAAGGACCTGAACAGACACTTCTCAGAGGAAGACATACAATCAATCAACAAGTACATGAAAAAATGCTCACCATCTCTAGCAGTCAGAGAAATGCAAATCAAAACCACCCTAAGATACCATCTCACTCCAGTAAGATTGGCAGCCATTATGAAGTCAAACAACAACAAGTGCTGGCGAGGATGTGGGGAAAAGGGTACTCTTGTACATTGCTGGTGGGACTGCAAACTGGTGCGGCCAATTTGGAAAGCAGTATGGAGATTTCTTGGAAAGCTGGGAATGGATCCACCATTTGACCCAGCTATTCCCCTTCTCGGTCTATTCCCTAAAGACCTAAAAAGAGCATACTACAGGGACACTGCTACATCGATCTTCATAGCAGCACAATTCACAATAGCTAGACTGTGTAACCAACCTAGATGCCCTTCAATAGATGAATGGATAAAAAAAAATGTGGCATTTATACACAATGGAGTATTACTCTGCATTAAAAAATGACGAAATCATGTAGATACTTTTTAAAGTCTACAGTTAAATCCAATGAGAGGCCATGCTCTAAGACATGCTTTCTGCTTCATTTGTCTCCTTAGACATGTGTTCTTTATGAATTCCTGCAAACCGGATATCAAAGATAGGAAGCTTGGTTCCACTGCCCTCTGTGTGTCCAGCTGTCCTGAAGAGCAGCTCAACACCTTGGAAGAGGTTCAGCTCTTTGCAAACACCAGTGGTAGGCACCAAGGGGCCAGTTTGCTCTCCCTGCCACACCTTCCCACAGTGGAGTAACCTGTGGGGATCTAGAGGGGTTAATTTAGCCTGACCCTGCTTTCTTTGGAAAGCTACTCCTTTGGAGGTGCCTCATCTTGTGTGGAAAAGGACTTAAACATTTTCTCATGAGCTTACTCAATTTCATTCCGGCCTCTCTGGATTTATGAAACCTAGGCTGTTTGGCGCCTGCTCCCTGCAGCAAAATGGTCTTCCACAGAGAGTAAGAAAGAGACATCAGACTCTTTTTTTAATTATACCTTTTTTTTTTTAAGTTTTATTTTTCGTGGTACTAGGGATTGAACCCACAAGCACTCTCTCACAAAACTACATCCCCAGACTTTTTATTATGAGACGTGGTCTAAGTTGTTGAGGCTGACCTTGAGCTTGCAATCCTCCTGCCTCAGCCTCTGGAGTTACTGGGAGTATAAGCATGTACCACTACCACCTGAGAGACAGCAGATTCTTAAGGCCTGAGGCTTCAGGTCGAATTGCCTACAAGTTGGTCCTTTGATGAAATTGTCAGGGCTGGTAAATACTTTTGTTGACCTGTTGAATAATCATAAACTGTACCAAAAGCATTCATGTAGCTGAAATACTTGCTCTGGACACACTGGTTCAGATTTTTGTTTTAAGAATTAAACAAACAAAGGAAAGAAAAGGAATGTGAGGCAGCCCACTGCAAATTTTATCTGCCTAAGAAATACAATGCCAGGTTTTTAAAAATTATTTCCAAAGCCAAGTTAAAAATATCAAGCTCCTGCAATAAATTATCTTCAAATAACTTTCATGTCATTTTAGTACCAATCATTTAATGTTTAGTTTTGAATTTGTGGTTTTGGAGAGAGAGAAAAGAGGCCCTAACTCAATCTAAAATTGTGTGTTTATTCATTTTGTTTTTAAGTCACCTGGTTCCTAAATCCAGGTAATGTATTCTGTCTCCTTCTGGCTTGGCAAAATGCTGTGATTTCTTTAGTGGTTTCCCCAGGAAAATGGGTCCAATATAGGAAAATAGTACTGTCTGTGTCTTGTGCTTTCAGGGTCTTTCCTGTGCATCTATAACTTGAATTCCTTCAACTATACCCGGAATCCAAATGCAAACTCACTGTGCCCTAGGCTACCAGTTCCTCCAAGGTAAAATCTTCTGTACTTCTTTATGTATCAACAATAGCTATCAGGTACTTGTCTTCTACTCTTCTAGGCATGTTTTGTAGAAAACATGAAGGACATATTGAGTAAGCTCCTGCAGGGAGCTTAAGGTCCACAGAAGGCCAAGGACAAACAAGGAGGGATCATTTGCAACACACACAATGGACAATGTACTAGTAACCAGGATAAATAAGGAGAAAATTTAGCAAACAATAAAGATATATATAGTCTTCCAACAACACCCTACAGCTAGCCATATATATAATATACATAATATGTAATTTATTACCAAATGAGCGATTTTTATGAAGTAGTTGGTATGTGTTTTTTCTTTAATTGCAAAGTAAAAACATTATGCTTTTTCATACAGCTACACATTGTTCATTTTGTTTTTTTTTTTGTTTTTGGGGGACTGTTTTTTGGTACTGGGGATTGAACCCAGAGGTGCTTAACCACTGAGCCCTTTTTATATTTTATTTTGAGACAGGGTCTTCCTAAGTTGCTTAGGGCCTCGCTATATTACTGAGGCTGGCTTTGAACTCACAATCCTGCCTCAGTCTCCCTAGCCTGTGCCACCACACACAACTATTGTCAGTTTTTATAACTAGATTCCTCCACAAGAAACAGCCTGGGAGAGCAAGGCAGAGTGGGTTCCATATCTTTCTTCTCAAGGATCTACTGGGTGAACTCCTTGCAGGTGTTATTCCTCCCTATCAACTATGGTACAATGTAGGCAATTTACAAATATTTGTAGAATCAAGTTGTAATGATGAAGTAGTGATTGCCAGGGCAAACCGGTTCACATTGGCACCTTCACAAAGTCTAAAGGGAGAAATACAATTCATTATCACAGTCAGGCTACTGAGATTTGTTAATGGAGAACTTGGAATGGGTGTTGCTATCCTTTTGAAAAACATAAGTATATTTACAATGAGTAAGAACTGAGAAAAAAATCCCTGAGAAATAATAATAATTTAAGTGAAAGACTTGTGACAACTTTCTAGTAGTACAGTCTTTGTTAAACTCTTGGTTGGGACCCACATAAGTAAAATAATATATCACAAACCCAGTGTATCTATACCATCAAATTTACTTAGGTATAGAAAACAGAAATAGAGATCTTGCAAAATAAGACTTCCCCTGCATAGGATTCATAATAATAGTTCCTATTCTGCTGCACTTTAAAAAATAATTTATTTCATGTTCTTCTAAGTGGTTGTAAGTACAGCTTGAAAAATACTAATCTTGCAGGTATTCAAAAAAGACTCAAATAAGTTTTAATTACATATGAAGCAGAATATAGTTAGTCATTTTGGTGAAATTCTTTTCTTTTTATTTGTTCTTTTTAGGTATGCATGACAGTAGAGTATATTTTGACATTCTATACATATATGGAGTATAATTTCCCATTTCTGTGGTTGTACTTAATCTGGAGTTACACTGGTTGAGTATTCATATATTGGCATAGGAAAGTTATATCTGATTCATTCTACTGACTTTCCTATTCTCATTCCCCATCCCTGCCCTTCATTCTCCTTTGTCTAATCCAATGAACTTCTATTCTTCTCCCCACTCCCCTATTTTGTATTAGCATCCACATATCATAGAGAACATTCAGCCTTTGGTTTGTTGGGAGTGGCTTATTTCACTTACCATGATATTCTCCAGTTCCATCCATCTACCATAATTCCATACCAAATGCCATAATTTCATTCTTATTTATGGCTGAGTAATATTCCATTGTGTAAATGTACCACGTTCTCTTTATCCATTCATCTGTTGAAGGGCACCTAGGTTGGTTCCATAGCTTAGCCATTGTGAATTGTGCTGCTATAAACATTGATGGGGCTGTGTCACTGTAGTATGCTTATTGTAAGTCCTTTGGGTATAAACCAAGATGTGGGATAACTGGGTTAAATGGTAGTTCCATTCTAAATTTTCTAGGGACTCTCCATATTGCTTTCCATAGTGGTTGCACCAGTTTGCAGTCCCACCAGCAGTGTATGTGTGAACCATTTTTCCTACATTCTTGCCAACATTTATTGTTACTTTTATTCTTGATAATTGCCATTCTGACTGGAGTGAGATGGGATCTCATCATTCTAAATGGAGAAAAATTAAAAGCATTTCCTCTAAAAACCAGAACTAGACCAGGATGCCCTCTTTCACCACTGCTGTTCAACAGAGTCCTTGAAACCCTAGCCAGAGCAATTAGACAAAAGAAAGAAATTAAAGAGATACGAATAGGAAAAGAAGAGCCCAAATTATCCCTATTTGCCAATGACATAATTCTATATTTAGAAGACCCCAAAAACTCCATCAGAAAACTTCTAGAACTCATAAACAAATTCAGCAAAGTAGCAGGATATAAAATTAACACCTGTAAATCAATGATATTCACACACCAATGATGGATCAGCTGAAAGAGAAATCAGGAAAGCTATTGCATTCACAGTAGCCTCAAAAAAAAGAAAAGAAAAAAGAAAGAAAGAAAGTACTTAGGAATCAATATCACAAAAGAGGTGAAAGACCTCTACAATGAAAACTACAGAACACTAAAGAAAGAAATCGAAGAAGACCTTAGAAGATAGAAAGCTCTCCCATGTTCTTGATTAGGCAGAATTAATATTGTCAAAATGACCATACTACCAAAACATAATACAGATCAAATACCATTTCTATTAAAATTCCAATGACATTCTTTAGAAAAAGTAGTCATAAAATTCATTTGGAAAAATAAGAGGCACAGAATAACCAAAGCAATCCTTAGCAAGAAAAGTGGTGCAGGAGGCATCAAAATACCAGACCTTAAATTATACTACAGAGCTATAGTAACAAAAAAGGCATGGTATTGGCACCAAAACAGACATGAAGAAGACACAGAGACAAACCCACATAAATATGGTTATCTCATACTAGACAAAGGGGCCATAAGTATTCATTTGCGAAAAGATAGCCTCTTCAACAAATGGTGCTGGGAAAACCGGAAAGCCATGTGTAATAGAATAGAATTGGTGGCATTCTTTTCTAAAATGAGCACTTGTGTTGTAGGTAACTGAAGGAAGCCAAAATTATTTGCAGAAGAGAGTACTCCGTCCACGTTTCAATGTTATCTTATTTTTTAAATTCTGGTTGTTGTCAGATATCATCAAACATGTCTCAACGAAACCTTACCCAGGAAAAAAACCTAGTATGTTTAAATGGGTTGAAGAAAAATTATTCAGTGCTTAAAGAAAAAGATTTTTTTTAGGAATCCCATTTGTACCTGTACCTACAGATGGAATTGACGAGAATGGAATTGTTAAGGTTGCCACTTAAGCAGAGTTGGGTGAACTCTCCTCTTACAGTATATGGGATGACAACCCAAATTCCACAGCAAGCCTCTATCTTGATACTGATGGCAATCACAGAGAACATTTAACTGAACTTTCGATACTTACCAGGTACTTTCTAAGTTCAAGTTTGTGATGTGTATTAACTTTTGGGGCCTCACAAAGCTTGTGTGCCACGGGTATTTTTTTCATCCCTGCCCTAAACCTGCGAAGACTGATCAGAGAGAGGGGAAGTCAGCCACCCAGCCAGTGGGATGACTGGCATTCACACCCCAGCAGTGTCCGTGTTTGTTTCTAATCCAGTCTAAATGTTCAAGGCCAGGCTGAACCACCTGGCCAGTGGCCTCCTTAGGCTCCCACCAAGCTAGGAGGGAAACCATCCCTACCTTGTGTCCTTGGGTCGCCATCTTTCTGCCTCTCCCGCCAGTCCTAGCCCTTTCCACTCTCAGATTCAGACCTTTCCAATACTAACTTTTCAAGTGAAGACAAAACGGTTGATTGACTGGCCTTTTCTTGGACAGAGTGAGGAAAACAGAAATAGGCTCCAGGGCTCCGTTTCCTTTTCCTACACAAGTCAGTGTTTGTTTAGGATGGAAATTATCATATTTATCGTGGAAGAATGGTGCCAAGATTCAAAAGCTAGAAAACATGAGAAGTGTGGCTATAGGGCCAAAGAACATTTTCCAAATACCTCTTTTTGACTACACCAATTGTTTCGTCTTCCTCTGTTGATCCTATGAGGTATTAGCATCCCCTTTTTATGCAAAAGCTGAAAAAGGTATGAGCTTTCAAGAGCAGCAAAAAAGTACTGCAGAAGATAACAAGCAAGCATATCTTTTTCCTTTTGGTGTTCAATATAATACTGTATTTTGAGTCTCCTGTGTATTTAAAAATCTAAAAGGTTTGAGACTCCCCCTCCAGCCCCAGTAAATTCTAGTTCTAGCCTCTCGCATAGAGGTTCCAGCTGGGCGCTGCTATGTTTGCTCTGAGAATTCCACAGACAGGGTCACCTAAATATGCAGGCAGCTCTCCAGAGAACTTCCTGAAAGTCTGACTGGCTTTGCTAGTGGTAGGAAGAAAAGGAACATGGAGAAGAAACCTCAGACTGTGTCCTAAAGACAACCCCCTGCCTCAGTTAATGATATACTCTGGGGGCAACTAGTCAACTACCCAACCTGGGTGGCCCATACATCACATGCTTCTCTGTGTTGCCCTCAGGGTAGAGATGGGTCATTCTTTCCCAGTATATGGTCATTAAGTGCCTAAAAATCACTATAGTTGACAAAATGAAGGTCTTATGAAGAATTGTGTTTGAGGAAAAAACAAAGTAGCATTAAAGCTGTATCTGAACTTAATGTTCAGAAACACTGAATGAAAGCTCAGAAAACATGTGCTTTCATAACATTTCCGGGAGAGTGGGGCTCAGAAGTGCTCAGAAGCTCAGCAGTAAGATGCTTGTCTAGTATGCATGAGGCCCTGGGTTCCATCCCAGCACCACCATCACCACCAAAACAAAAAAGAAAAGAAAAAGAAAAAAATCAGATTTATTGGTGTTAAGAATCTGTTTAGTGGTAGAAAAAGAAATTAGAGGTTTAAAAATTGAAAAGCAGAACGTAAAATTACTACTCTGCAAATGGTATGATTATAGACCTGGAAACCTAATGACTAAAATGCTCCTATGAACAATAAGAGAACTCATGTAGGTGGCATGCAACATGATTAACATACTGAAACCTAAACATTTGTGCTTTTACGAGAGCAAGAAAAAACACACAGAAAAACACAAAAGTGCCTAGAAGCCAATTTAACTAGGAATCTGCTAGATTCATAGGAAGAAAACCTGTACATGTTCTTCAAATACAAAGAAAACTTGAACAAATGGAAAGGCATACTGTGTGTTCTTTTTTTTTATTATTAGCTACACATGACAGTACAATGATCTTGACAATTCATATATTTGAATCAAATGGGGTATAATTTCTCATTTTTCTGAGTGTACAGGTTGCAGAATCACATTGGTCATACAGTCACGTATATACATACAGCAATAATAATGTCTATTTTATTCTGCTGCCCTTCCTATCCCCCCTTCCCCACCCCTCCCCTCCCATCACTTCTCTCTACCCAATCTAATGTGACACGCTTTTTTTCCCCTCTCATCTTCATACATGTATTCTGTATGACAATGAGGGTCTCCTTCCATCTTCCGTGCAATTCCCCTTCTCCCTCACTTTCCCTCCCATCTCTCTTCCCTATTTAGTGGTAATCTTCTTCTCATGCTCTTCCTCCCTACCCCATTTTGAGTCACCCCCCTTTTATCAGAGAAGACATTCAGCATTTGTTTTTTAAGGATTGGCTAACTTCACTTAGCATAATCTGCTCTAATGCCATCCATTTCCCTGCAAATGCCATGATCTTGTTATTTTTTAGTGCTGAGTAATATACAGTTTGCTAATATAAAGAAAAAATGTCAGTTCTCCCTAAGTTGATCTATAAATTTATCATAATTAGAATAATAGGATTAGACCCAAATGCTTACAAGAATTTACTACATGATAAGATTATCTTCCCAAATAAAGAACTATTCAACAATAGTATTGTACAACCAGTTAACATCCAGGAGGAAAGTACTGGAAGAAGTCAAGGGAGAATTCTTTTATAACCTAAGAGTAGGAAAACTACTATTTATGGCTTAAGATTCATAAGACATAAAAAATTCATTAATTTGACTACATAAAAAAGGAATCATTTCTGCCATACAGAAACACTGGAAGCAAAGTTAATAGGAAAATACTCATAATTCATATAAGAAAAGAAATTGCTTTCTCTAATTTGTGAAAAATCTTGCAAATCGACTTTGAAAAGACCAAAATCTCAGTGTAAAAATGGGGTAGGGCCAGGCGTGGTGGTGCATGCCTGCAATCCCAACAGCTCCAGAGGTTGAAGCAGGAGGGTTGCAAGTTCAAAACCAGCCTCAGCAAAAGTGAGGCGTTAAGCAACCCAGTGAGACCCTGTCTCTAAATAAGATATAAAATAGGGCTGGGGATGTGGCTCAGTGTTCCAGAGGCCCCGAGTTCAATCCCCAGTAGTCCCTGCCAAAAAATGAGGTAGGAATCTGAATAAATGCTTCAAAGAAAAAAATAAAATGTTTATTTTTTTAAAATATTTTTTAGTTGTTGATAGACCTTTATTTTATTTATTTTTATGTGGTGCTGAGAATCGAACCCAGTGCCTCACACATGCCAGGCAAGTGTGCTACCATGAGTCCCAGCCCCAGCCCCATAAATGTTTCTTAAACATAAAAGAGGCTGGACCTCCTTGTGATAGAGGACATGGCATCTAAGTCTCCACTGTCTTCACCTATCAGATGGTCAGCCTCTAAAGGTTTGATAATGCTGTTTTGGGCCAGGGTCTAGGGAGATGAGCACTTTCATAGATTGTTGAGCCAGTGCCCCAAGGAGGGCATCCTTGGCCCTGACAAATGTCATGGCCCTTCACTCTGTTGCCAAAGCCACTCTCCCTCCACATTTCCCAGGGTGGTTCAGATCTTAACCTTTGGGCTTCCCTAAGCTCAATGAGTTTCCCATGAAGCCCTTGTCTTCTGACTTAGGAGAGGTGCCCATGACTCTCTTTCCCTTGGGGACAGGGAGGGGGCACATGAACATTCTCCAGAAAAAAAAAAAAAGAAAGAAAGAAACCTTCAGAATTGCTGTTCTAATGACTCTCTGCACTTGTCAGCACCCGAACAGTAGTGAATTTCACTGTATACCAATAAAAAATAAAATCAGCCAAGGTGTCAGGAGCTCTCAGGATAGAACATAGACAATTAGGAATCTAACTCTATTACAAATATTTCACAGTCTCACTGAAGGAGGTGAAGAAGTTGTCCTAAGTGATTTTGGAAAACAGCTTTGTGACTGTATGCTATAAGCTAGAGACAAAAAGAGCCATATATAAACACTGCTTGATTGAGTGAATTTATCACAGCAGTACCAACTAGCAATTCTTTTTAAAAAACTTTTAAAAATTATTTATTTATGGACTTATTTATTTGATAGTGGGGATTGAACCCAGATGTCGTCTACTTCAGAGTTATATCCCCAATTCTCTCTTAACTTTTTATTTTGCTGGGCTCAGTGGCCCACACTTGTATTCCCAGTGACTCGGGAGGCTGAGGCAGGAGGATTGAAAGTTTGAGACCAGCCTCAGAAGTTTAGCAAGGTTCTCAGCAACTTAGTGAGAAGCTGTGTCAAAAAAAAAAAAAAAAAAAAAGGCCGTGGGGTGGGGTACTGGTAATGTAACTCAATGGTAAAGCATCCCTGGGCACAATACCCACTGCCAAAAAGTAAAATATAATAAAATTTTGTTTTGAGACAGTTTCTAAAGCTGGTCTTGAACTTGAGATACTCTTGCTTTAGTCTTCCAAGTAGCAGGGATTAGAGGCATGGGCCAACACGCCTAACCTGACTAGCAATTCTGAATGTGCCATGGTGGGGGGGTTGATTATAAGGGGACCTAGAATAGAGATACCTGAGTAGCAATAAGCATGTCCAATACTCAGGTTTTTGTTTCTAATTGCTGTTCTCTAAAGGATCTGTGGAGAAATGAAGGATTCTACAGCTTAGATGAGGAAAATACTAGCTAAGCCTGGTGTCATAGCCAGAAAGTAAAGAAGTGCTCAAGGAAAAAATATAAAAAGGACCAGGCATATCAGAAGGACACAGGGGTCCACCTTAAATACCTGCTAGTGACTAATTAATGATCATATTAGATTTTAACAAAAACAATAGACTAAATACCCACGAGCCTATGCTGATAAAAATGAATAATTAAATAAGTAAATAAATGGAGTAAAGAGGCTAAATCTTTACAGAAGAATCCCCATAAGATAAATACTTCTCCCTCCAGGAGATAGAGCTTAATTTCCCTCCCCTTAAGAGTGGGCAGGTCTTAGCAACTTACTTCCAAAGAATAGAGTATGGAAAGAGAAAAATGGCAACTCCACAGGGGAGAGACATGGCTATCCCACCTTAATCAAGCCACCAAGTTCAATAGTGATGATAATCATGTTCCCTAACCATGCCTTTCTCCGATCTTTTCCAAAAACCCATAACTGTGGTCTAACTGCATGAGAAGACATGACAGAATTCCTACAAATGGAAGGACATCTTACAAAATTCCTGACCATAAATCTTCAGAAATGTCAAGGTCATGAGAAACAAGGACAGACCAAGAGATTATCACAGACTAAAGAAGAGATATAACAACTAAATGCACTGTGGGATCCTGATTGGACCCCAGAACAGAAAACAGATATTGTAGAACATGATGAAGTCCAAATAAAGGTTGTGGTTTAGTTAATAGCATAGTGTCAATGTTAAGTCTTCATCCTCTCAAGAGCACTGTTTTGTGTAAGATGCTAACATTAGGGAGAAGCCCGTGAGGGGCACATAGGAACTCTCTTTCCATCTTTATACTTTTTCTGTAACTCTAAAATTATTTCAGTATTAAAAGTTTATTTTTTCAAAATGCTCTTCTAACCAACCCCCAGCCTTTTTTCTGTTGTTGGTGTGGGTGTGGGAGTTAAGAAAAATCTAACCCATTACCCCTTCCCCACCCACGCCCTCTTTTGGCAAGCTCAGCATGGCAGCATCTCACATTTTGTTTTTTGAGTATAATTTTTGTTATTTTTGAGCTCAGCTACAAACTTCTATTTAAATTTCCTGTTACATTTGCATATGCTAAAAAAAAAATGTCTTTAGACTGATAGGCGAGAAACCAAAACCAAGGGTTCCTGTGAGGAAACAGACTCAATGACTCAGGAATGAGGATGGGTGATTTCTAAAGCTTTAGTCTAGTGTATTTTTTTGGAATTTGAGCCAGGTGGCTGTTTTACCCCTTTCAAGACTTAAATTAAATTTTTCTACAGTGTTGCTTCTCTCTTAAATCACCATTTGGTGACTCAGGGACTATTGCTATAATATAGTCACCTCCTAAAGAAGCTCATTCCACGTTTTGTTCATTGAAGTTCCAGAAGCCTTGCCTTCTTCGTTGCATGGAGAAGCTTGCATTTGGGTAGTCCTTTGTTTCATCTTCATACATTTCACAAAACAATTAGTGACTCCTTAGTTTTTTTAGCAACTTGTTAGATAATTTGGTATTTCTTGGGTTGGTATTATTTCCATTGTTTGGGAACCATGGAAAGAAAGCAAGCCAGGAGCCTATGAAGGTATTCATGGCCTCATTAAGATTCTTTAGAATTCTTTAAAATCTGCAGAATATATGTTCCCAGGCTATTTTCACATCTCAAGAAAGAATTCTAAAAGATTAGCTTTCTTGGGTTGGGGATATAGCTTGGTTGATAGAGTGCTTGCCTTGTATGGACAAGGCCCTGGGTTCAATCCCCAGCACCACCAAAAAAAAAAAAAAAAAGTTGCTTTCTCATTTACCCAAGGTGTCACTCATATGTTATTACTCATTTTTTAAGCACTCACTCTGAGAGTGCTTCCTGGGAGGATATAATGAAGCTGGTACTGTCATTAACACAGCTTCAGGTTGGTCCAATGCATATACCTACCAGGGCCTTAAAGAAATCTGATTCTCATGTTAGAGTTGGTAGTTAGTCCAGAAAGGACTAAGACATCAGAGTCGAAAATGATGTTCCCCATAAATAAAATGTGGTATGTACATATACAACAGGATATTATTCAATCTTAAAAAACAAAAAAGAAGAAAAAGAAGGAGGAGGAGAAAATCCTGCTATTTGCAGTATAGTGAACTTGGAGAACGTTATATTAAGTAAAATAAGCCAGAAACAGGACAAATACTACATGATCTCACTTATAAAGAAAGTCTAAAAAAAAATCAAGTTTATTACAACAAAGAATAGAATGGCAAAGAGTAGAATGGTGATTGATTACCAGGACAGAGGAAGGGAAGATGTTGGTCTGGGGTATGTTTCACTTATTAGGAGCATACCACAGACCAACTTTCTAAAGATATAGTGTATAGCATGGAAACTATAGTTAATAATACTGTATTGTAAACTAGAGTTAAGAATAGATCTTACATGTTTCATCATAAAAAAAGAAACTGTAACTATGAGGTGATGGATATGTCAATTAGTTTGTGGTAATAATTTCACAATGTATATATCAAATCATCACATTGTACACCTTAAATATATACTGTTTTCATTTTTAAAGTATTGTTCTGGCTGGGAGTGTTGCTCAGCAGGAGCACCTGCTTTGTATGCACAAGGCCCTGGGTTTGATGCCCAGCACCAGAAACAAAACAAAAATGTTGTTCCCCAAGTTCAGGTTTCAGGCTTCTGTGGGTCCCCATCACCTGCTGCCTGGCTTCCTAAGGTGTACAGATATCTAAACACCCTTTTAATACTACAGATCTTAGCCTTTCTTGGTTGTGCAGAATTTTAAATGAACATCTTTTTAAAGATGAATAATGAAATAAACATTTTTTCTATCACTTCTTTTACTTTTAGCAAGTCTTTCCCATTGTTTAACCGGTGCGTGCCTCAAACACCTGAGTGCTATTCCCTGTTTGCATCTGTTTTGATAAATGATGTTGACACCCTCCATCGAATTCTAAGTGGAATAATGTCAGCAAGAGATACAATCCTTGGCCTGTGTATCTTCGCATTAGGTAATTTTAATTTTATTTTAGCAACTATTTGTGGAATGCCAAAATTTCTACTGCTTAAATATGTAGTGCCTTGAAATTAACTTCTTAACTTAAATATAAAACTTTATGTTTATTTTCTTTGAAGATATTTTCAACATTTCAGGTTAAATTTGGGAAAGGGACAGTGGGAATGGAAGAGGTCAGCTGGCTATCTGCCAGGAAGCCTCACTGGATTATATTCACCAGTTTCCGGGGGTTTTTTGTTCTCAGCTCTGCATGAGGGATGGATGCATAAAGCAGAGAGTAAGTTTGTACTTTGGCTCTGAAAAGTACAACCATCAGGGGATAAGAAAACACATCTTCTGGCCAACGTGCCTTCTACCTGTAGGTGAGCCAGATCAGCGGGCTGTCTGGTGAGCCCGGGAGGAGTGTGCATCCACATTAAGAGGGTCAGACTGCAGTGCCCGTGAATCCAGCTCTTCAAAGGAACATACCTACTTTGGGTTGTACTCAGAAGAAGTCCTTGGGCCAAGACATGCCTCTCCTGGGCATTTCTGGAAGCAGTGACCCACTCTTGATCCTTGACTTCCCACTTTCTCTCTTTCCACTTGCTGAGTCCCTGGAGCCAACTGTCTCTTTGAACAGGTTAACGCCCTCTGCAACTTTAGACCATAGCAATAACCTATTATCTAGTCCCTTCCCAGTTGGTCATCCATTAACATATTTTGGCCATTTCCACAAATTGAGTTTTCCTCAATTTCATTACCAAAAGGTTACTAATTCCCCAGTGCTTGGGGAAACTTAAGTAATCACCATATATAGGGTCCAAACTTTTTACTTAGACTGAGAATGACTTCAAATGACCCAAATAGTATTTTCTGACTCCCAGACACTGACGTGGTAACCACAGATACAAAAAAAAAAAAAAAAAAAAAAAATCCAGGCTAGTCCTGATATCATATACCTCAACCTAATGTCCCCACAAGGGCTGTACTTGTTAGATTCATAATGGCATTAACAGCTGTTATTTCCCAAGCAGTTCTCAGGTACCAGGCACTGTGCTTATTATCACATTAAGGCTTTAATGTGATAAACCCCATTCAGCTCAGAGTAGAGGAACCTGAGGCTTAGAGAGTTTAAGTGCCTTGGCCAGTAGTAGAATGGGTGGCAGCTAGTAGAATGGATGACAGAGCTGAGACTCAAACCCAGGTATGTCTAATTCCAAACTCCATGTTCTCAGCCACCACACTGAAATATCTTTATGCAATCCTGATTTTCTGTTTAGTAAAAAAATAAATAAAATAGCATTTATAGATTCACTGAAATATTTAGAAAAATTCATAAGCATACAAGCTCAAATATTGGAAAGTGAAATGCAATGCTTTATACAGCTTACTTTATATACTTAGACTCAAATTTTTTATTTTAA
Source organism: Marmota flaviventris (assembly GCF_047511675.1). Taxonomy (NCBI): domain Eukaryota; kingdom Metazoa; phylum Chordata; class Mammalia; order Rodentia; family Sciuridae; genus Marmota; species Marmota flaviventris. Next base: position 80,871,479 of record NC_092507.1, read on the forward strand.
AGGCATTATTCTTTTAGGTTTAATAAAAGTACCTAAGGCCATTTAAAGTCAGAACTTTACACAACTCAGTATGAAACTTAGTATAGTAAAATTTTTAAACAGTTCAGTTAGACTTGTAAGGTAACTTGAACTTTTGGGAATAAAATACCTTCTTTTTAATTTTAACTCAGGAAGACTGGCTTTGTTACAGCCTACTAAACCCCACATGCTTCAGAGGGTGCCCTGGTTGTATCCTGTATTTTCCTTTAGCATTTAGCAGGTGTCCCAAGACATTTGGAGACGGAGTAAAACCTGGGCCCTCACTTTTCCTGCTTCTGCCACCATCACCCTCGCCCTTTGCTGCTGTTTGGGTTTATGTGTTTTACTTAATTTTTCAGCCTTGTCCTTGACCATGATGTTCACCTTCCGATTCATCACCACTCTTCTGGTTCACATTTTCATTTCAGTGGTTATTCTTGGATTGCTGTGTAAGTATGTCTTCTTGATGGATTTCTTTTTGATTAAATGAAAAGCCTTTCCATTAAGTACAGAACTTTAAAGTTGGTATTTGTGAGCTAAATGGAGTCTCAGAGAGTGTCTCATCCAGCCCCATCGGTTTGCACGTAAGAAAAATCAAACCCAGGGAGATTGACAGGAGTTGCTCATGTCACAGATCATGGCAAAGTTAACGCCAAGTCTGTTGTCGCTTCTAGTATATTTTGCGGGCCTGAGATGAGCCTGGTACCCATAATACTAAGAGAGAGTTCCAGTGCCATCACAAGCATTTTGGAGGATCTTTTCTGAACCTGCACCTCACTCATTGGCATGTTGGTGACCACAGTTGTCGGGCAAAGGCTCTGCAACCTGGAGAGCAGGCCTGAGTAGGCATAGGGTTCTGAAGGCCCCTGTGGGCCCATCATCAGTTGCTGGATTGTGGGTCTTCCTAGGATCATTGGGAAAAGGGTATCAGTGTCTTTTATTTTTAATGAGAGACGGTAGTGTTTCATTCCTCTGAACTATCAGCTCTGCGCTTAGCATGGGAGCACCCCAGAGCCCTGTGCTGGATGGCAGCACTGACTTGTGAGGGGTGCTTTCCTCACCTATAGTTAATGGGTGGCTGTGACCTCTGTAGAGTTCCTGTGGAGGTGGCTTATAGTAGTGTTTTATAGCTAAATGCAAAGTATTTGCAATGTCAAGGTATCCTCAGAGTAAGCCTCTGATATACGTGAGTCCCACAGCCTGTGTAAGTTGCCTGGATTTGGTGGGTCAGAAGCCAGTGTCCAGGCTCCTGTAGCAGAGATCTCCAGCAGAGTTTGCCTGATCATTTTAGTCTTTGGACACTAGCAGAGTTCCCCTCACTATCCTGTTGATGTAGCTACTTTCCTGTTCACACTAGACCAACCTGTGGGCTAGGCACCTGTATTCTGGGGCCACCTCCTGGGTCTCCCAAAACCAAAGGCTCTTATGGGCTGGGGGGTACTCTGTGGGCTACCCTGGCTCTGCCCAGCTCCTCCAGAGGGTAGCTGCTGGCTATAAATGCCCCAGGAACTTGGGACCCACCTCCTAAGCAGGGCCACCCAATGGGCTTACAGTGGGAGGACGTTACCCCAGGGCGTGTGTGCTGAGCCCTGCTGGTGTTGTTTTCTAGTTGTCTGCGGTATCTTATGGTGGCTGTATTATGACTATACCAACGACCTCAGCATAGAATTGGACACAGAAAGGGAAAATATGAAGTGTGTGCTGGGGTTTGCTATTGTGTCTACAGTCATCACGGTAAGAAACCCCCTCCAACTGGGTGTGGTGGTGCACACCTGTCATCCAGCGATTTGTGAGGCAGGAGGATCACAAGTTCAAAGCCAGCCTCAGCAACTTAGCGAGGCCTAAGCAACTCAATGAGACCCTGTCTCAAAATAAAAAATAGAAAGAGCTGGGATATGGCTCAGTGGTTAAGCACCACTGGGGTGAATCCCGATACTCACCCCTCATCCCCTCAAAAAAAAAAAAAAAAGAAAAGAAAAAGAAAACCCTTTCAGCAGTGGGTTGAGTCACCAGCCAGAGCTCTGAAACCCGGATCATTGAATTTTAGTCAAAAACAACTAGCATTTGTTTTTCTTTCACCTCAGAATGTGCCTACATGATGGGGTACCTTCTTTGGATTTCAGATACCTATGTAGGAATAAATCAAAACCTTCAAAAAAATAAATTCTTTCCAAGTCATTTCTGTTGTCCTCCAGAGGCTGATTCTATATCCTTGCTGTTAGGCCATTCCTACCCAAGGGGCTCCAACGGTGGACCTGCGGGGAGGAGGGAGCAGTTTATGACAGCTCTCATTTCCTGTTTGTGAGCCAGTGGGTACTGAGCTCTCCCAGGGTGTGCCAGCTCCGCTGCCCTGAGCACACAGGGCCCTTTGTCTCCACACCTGCCAGCCACTGAGTTATTTTGGTTGGCAGACAACCTGCTGCCTCCTCAGTGAACTCCCTAGTTAAAAACAGGAGAACTGGGAATATTAAGGCAGGGGATAGTGGTTGTTGGAGGAGGGTGACTGGCAACCAAAAATCATTTCAGTCACTCCTCAGGTGGCATAGAGGTGCTAGAATCACCAGGCTCTGGGCAGGGGGGCGTTGGTGTTGAACCTCTGGTAACCCCAGGTCAAGTGCTAGCTGTTGCTCACTCACCGTTGTGCAGGAGAGAGGCAGCCAGGGCCTTCCACAGCCCATTAAACCTTTCTGCAAATGCAGATTCTCTCACCAGCTCCATTCTCTCTTCTGAGGAAATCCTTCATGTCTCATATTGGGTACAGGCTTCACATTTTCTCCTTTCCACAGTGAGTTTTCAGGTTTATGTTCTTTACATAAGATGTGTCAGGGAGCAAGTGACATCAAATAAAGCACCCAACTTCTTCCTCAGTCAAGGGCCAGGCTCGCTGCTAAACAGGGACTGTGAAGGAGGCTGTAGAGGAAAAGGCTCCCCAGCAGCCAGGCCTGGGGCTTTGGGGCTCAGGGGAGGAGGAGCGGGGCCCAGAGCTGGGGAGAGAGCCAGGTCCTCCCCAGCCCTCCACAGGGTCCCCTTTGTCCTCACACACTGCACTATTCATGGCCACCAGATCTCAGGGTCAGGGGTGACTTCTCCTCTTCACCTAGTATGAGGTGAGGGAAAGGTGAGTCTGTGTCACCTGTCCCTGAGTGTCACAGGTGGCTGTACAGAGGGCAGAATCCAGCCTTGGCTCATGTGCCCTCATTTGGCTTGGGTTTCTCTCCTGTGCTGGCCCGGCTGGCTCTACTCTTACCCTCACAGGAGCCCAGATCCTTTGTCTCCGTCATCAGTTACACGCAACTTCTAACAGACACAGGGCTCAGCACTAAACAGTGGAGCTAGAGAGGCCCTGACACAAGCCAGCACAGCCTGTGACCAGGTGAAGTGCACAGCAGGCAGTGCCATGGCACAGCGCATAGGAAAAGAGCCCAGTCTCGGTGGTCCCAGGCCTGTGCCCAAATCCAGGGCCCACCACTGAGACCTGGGAAAAATTACTTGGTCTCTGAGGCCCTGGTCTCCTCATGCATCAAATGGGAATGCTGTTGAGAGGTATGGTCCCCAGGGACCACAGAGGACCTCCTAGGCAAGGATGTGTTCCTGTCTCCTGGAGTTCTTAGCAGGAGCCTTACAAATGAACTTGAGCACATGTTCTGGGAAGATGGGGGCCAACTATGAATATCACTTAAGGAGTTTCAATATAACCACTCTAAACAATGAGGAAAATGGGGTGAGTGGCATTATATGCCCACTTCAGCCAATACTCTAGGATGATTAGCAGAATGCAGCTCCCTGCCACTTAGAAGTGAAGCCTGTGTGGTGAGCTCTGCCCACCCACTCGGTCCACACCCGCAGCACTGGGTGGTGACACTGATCTCCATCCAGATTGGGGAAAGGAACAAATTAGAGTCAACCCTTTCCTTGTGATGGACATGCTCACAGTGTACTCTAAGTGTGAGCAGGGCATCAACTGGATATTTCTAATACAAGTTGTAACACACACACACACACACACACACACACACATTTAAATACTCACCTAGATTAAGGTTCCTCTTAGGAGCCAGAGCCAAATTTATTTGCCTAAAGATTATATTGTTTTGCTTCCTGAACAGTTAAAGTGAAACAGTCCCTTCCTTGTTGATTGTGTTAGGCATTGAGAGCCCTTTGCAGTTTAAAGGTCTCTTCTGGGCTTGGCTTCTCAAGAACCCCCCACAGTAGGGGTGTGCTCGCAGATCCTGGAGTAGCTTCTGCACAATTTATCCTACTTTCCTCTGAAGTCTTTCCTCCACTTTGTGAGAGATCTTTGAGGGCAGAAATACTCCAGTCCACTTGGAAGAAAAAGGGCAGCTCAGGCAAGGAAACAGAGTACACAGGGTCACATGGATATGTGCCCTCCATGAAAGTCTGAGGCAGGTACAGGGAGGGCTCATTTCTATAAGATCCGGATCTGTGATAATAATGAGTCTGATCTTTATCCAGATGTTCTGGAGAACCATTGATGGATTTTTAGCAAGGAGATGACACCCTAGGCTTTACCCTTTAGAAAGGTCCCTTAGCTGTGAGGTGGAGGAAGGATTGAGGTGGGGGCATATCAGGAAAATTAAATGCAGACAAATAATGAGGAGGCTATTGGGGGCCAGATAAGATATGATGAGACTGGACCTGGGACATCATCAGTGGTGTTGGAGAGGAGAGGATGACTTAAGAGATATTTAAGAAACTGAATCAGAGGTGACAGGGATTATGCTGTGTGCTAGCCTCAAGGAAATCAATCTAAGGGGAGATTCAGATATAAACATATGCAGTGGAAAATGCCAAATACTATGGTTAGGAAACCATAGGACAGAATGCAAGAAAGGAATCTTGGAGTCCAGAAAAATTAGGACCACTAGAGGTAGGGAATACAAGGAAGAAGAGATTTTGGTATAAAGATATTGAATTTGGTTCAGGACAGGGTGAGTTTGAGACATTTAGGATGTGTATGCCCTTTTTAATATCTAATATGCTTCTTCATCCAGTGCTTAGAGAAAGGTGAGGCTGGGGTTTTTATTTGAAGGTCATCAACATCTGGGAAGGAAGCTAAAACCACAAAGGAGCAGAAGATTCCTTCCCCACAATGATCCTAAGAAGCAATAACTGAAATAGTAGAAGAGCCAGAGAGATTGTGGAAGGGACCAGAAAAGGGAGTGAACAGTAGATTCAAATGCTATGCTGTGGCCAAGCAAGACTTGGAGGGGCTGGGGGTGTGGCTCAGTGGTAGAACAGTTGCCTGGCATGCACAAAGTCCTGTGTTCATTCCCCAACACCGCAAGGAAAAAAAAAAAATACTTGGAATGTAGAATATTCTATGGGATCTAGCAGACTTCACATGAAGTGACCTTAGGAGGAGAAGTTTCAGAAGAGTGTGGGGGTCTAGGGGTTTGCAGGCAATTGGAGATGAGTGTAGATGCCAGTGTAGACAAGCTAAGAAACTCGGCTGTGAGGATAAGGAGACAGAAGACAGTGGCTGGATCAATGTAGGTTGGACGATGATTACATCTTACATGAGAGACTCATAGATACTTATATACAGGGCAGAAAAAAGCAGTAGAGAAGGCACAGAGGCTACCTTGGGACATACTCACTGTCCTTTTCCATCACACTCATATTCTCTTGCCCTTTGCTGTCTTCTTTGAGCATCTTGGGTTCTGGGTGGAGGAAGAGAAGATGGTTCCTGACTCTAGAGGACTTAATTCTCATTTGCCTTTGCTTTGTGACCATACTGAAAGCTCCTTTGGGAAGGGACTAAGCAGCGTTCACTGTTCTAGCTACAGGATCTAGCACAGGGACCAGTACATAGTAGGTGTTCAATTCATGCCTGGGAATTGACCTGTTCAGTTATAACAAAAGTCATGCATTACTATCTTAAAAGAGCTATTTGCTGAAATGTCAGTAAAATAATAGGGCTTGCTTTAAGCTGTACCCAGTTCCCCCATTATTTTGAAATAATTTACTCTGAACCCTTTCTCACCAGGCAATTCTACTCGTCTTGATTTTTGTCCTCAGAAAGAGAATAAAATTGACAGTGGAGCTTTTCCAACTCACAAATAAAGTCATCAGAAGCTCTCCTTTCCTGCTGTTCCAGCCACTATGGACATTTGCCATCCTCATTTTCTTCTGGATCCTTTGGGTGGCTGTGCTGCTGAGCCTGGGAACTGCCGGTAAGGGACAGTGGGTGCAGCTTCCTTCCCTAGGAGTCGCACGCAGGAAGACCTCACCATTGTGAGAACATTGGCCTGCTTCTGTGGGCACCAAACCTCTCATGCAACCAGCGGCATCTGATGACAGCAGTGATAGTGCCAGGGCTCTGTCACAGGGGTGGGGGGGGACACGGAAGTTCCCTTCCCTCTTTTGTATTGACTTTGAAGAAGCTGGGCTTGTGTTTCATGAGAGAATAAATTCAGTCAGGACTGAAAGCGTTAGGAAAAATTACAATCTAAACGAAGGCTTGTAGAAAGAATATTATCAAATGTCTCCAGGTTTAAATTTTATCAACCCCTATCAAATCAGTAGGTGATAAAGAACTCAGGAAGACTATCAAAAGTTTGTTGTGCCCAGCAGGGCCAGCTGAAGTTTAACATGGGTGCATGCAGAAGTTTACCCTTTGTGGGTTCTGAAAGACAATTCTGCATCTTCCCGTGGTACCCAAACACTGGTCCCCTCCAGGAGTACTCCTCAGAGTGGACTGTGGTGCTTTGTTATAATACGAATACATGAACCCCATTCTCAGAGATTCTAATTTATTGCACTTGGGGTAAGAGTGTGTGTGGGTGTGTGTGTGTGTGTTTTAAATGTTCCATAACAGGGCCACCATATTCTAGAGCAGTGGTAGTCAAAGTGCTCTGAAACCAGACACAGAGCTTGTGCCTGGAATGTGTACCACTCCATTGCTATGAAAAAAAAAAAAAGTCTTGCTATGAAAGAAAAAAAAAATCAGCTGAAGGAATCATTGTTCTCTTGATGCTGTTGATCTTCATTCTGGCACAAGCCTGTCATCTCATTGCAGACTCATGACAAACAGTGTGAGGGCAGACAGCTAATCTATGAGCCTCACTTTGAATGATCCTACTCAAGCTCTTCTCTAACTCCTCTACTTGATTTGGTGACAATCCAGAATCACGCCCTGATGTGAATACAATATAGAAAGTTGCTTTCTAAGACTATCACCAGGCAGATAAGAACCACAGCACATGTCAAGTTAACAAGACTGATGCAATTCCTGAATGTTTTATCAAGTTTATTCTGCTCTTCATTGACTCCAGTGAATGGAGCCAATATGTGTGATCTTGCATGTCAGAGCAACTGCTGTGGTTGTTTCTTAGTGAACCTGGTACCCTTTCTCTCCTCTGGAGTGAACTGACCCTCAGAATCAAGGTGGTCAGAAGCCCTGGGAAGCCCCTATTTCTGGCTTCAGAGATGCTGTAGGGATGGTGTCTTCTGCTGCAGGTCTCTGGAAGCTTCCTGAAGGCCTGCAGTGAACTTCTGATATCCAGGGAGGAACCTTTCAAACAGACTAATTAATCAGGATTAGGATTGTCTGGAAGGGATAGAAAAACTCAAAGGAAACATTGGCTCAAACAAGGTGTCAAATAATTTCCCTCCCATATAGATGAAGTCCACAAAGAGGATTCCTTATTAGCTGAGTCTTCCAGAGTTCCGGACTCAGGTGTCTTCTTGTTCTGTACCCCTACTACTTGCTTCTACTTCATAGTTGAAGTGGCCACTTGGACTCCAGCCACCATGTCTTATTCCAGCCTGTAGGAAGGTGGCAGGGAGGAGGATGAGCATGCACCCTCCTGGAAGTCATAGGCTGCACTTCCCCCTCCACCTCACTGGCCAAATCCTAGGTAGGTGGTAACACCCATCTGCAAAGGAGGCCAGAAAATGTAGTTTCATTTTGGTCAGTCATGCACAGTTTAAAATTTAGAGGTTCTATTACCAAGAAAAAGTGAAGCAGTGCTAGGGATATAGCTCAGTGGTAGAGTGCTTGCCTAGTATGCATGAAGTCCTGGGTTCAATCCTCAGTACCACCAAAAAAAAAAAAAAAAAATAGGGAAGCAGTTATCACGGGACAGTTGGAAGTCTCCCCTAGCACAGAACTGAACAGCCTTCCTCTAGCTCACTGGCTTGAAGTGCTCTTAGTCCTGGTCAGAAGGGAGCACAGGGGTCTTGGTACATGCTGTTGAAAATGTTCTGGATTCTAAGCTCTGTACTAGATTCTTCTTTGTGTGTTCCCCTTTGAGCATCTTAATTCTCTTGCAACTTATGTGCTATTCTCAAATTACAGGAAAGAAAACTGAGTTCTGAGCAAGTCATTTGCTGAACGCCACACAGCTAGGAGCCCAATCTGAGAGTTGGGGGACTGAAGTCAGAGGGGGATAGCCCCAAGGCTTGACTTGGGGTGAGCTACCAGCACTGTGCCTCTTAACTTCCTCCTGTTTGGACCCTAGTTGGGCCCAGGGCCTACAAGGCATTGGACAGCCTCAATCTCAGGATCGAAAGCAGGAGGGCCAGGAAACAGGAGGTTCTTCCTCAGGGCCGAAGGTAGCAGGTTGCTCCACAGGCATCTCAGAGGATCATGTATTGAAGTGTGGCAGTTCCCTATCAGTGGGAGAAGCAAAAGGAGCAAGAATGAGAGGAGTAGAAGGCAGGAAAGAAAACAGGTGCCCAGGACCTACTGTAAAAGTCTACAAGCAAGACTATCTTAACTTTACAGGAGAGAAATTTCCTTACAGGGCCATGCCCAGCTCTCTCTGGGAACTTGTTATGGTTTGGATGTGAGGTGCCCACCAAAAGCTCATGTGTGAGACAATATGAGAGGGTTCAGAGGGAAAATGTCTGGGTTGGAAGAGCCTTAAGCCAATCAGTGAATGTATCACCTGATGGGATTAATTGGGTGGTAATTGAAGGCAGGTATGGTGTGACTGGAGGAGGCGGGGCATTGGGGATGTGGCTTTGGGGTATGTATTTGTATCTAGCAAATGGAGTCTCTCTGCTTCCTGATAATCATGTGAGCTGCTTCCCTCTGCCACATTCTCCCGCCATGTTGTTCGGCCTTACTGGAGACCTAAGGAATGGAGCCGGCTGTCAATGGCTTGAGAACTCTGAAACTGTAAGCCCTCATATAAACTTCTCCTCCTCTAAAGTTGTTCCATTTGGGTCTTTTAGTCACAGCAGCAAAAAAAAAAAAAAAAAAAAGCTGACTAAAACAGACCTGCATAATGGAAACCAGATTTTTGGCCCACTCCCTCGCAACACCTGACTGCCCTTTCCACTCACCTGTGGGCTGGCCAAGTGCACAGAATCCCCTTTGTTCTCAAATGCCTTTTCAGTGCCAGAGTGACCCTGCTCTGGGCTGGGCAGGTCAGCAGCTGCATCACTTTTTGATCTTCAGAAGATGCCCCAGCTGTGAGCAGCTTTCACTTCTTATGAAACTATACCCACCAGGTGATGAGGGCTCAGTGCCCTTTTCACAGAGCTGGAGGGTCTCACCTCTTGGGCAGCTACAATGAGGACAGGCTCACTCTTCAGTCTAGGGTCTAGTTGTGTATGTGGGGCTCCTCACTAAGTAAATAGTTGTGAGAGGTTTTTTTTTTTTTTTTTTTTTTTTGGTGGGGGGAAAAAATAGGAGTGAATTAGGTGACATTTGTTAGGTCACATTTGTCCAGATGAGCTATTTCTCTAGTGACTGTTTATCAGTCTATTAAGAAGCTGACAAATTGTGGATTGGGTGCAGGTCATTTCAGCAGAGCATGTCAATCTCAGCCCCCACCCTGCCCAGAAATGACATTTATTAGTCCACCGGGATTTGTCTATGACAAGCAATGTGACAGATATTTTTTAAATTCAGTGGGGATTGGGGGGGGAGGGGGAGCAAAAGCTACAGGAACCATTGGGAATCCAGCAGGTGCTATTGGTGAGTGGGAAAGAACCCAGATATTCTGAGCACCCTCTATGGTCACTAAAGTGGTCTGGAAGCCTCAATCTATAAAATGGAAAAGTCCTGTGGGTGGAGGTGCCTCCCTCCAGGTCCTTGCTGCAGTTAGAAGAAGGAGCTGCAGGATGTACACAGCAGGCTTGGAACAGGCAACGGGCAGGATTGGAAAGGAGTTAGTAGATCCAGACAGAATTTTCTCATCAGAGGGCCTGGTATCCTGTGTATTAGTCATCTGTGCTCTCCTCTTGCAATTTGTTCAGTGGAAAAATGATGTGAGTCTGCCTCCCAAGGATGTTAGAAGACGGAGATGGAAAGAGAGCTTTGCATTGCAAATGAGGGGCCATATGTGTTCTTTTTATTAGGAATTAGCATTGACTAAGGAATATCTAGTACTAGCTTCAGCTTTGTGGTTTATTCTCTGCTCTGCCTGGCATATTTGAGAACACTTTATAAAAGAAAATTGCTGTTTTTTTTTTTTTTTTTAAAAAGCAGAGATCTAAATGATAATTGAAGTTATTTCACAAAAGCCTGCTCATGGCCCAGCCTTGTCCTAGGAACAAAATGGAGACAGATTATGCAGAAGAAATTGGAAATGGCCCCTGCCTTTGAGACGTGTAGGAAGCCTCTGGCAGAGGCAGAGAACAGCAGCCTCCATGCTTGGCTCCCTGCCTCACCCCTGTGCCATCTTCTCTGGAATCTGCTCCCCACTTTTACCCCAGCTTCCCACCCTGGCTGCATCAGAAATCAGCCATTCTCCAAGATTCATTTTCATTATTAGATTTCTTAGAAAAGCTACAAATTTCTCAGGTGTACCTAGATATTTTTTCTTCATTTCTTAAATATTCTTCATTCATTCAACAAATATTCATTGCATGCCTATTATGTGCTCAGCACCAGAGTTGTATTGTGTGTCACCTACTGTGCGCTCTAGGTACTCAAAATACAACACGGAGCAAAACAAAGGCCCTGTTTTCCAGGCACTTAGTTTCTAATGGGTGGTGACAGTGGGGTAAATAAGTGGCTTCCCATGGTGATAAAGTGCCCTGAAGAACAATAAAGCAAGATGTGCTGTTACCCACAAGAGCAAGCAGGCCCAAGGGCAGGGACCATACCTTTCTCTTTTTCTCCCTGTTAGAGATGCTGGAGATATGGCTTTCCTTCTAGTTTGAGGGAGATAGGTGTAAATAAAATAATTAAGTGAACTGTATAGAACTTTAAAAATCTACAAAAGTCTATAAAGTCTCTTGGCTTACTGTGTCATGCTGGTGTGGGTACAGGGTCAACTGACTTGGAATTCAATTCACCTGTCATTGAGTATTGATTGTGTGTACAGGGAAGAACTTGATATTTTGTAGACTTTGTCAATGAGATATTCATATTCTCTCTCTCTCTCTCTCTCTCTCTCTCTCATCCTCAAGCTGCCAGAGCAGAGGCAGAATCCAGTGAAGACATAGACAGGGGGGAGGTAAGCAAGATGGAGGTTCAGTAGCATCCCTGGACCAGTTTGGTGGAAGGGGCCCAGAGAATTACACACAATGTGCTAAAAAATAGAGTCCTTTCAAGTTGGGCCTGCTCCCTTTGGATATTATGCCAGCTGGACTGCTTTCCTTAAGAATCTGCTATTTGCAATGATCACTAAATCACCTTAGTCTCTTAAAATGCTAAAGACTGCCAGTAATGTCCAAATTTGCAGCCAGGTGCATGGTGAATATCCTCCAAATTATTCTGATGCATTTATAGGGAGATATCTAGAAAGCTGTCTCCTGCCTCTTTGATAAAATGTATGATTTGAGATTAATTCATTTATTCATTCAACAAGTACTCCCTGAGCATTTACTGTACGTTAGACCCTGTTAGATATGCTGGAGATATATCTTTCTTTCTAGTTTGAGGGGAGTAGACAAATAAAATAACTAAGTAAATTCTATAGAAACTTGAAAGCTTATTAGTGATATGAAGGAAAATACAGCAAAGAGGAATAGGAAATGCATAAGAGGGCAGGAGTACAATTTTAAATTTGGTGATGGGGTGAGTCTTGGAGGAAAGAGCCACAAAGTATCTAACCAAATGGGACCATGTCCCAGCTAGAGGACACTAAGAAGCCAGGGTTCTAGGACACAACAAGGAAGCCCAATCAATCAGAATGGAATGGTTGAGGGAGAGTGTGGTTCAGAAGGGAGATTAGAGAGGGCACAGGTTCGGAATTTGTGGACTTAGTAGCCTTTGTAAGAATTTTGGCTCCTGATCTAAGATGGGAAGTCCTGGCAGGGTTTTGAGAGAATAGAAACATGACCTGATGTGCATCTTAATAACAGTGGCCCAATGTGATGGTGGTACAGGGGTGGGGTAGTGTGACATGTTGGATTCTACCTTTACTTTGGAGGTAGAGCCAATAGGATTTCCTGATGAGGAGTATGAAAGAAAGAAGAGCTAGCAGTGACTTTGGGCTTTTGTTTGGCCTAAGCTACTGGAAGATAAGATGGTCATAAACAAAAATGGAGCAAGAAGTTGAGTGGAACTTTTTAGGAATAGATAAAAAATTAATTGTGGTTGTATTGAAATATCTTTTAGACTAACAAATGGAAATACCCAACAGGCAGTTAGTTATCTGTGTATGTCTGAGGTTCATAGGGAGGTCCCCAAAAAATTTTTATTTGGGAACAGATAAGTAGTATTTAAAACCATGAGATTCAGATGAGTATAGATAGATAGGGAAGAAATCCAAGGACTGCTTTGAAGCACTTCAATGTTAAGATGCCCTGGAGGGCTGGGGGTGTGTTCAATGGTAGAGTTGTTGCCTAGCGTGTGCAAAGCCCTGATCCCCAGCACTGAAGAGTAAAAATGAAGAAAAAAAGAATGTTGTGTCCTTGAATTCAGATGAAGGGTTTCGAGAGGATTCGAATGGTCCAGTGTCTCAAGTACTGCTGATAAGTAAGGTGAGAACTAAGGATTCACTATAGAATTTAGCAACCTGGAGGTGAGACAAAATAATTTCAGAGATGAGGGGAAGGGGTCATGATTGGAGTAGGTTAAGAGAAGGTGGAAGGAAAGGAATTGGAAAGAGTAAATATGGCTAATCTTGAGAAATTTGGCTGTAAAGAAGAAAGAGAAATGGGGAGGAAACCAGAGGAAAAAAGACTTCAGAATAGGTTTTCTGAAAGATGGGACTACAAACAATTCAAGGGAGAGGAAGAATTGCTGAAGAAATATCTTCAAGTAGGTAAGAAAGGTGGCATTTAGTGGAGAGGTTGGCCTCAGTATCTTGGGCAACTTATCATATTAAGGAAGGGGTCAGATTGTGGAGATATGTTGATAGAAGGTAGATATGGGGTGGGCATTAGCAGAGTTCTGTTTTGTTGGTACCAGGAATTGACTCCAGGGGCACTTGACCACTGAGCCACATCTCCAGCCCTTTTTTACATTTTATTTAGAGACAGGGTCTTGATGAGTTGTTTCAGGCCTTGCTAATTTGCTGAAGCTGGCTTTGAACTCTTGATCCTTCTCCTTGGCCTCCCAAGCTGCTGGGATTACAGGCATGCACCACTGAGCCCAGTTTAGCAAAGGTTTTCTGGTTGCTTCATTCTTCTCAGAGCAGCAGCAAATGAGGTCATTGGCTGAGAGTAAGGGTGGGAAAGAAACTCACAGGTTGGAGAAGTTATAAAACAATTATTCAGAAGAAGGTTAGAAGATGAATAGATCAACATGGTAACATGTGAATTCTTGTCTCACTCAGATGGTATCTTCTTTCTGATTTTTTTTACCTCTTTTATTTTTCTAATATCCAACATAGTGCTAGCATGCAGATGCTCAATAAGTGTGCAAATTAATTTCACAAATGGAATCATTTATAACTAATCATGCATTGCACTTAGTATTCTAAACACCTCACCCATTTATTATACTTATTCTTAGTGGCTACCTGATTGGCATTTGGAACCACACTGAGATGAGATAGATCCTCAAGAGAGTGATAAGTAGGTATTGCTATCCTCAGGTGACAGGTGAAGAAACAGATTTTGTATTTGGCCTCACAACTTGCCCAAAGTTGGCCAGCCATCAGGGGATAGTGCAGAGATGTGAATCTCAGCCTGTGCGACCCTCAAGCCCAAGCTGTAACCATGGCCCTGGCACTCATCTTGCCTACCTACTTTACCTTTACCCTGGGAACTGTGGCCCAGATTGCTTTGCACATGTGTCAAAGCTGAGCCTAAAACGAAGACTTATCCAAGTGTGGGGCCTTTTCCACTACCATCTTCCAATTTCCATTATATCTTGGGATCTGTCCATAGTTCAGTTCCCACTATCACTTGCTGGCTACCCTTAACAGTAGTTGTAGTGTACAGTCCCTATAGCCATGAAGCACCTGGTCCTTTGGAGAAAGGATCTTGCCTGCACTGACACAGTCATCCAGAAGGGGGCGGTCGTATGCACAGAAATGCTCCTGCCCCACCCACGGGCTCTGTAACCCACAGGCTCTGCTTGTATCCCTCCTGTTTTCAGCCTTTCCCTGAAGCCAGCCTTTTCCTTTCAGCTTTTCCCTGCAGCGCCTGATTGCTCAAGCGAGCAGTATTTCTCCAAGAGTGATTTCCCCCAGGTGGCATTTGGCAATATCTGGAGATGTTTTGGGTTGTCATAAGTGGTGCTTAGAAACAAAGCATGCCCCTAAACATTCTGTAATGCACAGGACAGCCACCCTCCCCCAACAAAAAAGTATTTGGTCCAAAATATCAATTGGTGCATTGAGAGGTTGAAAAATCCAGCCCTAAATGAAAACTTGTAAACAGTCCATAAACTGACCCAGAGGAACAAATGGGAAATGACTTCAATATCAAACAAAGCAATTGATAAAAAAAAAAAAAAAAAAAATTTGTGGGAGCTGTCCTTCTTTGGGGAATGTCAAAGATTTTGAGGGCTAAGTGGATCTTGACCTATCACTGACTGACTGTTGCCAACAATGTGCTGAGCCAGAATGTGTGTGAAGATGTGCTGTTGACCACCTGGGGCAGCTGAGAGAAGAGATGGTGCCCCTTACCATCCAAGGACTACATACTGTCCTTGTGTCTCTCTGAGGAAATGATCCTTCCTGTTGTGTGGAAACATTCTCTGTCTCCAAACCATCTGTGATGTTGAAAACCTGTTCTTGCAAAACCATAAGCTATGCTTGGAACTCAGCAGTGTGCTGGTCCCTGGCCCGAAGCACTTCAGATAGTCCCCAGAGTGGTTGTCAAGGTCCGCTAGCCTGATCAACATAAACTTGCATTCCAGTTGTGACATGCTACCCACCTCCTCTGGAATTGGGAATGTTCTTCTGAAACATGCCCATTTTGGAAAGCCTAGGCATTTACCCAGGACTTACCTGAAACAGATTGCCTCCAAGTCAAGAACCCAGTGTCCAATAAAATATTCTCTGTGAATCAAGCCACTCCACTATTTCTCACTATGTAACTCTTGTTCAGCAGAACACAGAGCAAAAGCAATGAAGACCAGCCCTAGGCCATGCTCTCAGTTTTGTTCTATAGTACAACTATCTTCCTCTCTTTCCTTCATGCCTAGAACCTATTATGAGTGTCTAAAACACATGAACTATAAACCTAAAGACAGTTTATGACAGGAAATATGAAACCATCTTTAAATTTTATCCAACCTACAGGTGAAACCAAAGTAGTCACCCTCTTCCTTATAGTAGTTTATCTGACATGCAAAAAGGGAGGACATCTAGGAATCAAATACAGCCACAAAACTGGGATATGGATACCAGTGTCTACACAGCTAATTCAAGGGTTTTTTTTTTTTTTTTTTTTTTTTCTCTCTCTCTCAGTACTGGGGATTGAATCCAGTGGCACTCTGCCACTGAGCTATATCCAGAGCCCCTTTTTTGTTTTTATTTTGAAACCAGGTCTCACAAAGTTGCCCAGGCTGACCTTTAACTTGCAATCCTCCCGCCATAGCCTCCTATGTAGCTGAGGTTACAGGTATGTGCCACAGTTCCTGCCTCAGGATCTGCTTCAGATAAGGGGAAAGAAAGCAGGGTATAGACATCTGAAAGGCAGAGCATTATTAGTGTTTTCTTGCTGGCTTCAGTTTAATAGAGTACTGTGTGCTCCTGAAATTTAATAATAATTATTATTATCATCATTATTATTATCACTTATAGAGTGATAGTTCTGTGGACCAGACCCTACACCCAGCACTACTCAGGTAATCTATCTCCATACTCAAACTACTACCAGGAAATGGGTACTCTAGGCAAGGATACTAAAACTTCAAGAAGTCAAAAAATGTGTCCCAGACTACCAGGAAAGGGTAAAGCGGAGATCTGAACCTAGAAAGGCAGATATTTTAAATGTGCTAAATGAGTTTGCTCTTGTTAAAATCTGAACTGAATCTCTGTCAAAAAAGCAAAGATCCTTGTCTCTCTTATAAAGTCTTAATTTGGGTAAAGTTAGGACCCATAACACATGGCTTGTGTGCTTTCATGTGCATAACACACTTGGTTTGCATCGCGAAGTGCATGGTATGAAAACCACGGGGTTTGAAGTCCAAGATGCCCTTCCACTGATCATAAGCAGTGAGACCACGGGCATCCCTTGACTCTCTCAAACCTCAGTTTTCACACCCTCAAAGTGCCGTGAGTTTTAAAGTATATGTCAAGTGTCTTGCAGATTGCCTACTGGTCAGTCACTGAAATTATTGTTGTTGATGTTATTTAGATATGTTCTTTCTGGTTTTTGCTGTGGAGATTTCAAATTACACTGGGTGTTTCAAACTTTTCTCTGGCATCTGTGTTTCACGGATTGCCAAAGACCAAGAATGAAGAATCATCTTTACACTTAGGAAAACACTGGTGTAAAATATGTTTGTGTTTAAAACTTTAGGCACTGCCCAGGTCATCGCAGATGGCCAAGTGGAATATCAGCCTCTTTCAGGCATTCGATATATGTGGTGGTACCATTTAATCGGCCTCATCTGGACTAGCGAATTCATCCTTGCATGCCAGCAAATGACCATAGCAGGGGCAGTGGTTACGTGCTATTTCAACAGGTAGGTCCAGCCTTGTCTCTTACTGGAGTGTCTTTGTGCTCCATGTTGTGTGTCTCAAAGATGTTTGGGAGTTTTGACCTGACTCTCTAAAAAGGGTTGACAAGAGTAAAAGGCTAAGCTAAAAACTTAGCTCAGACTTAAAACTTTGGATTTAAAAAAGCTACTAGGGGCTGGGGCCATAGCTCAGTTGGTAGGGTGTTTGCTTTGCATGCATAAGGCCCTGGGTTCAATACCCACAAAAAAAAAAAAAGCTACTAGTCTCACCAGTTGTGGTGGTACACACCTGTAATTCCAACCACTCAAAAGGCTGAGGTGAGAAGATTTCAAGTTGAAAGCCAGTCTGGACAACTTAGTGAGACCTTGTCTCAAAATAAAAATTGTAAAAGAGCTGGGTTTAATCCCAAGCATTGCCAAAAAAAGAAAATAAAAAGTTGCTAGTCTACTTTGCATATACTTTAATAACTCTGGGTTTTTTGTTTGTTTGTTTTGGGTTTGTTGTTATTGTTGTTGTTTTAATGTAAAATTGGCAGAATATTTACCTGGAAAATAATTTTAAATCCTAAAGGAATCATGTGTAACTATAAGCTATACCTCATGTCCATATAGTTAAGTACTAGTGAATGAATTACTTGCTTCTATGTTAAAATTATAGACATTACCTCATGAAAATAATGGAAGACACACACACACACCCTACACACACCTGAACCCTTCGCCTCTCTTGTGTGTGACTTTACCAGCAATGAGACTGCAGCCGGAAGAGCAGGCCTGGGACAATGACAGGGTTGGACTTCGAACAGGAAGTTTACTCCCGATAGGGCTGATCCTCCTCTAATCTCTCAAACCAAATGAGTAGATAAACATGACTTTTTCCTGAGGTAAGAAAGTCAACCAGGGGTGATTCATGCCATTGACAGTTACCTCCCGACAATAAAGAGCACTGTGGGTTTTTAATATAATGGTGTTTTTGGGAGCCCCATCATTAGTGACTTTGGAGGACCCGCTAAGGGGCTGTTGCTCTTGGCATTAAGACTCCCCGCAGCAGCTGGGGGTGGAGGGGCTGCTTGCTCCTGAGTAGGAGAGCAAAGCTCATCCTAGCCAAACTGGCCAAAGGTAACAGTTGTCAGGCAGAGAGATCCTGTGTTATCTTAGAATAACAAAACCAAAGCATTCTCCGCAGGGGCTTTGATGTGGAGCTCAGTGAGGCAGACACATTTATCTCAGAGTCATCCCCCCTTCGCCAACCCTCCCCCCAAAAATAAGATCATGAAAGAATGAGAAAGGAGTAAACACACAATCACAGTGAGAAACAGAGACTCAAGGACAGCGGATAAGAAACATGACATTAACAAAATGGCCAGGGCAGCAAGAGGTGACTGGCCATGTTGGGCAAAGCTGAAAAGGCCTCCGGCATGTGTTGGCTTTTGAGAAGGTGCAAATAAGATACAAGCTGAAGTGAGTCACAAAAAATCCAGAGAGGCTCAGGAATTTAAGTGCAAAATGTAACCCTGGAGATTAGTTGTAAGTTCTCCTGAGGAGCAGTTAGAACCCAAAGACCCTCCTCCAGATGTGCAGAAGAGATCTTTGCTTTCTGGACAGATCAACTAGAGAGGGTCTGGACTTGGGGTATCTGGCACAGCCAAGGCTGGGGGCAAACTCAGTAATGAAGCGGGGGTGGGGGGAGGGTAAGTGAGAGTCTAAATGCTGAAGAGGGAGAATTCCCCCACCACCAACACCCCACATTCCATAGCTCAGTTCCCTGTGTGTTGGCAGCGAGGCTGATCCCCTAAGGGGAGGCTAGGGGAGTCTTCTGGGAGAAACTTTGGAGCCCAAGGCACAGGCCCAAGATAGTACCACATGGGGGCCCCGGGTGAGATGGATTCCCTGACTCCTAACCACTGACCCTTACCAGGCACCAGGCTGCACTCCTCACATGGTATCCAAGCCATTCTGACTTTGGAATTGTTAACCAGACTATTACACATTTGATGAAAACCACTAATATAAGAAAGAAAGAAAAATGAACAAAACAAACAAAATGGATTTAGAGAATTTAGCCTACACAATGTAGGCTGCAAAAGAAAACAAACAAAGAACAACAAGAAAGCCCTGTAATATTATCAGAAAGAACAGATATATTGCAACCATAAACAAAGCCCCTTCCCCACATCCCCCACCAAAAAGCAACAGTGAGATAGCAAGGAGGACCCTTTAATAATTAAAAATTGCAAAAGTAAAATTTTTTCCATTGAATGATCAGAATATAATGTTGAAAAATTCTTTTAGAGGGCAGAATAAGACACAATTAGAAAATGGCAGAAAGGGAAAAAAATAGAGTTATTTAGGAGAGTCACCATCTGACTAATAGGAGTTCTAGAAACAGAGAACAACAAAAAATACATAAGTAAATAAATAATCAAAAAAATCTCCCAGAACTGGGCTGGGGCAGTAGCTCAGTGGTAGAGAGCCTGCCTCACACGTGTGAAGTACTGGGTTCAATCCTTAGTACCACATAAAAAATAAATAAATAAAGATGTTGGGTCCATCTACAACTTAAAAAAAAAAAAAAAAATCCTAGGACTAAAAACATAAGAAGATATCCTAGAATTTTCTCTCGGGGGAAAAAATAAATAAAACATGACAAAAGATCAAGAACCAAAATGGGATCTGACCTTCAATAGCAACTTTGAATCAGAAAAGCAAAGGAGCAAAGAAAAGACTATTCCCAAGTTTTATTTTATTTATTTCCAAGACTATTTCAGAGTTTTATACCTATTCCCACCATCAATTCAGAGTAAAGGAGAATAAAGTCAGGCTCACGAACACAAAATCCCCAAAGGTCTCCTCCCCACACCCTTTCTAGGAAGACCGTTCCCAACCGAAACTCATGAGTAAGCCAAGGAGGAAAACATGAGTTTCAGAAAAGAAGGGAAGGGAATTCCCTAGAAGGTAGTCATGTAGCCATTGTTGAAGAAGAAGAAGGAGAAGGAGGAGGAAGGAGAGGAGGAGGAGGAGGAGGAGGGGGAGGAAGGGGAAAGAGGAGGAGGGGGAAGAGGAGGAGGGGAGGAGAAAGAAGAGGAGGGGGAGGAGGGGGAGGGAGAAGAGGAAGAGGAAGAATGAGAGGAAGGAAAAGAAGAGAGGAAGAGAAAGAGGAAGAGGAGGAAGAAGAAGAGGAGGAGAAGGAAGAGAAGGAGGAACCAGTTCAAGATGGAACTGGAAGGCAGTAGGAGCAGTGGGCTCCAGGAGAACTCTCCAAAAAGACAATGTCTCCAAAAACACAGTGACACTGAGAGGAGACTAAATGTGCTTGGATATTTTGATGAAGCATTCAGTGAAATCCATGGAAAACAAAGGGAATAAAAAATGTGATGCGATTATTAACTCCAGGAAAAACTGAAAGTTGTACAGGGAACAAAATAGAATTGGAATATGCTTCTTGGGTAAGTTGTGAATATTATTCACCATACATTTTACTTTTGTACTAATAGTGTGAACATGAAGCATTAACTAAAAATTTCAACCGAACTCTATTGGGAAGAAGTCAGGGTGAAAGATGAGTGTGTCAGGTGGGGGCACCAAAAAGAGAAGAAGAAAAATGAAGAAATAGCAGTAAGAACACAGGATTTTAAAGTGTGGAGTTGTATTATGGTAGAAATAGCTAGATTATTATCTCTAGGGAAAGAATTAAGGATGGGTAAAGAAAACTACTCTTTTTCCCATTAAGCCCACCAGTACTGTTTGGCTTTTTAAGATGCTTTGGCTATTATTTTCATAAAAATAAATAAATTTAAAATAAAATGTGGGATAATTTATTTGTAACATTACTATTTCATTTATTAAGAACTTCTGCTTTCTTTTGGGCTGTCTGCCTAATTTTGAGACCTCAAGCTTTTTGCTTATCTCAAAGTTCACAATGCCGTGTCTGCCCTGCACAAACAGTGAGGATAAATACCACAAGAACGCATTCACCTTTGTTACTCTTTTAAGCCCTAAAAGGTCTGAAGAGTTCATACAAAGACCACCAAGTACCAGGACATGGGAAAGCCCTAAAATTTACCTTGTACAATCATTTGCTTGAAAAGGGGTCAATAGAGACCCATAAAGATGCTACTTAAAGCCAGCACAGTGGTGCACACCTGTAATCTATGCTACTGAAACCGTGAGAAAAGAAGATGGCAAGTTTGAGGCCAGTGTTGGCAACTTAGAGAGACCCTGTCTCAAAATAAAAAGGTCTGGGGATGTAACTCAGCAGCATAGCAATTGCTTAGTATATGCCAGGCCCTGGATTCAACCCCCAATACTGAAAGAAAAAAAAAGAAAAAGAAAGAAAGAGAAAGAGAAGTACTGCTTAGAGATGTAGTTGGAAGAAGCTAGAATTGTTCAACTTGGAAAAGGGACACTGGAGGCATGACTTCATCATTATTTTCAAATACACAAGAGATGGTTTCCAGCTGCTCTGGATCTGCTGGTGAAAAGGTGAGGAAATGCATTCACAGCAGAGCATAAAGAATTGAGGTAGAGATGGGTGAATTTCTAACCCTAACAAGAATTGCCCAGGAGAGCTAGGGGAAAAAAAAATCTGTTCTTCATAATAAAGCCAGTTTCTATTTTCTGTAGGACTGGAAAGATTAACTCTATAGCCTCCCAGTCCCATCTTGCAGTGATTTTGCTGAAAGAGACATCAGGAAGGGACAGGGTCTTTGTGGAAGTCACACTGTTCAGCTTCCCTCAGAAGCTGAGTGGGAGAGGCCAGTCATCCCTTGCAGCCCAGACTTTGTCCAGGAGACTTAGACAAAATTAATTTTCCATTACATTTAAAGAGTGTTTAGTGCACTGGGCTGGATATAACTAGAATTAAAACTTGTTTCTAGGACCTGAAGTTGCTCGATTGGTTTTAAAAGGCTCTATGTTGTCTGATGCAACTACAAGTTGAAAAATGGTACTTATATATCATGACCTGAAGGTGCTATAGGACTTGTGTGGGTGGGACCATTAAACCCTTTGCCCAGCAATGTGGACTAGTGTAGTGTTCTGAGGACCTGGCTCTGCTGTATGGGGCAGGAGACCTTCAGCATTCAGGCAGACATGGCTTTAAAAGGAGAAGGAAGCTGGACTTCATGGGAAACATCCTGGAGTCCCCTTACCCTCTAACACTGCCTGGGTCGTCCTTACTGCCTTCTCTCATAAACTTGGGGGAATGAAGCCCAGTCAGGAGGTTCCCAGCACATGTCACCCGTACCCCCAACCCCTAGAGACAGCTGAGTGATCTTGATGGGAGCCCTGGTCCAGCCTCCCCAGCCTCCTAAGGAACTCATCACTGAGTTACTAGTGTGCTCAACACTGCAATGTCAATCCTTGAAATACAGTGAAGTCCAGAGGTAAGTATTATTTTAAGCTTCATTCAGTATAATTAAATCAGATTTTGCTGTTGTAAAGGGAGCTGACATACAGCAGAGGAGGGATGACAGGATGCTGTTACCTGTGAATATAGAATAGAGTCTAAGGAGAGAAGGTGGTGGCCTCAAAGACACTACTCTTAGGCCCCCTTTTTTTTTTTTTTTTTTTTGTAGTGCTGTTTCTAGTTTTGAGGGAAGGTATTGAGTGACTCCTGGCACAGTGAGCTGGCTTGGGTTAAAAGGACCTTCTTTTTAAGTTCGTTCTCTCATCATGTGATAACCCAGCTGCTGGAACCTCTGTATCTTCTTCCAGCCAAGCTCTGCAGAGCCTAGAGTCATAACCAGGGTATGTTATGGACTAGGGGAATAGAGGCAGTGCAGTCTCCCCTCTATTTGAAATGGCTCATATCACTACAGTGAAATCTTCTCAAAAAGCTCACATCCAATCCCAGACTTCAATACCTTGGAGGAGCAGACCCTAAGAGTCCCATTCACAGAGGCCTGTGAATCATTCCGTTCCCTCCCAGATGGAAAGTAGGTGTCCTTCTCTTCTCCTCACCCCCATCCTAATCTCTTCAGCACCATAATAAGTTCTAAGGAACATAAATCTCAATAGAAAAGTAAACATTCTTCCTTTAAAAAAAAATGAGAAAAGGGGAAAAAATGTGTCAGATTTTCCTGGCCTGTGCTACTCTGGTAGTTTATCAGATCAGAATGAATTCCTCTCTGTGACAGCTTTCCTGGTCTTTCCATCTCCAACAAGGCTGGGTTGAAACACGGCACCCCTTTGTGGACAACTGGGTTACAGTTCTGCGCCCAGTATTACTGTCATGTTCTCTTTTTCTTCCTGGATGATTTAAGTAACAGAGAAATGCAGTGGTTGCCAACTCTTGAAACATTTCTGGCTGCAGTTCTTTCCTCTCTCAAAACCCAGGCTGTTGTCAAAACCTTAATTCATAGTGACTTATTAGCAACCCAGGCAAGTTGTAGAATAATCTATTCTGAAGAAAGCAAGCTTCACTTGCAATCCATGGCGTTGCTTCTCAGAAAGGGCCTCGTTTTCTAGAGCTGGTGTCCATGGGAATTCAAAAGGTCTCCCCCAAGGTCGCCTCAGCCCTCCTTTGTTTTATCCCATCAGGTTCAGGGCAGAGGAAAAACTGTGCCCATTCTGTTCTTTTTTACTCTTTTTCTCTGCCTGTGAAACTGACTTGGACACATTCTTGGGAGCTGTGTCAGGACAAGTCCTGTAAATGATTCACACTAAAGTGACCTTTAAAGAGTAGGGAGGAAATCAGCTGGATTTCAGGAGCCCAGAGCTGTGCAGAAGCCAAGCACCAGGGAGCTCTGTGTCCCTTCCCTTTAAACTTGAACTCACCGTTAACCTCACTGGCCCTGGTCCTGGTCATGTGATTGGGTCATGATTTTAATCATCAAGCTGATGCTGGCCACATTTACAAATGCGCCTGTGTAATTTAAACCTTGGAGATTGTGATAGAATCAAACTTCCGAAAATGAGATGAACGGGCTACTTGAAGGGTTGGTGGAAGGAGTAGGAGCCGCTGTAAAGAGGGAAAGTCGTTCATTTTAACTCATCACCATTTTCAAAATAGTTTTTTATTTTCTGTTCTGTGTTTGTTTGTTGCATTGAATGCCACTGAAAGGAATCACATTAGTCCAGAATATAATGAATGTCACCTTAGCAACCAAGGAGTATAAAAATTTTGCTGAATGCTTATTGCATCATTGCTTTGAAAGTTGTTAGTGCCATTGATGATTTGAACAGAGAAGGGTTTTTTGGTTCCTTTTTAACAATGGTTTTAAAAATAATCTTTTGTTTTTTCCTATTCCCAGAAATAAAAATGACCCTCCTGACCATCCAATCCTTTCGTCTCTCTCCATTCTTTTCTGGTACCATCAGGGAACAGTGGTGAAAGGGTCTTTTTTAATTACTGTGATGAGGATTCCAAGAATCATTCTCATGTGCATTTATGACACCCTGAAAACGAAGGTAAGGCTGCACCTAATAGAGAAGAGCTGAGGGCTGGGCAGCTGCAGAGGGTCCCAGGAGAGGACCCCTGACAGTGGCCTTTCAGACTCCCCCCTACCCTCACCCAGACCTTGTTCCCAGCCTCTGCCGTGCTGTGCCATGTGGTCTTGTGTGTTGGGTGGAGGGTGGGCAGGGAGAAGTTCTGGTTAGCTGGCTTTCCTTCTTATTTAAATGCTGAGATAAAAGGACTGAATTCTGAAGGTGAAATTTAAGCAAGGTTTTGTGGCTATTTATCATGCTTTTTTTTTTTTAAGTAAGAAAATACTTTCTAAGATAGGGATAATATTTCTTTCAATTTTGTTTGTTTGTTTGCACCAGGATTGAACCCAGGGGTGCTTAACCACTAAGTCACATCCCCAGCCTTTGTTTATATTTTGTTTAGAGACAGGATCTTGCTGAGTTGCTTAGGGCTTCCTAAATTGCTGAGGCTGGGTTTGAACTCTCGATCCTTCTGCCTCAGCCTCCTGGTCTTTCAGTTTTAATGCTCAAATATTCCTCGCCTGTTTTGTTTCCAAGAGGGTGTCCTAGGAACTTCCTGGTATGCATGGGGAAGAAATGAGTGGGGACAAGGGAGTTAGAATGAGTGTGTGTGAGAGACAGGGTGTGTGTATGCAACTGTGTGCAAGTGTGTGTGAGTGTGTAGGTATGTGTGTGAGAGTATATGTATGAACACACACACACACACACATACACACACACACACACACACACACTTGAAAGTGAGAAATGGGCAAGCTGACCTACATCTCAGCTCAAAGGACAGAAAACTGTAGGGCTTTTGTGCTGGGGTCTCCTCCCTGGTTTTTATTTCCATGCACATTTGGGTATGAATGCCAGTGGAAACCAGAACACCAGGAAAACAGCTGTTCTCATGGTATTTCTGTCCTGCCAAACAAGGGAAGATTGGACTTCCCCCAACTTTTTGGTTCTCACACAATGCTAATCTCTCCCCACCCCCACCTCAGGGTTCCTGATTTGGCCAGAGTTTCACAAACCTGCCTGATCCCAACCCTTTGTGTATAGTTATGTGTCCTTAGTATATTGGAGTAGTTTTACACATGGGGTCATATTAAACTTTAGAATTATTTTTGTTTTGGTATTTTAAACAGAAATCTGAGTTGTTGATACTTTTAAATCCATAATCAAGATTTAAGGTTAGTATATCACTTAGGAGCAATGGATTCAATTTCACATAAAATTGTCTGGCTTCCTTAATCTTGAGATGCATGCTAAGCAGCTGCCCACTGATTATATTTTCTTCTATTTCCATGAAAATCTTGCCTGGTGACTTAAAGAGCCATTTCCACATCCAGGACAAATCTATTCTGGCTCCTGCATTTTGAAATTGTTCCTTCAATCTTAGGAAACTTGGCTAAGGATTTCTTGAGGGACAGAACAGCTTTTTATTTTAACTATATTGTATTTCTATGTATATTTACATAGAAATATGTATTTATATCTTTTATGAATACATATATTTACTTTTATATACATTAGTAATAGGTAATCAAACAAGACATCCTAAACTCTCTGGGGAAGCCACTTTCCATAAATCTAAAAGAGAAATCAGTAGAAGACCCATGGTCTGTCTCACCAAGGTCTGAAAAGTTTTTATCACTCCTCAGATCCCATAGGACCAAGAGGTCAAACTCCTTTTTAATGAAGTCGCTGTTGGAGAAAGATGTCCTTTCTCAGGTTATAAAAAGAAAAAAGTGAAAAAGCAGTAGTCTTACAGCCCAGTACAGTCTACAGTTCAAACATTTCACACAGCTACCGGTGATCTTTTCTACTTAAAGAGCCTCATTCACAACGGCTGCCAGGCCCAAAAGTATCCAGATCAAGTTTCATCCAATTGAATTAACACTGGGACAAGAAAATGTCCATATAAGGCTGAGTTATTCCTGGGGTCTTCATAGTAGGCTATTTCAGGATTGTGAGCAGGGATTGTTTTACTCTGGGCCGTGGGTTGGTCACCCCTCCCCCAGGCAGCTCATTCAATTATTCACTCTTGAGTTATGCACAAATTCAAGTTGTATTTCGAAAGACTGATTTATACATTGAAATTTAGTCCCCAAAATCTCAGGATAGGATTCATTTTCTCTAAGGTTAAGCTTGATTCTTTCTTTACGTGGGCCCACAACTAGTATCTGCAAATGTACTGTTTGCTTGCTTGCTTGCATTTCTTTTCTTTTTATTTATCTATTTATTTCTTTTTCTGTCTCTGGGATGTGAAATTTTCAAGAACATAAACTTTGGGTTCAAAAGGCAAAATGCACCATTTGAGACACTTAGGGGCAGATGGAGAGGGAGGAGAGAATTTTTTTACTGGAACCAAAAGGCTCCCTTTTCCCTTGCTATTGAATATGGACTAACCATTTCCCTTTCTATTGAGGTTATAAGCCCAGGAGAGAATCTGAGTTCTTCCCGTTAATAGTAATCAGAAGTATGCACAAAACAGAATTTCTCCCATCTTCAGTGAGGACTGCTCTGGCTTTTCCCTGGGTACAGAAGTCCATAGGGGAAGCAAGCATACCTCTCCAAAGCTGCCTGCTTACCTTCTATCTTTTGTTTTCCATTTCTCCTGTGGTCTGGACTGATCCCAGCAGCACAGCAAATGGTCAAGGGGCACATTCAGATGCTGCTACTGCTGTTTCTTGTGTCTTGACAGATACCTGCGCCATGTCAACCAGGTATGTGCCCTACCCTGTACCCCAGGAAAACACAGCAGGCTTGGAAGTTAGTCTCCATCATTTAGGTCAGGGATTGGCAAATTGTTCCATAAAAGACCAGATTGTGGGCGGAGTGTGGTGGTGCATGCCTGTAATCCCAATGGCTTCAGAGGCTGAGACAGGAGAATTGCAAGTTCAAAGCCAGTCTCAGCAACAGTGAGGCGCTAAGCAACTAAGTGAGACCCTGTCTCTAATAAAAATACAAAATTGGGCTGGGGATGTGGCTCAGTGGTTGAGTGTCCCTGAGTTCAATCCCCCGGTAACAAAAAGAAAAAGACCAGATTGTGTAAATATTGTAGACTTTGGGGCCATATAGTCTCTGTGGAAACCACTTAACTCTGCCAGTGCAGCAGGAGAAGCCATTGACAAAGGTTGAATGAACGAGTATGGCTGTGTTCCAAAGAAACTTTTTGGTGGATGCTGAAATTTGAATTTCATGGGACTTTCACATGTCAAGAGAGCTTCTTCTTTTTATCTATTTTTTCCCAACCATTTTAAAATTGTAGGAATCTTTGTTAGCTCCAGCCAGAGGAAAGCAGGTTGTATGATAGACTGGCCACCGAGTTGTAGTTTGCAGACCCCTGCCATGGAACTTTAGGCATAAAAGGCATTCTTCAAATTCTAAAAGAAATGTGTTTCTCTTTTCCAAAATAAAAAGGAAAGGAAGTCTTTAGAACCCCAGCCTAGTGAATACATTATCAACTAAGAGCTAAAGTTCAGGGTCTTCTTTAAGAATTATAATTTTCCTGAGCTAGGAAAAGAACTGCCTCCCTAATTTTTATATATTTTGCCAGGCTTTCCCTTTCAAGCTATAAATATTCCTTTAAATCATAAAAATGATATCCTGCAATTGTTTGAACTTTAAATTATTTTCTCTTCTAAATCTTCCAAATTGGTGGAAATTTAAATATATGTTTTGTTTTCCTGTAGATCGTTTGGCAAAGTTTAATGGTCCTTGTCAAATTTACACAAAGCGGTATTTTTGTAAGAGAGCAGGCTGCTTTAAAATTTAAGTGTTCATGCAAATCTCACTTTGAGATTATAATAATAGTACTTCTTATTATTACCTATCTTCCTAATAAGTGTACCCTCAGAAGTAAAGGGGCTAATTAGACCATCCATGTTTATGTCTTAAGTAGTGTTTAAAATATCTTTCATTATTCAGGGAAAGTGTAGACTTCAGTACTATAATAGAACTTACAAGGAAGCTCTATTCTTAAGGCTTTTCTTAAGAATCTTGGAGTACCCTTTACAGTGTGTTTAGTTTTCATTTGCATTGCCACAAGCCCAGCACATATAAAGCACAATAAAATCCCATATCACCTTTGAAAATAGTGGATCCAGAAGCAAGTCAAGCCAAACCTCGGGAATACACTTGTCATGGGGTAAGATGCCACGCCTCTCTTCCCAGAGCTGTGTGTGTGGATCTGGACACCAACTTACTCCATGAAGATTTTTGAGATGCATTACAAAAATATATGAACAATGGCAAGAATTTTTTTGCACAAAAAGTCAAGACTAAGAAACATATAGGGAGACTAGAAAGACAAAAACTATGACTATAAACCCAAATATGTTGGTCATAGGGTCCTCCTGGGCTCCAAGCTAGAGTTGCCATCCCTCTTCACCGCTTTATGAAATTCAGGTTCTTTCTGCATCCCTCATTCACTCCTGGTTTCCAGCCTGCTCCACAAAAGCCTAAAGGTTGCTGACATGGAGAGGTCAAGAGGGCAGAGAAGCAGGTGAGGAGGAGGAAAGGTGGCCTAGCTCCATGCCAACCACCCTGCCTGGACTTTCAGCCAGAGAGCTCCACTCATGTGGGTGAGGTGGGGCGTCTCCTGAAGCTTCCGTTTGAAGATAGGATTCTGCCACTAAACATATTTGAAAATAACTATCCCATACCAGCATTACACTTGTTCCCTCTTCCCTGTTATCCTGAAGGACATGTTTTCTGCCTTCTGAAATTTCACCTCTTTATATGAATTCAGGACCTTTTCCCTTGGGGGTTCAGGGTGTTTATATTAAATCGTGTTAATTTTAACTCCACTCTAATTACCATGGTAGAGGGGGTGAAACCTTGTAACAGACATAGGGTGAGAGTGATCTCGAATCACAGAAAAGTTAAGCTAGTCTTGACCCGGCTCTTATAGTGAATCAGTGGTGCAAGCAGGGATAGGTCTTTGGGATTCCAATCACGGTGGCTGAACACCAGGCTGTGACCTACACCAGCTGTCGCCGTATCCTTACATGGGGGTGATGTGGTACAACTGACATGAACACTTCAAGGATTCCCGAGGTTTAGGAGATTGAGGAAGAAGAAGAAGAAGAATGAAAAAGACAAAAGAACTGATGAGAATGATGGCGGGGGTGGGGGTGAGGGTCACCTCTGATCTAAAATGACCACCAGAAAGCAGAATGAAGTAAAAATGTTTAAGGAGAAATATGGTAATAATGAAATGGTGACCAGAGCTATCGTAGGTCTCATCTGGAAAAAAACAAAGCAAAGTGAGCTGAGAGAGAAAAAAGGAATTCAGATTAGGCTTTTAAGAAATGTCCCGGTGTTGGAATGAGTGGCTAGGGGAGGCTTTAGCATCTGTGTCTGGAAGTCAGATTTTGAAGGGCCGAGGGCCTACTTTATTTTCTTTGTTTTATGGAAGGGAAGCTGGGAAAAGCTACAAAGGGGTGAGATGCATTTGTCACCCTTGGCACCCAGATGTTCTTCTCTCTTTAACATCAAGGAGCTGGCTGTGTCTCGCCAACGCTTTTGAAAAGCCTCATCCATCTTCACTGTGCCCTGTGAGGGGAACAGGTGACAGTTGTCACATTTTGTGGACACCCAGCCTAAGACGGCACAGTAATTCAGTTGCAGAGTGCAGAATAAAACCTCAAACCTCATCATTTCTAATCTACTTCTCTCTGCATTATAAATACCAAACATGGGTATAAATTTTTTAAATTGTGTCGCCTCATGTGTTCATTTCTATAACAACCATTTGCTTATTTACACTGGATGTGACCAACTGAACCTGGCATTGTAAGTGGGGGCGATGAGGATTCAGAGTCAGTATCAAGCATAAGCTAGGCCTTCGTGTAGTTGATAGGCTATTTGGGGGCATAGATGGCGGAGAGAGGGGTACAGTAAGGGGTATATGCATGAGACACTTATGTAAGTGGTACAAAAAAATGCAGGTTAAGTGCTGGAATGAGGGCTGCAGAAGTTTAGAAAAGGAGAATCTTGGTAGTTGAAGGTCTTTTAATGCAATAATTAGGGTAATTCATAGAAGAGATCGGACCCCAGTGTGGAGCACTCACCGGAGATCAGCAGCTCATAAATCCCAATGATAGCTGTGAGAAGTTGGCACTTGCTATACTGCCAGTTGTAGCCTAAGCACTTTTCCTACATTATATGGATAGCATCTCCGGTTCACAGATAAGGAAACTGAGGCTTAGAGAAAGCACACGGTGACAGAACTAGAAGTTGAATCCAAGCCTGTTTTGCCTCCAGGACCAAACTTTTAACCACAAAGTGTTTTTTCACCAACCAGAGGACTCCAGACCACCATCCAGGGCTGTTCTCTGCAGCCAGCACCTTTCCAAGCTAGGACCAGACAAGCTAGTTTGCTGACAGAGCGAGTCTTGTTAGTGGCTGGCTGGTGGAGGACCGGAAAGGCGTAGGGCTGTCAAGGGCAGTGAACTCTGAATCATGCAATTGTAGAGGAGGAAAGCCATATCAGGTGGGGTGACCCCACCTTCACTCCTCAGGAAAGCCAGTGGTCCAAGCCTCTGGCAGTGTGAGCTAACTCATTTCAGAGATTTACAGACAAGGAGCCCCTGTGTAGCCTCTCTGCTCCCTCCCAGCACTTTGGTGGGTCCTGTCTGAGAAGTCCCCTGTGGGACTGTGCAGGCTAACCACTCAACAAGAAGAGCACACCTCATAGTGTTTCGTAAAGTGCCCACCTGCAGTCCCTTGTGGAAGTTCCTCCCCAAGTACACACAGGCATCTGTCCCAGCTCTGATGTGCGTCAGTGTTCCTCCAAGTGTGAAACCCGCTGGTGGGCACGGCACTCTTCCCAATGGTTCCAAACTGATTTGAGCACTTCAGGAAAGCTCTTTCTCAATTTTTATAGGCAAATAGCAGAATTCTGTAGATTTTCATGTTTTGCTATTTACCAATAAGTAAACTAAAGAGTGTTTTTTTAAACTTATTAAAATAAGTTTGATAAACTTATTTGATAAACCCAAATTGGTATTTCATGAGAACTCATATTCATTATTCTGTTAAGATATAACATTGCTGCCAAGGCGAGGCCTCCCTGCGAAGTTTGTGAACGTGCACAGGCAGAGAATTGGGATTTTGCACATTGCGGGTAGAACACCTTGCTACAACCAGTGTTGCCTTGAGTTGGCTGTGCTGTTCTATTGCAGTCATTCCTGGTGTAATGAACATTACACTTCTATTGATTACTTGGTTCTTATTTATTCATTGTATTTTTGTCACCTTAAGCATTGCTTTCCTTTTTGATCCTTTTTCCTTCTTCCAGCAGAAGTGGGAATAGGTAGAAAGTGAACTGTGGGTTGATGTCAAAAATATTTGAGATATCCAGGTGTAGTGGCCCATGCCTATAATCTCAGCCGCTCAGGAGGTTGAGGCAGGAGGATCCCAAGTTCTAGGCCAGCCTCAGCAATTAGAGAGGCCCTTAGCAAGTTAGTAAGACCCTCTCTCAAAATAAAAAATAAAAAGGACTGGGGATGGATGTGAAACCCTGGGTTCAATCCCCAGTTAAAAAAAAAAAAAAGTTTAAGAACCACCATTTCTGTCCAGTCTCCTGGGAGATGCTCCCAGAGGAAGATGACCCCTTAGTCAAGTGTAGCAGCAGTTTGCCTCTCTGCCTCTTCCTTTGTGTAACTTGGGTGAGTCACTCAACTTTACTGAGCTCCTGAAAATTTAAAGGGTAGAATCAAATAATCCCTAATGCCCTTTTGCAGCTTTCTGCCCTGTGTTGGGGTACTTAGCCCAGGGCTGGGCCATGTGGGTATCATCTGCTCCCCTGTGAGGGATCAAGAAAAGGGGAAGACAGAAGAGACATTTCTTTTCCTGTTGTGTTCCAAAATGACAGGGTCCCTTTTTTCATGTTGAACTTCTTATCCATGGCAAGGCCTTACCCTAGAATCACAGAGATCATTGATGCTTTATCATGTCCTGATCCCAGAGCCTGTGAATGTGACTGGATGAAGGGAAGCCATCTATCTGTACCCACTTAGGAGATTCTGCCAGTAGTACGGCTCGGTGGTGATAAATAAATAACTGGTAGTAAGATTCAGGTAAAATGCCAATCACCTCCGTCATTCTCAGCAGAGGGAAAGTACCATAACGGCCAGCGCCTTTTATATCCATTTCTCTGTGGACCTGATAAACTGGTGCTACATCTCCTTGAGGAGGAGGGAAGAGGGTGAATCAGATGTACCTTGGTGCAGGCTGTGAAGCGTGTGGCCTACTTTCCTTTGGCCCCCATTACATACAAGCTACTGAGCCAGTGCCCTGATTGTCGCCTCTTGGTGTTTGCTCAGAATTGCTGGTGGCTTCCTGTCTTCCTGATGAACAAATATACTGGCAAAAAAAGTCCCAGAAAGTCTCGTGGAGTGGAGCGCAGAGAAAAACTTGCTGCTTCTGGGGAAATACACGCATCTCTCCCTCCCTGCCTCAGAGTCCCCCTCCACCTGCCCCCTCCACCAATACTTTTTCCAGTGGACATAATGTCAGTCTGTCTTCTAAGCCTTTGTGGTAGACTTGACCTTGTACAATCTCAGAGCCTTCTCTTCCCCTCATCCCTACTGTTAGCTCTATTTCAATGACTCCCTTTCTCTCGGACCATCAATAGCAGCAGCACCCAGTGACTTTTCCATGTCAGGTTTTGCTTCATCCCCAGCCAGTGGGCACATCTCCAGTTTCTCTTCTCTCCCTGCCCTCAGAGTAGCATGTCCATCTCAGGGGAAAAAATAAAAAGTGAATAGTGTGAACTTTCTCTAACTAGATTATAAAAATAATGTGAAAGTTCTTAAGAAGAGAGTTCTTCCAGAATTGGCAGTGCCATAATAGGTGATCTTGTTGTACAGTATGCTATCAGTCATTTTTTTTTCTTCCTATGACAGAGTTGGTCCTGAATCCTGCCTCTCCCACCAGCTGGTTTAAAGCTATTCTGGGGCAGCCAGCTGATGGTGAGAGCCCTAAAGAGATGCATCATGTGTGCGTGTTTTAGAAAGAAGCTCACATTTGTGTCAATATGATAGTTTGCATTAAGGCTCATTTATAGACAAAGGTAATCCCCTTACCCAGCTGTTTCATGGCAAATGCTCCTACTATCCTGGCTTTAAATAGAAAGGAATTAAGGCACCTCTTTGTCAGAGGCCCCAGACTGTCTGAGAGAAAACAAACTGAGTCCTCATGTTTCCTGATGCATGGCTCCAAAGCTGGGGGTATGACCAGGTCTTTGTGTGGCTTTCTTGGGAGAGAAGTCTTGAGAGCCTAGCTCCCACCTGCTGTGGGTATGTTGCAAAGGCCATGGCTCAGGAGGGTGGGGCTCTAAAGCCTTCTTCCCAAAGTAAGCCTCAGCCCCCTCTTCTCTTTGGGGTAGGGCCCAGTGAGCAGCTGCCATCTTAGACTAGACTCTAAAGCATTTCCTGACTTGAATACCTTCCGGGAAAAGCAATTAATGATTGTTCAATGAATGATTGCATCACTATAAGCAAGAGAGGGAAAGTTATAAAAAGCACTGGGACCATTAGGTCACTCTCTAGGGAGGCAACTGAGTGTTCACCATGAATTGCTTTGACTTCTTCAAAGTGTGTGGCTCCCCAAGACAGGCGTACCTGCTGTTTATCAGGCACTTTCTATATGCCAGGTGCTGTTCTACTTTATATGTATTAACTACTCATATACTCACAAATCACCCTGGGAGGGATGTACTATTATTATGTTTTCTTTTTAAACAGATGATAACACTAAGGTTCCAAAAGGTGAAGTAGTAATCTGCTCAAAGTGAGAGGGAAGAAGAGCAGCAGAGCTGACTGCTGAGGTTTTTGAGGAGCCTGTAAGGCCTCCTTCTTCTTTCTCCAAGTTTGGAACAATTGAGAGGCAAAGTGTCAAGCAGATGAAGATTTAAAATATCAGCTTGAATACCAAATTGGCTGGTTGTACAGTGCACCACAGGATCAGCTGTAGGCGAGTAGCTTGTCAATGTTTCAGCCTTAAGTTAGAAGGACTGAGTCCTTCTCTCCCAGGCCTGACCAACAAGGCAGAAGCTGGGTCTAAGAAGGAACAGTCTTCATGACAGGTGGATCCCGAAAGAGTGAGGAAGGGATGAGCTGTCTTGGTCACCTAAAAGCCCACCTCCCCGGAACTCTTTCACTCCTGGGCAAACCAGGACCATAGGAATGGCCATGGAAGAGTCATGTCATTTATCCATATTCTGCAAATACCAAACAGCCCTGGAGCCATGGTTGGGACACGGACTTCTGTTCTTAGTTCTCCTAAGCCCAGGAAAGTCTCATTTTCTATTCTGCAGGTAGAGGAAGACCTGCCTGCATTCTTACCCCTTGTTCCCAAACATTCTGCTCATACTGGGAATCCCTTACCTTCACCTTTCTTTCTCGGCTCCTCCCTCCAAACTCACCCAGTCCCTTAAGTCTGCCTCTTCCAAACAAGAGAGGTATTACCACAGAAGGTCTCTTGCCTTGGAAATACAAAGTCAGGGAGATCGGGGTTACTCTCACACCACTATTCAAGCCTAGGTTTCTCACCCGTCCACTAGGAGCCTCCTTCCACAGACTTGGAACTCAGAACCCCAGAACTCTGTAGAGGTCAGGGACACCCTCCCCTCCTTGTAGCAGAGTCTGTGGTATGGAGAGCCTCACCTGGGGCTGCACGGTGGGCAGTGCTCTTTCTGATTCACCTCTTCTTTATCCTGTGTCTGCTCTTCCCCCGCCTTCCCCACTTCACTGAGAAGCCTTTGCTGACCAGTCGGCCACATTACACAGTGTCTTCTGCAGAACTAAATGTAGATCTCCCCTATCCCTTGAGCAACATGGAAGACAGGTACTTGAGAGACAGAAGGGTGAGGGGCTTTGGGTCCTAGGAAGGTCAGGGTCTTACCTTTTATTAATGGTACAAACTCCCAGCTTCCTGTGCCTTGCCTCCCCTATTCTCCTCACATTTAGCCCTTCCTTTCTTTCAGGAGACAGTTACCCACATCTGTGAGAGTTCCCTCTCCTTCATTCCTTCCCCCTCTTTGAATCGGGATTCATACGCCCTTTTCCCAGCAGTGTGATACAGTGGGAGGGATGCAGACTTTGAGGCAGACAGGTCCGGGTCTGAATCATACTCCTTTATTCAGGGACCTGGGATAGGATTCTTCACCTGTTTCAGCCTCTATTTCCCCACTTACAAGGCAGAATTCTTAACACCTACCTCACAGGCAGTTGAGAGGGTTAAATAAGCTAGTACATGTAACTATTAAGGCTTGGTGTCTGACTCTTAGTACATACTCCAAAAATAGTTTCTTGGAGTGGGGGAGGTTTTAGCCATCCTTGCTTTTTGATTCATCAAATACTGGAAGTCTCTGTGCCAGACACCTTTGTATAAAAGCATCTGTTTCCCAGGATTATGATAAATAAATAGAGAATTTTTGGAAAGCTCTTAGTTTTGTGCTTGGCATGTAGAAGTACTAGTTGAGTAAATGAAAGTTATTCTTATCAACCCACCACCCAGTGTGTGAACTCCCGGTGAGACGCTGTGGCGCTTGGAATCACGCTTGTTGGCAAGGCTGTGCATCAAACCTGCTCAGTCAGGGCTCCGTCACATCCACCAGGAACTCTTCCAAATACGCCCTTCTCTTCTCCACCCTACCCCCAGTCAGAGCCACTACGCTCGTCACTTGTTGGGTAGAGCTGAACTGCTGAGAGCACCACTTCTGCCCCTGCAGTCAAGAAAAATGCCCAACTTTCCCCCAACGTGAAGGGCAACGAGGGAAGGGCTGGCCCTCAAGTGCAAACCTGTGAGCAGGAGACAGAAAATGACTGAAGATTGGAAAAAAACAAAGATTATAGATTGGTTTCCCCCGCAGCCCTCAGTCCTCAGGTGGTGACCTCTGACCCTCCTCTCTTTTGCATCTGGCCCTCATTTTCTTCTCTTCACTCCCATCTTGAGCCATCAAAAGTAGTTATGTCACTGTTCGGCAAGGGC
Organism: Marmota flaviventris; assembly: GCF_047511675.1. Classification (NCBI taxonomy): domain Eukaryota; kingdom Metazoa; phylum Chordata; class Mammalia; order Rodentia; family Sciuridae; genus Marmota; species Marmota flaviventris. The sequence goes on from NC_092507.1 coordinate 80,907,918, forward strand.
AAATGGGACACTTTCCAACAACACTGATTGATCCAAGGAACTGCCATTTTTTTTTTTAATCATGAGATTCCCTTCACACACCTGAGCTTCACATAGCAGGCACAATGCAACCCCTTTATGTTCTTTGTAGCTTCCCGTGGTGACCTGTTCTAGGTACGCTGATAATGTGCTGAGGGAGACTGCGCATGTTTTTAACTTTGATTCCACCTTTGGAACCAGCAAAACCCAGTTTCCTCATAAATAAGGAAGGAGGTGACACATGTAAACACTGCTGTGACAGTGTTTGGGTGTGAGGACCTGGCAGCCACAGACTGAAGTTCTCCACAGTTCTTCCTTTCTGAAGGTTTGCATATGCAGTGGGTGCAGGGTGTACCTGTAAAGCTCAGGGCCTGCTGGGCTGTCATCGGTGACCACGGCCAGGGTGAGGGATGTACGAGGAAACATTCACAATCTAACTTATCAACATTACCTCATATGCTTGGGAAAGGCAAAGATTATAGATTGGTTTCAACATTTCCCAAATTCATTTAGTGTGGGAAATGAAATTAAATCACCAAGTAGCTCTGACTCCAAATCTAATTTTCGTCAGGAGGGACAGCAGGTTTCTCCAAGGCATTTCTGTCTGTCTCTTCTTTTTGTCTTCCGGAGCTGGGTTGTTGTCAGAGGGCTCCCACTCCCCACCCCTGAAGCCCACAACCCCCCTCCCTTCCATGCCTTCTAAGCAAGGCCCTGGCCGTGAGTACATTCCTCAACTGTCATTCTCCAGGTGTCTTTGTCTTAGATATTGAGACTTGTTGAGAGAAGGAAGTGACTGTTGGCTAGAAACTAAAGAATTCATTCCTGAAAAGAAATATCTAAGAAAGAAAGGAGATGTGTCATTGTGGTTAGGGAATAAAAGCCAGTTCAATGTAGCAGTCACTAATTCCTGTTCTGTTGTGAACTGGAATGTAATGATGCTCCCGGCTGCCACCAACTAAGTCCCATCTTGGAATGGCTTCCACATGGATGTGAATCTCAGCCACAAATGCAGATGTGGAAGAAACACTGTATCATGTCTCTCCACTGGATTTCTGACTTCAAGCTCCGTTCCACTGGATTGGCAAGAAATTTAATCTGTTATTTTTGGACTATTCCCCCATAGAGTTATACAAGGTTTCAGGTATCCCCAGACATTAATCGACACAGATCACCTTTGAGACATCCATCTTCCCATCGTCATGGTTCTTCAAACCCTGATTGGCAAAATGGGAATCTTTCACAAGGCCACCTAGAGTCGTATCTGCCTGGATGTGCTAGTAGTAGGTGACCAACTGTCTTGGTCACCTAAAAGCCCACATCCCTGGAACCCTTTCACTCCTGGGCAAACCAGGACCTTAGGAATGGCCATGGAAGAGTCATGCCACTTATTCATACTCTGCAAATACCAAACAGCCTTGGAGACATGGTTGGGACAACGACCTCTGTTCTTAGTTCTCCCAAGCCCAGGAAAGTCTCATTTTCTCTTCTAGGGGTAGAGGAAGACCTGTATTTCTTACCCCTTGTTCCAAAACATTCTGCTCATACTGGGAATCCCTTTCCTTCACCTTTTCCACTGTGGCTAATGGCTCAAAGAGCTTAAAAGTTTGGATAACAAAAGCCAGTAAGAGTTGTAGACTGGGTATCTTCTTTCCCTGTAACCTCACACCTGGGAATGAGCACAGAGCCTGAGTTCTGCTTGAATGGGGAGTGGAAAGAGGAGAAAAAGAAGAAAATACATGAGGCTGGAGAAGAAGAAGTCAAGAGAACATCACACAGGTATCAGGGACAGCTGGACAGCCTTCCATTTGGAGTCTCATCTCTACAGACTTTGAGAACAAGGGACCTAAAAAGTCAGAGAGGAAGTGATGTAGATAAATTTGGTTTAATTAGCTTTTGTAGGTGGGGCTAGAAAGTTCCTAAAAGTTTTGTCAGTTGGTGGCAGGCTTTGGCAATTCTCCAAGTGGTTTCTTCTCCTCCTGTCGCCTTTTATGGAATGCCTCAGTTGGTACTGGGTGGGGTAAAGAGGGCAGGTGCTAGCCTGCATTCCTCCAGCAGCTGAGACTCCCTGACTTCATCAGGACGCACTCCATGTGGGTGGAGAGGGCTCTCTGGGCTTATTTGCCTTGTCCATATCTCGCCTCCATCAAGGCAACAAAGAAACTTGGAGAGGTCCAAAGGAAGGAGAGGCTGCTGATCTCACCTAGTGCCTGTCCCCACCGTTCAGCCTGGAACTTTACTAAGGGAGCCCTTCCCTGCATGTCTGGGGATTGAAGGGCACACGCTGCCTACATGGCTCTTGGCATCTGCCAAGAGTAGCAGGGAGGTCATAAAGAAAAAGGAAACACTAGTAAAAACGGTTGCCCTACTAGGTGCATTGACATACGCCTGGAATCCAGAGACTCGGGAGGCTAGGATAGGAGGAGGACAGCAAGTTCAAGGTTAGACTCAGCAATTTAGAGAGAACTATCTCAAAATAAAAAAGGGCTGGGAATGTATCAAGTGGTAGAGCACTTGCCTAGCATGTGCGAGGTCCCCGGTTCAATCCCCGGTACTGCAAAAGTTAAAAACAAAAACAAAAACAAAAAACAGCTGAGCTTTCTTATTGAAGCTGCTCTAACCACACTTAAAACTACAAGAAACATTGATTTCTAAGCAGAAATGCCAGTGGAGAGAGGAGGCTAAATTGAAAAGGCCAGTTGTCAGTCTTCCAAGCTTCAAAAAGAGAACTATCACACCACAAAGTTATACTAAATAATATGTATGGTTCTGGCATAAACATAGATATAGCTATGTCACATCTATGTATATAGATCTTATGGATATATAGAGCCCAGAAATAAACCCCTGCTATATATAGCCAAAGAGAACAAGACCACAGTGAGGAAATGACAGTCTCTTCAATAAATAACCTTTGGAAAACTAGATATTCACATGCAAAAAATTGAGGTGGACCCTTACCTTACACCAGATGGAAAAAAATTAACTCACAATGGATTTAAGACCTGAAAGTGAGACGTAAAACTATAAAACTCCTTTTTTAAAAAATAAGGAAAAGTATCCTAACATTGGATTTGGCAGTGATTTCTTGGATATAACACCAAAAGCTTAGGCAACAAAAGAAAATATAGACAAATGTAACAAAAGTTACATCAAAATTAAAAACTTCAACACACCCAAAGGAATCCTTCACAGAGTGATCCACAGAGTGAAAAGTCAGCCTATGGTTTGGAAGAAAATAATCATAAATCAAAGATGATAAATGGTTAATGTCAGAATATAGAAGAAACAACAAAAAGAAGATCCAATTTTTAAAATGGGCAAAGGACTTGAAGAGACTTTTGTCCAGAGAACTTACACAGATGTGCGGCTGGGGATGTGGCTCAAGCGGTAGCGCGCTCGCCTGGCATGCGTGCGGCCCGGGTTCAATCCTCAGCACCACATACAAACAAAGATGTTGTGTCCGCCGAAAACTAAAAAATAAATATTAAAAAAAAAACTTACACAGATGACCCATGAGCACATAAATGATATTCAATGTTGCTAATCATTAGTGACATAAATCAAAACTACAAGATATCACCTCATACCCATCAAGATGGCCACTGTCCAAAGACCAGGAAATGGCAAGTGTTGGTAAGAATGTGAAGTTGGAGCCCTCATGCACTGTTGGTGGGAATGTAAATGGTGTAGTCATTTTGGAACACAGTTCAGAGTTTCCTCAAAAAATTAAAAATAGAAGCAGGAAGGGAGGGGAGATGGAAATAGGAAAGACGATAGAATGAATCAGACATAACTTTCCTGTGCTCATATATGAATACATGACCAGTGAAACTCCACATCGTGCATAACCACAAGAATGGGAAGTCATTATACTCCATGTCTGTATGATATGTCAAAAATACATTCAAACTGTCATGTATATCTAAAAAGAACCAATAAAAAAATGAAAAAAAATAGAACTACCATACGATCTGATTTAGCAATTCTGCCTCTGGGTATAGGTCCACAAGAACTCAGAGCAGGTCTCAAAGAGATATTCGTGCAGCCATGTTCATCATGGCATTATCCACAATAACCAAGAAGTGGAAGCAACTCCCATCAACAGATGAATGGACAAAGAAAGTGTGGTGTATGCATATGGTGGAATATTATGCAACTTTTAAAAAGAAGTAAATCTTACTAGGGCATGGATGAACCTTGATGATATTATGCTAAATTAATAAGCCAATTGCCAAAGAACAACTACTATATGATTCCTCTCTTACAAAGTGTCTAAAGTGGTCAAAAATACAGAAACAGAAAGTAGAAAAGCAGTTGCCCCAGGCTGGGGCAATTAGTGTTTCATGGGTATAGACTCTCAGGGCTGCAAAATGAAAAGTTTCTAGAGATCTGTTACCCAATGCGAATATCCAACTGAGCCTCTATACTTAAAAATGGTTAAGACAATGAATTTAATATTATATTTTTACCACAATAAAAAGAAAAAAAAGATGTGTTATTATGGGAAATATCTTTTAAGCAAATCCATTTTTCTAATGAGAGACTTTCACTATAAGACAGACTAAGCTGTGGTTCAGAGCAGTAGGTATTCCCAGCAACTAGTGTAACCTTTTGATTTCATGATGCTTTGGATCTGGAGTGTCCCACAAAGGTTTGTTTCAGAGCTTTGCTGTCTTGGTCACCAATGCAGCAGTGTTCAGAAGTGGAGCTTTAGGGAAGTGACTGGATTGTGAGAGCTATAACTTCATCAGTGGATTAATCCATTGGTCGATTCATAGCTGAATGGACTACTGGGAAAACTGGGAGGCAGGACCTGGTTGATGAGAGTGGCCCTTGATGTGTGCCCTTGGGGCCTATATATTGCCCCCATCCCTTCCTCTTTCTCTCTCTCTCTCTCTCTCTCTCTCTCTGATCCCTGGCCTCCATGAGGGGAGCAGTTTTGCTCCCCAGTGACCTCCCTGTCATAAAGTTCTTCTCATGCCAAAGCAATAAAACCAGCCAACCATAGACTGAAACCATGAGCCAAAATAAATCTTTCCTTCCTTAAGTTGATGTTCTCGAGTATTTTGTCACAGCAATGCAAAGCCAACAGATTTATTGCCAGATTCTCTTAGGCCCTTCTCATGTGACCTAAGAGGTCAGCTTTTGTTTTGCCAACTCCAAGGTCATCAACAGTGTGACAGACACCTGACTTAAAATTAATTCCCAAGATCATGAAATCCATGAAAAATGTGAATATTCCCATTCGCGCTCTTCATCTCCCTCTTATCTATTCCACAGTTCTGAGCTTCCAACCAGAGATGTTTGACATTCTCTTAACCAAAGAACCAATCTTCTAAAGTCTTAAATACCGTGGCCATGTGTAGAGGTTTTACAATAGGATACATGGTACATATTTTGCACATGCTGTCTGAAGTTATCCTCTCAAGGACTCTGTATTAGGTAGATGTTACCCCTTGGTACAAATGAGGAAATAGACCCAGAGCTTATCTAAGATGATAGCATTACTATGTGGTAATCTATGTGACCCCCAAAGCCATGGCCTTATAGCTTCATTGTGCTGCCTGGAATTCCTTGTCAAGGATAAGGGTCAGGAGGAGGAGAAGACCAGTGGTCTTCGATCTACGAGTCTTCCTAATAAAGCCTGAAGTCAGTAACTGTATAAGCACTCCTCATGCCCTGCATCTCCCATTTCACGGGTCCACAGTTTACTTTTGCCTTACAAAACACCAGGCCTCCCTTTTGGCTTGCTCATTTCCTCTACTGATTATGCACAGGTCAAACGAGATTAGTGGGTGTGAGAGTACTCTGTAACTGGGAGAGAGCTTATTGGACACAGTCAGCACTTCTATGTGGTCCTGTATCCTGGGCCTGCAGGGCATTTGGAATTGTTTTGTTCTGCTGGTCTGTCCATTCCTCCTCCTTTCTGCCTGTGTATATTTACAGAGGAATGTTGGGATGAGGTCCAGGTTGATGTTAGCAATGGTCATTTCCTGGTGGTGGTAGTGGGGTATCGAAGTGATTTTCTTGCTTTCTTCTTTTTCTCCATCTGGGTTCCTCGATTTTTGATGATGAGCATGGAAATAATAGAGCCATTCTTAAAATTAAGCAAAACACACACACACACACACACACACACACACACACATACCAGGGCTTGAACCCAGGGGCACTTAAACACTGAGCCACATCCTTAGCCCTTTTTATTTTTTGAGACAGGATCTCACCAAGTTGCTTAGGGCCTCACTAAGTTGCTGAGGCTGGCTTGCAATCCTCCCAAGTCGCTGGGATTACAGGCCTGAGCCACTGCACCTGGCTAAAATACAAATGAAATTTAAAAAGAGCAAACTAGGCAGCACTGCCTTACCTCTGGCTTTGCAAGCAGCAGTGGCTCTCAGTTCAGAGAGCTCCTCCTTCCACCTACCTCCACCCTGGCCCAACCCTTGAGGGGACTGGCAGGTTTCCCAATCACCATCTTGTTGGACATTGGTTTGCAACCTTGGGTCCAGTGAATTCCTGAAGGGATATGAAGGGTGGACGCCAGGCCCTGGAAGGCCCAGAAGCTTTTGTGCTCTGCCCGCCCCTCTGCATGTGTTTATGATAAAAACAGCTCAGGATGAAACTGCTTTGGGGTGGTTCCTGCAAGTTTTACTGTAGGGCCACAGAGGACCCTGGATGTACAGGGATATAGCCGGACTCAGATTTCACTGCATTTCTTTCATTTCTGAGGAAAGTATGAATATCACCAGTGTGTAATTTGTTCATCATCCTGTTTCTCAGTTGGTTTTAATAGATCTTGTTTTATTTTGAGTTAATAAATATTAGAACTCTGTTGGGAAGCCATCCGAGAAATAAAGCTGAGTATTCACGGCACATGGTTTTGGCAAGTACTTTCTCTCCTCGGAGGAAGGGAACTCTGTTTAACTTTTCAAAGTCAACAGAAACTCAGGTTCACAGTTCTGCCACCAAAAGAAGAAACCACTTCAGCTCAGGGGGAGGACTGCGGCTGCGCTCAGCTGACGCGGGACAGAGGGCTGAACTGTATGGGCTTCGGTTTTGACTTAGGGAGCAAAAAAATGTTCTTTCTATCTAAAAGCTGTGATTAACATTCTTGGAAACTCTCAATGTAAATTAAAGAGCTAATCTAGCTTTTTCTGGTACCTAAAAGAACACTTAACTCTTTCATTTTTCTTCGATATTTAGAATTTTCTGTAAAATGAGAATTGTAGGACTTATGGTGATCATTTCACTGAGCTGTGGTGAGAAGTAGAGAAAATCAAATAAGGTGATAATAGGAAAGTGCCTGGTCCTCTATAAAGCACTGCACAAACATGAAGCATCTTTAACATAGGACTCTGGAGCCGGCAGGCACCTTAGACAAGCTGTGAGACAGGGTGCCTGAGAAGCAATAGACTTACTGGAAGCCACTCAGCAAGTCTTTGAAGGCAACAGGATTGGAGCCCAGTCTCTTTCCACCAAACCATCTTGCCATGTTCTTGGCTCTTTGTAATGGTACATCTTATGAGAGCACCACTTTATTATTTTGAACCTTTTGGAAGGAGAAGCACAAAGTGAACATTTTTCTGGGATGGGCCCAGATGAATCAGGCCTACTTGGTATAATAAGGGTACCACACCAGTTGTGTGCTTGTGTTCAGGGACATGATGCTTAGCTTCTCTATGCTTTGATTTCCTCAGTTACCTATTGGGCTGGATTATTAGGAGGATTAGATGAGTTAATACATTCAGGAAGACACAGCCTAGAAGTTGACACAAGGTATATACACTCACACAGTGACCATGTAGTTACATATAAGTTGCGTACCTGCATCGTGACCGAGAAAAATTTAAAAAGACATAGATACAAAATCAGGAGGCTTTTGTCAGGTCTGTGCCAAACTATTTAGAACATGTGACACAGCATCTCCTGAGGTGAGGATCTTGGGGAGGTAGACTACCTAGGAAGAATTACAGTTCCTTCTATTTTCTCCCAAAGTAAGAGTCTGGCCCTTGGCTCATGACTGCTAATGGGGCCAGTGTGCTCCATGGATGTATGGTCACAAATTTATCATACCTCTGCAGAGCCCAGTGGGTATTATGGAGGTACTTAGAGGCTCCCAAGGTTTGAGTGGGAATCAGTCTGGGGAAGTGTTGATATTATGTCATCTATATATTTTTCTTTTATTTCTGTCCACAGTCCCTGGATCACTACTACCATAGCCCTTGTTATTTCCTAAGTGACTAGATCGATGTCAGGGCATTTAGGCCTCAGAGGCAGGCCTCACAAAGCAAAGTCTCTCTAACCATCTCCTGCCCTCCTTTCACCTACTCCTTTTTCTTCCCAAGGCAAGCCATTAAAACTCTAATCTTAAATTTTCTGATCTATTTTGCTTGATAGTAGATGATAAGCCCCCTCTGTTATGGTTCATATTTGAAGTGTTCCCCAAAAGCTCATGGGTGAAAAAATGCAAGAATGTTCAGAGATGAAATGATCAGATTATGAGAGCTGTAAACTAATCAACCGATCCACTGATTAGATTGGTAACTGTAGGCAGGTGGCGTGTGGCTAAAGGAAGTAGGTGACTGGGGACATGCCTGTGGAGCTTTCTTCTACTGGGCCCTTCCCCCATGATATCTGCTTCACTTTGAGCCCAGAGGAATGGAGCCCGCCATCTACGGAGTGAAACCTCTGAAACTGTGAGCCCCCAATAAACTCTTCCTCCTCTAAGTTGCTCTTGTTGGGTATTTTGGTCACAGCAATGCAAAATCCAAGTAAAACACTCTCATTTCAGAAAAGGGTCCTGCCCCATACCTCTTAGGAAGAAATGCTGAAGATGTGAACAGACAGGTCATATCCTTTGTGTTCATGTTTCAGTCATGTCTTTGCAATGAAGTCCCCAACCCAAAAGGACAGAGTTTGAAAAACTTCCAGATGGTTCCTAGAGGATGGGTATGCCCAGACCTTGCCTATGCATCTCTTTGTATCCTTTGTAATACCCTGTATAATAAACTAGGCAAGGTAGTGTTTCCCTGAGTTCTGTGAGCCACTTGAGCAAATTAACTGGATCCAAAGAGGTGGTTATAAGAATCCCAACTCATAGCTAGTTCATCAGAAACAGGTAAAATGACCTGGGGGACTGGTGAATGGTACCTGAAGCCGGGTAGGGAGCAGGTTTGTGGGACTGAGTCCTCAACCCGTGGCATCTGATGATACCTCCAGGTAGACGGGGTCAGAACTGAATTAAAGGCCATTGAGCTGATGCCTGTAGTTGCACCATGGCTTGCTTGGTATCAGAAGTATGTTGTCAGGGTTTTAGTAGAAGAAACTGATTCTGAGTTTGAGTTCATTTTTGCTTCTCAGAGGTGCATGATTTTGTGGCTCACAGAAGACGGTGATAAGGAACATCTGCCCTGAATGTTCCCAGGGCAGCCTGGGAGAGCCTCCTGAAGCATGGGGTAAAAATCATGAGTCCCAAAACTTCTTGTTGATCCCTGAGTGCATAACAAGGCCTTTCAGCTCCCCCGAGTGTGGTTTGTGACTCTTCCAGATCCATGCCCCGTTGCCCTCGTCTGCTGGCCTCGCAGTGCCTGACAGGTGTGTTCGTGTTCACACGCACACCTGTCTCACTTGCTGGCTCCCAGTGCTGCCTCACTCCCCACCAGAGTCAGCCAACACCAGGACCAGCTCCAATGCCCCATCCATGAAATATCCCCTAAGTCCCCCCCATGCCCCACTTCCCTCACCCGCAGTTTGTTGTGCTACTTCTTGCTGCTCTCACTTTTGTGCTTCCCAGCAGCTTAGGACAGTCCCAAGTGGGCAGTCCAAGAAAGTCTGAGATCTGTTGACCTGGAACTGAGAGTCATCTTAATCCCAGGCAAGGGAACGAGAACAGGGACCTCGATACTGTTCAGGTGTGACCATTGTCAAGCCTTAATAGCTTTCAATATCAAGGCACAGAAATATCCATGTTTTGTTGTTTGGTTTCTTGGGTACTGGGGATTAAAACCCTGGGGTGTTCTACCACTGAGCTACATCCCCAGCCCTTTTTATCCTTTTATTTTGAGACAATACTCACTAAGTTGCCCAGGCTGGACTCAAACTTCTGATCCTCCTGCCTCAGCCTCCCCAGTAGCTGGGATCACAGACGTGTGCCACCATGCCAGGCTATCCATCCATTCTGAGATGCTAAAGAAGCATACCCACCAAATTGTGTGATACATTGGAAGCCAGAGATCACCACTGATCCTTGCCTCCTTGCTTGAAGTTGAGCCTTGGGGTCTCCCGATTAACTTTCATCACCAACACCGTGTGCTTCCTAATCCTCACCAGTTCCTTCCAGGCACCGTCAGGCTCTGCAGATGACCCTCACACATAAACCCCCCGGGGTCTACAGCCCAGGCACATACACACTCTCAGAACAGATTGACAATATGGAAACTTCAGCACAATTCATCTTCCAGCTGTCTGATAAGGAAGCAGCTTCTCCTCTGAATAAGTATGAATTAGCTAATGCTGAGCTGGCAGAAACATTCAGGCCATATCCTGCGTTGAGTGAGCCTTCCCTCCTCCACCTATTCATCCAGACATTAATTCTAGGTCTCTCTGTGGCACTCAGGGTTGAATCCTGTGTTAAAATGCCGGTGGTGTAGTAACTGCAGGAAGGCACATATAATTTCCCTGTCAGAGTGGTTTTAATGTCCTCTTTCAGTGGCACATGAGACATTAAAGGAAAGATAAATGGCTATGGGTCCCCAAAAATCTGTGGAGTCAACACATGCATGAGAAACTATCACTTTAAACTTTAATCCTGTTAGCCAAGAAGCAAAATCTATTTTTATTGCTCATGAGCAATGGTCCTAAATTGATTATAAGGCAGTAGGCTTCAGGAAAAAGAAGCTCCCCCCACAAACTGCAGTCCCCTCAGGGCTCAGGAAGTACACTGAGGACTTCAGTGTAGAGGGGGAATGTGAGGGGGTTGGTGGGCTGGGGACAGAGCTTGAATGAAAAGACAGGACGCAAGAGGCTTGTGGCATGGTGACCACACTGGCACTACCATCCTAGATCCGGGAGTGTGAGGGTCTCAAGCCTGAGGATAAAGGAAACTCGGGTCCTTCCCACACCTCTCCAGGGGTGCAGGGAGTTGCTCTGTGTTGCTGTTGTAGGTGAGGTCATTTCTGGTGAGATCGCGAGCTAATTACAGCCTTTATTGCTTGCTTTCCATTGCCGGGTTCTTTGCTGAATACTTTATAGGGAGCAAATATGTCCTTTAATCCTCCTGGCGTCTCTGTGCAGTAGGTGCTCTCCCTCCCTTTATAGACCAGGAAAAGGAGGTCTCAGAGAGATTGAATCACTGGCCCAAGACCAGCAGCTCCTCACTGGTGGAACTGGGCTTGAAACCCAGAGACAGTCTGGTTCCAGAGCCTGCGCTCACCTCAGCCACCACACTTTTAATAGCATTTTGGCCTAATGAAAACTGCTAGTGTAATATCCAAAAGGTTAGAATAATAACAACAATAATAAAAGTTATCTGTCTCACTGATTCACTAGGGATCTGAGGAAAATGCCCTTGATCTTGGTTTCTAGTCTATAAAAGAATAAATAAGCCACTCTTCACCCACCCACCCCTCGCGTGTGTACGCACGCATGTGTGTGTTGTTGTTGTGTTGTTGTCTGTTTTGCAGTACTGGGGATTGAACCCAGGGCTTCACCCATGCTAGGCAAGCTCCCCACATGAACTATGTTCCCAGACCTTTTTAATTTGATTTTGAGACTCACTAAGTTGCCCAAGCTGTCCTGGAACTTGGGATTCTCCTGCCTCAGCCTCCAGAGTAGCTGGGATTCCAGGCATGCACCACCACTCCTGGTGTTTTGAGAACTAACGAATAAGTCATCAGGACTCAAAGAATCTTAGATGGTTGAAGATGTTTAGTTAAATAATGTGTGCAGCCGGACATGGTGGTGCACACCTGAAATTCCAGCAACTCAAGAGGCTGAGGCAGGAGGATTCTCAAGTTCCAGGACAGCCTAGGCAGCTTGTGGAGGAAACTGGTCACCAGCCTTTTGCCTTTGAGAAACAAACATTCTTCTCCAGTTGCTGTGGTGAAGAGGGAATTTGGTAAATTGGGGCAATTAGTTCTATTTCCTTCATCCCTACTAGTTACACCTCTCTCATTTCCTCTTCTGCTTTTTTTTTTTTTTTTTTTCCTGGATCTTTTCCACTAGAAGCTGGAAAACAGCAGTGGACTCCAAAATGGTTTCCTTATGAGGTTCTGGAAGGGTGTTCCAAAGTGTCGATTTGTAGACCATGGGCTAAAAAAACTTTTATTCTTTAAAGAAATGTCAACCACCGAGGCATGTGTAATAACCTTGTGTGTTTTCCCAGGAAAGTGATAATTCTTACTGTGAACTGCAGTACCAGGTAGCATTTTGAAAGATTAAGGAGAAAATGGTCTTGAAATTACATATAGCCATAAGGGAAAGGTATTGTGAAAAATGGTCCCAGAAATCTTTCTGGAACCTCCACTTCCTTTCCTGTCCTCATACTGTGCTGTGCCCTGAAGAGTAATTTATGCTTTATCCATCATTTCTACGTTTGTCATGGGATGTTCAACCCACCGTATGGACCATATTTTACCTTTTCCATTTATTGCAACTATATGAAAATATTTTTCGAACACCATCAGAAACTCAAAGTGACTTTGAAAATGAATGGATTTGTTAAGGGTAAAGATAATGGGTTCATAGTCACCATCTTTCTGTACTTCCCCCCTATTCTGTGTTATCCCTCTATTGTCTTCACAACAATATTTTAATGAATCATTATATTTTTTACTATTGTCTTTTGTTTCAGAATGCTTATACTACCACTGCCATTAACGGGACAGATTTTTGTACATCAGCAAAAGATGCGCTCAAAATTGCATCCAAGAATTCAAGTCATTTTACACCCATTAACTGCTTTGGAGACTTCATGATTTTTCTAGGAAAGGTGAGATGTCTTGACTAAATAAAGAAACATGGAATTCCAAAAATTAAGTCACATACCAGTCTGAAAGGAATGAATGTTTCTTGTGTACTTGCTTTATAATAAATGCTGTGCTCCATTGTCTCATTTATTCCTCAATCCTGCAAGGTAGTCCTGTTTTACAAATGATGAAACTAAGGATCCCATATTGGTAGGGTCAGGATTTAATTCTGTTCTTACTATTTTTTTTTTACCTGTGACCTATTGTCTCTATCATTCTGATTCTCACTTTTTCAAGTCTAAAATGAAAATGCTGCTAACTTCAGCAAATAAGTATGTTTTTGTGGGTTATAAAAACACAGAAATAAGGGAGCTGGCAATATAGCTCAATTGGTAGAATGCTTGCCTAGCATGCACAAGGCCCTGAGTTCAATCCCCAGTGCCACAAAAAACAAACAAACAAAAACAACAACAACAAAAACTAATATTGATTTGATGAAACTTGTACGTTATTTAACAGTAATAATTCTATAAATAAGGTAGATTATTAATATCACAAGTGGAGCCAAAGTTCCATGTCTACTGTCATCTGAATAATTTTTTAAAAAGGAATTTATCATAGTCTGTGGAGTAAAGGAACATCTTAGAGCTCCAAAATTTTATGGTGCAAAGGACAGAGCCCTGAGCTTGGAAGCTTTCACAACTCAGAAGTTCAGTTTTCAGATCTATCACATAATGATAACCCATGCTCTGAGCTATAGGGAAGAGTCACAGAAATGATTATGAAAATGGCACAAGCCTGCCCCCATGGCCTGACCACAATGTTTCCTTAGGTTTTTCTTGCTGTGCAACACAGTATGTCTCTTTCCATGTAATTTTCACTCAGTGGGTCTGCGCATCTCAGGTTGCCTGATTCCACTTCCTCTTGACTACAGTTCAGATTCTTGACTACAGACACTCGCCCAGTCCTCTCTAGCCCAAGCTAAGCTCTCTAGTCTGTGCATTTTCCAACCATTCCCTCCACATGTGACATGAATACGTTGGTTTTCAGCAGTGCCCACAAGTTAACAAGGGCTTGGTCACCAGTTGTAACCTGGCCAGTGTAAAATATGGGGACTGTGTTCTTCATTTAAGATTTTGTGCTTCTGTGGTATTTAGTTATGTCTCTGTTACCATCATAGTTACCTGTCAGTAACCAGTTGTAACTTGCTTGGCTTTCACAGGGGTGTTAATTGCATTTATATTTAAAGCTCAGCAAGGCCTCAGAGACCTTTCATGTGACAATAGCAATAGAAGCACAAAATAATTATGCCTTTCAAATCAGCCTACGTACAATGAACTCTACAGTTGTATGTGTGCTTGTTTATTTAGCACTGGGGATTGAATCCAGGGATACTCTACTGATGAGCTATATCCCCAGCCCTTTTTGAGATAGGTCCTCATTAAGTTTCCAAGGCTGGCCTCAAACTTGAGATCCTCCTGCCTCAGCCTCCCAAGTAGCTGGGATTACAGTCATGTGCCACGCTACTCAACCTTATAGTATTTAAGTGGATAATACTGTTTATATTATGCTGACTTGGTAGGATTGTGGGTTATATAGTTTCTATAACTACTTCCAAAAACTTTAGGAATGAGGTCTCATCTTTTTTAATAGACTCATTCTATTTTACATTAGAATTTATTTTCTTATATTTTCCATAAGAAATATATAATGACCCATGAGTTTTTAATAAATATGTGATATCTGGTGATTCTTAGGGTTTTGTTTGTTTTGCCATCCTGATCAAATCCGGGAGCTTGTGTACAATTCTTTGGGTTTTTTTAGTGAAGTAGCATTCGGGCATCCTTGATCATCCGGGGACAACAGGACCCTAGACAGACTCCATTACATCAGTAAATGAATTAGGTACATCATGGCCTATAATTATATGCCTTGAAATGTAATAATTGCATATCATAAAAGCCTGAAATAATCCTATTATCTCTCCACACCAGCATTGGAAAACCCACTTTAATCCCTGGGGTGGGGGGTAAAACTAATAACTTGTTCAATTACAATGCATCCACTCAGTGGATCGTTGCACAGTTTGAAAGTTATTTTTATAAAAAAAAGCTCATAAGTAGAAATGCTTATTGGGATATTAAGTGAAAAACCAGAATAAAAATTTGGGGTATTGTTACATCTGCATAAAGATTAGGCATGGACAAAATGCCGGTATATTTATCTTCCAACCCACTCCCATTCACTTTAAACACAAATCACACACACAAAAATGATGACTTGGAACTGGGGGAAAAAATCATTACAAAAATATCCTAATTGATTTATAATTTTCAACAAACTCTCATTTCAAACAGGTGTTGGTGGTGTGTTTCACCGTTTTTGGAGGATTGATGGCATTTAACTACAACCGTGTGCTCCAGGTGTGGACAATTCCCCTGTTACTGGTCGCCTTTTTTGCCTACTTAGTCGCTCATAGTTTTTTATCTGTGTTTGAAACTGTGCTGGATGCACTCTTCCTATGTTTTGCTGTTGATCTGGAAACAAATGATGGATCCTCAGAAAAGCCCTACTTTATGGACCAAGATTTTTTGGTAAGCAAACGGTTCACGTTATGTTGAAATCTCCAGCCTCACAATCTCAAAAGGCTCAAAGGAGGCTCATCAAGCCTCAGTTCTCACCCAGAGGGCTCTGTGGGCTTCTGCCACCATAGCCTGTCCATCCAGAGTTGAGATTTTGGCTCAGCTTTCCAAGGCTAAACCATCTCCCTTACTGAAACCTTCTCCCTAGAGAAAAGTGAAGCTGACAACAATTAACACTGATTGGATAGGTTCCTCGTAGGAGCAGTACCTAAGGACCCTGGGTAGAAGGTATTCTGGACACAGCTGTAGTCCGTGTACCTTTCCTGTTCATGGTGTGGACTGGCCTCTTGGGCAGTCTAGGAAGTTTAACAATGATTTTTTTTTTCAAAGTCAGTGAAATTCTTTATTTTCTTTATTGTAGCAATGGATACAAAAAATATTAGTTATTTGCCCAAGATTACATGGTTATCACATAGTTAACTTAGATGGGTTTTCTAAAGCAGTTGCATATCCCCCAATGTCACATCATATGCACTGAGCTTTAGGGAGAGCTGGCTCCAATGTAGACTAATCGCCTTCTGTGCCAATATTGACAGATCTGCAGCCCTCAGGCCCTTTATTAACCAAGGCACACCCTCTGCTCACCTCCCCCTTCCATGCCGCTTATATCTGGAAATAGCAGGCAGCTGTTTCCAACAGCTTTTCAACACAGTTGTTGCTGGTTTGCCTTATCCTGTGTAGACAGGGATGTTTTAACAACCGAATAATGCCTCATCTTTCGGTTGTCAAGGTCATGTGACCTTTTAATAATTTTCTTTCCTTCTGTTGACGTAAAACTTAGGTTAAAGCCCGGTTAGCTTTCAGTGGTGCTCAAAACACTCAGTTCTACAGGCACTGAAGTTTAACAAGCATTTCTATAGTTTTAAATTAATCTCAATTCTAATCCACATAAAAATATAATTTTTACTTGTTTGACTTATTTGTATGAGCTCTAAAGGAAGTGCTTCTGAAGATGGTATGAGGCTAGCTTGGTCTTCTTTCCCTAATTTTATACTGTTCCAGTTAAACATTCACTCTGAGCCAGGCCAGTAGCACCTGTAATCCCAGAAACTTGAGAGGCTGAGGCAGCAGGATCAGAATTTGAGGCCAGCCACAGCCAAGTCAGAGAGCCCATCTCAAAAATAAAATAAAAAAGAGGTGGGGATTTAGCTCACTGGTAAGAGCTCACCTGGGTTCAGTCCCTAGTATGGGGGTGGGGCGTCCCTTTGAAATCTATCCCTAAAATATGTTGATTCAACAGAGAAAATTTTAAGGATTCAGTTCCCCCAAGCTTTATGGCCAAGAAACCTAGTAAATGGTTACCAATGGTGCAGATACATCCACTGGTCTCACTCACTGTTTTGTTTTTCAGAATTTTGTGAAAAGGATCAACAGAGTTAACACTGCAAGGGCTCAGAGAGACATGGACTCATTAAGGACTGAAGAAGGAACAGAACTCGGGCCCATTGTGAGATAGCAGCCCAGGAGACATTTGTACCTGGAGGAAGTGACCTTCAGAATCACTGACAGAATAAAAAGTTAAGATAGACCCTATTCTTCCTCATTGTTTTTGCTTTTGTTTGACCACATTACAATACTGTAACCATAAAAGTTAGTCTTTTTTGTACCATGTAGGACAGAAAAACTATTTTTATAATGCATCAATTTAAAAAGCACTATATGGGCTGGGGACATAACTCAGTTGGTAGAGTACTTGCCTCGCACGCACAAGGCCCTGGGTTCAATCCCCAACACCAAAAAAAAAAAAAAAAAAAAAAGGCACAATATGTAAACATGCATCTGAGTTTATGAGGGTTTAACTGTAAATAAAAATTTAAAGACTGAATGTTATCAGAAATCTCTGGAATGTGGCTCTTATACAGGGAAGGACCTTTCCCTACTCATCTAATCCTGGAAATGAGTATGATTATTTTCAGAGTATAATTATTAGTGACATAAAAACCCAAAGTTTGAACTCTTAATTACAATAGGGCATACACAGGAGACAAGGCAGAAATTTAACCAGATATAACTTAGCTGGTTAAAAGCACTAGGCACTTTTACAAATTAGCATACATTCTGGAAAAGCAGTTTTCAACCACAGTCCCACCTGAGAATTGCCTGAAGGAAGATTTTTTGGGTTACTTATATCTGCACCCCACCTGAGATTTAGATAGGGTTTAGGGAGAGTTTTCCTTTTTTAAAGCTTTCAACAAATACGAATACTTAATATGTTGATTAGCAGCTTTATTTGTTACATGACTAGGTAGAATTAATCACCCTCCTAAGAGGATGCTCAAACTGATTTACTTGGCAGGGCAGGTAGGAAGATGTAGGGCTTCCTTCCCTTCCCTAAATGTCTCTTCAAAGATGACAAGAAACAGCCTGACTGATCAGGTCTACATTAAATACAA
The DNA here is from genome assembly GCF_047511675.1 of Marmota flaviventris. Taxonomy (NCBI): domain Eukaryota; kingdom Metazoa; phylum Chordata; class Mammalia; order Rodentia; family Sciuridae; genus Marmota; species Marmota flaviventris. The sequence continues at coordinate 80,925,936 of NC_092507.1, forward strand.
TTTTTTTCTTATTAGCACTGAGTTAATTTAGTTTAGAAGTCTCCTTTATGAAAGGGATTTGTAGAGCAGTTTCTCAGAAACATTAAACTTGGTCATAAGAATTACAAGCAGGTAAACTTCACTTTTATGGATTCATCAAAACATCCTCTCCTTATTTGCCTTAGCAAAAAATTGACAGGCACTTTTTATCCCCAAGCCTAACAGCCAGTTCTATCAGAAGTCACTTGACTGGGACAGTGTCAGAAAGTGTGAGTTTCCAATTTCCTTTAGTGACTATATTCTTGTCATTTTGACATTTCACTGTTGTCATGATAGAAGGTTTAGGTTTGACTATAAACCCTTGGTTATTATTGAACAACACATCCTGTTTCTGACCCAGAATGTTTCTTATTTTCCTTAGGATATAATAAAATTCCCCCCTGCCCCCATCATAATTTCTGAAGATGATTTTAAGATTATTCCAAGTTGAATTTAAGATGAAACTGCGTCTGCCAATCACAGTGAAATCAATAAGATCAGATATTTCCTGGCAGTCATTTACTATGTGCAATGGGCAGGTCCCTTTATTTTTCTAAGCTTCAAGCTTCATTCTCCTGAAGCATGGAGTGCAGTGTTATGTGGATTAACTAAAATATCTTATCACAGCAGCTGGGAGAGAATATTTTTTCCCCAATTTAACTCTGCCTATCTGGAAGCTAGCCAGAAAATAATCAGCCTGTGGTTCATATGAATGTTCAAAAAAAATATTTATTTATAAAAAATACAATGGGATAAGTTTATGCTGAGAAATGCAGCAATAAATACAGTTGGAGAAAACAGAGCAACTCTACATCGATACATTGGCACAAACGAAGATTTTGCAACCGCACCACCCAGACCTAAATGTCTGCAGGCCGTTTTCTTACATGCTCCTTTAGAAACACCACTCTGAAAAGATCTTGTCAGCTTAAGGAAGAGAATGAGTACACATATAATCACAAATGCACACTGATCATGACTTTATTTAAAAATTAGCAAACAATACTGTAGAAACAATGATATGTAAATTTCTAAAATGCTGCATCTTAGAAGATTTAGTTGGCAAAGACCACATTTAGCAATAAGCATGAACTTAAGTCTTCCATGTAGAAACCAGATACACTAAACTGTAAAAAAAAAAAGGTTCCCTATTGTTTGAAAATACAGTAAGATTGTAAAAATGTATAGATCTTTAATAAAAGAACTGGCTGTACAAGAGTACTCCCCTTTCACAGTATTCCTTTTTACTTCATATGCAAGTTATTGGTTATGCTGTAGGATTTAACTGTTACAGCACTAAAAGGCAACTATTTAGGGAAGAGGCAGAAAAAGGAATGTATGTAAGGCAAGTTTTTTGTTTTTTTTATTTTATTTATTTTTAAAGGTACAATAAGCATAATAGTGTTTTAGGAAGACAAGATAAAAATTACTCAAGGCTAGCTTGGTTCTCACTGAATAAAAACAATGGACTAAATACTGAACTCCTCCACGAGAATCTAGTAATCAATGCCTTGGTCACCATACTGGTAATCTCTGGGGTAGTCATCTTGATACTCGCCATGGTACTCATCTGGGTATTCTGCCTGATAATCACTATCACTGATTTCTGAACCATTTGTTCCCGTGCCTTGGCTTCCATTGTGAATGACAGGTTCTGTCGGAGCAGCACAGTATTTGGGATCATACACTTGCCGCCCAAGCCCATACACACTCATGCCTTTCTGGGAAGCAACTTTGTTGGTACCCATCTGTAGAGAAATTGTCGAGTTGTCCACTGGCTGTAATGTCAGCTTTTGATCGTAGATGTCTCTTCTGGTACCTGGTGCTAACATCCCCGCCTGGTAGCAGAACATAGTATTAAAAGTTGAAATGGCAACTAAAATCTATTCTTGTCAATATTTTATAAATTATGAAATTTAATTTGGTTCAGAGGTAAAGCTAGCTTGACATCTAGATAAAACTAGATGTCAAATCACGGTTTTATTGCCATATTCACTGCCTTTCAAACAAGCTCAGACTATCCTTTGAATCCTTGCTTTACTATAGTATTGCTATTGGCCTCAACTAAGTTAACTTACTTTTAGTTTTAGGTTCTCATCTGCAAAATGGAAACAAGACTACCTACTCTGGGCCCAGGAGAGGATAAGACAAGCAGAATGTAAAATCAAAAGCATAATGCTGACACACCTCAAAGTCACATTTGAATGCGTATTATGACCACACACCCTGGTCCAGCTTACCAATTTTTAGCATTTACAATTCATTCAGCAAAAACTATGCTTCAGCATACCTTGAGGACTTCAGTCTCTTCAAATGGCTCTGGATCACAGAAAAGCCAAGCACTTCAAAAACAGCTTGCCCCCATCTTTTTCAGGATAATATAACTCATACCTCAGTTTCCCATTTAGGTTAAGCACACACTTTCAGATGTAAAGTGGGTGAAAAAGCAAACACTTGAGTGGTAGCAAGGAAAAACTGTGGTGGGACATGTATCATTTAGGGCAAGTAAGTCACATCTTGGGGTCAGTGAGAGAGGATTTTGTTGCTTGTGGAATCATCTGAGGTGCTGTAATTTATTTTTAACAAGGAAGTACTTTATCTTGGATGTGGGGTTTGAATGCTGGTGTTTTCACTATGCTGCATTCCCATCTACTATTTACGAACTACTTTATTACTATTTTAGGAACTATTCAGCATTTCATAGAAATGCTAATTAGCACTTAATAGAAAGAACATCAGGTAATTTTATCTATCAACTTAAAAGGGATCCTTCAAAAGGCCAGCACTTAAATGAGCAATCTTTTACATGGATTTTTGAGCAAGAACTCTAATAAACATAACTTTTTTTTCCTCCTGGTTAGGTAGAAAGGTTGGCTGTTCTAATTGCCAACAAAAAACATAAGCCAGACCATACTTTCTTTGCTGTTGTAAAAGCCCTTTATGTTGCTTTCCCAGCAAAATATACTTTCCTGATGCATACACTCTAAATATACCAAATATATCTACTTTGAGCTTTTAGTTAATAAGGCAAGTGCTCATTTAAAATAACCCTTTTTTACTCTTTGCCATAAGTATTAAAAGTTATTGCTTACCTGACTGGCTCCTTTGTTGGTGCCCATCTGGAGACTGATTGTGGTCTGGTCAAAAGGTTTGTCAGTTTGCATTTTGGGATCATAAAGGTGCCTCCTAGTCCCATAGGCTGTCATGCCTGCCTGACTGGCACATTTGTTGGTTCCCATCTTTTAAATTAAAAATAAAATTAGCATTAGTTATCAGAAGTCAACAATATAAACACAAAATTCTGTGGTACTAAAAAGATGGAAAGTGGACTGAGGGTGTAGCTCAGTGATAAGAGTGCATGCTTAATATGTAAAGGATCCTGGATTCAATCCCCCCCCCCCACACACAGATACACACACAATGATGAAAAGATACAACTGATGAGCTCTTGAGCCTAGTCTTTGGTCAAGTAGATACAAACTCTCCTTTATGCTTTTGCAAATAAATTTCTAATAATTTTAAAAAGAAAGTTTTCAAAAAATTCACAGTATCTAGAACTTCATAGCATAATTAACCATAAACTTGCACAATGAAAACACTGAAGGATGTATGTTATTAAAATGGCAGAATAACAAATTCCTCCTATTCTCTGTAGCACAGATAACCAAATTAAGGGGTATCTGCTTTAGTCACAGAAGCAGACAAAAGGCGAGGCAATATGCCTTCCTACTTTAGCTATGGTTCACATAAAACGGAAAGGCAAATGCCAGTCATTGTCTCTGGGAGCTTAACAAGTACTTCTTTAAGTTTCAAAACTGCCAACATTTTCATGGGAAAGGGATCACGTTTTACTCCTTCAACTCTCATACGCTAGCCAGAGCAGGAAAGAGGCAGAATGAGGAATCCTAACTCTACCAAGTTCAGAGGAACAATAATTAACTTCTCCACACAGAACTATATGGCTTCAGGACCAACCAGTACACCCTGTTCTACTGGCTGGAAACAAGTTTCTACTGTTCCCCCCCACACACCTTAAAAATAACACTGAATAAAGAAAACCTTTATCACTAAAAGTAAAACCCATTCATTAGAAAAGATTCAGAAAATATATATTAGCAAAACGGAAAAGGAAAAAAATATTATTGTAATACTACCATCCACACATTTGCTGTAATTTGTGAATGACTTTTAGCTTTTCTAAAAAAAAGGCAGGGAGGTGTCTGTGTATATATTTGTAGCGATGCATACAATAAGCACACACATTTACATACAAGAATATGCATGCACACTTTTTAATTAAAAAAAAGCCACACTGATCATAGTATTTTATAACCTAATTTCTTTTCCTTAGGCTATTTGTCAAACACAAGTGTATTTTTACATTACAAGCTCCTTTATGGAGTTATAATTTAACCTACTATTATACTATTTAGAAATTGAGGTTCCAATTTCCCAACACTTATATACTTTATAAAACTAAATCCACCTCACATAGATTCAATTGGGCAGTGAATTCAGCAGGTAAGAGAGAGTGAAGCCCATAGTACTTAGGCAATGATGTTTCTGTGACACTCAGGGGACAATGTGATGAGAAAAAAGACATCTTAACCAAGTATTTACCAAGAATTAAACCAATAACAGGGCTTAGTTGCTGTATGCTTTACTAGGGTAAATAAATGACTCTGGCATTAAGGTTTTGTAAAATTGCTTCATTTGGCTGATAATATTTAGGAATTAAAAAAGTACATTTTCTTAAAAATAATAATATGTTCAGGAAAAACATTCTTTTCCTAGAGACACCATTTTCAAGTCAGATGACATACCTTAAGTTTCTTTAAAAACCATCATCACTGTCTCATAGACTTTAAAGAGATATAAATTGTTTAAACACATTACATCCCAGAAATCCACATTATAGTACTTCTATCTAGGCTTTACTTATGAGAGATTTAACTTTTGCACAGCAAGGATTAATGGCATTGAACAAGTAAGTAACTCAAAAGCAACACCACTTCACTTACCTGCAAACCAATCACACTCTGGCCAGCCTTTAACTTCCCTTCATCAAAACGCCTTGTTTGTTTTTCTGCATACTTAACTCCAATATCAATGGATGTATGGAATCCTTTTGTTTTAGCCTAGGCAGAAATATAGTACTGAGAAGCAACCCTCAGATATTTTGCTGGCAATGTTTTATAGAAATGATATGTCTTACATTTTACAAAAAATGATATGTCCACAGACACAGGCTTCATTTTTGTGAGACCAAACCGAAGGTGAGAAACATATGTAAGACTATTCAGCTGCACTGTCCCCTCTGATCCCCAAGGGCTATAATTAACCTATCTAGTATAAGGCAGCTGATGTCAGCAGCATTCCATAAAGCTAACAGTTACAGAAGAGACAGCCCCTCTCCACCTGGTCTGAACCCCCAAGGGAGTACAATGATGCAATTCATCACCAATGTATGGGGGATTCTTTTTTAAATGAACATTGAAAGTCATGTACGTACCAGACCTGCTAAAGCCACCAGTGTAGTCTGAACCTGGGTCATGTTTCCATTCTCAAAAAGATCATTTGCTTCAAAAATGTCATGTGGCTTCATACCATATGCCTGAATAGCTTTAATAAAGTTGCCAATATTCTCCAACTACAAAGAAGAAGAGCAAGATATCTTTTAGAACTAAATGTTAACATTTTAAAAATCCTGTTATTGCCAGGTACAATAGCTCACTCCTGTAATCCCAGCTACTCAGGAGGTTGAGGCACTTGGTGAGACATTGTCTTTAAATAAATTAAAATGGCTGGGGATATAACTCATTGGTACAGCACTTGCCTAGCATGCACATGGCCCTGTGTTCAATAACCAGCACCTAAAAAAAAAAAAAGAAAGAAAGAAAAAAAAAAAGAAAAGAAATCCTAAGTCTATGACTAGTTAGAAGATGCCAGACAGAAAGCTACTTGGCAAGTATTCTTAACCACATACATACTAAGCATAGTGTTCTCTCTCGCTCGCTCTCTCTCTCTGGAAAAGGAGTTATATGATGGTTTAATATTTTTAAGGCTTCTAATGGCAAAATCTTCCTTACATATTTTTAAGACTTCTGTCAAAGCTATTCAGACCTGGAATTTTCTTTGTTAAAAGTTACATAATGCCAGGTATGGTGGCACGTACCTGTACTAAGTGGTTCAGGAGGCTGAGTCCCTAAGCAACTTAGTGAGACCCTGTCTCAAAATAAAAAGGGCTAGGGATGTGGCTCAGTGGTTAAGCACCCCTAGAGTCAATCCCTGGTACCAATCAATCAATCAATATGGCTACTAATCTCCTGTTCTCTCATCTCAAAACATACACAGATCAAATAAATTTCCAATGTTACATGTACATTCATGAGTTGAGATCATGTCTGACACAGTATTCTGTAGTCAGTCAGTAGTTATGTTAAATGCCTTGCTTTCTCCTTCACTTATTCTTATGGTCTAGATTGTATTTCTCTGTGTAAGTTGTGTCAAATCCTTTCTAAATGCATACACATCGAATATAGGAAAACTTCTAAGTTAAACACTACTGATATTAGAACCAGTTCAATAAGTAATAATGGAAACCCTTATTTAAATTGCATAAATAAATACAGCCACATGCATAAATTTCTGCTAATATCTCTATTTTAAAATTGTAATAAAAAATAAAACAACAACAACAAAAAAAAACCCTGAAGTTTTCCTCTACATAAAGAGAAACCAACCAGGACAAGAGAGTGCTAGTTTGGCTGTTACCTGAGGCCAATTTAAGGAGGACTCGTTGACCTTCTTCACGGAGCCGGGCTGTAGCTTGTTTATAAGTCTAGAAACAAAAATATAAGTCACCTTACTGGCCACACATAAACAAGGACTGGAATATTACACTGGCTCCCTTAATATCAGTAAAGCAAAAACATTAAACACATTCTCAGAATAACAAGATTTGACACCCTGGACCAGGAGGAAACAGGGTCAGACCAAAGCCTGCAGAAAGGACCAGAAGAGAAGTGGACTCCTGGAGGTCTAACTTACTCGCAGAGTATGATGCCATCCTTTAGGCCCAGCTGGAAGTTGGTGCCAATGCTCATGCCTGTCACCTCTTCTATCCAATTGCGAAGATCCTCTTCCGCCTGGTGATCATACTTGGAAGCAATCTGAAATACATGTGAACTAACTTCAGAACACCATCTCCAAACTGCTGACTCACAATGCGCTCTGTTTTCATTCATTATCCATCCAGACCACATCTGTGACAGGCAGTAAATTACACTCTAAATAGAGTTCATTGGTGAACTTAATCGACGGTTACAGCTTCAGGAACTAAGCACAAATTGTGAAGACAGTATGATACAAAAATCTGAAGAGCAAGCACATATAGAGAAGCTGGGGCTGAGAGCAGAAAAAGATCCATCAAGATAAAACAGTCCCATTCAAGATGCAGGGCAAATGACAAAAAAGTGACAAGGATTTAATAGTGTGGTACAATCTGCCATCGACCATGGCTTAAACTTTAAAGATTAAGTCATTAATCATCATATTCTTAAAAAGGAAAAACAGATGGGAGAGGATTCTGATGCATGCAGCTATATCACACAGCAACTCAGCTGGCTGAAGCATATCATTCCAATCGTTGTGTTGCCTGGAAAGTACTGGTGTTTGCCTTCTATTCAACCTAATACTTGCTACACACTACACACACACACACACTTTCCTCAGTACTAACTGTACTTATGATATCTAAATTCTGTTAGTGTAGTTAGTCTCTGTCCTATTAGACTCCTCACAGGAAGGCAAAGCATTTAATTCACTTTTGGTACACAGCACAGTGCCATGACACTCAAACATTTATTAAAACTAAAGAAAATTGGTTAATTTTTACAATAAAGTCAACTTACAAACACAGACACTATGGTATTATTACACATGTTAAAACTACCTGTTAAACACAGGTTTTAAAAGATCCCTTCATAATAAGAATACCACAGAACTCAAATTTTAAAAATATAAATTTTATGAAAAAAAATCATATACTCAAGTTCTTAAGCTATTCCTGCCCTAGAGGCTGGTCAATGAGTTATTAGGAAGAACACAGCAGGGGACAAGGAAAGATCATGTATCATTTGTCTCCATTCAGCACAGGCAAAAGTGCCAACTACATACACATAGGTGAAGCCCAAGGGACAGAGTTCATGGGGGAGTCAACTGCAGCATTTCTGGAAATGGAAATGAACAGAAGAAATGTTTGCTGTCCGTAAAACACAATTAGGTTGGATTACTGAACGAAATGGCACCATGACATTTGGTCACGAGGAGGCCCTTCCAGCCCCAGTCTAACAAGTCACGCAATAACCACGCACAACTGAAGGAAATGCTTAGTTAGGCTCCTGGTGCCAGAGCGCAAAACTGGAGGCTACTCTCAGGTTCTTTTCAAATGTGAGAACTATGGTCAGCAGGAGCAGGACAGACATTAAGCAGGTGGCCAGCTTACTTTCAAGTCACCCAACAGTGAAAACCAGCACTGAGTCTTAAAAGCAAACTGTCATACTTGATTACAGTCCCTGTTCATGTGGGTCCACAGTCATGATAGCCTAGTTCCCAAGATAGGAAAAATATTCTGTTTCTCAAGTCACATAAGTGGAAGAGTCATGTCCCCCTCTTGCAGGCTCACTATGTGCCTTCACAGGCCCTGGAATGTTATTAGACTACACTTGAGGTTTTCAGTGATACTCTCTCCATCCCGCACAATCAAGAATGAGGTTCTACTCTTGAGATAGAGAGGAAATGACTTCACTAATCAGTGTCATTTAGAGCCAGTTCTTTATCCCCTATAAAACTCACTCCCCCAAATGAGAGAAATGACTGTACAGTATAATGAATAATTTAAACTGTAGATTTACTTAACCAGGAGTACAAAAGGAAACCCAACAAGTTGGTATCCGTCCCCCCCCCCCCCCTTTTTTGGGCAGTACTGGGGATTAAACCCAGGGCCTTTCACAACTAGGCCAGTGCTCTATCTCTGAGCTATAATCCCAACCCTTTCTATATTTGGGGACAGGGTCTCATTAAATTGCCCATGCTGGCCTCAAACTTGCAATCCTCCTGCTTCAACCTTCTGAGCAGCTGGGATTATAGGCATGTTTCACCATGCCCAGAAAGTTTATATTTTCATACTAATATAACTAACACTGCAATTTGCATGAATCAAATATTCCCTGGAAGTTAGTTTATAGAAGAGTGCTCAGACACAATGCAAAGCTACCTGATGTGTGGCAATATTCCTGCCCCCTCATATCTTCATTCCCTGAAAAACATTGTATTTTTAAATTTTGTGCCAGTTTGGGTTAAATTGACCTCTGGAGGGGTTATCAACAAAGGGGAGACAGGGATGATTTTGACAGAGATGTACCTTGTCTCTGGTAAAGAGGAAGCAATCACGGATAAATATTCTTGGATAATTCATCTCCTCCAACATATCAAACAAATTCACTTATGTTATGGTACCTTTAGAAAATGGAATAGATATTAAGTTGTAGACAAACTTTTAACTCTTGACTATATTCACACCAGAGTATTGTTCTAGGTGGAGAAAAACTCTCCATATAAACAAGAGGCACAGACAGAAGGGGACAGGCAAAGACAAGAAGGAGAAGCCAGTACGCCTTAAGTACTAGCTCCAGAAGGCAAACTCTGATCATAAGTTGATTTATTTGAATAGTGAAGGAGGCACTCTCAACTAGGAGATGTGTTTCAATAGATCTGAAGAAAGATATAATATAGTCAGGTGAGGAATTCTGCCTTGATGCCAGCTGTCTTTGCTATGGACCAAATTTGTCTAACTTTGGATCCAATTCCTGGCTATCTGATAGGAAGGCTGAATTCAATGAGTACACCAAATCCCTTCCTACTCTAACTATCTACACAATTTGGTCAATCATCAAAAATTGTAAGGAGCCATGCATGGTGGCACATGCCTATAATCCCAGCCTCAGGAGGCAGAGGCAGGAGGATGACAAGTTCAAAGCCAACCTCAGCCAACTCAGCAAGGCCCTAAGCAACTTGGTGAGACCCTGTCTAAATAAGAAATAAATAAGCACTGGAGGTGTCGCTCAGTGATTAAGCACCCCCGGTTCAATCCCCTGTACCAAAAAAGAAAATGAAACTTTTGTGAAGAATTATTCTCAGTTTTTCAAATACAGAAAAATAAAAGTATGTGGCAAGTTGTTTTTTTTTTTTTAATCATGATGGTTTGTATACCAAATAAGGCCAATGTTATTTAACCAGAAAAATATGTATAAAAGCATATTTATATTCCCTTTGTTTAAAATGCATCCAACAGATTTGGTACCATACCCCAAACCACAAAGTGATTACAGACCTGACTCCTAGATCCCAGTGAGAAATTTCCATCTTGCTTTCACAGTTCTCCTCAAGGGAAATACAAAAAAAAAAAAAAAAAAAAAAAAAAAATCAAGTGATGGAGTCAAATGGACCTGCTTCACATCTCAGCCTTAACAATAATGGGTTGTGGAGTGGGGCTCTGGCAGGTGATTCTGACTCTGACACCCGCTACAACAGCATATGCACAGAAGCAATTCCCAAGTACATCCATGCAAAGCTTGATGCCTGATAAACTAAAACTCAAAACTAGGATTGCATCAGGTTCATAGTATTGTTGGTTTTGACTCACAGTTTCCCTTTAACTAAAGGAATAACAAAGATTTTTTTCACCCAAGTACCACTAATATTTTTCTAAAAAGTGGAGATTCCTACAGTCAACCTAGCTAAATACTATTGCCTATTAAAATCAAGGGACTTAAGACAATAAAAAAGTAAGCCTTGAGTAGGATATGGGGCACACACTTATAATTCCAGCTACATGGGAAGCCTGGGGCAGGAGGATCACAATTTCAAGGCCAGCCTGGGCAATTTATTGAAACCCCATCTCAAAATTAAAAAAAAGATGGGGATATAACTGAGTGATGAAGCACTTCCTTAGCATGTGGGAGGCCCTGGGTTCAATTCCCGGTATTAGGGGGTAAAAAGGTAAGCTTTGGCTAAGAAAATTTATTCACTAGTTACATCTAAAAAGCTTTCATATTTCTGAAGATAGGGCAGAAAATGATGGTATTTTCTTCCTGTAACAACAACAACAAAATGTTAGCTTTAACAATCTTACACTCATATCTCATGGAAATTTCACTCTAATTTTTTTGAACGGAAAAAAGTCACCCTTTGAGCTGTTTAGTTTATTTTCATCATTCTTCAAGATTTATTTTACCTAAAGTTCTAAAGCTACTTTCTCAGACTTCCAGCCTGAGTCCAAGCAACAAGTCCACAGCAGCCCCTTTGTTTATATGCCCACTTTTCCTTCACAAGTTCTCCACAGAGGTGCCTCCCAACCTTTTTCATGTCAAAGCGTGCTCTACATGTGTGCTGAAGGCTCCTCACTGAAGCTCCCCAACCTCCTCTTATCAAACACCCTCAAGACCAAGAAGATGAAAACCAAGGGAAAGGCCTCAGAGCACTCGATGGGTTGACCATCCTCCCTGTCACTCAGTGCTAGCCTGTTCTGCTCTCACTCCTGTGGCAGTGCCAACTGTCCTGAGGCTTCAGGAGATCCTGGGCTCACCCCAGGGGGCTTCTGGTTTCCTCACAGCCTCTGCAGTTTGCTCTCTCTCTCAGGATGGCACCAGTTTGGAGTCATGCTTCAGTTCAAATGCAAATCAGCCATTTCCAGTTGCCTGGCCTTTCTTTAGACCTCCCTCACTTAATCTTTAAGAGCTCTAAAATAACATTAATTTTTAAAGAAAATTAAGCAGCTCATAAGAATGTAGAGCAGGCATTCTCAGCAAGCTTAACTTGGGGGTGATACTGACCCTAAATGTGGCCCCAAACTGGTCCTTGTGGATGGTGAAAAGAAAATCAGATTTTATAAAAAGCTTGGCACCCTCCAAATAAAGGAATATTATTCCTTTGTGTTAAATCTGGCAGAGCTGGGAGGCAACTGGGGAAAAGATCTAAATTATGAATTACTCCAGGGGACAGTGATAATGAAAACAAGGATAAGAAAACATTAAGAATAATTAAAACGTACTGGTCTCTCTTCACTTGGTATCCTTTGGCCATGTCTTCCTGACCATGGATATTTTCTATAGCTCATCGCATATTAAACAGCACTGGCATAAGATCCTCTTCAAAAACACAAGTCCCAAGAGCCTGTACTTCCTGATAGTAGGAGACACACCAGATCCCATAAAAAGCCTTCTGGTTACTAAGAAACAGTCTTCCTGGCACTAAAGGGCTTTGACAAGTTTCTTTCTCAGAATCCTCAAAAAGGGAGACACATTAAAGGGAGAAACTAAAACTAAGTTTCAAAAATATCTCAACTACAAATTTAAAAAAAAAAAAAAAAAAACATTCAACAACTGACCTGAAACCACGACTCTTACACTGCTTTTTGGTGCTTCTTGGTCTAAGTAGAAAGCATTCAATGAAAATGCCATTCAGTGAAAAGATGGCTGGCATAAGGTAGGGTGATAATTCTCATGTACAAGAACTGTCTGACGGCCTCACTCACACTCAGGAACATTCTAGAGTGGACTGAACAATTAACACTACTTATCATATATCCACCATAGGGAACTGTTCCAGGACCCCAGTGGACCCCCAAATCCACGGAGGCTGAGGTCCTTTAAATAAAAGGGCACAGTGTTTACATACAAACTATGCATACCCTGTATATTTAAATAATCTCTAAATTACTATAGAACTTAACATAATGCAAATGCTCTGCACATTTGGCATACTGTATGGTTTAGCAAACATCAAGAAAAAAAAGGTATGTCCATGTTTTGTATAGACACAATCTTTTCCCTAAGTATTTTGGATTTGTGCTTGGTTGAATTCACAAACGAAGCACCCATGGATATGGAGGGTCAACCTGTATATTCCTTTTCACTGTGTATTCTTATCAAAGAGCTTAAAAACCTAGAATCACAATTCCAGGTTATTGTCTCTGGTGATTACAATACACTCTCGCAATCTCAGGAGACGGCCTGGTTTTGAGGCACTAGGATCAGTCAGCATTTTCCCAACCTTTCTAAGTAAAATTCCCCTCAATTTCAGCATCTTTCTAGTGTCTCCTGGATTCTTCTTGCAACTTCTCTATCCATTACTAATTCTTTCTATCCTTCATTCATTCAAATGGCTAGTACATACAAGGCATGGTTCAAAGGCAAAGCTCTTGCCCTGAAAGCTTCATTTTAGAAAAGAGATAAAGAAGGTATGTTAAAGAAGTTTTAAAAAAATAAAGATATTTAAAATAAAGGGAGAAGAGAATAATAGGGGCTAAAATAGGAACAATCTCAAAATAGGTAACAAATAGATTTCCACCTCAATATCAGATTCCCCTTGCCTTCCTTTTTATTATCACTTGTCATTCTTACTACAAGGACAAACATTTCTCACCTACTTAAATATCTCCCACAATAGATCTTATAAACCTTTGCTTTAGGGAAAGGGGGATGTGGTCTTGCTAACTTGCCCAGGCTGGCCTGGAACTTGAACTCAGCCTCCAGAATAGCTGGGATTACAGGCACATGTCAGGCCACCAGGCCCTTTGAAATATTTTTGGGTATTCTCATTGGGGCTACAACAGACTAAAGATCACGTGTTGAAGTCAAATTTCAAAAATCTGTGTTCCCAATTCCATTGAGACCAAAGTGAGTAACTTAATCCTGGTCACCCTATTTCCACCCAGGGAAAAAATGGTGATCATCCCTCCAGGGCCACTACAGGTAAAGGAGCCTATCCCAGCATGTGATACATCTCAGAATTAATACCCTCCCCTTATATTAGCTTAAGAACAGAGGCACAAAGCTTTCTGTTAATGAAATCCCACTACAACCAGTTTACTTTATTGTCTACAATCAAACAGACAAGCTCAGCTGGGATGAGTCTTCTCTATGGTGCAGTCCCATGGCCCTTCTGGATGCTCCTGCCTGCTTCTCTGTCTTTGCTTGAACTCTCCTCTCAATTGTCTTGGCATCCCCCACCCCACCACCACCCCCTCTCCCCACCCCCACAGCTGGGGATTAAACCTAGGGCTTTGCCCATGCTCAGCAAGCCTCCTGCCACTGAATATACACCCAGTCTCTCTACTTAGAATGTCTTTGCATCCCAAATTCTCATTTTTTAAAGATTGTTGCTCATGCAAAGGTTGAACTCTTTGTTAAAAGCAGTTTTAAATCTTACAGGGAGTGAGAGTACGCATTCTATAAGAAAATCACTTTACATTTGGGACAATGTCAGAAGAGACAGCATATGCATTTCTCATGGTTACTACAGGATCCTAGTCATTCTCTGGTGTGAACATGCTAAAGATATTTGAAAGCCACAGAAAATTTTGCTTATGGCAGGTAAACAAGAGTGAAGCTAAGAGCATCTTAGAGTCAGGCCTTTTCTTCAAAGGCATAGCATAACTTCAGATCAAGGTATCTGCACATGGCACCAGCATGATTGTTTTCCTCTAAATACACAAAGTCAGTGTATTAGTCAGCTTTCTGTCACTATAACAAAATACTTGATTAAAAAAAAGGAGGAAAGATTTATTGTGGCTCAAAGTTTCACAGGTTCTAGTCCACAGTCACTGGGCCCTGTTGCCTTTGGGCCTGTGACAAGGCAGAACCTATTGATGGGGAACACAGTGATGAAAAGTGCTCACTGGGAAGGGAGAGAGAGACCAAGAGACCAGCATCCCAACAAACCCTTTAAGGACACACTCATACTGACACAACTTTCTTCCATTGGGCCCCACTTGCTTAAAGTTCCACCACCTACCAATAGTTTCACAGGCTGGCAACCAAGCCTTTAGCACGTGAGAATTTGGGGGACAGTCCAGCTCCAACCTATTACAGGCAAGCAACTACAAAACACTTGATGTACAAACACTTGAAACGTACAAGAGGTTAAAGTTTTAAAGTAATCTAAAAAGAAGGCTGGTGCAATGCCTAAAACAAATATTTTTTAAAAGTAGGAAAAATGCAAAACAAGGTCAACTTTTGTCTTCTCTCTCTAGAAAATAAGCTTCAGACTATGAAGCTGAGAACATACACTGTCTAAAGTGAATTTTGAACATTCAACTCTAAACAAAGAGGGAATAAGTATGGAGGAAATAAGTCTTCTGAATTCCCAGAAGACTATTAGAAATAGTTATAGGATGTGAATGTTGAACAGCTCACTGCAAGGAATCCTGGTAAAGAGCTTTCACAAGAACCCAAGATGGACCTGTTCCCTCTCTACCCCAAAAGCAAGGGTCTCTAGTACTGGCAGGAAAAGAGCCTAGGTGACCTGGAGCAGACTCCTGGGGGGGCAAGTGAACAGCAGACTTCACCAGCAGCCAGCAAGGCACACTGAGTATGCCCAAGAACACCTGCCCATGTCCTGTCTTTGAAGTTGGGATGGGTACTTTTGTACTGTTTCCCCCCTCCACCAAAAAGCAGTGAACAGGTATGTTAGATCTGTTCTCTTCTGTTTTGTTAACTAATGAAACTCTGGGGTATAATTACTAAACACAAACTGGGAATCAGAAAGATCTTTAATGTAATAAACTATTCGAAATATATGTAAAATCCTGCCCATGCCTGTGCACAATGGGTACTCATAAGTGAGTTTTTACCCACTGATAGGGTCACCTGACTAGGGAAATGCCTCAGACTCAAAAGAGCTATCTCCTTACAGAAAGAAATCTGCATTTGAATGCTACTGGCATCACATCTTCTTGATCTGCCAATCTAGTAATCTTAGATGGATCAATAAGGACACATTTGTTTCACTCTCTGATAAGAGTCTCCTATGTTTACTGCACTCCTCCAGCCCAGCATAGCAGTCCTCACAGAAGTCGGATCCTTCAGAAACACCAGGTCCACTGAGCTATGTTGAGGTAGGAGGAGCTTGAAGTGATATGGACCAGGGGGAGCCTGGTTTTAGATCTGTTCTCTTCTGTTCTGGTAACTAATAATTTGGAAACTCTGGGGTATAATTACTAACCATAAAGAACCTGGGAATCAGAAAGATCTTTAGTATAATAAATTATTTAAGATATATGTAAAATCCTGCCCCCAAGTTTTAGAAGTAGCTATGTGTTATGGTTTGGATCTGGATTGTCCCTCAAAGGCTCGTGTGTTGAAGGCTTGGTCCCCCAAAGCAGCAATGTTCAGAGATGGAGTTTTGGGGAAATGACTGGATCATGAGGGCTCTAACCTCCTCAGTGGCTTAATAATTTGATGGCATTGCTGGAAAGTGACGTGACGGAAACTGCAGAAGGTGAGCCCGAGTTAAAGTAGTAGGAACTTGAGGTTATGCTATAGGCAACTACATCTTGTTCCTGGCCTCTTCCTGTTCTTCTCTCTCTGCTTCCTAACTGCCAGGAGGTAAGCAGCTTTCCTCTGCCCCCACTTCTGCCATGATGTTCCGCCTCATCTTAGGCCAGGAGCAATGAAGTCAGCCAGCCATGGACTGAAACCTCTCAAACCATATGACAAAGTAAATCATGTGTTCTTTAAGTTGTTTTTCTCAGGCATTTATCACAGCAATGAAAAGCCAACTCACATAATACCCCAGTGAATCGAGGACATTGAAAACATCCCTGCCTTCAAGAACTAATGCTATATTGGTCTGTACAGCTACAAACTCTTTGCTTGTATTATTTGCTTGAATCCCAACATCTCCATGAGATATTCAAGGAAAGCATTATTTATAAAAGCAACAGGTGTGAGAGCGGGATGTGAGCTGTAAAACCTATGCCACTATTATCACCCTACTTTACAGAAAGGGAAATCCACTCACCAAAGCAAGGATTGGAGCCCTCCCTCTGCAGGAAGATGCCTCATCTGCCTCACCAGGTCCTTACATTGACCAAAGCAAAAGGAATTAGTGCTTTGTAGCCAAACACAGGAAGTGAGTTAACCCCACCATACCTGCTAGGTTAACCGTACCTGTGGCATTACTATGGTCCATTCCGAGAAATGAATTTTAAAAGAGGACACAGACAAACTGACATCAGTTTCTAGAAAAATCAAACTGGGTAGTAAAAGGATTAGAAAAATCAAGATACAGCCCACTAGGAGAAACCGGCTAACCAGAGGTGGCTATATACCACCTAGAAGGAACCTGGAGCGGGTAGAAGAACCAGGCTAACTACCATCTAAATATTTAGATGTAAGCCATACAGAAGTGGGAGTTGATTTACTTTGAATGCCACAGAAGACAGACCCAAATAAACATGTAGAAATTCCAGGGAAATGGATTAAAAGCAAAGAGGAATGAAGAAATACCTTGGGAGCTCCAAAGGAGCACAGGTGGGAGGACGAACTTTGCAAAAGCCTGCTGGAGAATGAATCTCTGGTAAAAAGGCTGGCCAGTCTTGAGTTTTAGAAATCTGTAAGATTTTGCTGAAAGGACCTAGTTGAAGCCCCATAGCTAAAGTGAATGAAAACAGAGATGCTCTTCAAGTTGTGTTTTCTTTTGTTCCACCATTAGAATATACACCACATTCCTATCTAGAGGTGCCAGCTTTTGGCTGTTGTCTAGATTCCCAAACACTTGATGCTTCAGCAGGACTCTGGGTGCTTGGTAGGACTGAAGTCACTCTGGAACGTGGAGGCTGCACCATTTCAGTATCTTTGGAATGTTCATATATTCATTCCTTATCAATTCTTCAGGAAGATCCTCTGAGTATGGGTCCTGTGACTTGAGGAAGTCATGAAGTCCACCTCACCATGGTGGGCCCAGGAGTCAGCTGTGTTGACCTGGGAAATCTTCTGCATGCCCATATCACTGACCAGTCCATTGCTCCCATCAGCCCACCAGGAAATGGAGTCAGAACACCACACCACTCCCTTACTATGAGCTACATATAGGACAAGTTGGGGTGGGGAGGCCAAGAAGAAAAGGGTCTCACAGCACTTCAGTCAGTCGTGGGTAATTCTGGAACTCCTCTAGGGTACCCAGATCTAGGTCTAAGACCAAGAATGCCTTTTTTGCTTACTACAATGGAGTCCATCCATTTGAGGGAGATGGTTTTACACAACCAGCTACAAAGGTGAAACATCTCATTTTAAATGTAGGACAGATGCTACTAGTGGGATTACACAGAAGTCTTGCAAATATATTAACTCTACAAGATAACACCAAATTTTTCTCCACAAAAATTAAAGATATGAAGTTTCCATTAAATAGTAGGATGGAATTTCCTATTTTTAAAATTTGTACTCTGCCTTATGAAATGGCATATAAAGACAAGATACTTTCTGAGGCCTTAAGTAAAGGGCTTTGGGCTTATTTTTATTTAATGGTATCATGTGAAAAAAGATTAAATCAGTGTTAAGGTTCACACACCTGCATGCCACCAAGTCCTACACAAATGCTACCCAAAATAGGTTACATGCATCCTATTGTCTAAGCTTCTTACCCACCAAGACAAATAAATAAATAATAAATTATAAGATTTACAGAGTTCCTGGGGAGAGTGGGGAGTCTGAACAAGGCTCCCTTTTCAGTCCTGAAGCTGGAGAGGACACTGATGAAGCACCCTGCATCAATAGTAAGGGCAACTCCACTTTTCACATGATTGTAATGCAATCTGAAAACATGAAAGAGGAAGGAATGAGTTCCCCAGAAGCACTGTGCCTTCCATCCATGTTATGCCCAACACAAAGGTCTCTAGGAGATGATGTGGCAAAGGCCTTCTATAGACAACCAGGCACCAACATAATAAACCCAGCTTCCCATCCCTTCCACATCAAGAGCCAAGGGAGTCAATGGGCAGAGAGAACAAGTATCCAGGCTACAAAGCGGCCTTCATAGGACTCAGCAGAGAGAAGCTGCAGAGTCAACAGTGTATACACTACATGCAGGCATCAGCCCAGGTCATCTCTTCCTGCTGCTTACCTCATTTGCTCCAGAATACCAAGGTCAGGAGCCAAGTAACACCTCCATTTCACATAAGAAGAGGAACACAGCAAGGCAAAGGACACATTCTATTTCCATTAGTTCTGCGTTTCCACAGTCCTCTTCTTTACCTCCCCCTGCTAACCCTGTTCCTCTGCTCTTTGCTCCTACCCTGTCTGTACTGAGCCCTTCCCTTTACTGACTCTCCTACAGGCCCAGGCTAACCCATCTGGACCTGCTGCTAGCCTCAAACATGGACCTGCTTCTCTTATGTCATGCCAACTCCTTCCATTTCCTCATTTAGTATTCCTTCCTAACACTCTGGAAATCTGTTCCATTGAAGATGATCTCTCAAAAGGTCACCAGTGACTGCTCAGCAGACACCTCCAGTAACCCGTTTCCAGTCTCCTGGCCTCCCTGCAGCACCAGTGCTTCCTAGGGGCCCCCTCCATCTCTTCTTTCCTCAGCCTTTTGTTAAAGGATACTCTCTTGGGGCTTCACCCTCTGGCCTGCTCTCTCCAGATTAAGTACCCTTTTTCTCTTCCCCTCAAAAGACATCAATTCTCCCTGAGCTCTGGCCTAGGATTAAAATGGTTAGGAAAATGGGCTCTGGAAACTGCTTCCTTGGGTTAAAAATCTGATCTCCACTGTATACCAAGTTTTCTCTGCTATAAACCAGACATCACTAATGGCACTCACATGGCAGGGTTAACTCATGTACTCTACTAAGAACTTGGTGAGTATCAACACTGTCCTATCTATGCTTCACTGGCCATTTCTAACCAGATACTGGAAAGATTTCCTCCTTCAAATTGAACACAACTGTCTCTAAGTATCAAGGAGAGATTGGATCCAGCACAACTTTCCCAGGAAAACCAAAATACACAATGCTCAAGTCCTTTACCTAAGGCGGTAATTAAAATAGTATTTATGCTGGGTGCAGTGGTGCAGTTTGTAATCCCAGTGGTTCCAGAGGCTGTGGTAAGAGGATCACGAGTTCAAAGCCAGCCTTCTTCTCTTTCCCCTCAAAAGACAGCAATTCTCAAAGCCAGCCTCAGCAACTTAACAAGGCCCTAAACAACTTAAAAAAGCCCTGTTTCACAATAAAATAAAATAAAAAGGGGCTGGGGATGTAGTTCAAAGGTAAAGCATCTCTAGGTTCAATCTCCAAAACCAAAATAAATAAATAAAAATAGTATTTCCACATGACCTCTGTACATGTACACTAAGCAGGTGCTTGACTTCTGAATTCCATTTAGCCTCCCTCCCCTATACTTTAAATTATTTCTAGATTACTTATAATACCCAATACGATGTAAATGCTCTATAAACATTTTTATCTTTATCTTATTTATTTTTAATGTGGTGCTGAGGATCAAACCCAGTGCCTCATGCATGTGAGGTAAGTGCTCAACCACTGAGCTACAAGCCCCTCTATAAACATTTGTTATACTGTGTTGCTTAAGGAATAATCAGGGGGAAGTTAGTACATTTAAAAATTATTATTTTGTTTTTAATATTTGCAATCTGCATTTGGTTGAATCCACAGATGTAGAACCTTCAAAGATGGAGGACTGACTATATGTCATAAAAGCCAATTACTCCAAACTGTTTGGTTGCCATTTTGATGCTGCCTTAAGCTTTCCACTTTAAGAACTATTTATATTATCAAATAATCTATAAAGGAGATAACCTCACCCCTTCCCACTGCCAGCTCCCACATAAGTCTGATAGAGGTGAGATAGAGCAGGGATTACAGATGTCAATGACTCAAGGCATTATAAAAAAAACCAAAGCAAGAGACTTAAACTTTGACAAGGCCACTTGGATATAATTTTGGACTTTAAAAAAAAAAATCATCCAAGGAGATCTTTCTCCTCTTTCACATCCTTGATAATAATTATAAATAGATTTTTCAAAAGAGCAATTTGATAATACCTAATGACACCTAAGTGTTAGGTCCAGAATTTTGCACATAAGTACTTTGAAAGAAACATCCACCAATAGGGATGCAGTTAATAAATGCTGAAAATTCAAACAGATTGTAATTCTGTTTCTAAAATGATTGATAACTCAGTTATACAAGTGGTTGGGGTGGGGGTGAGAGAGAGAAGATTTTTTCTTTCTTTCTTTCTTTTTTTTTACATTTTGGCACTGTTTACACTTTTTACAACAATATTCCATTCACAAAATGATGATACAAAGAAAGATTTTCATAAGCAAGGAAGATGACAGGCAGAGGTAACCTATCCAAAAATTGTAGGCTCAGCAGGAATCTGGACCCAGATCTGGCTCCAAAGTCTGACTCTTTTCCACCACTGGCTGCTCCCCCCACCCCCATCTCCATCCCCACCAAACCCCTGTAGCCCTCTGCCCAGCCTAGGCAGGAACTCCACAACTGTACCATATGCAAATCTTAAGAACAACAAGCAGGGAGAGTGGCCTGCTTAGGCTCTGTGGCTGAGCAAAAACTCCTTTTCAATTCATGAAGAAATTAAGGGACAGCAGATCCAAAAACACCTCTAACTACTGGGGGCGGGGGGGGGGGGGGGGGCGCTGAGGTGGGAGGATCCCTAGGAAGTTAGAGACTAGCCTGGGCAACATAGTGAGACACTGTTGCAAAAATAATAGTAACAATAAAGTGGCTACCACTGTTGATACATAGTATCACTGTGGATACTTTGAACATGTACTTATGAACATGTTGCCAAGTTAAAGAGCACTGATTCAGCCCACCTGAATCTGCAGTCTCAAAGGTCTTTGCCAGCATGGTTCAAAAGCTCATAAGATTATTTGGCAGAGATGTCTCAGACTAACCCCTCTAAAAAGTAGCCTCCTGCCACATAGTTGGAAGATTCTGTAAGACCAACTGCAGGAAAGGCTGTTCCACAACCTGTGAAAAGATAAAGAGAAGGGGAAAGAGATCAAGACCAAAGAAGAAAGTTAAAAATGAAAAGCTGGCCAGGCAAGGTGGCTCACACCTGTAATCCCAGCAGCTTGGGAGGCTGAGGCAGGAGGATCACAAGTTTTCAAAGCCAGTCTCAACAACTTAGCAAGGCACTTAGCAACTCAGCAAGACTGTGTCTCTAATAAAATATAAAAAAGGGCTGAGGATGTGGCTCAGTGGTTGAGCACTCCTGTGTTCAACTCCCAGCATGCGTGCACGCATACACACACACACACACAAAATGGCTGGCTGGCAAAGTACATGCCCGTGTGTGAACACAGTGGGGAGTGAAGGGTTTTTAATACAACATTCAGGTCTCTGAAGTAAGGTAAGGGTAAACCAGGACCAAACTTCAGAGCATTCCATTCAGGGGAAGGCATCTAGCCACATGTGGGCTGAGGAGCAGCCCAAGGGTTCCAGCTCTGTTGCTTTGGGGCAGGGACCCCCAAAAGCTCACAATATGAGGTTTCCTGTACACGTGTGCTTTCTATACTTGATCAGTAGTGTGATATAATTGTTGTTGCTATTTTTGCATTCAAAGTAGAATCACATGTTTGAATTAACCAACAGTAAGAGAGATTTGCCACACATGGAACTCATTATTTTCTCTCCTATTTCCTCCCACGTGAAACAAAAGGAGAGAGGAAAGTGCAACAATGAAGCTTATACTATAGCCACTGGTGCAGCCTGTGCAGCACCAAGGAGGGCTGAGAAGCTGCGGATAAAGAAGAAGGAAAGACCAGTGTCCAAAGATTCAGAGAAGAGAAGAAACAAGGCAGGAATCTCAGTCAGTTCAGTCCAGTTATTTCACAGCTACTTTTCCCTTAAAAAATTCTTAAGGAGAGACAGGGAAGTAACTATCCATGCTTAGGTTAGGACTAGCCAGAAAAGTTCTTGCTAACACAAAGGGATTCTACAATTTCCCCATCTTCCCAGAGACTGCAGATGCTGTAACTAAGAGTCACAGCCACACCCTAAAACTTCCCAGTCCTAGGGGCAGAGAGAAGATACGGAGGAAACTCCCTCCCTGCCTCATGAAGGCAAAGCAGGAATGTACTCTCTAACCATAGAGTTGCTTCACAGGCATTGAGGTAGAGACTTTAGCTTCATAAAAACATTTAAAACTGAAAGCTTCCAATAACAAGCAAGATGCAAACACTTAAAGGTACAAAAAGTTTACCAGTGAGCTGAGAAGGAAAACAGCCCTATATAATCAAGATATGAAAGATTATCTTGTTTAAGAGGAATCAACCTTTTAGGAAAAAAAAAAAAGCAGAAGATTACCATGCCCAAATCAAAGACTCAGGCTTTATAGAAAGTTCCATTTGTTAAGGGCAATGTGGACAGAAGGGAGCACTAGCAGAGATCCTGGGATTTCACTGTGAAATGCATCACAAGCTGTCAGGTAGTAAAGTCCTGGATAAGGACACCAAGGGCAGATCACATTCCTGACACAAAAGTGAAACACCATTGCACTGGTCCTCTACCTGCCAGAAGCCTCAATCAGATACAACAGATCTGAAAATGAATGTTCAGCTTCTGGAGATAGCATCAATAATTGCAAGATAAACATAGCTCAGAAAACAAGACAAAACCTATAAGCAGAGAGCCAGCCAGCCAGCCAGCAAAGTTGAACAATGGTTATTTTTATATGATCTGCATTTTTGGTTCCAGGCATTACTCTAAACACTTTGAATGAATTACATTATCTATTTCTCCCAACAACCCTGTCAAGGTGAGCATTACCATATATTCATTCACAGATGAGACACACACAGGTTGTCACTGGCCCAAAGACGACATTAAGACAGAACCAGGATTCCCACACAGTGATTGTGTTCCTAGCCACTGACAAGAACAATGGATGAGAGCAGCCATAACATCTTCCAGTTCACAGGGATTCATATGGTGATGGTGGTGTGTGTGTGCATTTTGCAGTACTGGCAACTGAACCCAGGGCACTTTACCACTGACCTATACCCCAAGCCCTTGTTAAACATTTTTTGAGACAAGATCTCACTCAGTTATCCAGGCTGGCCTCAAATTTGCAACCTTCCTGCCTCAGTCTCTCTAATAGCTGGGATTACAGGTGTGCTTTATTTTCATAAAGCTTGCAAGATATGTTTGCATTTATTACAATGAGGACCTCAAAAACTGTATAAGCCTGAGTCTGCCTGATTTCTGCTCCAGAAGTCTTTAACAATAATCTAAAGGTACAAGAAAACATGATTAACAGTAAGAGTTCACTTATAGCTAGAAAATGTGTTCAGAATTAAGGAAAACCAACACACAAGCCATAGGAGGCTAATGTCTAGAATAAAGGAGAACCTGCCAAAAATTCTAAGGACAAGCTTTCTTCCACCACCACCTAGCTAGCCATGATGAAAAGGAATGTATAGTATTTGCTCACTCTCCTTGATAAAAGGGTAAAAATATATTGAAAAAACAAACAAACCCATTCAATTGTGCTTTTTAAAAAAAAAAAAAAAAAGTCAGATAATATCAATCATAGCTCATTATTAAGTGGAGTGGGTAGATTGGGGGTGGGTAACCACTCACTAATCCTCGTGTTACCACCTGAAAGAGAAACAGGCATAGGGGAAAAAAGAGTATATTATCTCTGGCGGATGGTAGTATCGGGAATGTCTTCACTGTGAAGCCTATTTCTGAAATCTATCTAAAAAACTGGATAGAGGCAGAGAGTATAATTTCCACAAAGCAGGGGATACAAAAAGCTGTAGATCTCAGGACACTAGAGCACAAGGATCCTCATTAAAATTCCAAAGTCTGAATGAGTACTAGAGGAAGCATGGCACCTCTTCAAATGTCAGCAAAGTGTATATTCTTTATCTGCTTTGATCAAAACAGGTTAAAAAATAAATAAACAATAACAACAACAACAACAACAAAAAAAAAAACCCCAAGCAGACAAGCTTCAATGGCCAGTCTCTGCCTGGAGCAAAGATCCTGACCTGGGAAATCCCTTCTCTGGCAGTCCTCTGGGAGACTGCCTTGCAGAAGGGCCCTCCACCACTTCTCCCTAACTGAGGAGTCTAGGAAAGAACCCATACAAATCAGCAACAAAGACAGAATTATCAGTGATAAAATGTCAATGTAATCTTAAAATGAAATGCTTAAGAAAAACAAACTATAAAAATTATTGTGACCAGCAAAAGTATCTTACATACACTATAGAATCGTCTTATGCAGAATACTTTAACAGGGTTAATTTTTAGTTTCTAAAGATCTCAAATTCCTTTCATGGTAGATAAAGCCATTAAATCAACAAATGTTTATTGAGCAACTACCATGTGCCAGATTATATTCTAAAATATAGACCTTGAAATATATCAGTGAATATCTCTAGTGGAAAGAGATGAACAATAAACAAAAACATTTTTTAATGTTTTCTATGCAATTTTGTAAGGATACTGGCACTCCACCTTAAGATATAATTTATAGCTGGAGTCACTTTGTGTTTACTCTCACTTTCAGCTGTGCAGACAGCTGGGAGTACCTTGTAGGGCACCAGTTTATTAATATAAATGGAACACTTACTCTATGATTGTTTAACTTGTTCTTCAATGACTTAATAGTTGAGTAATATGTCTTCCAAAGTGGTTTTCAGGTGGTTAGGAATATAATTTTGTAACCAACAAGGTTCTGCAAGCAGCTACTTTGCTCAAATAAGATATTTCATGTGAACAGAAGACTGTAAGAATGTATAATCCAATTTCATTTTTTTTTTAACACTTCAATTAGCCTCCTCCCCGAAAACATACTGAGGAAAGGCCATTTGAGGTCCCCTGCAAAATCCTTTCCACCCCAATTTATTTTCTCTACTTTCCCTGAGACCTATAAGAAGAGTTCCTGTAACATTGGCCCTGACTGGTGAAGGTATGCTTCCTTGCATCTTCAATTTTCGGACATACCCTGACTCCAACATTTTGTTTACAGCCAACTGTCAGGAAATGTTGTGCTTCTCCTGAGAACATTTTACATTTTGTTGTTATTGTTGTTGTTTTTATAGCTGATTAGGCACAGAGCTGATTCTTTTTTGTATTTAGGCCCCAAGAAGCATTTAAGGGCCTGGCTCAACTTTCATGATATAAAGCATATCACTTTATGAGTATTTTCATCCTCCAAGAAATGATCTGAAAAGCTTCTACTCTCTCCTTGGTCTTCTTATGGTACTTTGTAGATTGTAAAGTTATTGGTCCTTTTGTTGTTGTCTTCTTTTGTAGTTATTAAAAGAGACTTTGTTAAGGTTAAAGGAATCAAGTTTCTTGGACTGGTTTCAACATCTTCTTGCTTCATTAAAAAAAAAAAAAAAGTTAATTTGTATGTTCAGCTAGATATCATCAACTCAACCAGAAAAATGTCTCAGGTTTAAAGATTTTTCCTGAAATGATGTTGATTAAAAATATTTAAGATCAAAGCCTCCTTTAATTTATTGATGAACTGCTTTCACAGCTAAACTGCATGAAGATCAAGGCTTATTAATATAAACTGGACCCTTAGAGGTGGCAGAGACAAATCCAATAAGTGTAATACTGAAACTAATTTTCCATTACTGAGTTATTAGTTACAATACAGCAATTAAATAACTTAAAACTTAAGTCAGGATGCATCTCAACAATGCAGTGATTTGGAGGTGGTAACTATTTTTCTCCCCATTTTACAGTTTGGGAAACCAGATGACCATAAACAATTTACCAATGCCATACAAGGCAGTAAGTTGGGGGGTGAGGGGGTCCAGAACCCACATTTGCTTGATTCAAAGTCTACTCTACATTGCCTCCCCAAGATGTTTATGCTTGTTTCCCTCATTAAATGAGGTTTTTAAGAAAAATAAATCTGACATTTAATCAACACATGAATTATGCAATAAACAAGCAGCAAGAAGGAATTGAAAGGTGCCCAAACCAAGCAACGTCAAAGTTTATGTTTCTATATAGCCACTCTTTTATCCAACAGTCCTAAACCATTAGTTGAAATGCAACACCTGACACAAAAGCGTAGCAAGCATGGATATTTGGTTTCCATTGCCCAGATTAGAAATAGCACTACACAATTAACCACAATATCCAGAAATGACAGGTGTACAACCAAAATAGGGAGAAGGGGCAAATAACAGTGACTTGTGGTAGAACAAGTCTAAGTCCTTCACTAAACTAAGACATAGTTTTTAGGATTGAAATTCTTAGAATATTCCAACTTTGTGATCCTGAGCCCATCACACCCTTTCTGAGCTTCAGCATCCTGATCTGTAATGATTCAGGATAATCCCAGCAGTACTCCCCACCTCACAGGGTTGCTCTGCTGTTAAGATCAAAAGACTTCCTATGAAAGGATACTGTATGAAAGGACCACATTAATGAAAGGGGTTATTAAAAAGTGGGTTTGGTGCTTAAAGGGATAATCCCACAGCCTTTATAACTATTTTTTCCAAAGGTTCGGGAAACTGAGGTTTTACTGTTTTTATTCTTTAAAAACATTTATAATTATAGTGATCTAGCCTCAGTCTGTGCATTTCTTAGGGGTCTGCTCAGTAAGAAGTAGAAGGGCAGAAGCTGTTACCTTAGTCAGCAAAAAGAAGACTCATTTGGATATTAATATCCAAGAAGTCAGTCATCTGAAGGACAGCCAAAGTTATCAGTACCTTATTTACAATACAAAGGTAAAGAGGCTTAACTGCTCCCAGTTGGAAAATCACCAGAGGAATTAAAATTAGTGTATACATGGAGTGAGGGGATTGCATCCAACACTTTAGACATGCTGATTCCCTCAAAGGTTTCCTAAAGTTGGTTTGTAAACTTTGTTGCTAAGTATTGAACCTTCCTACCAAAGTTTTCAGCTGATGAGGTGATGAGGTTAGTACTCAATCATAAAAGAACCACTCACAAAACAGTTTAGAAAAAAATGTTTTCTAACATGGGCAACATATTTGAAAAGGTAAAACAACTAAAGAATTCAACTTTATATACACGGGACTCAAAAATCAACTCCTTGTTCCAAAGATTGTTCAAAATCTATTGGCTGATTAGAATGCGGGAGAGAAGATTCACAATTCTTGCTTGGGTTTGACAACAGTGCTCTTCGTTACCTCTTTGTAATTCACACCGCGGACACCGGCAGCCCTGGGATGTTACAGCTCTGCCAACGCCAGAGTATTCTACCAGCGGTGGGACGGTGCGGTGGCAATCCTGACATGCCTGGGCTCCCGGGAGGTTAATGGGAATTAAACCACAGCAGCCCTCCTTTGTGGCGCTTTGGCCGGAACAGCAGAAAGAAGACAATGAGCGGTCTGTGCGCAGTTCCACGCCGATTGGCTAGTCTCTCCCCCCAGAAACCCCTTATGTCATGGGCTTGGAATGCAGGCAGGGAGGAAGGAAGGAGAGGATTTGGGGAGGGGGACGCCTCTCATCTCTTTCCCAGGCCAAAAGTCCCAAAGATAAACCCGACGCATTCTTAGGCTCAGAGGCAAAGCTGAGTGTCACCAAATCTCAGACACTTCAAACTATAACCCGTTTCAGCAAATAAACCCTTCACAAAAGCAACCCACAAATATACTCTTTGATATCTTCGACAGTCTCTGGTACTACAAACTTCTCGGGGTTTTACAAAAAGTCTCAAGTCTACAGCAGATACCACTCCCAAAGCAGCGCTCTCAAGGCTTTGTCTCGGTTTTCTGCAGAAGAAATAATTTGCCCCAAGGTATATGGATCGGCTCCCGATCTTCTGAGGGGCCCAGGGGTCTACGCTAAGCTTAGGTCTCCCGCCCCAGGAGATGGCGAGGAACAATGAGGGGCCCCCTTTGGCCACGTAACCGGCCTAACTTCGCTCAAGGCACAATTCGGTGGGGAAGGAGGGGGTCGAGGTGGGAGGAGGCACAGGGTCCGAGCGGACGGTGGGGGAGCCAGCGGCTGCAAGCTGGGTCCCAGGAGCGCGGACAGGCCCCGCCTAAGAGCGAATGACCACGCAGGAGCGCCCTCTTCCCAAAGGGGCGCAACCTACAGCCACCGAACAGCCCCCGCAGCCAGAGAGGCCGGCGCTGCGGGGTTCCAGACACCCGGGAGCCCACAGCCCTCCGCTAGTCCCGGCCCTCGGCGCAGGAACAAAGCCAGGAGAGAGCCCGGGAGCCAGCGCCTGGGGACAGGACGCGACGGGAACCCGAAGCAACTCTCAGGCCGCCTTGACGTCCCCTCTCACGAAGCCAGAGGGCCAAGGCACTCCGGGCGACTCACGGCCCAGCGTCGTCCCCAATTGGTGGGGTGCCCCGGGCAGGGTCTCACCACCCACCCGTCCCGGGCATACCTTGTTCTTAACCTCGGCCGAAAGCCCGTAGGAAGGGCCCTTGTTGAAGTGGGTCATGGTGATTCGGATGGCGGGAAGAGGCTGCGTCGGGGTTCGGAAGTCTCTCGCACTCGGCTTCCCCGCTCTTGGCCCGGAGAAGTGGCCGCGAGAGAGATGCTCAGATCTCGCTCCTTTGGGCCGCGAAGAAGGCGCCCGGACTCGACGGTGGGGCGCGGGCGGTGCCTCTCAGACTCGGTCGGGCTGGAGCCTCCGGGTGCGCTTCAGAGTCGCACTGGCCGCCTCTCGCTGCCGGCACCGCAGCTCCGCACGCACTGCCCCCAGCCTGCTCCCCGCGGGCTCTCGGGGATTGGCTCGCGAGCCCGACCAATGGAGGGCCGCCTCCTCCCGCCTCTCCCGCGAGGGGGCGGTGCGGCCAGTTGAAGGGCAGCGGGCGCCGTCCTCCCTCCCCGCGCTGGGCCCGGGCCCCCGCCCCAGCCCCCGCCCCAGCCCCAGCCCTCACGCCACCGAGGCCCGCGACGAAGCGGCTCCTCCTCCTGGCCCGGCCCCGCGGGCTGGAAGCGGACGCTCCTCCGCCCCCGCGCTTGGCGCCTGGGGCTTCCGAGCCGCGGTGGTTCACAGCAACTTTCAGGCTTCCGCTGCTGTGTTGGGGGGGCCTCGGAGCTCAGACGTAACCCACCCCGAATGGCCCGAGGCTGACCGCCATCCCTGTCTGCGTCCTCTCGGGATCCCAGCAGCCCAGATGGAAGAAGGCAGGGTCCCTCCGCAAACACCAAGAACAACCTCGGAACCCAGATGCCAGAAAAACGGAGGCCCTCCACTGAGGGCTTGTTCCTTCCTCACCTGGCCGCCTCCCACACCTGTTGGTCTGGCTTCAGAAATGGTCAAGGTTCTTGGCCAAATTTAAGCTGGAAAATGTGCAAAACCTGGGGCTTTTCAGGTCCTTGACATCAGGGGACCTCTTTGAATCAGGAGTTGATTGTATGGGAACAGATGTTCTTTAATTCAAAGGAGCGCCTCCTTTTTTTTTTTCCCCCTACCCTCCCTTTCTTCTGATCCGGAACTCATTTGATAGATGAGGAAGGGAACAGAACACTCAACTCTGGCTTGTGGGCATGGCACTGTATTACACTATATGTCTGCTGAAGATTATCCAATTAACTTGCCCCAAAGTACTATTAGGTGGTCTTCGTACCCGTTTTAGAGGTGAGAAAGCTGAAACTCAGAGACCCCCAAGTATCCAGGTCAAATTCTACCACCTCCAAAACTTCACTCACTTCTTGCCATTGCTTTTTTGTGCACACCTAGGGCTGGTTTCATTTCTCTGAATCCTAGGGTGAGAGCTTTGTTTGCCAAATTCCAGCTGACGTGACAAAAGAGATCACCGTACCAGGTGTGGCAACCTGCTTGAAAACAGGAACCCAAATATCTCGCCATAGTTAAGCCATCCTGGAATAGAAATGAATAAGGCAGATTGAAAAGGAAATGTACAACACTGCTAATTAACTTTGTAAGAGTTTTCCAATGACTTTGGGAGATAGAACTTGAGGGAAGAGGGAGGAAGCAAATAAAGAGAAAAGTGAAATGCTTTATAAATGATTGGCTAATTGAGTCTGGAGGTAGTAAGCATAATTAGGGCATTCTTTCCACACAAAGATATCACAATTGACCCACTATTTGTGGGGCAAGCAGTTTGGGCTGTTTTTCCAGTAGTGTGACAGTGGCGATGTGTCATTCATAAAACCTCACCCACTTTTCTTCAATACCAGTGTGTGTGAGAAATGGCAGAATCCAAATTCTGATCACAGTCCCCAACCTGTAAAGCTTCCTGCAGCAAAGTAAGTCTGACACCTTCTGTTCCACCACAACAGAGATGGAAAGCACTGTCAAAATCATTGTAATCTACTTAAAAAGTTATTCCTTACAGTATGTTCAAGAACTGTATTCTGGCTTGAAAAACACAAATTTTGTTTAACAGGAGTTATCATTTAAGAAATAGAGTTTCAGGGGCTGGGGTTGTGGCTCAGCCGTAAAGCGCTCACCTAGCATGCACGAGGCCCTGGTTCGAACCTCAACACCACATAAAAATAAATAAACAAAATAAACGTATTGTGTACAACTAAAATAAAAATATTTTTAAAAAAGAAATAGAATTTCAGGTGGAGATGATGAAAAAGTTCTGAAGATGGACATTGGCAGTGGTTACACAATGTGCTTAATGCTGCTGTACACTTTAATAGGAACATTAATATTTGCTACATTTATTTGGTCAATTATTATCCTCCCCAAGGTATTTAAAGTACTTTCTGACATTAGTATTGAAACGTATTTATTGTTGGCACTATTGGATTCCACTAATGGTCTTGAGGCTTCCTTCTTCTAGTTTACCTCATTGCATAGGAAAAAGTAATGCTATGTTTAAGATAAAATGAGAAAGGATTTTAAAACTGGGGACAATTGCTAAGAGCCTTATTGAGATATAATTGATATATAATTATCAAAAACTACATATTGAAACTGCATAATTTGATACACAAATACATATACACACCTGCAAAACCCATTATACAATCAATGGACATACCATTTACCCAAAAGTTTCCCCATGTAACCCTTTCCTTTTGCCCCTCTTTGCAACCACGCCTCACTAAGCAATCATTGACATGTTTTATGTTCCTATACATAATACCATAGAGTTTTACATAAATGGAATCATTCGTTGTATATTCTTCCCTATCTGGCTTCTTTCACTAACAAAATTATCTTGAAATTCACACGAGTTGTAGCATGTATTATTGGTTAATTTGTTTTCATTACTCAGTAGTATTCTATCATAGGGATATACAACAGTGTGTTTATTCATTCCTTTGTTGATGAACATTTTGATGTTTACATGTTGGGGCTATTATAGATACATGTGCCTTGACTTATGATGGGGTTCTATCCCAATAAACCCTGGGGCTTCCTAGACGTGGTGGTTCACATCAACTTTCAGGCTTCCGCTGCTGTGCTCGGGGCCCTCAGAGCTCATGGTAAGTTGAAAATATCATAAATTGAAAAGGGTTTTGATGCACCTACTGAACACCCCGGTTTAATAACAGTACACTGTAGAACATCTATCAGTTGCTTACCCTGGGAATCATGTGGCTGACTAGGAGCTGTGGCTCACTGATGCTGCTCAGCATCAGGAAAGTATATCACACTGCGTATGACTTTCCCAGGAAATGGTCAAAATTCAAAATCTGAATGTACTGTTTTTACAGTACATATCACCACCATAAAGTTAGAAAGTCATTAGAGCAAACCGTTGTAGGTCATAAATCATCTGTAAAGCCACTGTAAACATTCATAGGCAAGATATTGTATGAACATATACTTTCATTTCTCTTGGATAAATAGCTATAAGAGAAATGACTGGACCATGTGAGAAGCATATATTTAACTTTTTAAGAAATGCTTATCTTTTCAAAATTGTTGTACCATTTTATACTCCCACCAGCAAGTAGGAATCCAAGGTCCTGTACGTCTTATCCTAGTCAATACCAGGCATGGTCAGTCTTTTTAAATTTAGTCATTGTAATAGATGGAGAGTGGTATCTCATTATTGTTTTAATTTATATTTCTTTAATAAATAATGATGTTGAACATCTTTTCATGGGCTAATTTGCTGTTTTTTCATGAAATGTTTAAGTCTTTTGCCCATTTTTATTGGGATGTGTGTTTTCTTAATATAGTACATATCTTTTATCTTATCACTGTCGAGACAAATATATGAAATCCTGACCAAATTCTAACAATACAGTGTTATGAGTAAAATAATACCAGCATGTGGCAAAATAATCTTAAGTATTTTCATGGGAAGTTTCCTTAATATGTTGAATACTTCAGATTGAAATAAATGCTCTTAAATAAATCAACTCTTCCAAATTCCCATTAATTAAATGCAAGTATTGGAGAATTGTGAGAAAGTATTCTGTCACAGATACAAATCTGTGGATGATATTTTCATATCCCTTGCCACCAGGATAATAGTAACAAATGTTTGGTTGATTACACTGTGTCTTAACAAAAGTACCCGAGACCAAGTAATTTATGAAGAATAGAGACTTCTTTATTTCACAGCTCAGGAGGCTGGGAAGTCCAACAGTACAGTGTCAGACTCATGCTGCCAGCAGCATCAGTACATGGCAGAGGGAACCACATTGCCAGACAGAATGTGCCCACTCAGGTCTCTAATCTTCTTCTTATAAAGCCACTAATGTCACCACAGGGTCCCCCGCCTCATGACTTTCTCTAATCCTAACTAATTTTCTCCCAAAGGCCCTACCTCCAAATACCATCAAGATATAAATTTATTTCCAATACATGAACTTTTTTTTTTTTAACCAGGGATTGAAACCACGGGTACTTAACCACTAAGCCACATCTCCAGCCCTTTTTTAATGTTTTATTTAGAGACAGGATCTCGCTGTGTTGCTTAGGGCCACACTAAGTTGCTGAGGCTGAACTTATGATCCTCCTGCCTCAGTCTCCTGAGCCACTGGGATTACAGGCATGTGCCACCACACCCAGCATACATGAAATTTTGAGGAACACGTTCAAACTATAACAGCAAGTAAATCCACAATGTCCAAGAATTACAAAGACCTAGAAATTGATCAGCTTTAACAAAGGCAGAGGAGAGCTTAGAATGTTCAGAGACCAAGAGACTTTTAAGTACCTTCTGTGTACTAAGCATTATGGGTGGTGAGATTATCACCCAAACAGAGACATGGAGACACTTTTCAAAAAAAATTTTTTTTAGTTGTTGATGGACCTTTATTTCTTATTTATTCATACATATGCAGTCTGAGAATCGAACTCAGTGCATCACGCATTCTAGGCAAGTGCTCTATCACTGAGCAATAACCCCAGCCCAACAGAGACACTTTTGAGAGTGAAAGAGGCACTATTTTGTGTGAGCAATAAGCACTGGGGACTCAATCCAGGGATGCTTTACCAATGAACTACATTCCCAGTCCTTTATCATTATTATTATTTGTAATTTTTAAGACCGGGTCTCACTAAATTGCCAAGGCTGGCCTCGAACCTGTGATTCCTCCTGCCTCAGCCTTCTGAATAGCCGAAATTACAGGCATGAGTCAACTCCCCCACCAGGAATAGGTGCTAATGATAATATCATTTTGAGTGTCAGGCAGTTCAGATAAAACCCTATAAGGAGTGCTCACTTTCACCCTCAAAAGTGTCCTTGTTGAGATGATCAAGCACTTAGTCACCCCACTTATAAGCATCGCTCATAACAACCCTGTCATGGTGAATATTAACTATGCCCTTTTTATAATAAAAAAAATTACGGTTTAATGAAGAAGGATACACAACTTGGCCAAGGTAAGATGAATAACAGAGAGCAGAATTGGGATTTGAAACCAAGATGATTTCTCAAAAACTAATTTCCCAAAGCCCTGAAGAATCTGAAATCACTTTTTTTGCGGGATAATGCTCAATGGAATTCATTATTAAAATGCTCCTTTCTTCATTGTCTTTTTCCTTATAATAACAACTTTGTACAGGATTTGATCATGATCTTCTGCTGTTGTTCATCTTCATGTGAAATCAATTTCCCCAAAGGAAGAGCAGCCAGGTGAAGGAGAAGCAGAGGGCATGGCAGGGAGAAGCAGCAGAGAACTTCCATGCTTTCTCCAGGCACACATTCCTTCAGGAGCCTCCCAGTGGTCAGCTCTCTGGACGTTATCTGAGATCCCTCTCGTAAGGCACATTTGCTCCTACCCCTGTCCCCTCACTTCATTTCTCCTCTTTGAGAGTGCTTGCCACTCACTCCAGGTGACACGTTAGTGCAGCAGTATCCTTTGATGCCCCTGGATAGGTTCCAAGACCCCCAGGGGATGCCTGAAACCCAGGACCCTATACAGACCATACTGTATTTCCCCCTGTATACACATACCCATCATAAAGTTTAACTTACAAATTAGGTACAGTAAGAGATTAACAGCAACCATAAAATATGGAACTATGTTGTAATAAAAGTTACATGCATGTGGTCTCTAAGTATCTTATTGTACTGTACTCCCCCTTCTTCTTGTGATTCTGTGAGATGATATTTAAAGGAAACCCTTTACGACTGATCTTTGGCATATCCAAACTGCCAGCTTTGCTGCCTTTGCACTTTGTGGCCACTATTAAGTAAAGTAAGAGTTACTTGAACACAGGGGTTGTGGTCCGCTCGTAGATCTGATAAGCAAGTCCACTACTGAATGAGTAAAGGAGAGTGTGCATATGCTGGACAAAGCAATGATACACATGCCAGGAGGCACAGAGCAGGATAGTGTGAGATTTCACCATGCTGCTCAGTCAGTGTATAATTGAAAACCTATGACTTGTTTATTTCTAGAATTTTCCATTTGATATTTTCAGATCAAGCCAGTAGCTGAAACTATAGAAGTGAAACCATAGGTAATAGGAGTCTATCTATGGTACTTCAATCACACTCCACCTTTCCTACAGAGGAGTCATGTGGAAGATATCAAAGCAATTACCATCTCCTCCTAGACCCGATTACCAAGCAGGTCCCACCAGAGTTCTTTATGGGATAGATACAGAAGCTTAATGTTTCTGTTATAGCAGTTATAAAATTAAGTTAAACTGACTTAGGCAAAGAGTAGACTCAATTGGTTCATGCGACAGAAAAGCTAGGAGATCTAGCTTCCACCATGATGGGATTCAGGGACTCAATCAAAGGCATTATAAGCCAGCAAGTCTCCACATACTTCTTCAGTTGACTTCCTCAGCCCTTCCCTGTTGGTGTGGAATTCACCATTTCAAGGTCTAGGCCCATCCCCTAGCCTCCCCGCAGCACAACAAAAGAACAAGCATAGCAGAAAAATGAATAATTTCCCCCATAGTTCCAACAAAAGCACCAGAAATGGCTTGGTTTGGGTCACCTTCTGTATTAGTCAACTCTCCATTGCTGTGACAAAATGCCCAAGAAAATCAACTTCAAAGGAGAAATCATTTGGTTTGGACCATGCTTTCAGAGGTTTCTATCCATGGTTGCTTGGCCTGATGGCTTTGGACATATGGCCAAGCAGAACATCATGGCCGGGAGAACATGGTGGAGAAAAAGCTGCTTACCTCATGACAGTGGGTAGTAAATAGAGAGGAAAAGTTGGGATTCCAATATCCCCTTCCACAGCAAGTCCTCAATGATCTGACTCCCTTCCATGAGGCCGTACCTGCTGAAAGTTCTATCACCTTCGAATAGCATCACAGTGGGCAACCAAGCCTTGAACACATGGCTTTTGGGTTTCATTTCAGACCCATTACACCTACATCTACATCTTCATACTAATCACGGTAGCCACAGGGAGGTGGGTCTGGGTATGTGACCCACAATGGTGTGGGAGGTGTATAGGCAGCTTTTCCAGCTCCATGGGAGCTGAGAGAGAGAAGAAGTATAATCCCAGATAAAACTGGAAGGAGGAAGGGGTGGCCAGCAAATGAAAAGATGCTCACTGCTTTTCCTCCTCAGGTCCACAGGAGAAGGGCCCCTCACTTCCATGGGCCTCTTCAGAGTTCTGTACTTCATCTTTTATTATTTATTTTCCATTCTTTTGCTCAAGGAGGACTCCTAAAGTTAGACAAGCTTCAGGACTCCCTAAATCTAGAGCTACCCTATAATGTCCACATCCCCTTCAGTTATAGCCAATCAGGCACCAAGTTCTTGCCAATGGCCTAACAACATTGCCTTCCTCCCACCCAACAGCTTGAAACGGAGGTTCTTATCATCTCTTGTCACAGAACGGCATCCTACCTCCATCCTCTCCCAGATCCATCTCCAGAACGGAAGCCTTATATCCTGCTGATTCCTCAAAAAAAATTAAACATGGAATTATCATGTGATCCAGCAATTCCACTGCTGGGCGTATACCCAAAATAATTGAAAGCAGGATCTCGAAGAGATATTCATATACTTTTGTTGGTAGCAGCATAATTCACAATAGCCAGAGGTGGAAACAAACTATGTCCACTGATGGGTGCACAAGTAACAAGAGGTGGAATATAAATTCAATTGCATAGTATTCAGCCTTAAAAAGAAAGAAATTCTAACACACATGATAATACGATGAACCTTGAAGCAAGTCAATCACAAAAGGATAAATCATTCCACTATACCATACTACATAGCATTCTAAATATGATAGATTCAGCCAGGGGAGTTATTGTTTACTGGGGACAGAGTGTCAGTTTTACAAGATGAAAAGAGTTCAGTGGGTGGTTGGTGGTGATGTAGTTTAACAGTGTGAATGTACTCAATGCCACCTACTTGCACACTTTTAGTGGCTAAGATAGTCAATTGTATGTAGACTTTGCCATGATTTTAAAAAAGAAACCCAAAATTGATGCCCTTAATAACTTTTCTAAATACACATGAGATTATGGTATCCACCCTACATTTAAAAGCCCAGTGGCTCTTTATTTGGCCACTGAACCAAGCCCAAACTCATCAGATCTCAAGATTGCTCCTAATGAGGATTTTAAAATCATAAATGCAAAGTGCTTAATTATGTAGCACCATCTAATACAGAGTAAGTGCTCAATAATTGGAGGTGATTACCATTATTATTATCGTGTTATCTGGCTTCTCCCTACCTCTCCAGTCTTGTCTTCTGCCACTTCTAACCTTATGTTTCAATTTCAACAAGAGTGCTGACTGGGTCATGCAGTGTCACACATACGTGTCACACAGGTTGTTTTCTTGCTTCTACTTGTTAACATTTATCCTTCAGAATCCAACTCAAATATCACCTTTCCCCAGAAGACTTCCTTGCCTCCAATAGATGTCTTCACCCCCCTTTGTAGGCGTCCTTTCTGTTTGGAAATGTTTCTATTTTTGCTTCTCACACGGTGTCATGTAGGGTATGGGTTTCCATGCCCCTTCCTAGATTGCAAGCTGATTTGGGGCAGAAAACTGTTACTCATTGCTTCATTCCTTAGGATTTTGTATTGAATCTGGCATAAAGTAGATGGTTAACAAAGGTTTGCTCAATACGACAAGCACTTCCTTAGATATTTTTACAAATTTTACGCCACATAATCCTCAAAACTACAGCTATGAGGAACTATAAT
Organism: Marmota flaviventris; assembly: GCF_047511675.1. Lineage (NCBI taxonomy): Eukaryota > Metazoa > Chordata > Mammalia > Rodentia > Sciuridae > Marmota > Marmota flaviventris. The sequence continues at coordinate 80,964,325 of NC_092507.1, forward strand.
ATGGCCCTGTTTTTCTTCAGATGAAAGCCAGGTTCAGAAAAGTTAGTAATTTAAGGTCACATAGAAGTGAGATCAGAATCATAATTTCTTACTTTTTTTTTTTTTTCTGTCTGAAACCTTTCTCTCTCTCTCTCTCTTTTGGTACTGGGTACTGAACTCAGGGGTACTTAACCTGAACTACATCCCCAGCCCATTTTACTTTTTAATTTTCAAACAAGGTCTCACTAAGTTGCTTAGGACCTTGCTTATGAATTGCTGAGGCAGACCTCAAACTTGTGATCCTCCTGCCTCAGCCTCCTGAGTTGCTGGGATCATAGGCAGGCACCACCATGCCTAGCTGAAATCTATGTTTCTCTTGCTACACCATATTACATCATTATAATCAATAGTTTCCTCATAGAGAGAGTGTAAAGAAAATTTAAAAGTGAGAGTTAAATCCTGGGGTTACTCAGATTTGGAGGAAATGAAAAAGAAAAGCAAATAGATTCGCAGAGTACCAAAAAAAAAAAAAAATCACTACTATGAACCCAGGAAACAAGCAAGAAGAACATTTTAAAGGAAAACTAGTCACCATACAAGGTAAACAAAGACAGAAGACAAGACTATTTTATTTTTCAGTATGGTCCTTCTCATTGAAAACCTCAAGGGCACAGGTCCATTTGGAAATCTAATTATTGAGTAAGGGAGGGAAGAGATGGTAAAGAAAAAGAGGCAGCAGATTAGAACACCATGGCAGGGGGAGGAGGCAGAGAAGGGGGAGGTCCTTAAGAAGGCAGCTGAGTTGAGAGGAGAATCCAGAGGGTCCTAAAGGAAGCGGGCAGGAGGGCAGAGAAGTGGTCCTTGGATTCCAGGGAGCTATCAGGAGCCCAGGGAGTCAAGTACTTATCCTCAACATCCGGAAGGGAGAACAAGCTACTTCCCCCATCTCCCACCCGCTGCCTGCTCTCCTTTTCTTGGTCTCTTGCCTTCATCTCCTCATTCCCATACTGATTCATAGATTCAGTCCCATTTCTTCTTGTTTTTTTTACTTTTGTCTCATTCCTCCTTGTAGCAGTTGGTAATAACCCCATTAACTTTACTAACTTTACTGTCACTCAGAATCCAAGAAAAAGCAGACTATCTACTTGAGGTGTTAACAACCAAACGTAATGCCCCAGGACTCGACAGCTTGAAAGGTAAGTTTAGCCAGAGGGAAGGACCCAGTCAGGGCTATCTTGTCTGGTGTTTGAAACCTTCTCAAGACTCTGATGCAATGATTTTGTGTGTGTGAATGTGCTCATGTACATTTTTTTTTTTTTGGGGGGGGGATTCCACTGCTTTTGTGGATTCCCAGAAGGAAAGAGGATCAAAAAGTTTCTCAGCCCCACTGCTTTTCCCCTCTGTCAAATAGTTGCTCAATTTCAGCTCTTTCATAATCATGTATGTCCTTGATTTTCATAAGGACATACCTTAAAGCTTTTGTTGGTAAAGAGTGGGGTGAACAACAGGAATCTCAGCTAAGGAACTCTTTAAAGTACAAAACAACTTGAATTCCAGTGTGACATTCCAGTCTTCTTTGTTGCTTATCAGAAACCTTAGGTAATTTGATTTAAGATCCTATCAGAATACTAATGCAGTTTAATTCCTTTGTAAACTTGTTTATGCTGAATGGCAACTGATTCCTACTGAAATGCAGTTCCTTTAGCACTGTTCTGACAAAGAAGAGTAGTGCTGAAAGTAGTTCAGTATCTGTTTCTTTTGAAACAAATGTGTTTGGTTCCATCCCCAGCACCAAAAACAAACAAGCAAAAAACCCCCCCAAAAATCAAAACCACACACACAAACAAAACAACCAAAACTAAAACTGTGTTTACCTTTTGATAATGAAGATGCTGGGAAAATAGGCACTTAGTTCAATGGTATTAAAAACATTAAAAGAAGAGCAGAAAAATCAACTATCTGAATTTTTAGAATTTTACTTCTTTTTTTAAAAAATATTTATTTATTTAGTTTTCGGCAGACACAACATCTTTGTTTGTATGTGGTGCTGAGGATCGAACCCGGGCCGCACACATGCCAGGCGAGCTTGCTACCGCTTGAGCCACATCCCCAGCCCAAAATTTTACTTCTAATTAGATTATAAACCCCTAATCACTTTTTGGCCTTTTGGCTAGATCAAGCGTAGATTATAAACTAGTAGAGGTCAGGAATCATTCTTTTCAGCATTGTATCCCCCACACTTTGTACACAGTAATCATTCAATAAGTATCTTGCTTAAATAATTGAGAGGCCATTAAAACTCAACTCGGCTGGAGTTGTGGCTCAGAGATAAAGTGCTCGCCTAGCATGAGTGAGCCACTGGGTTCCATCCTCAGTACCACATAGAGTAAAATAAAGACACTGTGTCCACCTATAACTAAAAAATAAATATTTAAGAAAAAAACACTCAACTCGATAAAAGGAGTAAATGAAACATAAGCTGAGCCAATCAGAAATCAGAAAATCACCAACCATCCTCTAACCAGGTACTACCCACTTTAACTAATCAAATATTTTCTTTGCCTTGCTTTGGCAAACACCTTATACAACTCTCCCCTCACACCTTCTTGGTGGAGCGCTGAGCTCCCTGTGGTCTGCTGCTTCCCGATTCATGAATTGCAGTCTACTCAAATAAACCCTTAAAATTTTAATGTGCCTAAATTGATCTTTTTACAATCTAGTAAATGAACATAAAAAAAAACAGATAACAGAATATATACTTTACAGAAAACATCTTTAGAGGCATAGCATTACTTCATTTGGCTAACATTATTTTATTCAATTTATTCATTAACTTATTTGTTGGGTGCCAACTCTGTGCAGAGCTCTTGTAGGCCCTGGGAATACATGGGAAATGAAATGGTTAAGATTCTTCTGGCCGTCTACAGTGGCACATGCCTGTAATCCCAGCAACTCCGAAGGCTGTAGCAGGAGGATCAGCAACTTAGGGAGGCTCTAAGCAACTTAGTGAGACCCTGTATTGAAATAAAAAATATAAAAAGGGCTGGAAATGTGGCTCAGTGATGAAGCACCCCTGGGTTCAATCCCAGCACCAAAAAAAAAAAAAAAAAAATCCTTCTGTAGGAGTTTTTAGTCGAGTGAGGGGCAGGGCATTGACCATAATCAATCAAGTACTATAAGGAAGATTATTTCAGGGAGCCAAGCACACCAGGAAGACTGTCAATCAATATGGTTCACTAGTGTGAAAGTGCTGATTAAGAGAAGGTGGTCTGGGAAGAGGGAATGCTCAAGTGGAGATATGAATGCAGGAAAGATAAAGGAGAAATGTGTTTTTTGTAAAAAAGTTGGCAGAGCAAATTATTGAGAGAATGATCTTGAAACACAGAAACAGAGAGAAGTGGCTGGAGGCCTTGAGCAAGGGGGAGAAGGATGAAGTGGGAGGGGTAAGGAGAGGCCATATCAAGCAGGATTTTGAAGCCGGGAAGAGTGTGGCATTAAAGGGGTAATGCTGTGATTTGGGTAGGATTTGTCCCTCAAATGTCCATGTACTGGAGTCTTGGTCTCCAGTGTGGTGGAACTGTGGTTGTGGAACCTTTAAAAGGAGGGGCCTGGTGGAAGGTAGTTATGTCATTGGGAGAATGAACCTTCTAAGGGTTGATGTAGTTCTCTTTGGACCCTGGTTAGTTCCCAAAGAGTGAGCTGTTATAAAAAGAGCAAAATAGGCCCCTCCCTGTCATCTGACTTCCTGACTCATCATGTGATCTCTCCTTCTTACATGAACTTCTGCCTTTGATACCGTTCATGCCATTGATACCATGTTGTAATATGGCCAAGGAGACCCTCATTAGAGGCTCTCCTATGAGGTTGCTTGTCTTTGACTTTTAGCCAAAGTCTAAGAAAAACCTCATCTTATTTATAAAGTATCCAACCTTGGTTATTTTGTTATAGCAACAGAAAACAGACTGATTACAAGTAACAATGGGGATCTGAGATTGGAAAAAGTCTTTGGGCTTGTTTCTGAATTAAAGAAAAATTAAATAAGTCCAGATTAGTTAAATATTGTTACTAGTTAAATATTGAGATGATTTAAAATAGAAAGTACTTGAACTGTAGCTCAGTGGTAGCATGTGTGAGGTACTGTGTTAGATCCTCAGCATCACATAAAAATAAATAAATAAAATAATGGTACTTAAAAAAAAAAAAAGGAAAGCTCTGAGTGGTGTATCTGATAACTCATCTAAAAAAAGTAAATAAAACTAAGCAAGTGGACCCATTGTCCAGTTTATTCTGGATAAATACGCTTCTATTATGTTATAATACTGGTTCATCTGAGAGCTTATGATTTAGGGGAGGAATGTGGTCTAAATAATAGGAAAGAATTTTTCCACTCCTTTTTGTGTGTTTAGAATTGGCCACTATACTAGTTTCCATTTTTCCCCCCGACTTTGCATTTTAAATTGCTTGGATCATGATCATGGATTTGAAAAAAAAAAATAATAATAACCTCCTCTAACTCCCCCCTCCAAAAAAACAAAAGTTTTGGGGAAAAATTTGTAATGTGACTTGAGCTCTTACAACTTTTAGCTCTCAGCTGAAAGTATGGATATGATTTATAGACATTATTCCAAATGCCTCCTCTGCCAAACACACACACACACAAACATACACACACACACACACACACACACACACACACCTAAAAAGGACAAAAACAAAACACTTCAGCTCTTAAAACTTGCCTTTGAATTGCTTGGTTTTACTGCTGTCTTACCAGAGGTGCTAGGGTCTTAATATGCCTCCCTAAAATTCATTTGCCATAGTATTAAGAGGTGGGGACCATAGGAGGGGATTTGCTCATGAGGGCTACTCCCTTGTGAATTGAGTTAAGGCTGTCAAGAAAGAGGCTTCACACAGCAGTTGGCCCTTTTAGCTCTTCTGCCTTATGCCATAGGAGATGTATCAACAAGGCTCAATCTTGAAGTGAAGAAAGGAACTCCTGCAGTCATTGAACCTTCTAGTGCTTTGATCTTGGACTTTCCAGGCTCCAGAACAATGCGAAAGTTCTATCGTTTATAAATTACTCAGTCTCAGCTACTTTGTTACAGTAACATAAACAGACTAAAAGTTATACATAGGTGGAAAAAAAATCAAGAAATCTAGCTACTGGCTGCTTATGGCAGTATGCACCTGTAGTCCCTGTTACTTGGGAGGCTGAAGCAGAAAGATCATTTGAGCCCAGGAGTTTAAGAGGAGACTGAATAACATAGCGAAATCCTGGCTCAAAAGGTTGAATTAAAATTAAAGACAGAAAAAAAATCTAGCTACTGAATTTGATTCTTTTTGAAACTACAGTGTACATACACTATAGTTTATTTGGTTTATTTCTCCTAGACACATTTTCTGGAGCTGATTTTTAATAAAAGTTTTGAAATTAAGTAGGAAGTACAGAAGAGGAGTTAAGAGCAGCCTCCATTTGACCTGAGTCTGAAAACATCTAGCTCTGTGACCTCAGGCATATTTTTCATCTGATCTTCGTAAGCTTCAGCGGTGTCATTTATAAAAGGAGAATACTTACCTCATCTGGTTGTGTAAGATTTAAGTGATAATGTATCATTATTTCTAAGCATATGTTCTCAAGGCGAAATTGCACTTGCTTTATAAAAACTAACCCTCAATTATTTTTCCTTACACTCCATTTATTCCTGAATTCCTAACACATACAAGTTAATTCATGCCAGTCACTATTACATGACTACCCATGGTAAGACCAATCCTTTTTTATGCATGCTATTTCCATCTTTACATACATCTTACATCCATGGGACAGCGGTTGTTCCTGAGTTCTGAGGACAAGTAGTGCAATAGTTTGGATCTGAAATGTCTCCCAAAGGCTCTTGGGAGGTGGTGGACCTTAGGAGGTGGGGCCTAGCAGAAGAAAGTTAGGTCACAGGGGGCATGCCCTTGAAGGATATATTGAGACTCCAGCCCCTTCCTCTCTTTTTTCCTTCCCAGCTACCATGCGTTGAGCACCTTTTCTATAACATGCTCCCTGCCACGATGCTCTGTTCGACTACAGGTGCAGAAGAAATAGGCCAACCAATCATGGAGCTGTGAGCCAAAATAAATCTTTCATTATATATTTATTTATTTATTTATTTATTTACTTTTTGATTTGTAGGTGCTGGGGATGAATCAGGGCTTTGTACATACCAGGCAAATGCTCTGCCACTGAGCTACATTCCCAGTTCACTCTTTTCCTTTTAAGCTGATTATCTCAGGCACTTTGTTACAGTGACGGAAAGCTAACACAGCAGACTTATTATTTCGGCCCACATATTATTTTTGAGTTATACTTGCTGTAGACTTGAGTCCTCTTGAGGATTGCTGTGTCATCTACGTAACCTCCCAAAAGACTGGTTAATTAAAAATTAATAACTTGTTGGCTTCTTCAGATGTAGAAAACACTGTTCTAGTCAGCATCAACCCACAAAGGAGGAACAAAGCTTGGCAATATACACATCTTAAAATATATACATCTTTCCGTCCAGTTCATTCACTCACTCAACAAATAACCCACTGAGTGTCTATCGCATGTTAGGTTCTGTCCCAAACTCTGAGGACTCAGGAGCCAGAAAGGCAAAATCTATGCCTAGAAAGTCATGGCTTTCTTGCTTGGGTTTTATTATTTGAACCAAACTATAAAAAGTCAAGATGTTTGTTTTTACGTCTTCCATGTAACCCAAACCACATGTGCCCAAGGCTCTCAGCACAACCAACCTGTCCTTCCAGTGCAGGACTCACCTGTGTTTCCAGGATGAACTCTGATATTTAAGAGTTTAAAAATTCCTCTTCACCTAAAACATCTCTTTGGTAAGTAGGATGGGAAAAACAGAGTCTCTGAGCCTTCCTATTCCATTTTCATATTGTGTTTTAGTCAAAGACTTGCTTTTAGTAATCTAGTAAAACATTTGTGTCCAGACAGCCTTGTTCCATATGGTCCTCTCCTGCTCGCTTGCTTTCTCTCACCAACCTCAGTCGTCCTTGTCGCCCATCTACCCAGTTTGGTTAAATACTCAATTCTGGGTTCTCATGTATTTTATTTTATTTTTATTTTTTGAGAGAGAGAGAGAGAAAATTTTTTAATATTTATTTTTCAGTTTTCGGTGGACACAACATCTTTATTTTATTTTTATGTGGTGCTGAGGATCAAACCCAGCGCCCCGCGCATGCCAGGCAACCGCACTACCGCTTGAGCCACATCCCCAGCCCTATTTTTAATCTCTGTCATTGAAGCTAGTGCATTATAATAGTCTCATCAGTCTTTTCACTAACACTGTATACCCCTTAAACTTGTACACTAATTATGTTGTATTTGTAATGACTACATTAAAAGAAAGGGGAAAAAAAAGAAAGAAGAAAGGGGGAGTATGTGGTAAAGTGGATAAGAATTCTCCACAGGACCTATTTTTTGGAGTCAAATTCACTTGGTCCAAACCTAGCACCACCAATTTTTTTTCTATTATTCTTTTTTTGTTTCTTTTCTTTTTTCTTTCTTTATTGTGTGTGTGTGTGTGTGTGTGTGTGTGTGTGGTGCTGGGGATTGAACCCAGGGCCTTGTGCATGTGAGGCAAGTACTCTACCAATGAACTATATCCCCAGGCCCCTATTATTTTTTTTACACTATAAATACACACAACAGTGGGATTGGCCGTTACATATTTGTACATGCACACAACATAACATAACAGTATAATTTGGTTAATATCATTGCAATTCCCCTTTCTCCTCCCTCCTTCTCCCACTGGTCACCTCCCTCTACTCCACTGGTCTCTCTTCTGTTTTCATGAGATTTTCCCCAAAACACCTTTTGTTTTGTTTTCCTTTTCCCCCTGTAGCTCCCATCTATGAGAGAAAACATATAATCCTTGACTTGCTGAATTTGGCTCATTTCACTCAGCATGATGTTCTCTACTTCCATCCATTTAACAGCAAATGACATATTTTCATTCTTCTTTATGACTGAGTAAACTCCATTGTGTATATATACCACATTGTCTTTATCTGTTCGTCTGTTGGTGGACCCCTAGGCTGGTTCTATAATTTGGCTATTGTAAATTATGTTGCTATAAACATGGGCATGCATGTATCACTATAACATGCTTATTTTAAGTCTCATACTGAAGAGTGGTACAGCTAGGTATTCTAGTCTTTTGAGGAACCTCCATACTGATTTCTATAGTGCCTGTACTAATTTACAATCCTACCATTGTAGAAGTGTTTTCTTTTCCTTACACCCTGTCTAGCTTTTATTGTTATTTGTTCTCTTGATGGCTGCCATTCTAACTGGAATGAGATAAAAATCTCAGTGTAATGTTCATTCCCATTTGCCTGATTTCTAAAGATGTTGAATATTCTTCACTTATTTGTTGGCTATTTGTATTCTTCTATTGTCTGTTTACTTTATTTGCCCATTTTGTTGATTGGGTTATTTGATTTTTTGATGATAAGTTTTTAAGTTCTTTATATATTCTTGATATTAATCCTCTGTCAAAAGAGTAGCTAGCCAAGATTTTCTCCCAGTCTGTAGGTTCTGTCTTCACATTCTTAATTATCTTCTTTGCTGTACAGAAGCTTTTTAATTTGATGCCATCCCATTTATTAATTCTTGGTATTATTTCCTGAGCTTTAGGGGTCCTATTGAGGAAGTCGTTGCCTGCAACTGTGTCAGAGAGATGACTCTATATTTTTCTCATAGAAGTTACGAAGTTTCAGGTCTAATTTCCAGTTAGTTGATTCATTTTAATTGACTTTTGTGCAAGAAGAGAGATAAGGATATAGTTTCATTCTTCTACATATGGATAACCTGTTTTCTTAGCACTACTTATTAAAAAGGCTGCCTTTTCTCCAATTATGTTTTTGGCATCTTCAACAAGGATCAGGTGACTGAATCTGTGTGGATTTGTCTTTGTGTCTTCTGTTTATTTCCACTGGTCTATATATCTGCTTTTGTGCCAGTACCATGAAGTTTTTATTACTGTACCTCTCGAGTATAATTTGAAGTCAGGTATTGTGATGCCTCCAGCATTGCTTTTTGGGCTTAGAATTGCTGTGGCTACTCTGGATCTTGGATCATGAGGACTCTGACCTCATTGGTGGATTAATCCCTTAATGGTTGAATGAACTAGTGGGAGGTGGGACCTAAATGGAGGAAGCAGATCACTGGGGACATTCCCTGGGGGGTCTATCTTCTCCTTTGACTCCTCTCCCTCCACCTCTCAGCTGAGCAGCTATCCTCTGCCATGACCTTCTGCCATGATGTTCTACCTCATCTCAGTCCCAGAGCAACTGGGCCCGCTGACCATGGACTCAAACTTCTGAAGCTGTGAGTCAAAATAAACCTTTTCTCCTCTAAGTTGTTTGTGTAGGGCATTTTGGTCACAGCAATGAAAAGCTAACTAATTACAGAAGTGGTAAAGGCCATTCTGATCAGGTCTCAGATAGAACTGAGGAACAGGTTATTAGAAAACAAAGAAAAGACAATCCTTGTCACGAAATAGCAGAGAACTTGGCTGAATTGTTTTTATGTTCTTGTGTTTTGTGGAAGATAGAACTTGTAAGTGGTGAAATCGAATATTTAGCTGGAGATTTCTAAGCAAAGTGTTGAAAAAGAGGCTTGGGTCCTCCCAACTATTAATAGTATGTGAGAAGGATGAAATTACTTGAAGACAGAAATATTAAGCAAAAGGAACTAGCATTTAAAACTAGAGAAATTTCTCAACCTATCCATATTGTAAAAATGAGAAGGTGTGTTCTGAAGAGATCACTCAGAGTATAGCCAAGCAACCATTCAGTAAGGGGATTAGCTAGGGGTAAACCATGGATTTGATCATCTCATCAGTTTGAACTGAGAAGAAAGAAGAGGAAAGGAATAAAGGAAGGTTGGAGACTATGCATATTTTATTTTATTTATTCATTTATTTTGGTACTGGCAATTGAACTCAGGGATGCTCAACCACTGAGCCACATACCCAGCTCCTTTTTATATTTTATTTACAGCTAAGTAGCTCAGAGCCTCACTAAGTTGCTAAGGCTGGATTTGAACTCGTAATCCTCCTGCTTCAGCATCAGTTACAGTGTGCATCACAGTGCCCAGCCCTCGTGTATTTTATAGAACAGGATCACAGAGCTATTTGGAGTCAAAAGTACACTATTCTTTAAAACAAGAGAATAGTGACTCTGAAGGCAATTTAGAGATTATTAGGGCTCCCGTTGTCACAGTGAGGAACCATTGCTCACTTTCAAAAGGCCAGATGATCTCACGGCTGTGATGGCTCCACCCCTGCTTGGTAGAACCCTCAGGACAGGACCTGTGCTTGGCAGAGCTACATGGTAGGGACTGGAACCCAATGGGTCTGGAACGTGGGACTGCCACCCCATTGGGTCCCAAAGGCAGACTGCTACCCCAGAGGAGTATGGAGGACAAAGCATGGAGCCCAGGAGGATTATTCTAGAGCCATAAGAATGCATGGAGATTGCCTTGCTAGGTTTTGAACTTGCTTAGGACCTTCTCCCCTATTTCTTCCTTCCCCTTTGGAAAGGGAAGTACTATCCTATACCATCCCACCATTTTATTTTTAAATCACACAACTTATTTGTTTTTACAGATTCATAGACAGTGAGGTATTTTGCCTCAGGATGAACTGTACCTTGAGTCTCACCCATACCTGATTTAGGTGACATTTAGATGAGACTTTGGATGAGTCTTTGGTGCTAAAAATGAGTTAAGAATTTTGGGGTTCTTGGGCTAGAATATCTGTGTTTTGTTTATGAGAAGAACATGAATGGGGGGAGGTGTCCATGGCAGAATGTTATGAGTTGAATGTTTGCATCCTCCCAAAATTCATGTTGAAATTGAATCCCTCATGTGGGTCTTTGGGAAGTGATTAGGTCATGAGAGTGAAACTCTTATAAATGAGATTCGTACCCTTACAGGAGGTAAGAGAGCTAGCTTACTCTCTTTTTGCCACGTGAGGATATAAGAAATATGCAATCCGTGGGCAAGGAAAACAGCCCTCAGCAGAACCAGCCCATGTGGCACCCTGGTCTCAGACTTCCAGCCTCCAGAACTGTGAAAATAAAGTTCTGTTGTTTATAAGCCACCCAATCTAGGCTACTTTATTGAAATGGCCTGAACTAAGACACCTTCCTTTCATATAAAACTCTTTCCTACCTACCCAACAGATCTTATATAAGCATATTATTATTTATGATTTGAGGGCCTAGCAGAACGCAGCTCTTTGGATACTCTTTATTTGGGGGCAGGGTAGGCAAATTTATTTAGACAGAAAACGTCCATTTATAAAATGGATAAATTAAGGCTGTTAAAAATAACTTCTCATCAAGACACAATGTAATTTGAATGTAACAAAATCAAGACACAATGGAAAAATATTTGCAAAATAATTGACAAGCAACTTGTTTTCAATATACAAGAATGCCTAGAACTGGGTAACAAACACAGCCAATAATATTTTTAAAATGTGACACTTAAATTCAAAGATACAGCAATAACCAATAAACATAAGAGAATGTTCATTAGAGGAATGCAGATTAAAATTACACTGAGATATTAACTACCCACACAGACGTCACACAAAAATACTTGTGCTAATGTTCATAGCAGCTTTATTTATATTTGCTGGAAACCAATAATACCCAGTAAAAAAGAAGAAACAAATCATGAATGTATTCATACAATGGATTATTCATTATTCAGCAGTTAAGATTGTTTGAATATCAGTTTTTGCTGAATTTAAAGCATTATACAATGTACCAAGAAAAATTTGAAAAGGCAACATTAGTCTGTGATGTCAAAACTGGGAAGTGGTTAATTAGGTGAGGGGTGGGAAAAGGATTAATATTGTTAATTGCCTAGGAAGGGACTAGGGGAGATCCTTTTGTCCTGAGAGGATGTGAGCTCAAAGGTATATCCTTTTACTAAAATTATAGCTACAATTTTTATTTCAATTTAAACAGATTTTATCTACAAAGAGCATGTAGCGAGTAGATGGATATGATGGAGAATGTTGAGTTGTTAAAGCTGGCATATGATGGTTCATTGTTGTTCTGTTTACTTTGTGTGTTTAAAGACTCCACATGAACAAATTCAAGGCCAGCCTGGATAACCTTGTGAGACTATGTCTCAAAATAAAAAATAAGAAGGTCTAAGGATGTAGCTTAGGGGTAGAATGCCCCTGGGTTCGAATCCCAGTACTGCCAGTTAAACAAACAAATAACAAAAACCTCCAGAAAAAATATTATAAATATCAACTTATTATTCTTTTAGCCCCTGAGGCCAGATATTCAACAGGGTACTAGACATCCATGGATAAGTGCCTTTCTTGCCATAAAAATTGAAGTCAGAAGCCTCTAACTTTGACTTTGCATCAAGTTCATCATATTCATAGGTTTTCAGTGTCCTCCAAGAAACCAGTAGACATTTGTTAGTTTGAGTTCAGGTTCCACCTGACTCCCCCACAAACAGGACTGAACCCAGGGGCACTTTACCATTGAACTATATCCCCAGTCATTTTACTTTTTGAGAAAGAGTCTCATTAGGTTGCTAAGGTTGGCTTTGAATTTGTGATCCTCCTGCCTCAACCTCCCAAGTCATTGGGATTAAAAGGGTATGCCACCACACGTGGCTCTGTTTTTTTTTCCCTAATATTTGCATATTCTTTCAGATTTTTTTCCTACATCCATCATAATCAGCAGTGGAATTTTGGACAGTTTGTTTTTACATCTCCATTTTTGAGTGTAAAAGATGTACCACGTATTGCCTTAGTAATAATTAAACAAAGGGACGTTTAATGAGACAGGGTATTGTTAATTTGCTGAGGCCAGCCTCAAACTTCTCCTGCCTCAGCCTCCCAGACTCATTTCTGGGATTACATGTGTGTGCCACCATGTGTAATGGGTTGTTTTTAAATAACCGGTCTTCTTTCAAAGATTAACACAGAGGCCTGAGATGAAGTCAAAGGAAGGGAGGGTGGGCACTGGGAAAATAAAACGAACTGATGGAAATGTTTTAACAGTGACCAACAGAATATCTGCAAAACTCACAATTCAATGTCAGAGACAGAAATATAAAGAAAGAATTCATTGAATAGTCTTTGAAGGAATGGAATCTAAACCCTCTTCTTGACAGCAAGAGAAAGGTGGATGAGAATGACAAGTTTGAAGGGTGAGGCGGCAGGAGTTGAAGTAATTGGTGGCAGCTAATTTGTCTGGAAGAATATTACCACCTATGTGCTTGTGATGGAAACACAGGAACCTCTTTTTAAAATCAATGACTGCTCATTGTTGAATGTAAAAATTCACTTGCCTGGTTAAATAGGTACTTCACACAATGTAGTATTTTGTTTTTCTAAGATTATCCATCAGTCAAGGTCAAGCTATCTTGCCTAGGCTGGCCCAGGACTTCTGGGCTCAAGCAAGCCTACTGACTCGACCTTTCAGATAGGTCTATAGGTTACTCTACCAAACCTGGATTTTTGTTTTGTTCTTAATGGAAATTTTTCTAAGTATTTTCTAATTTAAGTTTATTCTAAGATCAGGATATATACATTTTCATAAAATTATTTTCAGCTTATTAGTGACAGGAAACTAGACATGAAATTCTGTCAATTCAAGAAAATGAGAGGGGTTGGGGATATAGATCAATGGTAGGGTGTTTGCCTAGTTAAGAGGCCCTGGGTTAGATCCCCAGTATCACCACAAAATAAACACAAAACAAAACATGGGAAAATATACCTGTATGAAAAAATGATTAAGCTTATAAATCTGTTCTGTTTCATAGAACCAACCATAAATGAAATCCTCTATACCCCATGGATTAAAAGCATAAACTATAAAGATCCATAGTATTTGGTCAAGTAGACATAAAACAGATCAACAGAAAATTTCTGATTATCACTAGACAATTAAGTGAGCCAACTCTTATTTAAGTTTAATTGTGATACAGAAATACATTTCAACTGATTTAAGTCCAACACCAATGAAGAGAAAAATTATAGCACCAAACTTTGCCTTTTTCTATCAGGCTAGAATAGATTCTATTAAGTCTAGAGTTTTTATTTCTCTAGGCTTTGTTCCACACAAATTTGTGCAAGATTTCAACACTGGAAGTCTTAAGTCTATGATGGAAAAGGGAAAATAAAATAAAATAAAATAAAAGTCAGACCTCAAGCCAACAAAGGTTACCAAACTACTGGGATACTGCTCTGAAACAAAATCCACCTTGAATATAGGTCCTCACAACAGAGCAAAACATTAGGTGCTGTGTTCATTACAGAACCAAACAGATCAAGTTGATGGAAAGCTTTGTTAATGAAACATTCCATCAGCAGTATGCTTGAGATATAAGTCAAAACAGTGTCCAATGACTTGATTTCAAACCAAGTATATTTTATGTTTAGAAACACTGAAAAAACATATTTCATTTGTAATTATGGAAGGAACAAAGCATCATGGCATCAATCCAGAAATTATCAAGAAAATATTGTGAGTTTAAGAAAGACAAAATACAGTCAATTTTGCTGTTCTCTCAGTTGCTTGAATATCACAGTATTTGCAAATATAGCTAAAAGATCCCAACTCTTAAAAGCCTGTATTACTAGTCATTTTCCACTGGATATTTTTAGGATTTTAATGTTTTTTAATCTATCCATACATTCTGCTACACGGTAATATCTGAATAGCCGGGACAGTTTTCATTCTGGGCAGTCATTCATTTGATCCTGTGAATGTCATGGTGGAAGAAAGATGATACAGGAACAAATGAAGTCAGAGTACTCACATGAGTCAATCACAGAATTTCTGTCTTAAGATGGAAAACCACTGATTCTGCTTTGAACCAAAGTTTACAGTATCCTATTAAAGGAAATGAGTGGCAATGGCTACTAAAAGTTAAGTGGATGATCCAAGAAGAGAGGACTTAATGAATCCAGGACAACCTATATGCTAAATTTCCCTACTTATTTTACTTAGTGATAAAAATCCTTTTATACCACTTCGTAGCAAGTTAGTAAAGGCATGGTACTCCATTAGAAACTAATCTCATTTATTACAGAGCACAGTGTACAGTTCAGTCATACACTCTAATCTTGATCTATAACTCTATGCCTCCTCCCTGCTAGTCAACATTGGAGATGCTTAAAATCTTTTGTGGGAGATGTTTAATTTTGTCACTTATCTTCCAAAAGAGCCCATGTCAATAAAAAAAAAAAAAGAGGCCAAATTAATATGCTCTTCAAAGAAAATTAAGCCCAGAGACTTTTCCCCATTTCCCCACCCCGGGGTATAAGATTAGTATATAAACCCACAACGTAAGTGTATTGCTTCATTTGTGGGGATGGAGGGGAAGACACCAGGTTGAGAGAAGAAATCAAAGGACTCCAAATGCAGAAACAATTATTAAAATAGTAATACACAAAATGAGTAATGGGATCCATTTTCTAAAGACTTGTCTTGGGAAAGAAAAATTTAATTGCTGTTGCACAAAACATCTGTATGAATTAGAAACTGGCTTCAGTAACATTAGCAGAGAATATGTTCTAGAAAGTGGAGGCAACTGGATATAAAAGTCTGGCAGCAATTTAATAGAACAGTCCCAGATGGTTAGGCTGAGGCCAACACCTAATGAGGACAAAAGCCTTGTCTGTGGGGAATTTTGGACAACACTTGCAGAAATAGTATACTGTGAACAAAATTGAATTGTTTTCACAAGTGTTGTAAAGTCTCATATAGTTAAAATTTTTTTTTTCCACATGCAATTTTAATTTTACAACAAGAGTGGCATAGAATACCTAAACAGAGAGGAGAACATTCATGCAAGATATCTAACTCCTTGATATAATAATGCATACACTCCAAAATGATCACAACATCTAGGGCTTTCTACAACTACAGGTGGTGGTTATTGAAAACATGGCCCCCAGTACCAACATCTATAAAGCAGCCACCACCTTCTCTGTGTGTTCTCTTTTTGTGTTTTTTTTTTTCTTCATTTTCCTTAATTAACTCTGCTATTGTTGCTGCTTCTTGGAAAAACTGGTAAAAACAAAATTGTAATCATTGAACATAGCACTCTGGCTATCAAGACATTTAAAACCTTCAATCTTTTGGGGTGAAGAAAGCACTGTGTGACATTTAGAACTCTGATTAACAAACATGGTGTTCACAAATTTTCCTGGCTTGAAAACTTCCACAACTTTCCTGGTCAGGTCATCATAAGAGATCTGACTTACGTTTGTTTCAAAGCTAACATAAGAAAATTCTGGTTCTGGAGTGATGAGAATAGTCCGATGAGTTCCATCCGATTTCATTCTATTCACTGAATACTCCCACAAGGATTGAACACTGTGGTGTCAATGACAGAACCTGCATCAGATCACAAATTCCACGCTGATGAATGACATCCTTTGCAGTAACACCATCTTTCATGTAGAACTGGTCCATAACTATTGGATCAAGCTCACTTATCAAAATTTCCAGGGTTTGATCTGGCTGACTTATTACCCAACTCTCTGGGAAACCCACAGTATACAAGTACCAACAGTCAGAATTCATATGTCCCATACAAAATGCTGCTCCATTTGAAAAAAAAAATCTATTTCTTCCCAGAAATTCTGGTGTGGGCATCCTTAATGAGAAGGCTTCATGAAATCCTTGCAAGAATAAAAGATGCTTTGAATTGAGTCAAACCTGCGGTAATCCCTAGCAAGCTTTAACAGGGGAGCCAGTGCTTTCAGCAAGAGGGTGGTACCACATGTCTTTAGAAGGAAACATCTCTTGGAGACAAATATGCTGTCTCACTGAGTATATAAGCTTCCTGCTTGTCAGTTTTTGTCACACTTGTGATTGAACATTGCGCATCCTTCAAAAGTGCATCTCATTCAGATCTTGGGATAGTGCAAAGATCCCCAGACCCTTGGTTTGCATCATGTTGCTGCCGAGAGAACCAAACCTACAGCAGCTTCTTGGTCCCTTCGAAAAAACATGCACCTTCCATCACCACGAGACTGCGAACTACCAACAACCACAGAAAATCAACTAAATTAAATCTCTTCTCCCACTGCTGCCAATGCTGCAGATTATTCCAGCTGTCATCCTCTGACAAAACAGCATCTTTGGAAGGTCTATGTGAGAGGACAAGATCATTCCCTAGCTAGCCATTCTACTCTCACATCCAAAGGAGGTAAAAAAGAGAGAGAGGTTTCCTTTCCAATTTCCAAGTTTCCCTTCTCACTCACTAATCTGCTTAATGCATTGCTTGGCTTTTCCGTGTTATAAATTATTTATTTCTAAGACAACATATATGCCTTTAGAAATGGTTGGTCTCAGTACATAAATATGGGTCAATAACATAGATGAAACTCTATAGAGAAATGGAATCTCCACTTCACACCCCCCAGAGGCTGGGTGAGCTCCAGTAGCTAGGCTTATATTCTCCAACTCACCCCTCTTAATTTAGTTGACTGAAGACGGCCAGTCAATTCTCTTGCCTGGATAGTCGAAGTTGAAATCCTTGTTTATCACTTCTATTGAGGCCTGGTAAACTTAGAAGGGACACAGCTATCATTTTCCATCTTATATGTAGAAAAGTAGAGAAAGTAGGTGTATTAAGTTATAGGTTCTAACTTTTAAAATAAAACCCAATCTAATTCAAGCTCAAATGACATACAGATCTTCTCTTTTGTATAATAGTTTGAACCTAAGTAGACTGGGAAGGGTTAATAATCACATGAGCTCCATGGAGTTGGGGACCCAGGCTCCTTTCATCTTGTTGCTCTGCCATCCTCAACCTGCAGCTTCCATCTCTAGGTCAAAAACAGTAACTTCTCATGTCATGTTAGCTTACAACTAATCAGCAAGGGGGGAAAAAAAAGGAGGATCTCACTCTTCTTTATACCTGGAAATTTTACATCTTGCATTGGCCAGAGTTTAATAAATGTCTACAGTTGTGGCAAAGGAAACTTGGAAGAAATTCTTTAGCTGAGTAACCCCATCTGTCCAGCTAAAACTCTCCTCCTGTAGAAGAGGAAGAGTGATAGACAGGTTCAACATGTAGTCTGAACTAGTCTGACGCTGATTTAGCTGGTCAGCTGGGAATGAGCATCAAGTAGAGGCTCAGAGAAAAAGCAGCAGAGAAAGAGTTGGGCCTCCAGGAGGCAAGGACAGTAATATGGGTTCCTATTGGCACTCACTTCTTGTGTTCAGTCCCTCATTGAGACCCAAAAGGTTTTCTTCCCTTGTTTATAATAATCCCTGGCTTTGCATGAACCAGCCCAAGTGCTCTTCTGCTTCTTGACACCAAAAAGCATTGATTAAAAAAAAAAAACAAAAACAAACAAAAAAACAACCAACCCAATTATTTGCTCCTGGAGGGCGAGGACCACCTTCTAATTTTTTATTCCTGACCCAGGGTTTTGGTAGTACCCATGCCGAGAAGGCGAATATTGTTTTATTTAATGCATTGCTTCTTGTGGCAGCTGGATGAATTTAGCATCTGTCTCCACCATTTTTGCCAGTTATATAACATAAGACTTCCAATTTGCCTCAAAAACCCAGAAAGGGTGGAGTACCAAGGCAATCGGGAATGTCTCAGTTCCAAAACTGAAGAGGAAAATATTAACTACTTGGGCACAGGCATTCCCTGAAATCTGTCAGCACTCCGAGGGCAGGGCTGTCTGCCCAGCAAAAACCCAACATCAGATCTTCACCGCACTGTTATGCAAACCAGAAGGCTACAGGGTTTGCTTCCCTCCCCAGAGTGGACAAATGCTTGTGAGTTAAATACCAATGCAATCAGCTCACCCTCAAATGAAAATGTTCTTTGCCTAGATCTGGAGAAGAGTCTCACATAGAACACTTTTTTTTTTTTTAATTTAACCAACTGGAGAGAAGCACCATTTTATTAAAACTTTTTAAAATGAAGATTTGCTTTTTAATGGGAAATCTGCATTCCATCAACGGAATGAAAAACAATACTCTTGACTAGTTCATTTGATACAAAGCCCAGTACAACACAACTCAAATACACGGTTTTACTGATCATCTCCAACAGAAAATAAAATACCGGGATGTGAGAGGTTTGCTTCACAAGGACTTTTAAACTGACTTCTGTGTATTATAATAAAAACTTCAGGATTCATGTTAAACCAAAGAATTTTACATGTTTGCCTGGCATGTGGAAGGTGTTCAACTGATTTTTGCTGAATGTTTCAATGGATGCTGACAATATA
This sequence comes from Marmota flaviventris, assembly GCF_047511675.1. Lineage (NCBI taxonomy): Eukaryota > Metazoa > Chordata > Mammalia > Rodentia > Sciuridae > Marmota > Marmota flaviventris. The sequence continues at coordinate 80,983,608 of NC_092507.1, forward strand.
GACTAGAAACATCTATAACATGATACATTAACATGTAACTTTTAAAACTTACAGGATTTGTGACTGAATATTGCAATTAGTTTCTCTTACCCTGGGAAGGAAATCAAGCCTGTAATGGAAGGGTAAATGACATTGGGGTGGGAGGACTGAGCCGCAGAGCTTTTAATATATAATTACCTAAAAATTGTAAATTACAGCATTGCTACTTTCTGCTTCACTCTAGGCAACACAGCTAAATTTTATAGCACTGAAGTTCTTAGGTCCTTATAATTTTAAAGAAGGCTCACTGCCTGGTGTGGTGGTGCATGCCTGTAATCCCAGCAACTTGGAAGGCTGAGGCACGAAGATTATGAGTTCAAAGCCAGTCTCAGCAACTTAGTGAGGCACTTAGCAACTCGATGAAACCCTGTCGCTAAATAAAATATAAAAAAGGGCTGAAGATGTGGCTCAATGGTTACGCACCCCTGGGTTCAATCCTCAGTACCAAAAAAAAGATTCACTGATGACAGGGTATTACTGCTGGGCAGCATTTTTTACTTGCTCAAGAATATTTTTTTTAGATCCTCTGAATCTTTTTATAGAAATGATATGTTCACCTACATAGGTAATGCTTCTATACCAGCATTCCCCCCCCCCAAAAAAAAAAAGTTTCTTGCAGAGGTTAACTAGTTCAGCACTACACTGGGAGACCCCCACTATCAACCCCAGGTTTTCTGATTCTCCAGGAGGACTCCTGGGACCCACATGCAATTGCACTCACAACTGTGACTCACTATAGCAAAAAGAGGCCAAAACAACCAGCAAACAAAAAAAGGAATACGGGGTGAAGCCTGGGGAAAACCAGGCCCAAGCTCCCAAGGGCCCTGTCTGTCCCAGGAGAGTCACAAAGGACACACATCCAGCAATGAGTTCTTCGATAAGCACAGGTGAGAATTGTTGTCAACCAGAAACACTCATTAGAGACTCAGCACCCAATATTTTATTGGGAACTAGTCATGCAGGCAGACTCTACTTGGCACACATGCAAATTCCAGACTCCTCAAAGGAAAGCAGGTGTTCATCATAAACCATATTGTTTGCACAAACAGCTTAGGCACAGTGAGCCACTCTTATCAGTTAATGATGGGAACCCTTGCAAAATCTATATTCCCAGACACCAGTCAACGGCCAACCTTGCAAGCAGGACTTCTCAGGGATGGTAGTTTAGGCTGCTGTGTTAACTCTTTTCTGTGCAAACACTATCATTAAAGTACCAGTAATCATGATAGAGACATTAATACATTTGATCTTTCTTTCTCTTTTTTCTCTCTGTATATTTCCCTTCTTCCTTCCTGTCTTATTTTCTTTTCTTACAGTGCTAGGACCAAACACAAAACCTTGTGCATACTAGGCAAGCACCCTACCACTAAGCTAAAAACCCCAGATCCTAATTTGATGTTTTTTTCCCCAACAAGTTAGTATCTAGTCCCTTTCCTAAATCATTTTGTAATTAATACATATGGAACTTGTATCACATGCCGGCACCATGATTTAAATCATTTAAATATTAAAATAAGCCTATTGAACAGATCCTATGTTTTTCCGCCCATTGTACAAATGTGAACATGTAGATCCTGTTGAGTGAGTTAAATAACTTGCCCAAAGTCTAACAACTAATAATTGGTAGTGCTGGGATTGGACCAAAGGGGCTAACTCTAAAACATGGGCCCAGAAGGGTTTTGAGCAATTTCATTAAACACCTCTTCCTTTTCTCCTCCTCCTCTTCTTTCTTTTTAATATAGTCATAATCTCTCTCTCTCTCTCTCTCTCTCTCTGGCTCTCTCTCTCTCTCTCTCTCTCACACACACACACACACACACACAACACACACACACACACACACACACACACGACCCTACATCTCTCTGTGTTGTATTGATAGAACACAAACACAATGAAGTTTAGAACTGGTGCAGGCTGGCCCTCAAGTCTGTGTTGAGATGAAAGTGTAATTAGGCACAAGAACTGATTGTCTAGCCTTTATATGCTGCATCCTTAAATTGTAAGCAATATGTTAACTCTTGAAACTCAGCAGAAGGATTCTAATGCAAGAAACCTGGGCCAGCTCCACCAATAAGTACTTTAATTGCTGTTCATTTAGATTTTTGTAAATTGTTTTAGTATTTTTCAAAGTTTAGAAGACCCAGTGTCTGATTTGAAATAATACCCATATTCATCACCTTTTTTTAGTTTTTACAATGTGGAAAGCACAGATTACTTTTTAAAATAAATTTATAAACAATGGGAACCTATTTTTCACTATTCTTGGGAGCTAGGAAGCACAAGACAAAGGTACTGGTAGATTTGGGGTCTAGTGAGGGCTGGTATCTGCTACCAAAATGGCACCTTGAAGACTATGTCCACCTATTGCTTTCTTTTAAGAGATGGATCACCTGTAGGTCCACTGGAGCTTACCTTCAAAAATTTAACTAAGGTTCTCACTCTTGCCACCTCTGCTCAAACCCATATGGTTGGATTGGTAGACACAGCCTCGAAATGGGCTTCTGTTTCTGTCAGTGTGCACAGAATACAGGCTTCATCAAGTGGGTGGAGTCATTCTGGAATGGGTTATCTATGATTTCTACTCAGCAAAGGAAGCATGCTAGCTCTTTATACTTAAGATACATTTAAAAAATAAACTTCAAAAATAGAACAAAAGAGGGGCTGGGATTGTGGCTCAGTGGTAGTGTGCTTGCCTAGCTTGTGTGAGGGACACATTGGGTTCGATTCTCAGCACCACATACAAATAAATAAAATAAAGGTCCATCAACAACTAAAAAATATTTTTTAAAAAATAGAACAAAAGAGTCACAAACAACCCAAAGAATCTGAGGCCTGCCTGCCTGGTGTTCCCTGTTGCCATTGGAGCTCACTGCTGCCCAAGTGAGGTCAGACACTGTTGTCACACAGCAGACACAGCCAAACATGTGGGTTTGGTTTGTCAGAAAGCTAAGTTGAGGACCCTCTGCTGTTTGAAGGACACAGTCTGCTTCAGAGACCTTACAAAGGGCAAGCAGGACCCTGTACCTGGTTGCTAATATCCTGAAGGCAGGGAGGGAAGCAAGTTTGGACAGAGCACAAAGAAGCACAAGACTGTCAAGAAATTGGAATTGAAAATACTTCAGATACCATGAAATTTAGAGGATGGTAATAGTTGTTTCTTTGTAGTTGATTCTTTCAGGGCTGTATCCCCAGGTGATGGCGATACCTTCGCTGCTTTTTTTTTTAACCGCAAAGTGTTTTCACACTTATCATCTCACATCATCCTCACAGTAGCCTGGGAAGGAGGACAGATCTGAATTTATTATGCTATTTCAAAGATGGAACTTAGGCACAAGGATAATGAGACTTTCCTCATATCTTAAGGCTAGTAACTAGTAACTTTTAATCTTGGACAGTGCTTCTCAATCTTTAATGGGCAGACAAAACATCCGGAGATCAGTAGGTACACTAGGTCTGGGGTGGGGTCAAGATTATTCATTTCTAATAAGCTCTCAACTGATACACATAAGAAATATGATTGCAGAATGCATTACAGATGGTAATGGGTAGATGTGATTTTTTTGACTATACAGTGGCATGACACATACCCATGCAACCATTCTGTTTTTCACTTTTAATACAGTGTTTAATAGATTATATAAGAAGTTTAAGTCTTCATTATAAAATCATGTCTGAGCATGTTTAAGGTAGGTGAGGCTATGATGTTTGATAGATAAGGTAGATTAAATAATTTTTCAATTTAGGACATTTTCAACTTACTATGGGTTATCAGAACATAACCCCATTCTATGTCAAAGAGCATCTGTACTTTAAATTTGACTTTTTTTTTCTTATAGTGATATAACATTCACAAAGAGCATAAAAATTCACAAAGAGCATAAAAATTGCATGAATATTGGTCAGGTGCTGTGGCATATGCCTATAATCCCAGCAACTCAGGAGGTTAAGGTAGGAGAACCACAAGTTTGAGCTTAGCCTCAGCAACTTAGGGAGATCTTGTCTCAAAAAATTTGGAGATGTAGCTCAATGGTAGAATGCCTTTTGGCTCAATCTCTATTGCTGAAAAAATATTGCATGAATATTTTAAAAAATTATTACAGAAGTGCTGGGGTTGTGGCTCAGTGGCAGGCACTTGCCTAGCATGTGTGAGGCACTGGATTCGATCCTCAGCACCACATAAAAAAACAAACAAACAAACAAATAAATAAATAAATACCGGTATTGTGTCCATCTACAATTACAAAATACTGAAAAAAAATTATTACAGAGAAAAATACCTATAATCCTATTACTAGGTAAGAATTAGAATATTACCCAAAGGCTTCTTCTCCCTCTCTATTCCTCTTCCCAGAATAAGACACTATCTTGACTTTCGTGATAATTATTCACTTGCTCTGGGAAATTGATGTTTTGAAGAGATTTTGTTTTGTTTTGTTACAAAGTTCCTATTTTGGAATCACCAGTGTTTTGCATCTGGTAAAGGCACAAAGTCCAAAGGAATTGATCTTGTCTTTTGAGATCTGTGATAGGATAAAATCCCCTAGAGGAGGATCACCAGGACCTGCTCAGTCCAAGGGTTCAGAAGAGAGGGTATGACTCACACACCAAATACTGACTTCCAGCACAAGGTATTTTTGGAAAAAATGGATTTGAGATCTTCATTACTATATCAAGTCACTATTTATTAAATCAGTTATAGTTGTTCAAAGTCTATCACTGATGGCAGAACCGATAAGAAATACCTGCCTCTAGAGGAGACAGTAAAATAGACAAAGGCGGTGTTCCAACGTGACGTCTACCTGAGTGGTCTGGCTTCTAGAAGTTCCAATTCCCCTCACTGGATGAAACCAACAGTCCTGATTTTTCAATAAACAAAGTTTCCTAAAGCAGCTGTCTGAAAATATGGATCTTCATTTTTGTCTAGCTCCCAGTCTGATTAAAGATGGGACTGGCAGCATACTCAAAAAGTCAAAAGCCTAGGAGCTGTCAGTGCTTACCCTCAGTACCAGGAGTCCAGGAAGTCTTGGTGAAACCAAGGGAAAGACTGAACCTCCCTGACAGCTTGTGAATAGGTCCAGGAAAGCAAAAAAGAAGAAGGAAAGACTCAAAGCCTCTTGTATCACTATAGACCCTTCCTCATGCAACCTGCACCATGTGGGTATCAAGTTAACTATTGCCGGGCAACAAACCACCCTCAAAACTTAGTAGCCTAATACAACAACATGTTATTTCTTAGGATTCCTTGATTTGGGGGAGAAGATCTTATGCTGATTTCTCCTGGGCATACTTCAGCTGGGAGTCAGCTGGACTGGAAGGACCAACATGGTTTTACACACAGCTGGGAGTTGGCACTGGCCATTGTCTGGAGTCTCTTAGATTTTCTCATTCTTGAGTTTTGTCCCAGGGCATCGAGTCCCTAGGATGTATATTAACCAGTTATTAAACCACTGGTAGCTTGACATCAGTCATGATGGGTGTATTTATATGACAAAAACTTGCAAATGCTATAAATCAGATCTTCTTTTTCTGGATGGCTGACTTACCTGAATGCCACTGCCCACACCTGTATGTGCCCTGCAGAGCCTTGCATTGTGTGTGCCCAGTTTGTGTTTGTGAAATGGAATATTTAGTCAAGAGGCAGAGAGTTGCCAACAACGCTGCAGTCCTCTCAAAATGTCAAATGAGGCTGGAGATGAGGCTCAGTGGTAGAGTGCTTGCTTAACATGTGCAAGGCCCTGGGATTTGATCCCTAGAACTGAATAAAAGAAAAAAAAAGTCAAACAAATTGTAAAATGAGGAGACTACATCCGAGACAGGTGAGTTTTTATATGGATACACCGTGATTACTGTACACACACACACACACACACACACACATACACACACACCACATACTATAAACAGCACAACAGCTCTGCTACTTTAAATACATAATTACATACCTATGCCCTGAAATAGAAATGGGATAATCAAGTTTCCCATAGGATGGTAAGTTGTCCATAAAGCCACACTGATGTTGTGACTGTGGGGGACAAGAAGGTGAAGAAGGGGTGAGACAGTTCAAGAAACGCACCTTTTCATGCACCCTTATCTCAGCCCTCACTGTGTTGTCTCTGTTCTGTATATTTTGATTTCTGCCTTTTTGGAAGCTGTCTCTGCACGTCTCTATCTCCTCTGGCATGGATTAGAGTGTCTAAGTTGTCTATTTTCCTCCCCATTTGTTTGGGTTTTCCTCAGACCTCTGTCTCAGGGAAAGCAGAGTGTGGGTACCAAGCCGGGTTGGTTGCTTTCTTCATGTGGTTTGCTCTGCTTCTTAGCTAAGCATTTCCCCAGAAACCTGGACGGCAACTGTACAGGTCTCATCACTGGCCTGTTGTGTTCCAGGGTTGTTCATATCCTGAGAATGAGTAGTTAGGTCCTGGGGACTTCTTTGCATTACATATCACCCTGGGTATCTTCTCTGATTTTCCTACTGACTTTTTTTTTTTTTAACCCTCCTTTTATGACTGAGAAAAAAAGTGAAGGATAAAACCAAAGTACATAAATATATCCTATCCCTTTTTAGTTGCATTGCAAAACTCAGTCCCCTCTACTGGCTTCCCTTCCTCTGCCCATCCTTAAACATTAGCGTTCCCCAAGGCTTTGCCTTCTGACATTTGGCTTCTGCCTCCTCTCACTCCCTAGGTGGTCCTGCTAACTTAATCTACTCTCAACTGCTGAAACTGATGACCGGATCCAGACATCTCTGATCCACCCTCCACCTCTCTCTGGACATTCTCCTGGAATGCCCCAAAGGCTCCCAAGGCTTATCCCACCTTGGTCTGAACTCATCTATTTCCTTAAACCAATTGATGAGACTCATTCTAAACATCTTCTTCACTTTCAGACAAATCCTGTGAATCTACCTGATTCAGTTATCTGTTGCTGCATAATGAACCACCCCAAAGCTTTGTGGCTTAAAACAATGATTTGTTTATTGCTCATAATGCTATAGGTGGGTTGTGTGTTCCTCAGCTCATTAATGTACATGCAAACTGCTCATGTCAGCTGGGCTGGGAGGCCCAAGATGGCCTCATTCACATGTCTGGTAGTTGATGTTGGCTATTGGTTATTGGCTAGAGTGCCTCGGTTCTTCTCCACACAACCACTGGTCCTTCAGTAGGCCAGGATGGCTTCCTTCCATTGGCGACTCAGGCAGGGCAGCTATCCAAACCAGAGAGCCTGAACTTACCAGGCCTGTTATGCCTAAACTTCAGAACTCTTACATCATGTCTACTGCATTTAATTTGCCAAACCAAGTCACAAGGTCAGACCAGGCTTAAGGGGTGGGAAAATGTTCTCCATTTCTCCTGGGAGAAGTAGCAAAGTCACATTGCAGAGGAGCATACTGGTACCAGAAAGAGAGGAATTTGTTGACATTAAACAAACTACTGTGTTACCATATTAAGGCCCGTGGAATTTATTCTATTCAAGGTCTGTCACGACCTGACCTGTTTTAGGAAGATAACTCTAGTAGTTTGTGTATGAATTGGAAAAAACAGAGATTGGAGATAGAAATCCCAAAGGGAGCTTGTTTCAATAGGCCAGGCAAGGAAGCAGAAGGCATTGTTCATAGGACAGGGATGGGGAATTCAAATGGCAGGATGAAGTAGAATTCATAGAATTGAGTGTTAAGTGTAAGCTCAGCACTAGCATAGGTGATGTGTTAACCATAGGATGTGGTTAACCTATTAGCATAACATCATGCAGCCAAAAAAAAAAAAAAAAAAAAAAAAAGTACTCAAACTATTTGGTAATGAGAACTTGAATTCTTAAAAAAAGGAAAACAAATTTAAAAATTTAGACTGTACTGGCCTGTGCCTCTTTCCTTTGCCTGATAACAGAATCTTTTTTCATGGTGGACTCATTTTAATGTTTCTTATGGGACTAACAAGCCTCTTATACCACTCCCCTCAATACTAAAAACTTTCTACCCTAGGGCATGTGGCACAGTGCTGGCCACAGATGTCCATCCCTATGGACAGAGCATTGGTCCAAGGAGGCACATAGGATCCAAATCAGAGCCATAATCTTCCCTGCAGGCATTACCTCAGAAGTCTCTCTCTTTCTGCTACACTTGCAAAGCCATGGGGATGTGAGATTAGAGCTGTCAGTGTCCCACGGCCCAACACGTAGCAAAGGCGGCAAGCAGAGTCAAGAGTGTGAGGGATGGAGAGAACAAATACTGTGATTGCTCTTGGATCTAGTCATGAATAAAACAGATGCAACCCAGATTTCCCTCTTACATAAACCAAGGACTTCCCTTTTTTACTACTTTAAGTTGTATTTCTTACACATGCAAACTAAAAACGTTCTGGATGATACAAACACAACCACAAGACTGAATAATCAGGGTCCTAAAGGTTCTGTTCCCTCTGAACCGCCCTGCACACCACTCTATTATTTTTCCAAAATATTTCTTTTGCCATGCAAAAATCTTCTAAGGACCTCTGTTACTTATATACTATTTTAATTCAGCTCAAATGCAATCCAGATTTAACTTGCCTTTTTAAAAAAGCCATATTCTCCTAGTTTTCCCTCTTGTCACACTGATTTGTTGACTCAACCTCAAAGACTACTTTCTCATTCCCTTCTTTCCTTTCTTGCTCATTTCACCTATTCGCCCACCTTGAAAAGCCCTCCCATCCCCCTCTGCCATTGATTCCACTCATACTTAAGGCCCCAATTCAACTGTACTTCTTCCATAAGTGCTTTCTCTGAACATGACCACCTAAGAGTTCTCTCCCTCTTTTGAACACCTATTGTGCTTACCATCTGTCCTGCTCTTGGCACACTTACTACTATACTGTCTTCTATTGTTATTTAACCTTTAGATTTGTGTTCACTTTGTTTCCCTTATGGAAAAAAAGCTCTTTTTTTTTTTTTTTTCAGTGATGGCCTTGTACATGCTAGTCAAATGCTCTATCACTGAGCTACATCCCCATCCCTTTTTATTTTGAGACAGGGTCTCTCTAAATTGTTGAGACTGGTCTCAAACTTGTGATCCTCCTCCCTTCGTCTCCTGAGTAGCTGGGATTACAGGTGTGCTCTCTCTTATTTGGTTGCCTTATTAAAAGTTAAATCTATGAAATGTTTACTGATGCAGGTTCAGTGTTCAGTTCTTGGTCTGTTTTTTGTTGCTATAATAATATTGCAGACTGAGTAGTTTAAAGAAATTTATTTCTCACAGTTCTGGAGGCTGGCAAGTCCAACTACATGGTGCTGACATCCCTCAAGGGCCTTCTGCTGTGTCATAACAGGCAGGAGGGCAAGCAAGCATGCACTAGATGTAGAGGGAGAGCAAGGGGCTGAACCTGCACCAACCTGCTCTCAGTGACAACAGCGATCCACTGATTGCACAGAGCCCTCCTGACCTGATCATCTCTCACTGGGCCCCACCTCCCGACACCACTGCATTGAGGATTAAATTTCCAACACAGGACATTTGGGGGACACATTCAAACCACAGCGCTCAGTAAGTTGGCAGAAAGCACTCTATGCAAGGTCAGAGGGAAATAAATTGGATGGAGACTCTGGTCAAAGAAAACAAAAGGAATTAGCGTAAATACAAGAAAGTGAGTATGTATGAGGAAGATTGTGGAAGCTCTCGAATTCTCACTTCCTTTTCTATGGTAAAAAGTCACTGCTGGGAAGTGAATGCCCCAGCCCAGGCGTACCTCTCAATGGGTCATTCCCCTGGTTCTGGGCAGTGCAGGACGAAAGGAAATGACAGTGTCACATCTGGGCGGAGGTGGTGAGGACACAGATGTGCCTTCTCTGCTCTCATTTTCCTTTCCTGCCTGCTGGCTGCACACGAAGAATGGGGGTGGGGCTGGGGCTGGGGCTGGGGGAGAATGGATCATAGGATGAAAGTGTTTGGGTCCCTGAATTACCACATGGTGAAAAACTGCCCCCTGATAAGGAACCTTGGCATTGTGCTGTACCCTAAGACAATTATCAATTCTGTTGTGTTCAGCCAGTGAAATGTGGAGAATTACTTGTTACACCAGTGTTTTAGTTGGGGTTCTCCAGAGAATCAGAACCTATAGGATATACACAAACATACCATATACTAGATTGTGTGTATGTATTCATACACACACACACACACACACACACACACACGGAGAGGGAGAGAGAGAGAGATTTATTGTAAGGAATTGGCTCATGTAATCATGGACACTAGCAAGTCCAAACTCTGCAGAGTTGTCCAGCAGGCTGAAGATCCAGGAAGAACTGAAGGCCACCTGCTGCTGGTGGATTCTTTCCCTCTTGCTTGGAAGAGGTGGGGCTTTTGTTCTTTTTAGACTTTCAGTGATTAGGTGAGGCCCACTCGCATCAAGAAGGAAAACTACTCAAAATCAACTGATTCAAATATTAATCTCAACCAAAAACCCTCACAGAAGCATCCAGAATAATACTTGACCACATATGTGGGCATTGTGGCCCAGCCAAGTTGAAACAAAAAATTAACCATTTTGAGCAGCTAGTACTTCCCTAATTTACACCAAGATGGGTTAAGACTAATCTAACCCATGCAGAAATGGCACATTTCCCATACCCCTGTCTTCACTAGAAGGTTGTTCCTACCCTGGTAAAGAAAAACAACGTTATTTTTAAAAGTATGCTTGAAAACATCAAACTTTCTACAAAGATTTAATGAAAGGTTCATTGCAAAAGCCTAGAGAATAGACTGTAGTCATTTCACTGTAATCTGCTCTCTGCATAGGGAAGATAGAGTCACCTGAGGTCTAAAAACTAACAAATAATTTCTCTGCTTAGGAGAAGAGTGAGCACTGGAAAGACAATCACCAGGAAACTGTCCCACATTCCCACCTTCAGCAGAGCTCAAGGATGGGTTCTTGGAGGACAACCCTGCCACTTGTCATGGTCACTGTGGTGGCCTCAATCTCATCTAAGCGGGTAGCACAGTAGAACTGAAACGGATCAGGGAACAACTGGAAAAATCATCTTCCTTATCTTTAGCCTCAAAGAGAGCACTAGAAAGCAAAACATCTCCCTTGCCCCTCACCATAATCTTCTAAGAAGTAGAAGGGAATTATTATTATTTCAATTTTTATTATTTCTTAGCTCTGACAACAACACTGAAAAGTTCACTATACCCAGCATTCTGGTCAATGCCCTGCAATGCTGTAGACAACTTCCTACTTTCTCCATGAAGCCCACTCTCACCTTTCCAGGGTTCTTTATTTCACAGGCATTTACTTATTTGTTCAATAAATAAGCATCTACTACAGAAATAACAGGATTTCTAAGGAACTCAAAAGTGCAAGCTGTGGTCAACTGCATCTCAATAACTCTTAATATATAATCTCCATGTACACTAACAGCATGTGTGCATGCTTAAAGGATAACACAATCCCACTCTAACTCTCTGTGTTCCTCATGAATTTTTCTTATCTAGAGTATCTGAACTCTCTGTGACTAGCAGGAGTGGCTAGTTTTATGGCTCTCCACTTTAAAAGGACAGTCTGACTTTGCTCTTTAAAAAAAAAAATAAACTTCACATTTAAATTATAATGGAATTACATAGGGGGGCCTGGGGCATGGAAAAATGGAACAAAGAGATCTCATTTGTGGGGCTGAGAGAGCAGCAGCCAGTTGGCCTGTGTCCACTTGCCAAGGGCCTCTCTCTGATTCTAGAAGCAGGTAATGAATGGCAGGCATGACATGGGTAGGAAGCACGTTGACTTGTTGACTTGCAAAGAGTCTCAGCAGAGGACCAAAGTTACTGCACTCCAGGACCACAGGGAAGCCCACCTCACAGGCATGGCTTGGTTGGTGCACACACACACCCAGAATCCTGGAGACTAGAGTCTAGAACATGGAACACAACCGTCCGCTGCCACCACCCCTCCCACCTCTACCCCCAACTTGTTCTCGAAGCTTAGTGGAGGTTGGAACCAAGACTCTGGAGCAAATCCTCCTCGTTTGGCAGTGTTGGGACTTCAGCCAGCTGGCCTGTCAGTCCCTGGGCTCTCTCATGCCACAAAGAGGAGGGTTGGTGTGGGGAGGAGACTTTCTATCCCCACCATACGGTGCAACTCTTAATTTATTTATCAAAGTGCAAAGTTTATGCTGAAGTTTAGGTATTTTTGTTGGGTTGAACTGTCCTTAAATCCTCTGGCTATGTTGCAATTCCAGCCTCCAAGCTTACCAGTCCTTGTTCCCAAGTTTGACTGTTTTTTTTTCTTTCTTTCTGGCTGAACCTCAAAAGGTTTGCTTGGAGAGGCTAGAGGAGGGTGGGATTTCCCCTCATGTCACATAAACAAGGAAGTGAGGGAGGCCTCTGTGCTCTCAGAACTCTAAGCACGAAGTGATGTGAGTCCAAGCATTCAAATCACTTGGTTGGCATTAAGCATGAAAAACTTTCTTTTTCATACCATTTAGGCCTGAGTCTCCATAATGCATTTGGGGGCTTGTGGTTATTACTGTATTTATGCTTCAATTTATGCACTGGGTATTCTGAAAAGCTTTAATAAACAATAATAATAACAGCAGCTAACATTTATATCTATGCTCATGGCCCTGTATCAGGGGTTTTAATGAGTATTAAAACACTTTCAGGGCTGGGTTGTAGCTCAGTGGTACAGTGCTTGCCTAGCATGTGTGAGGCACTGATGTTCATCCTGAGCACCACATAAAAATAAAATAAAGATATTGTGTCCACCTAAAACTAAAAATATTTTTTTTTTAAAACAAACACTTTCAACAATTCTCACTTGTAAGTGGAGATAACTGGAACATGGAAGGTTAAAAAAAAAACAAACAAAAAAACTTGTATACAAACACACAATAGGTCACAGTGGAGGAAGGATTCACATCCTGGGTTCTTGGTTTATCAAAGCTCTTTTAATCTACTCCACTATCACATGAGCAAAATGAAGTGAATAAAACCTTAACAAACCTATGGAGGACATTTTCTGTGTAAAGGGATCTGGTGGATACTTTCATCAAATAAATACTGTTTACATTCTGTGTAAATTCACATTTTCCTATTTGCTTTTTGGCATGCTTAAAGTGAGCTACAATATCCCTATTTGAGAAAGTAATATTATTATTATTATTTTAAAGAGAGAGAGAGAGAGAGAGAATTTTTTTTAATATTTATTTTTCAGTTTTCGGCAGACACAACTATCTTTGTTTGTATGTGGTGCTGAGGATCGAACCCGGGCCGCACGCATGCCAGGCGAGCGCGCTACCGCTTGAGCCACATCCCCAGCCCGGGAAAGTAATATTATTAAAAAATATTAAAGAGGACTTTGTTCATTCCTTTGATAGATATTCACTGAGTGAGCCTCTGTGGGATACAAAGATAAGAAAAACAGATAACCCCTGCCTTCAGGTAGCATATAGTTTTTCTCCAACCCTTATTACTCATGCTTAAAAAGAGAATGTCTATTTTATTTTATTTATGGCAGGAAGTTAAGAGTTAATACTGCTTATCACAGTAATGCAGCCACTGTAAAATGAAAAAAAAATGATAAGAATGCATAATATAAATATAGTTTCCAGTATTGCCTATCCCAAAGAAACAACCACAACTACAGATGAATATTTTAACACTGAAAACTCTTTCTGCAAAGGAGACACCAAGAGTAGCTGCTTGTAATTCCTCTGTCTGGGCTTACTCAACCCTTCAAGACTTGAAAAATTTTTTTACTGGGTGGCTCCTAACCTCAGGGCAAGCAGCAACACAACTGAAAGTAAATAGAAAGAAAACTTTGGCCCTAGGGCCTGAGAAAGGCTCCCCTCTCCTTGTTAATTTATTTCCATGAAAAGACACTAAAGGCTTTCAAAGTTCGGATTGTTGTAGAAAATCCAGGGTAGATGGTCACCAGATGTACAGAGTCCGAGCACACAACAGGGAACACTCAATAGATGTCTGCTGAATGAAGGAATGAAAACTTTGTACTTAACATTTAAAAAGTTAAAACAAAAAAACACATACTGGACTTCACAGGTTTTCAATTTCAATTTACCTTTTTTTTTTTTGGTAAGTGGCAAAGGGAGAAATAGAGAAGTGTTTTCTGACTGAAGTTTATTTTGCTTTCAGTTTCTGCTTTTTCAGTTCCTGTTACTGCTCTTGGAGATGCAGTGAAGTGCAGCAGACCCATGGGATTTGAGGTGGCATGGAAAAATGGTCCCTCGCCTGACCAGGCAGCACAAGGCATTAATAAGGAGATGTGCACACAGTATGCACTCAGGAACGGAGGAAAGGCACACACAGAGAACCCTGGATCTGTTGCACTAAGGACTTTTTGAAAATGCTCTACTGCAAAAGAAGGATGATAAGGATTTTATAAGGGCTATGAAGAAATGTATTTAAGTTCATAAAACTTTTTATTGAGTGTTTACTCTGTGTTCCTATGTGCCTTATGTCTTACTAACTGGCCACATCTTCAAAACAATCCTATAAAGAAGTCACAGCTATAACCCCCACCTTACAAATGAAACAACCGAGGCACAGAGAAGCTCAGTAGTTTCCCAAGGAGAGAGCAAGACAGGATTTGAGCCCTGACATTTCGGCCCCAGCATCCAGGTGTTAAACCACTCTGCACTAAATGATAGATTTAGTAAGAACAACGTTTAAAAAAAAAGTTTTTCTGCTTTGTTCTTACTGAATCTATCATTTGTTCATTCTTTTCAAAATCATGTATTGAGTACCTACTATTTGGATAACAATGTACTAATACCTGTCAGGAACACAAAGGCAAATCAAGCATAATTCAACCCAGTAGAATTTCTAATGAGTTTTGGAATCATACCTTCTGTTGGTAGGTTTGAGTCTTATTCCCACCACCTACCAGCTTTGTGATTTTGTGCAAATTTCCCAACCTCTCTGAGTTTAGTTTCCTTACATAGAAAAAAAGGGAGAAAAATAAGGGTGACAGCAGCTATCTTAGAGGGTTGTTCTGAAGAGAAAATGTACTGATGCATGTCACTCCACTTGAGTGCCTGAGGCAGTGTAGGCACACAGTAACCATTAGGCTCTAAGAGGGAGATAAGACACATAGACAAAATAAATGAAAACATCCCTGTGGACAGCCTAGTGCAAACTACAGAAATCCAACAGGAAGTAAGGTTGGGTAACTTATGCCCAGGATTGCTCTGCTGCAGGCGTTCAGTCATAGTGGGTAAGTGGGAGGCAGATGCAGTACGCCTGGGAGTCCCTCTCTCAGGGAAGTCTATTCCCTCCTTTACAGTAAGATGCAGATTGGCCACAAAGACACCAACGGGTCTTCCAGTTGGAAGTCCTATTTTAATCAACTTCCTGACTTCCATTCTTCCTTGGAGAGGAACGAAAGAAACAACTGAATTTCTCCACAAATAAAGTGAAGAAATTTTTCTTCTCTTTTGAATTCTATTGATAGACTAAACATAAAATAGTCAACTGCCAGTGGTCAGACATGTAGATGAAAAACATGGACATCAAATAAAAACCTCAGGGTGTGGGATTCCTTTTTTTAAAAAAAAAAAAAAAATTAAAATTATATAAATAGCCAGGTGGAGTGGCACATGCCTAGAATCCCAGAGACTTGGGAGACGGAGGCAGTACACTTGCAAGTTTAAATCCAGCCTGGGCAATTTAGGGATACCTTGTTTCAAAATAAAAACTAAAAAGGGTTTGAGATGTAGCTCAGTGGTAGAACTCTCCTGAGTTCAATCCCCAGTAACAACAACAACACACACACACACAAAAAAAAAAAAAAAAAGAAGAAGAAGAAAGAATTATTCAAGTAACAGATGATTACCTGACCAGAGAGAAAAATCAAACACACAGAAATTCACGCTCTAAAAAGGCAGAGTTCTTCACTTCCCTAATTCTATCTCCTCTGTAGGGTAAGCATAACTTTAAATAAAGAAAATGATTTTAATGAAGTTGACTTTAAAAATTGGCTTCTGTCCTAAGAACCAGAATGACCTTTTAATCTTTTGTTCTACCTTTTTTTCTTGTTATCATTTATTCCTTGATAGGCAGTATCTTTTCAGCCCTCCTGATAACTAAGCCCTTATCTGAGTGGCAGTCATTGTAAATGTGTTTTAACTTGCATTCTTTAATAGCAT
The DNA here is from genome assembly GCF_047511675.1 of Marmota flaviventris. NCBI lineage: Eukaryota > Metazoa > Chordata > Mammalia > Rodentia > Sciuridae > Marmota > Marmota flaviventris. The sequence goes on from NC_092507.1 coordinate 80,999,778, forward strand.
TGTATAATAATTTGCAAGTCAATTGTTCTCTCTTTAGTTCTCTGAATAAAAGAGACTGAAGGAAGTAGGTCTTGGAATTATAATACCTGGGTTAGAGCTTTTGTGACCAGCCACCTGTCTCTTAAAGAGTCTTTGGTCCTATGTCCTTTCCAGTTAAGAAAAAGAAAAGAAAAGAAAGAAGAAAGGAAGGAAGGAAGGAAGAAAAGGGAGACCAGGTGCAGTGGTGCAGCTTTTAATTGCAGTGACTTGGGAGGCTGAGGCAAGAGGATCTGTATTTCAAAGCCAGTCTCAGCAATTTAGTGAAGCCCTAAGCAACTCAGCAAGACCCTGTCTCTAAATAAAACAAAAAAAAGGTCTAGATGTGGCTCAGTGGTAAAGCACCCCTGGGTTCATTCCCTGGTACTGAAAATTAAAAAAAAAAAAAAAGAGGGTTGGGGATTTAGCTCAGTGGCACCCCTAAATTCGATCCTTGTCCCCTGGGTGGGGAGAGAACCTTCCAAATCCTTCAGTTCTAAATCCATGGTTTTTGGTTTTGTTTAGTTTTGTTTTGGTACGGGAACTGACCCCAGGCCTTAAGCATGCTAGACAAGTGTTCTACCATTAAGCCCCCAACCGTAAATTCTGTTTTTATATTGAAGTTAACTTCTTTTAATGATACTCGAAGAAGAAAAATATCCAATTGAAATTATTGTCTTTTGCTGACTGTAAGCAGAATTAGTTTATTTGTGCTTTGGCAAACTGCTACTTCTATGGTTCTGTCTTTTGTTTCAACCCCAAAATGGTTTATTTCATATCTCGAACTTATATTCAAATGATTACATCTGATTTGTTTTGTATGTCAGTTAACCACTAAGCATATGTCATCACATCACTTAATTTATAACAGAACACAGATTTGCTGTGTTGGCTCCTCTAGTTAAAATAGAATCTAGTAATTTACAGTTACCCACAAAAAAATTCACAATGAAGAACACTAAATAACAATAAACAATAGCCAAGAAACTCAGGAGAGAAATAAAAAATCCAAAGCAGATTTCTGTTTTTAAATATCATTTTATTAAAAAAGAAATGGTTACTATCTTTTTTCCCCATATTTTATCTTGCATCCTGCTGCCCTCAAAGACAGCTTTAAGAACACACACACACACACACACACACATACACACACAAATACATACAATTTCCATGTACTATTCAGTTTTGAAGGAATAGGATGATTGAATAGGCACAGAAGGAAAGAAGTCAAGTTTGCTGTGTTTTCTCATTAAATTTCAAACCTCAGACTAAAGTAAAAACAAAAAAGATTTTAAAATAAATAAAAGAGGTAGAATAAATAATTAAATATAAAATAAAATAATTAAAAGAGCCAGAATCTTTTTGTATCTCTTGTATAATTTGTGTGTGTGTGTGTGTGCACGCGCGCACGCGCTGGTGAGGAGGGTTTACAGAGAATCTAATGAAAGCTATGAGTTGTCTTTCTGGAAAGTTTATAGATGTACTTAAGTCCCCCCAATTGTAGACATTCCATAAACTTCAGTTTAAGAATTTAGTTGTGGTGTTGTGGTGGAGATGAAAAAGTGTTGAGCAATATATTGGAGAAAAGATAGCCTCTTCATTGCTGGGAAAACTGGAAATCCACATGTAACAAAATGAAATTAAATCCCTATCTCTCACCATGCACAAAACTCAACTCAAAGTGGATCAAGGACCTAGGAATTAAACCAGAGACCTTGAGCCTAATAGAAGAAAAAGTAGACCCAAATCTCCATCATGTCAGATTAGGCCCAACTTCCTTAATAGGACTCCTATATTGTGAGAAATAAAATCAAGAATCAATAAATGGGATAGATTCAAACTAAAAAGCTTCTTCTCAGCAAAAGAAACAATCAGCGAAATGAAGAGAGAACCTACCGAATTGGAGCAAATCTCTACCACAAGCACATCAGATAGAGCACTAATCTCTAGGATATATAAAGCACTCAAAAACCTTAACACCAAAAAACAAATAATCCAATCAGTAAATGGGCCAAGGAACTGAACAGATACTTCTCAGAAGATGATATACAATCAATCAACAAGTATATGAAAAAATGTTCAACATCTTTAGCAATTAGAAAAATGCAAATCAAAACTACTCTAAGATTTCAACTCACTCCAGTCAGAATGGCAGCTATCAAGAATACAAACAACAATAAGTGTTGGCAAGGATGTGGGGGGAAAGGCACACTCATACATTGCAGGTGGCGCAGCCAATCTGGAAAGCAGTATGGAGAATCCTTGGAAAACTTGGAATGGAACCACTATTTGACCCAGTTATCCCACCCCTTGGTGTATACCCAAAGGATTTAAAAACAGCATACTACAGGGACATAGCCACATCAGTGTTTATAGCAGCACAATCCACAATAGCTAAATTGTGGAACCAAACCAGATGCCCTTCAGTAGATGAATGGATAGAGAAACTATGGTTTATATACACAATGGAATATTACTCAGCATTAAAAGAGAATAAAATCATGGCTGTTGCAGGTAAATGGATGGAGTCAGAGAATATAATGCTAAGTAAGCAAATCCCCCAAAACCAAAGGCCAAATATTTTCTTTGATATGAGGATGCTGACTCACAATAGCAATGGGGGCGGTGACATGGGAGGAATGGAGGAACTTTAGATAGGACAAAGGGGGAAGGAGGGAAGGAAGGGGGTATAGGGTTAGAAAAGATTGTGGAATGAGTTAGACATCATTACCCTAAGTACATGTAAGAAGACACGAATGGTGTGAAAATGCTTTGTGTACAATCAGTGACTTGAAAATTGCGCTCTATATGTGTAATATGAAATGAATTGCATTCTGCCATCATAAATAACAAATTAGAATAAATAAGTAATTTAATTAAAAAAGTGTTGAACATTGTGATTCTGACTTTGCTACACATCTAATAGTGGTAAGCCAGACCTTTTGTATCCCAAAATATATTTTTAAAATATTTATATTTTAGTTATATGTTGGCACAGTATTTTTATTTATGTGGTGCTAAGGGTCGAACCCAATGCCTCTCACATGTTAGGGGAGTGCTCTGCCTTTGAGCCACAACCCAGCCCCCAAAATATTTAATACATAATTTTTGTATGGAGTAAACTAATTCCTATTTTTTTTAAGTTAAAGAAAAAAAATTATTGAAGATTTGAGAAACAATTCCTAAAAGACTTTTTCAGAAAATTGTAGCTATACAATGCATTGCCTCTATCATGTTAAAATGTGCATAAAACACAAACCAATACCATCAAAAAAGCCACCATTCGGTTGGTGTAGTGGCTCAGTGGTATGGCGCTTGCCTCACATGTGTAGGGCACTGGGTTTGATCCTCAGCACCACATAAATAAATAAATAAATAAATAAATAAAGTAAAAAAAAAAAGTCACCATTCTTCAAAAATTGGAGCAAAGATATAATGCTTAAGGAATAACATGGATGACTCATGAAGGATGGTTTTCTTACGTTAAGCACCATTAAAAAAAAAAAAGCACAAATGGATGAGTGTGTTGAGTTATACACACTGAATTTAACCTTTGGCACTAGGAATCAAATCATTTTGTCATATAGCATTAACATATATTATAAAAGTGTGTAGTGTCAAAGGAATAGAACCACCAGCATTCAAAAGCAGCTTTGTCAACTAGGCAAAAACTCTATAACATGTCTCTCTGTTGTCCATCATTGAATATAACTGGTAGCAACTTTGAAATGAAATTAAAAAAAAAAGAAAGAAAGGAAAAAGAAACTGTAACCCCTTTTATTTTCTGTTTAAATTCAAACAGAAAACAAACATCAATTCTGTTATACACTAACACTTTCAAAGTTCCTGTTTTCAATAAATTTATGAAGAAAATGTTAACAGATTTGGTTAAATAAATCTGTAGACCACTGTACCCTTCTCTAGAACAGAAAGGGGAAAAAAAAGCAAGGAAATCCTTCCATTGTATAACTAACTCATTTCCTTTTCAAAACTGGAACGTGTTGTGTAACACACACTGCTGTGTATCTAAATCTATATATTCAACATCCTATGTAAGCCTGGGGAGATGTGGTGGCCCTTGGCTACCTAATTATGTAGTACATTCACCTTTAAGATATTGTTGGACAATAGAAGAAACAAGAATTTCATGGAACACTCTCTGTTCCAGAATTATTTCAACAGATACCAAGTTAGAACCTTTAGAAGAATCACCGATGCTTATAAGAATCCAATGGCTTCTATTGCTCAAAGCAGATCACTTCAGCTAATGTTAAAAGGAGGAATGTGTTGGCAGCTCATTAAAGACATGTTACTATTTACCCGTTCTTAAAAGGCAGTCTTTTAAGAAGATTTTGTTTAAAAAAAAAAAAAAGTGTAACAGGAGGCTGTAGTAATCTTGTGGAATGTGAGGTACATAAAGAGAGAACTAAAGAGAAAGAGAAAGAAACTGCATTAGGAGTGTGGCAAGGTTTTATTAAACCCATGTTGAGAGCGAACAAGCTGCTTCTCTAAGCAGCATCGTGAATGGAGCTTTCTCCATCAAAGAAAGGCTGTATTATTACTCAACAAATTCAGCAAAAAGATATCCAGTTTCATTTCAGAATTAATTTTTTCTACCTTCCTCTTTGCTTTCCTTATTCCTGTGTGTGTGTGGCAGGGGAGGGGGTGCAGGGGCTCACACAAGCTAGGGCTCTCTTTCTGAGTCTTACACCACATGCATCACCACATGGCCAGTTTCCATTTGCTCCACTTGCTCTAATGAGAAAGGTCTTTGCTGCTATGAGTGGGAATCTCACTGTTTTACCATTTTGTCCAGTGATCTTCCTTCCTGTTCCCATCACCATCAGTGGGACTGACACCAGGAAAAGTTGACAGGAAACTGGTGAAGAAAGGAAGCCAAACAGGTTCTACAGGGGAACCAGAAGGCTTATACCTGGGCTAGCTCCAGAAGGCCTTTGGGGAGCAGTGAAGGTCTGTTCTGCATTTCTGACTCCTTGCCTTCCATCTTCAACCCACAGTGATTTCTCCTTCCAGGGCACCATTCATTGGACACACTTATTTGAATTATCTTTTCATTCATATGTCTCTGTTTCCTCAGCTAAATTAAAAGCTCTTTGATGACAGAGACTAGGTGGTGGAAGATTGCAGCCATACCTTTGTCCTGCTCTACCCACTTCCCTATTCTCTTCCTTTGGTTTCTGTAATTTCTCCTTTCTCCATATGGCATTGATGGGGCTATTAATCACATTTCCCTGTCTCCAGGATCAAAATGATGGCTCATGGGACTAAGTAGAGCTAATCAGAGGTGTCCCTGGTATTAATATATGAGAATGGGGTGGCGCAAGGGGAGAGAGAGAGAGAGAGAGAGAGAGAGAGAGAGAGAGAGAGAGAGAGAGAGAGAGAGAGAAGCATTTCTCTGTCCTTTGGAGTTGCTGAGTTGAGAGGATGTGAACCTGAGACTTTTGGTAACCCACTTGCTTGCTAAGTAGAGAAAGCCTGAGCCCACATATAGAATGAAGACAGGAAGAGAAGAGCAAAGCCAAAAAGTCAGGCAAATGGGATGTTATTTGAGCTCTTGAATCCATCAGGCTTTGAAACTGGATTGACTCCTAGCCTTTGTTTATATGAATCAAAATTGTTTGAATTGGGTTTCTATTATCTTAACCTTAAGAATTTTAACATAGACACTTTCTTAATGCTCATAATGAACCTACAGCATTGTTGTGGTGCTGGGCATGTGGCAAGTGCTCCACAGGTGTCTGTTTCTGGAATTATGATTTATTAATAAAACTGATTGCCATTGTACCCTAGCAGCAGACAAAAATCTTCAGAAAACATGGCAAAAAAGCATCAGGAAAACATATTTTAATACTGTATCAATCCTCACATGATATCACACATTTGGGTAAGGGTGGAGCAGGAAGGGGGAGATGGGGTAAGCACAGAGGTGACAAACCACAGCTTCTCCCGGCAGGCACTGGAGGGTCTATATCCTAAGTCTGCTGCCTGATATTTGACTTCAGAACAACCACGTGTCAGTTTCTTCCTAGAGGAAACGGAAATAGCAACAGTATCCATAGTTCTCTGGATTGTGAGGATTGAATCTAAGGTAATGATGACAGTGTTGTGGGGGGCTGTGGGTATCCAGCACAGTCTGGTTATAATTACCAGCGTTTTTGAAAGAGATACTGTTGTGGATTTAATTTCAAAAAATCCTAGGATTATTTTTTTTAAAAAACAGAGCTGGGAGACCCCTTGAAAGCAAGAAGTACTTACCTCTCATTTTATGTCCCCCCCCCCCGCAAATATTAGAAATTAAAGACTCCTGTGGTCCCCATAGCCTGTCTTTGGTTGGATGCAAATTAAGAAGCTGAGACCAGGGTAGATTCCTTTGTATAAGAAGGGGATGGAATGTACAGTCCTGTTCTATATTCTAGAAATTTCCTGGGAAATGTTGGGCATCATATTCATTAAATGGAAATATAGGTCTTGAGTGTGCCTATAGAAAGGAAAAGGCAGAGAGGTTCTTTCCAAAGGGAAGAGAAAAAGATTTGAGCATCTGGTAGAGGAAAAAAGGAGTTTGGGTGTGGCAGGAAAGTGTTTTGAAGAAATTTTAAGGATGTTTTACAGATGATATGTAATGCAACTCAACCTACCCCTGCCCCCCAAAAATTATCAGTAAAGATCACCATTGCTATTCTAAGTCTTTGTAATTATTCTAAAGGAGTTTGGCATATTACAATACAGGCCAGTGACCTCTTGGGCAGATCCTGGGCCCAAGAAGCCTGATTCCATTTGTGTTGTAGCTGGATGAACAAACAGGGTCCCAGAGAGGCTTAAGGATTTGTCTACAGACCTAATTCACAGCAGAGCCAAGACTACTCAGATATCTTGATTCCTATTCCACGGATCTTTCTACAAAATGGCACTGGACCCTCTTTGCCCACATCCATACTTACTCTCCATGTTGAGTAAGCTGGAATGTGGTTAGTCCAACATATTTCTGCCTGGGCCTGCACACTGAGCCTGTGCTCACAGATGCTGCGTTGTGATTGAGTGTCCAAAAATTCCAGCCCTGATTTGACCGTGTAGTGTCTGTGAAGCCTTGGAAAAGTCACAGCCTCTCTGAACTTTGTTTTCAACAGGTGGAAAATGGGAGTTAAGGCTGCCTTACCCTCTCAGTGCCATTGCTGGGATGGAGGGTGGGGCTGTGTAAGCTGCACGCAAGACAGTAAATACTAGACGTGTCTATTAAGTGATCATTTCTATTATTATTTGTTATACTTCCCAGTACAGTATTTCTTAGAAGATATGTTTCCCATTTTTATACTCCCTGAGATTCTGGCTCACAAGAAAAATATTTTCTTTCATCATGTAATACATAATCAAAATAGAATTTAAACATTAAGGATTATATTTTATACATAATTCCTTAACTCAGAGTTATGCATTTTTAATATATCATATACTTTCAGCTCTGTTTAAACTTTGCATAGATTTTCAGATAGTGCTGATACTACACTTTATTTTGTTTCATTATATTTAAAATTACATTTTAGGTATTTTTCTATGCCATAAATATTCAAGAACATGATTTTGCATTTATTTTTTAGACAGTCTCACTACATTGGCTGGGTGTGGTGGTGCATGCCTGTAATCCCAGTGGCTGGAGAGGCTGAGACAAGATGATCTCAAGTTCAAAGCCAGCCTCAGCAATTTAGTGAGACGCCAAGCAACTCAGTGAGACCCCATCTCTAAATAAAATACAAAATAGGGCTGGGGATGTGGCTCATGGTCAAGTGCCCCTGAGTTCAATCCCTGGAACCAAAAAAAAAAAAAAAAAAATAGTCTCACTACATTGCCTCAGACCTGACTTGTACTTCTGGGCTCAAGGGATCCTCCCTCCTCAGCCTTTCAAGTAGCTAGGATTACAAGCATGCTAAGAACATAATTTTAGTGTCTGTTATAGGGACATTTTATTAAACAGTTTACAATTTAGATTGTTTCCATTTTTGTATTATATTGAAATTCATTTTATTTATTTGTTTAGTTTTGGTGGTGCTAGTGATTGAATCCAGGGCCTCATTCATGTCAAGCAAATGCTCTACCATGGAGCTATATCCTCAGCCTCTCATTTTTTTCTATTGTAAATAGTAATTGAAAAACACATTTGTGCACCGGGCACAGTAATGAATGCCTGTAATCCCAGCTGGAGAGGTTGAGGCTGGAGGATTGCAAGTTTCATGCCAGCTTGGGCAATTTAGTGAGACTCTGCATCAAAAACTAAAAAGGGCTAGGGATGTAGCTCAGTTATAGAGTACCCTGGGTCCAATCCCTGTTACGGCAAAAAAAAAAAAAAAAGAAAACCCACCTTTGTGTATAATCTTTCTTCCAAGCTTACTATTCTCTCTATCTCAGTTTGCTCATCTGTAAATAAGAAATAATACTACTTTTTCCTAAAATTGATGTGAGGATTGAGTTAATAATTGTAAAAGACTAAGATGTGCTTAGTACACAGCATTTGATACTATTGGCTACTATTCTTATTACTAACTTTAGATATTTGTGGTTAGTATCCAAAACATAGCTAAACTGACTACTTGGTATTAATTATATTAAATTATACCTTCTAAAAATATTGTAATATTTTCATAGCTCTTTTTCAGAAATTTGTTTTTTTCAAATTACCTATAATTTGCTAGATGTTTCATTATGAATAGTAATTGAAAGTATATTTGGCTAGGTTTTATTTCTGTGCCTCAGGATGTCCTTGGAGGGAGGGAGGGGTCTTAACATATCAGAAGTAATTTCCTGGTTTTAGAGTTTAAAGGAAATAAACAAAGACCTACTTATTTGATTGGCTAAATACTTGTTCAACAAGGTTAAAATCTAAATAAGTTACCTTCTTGCTATTCTTTTATTGGACTAGCAGCTGTAGGTCAGAAGTTCAGAACAAAAAGTAAAATCCTAGGATTAACTGTCATACTCTTGTATCAAATATTTTTCTGTTGAATCAACATCCCATGGTAATTTTTTTCTGGATGAGGCCTTTCTACTACTGCTGTCTGCCACATTGTCAGTTGGCACCAATAAAGTAGTATGGGGTGGAAAGCAACTTAACTGATGGAAGCTAGTTTTTCAGGACTGTCTCCATGTCCATGACAGCCTTGAGGATATGCAGTCTCTGAATTTTGTTGTGGAATAGCATGAAAAAGAAGATTATGGAATCACAAGAATGGTTTGTCTAAGTTCTGACTCGGCCACCAATCAGTTGTGCCACCCTAGGCAAATTACTCAAGCTTAAGTGGTAATAATGATACTTACTCCACCCCTGGCATTTACCAGGCCAGAATATAAACAAAACTCCCAGCTTACAGCCACCTCCCTTCTCTTTCCACCTGGCTCTATCTTGTTCTGTTAAGGACTCTCAAGTTCAGTGTCCACATTTCAACCTGCAGGTCCTACCCTCCTTCCATACATTTCCCCTTGCAAGCAATTTTTGCCATCTTTCATCTTTGGGTGCAATTCACCTGTTTTCTATGGGGCAAGAGGCCCATAGGTACTTAGCACAGTATCTGGCTGCTGCATGCACTCAAAAAATGATGGTGGCTATTACTATTATTGTGGTGAAAACAGATACTGTTGTAGGAAGGATTTAAGGATGATCTCATTGATATCTTTTGTCATGTGATGTAGAAACCAAAACATCAAAAAAATGAAAGTTAACCATGATTAAATACATGCACAGGTGGCAAAGTCAGTAGCTGTACCTGGGCTCTAACCACTGACTAGCTGCCTTTCCTCTGTCACACAACACATTATCTCCAGCCGCAGAAACACAGAGAGAGAGAGAGAGAGAGTGAGTTTGGAATCAGCCCCAACTTTTATATCCATCCCCAGAGGTGACCTAAGTTATCGCACTCTTTTGTACTGAGCTAGGGAATGTGTCCTTGGAGCTTTCAGTGCCCATAAGCCTCCTATAAAGGTCTTGTCAAGTTGATATTGGAACACCTCAAATATTTACCATACAATGGAAATCATGGCCCTCACACAAAGGTGACATTTTGTACTTGTTCCAGGGTAGTAAAAGGCTCAAGACTGAGAATTTTAAGTCTGAAAAATTTACTCAGGTTCAGGAATCAGATTTGCAGACTGATTTTTTTTTTCATGAGTTAAACTTAGAAAAGTAAAAAAGATTTTAAAATGGCTTTTGTTTTTCTTTCCCCCAATATTAGGCATTGAACCCAGGGGTGTTTAACCACTGAGTCACATTCCAAACCCTTTATGTTTTTTATTTGAGACAGCGTCTTACTAAGTTGCCCAAGCTAGCCTCAAACTTGTGATCCTCCTGCTCTGGTCTCCAGAGTCGCTGGGAATACAGGAAGGCACCACCACACCTTTATTGTTGTTGTTTTCAAATATTTATTTTTTAGTTGTAGGTGGACACATAATATCTTTCATTTTTTTCTTTTTAATGTGGTTCTGAGGATCGAACCCAGTGCCTCACACATGCTAGGCAAGCGCTCTATCACTGAGCCACAGCCCCAGCCTTCCACCACACCTTTTTAATAGCCTTCTTGTTCTTCTTTTAAAATCTAATTTCATTGTTATCAATACGTTCTTTGGCATTTTAACCTCTGAAGATTTCTTACATGATCTGCACTTTTAGAACTTTTAATGATGGAAATGCTCAAACATACACAAAGTTAGACTGTTTCATAATGGGTTTGCTCAGCATCATGCTTCCATGTGTACACATTGCCCACCCAGCTGCCACAAAGGATCATGCATAGCTTATCCTGTTTCATCTATACATTAATTCTTCCTTGCTCACAATGGCAACAGACTTGGGGTCAAATCTTAGACCTTTTTATCATTTAATACTTTGTTTCTCTAAGATTTTGATGAACACACCTTTAGGCTCTCTCTTCATCTGGCGGCTTTGGGGTCTGCTTGTTTGATTGGGCTGTCAATGCACTAAAACATAGACCCTCTTAGATGCTTTGCATGGTTTTAAGTCCAGATAATTCAGGGGAAATCAGTTTGAAAATTGAACCTCTTTTAATTTGCGTGTCAGACTGGAACTGAACAAGGGAACATTTTAGGCACTTTTTATTCCTTGCTGAATTTCTTCCAATTCTGTATATGGTATTTCCATAAAAGTCTTTTGTTTTTCTTCACTTTTCTTTGCAGAAACTTCTTTTCCTTTTTTTTTTTTTTTTAAGAGAGGCAAGAAGATGCTGTCATTCCAGACTCCTCCATCCCTGCTGCTACTGCTCATTTTTTAAAAAAATCTTTTTGTTGATTCTTATCCTAGTCTCAGTTGTACATTCTGAGGGTTGCCAATGCACATGGGGGGCCCAGAAATGGGGAGGATAGCCCTATCTGATGTCATAGAAAGATTATTGCATCTCAGTCACTGGAGCGAAGCTGAAAAGTTCCTTTACGGTCACTGAATTTTAAATCATTACCCTAAAAAGACTTACAGAGGCAAAAAGAGGATTCCAAGTTAGACAAAAAAAAAAAAAAAAAAGATTCATATTTCCCGGTCAGAAATATTGTTCTTATTTTCAGATGAATGGCTTGGATGTTAATTAAGAATCTATGCTTAGCAGTTACCTCTTTTTTTTTTTTTTTACATTTTTATTGTTAATCGTCATGTATATGACACACGACTTCTGTTTAAATGTTCAAGTTTATTAGAGTGGAAAAAAATTCTGAGTTTTACAGGAAAGGAAAAGAGATTAGGAATCAAGTCCAACCATTTGCTTATTCATCTGCATATGGTTAAGAGATTTAAAAGAATCCATTGGTTTCTGTTTCATTGCTACATGCTGGCCAAGGAGCAAGGAGAGAAAAAAAAAAATCCTTTTCCTATCCATGGTGTAGAAATACATCTTTTCCTGCATTAGGGGTAAGAAATTTCTTCCGCTTCTAATATTAAGCCAAAGCAACCAAACTTTGAGGAAATTGACTCCTTCTGAAAAGTTATTTTTCTAATTACCTATTGCTTTGTAACAAATTATCTCAAAACTTAGAGTGGTGGGAAACAATCATCATTTAATCATGCTCATGGATTCTATAGATCAGCAATTCATAGGGCACAGAGGGAAGACTTTTCTCATTTCATGATGTCTGAGCTTTAGCTGAGAAGACTAGAAAAGCTGGGAGTGACTCAAGTGGAAGGGCTGGAATCATCTGGGGGCTTTTCTCATCACATGTCTAGTGTCTGGATTGAGAATACCAAGATGACTTGTAGTAAGATGCATCAGCTGAACACATGGCCTCTCCATGGGGCTTGGGTTTCTCATGATGCAATAACTGGGTTCTGAGAGAAACATCCCTCCAGACAGCCAGCATGGCAAGACACCAAGTCAGAATGTCATTTCACCTGTATTCTAGTGGCCAAACAAGTTCAGATTTAGGTAAAGTCAGAGCAAACTGAGGGGAGAGGAATCACGCTCACCTCTTAATGGGAAAGTGGCCAGGTTCTGATTGCAGAAAAGTATGTGGAAGGCTGACCCTAAAAATACAGTTCACCTCAGTCATATCGGCTCAGAGGAGCAAAAGGGTTTTTAATGAAGTGTATTTAGCAAGGTGGTGGAGAGGGCTATTTCATGTTAAGTCATTGACTTCTGGGCCTTTACTAGGTGCTTTTCATCCATTCTTACTCAGCCCTTCCGAAAGAGCCATTCTTTGTCTTGATCACATCCCCAGTCTTTGTTTTGTCGCTGGCCATGGATAAAGATGGAAATCACAATCAATATAAACAATCCTGAAAGCGGCTTCCTGGACACTGTGTTGGTTTTTGTTTCATCTTTGTTCATCTATATAAACATTCACAAATATGTATGAACAGATCACTACTGATAAGTTTTCATTGAGATGTAATTCACATATTATAAAATTCACAGTACAGTGGTTTTTAGTATATTCATAGAGTTGTACAATCATCACTATCATCTAACTCTAGACCATTGTCATCATCCTCAAAAGAAACCCCTTACCTGTTAGGAGTTAATTTTCCATGCCTCCTTCCACTGACCCTGGCAACCACTAATCTACTTCTGGCTCTGGATTTGCCTACTTTGGACATTTTAAATGAATGGAATCATTCAATACGGCGTAGTCTTTGTGGCTGGCTGTTTTTTACTTAGCATAGTGTATTGTATACATCTATATTGTAAAGTATGCATCAGAATTTCATCCATTTTTGTGATTAGTATTCTACTTTATAAATATACCTGGTATAGTTTGTTTATCCATTCATTAGATGGTGGACATTTGGGTTGTTTCTATTTTTTTATATTATATATCAGGCTGCTATAAACATTTGTGTGCAAGTTTTTGTGTGACTATGTTTTTCAGTTCCCTGGGGCATGTACTTATGGATGAAATTGTAGGGTCAAATGGTAACTTTGAGTTTTTGAAGAATGGCCAAACTCTTTTCTACAGCTATTGTACCATTCCATATTCCTACCAGCGATGTATGAGGATTCTAATTTCTCTACACCCTTGGCAATAAATTTTTCTGCTTTTTTTGATTATTACTGTCCTTAAGGGTAAGAGTGGTCCTGTGATTAATTTAAGAAGAGCCTTTCTTTAGGCCATTTACATATTTAGGATATGAGCCCATGGAGCGCTCACTATGCAGCAGGGTCTGTGCTAAAGAAGTACATGGATCATCTAGTAGAATGTTCACAATAACAACTCTAAAGTAGTTACCATTATTTTGCTTATTCTATAGAAAGGTTAAGTAACTTGATAGAAAATGGGATGGAGTTTGGGAGACATGAATTTCCCATATTAAAAAACAATCAGAGAACTTGGATATGAAAGCAGGAGTTTGATGGTTCAAATGAGGTTAAAAATATCTTCTTCCCCTGAAACAAACAAAACGTTTCTGGCAAATTGTGCTTGGCAGAAGTTTAGTATGGCTTTCAGCATCCCAACTACTAGTGGCTTTGTATAAGCCTCTATCCTTACGTGTGGATGTGATTTATGAATATCAGGGATATATGCTCCCTACATTCTCTTAATGTGGCAAAAGGGAGGCAGTGATGGTCTTATCAGTTAATTGAGTTAATCAAAAGGGAAGTTATGCTATGCTGCACCTATCATGTGAATCCTTAAAAAGGTCAAGTGGCGACAGAAACGCTCTGGTTGGCCTTCAAAAACTAGGTCACTGTTAGTCTTAAACTGGCAAGGAAGTGATATTTTGCCTATAACCACTCAAATAAGTTTGAAAGAGGATTCAGAGTTCCATATCAGAACTCAGCCCTGGCAGTCAACTTGATTTCAGCCTTATGAGCAGAAAACTGCCCCTGAAGTTCTAACCGACTAAACAGTGAGATGATGTGTGTCACCATAGAATTAAACCCCTGAAACTGTGATTGAAAATAAATCTTTCCTCCTCTAAGCTGATTTTCTCAGATATTTTGTCACAGTGACGAAAGTCTAACACAAAGCCTCTCCTGATAACCCTATCTGAACACCTTACATTCCAACATGGCAATGTGCTTATTTCATTCCTAGCACTTTTTTTTCTCCCCTAAATCCTAACATAGCTGTTAAGAGGAGTCTGGCTGAAGCTAGAGTATCTTGGTTCAAATTTCAGCTCTGCTACTTTCTAATTATACAATGTTTACTATTTATATAGTGTCTAGTATTCTATTACATAATGTTAAACCTCTCTCAATTCCTTAATAAAGTGTTAATCAAGTAAGGAATTTGTGTGTATCTGGCTTAAGCTATGACCAGGACTGAAAAGGAAAGGGTAGATATGCACTAGGTTAATGACTAGGTTAATGACAGAATCAACAAGGCAATCAGACAAGGGAGGAAAAGTAAAGGTAATCCCAAAGGAAGAAAAGACAAGGGAAACTGCTGGATTAAGGAAAGACTGAGAAAATAAAATGATTCCAAAGTTTGTTATCTGAGGGATATGACAGAGGTTAGCGAGCTGATACCAGTTAACTATTCCGGAGGGAAAAGGAGGAGTTTTGTCAAATCCATGTTTAAAATGAGTTGGCAACAAGGACACAATTGCAGATATTTGTTTTTAGAGTGCTAGAGTGGAGTGATGTCCTGAATAGAAGAAAGTTCAGATTTGGGTGTCTGCCCATTGTGTTAAGGCTGAAATCATGGGAAGAAACCCCTCAACATCCCAAACACTGACCTGCATGGAGAAGGACAATTTTCTTGAACGCTTATGACATTGTTCTTTTCAGTGGTAAGAGATTCTTAATATACACTGCCTTCAAATGCCTTTTAGGGGATAGAGATTTTCTGAAAAATAAAGCACTGATTTGGTGTAAGGAACCACACACAGTAAGGAGGCATGTGTGCCAATTTAACCTATCATATAACTTTCGGAAAGTAAAATAAACAATGTGTTTCAAGTTGTCTTTATGAGGGGAAGCCTGGGTCATCCCCCTTCTAACAAGACCTCTTGCTATTCAATTTGTAATTGTACCACATTTCTCTTGTTGACATGGTTTCACAGCACTCTTCGTTCCAGGCTAAAGCTTCCTGTCATGACTTTAGGGCATCCTATTTGAAATAACTGGACCTTCTGACCTGGCAATCTGCTAAGACCTTTTTGGATAGCTGAACTGTAGATAAAAATCTTCCAGGGAAGTAGGTGTGGGCAGGATGTGCGGTTTCCCTGCCTCTCATTTGAAGGCTGATTCAGTTAATTTTTCATAAATAGTCTCTTACAGTAAAAGTTGCATCCCACAGTGTTTTAAGTGAAATTGGAAATTCCATGCTAACTGCTGATCTTCAGTGTGAGCTGAGATGGCACAGAAATGCAGAGCAGGTAAACTATGCCCCCTATTGTAACCTAAATCCAGCTCCCTCTACTAGTGACCTTGAAAACTTGAATCAGCTATAACAACAACACAGAGTAGAGAATGCACTTGTTTACCAAATAACCTGGAACTGAGCCAGGAAGATTTAATACATGCCTCAGTTGGCTCTGAATGTATGCACAGCAGCCTGAACTGGGGAAAATATTTCTAAACTTTTAGTGATATAACACATAGATTCTTTCCCTGACATTCCAGGCTAGCCACTGTCTGAGTTAACAGTCTGCAAAACATCTGGGGTATATGTTTCTGGAAAAAATCCTTTGTACGATTCTCTCTGGTCTGATCACTATAAACTCTGGCTTCTAGAGTCTCTGTAGTCAGATTACCTGTAGGGCTGGGGAAGCTGTCCCATAGCACTGAACATTAACTGAACTGAATACAGTTTAATGTCTCTCCTCAACCATCTATATAGGGCCATTTGTGAACAAAGCACAGAGCAGAGGAAGATTCAAGCATGAATCAAATGCACATGTTGTTACTGAAAAATTACTTTCTCTCTAGAAAAATAGAGGCTTATTTTGTCTCAATCCCTGTTTTTCTCTTGTATGATACTCCAGGTCTGTAGGTCAGTGGAAACAGAGCCGGCATCTAAGATTTGAGGATTAAAATTAAGTACAATATCTCACCATTTGGCTTATCCATGGCAACTGAATCTAGGTGGCAAAGTGTTCTCATCATTCTGAGATGTCTTCTGCTACATTTCTCCAGCTAAAAAGCTAGGAAAAAATCTTGAGGACAGATATGCTTACATTACTTGACTCAGAGAAGTTTTTCTAATAGAATAAGAAATTCTAGATCACCTCAGCATTTTAAGTTTATATCACCTTGGGTGATTGATAATGTCTCTTTTAAGTACAATTCAATCTCTTTATTAATCACTGACTAATTCTTTATTAGGTTTATATCATACTTAGACAAAAAAAGACTTGAGGAAAAAAATATGAACACAAATATTATAAGTGAAGGTCTTCTCATTTTTTGCTGCTTTATTAAAGGAGCAGAGCTCATAGAGAGGGGACAAGAATCTGGTTACTGAGGAACTTCTGTTGTAGAAGACACGGCACCATTAGGAGCACAAAATCTCAGGCAGGACCAGCCACATAATCTGTGAGTCCCATGTTTAAAAATTACTAAGTGAACTGGAGATGTAGGTCAGTGGTACAGTGCTTGCTTGCCTACCATGCAGAAAGCCCTTGGTTCTATCCCAGCACCACAAAATAACAATGAAACTAATTAACGAAAGATAAATTTCTAAGAAATCTAAGAGAGTGGATAGCAGAGTATTAAACCAAGTGTGAGGCCTCTCCAAAGTGTGGGACCCTATGTGACTACACAGGCCACATACCTATGAAACTGACCAAACCAGTCTACTTTGGCTTAAATCCTGGTTTTGCCACTTACTAGGAATGTGATCCTGGAGAAGTCATTTGTAAAATGGGGATAATAATAGTCTCTAGTCTCTAGTAGTCTCATCACGTTTTTATTAGCTTAAGTAAGACAATATTTGAAAAGTGCTTAGAAGAGTATCTGGCATATAGCACATACATTATCAATGTATATAGTAAATATAGATGGTAGCAGGACTAAGTACAGTCAAAATGACGGAGAAAGCTACTTAAACGTTTTAAACAGTATTTTGAGTTTAGATTCCTGGTAAGTAGAATTATGTTTTTATTACTACAACAATGGTCACATTTTAATATATTTTAACAATTAAAAAAGAGATTTAAGAAGATACTGTGAATTGAGGCCAACTACTCATAAAATAAGACTGAAGAATGAAAAAAAAATGCTGGTTTATGCTCAAGGTTCTGGAAGCCTGTGGAGTGCAAATTGTCATGAAGCCAATTTAATATTACTGCTTCCTTTACGCCGAAAGAACTCACTGGGGACATCACTGCTTCCATACAGGAAATAAAGTCTGTTGTTTCTGAAAAAAAAAAAAAAAAAGAAATATCTTTTTCTTTTCTTTATATAAATCAGAAAACTTATACCACTATTTACAGTCAAAAGAAAGCTTGCAGGTAGTACTACATACTTTTATCTAAAAGTTACTTGATATATAGAGGCATAAACTTTTGATGGGTACTGTTTATTAATATCTGTCATAAGAGAAGCCTCAGGTTCTTCACTGAATTATCTGTACATTTTTTACTCATGACCATCAATAATTCTCAGGACTTTCAGAAGACTTTACCATAAACATTTTATGGTAATTATTATTAAATGCAAAATTCTAAAGTAACTTGCCATTTGTCAAACAATTCGCCCCAGGTACACAGATTTGGGATACTTCTCCTTAAGAGTCGGCCACTGAACAATGAAGTGATCTGAGAGATGAAACAGAATCTTCCCAGAGAGGGATAAAGTTTCTACTCGGCAGATGCTCTCAACATAGACGATGATCACTTTCTTCACTCCTAGTATTCCAAGGAGAAGGGCAGATATGCAGATAGGAATACATGTTCCTGGTCCATTACACAACACCTTAAAAAAATGGTGAAAGTCAAATTAAAATACAGAAGACTAATTTAAGTGATGCATTCTATATTAAGAACAGTCTGATCTTCATGGGGATTTATTGGTCCAATAAGTCTTTCCTTGTGAAGAACCAGGATGTAACAAACTGTGTGTTGAAGCCTCTGCACTGAGGAGCCCTGTGGAGATGTACCGTCTTGTTGTTCGAGCTTACCAACTGTGTGACTTGGGGCAAATAACTTAACCTCTAACTTCTAGCCCAGTGCCTGGGGCTCACTCAGCACTCAGGGGACAGATGCATGTGTTGCTCTTCTCTACTTCATGGATCTTGAATGTCAAACAAATATAAAGAAAACAGATATAATAAACAGATTCATTTAGTTTTCTTTCCTGTATTAACTTGATCCTGATATAGGAGAGAACATCTTTAAGTGACTATGACATAGGATATTTTTGTAGGATGTGAAATCATTTGGGGGTTTCAGCCTACATGGGATATTCAAGAGAGGGCTATCACATGAATTAGACTTTCCCTTGAGAGGATTTATTGTATGCCTGTTATATGGAAGAGTTTTAACATTTTTGGAATTCTGCTAATTTTTATAGAAAGCCAATGGTTAAAAAATAGTTGAATAATCTAACAAGGGAAATAAAAATTCAACCCATAGAGCAACTGCAAAGAATTTTTATGTCTTTGAGGAAATGAGAGAAAACCTATTTCATAAAATTGTTGGTAAGATAATTTATTACTATTTTCAGAGGAAATAATTTATACAATATCTTAATTATATGTTCCTGTTGACTAAATTAGTAAAACCTAATAAAGCATTTTACGTCACAAACCATAAAACAGGAGGTTTGTGGTTGTCTGTAACATGCCTATTGAGCATGATCTAAAATGGCACATGATCTTTACAGTACATAGTCCACAAAACTTATCAGACATCAGAGAATCTGACAGTGGGAAGGGTCTTCAGATACAATGTTTAGCCATCCCAGCATTTTAGGGGTTCTCCCAGACTGACCAATGACAGAGAAACAGACATCCTGACTCCCTGTGAACATGGTCAGAACTATAAAAGTTCAATAAAGGTCATCTGGTCCAGGCTCCATGGAGGAACCTATTCACACAGCTTTGGGAAGAGACAGTTTTAGGTGGGATCTTCCTATCTTCACTGTAAACCCCCTTTCTTTCACGCAGAACATTTACAGAGTCTTTCTCTTGAATTACAGCAACTCAATGCTGCCTTCCAGACATATCTTTAATTTCCCCTATGATTTTTCTTTCTTCTTTTCTTTCTTTCCTCCTCCACCCCCCAACCTTTCCTTTCAAGACAGTATCTTACTAACTTGCCCAGGCTGGTATTGAACTGGCAAGCCTTCTGCCTCAGTCTCCTGAGTAGCTGGGAGTATAGGCAGATGCCACTAAGCCCAGCTATAACCTTTGTTAATAGACTTTCAAGATAAGTCATAGAACAGTTGGGAGAGCAGTGTTAGAGAGCAAACTAGTTCTGTGACCTTGGCCAACAGAAGTAATGACAATCACCAGCATTATTTATAAACAACTCACTATGGTCAGTTACTGTACTAAAATACTTTACATGTTCTATTTTAATTAATTCTCATGGAAATCATTGAAACATGTTTTATTAGTTCTTTTTTGCAGATGAGGAAAGTGAGGCACACAGAGATTGGGCAAGTTGTCTGATCACGTGTTTAGGAGATGAAGAAACTACATTGCTTCAGGGCACTTTTTTTCCTATGTGAATCAGTTATCCTATCTAAAAAACCAAGGTGGGGTGGGATGGATGGGTAGGACTGAACTAAAATAACTTCCCTGTCAGTTTCAGGATTCTATGATTCTATAATTAATTTGCATCTAATTTGTCTTACGTCTCAATTACAGACTTGTTCTAAATTCTTCAAGGCTTAGAATTCTAAAAATGTGGACATTCTGGACTATGTAGGTAGTTTGTTTTTAGTGTGAAGCCTGTCCAGTGCATCACAGGATGTTTAGCAGCATCCCTGGCCCCTGTCCACAAGATTCCAGTAGTCGAGACAATCAAGAATTACTCCAAGCACTGCCAAATGTCTCTGGTTGACAACCACTGTATTAATGTATTTCCTAATCCTTGGATTATTTGTGTTGCTCTTCTCAATCTTCTTTTTAATAGTACAGAACAAAATAAAAACTACAGTTAAATAAGAATATAAGGGCTGCTTGTTGAATCTTGAATGTCACAAAAAATCTTCATATTTACTGCTTTTTAAAAATGTATATATCCATATGTGTTCATTTCAACAACTGGTTGACCCCCTATACACAAGCTATATATACATTGATGGAGATGATGGTACAAGATTGGGTATTGGTGGGAGACACATCAACAACCTGGGACAGAACAAAAGTAGAAACTGTTAAGGTAAAAGTAGAAATTAAAAATAATTTTTCTTGCTTATCTCAGTTCTATGTTTCCATATTTTGAGACACCTTACTATGAAAGTCCCAGGTACGATAAAACCACAGAATCACAAACCGAGAATTGAAAAAAAAGGGGCGGGTGGATGTGTATGTAGTTCAGTAGTAGAACACTTGTCTAGCATGTACTGCGTGATCCTCAGCACTATCAGAAAGACAAAAAGCCAACTAATCTTAAGGAAAACCACTTTTAATCAAGCACAGGTTTTAACTTTGAGTTGCAGAAAGCAAATTAAATTAAAAAAATGTGGGTTGTGAAGTTTTTGTTATTCAAAGAAACATACCAGAGCGACTTAGTCCAAGCATCGAACAAAAATGTTCATTGAGACAGCCTGGATAAAGATGATGTTAAACAACATTAAGGTTGGATATGTCTCTTTAATTTTAATAAACAAAACAAAGCAATTTTTCTTCATATTTTAATTTCTGAAGACATACATTAATGAATACAGGACCACTGCCCTGGCCATCTCTCTTCCTCATTACTCTGTAAGCTACTTATAGATAGGGTCCATTTCTAGAACAATCTATACTCTGCATGTAGAACAAAATAGGCTGGAAAAAAAAGTGAAGGATAGAAAAGAGCAAGTGGGTAACGAAACAGTGAATCTTTCTTTGCCTATCCTATATGGAGTCCAACACCATCTCCCCTTTGATAGACCATTTGAAACTCTACCATATATACTTAACATAAACACCTGACTGCCATAATGTCTGTTAACTCACAGTTTTTATTTATTCCTTCAATCATCCCACATCTGTACACCTTTTTCTTACGAGAACCACTACATCCCTTGCTCCCAATTTAGGTGTTCGAATCCTCATCTGACTAATATGAGAGGACATATGACTCCTGTCTGACCAATCACAGCATCAAAAGTCTCCAGTTCAGGGAAGAGTACATAATCCAGTCAGAAACTCATACACTTAGTAGGCCATTTGCTGGGGCTTCTGAGAGAGCAGCACCTTTTTTATTGGTCTGGAACCCAGGAGGATGTGAACCTGGCACTGTTAACATTTTGCTTGTGACCATGTGGAGAGCTTGAAAATGAAGCCATTACAAAGCAGAGAGCAGAGAGATGAAGACAGGCCATGTCTGAAAGGCAGTATTTAAGATCCATGAACCCAGCTGTGCTTGAAGGAAACCAGATCTCTCTGTAGACTTGTCAGGTATGTGAGGGAATACATTCCATTTTTGCTTAAGCCATTCTGAATCAGGATTTCTGCCACTGGCAATAAAGAGCATACTAATTGACACAGTCCTTTGTCTACCTCTGACTGGCTCTGACCATCCGTGACACTAACCAGTAGGTATTCAATAGTATCTGTTGGATGAATTATCAAATGAATAAATAAACTTCTTCCAGAGCGGGAAGTCTAAGAGATGTACTAAAGATAATGTAAGTCATGGGTCTAGAAAACAGGAGGACAGGGGTTACATACTACAAACAGGAAGTCAGGGTTGTAGATGAAGACAGATCAAGGATTAAGAACATTTATAACAGGACTGCTGTTCTGTAGATTTGGGTCACCACAGGTCAAGTCCCATTGGCTAAAACATTCGCATGTATGAAAAGACATATTTAACTTGAATAGTCTGAACTAAATTCCTTATCCAGTAGAACCACCCCTCCCCCCTTACAGAATCTGGGCCAAGACTTTTAAGATCTGGATTGGTTATAGGTCAGAGATCATGTACTTAAAGATGAGCCAAGAGAAAACATGGGAAGGTGAGGCTAATAGCCATGCAGAGCAAAACTAAAAATACTGGATAAAAGTAATACAATCATCCATTTTGGTCTCTTTATCTTCCAGCCATATGTTTTCCATGGTTGATCAACTCCAAGTGATACTTGTATGAAAAATGATAAAAGGCACTTGATTTCCAAGAACAATATTTTCTGAATTTCCACAGATGGTAGATGACTGAAGGATTCAGGAGCTTTCTCAGTTCCTTATCTGTGGTGCCTTTGTAGTGTACTTCCCAGCCTGTAACCAAATAGCCTTGAAAGTCTATGGCCATAACATGATGAACAAGCCTGATCTTACTAATTTCAAACGGGCTATTTTACCCTTATATGGGAAACAGGGCCCATATTAAGTCGGTAGTTCATTTCCTTACCCTGAAGTTCTATCATAAAAAATAAATACATAAATAAAATAAAAACTTAAAACTTTTTTGTCAGAAGGGTCAGCACAGTGACTCTGGAGACCGAAGTGGGAGTATCACAAGTTTGAGACTAGCCTCAACAATTTAGTGAGGGCTCAGTGGTAAAGTACTCCTGGATTCAATCCCCGGTTCCAAAAAATAAAATTAGACCATGCCTGCTTAGCATTATTGTTAAAGACCATCCTCAGGCAAACCATTGTTTTCCCAACCTTCTACTTTCAGTTGAGGAAACTCAATCTTTCAGTTTTCCTGTTCTCTGAACCAAATGGTTCAAGTGACGATTTCCTGCCTTCTTGGTCTTTTTTTGTTTGTTTTCATTGTATTTTCAAGCCACTAAAATGTTTTCACCAAGGTCTTTGAACCCTACAAATCCAGTATTTTTTCCTTTTGTTTTCTCCACACTCTATATTAAGCAGAGCTCTCAGAAGCAGAGATCCAAAGCTAGATGCAGTCTCAAAGAATCATATAGTTCAATCTACTCCCTTTAGTTTGAGGAGGAAGGGAAGAGATTGACATTTACTGGGCACCCACTACTTGCTAGGCACAGAGCCTAAAGTGAGGCATTTTGCATAATTATAGTAGTTTCTCTTTTATCTGTGGGTACATGTTCCAAGACATCCAGTGGATGCTAGAAACCACAGACAGTAATGAACTCGCTATATGCTATGCTTTTCCTATATACACATAACACATGACAAAGTTTAATTCATAAATTAGGCACAGTAAAAGGTTACCAACAACTAATAATAAAATAGAACAATTATAGCAATATACTGTAGACCTTAGCAACCCCAGAACAAAAGTTTTTTTTCTTTTTTTATTAAGTCAAAACTTTTACCTTTTTACTCAAAGGAAACACTTTATGGCTTCTCTTTGGCATATCAAAAATATTAGCATCACAGCTCATGAGATTTGGGGCCAAATTTAAGAAAAATAAGTGTTATTTTAACACAAGCACTATAATATTATAACAGTAATTGTGATAACAAAGGGGGCCACTAAGTCATTATTAGGGGGAAGTGTATACAGCATGGATACACTGGAACAAAGGGATGATTCAAGTCCTGGGCAGGACAGAAGGGGATAATGCAAGATTTGATCATGTTACTCATAACAGTACACAATTTAAAACTTATGGATTATTTCTGGAATTTTCCGTTTAGTATTTTCAGACATAGTTGACCACAAGTAACTGAAATTGCAGAAAGTGAAACCTCAGATGAGTGGGTGGGGAGGCTTCACCACATCTCATTTAAACCCTACAATATAGTCTTGTGAGGTAGATATTGCTAAAATCATTTTTTAGACACAGAGACTAAGGCACAGAGAAATTAAGTCATCTATGCGAAATCACATAGCTGGTTAGTGAGTTAGCTGATACTCAAACCCAAGCTTTTTTCAGGGTTCTCCTCTATACCACACTAGCTCACCAACCATCCTGTGTTAGTGGATAGAGTTTAAGGCAAAGAGGCTCCAGGGCAGATAATGACACAGAAAATTTAATTGAAGTTTACATCATGGCAATTGCTGTTAACATTTTATAGTTTTGATAGAGAACTCAGTGGCAGATTGTCACAAGCTATTGGACTAGGAAAGCTTTTCCAAAAATAGTGAAATAGTTAACATTTTCAAAAGAACAGGGAATATCCTTTCTAAACAGGAAGAATTGGCTTAAATTCAAAGTGATTATATAACTGACTTCTGTCAAGGAACTTTCTTAAGTAGGAAAGTGATATTTTCCCCTGTGACCCTTCTTAAATTTTAAAAAAATATTTATTAGTACATTATATTTATATATATCAGTAGGGTTCATTTGACATACTCAAAAATGCATATAACATAGTTTGTTCCATTTCAATCCCTAGTATGTCCTCTTTCCCTCCCTTCCTCCCTCTCCCGATCCTTTCCTTACTTTTTGTACCTGTTATATTTCTATCTTGTTGAAAGCTGCTGGTCTGCAGCTTTCCTTGAACATTTTATGTGCAGAATATTTTTGACTATAAAAAGGTTCAAAAATTTTTATAGAGGATTATCTAATTCCTTAATTATGAATCAGATATATAAGGACATTTGAGAGATTCTGGTTGCCTGATGGGAGGAGGGGGAGAGGGAAGGGGGGAGGGGGAGAGGGAAGGGGGAGGGGGAGAGGGAAGGGGGAGGGGGAGAGGGAGGGGGAGGGGGAGGGGGAGAGGGAAGGGGGAGGAGAGAGGGAGGGGGAGGGGGAGGGGGAGGGGGAGAGGGAAGGGGGAGGAGAGAGGGAGGGGGGAGGGGGAGAGGGAAGGGGGAGGAGAGGGGGAGGAGGGAAGGGGGAGGGGGAGAGGGAGAGAGGGAATAGGGAAAGATGGGGAGAGGGAGGGGAAGAAGGAGTGGGAGAGGGAGAGAAATATAGAGTAAAAGGCAGATATATACATTGTACTTAAAGACAGAAATATAAATATACAGGTATAGAAAAAGATAAGTACATATACTTAAAGACAATGAAACAGAGGCAAGAAGACAGAATTTGACAAACTGAGATGCATTAATTAGCTGTGTTCCTGGTATGGTCAAAGAACATGTACTTTGGAGCCAATTTTGCATTCCACATCTTGAATAAGCTGCTAAGATCCTCCAGAAAACATGTGCTTTATTCTGTGCACTCAAGCTTTCAAAGGTTGTTTTCCTTTAATTGTCTACCACATTTTTTCAAATTCCTAGTACTCAGACCATTAGTAAGTTTCAGAAGTAGAAAATACTGCTTGCCAAAATTAGGAGTTTCTTCAAGGTTCTTATTAAAATTTAGCTCATTTATGTTAAGTATGCTTGGCTGCACCCTACTGTGGCCTCAAAAGACAAACAGCACTGGTAGGATCTGGGGGACACAATGAGTTTATCCCAGTTTTACATCAGAGAGGATACCACTGAAGCCACCAAGTAGAGAAGCAACTCTAGATAGTGTTTCTCAGGATTTTACATCACTTTCACTCAGGGGTGCTTATCAAAAATATTGTTCTAGGGGCTGTGGCTGTAGCTCAGTGGCAGAGTGCTTGCCTTGCACCTGTGAGGCACTGGGTTCGATCCTCAGCAAATAAACAAATAAAATAAAGGCATGCTGTCCATCTATAACTACAAAAACAAATAAAAAAATATTGTTCCAAATCAGAATTCCCGAGCCTAGAGCCTAGGAATGTGCATCTTAAATAAGATCCCAGATGATTCTGATACATAGTAGCACTTGAACACCTCTGTTCTCTACTACAGGAAATGGCCAGCAATCTTTAGGCATGCCTTTCCAGTCTGTTTTTATTCCTGCAAAAGGGGTCTGTGTATGCTAAGGAGGAAAGCAACAGTGAAGAGTAAAGGTACTGGTGAGCCATGCTCTTGACTTGATCAAAACCACTCTGGGGACAAGCAGCCCAGCTGAGCAACTCTTGAGGGGCTAACATTAAATGAGTCCAAGGTTCCCAGTACCAGAGAGAACTGCCCGATATTGGGAAGCTCAGCCAGAGCACCTCTCCCTCTGTTAAGACTTCTACTTCTCTCTTAGAAAGCAAGTATTCCTGGGAGAAGTCCTATCTTTAGGACTAACAGTTCCTTAATTATCTGCTAATGACTTTTTTAAAGAGAAGCTGGGCAACCTACTATTGGGTCCTCTCTCAACCTGTGTGTGTTAACTCTCTTTTCTTCCCACTTGGAAAAATCCTACTCTTTTACATTCAAAAAACAAAACAAATCAACAAAAACAAAAACAAAGAGGAGCAGCTGATGGTATTCACAGAATTTGGGCATAACACAGAGAAGGCACATGACGGTGGAGACAGGAAGACATTAATATGGAGGTGGCAGGTGATAAGGTACCACATCTTTGCCACTCAAAGTCACTCAAAGTCAAGGTGTCCCATCCTTGCTAAAAGAGCAAGAAGGGAATGGTTTGCTGCCCATGCTTGGTATCACACACTACCTGGGATTTTAAGGAAGTAATGGCTGGGTAAGCAGGGCCTTATTGGCAGGGCTCAGTCTGTAAGCAGCAGTAGACTGAAGCCTCTGCCAGAGTAGTCTTAAAACAGGTGCAACAGGTTTTAATCCAGTAGGTAATTCAGGAAATATCTTGTCTGACCAAGATTATTAAGGAAAAGATTCTCAGTCACTGTAGTGAGAATACTAAACTTCCAGGTTTTCAAGTTCAATTACTAAACCTCCTGTCTCTTGAAAACAATAGCTTCTGCCTAATTGCAATCAAGATGGAATATCTAAGGTATTGACAGTCCAAGGGAAAGACAGTGGTGAGAACATGGACTCTGAGCCAGAATACCTGGGATGGATTCCTGGTTTCATTGCTTCCTGTGTGACATTGGCTAGTTATTTTACCTCTCTCTGCCTGTTTCCTCATCTGGAAAATGAGTACTTGAGTGGTGCTTCCCCATGGAGGGAGGTAACATCTGCAAAGCACTTGGATCACAGCCAGTTCCAAATGTATATTTGCTACTGTTATTCTTAGTTTCTCTGTCTTAGGGCTGCCTTATGACAAAACCAAAAGATGGTTCTAAGAGTTGAATTGGGAACAGAATCTTTGCAGCTTATGTATGGCTGATGTTCTTTCAAGAATGACAGTGGCTCTTTTGATTAAATTGCAGTCTTCCTTTCTCTTGTAAATCCTGCTGAGGGTACTGCTGCTGGGCCACAGTCCAGGTATCTTCTATTGGGGCAGAAGGTTCTCAGGTTCTCTTTTGATGGTCTTTTAAGGGAAAAAGAGGTGGGGATTAGAGAATAAGCCCCTATTTTGTGTGGTTCAGCCAAAAATCATATAATGCATGCCAAATTATTTACTGGTAGAACTTCTCAGGGCAAGATTTAAAATAAAATTCTGTTAAAGAATTTGGACAGCCCATTCTAGGGTATAAAATGGAATTATCTCAACCAGAATTAAATCACACTTCCTGAGTCTGACAGTGTTTCCAGGGAGAGTAAGTGTCATGCCGGCTTCAATGCCACGCAACCCATTGTTGCTCATGACTCCTACCTCCACTGGCCATCTAACCCCATTCAGCGTTCTCTACCAGCCCACCATGGTATGAGTCTTTGAAATTGAGAGCTGGGTCTGAAAACAAAACCAGGCCCCTTTTGGTTGGGGGAAATGTTGACAGTTGGAAGGCATGAAAGGGAACAGAAAGGAAGGTACTCACAAGTTTGACAGACACTAACTTAAATGTTAATGATAAGCAAGTGTGTTAAAATCCAAGCTGTAATTCTAAAAACCACCACCACCTCATTACTCTGGGTTGTCTCATGTCTATGTCTTTATTATGAAATTTATTCATGATTTCAGTGGTCATATCCTGAGCAGGACAGCATAGTATAATTATTAGACATTGTTATTATAGTCTCAGGTTTTCTGGGTTTGAACCTAGTCTCTGCTGCCTAGCTAACAAACTTTGGGCAAGTCAATCTTCTTTCTTATGCCCCAGTTTTCTTATTTGCAAAATGGGGATAAAAATGGCAGGTAACTAACTTATAGAGTTGCTAAATAAATTAGTATATATAAGGTATTACAGTGGTACGTAGCATTTTTCTTGGCACTAAGACCTGGGAAGATGAGTTAAGTTACCAGGAGGCTTACAATCCAGCAATGTGGTATTGCATTCAGCCCTTATCATGTGCTTTGTACAAAAACAGGTGCCAAAAAAGTTTCAAGGGAAGACTGCAGAAATTGTTCCTTCACTGTTAAATGTCCAAAAGCGCTAGGCATTTTAATATCACAATACCTCAGAAAACACTTGGTTTTATACAAATATGAACAAAAGCTTTTATAATATTCCTCTACTTATATACTCACTCATCAATTCTGAGAGTCTCTAAAAACTATGAAATAGAGGGAAATGCTTCAGTCTTTAAACAGGAAAAAAATAGGCTTTCCTTGTTTCATGTAATCATTTATAAAAACTTAAAAAGCATGTGCTAACCATTGATGTACCCAATAATGCTCTGCTATGAGGGGCAAAGAGTGCTAAGTCCAATAAACGTAACTTTTGGATAATATATAGATAGGAAAGGGTGAACAAAGAATATTATAGGTATTCTAAAGCCATAAAATCTGTCCCATTTTCTTCCCTTCCACTCTCCAAAAGAGTATTCACCAGCCTTCTTGTTCACTGTTTTTAGACCCTTGATTTAAAATCTGAAAGTTCTTATACTATCCTATAAAGACAGACTACGAAGAGAGAACTCATTCCAGGGATCAAATTCCCTCTGTCCCAGGTAATTTAAGGCCAAAGAAGGATGCAATTTTAAAAAGTCAAAGAAAATAAAGACATAGTCCAAAACATAAGCATCTAATTAAGTATACACTTTTGTTAGATTTTTCTTTGTAGGGGGGACAAAAAATGGGGCTTCATGTGCTTTATTTGAATGATTATACATAATTATGCATAAGACAGAACAGTCTACACAACACACTGATATTCTTGAAAACATGTGGCCCCCAAATGTCCCCAACACATTGGCTTACTTCTTCCACCCCCTCTTCCCTCCTCTTTCTCTCTCCCCATCCATTCCTTTCTCTCTTTCTTTCTTTCAATGAAAGACAAAACTCTGGGTGATGCCATACCAGGAACTTCACCTTGCCAGGGGGTTTCCTCTCTAGCTCCCTGTGGGGAAGTCCAGCTCCTCTTACTGCCCAAATACATCTCTCCTTTTTTTTTTTTTAAATATATTTTTTTAGATGTTGATGAACCTTGGTTTAATTAATTTATTTATATGTAGTGCTGAGAATTGAACTCAGTGCCTCACACATGCTAGGCAAGTGCTCTATCACTGAGTTGCAACCCCAGCCTCTCCATCTCGCCTTTGACTCCAACTGTCAATGCCCAGGCTGGGTTCTCTATGGCAACCCTCTAATCCTGCTGGCAAAGGGCCTCTGGCAGCATTGTCATTGGAAATCTTATTATTTTAACTGTAGAAATAGGCCTCCTATCTGATTTCCTCTTTTCCTTTCTCACCCAGACTCTACCCATTTTATTCTGAAAATCTCCTCAAAATGGGCCCTACTCTTGAATCTCCACTGCCCATACTTGGTGTGGAACCATTTTCCCTCTCATCTGGCTCACCCAGAACTCTTAGGAGCTTTCCTAGCCTTCTCCTCTCCTCTGTTTCACTCTCCACAGTGCTGCTACAAGACTTTTTCTTAAAATGCATACCTGGTCATGTCATCATTTATCTTTTTTCTTTTTCTATTTAAAATGTATTTATCTGAAAGTAATTGAACTTGCAGAAAAGTTGCATAGATGGGAAAACCAGATTTATCTATTTTAACATTTTGATCTATTTGCAATATCCTCTCTCCCCACACAAACAAAAAAATGCAATCAAACCTGAATATCTGATATACATCATGCGCTTTTTCCTTGCATATTTTATTACATATTGAGAAAATTCTTTTAATACTTAATTATCAATGTTAAATTATTATTAAATTTAACATCAGCACAAAGCTTTTAACTAATTTCTCATCCATGTTCCATTTTTGTCAACTTATCTAGTAGTATCTTCTGTCTTTCATTTTTATTTTAACTCTCCATTACAGAACCTAATCTAGCATCTGTTTAGTTAGCATGTATCTTTATTCTCCTTTAACCTGGAAGTTTCTCAACCTATTTTTTATATGGCAATCTCTTTTCCATTTGTTATTTATTTAAAAAATAAAAAAAAGGTGCATCATTTATTTTTAGTGGATTCTTGCTGACTCCAAAATAAGGCTTAAATACCCTGGATTAAAAGTTTTTTTTTTTCCCCTAAAATTCACTATCTATACTGTTGTTCTTCATTACTGTAGTTTCAGGCTCACCTGAAATATTTTCTGTGTGATGAAGAAACTTGTAAGTATTGTTTCAATTAAAATAACAACAATAAATGTAAGGAACCAAGAAATACACTCTCATAATATATTTGTAGCCATGTATTTTTGGTGACCATTCAAGTATAACCAGTTTTGTAGTTCCAAAGCAGACTAAATTGTTTAAAATGCTTTCTTGGTCCAAATTAATGAGTTTTGAAACACATAAGCCAGGATTAGCTACGAGTTGGCAAGTATGAATTAATTCAATCCATGCTTACTGAAAATCAAAAGCTTTAGGCCCAGTATTCTCACATTCAAAACAAAACAAAACTGGAGTGAGGAGGGAGAAAATAGAGCAAATTGGGGGATTCAGAAAGAGAAGAAAGGCAAAAAGAGGTAACAGGTTGATTGAATGGTCAATTCTTGGTTAACCTAACCCTGATTAAAGAATAGCAGTTAATACACAATCATTTTTTAAAAAATTGATACATTATATATAATAGTGGGATTCATTATGCCATATTTGTACATGCACATAATATAATTTGATCAATCTCATTCCCCTTTCCCTTTCCTTCTCTATCTGCTTTCTCTACTAATCTCCCTTTTATTATTGCTATTTTAGTGTATTATAATTTTATGTATGTATATGATTAACTGTGGTACATTCATGAATAAACATAGATAGCACAATGTGGTAGATTTCATTTCCCAGTACTTCCCCCACTCCCTTCCCACAACCCACTTCTAATAATCTACTGGTCTTCCTTATATTTCTGGGAGACTCTTCCCACTTTCCATCTTTTTTTTCTTTCTTTCTAGCTTCTGCATATAAAATAAAACATTCGACCCTTAATGTTCTGAGTCTGGCTTATTTCATTTGGCATTATGTTCTCCAATTGCATTCATTTATCTCCAAATGACACAATATAATTCTTCTTTATGGCTGAGTAAAACTCCATTGTGTATATATGTCACATTTTCTGTATCTATTCATCTGTGGACAACTAGGCTGGTTCCATAACTTGGCTATTGTGAACTGTATTGCTATAATCACTGGTATGCATATATCATTATAGTATGCTTTTAGTTCTTTTGGGTAAATACCAAGGAATGACATAGCTGGGAATTGTGGTTCCATTCCATTCCTAAAACTCCATATTGCTTTCCAAAGTGGTTGTGCTAATACACATTCCAACCAACAATGCACAAGTGTACCTCCCCCTTCATTCTTCCAGCCATTAATTTTTATTTGTATTCTTGATGATTGTCATTCTAACTGGAATTAGGTGAAATCTCAATGTAGTTTTTAATTGCATTTGCCTGATTAATAAAGATGTTGAACATTTTTTTTCAAATATTTGTTGGCTTGTTGTATTCCTCCTTTTGAGAAGTGTCTATTTAGATATTTTGCTCATTTATTGACTGGGTTATTAAGTCTTTGGTGCTGTTTTGAGTTCTTTATATATTCTGGATATTAATCACCTGTTGGAAGAGTAGCTGGCAGATTTTCCCCCATTTTGTAGGGCTCTCTTTTCATTCTTGTTTCCTTTGCTGTGGAGAAGCTTTTGAATATGTCATCCTACTTATTGATTCTTAATTTAATTTCTTGAGCTTTAGGAGTCTTAATGAGGAAGTCAGTGCCTACACCAATATGTTGGCATATTGCCCCTAAATTTTCTTCTAGCACTTAAACTTTCTGGTTTAATTCCTAGGTCTTTAATCCATTTTGAGTTGATTTTTGTGCATGGGAAAGAGGGGTGTCTATTTTCATTCTTCTATATATGGATATTTAGTTTTCTCAGGTTGTTGGGTGGTATCTTTTCTTCAACATATGTTTATGGCACCTTTTTTGAGGATCAGATGACTGTATCTATGTGGATTCATCTCTCTGTGTTCTATTTTAATGGCCTTCATATCTGTTTTTATGCCAATACCATGTTTTTTTTTAAATTTATTTTTTTTTTTTAATTTTTGTTGTTGGTTGTTCAAAACATTACATAGTTCTTGACAAATCATATTTCACACTTTGATTCAGGTGGGTTATGAACTCCCATTTTTACCCCGTATACAGATTGCAGCATCACATCAGTTACACATCCACTGTTTTACATATTGCTATACTAGTGTCTGTTGTATTCTGCTGCCTTTCCTATCCTCTACTATCCCCCATCCCCTCCCCTCCCATCTTCTCTCTCTACCCCATCTACTGTAATTCATTTCTCCCCCTTGTTTTTTTCCCCCTTTCCCCTCACTTCCTCTTGTATGTAATTTTGTAAAACCATGAGGGTCCCCTTCCATTTCCATGCAATTTCCCTTCTCTTTCCTTTTCCCTCCCACCTCTCACCCCTGTTTAAGTTAATCTTCTTCTCATGCTCTTCCTCCCAACTCTGTTCTTAGTTACTCTCCTTATATCAAAGAAAACATTTGGCATTTGTTTTTTAGGGATTGGCTAGCTTCATTTAGCATAATCTGTTCTAATGCCATCCATTTCCCTGCAAATTCTATGATTTTGTCATTTTTTAATGCAGAGTAATATTCCATTGTGTATAACTGCCACATTTTTTTTATCCATTCGTCTATTGAAGGACATCTAGGTTGGTTTCACAGTCTTGCTATTGTGAATTGTGCTGCTATGAACATTGATGTAGCAGTGTCCCTGTAGCATGCTCTTTTTAGGTCTTTAGGGAATAGACCGAGAAGGGGAATAGCTGGGTGAAATGGTGGTTCCATTCCCAGCTTTCCAAGAAATCTCCATACTGCTTTCCAAATTGGCTGCACCAATTTGCAGTCCCACCAGCAGTGTACAAGTGTACCCTTTTCCCCACATCCTCGCCAGCACTTGTTGTTGTTTGACTTCATAATGGCTGCCAATCTTACTGGAGTGAGATGGTATTCTTAGGGTGGTTTTGATTTGCATTTCTCTGACTGCTAGAGATGGTGAGCATTTTTTCATGTACTTATTGATTGATTGTATGTCCTCCTCTGAGAAGCGTCTGTTCAGGTCCTTGGCCCATTTGTTGATTGGGTTATTTGTTTTCTTATTGTTTAATTTTTTGAGTGCTTTGTATACTCTGGATATTAGGGCTCTATCTGAAGTGTGAGGAGTAAAGATTTGTTCCCAGGATGTAGGCTCCCTATTTACCTCTCTTATTGTTTCTTTTGCTGAGAAAAAACTTTTTAGTTTGAGTAAGTCCCATTTGTTGATTCTAGTTATTAACTCTTGTGCTATGGGTGTCCTATTGAGGAATTTGGAGCCCGACTCCACAGTATGTAGATCGTAGCCAACTTTTTCTTGTATCAGACGCCGTGTCTCTGATTTGATATCAAGCTCCTTGATCCATTTTGAGTTAACTTTTGTGCATGGCGAGAGAAAGGGATTCAATTTCATTTTGTTGCATATGGATTTCCAGTTTTCCCAGCACCATTTGTTGAAGATGCTATCCTTCCTCCATTGCATGCTTTTAGCCCCTTTATCAAATATAAGATAGTTGTAGTTTTGTGGATTGGTTTCTGTGTCCTCTATTCTGTACCATTGGTCCACCCGCCTGTTTTGGTACCAGTACCATGCTGTTTTTGTTACTATTGCTCTGTAGTATAGTTTGAGGTCTGTTATTGCTATACCGCCTGATTCACACTTCCTGCTTAGAGTTGTTTTTGCTATTCTGGGTCTTTTATTTTTCCATATGAATTTCATAATTACTTCATCTATTTCTACAAGAAATGCCGTTGGGATTTTGATTGGCATTGCATTAAACCTATTGAGAACCTTTGGTAATATCGCCATTTTGATGATGTTAGTTCTGCCTATCCATGAACAGGGTATATTTTTCCATCTTCTAAGATCTTCTTCTATTTCTCTCTTTAGGGTTCTGTAGTTTTCATTGTATAAGTCTTTCACCTCTTTTGTTAGGTTGATTCCCAAGTATTTTATTTTTTTTGAGGATATTGTGAATGGGGTGTTTTTCCTCATTTCCATTTCAGA
Organism: Marmota flaviventris; assembly: GCF_047511675.1. Taxonomy (NCBI): domain Eukaryota; kingdom Metazoa; phylum Chordata; class Mammalia; order Rodentia; family Sciuridae; genus Marmota; species Marmota flaviventris. The sequence continues at coordinate 81,034,587 of NC_092507.1, forward strand.
AGTTTTGTTGCTGATATACAGAAATGCCTTTGATTTATGCGTGTTGATTTTATATCCTGCCACTTTGCTGAATTCATTTATTAGTTCTAGTAATTTTTTTGTAGACCCTTTTGGGTCTGCTAGGTATAGAATCATGTCATCTGCAAATAGTGATAATTTAAGTTCTTCTTTTCCTATTTTTATGCCTTTAATTTCTTTCGTCTGTCTAATTGCTCTGGCCAGTGTTTCGAGAACTATGTTGAACAGAAGTGGTGAGAGAGGGCATCCCTGTCTTGTTCCAGATTTTAGAGGGAATGCCTTCAATTTTTCTCCATTCAGAATGATGCTAGCCTGAGGCTTAGCATAGATTGCTTTTACAATATTGAGGTATGTTCCTGTTATCCCTATTTTTTCTAGAGTTTTGAACATAAAGGGATGCTGTACTTTGTCGAATGCTTTTTCTGCATCTATCGAGATGATCATTTGGTTCTTATTTTTAAGTCTATTGATGTGGTGAATAACATTTATTGATTTCCGTATATTGAACCAGCCTTGCATCCCAGGGATGAATCCTACTTGATCATGGTGCACAATTTTTTTGATATGTTTTTGTATCCAATTCGCCAGAATTTTATTGAGGATTTTTGCATCTAGGTTCATTAGAGATATTGGTCTGTAGTTTTCTTTCTTTGAAGTGTCTTTGTCTGGTTTAGTAATCAGGGTGATGTTGGCCTCGTAGAATGAATTTGGAAGTTCTCCCTCTTTTTCTAGTTCCTGAAATAGCTTGAAAAGTATTGGTATTAGTTCCTCTTTAAAGGTTTTTAAAACTCTGCTGTATACCCATCTGGTCCTGGGCTTTTCTTAGTTGGTAGTCTTTCGATGGTTTCCTCTATTTCCTCAATTGATATTCGTCTGCTTAGGTTGTCTATATCCTCCTGACTCAATCTGGGCAGATCATATGACTTAAGAAATTTATCGATGCCTTCACTATCTTTTATTTTATTGGAGTATAAGGATTCAAAATAATTTCTGATTATCTTCTGTATTTCTGACGTGTCTGTTGTGATATTGCCTTTTTCATCCTGTATGCTAGTAATTTGAGTTCTCTCTCTCTTCTTCTCTTCGTTAGCATGGCTAAGGGTCTGTCGATTTTATTTATTTTTTCAAAGAACCAACTTTTAGTTTTATCAACTTTTTCAATTGTTTCTTTTGTTTCGATTTCATTAATTTCGGCTCTGATTTTAATTATTTCTTGCCTTCTACTTCTTTTGCTGTTGTTTTGCTCTTCTTTTTCTAGGATTTTGAGATGAAGTATGAGATCATTTATCTGTTGGTTTTTTCTTTTTTTAAGGAATGAACTCCAAGCAATGAATTTTCCTCTTAGAACTGCTTTCAATGTGTCCCATAGATTCCGATATGTTGTGTCTGTGTTTTCATTTATCTCTAAGAATTTTTTAATTTCCTCCTTGATGTCTTCTATAACCCATTGATCATTCAGTAACCTATTGTTCATTCTTCAAGTGATGCATGATTTTTCCTTCCTTCTTTTATCGTTGATTTTCAGTTTCATTCCATTATGATCAGATAAGATGCATGGTATTATCTCTACTCCTTTATATTGTCTAAGAGTTGCCCTGTGACATAATATATGATCTATTTTTGAGAAGCATCCATGTGCTGCTGAGAAAAAAGTGTAACTGCTTGATGTTGGGTGGTATATTCTATATATGTCGATTAAGGCTAGGTTATTAATTGTGTTATTGAGTTCTATAGTTTCCTTATTCAACTTTTGTTTGGAATATCTGTCCAGTGGTGAGAGAGGTGTGTTGAAGTCTCCCATGATTATTGTATGGTGGTCTATTAGACTCTTGAACTTGAGAAGAGTTTGTTTGATGAACATAGCTGCACCATTGTTTGGGGCATATATATTTATAATTGTTATGTCTTGTTGGTGTATGGTTCCCTTGAGCAGTATGTAGTGTCCCTCTTTATCCCTTTTGATTAACTTTGGCTTGAAATCTATTTTATTTGATATGAGTATGGACACTCCTGCTTGTTTCCGAAGTCCATATGAGTGATATGATTTTTCCCAACCTTTCACCTTCAGTCTATGTATGTCTTTTCCTATCAAATGCATCTCCTGTAGGCAGCATATTGTTGGGTCATGTTTTGTGATCCATTCTACTAGCCTGTGTCTCTTAATTGGTGAGTTTAAGCCATTAACATTTAGGGTTATTATTGAGATATGGGTTGTTCTTCCAGCCATATTTGTTTATTTATGTTACTAAACATGGTTTGTTTTCCTCTTTGATTATTTTCCCCCCTTTACTGTACTACCTCCCACTGTTGGTTTTCATTGTTATTTTCCATTTCCTCTTCCTGTAATGTTTTGCCGAGGATTTTTTGGAGAGATGGTTTTCTAGCTGCAAATTCTTTTAACTTTTGTTTATCGTGGAAGGTTTTAATTTCATCTTCCATCCTGAAGCTTAATTTCGCTGGATACACAATTCTTGGTTGGAACCCATTTTCTTTCAGTGTTTGAAATATGTTATTCCAGGATCTTCTAGCTTTCAGAGTCTGTGTTGAAAGATCAGCTGTTATCCTGATTGGTTTACCCCTAAATGTAATCTGCTTCCTTTCTCTTGTAGCTTTTAAAATTCTCTCCTTGTTCTGTATGTTGGGCATCTTCAGTATAATGTGTCTAGGTGTGGATCTCTTATGATTTTGCACCTTCGGCGTCCTGTAGGCTTCTAGGATTTGGGATTCTGTCTCATTCTTCAAGTCTGGGAAGTTTTCTCGTATTATTTCATTGAATAGATTGCTCATTCCTTTGGTTTGGACCTCTATACCTTCCTGTATCCCAATGACTCTTAAGTTTGGTCTCTTTATGTTATCCCATATTTCTTGGATGTTCTGCTCATGGTTTCTTAACAGTCTTGCTGAGCTGTCTATGTTCTTTTCAAGTTGAAATACTTTGTCTTCATTGTCTGATGTTCTATCTTCTAAGTGTTCTACTCTGCTGGTAGTATTCTCAATTGAGTTTTTAAGTTGGTTTATTGCTTCTTACATTTCTAGGATTTCTGTTTGTTTGTTTTTTATAACCTCTATCTCCCTGTATAGTTGATCTTCTGCTTCTTGGATTTGTTTATGTAATTCATTGTTGAAGTGATCTTTCATTGTCTGATTTTGCTGTCTAATGTCTTCCTTGAGACTCCAGATCATCTGAAGCATGTATATCCTGAATTCTTTATCTGACATTCCATCTGCTGTAGATATTACCTCTTCTAACGTTGAGTTGACCTGCATTGCTTGTGGTCCTTTCTTTCCTTGTCTCTTCATACTGTTCGTGTTTCTTTCTGCTTGGTGAAACTGTTGTGCTATTGAATTTTCCCCCTATATATTTATATTGCTTTTGTATAGTTGCAAAGTCTCCCTCGCAGGAGCGGGCAGCGGCTCTGCCCCTCCTCCAATTGGGGCAATGTGCCTACCATGCCGGCAGGCCGCTGGGCCTGTTCTGCCGGTCGGTAGCAGGTCTGCCTACCTTGCAGGCGCGGGGGGGGGGGGCGCCTCAACCCTTCCGCAGGCCGTTGGGCCTGTTCTGTCGGTTGCAGGTCTGGCCTGTTCTGTTGGTGGTCGCAGGTCCGCCTACCTTGCAGGCGCGTGGGGCAGCTCTGCCCCTCTGCCGGTTGCTAGGCCTGCTCTGCCGGTGGGTCACAGGTCCTCCTACCTTGCAGGCGCGGGGGGCAGCTCTGCCCCTCCGCGGGCCGCTGGGCCTGTCCTGCCGGTGGGTCGTAGGTCCGCCTATCTTGCAGGCACGTGGGGCGGCTCTGCCCCTCCGCGGGTTGCTGGGCCTCACCTGCCGGTGGGTCGCAGGTCTGCCTACCTTGCAGGCGCGGGGGGCAGCTCTGCCCCTCCGCGGGTTTCTGTGCCTGTTCTGCTGGTGGGTTGCAGGTCCGCCTACCTTGCAGTCGTGGTTGGCAGCTCTGCCCCTCCGCGGGCCACTGGGCCTGTTCTGTCGGTGGTCACAGTGCCGCCTACCTTGCAGGTGCAGGGGGAGGGGGCGGCTCTGCCCCTCAGCAGGCCGCTGGGCCTGTTCTGCTGGTGGTCACAGTTCCGCCTACCTTGCAGGCGCGGGGGAGGGGGCGGTTCTCCCCCTCAGCAGGCCGCTGGTCCTGTTCTGCCAGTGGTCACAGTTCCGCCTACCTTGCAGGCGCGGTGGGGAGAGGGCAGCTCTGCCCCTCAGTAGGCCACTGGGCCTGTTCTGCCGGTGGGTCGCAGGTCCGCCTACCTTGCAGGCGTGGTTGGCAGCTCTGCCCCTCCACGGGCCATTGGGCCTGTTCTGTTGGTGGTCACAGTTCTGCCTACCTTGCAGGGGCCGGGGAAGGGGGCGGCTCTGCCCCTCAGCAGGCCGCTGGGCCTGTTCTGCCGGTGGGTCGCAGGTCCGCCTACCTTGCAGGCGCGTGGGGCGGCTCTGCCCCTCCGCGGGTTGCTGGGCCTGTTCTGTCGGTGGTCACCCCAATACCATGTTGTGCTTGTTACTATAGCTCTGTAGTGTAATTTGAGATTGGGTATTGGGATGCCTCTAGCATCACTCTTATTGCTCAGGATTGCTGAAATTATTCTAGATCTTTGCTTCTGGAAATACGGCCTTTTGGACAACATCATTCTGCCAATCCATAAATGTGGGAGGTCTTTCTATCTTCTAAATTCTTAAATTTCTTTCTTCAGTGTTCTATAATTTTTATTTCAGAGGTCTTTCATGAGTTAGATTTATTCCCAAGTACTATATTTTATTTTTAAGCTACTATGAATAAACTAGTTTTCTTGATTTCCTTCTCAGCAGATTAATTACTGAAGTATAGGATTTATGTATGCTAATCTTGTATTCTGCAACTTTGCTGGATGTGCTTATTAGATCTAGAAGTCTTCTGGTGAAAATTTTTTGAGTTTTCTAAGTATATGATCATGTCACCGGCAAACAAATAGTTTGATTTCTTTTCATATTTGTATCCCTTTAATTTCCATTTCTTGCCTGATAGCTCTGGCTAGGGTTTCAAGAACTCTATTGAATAGGAGTAACACTCATGTTTTTTATATTTTATTTCTTTATAGCCACAATAGGATGTAACAATGATTATCCATACTTTACAGGTGAGGGAGTAGACTAGCCATATTTATTTTGCTTTCTATGGTAATTATTAGATATGTGTAACACTTAAGAGTTCCTGCTTCCCTGAAAGATAAAGACTTTCAAGGTCCCAGGAGGTGACCCCATATAGATTTAAGATTTCTCACTCTGTCTTTCTCTAGGGAAAAGCACAGCTTGTCTGATTAGTGAGTTTAAAAAAATGGGTTGAGGTTACCCAGTTCAGCTAGCCCCCACTAATTTTTTCCACTTTTTTTCCCTCTTAATTCAGCCTGTTTTCAACATGCATCCATTCTTTACATCCTGACTGGTATGCTGAACAGAGAAGAACAGAGGCAGGCCTGCAGTCTAATTTAGAAGACTCATCCACTTTGATGTCTGCACATATAAGCTGTGTCCTCCAATCTGGCTTTTATGAATTAATAAAGCTAATAAATTGATTTCTATCTTTTATTTCTGAATTTGTTGTGAATACGGAGGGGAAGACAGAGGGTTAATAAGCTTTCTAAAAGTCAAATAGAATGCATAAATATAGATATTCAATAAACATTTGTTAAATGAATGAATTAATTTGTCCAAGGCCACATAGTTAATAAGTAACAGAGTAGGGAGTTGGATCCATGTGTAACAGAAAAGTCCATGGCTTTCTAAAATTCCATTTGAGTGCTTTGTCTATGATGTTCTATTTCTAGGATTCAATTCATGCTTCAATATGGCTGCCAGAAAATTGGAGACAATGGTTGATGTTGGTATTAACTACCTTAAAAACACATGTATGCCTAAGAACTTGGCTGATAATCTGTCTACAACAGTGATGAGGGATGAGTTTAGCATGTCTTCTTGTCAGCTATATCATGAACCAATACTGGCTGTGCTCTAGGTTCACGAGGAGGGAATTAGATGTGGAGAAGTAGTCGAAGTGGCTCCACAGCAGCAAGCAACAAATGGGGAGGAGAAAGGCAGGCAGCCCAGCAAGAAGCTGTGTGAGTACCAAAGGAATGGGACAAGGGACTGAGGACCAAGGAAAAGTGGATGAGGAGCCAAAAGGAATTTCCAGGGTTGTGGGGCAGGAAGAAGGTGGGTGAAGGATTAGCAAACAGAAAAATCTCAGGAAGTTAAAGAGAAAAAAAAAGTATGTCTCAACAAAGAATTAAAAGAAGAGACAGGTAAACAAACAAACAACCCCCCCCCCCCCAAAAAAAAAAAACAGGAGTAAGTTACTTGCTATGAAAATTGTCCACAAACTATTTTCTATTTTATGCAAAATGATGAAAAGCGAGAGCCAGCCTGTGTGCCAGTAATGTTCAGAAATTCAGAAATAAACACCCTGGTTGAAAAACAGTTTGGAGAGGCAGAAGACCAGTTTCTTCCTGTAGGCAAAAGTGAAATTAAAGTAATGGCAGTATCTATTACTCTTTCCTCAACCCCAGTTACAAAAAAGGGGAAAGCATTTTGGCTGGAAATCATGTAGGAGCTCAGCAGGACCCTGTTCTAACTGAGCTCATATAGTTGCTTTTTAAGAGTATCTGGTAGAACTCAGGATTTTGTGTTCACAAACACCACATAAAAACAGAATCATCTTTGCCTTCCAAGCAGTTTTTCCGCCCTACATAAAGGCTGGGTTTAGTTTTTTTTTTTTTTTCCCCTCACTAGAATGGCACACAAAGAATTCTCTGACACACTGCACCCACTGCAGATGAAAGCGCTTAAGTGTGAGTGAAAGCAACAATGTTTAGAGTGACATTTACTAGCTGAAAACAGTGAAATCAGAGCGTTCCAGTTCACGGAGATTAAATGTCAGGCTTTAAAGATTCAGCAAAGTATTAAGTATGGAAGTTTTAAAAATTTAGGATTCAGTTTTATATTACAAACAGCACTAAAACATAAAAGACTTTTTTAAAGCAAGGAAACAACTGAAACCGGATGAATAAGAATATATATTTTTCTGCTAAAAGTGACTGAACTGTAGGACAGTTACTGAGGTTACTCAACAACACCAGAGGTGCTTGCTATTCTTCACCACTCCAGATGGAAGAAGAGAAAGAAGCAATCCTCACACGTCACATTTTGGAAGACAAAAGTCAAAATCTAAAACACAGATGTTTCCAGACATATAATTTTCCACAGTGGACATGAACTTTAAAGGTCTTTTTTTTTTTTTTAACTTTTTTTAACATTATAGTTTCAGAATAAATGTCTTTTAATGTACCAAAGTTAAGAGGTAAAATACATCATTTTTTTCCTTTGAAGAATATTTTTCATGGGTAAATTTACTTTTGACAAAACTCACTATAATTTCCAAACACAACATCCAATTCTGTGACTAGGTCGAAAAATCTTAGAACTTGACAATATTCCTTCCTTCACCATCAGCTAGTATTGTACTTTCTCTATTATGCTTACCATGGGGTGTTGGATAGATACAAAGCTAATGACGATGATTAACATTTCAAACTTTGCTTTAAACATCTTATAAGCAACATACTTATTCCTCAATATCTTTATGAGGTCGTTACTATTATCCCCACTTTACAGATAATAAAATGGGTGCCTCAAGAGATTAAGGACTTTACCCAAGACCACAGGACTACTGAATTATGTGGAATTTAAATTCTAGCCATTGAATCCAAAGCCTGAATAACTACCTTCTATTTGAAAAACTCTCAGTCTAACAGAGACCATAGTTTAACTAAAGAAATGCCTCAACCAAGATATGAACAGAGAGATGCACTGAGGTAATTCAGGCCTGGGATATTCTCACAAAGGAGATAGTTAAGCCAGGTTTCCATGCACTTAAAAAAAAAAAAAAAAAAAAAAGGCAACCATTGCTTTGTGCAAAGAAAGCTGCATGTACCAAAGTTTGCAATTCAGAGTTGAGTGTGGTTTTGAAAGGAAGAAGGGAGACAAGGACAGTAAAGACAACTCAAGTAAGATAAAAAGGAAGGCTGGAGCAGAGAAATGGAGAAGGCAGAGTCAGGGAAGTTTTCTAAGCCAGAAGCAAAATGGTCCGATGATATATTGGACATAGGCGGTGAAGGAGTTGAATCCATAGTTGCTATATTTTTGGAACGCTATATAGTTTAAGATTGAGAATTAAGGAGATGAACAATTAAGGAGGGAAGAAGTTAGGAAACTGGAAGGTGATAACTTAGTTCAAGTTTAGAAAAATGAGTATGAGATACTTATGGGACATCTGGACATACGCTCTATTGCATTCTCTAACAAACAACGAGTACCTTTTGTTACCAAGTACTAAGGAAATTAAAAAAGAATAAAACTGGCTCCTGCCCGCTTGGAATTCATGTACCAGATAGTCTCCTCGATTGTGGCACCATATAGGCAAACTTACATGAACATCTCTGGTTGTTACAGTGACTGAAAGGTGCTACTTGCACTTAGTGGAAAGGTGTTAGGTATGTGATCATTCTGTAATACTTGGGACTAATATAACAAAGCCCTGTCCTACAACCCTCTTGGCTTTCGAATGTCCCACTGGAAAACTGTGTATCTGTTATACTGTCTCAGCCTAAAACTTAATTCTGTTTTACATAGACAAAAAATTGGGGGCATGTTTTACATATATACTGAATTGTCTTAAATAGAGCCTCCATGGACACTCACAGAAAACTGTAAACTTGGTTTTGTTTGGAACGTCACCAAGAGGTTGTTCACTGTTTAAGATCATTACATCATGGGTACCAGAGGTTGTTCACTGTTTAAGATCATTACATCATGGGTACCAAAGTACTCACAGTTTTGAGTTATCAATACAATGCTCTTGGATCAGTGTAGCTGTACTACTCATGGTGATTATACATTCAGAATCTTCCTACCTACTGATTGTGTCATAGTAAGTGCCTGGGGTACTTATATACTGGAAAACATGTAATTTGATTACAAGTTGTTTTCCTTTTATTTCTGCTCTATTACAATTAGAGCATTATATTGCATTTCTGGAATTATGTGCAAAGGAAGGTTACATTGACTTTCATTTCAGGATAGGAGATGTAATAAAAGGATACATTAGAAGGAAAAGGATACATTAGACATGTAATAGAACTGAACAAGGCAACCTAAAGCACTTCAGAGAGGTAAAAATTACAAAGGAAGGTTATTAACCCTAAAAAGGTAAATAAGAAAGGTACTCCCATGGGAAATCTGGGAAGGCCCATGGAAGAAGTATGATACAAACAGGTGTTGACAAATAGCCTTTGTAGATAACTCTAGAATTTTGTGGCTTAGTACCTGCCTCAGGTGATGCCCACTCTTTTTGACATGGCTTTCATTTGTCTCATGCTCTTTTAGATACTCTTGCTATATTTTCTCCATAAAGGAGAAGCTCCAAAGGGTACAACATGATGAATTCTAACTTCTCTGGTGTCTCTTCCAGAATCTGTAAACTATGGCTCTGTAATAATACTTTCTGGTTAATTTTTTCTTCTTTAGACTAAATCTCCCTACTTCCTCCAACTGTTTCTCATATAACTTGGTTTCATATTTCCTCACCATCTGGGTCATTTTTCTCTGAACATGCTCCAATTTGTCAATGGCCCTTTAAAAGTCTGGTGCCCAGAACCAAATGTGGTTTCCAGAGCAAAAATATATAACTGTATTTCCTAATATTCCCCAAGGATAAAATGTCATTCCCCCAAGCAGACAGTGAGATCAGGATGGGGGAGGATCTGACTTAACATTCATTTTATCTCCAGTACTGAAAAATTTCCCTTTTTGTTTAAGTTCTATTTTTATTTTTTTTTAATACCTAGAATTAGACTTTTGATCTCAAAGAGTAAAAAAAAAATGTGGATCTGGCTAACAATTATTTTTATTTGCTGATGGCATCTATCCCCTGGCATCCTATAGTTGTTTCCTGTGTGAAGACATTTTTCTCCTAATAGACTCTGCCCTGCCCATGTCCCAGTCAATCTAATCAAGACTGGCATACACTACTCTCTCCAGGGGTCTGGTCTATAAAACAGAATTAATATTTCTGCCTTAAGCCTGAATTTAGTATGAGTGTGGAAAGCCCCTGCATTCCTATGTGTCTAGTGAACCTCGGCTTTAGCCCTAAAATGCATAATTCTATCAAAGCTTATGATTTTTCATCCCATTTTAGTCTGAGACCAGCAGTAACTTGAATACTTCTCGCCAATATGTTGTCCACAGTGGCTAAAACAGTATTAGTTTATTTCCTCATTCAACATGCCAGTGGGGGTCCTTAAAACACAGTCTAGCATCCACTGGTCTGAACCTTTGGAACTTATTGCAGACCCCTGCATAAGGATGTCACTCTAGTGCAAACACTGGTTTGCTATCCACCTTGAATGTAGTGACTTCAATAAGTAGGAAATAGACATGCCATGGAAGCCTAAGATCTTTATGTTATACCTTCCAGCTGCCCATGTTTTAACATACTTTTGCAGGTGAACAGATCAGCTTCAAGGTAAACTACATGACAGCAGGAACCTTTGTTAGCTCATTATCCTTCACTCTTAGAATACTGCCCAGCATATAAGTGGTACTCAACAAACATTGGCTAAATGAATTAATGAAATGACTCAGCATGGTAGACATCTACCTTTGTTTTGCTCAATATTCCCTTATTTTGATAATCACCTCTTCCATATTCCATGTTATTCTGTTGGAGCTGCCAGTCATGAGATGGAACAAGCTAGCAAATGGTGTCATGAGTTTGGGGGATTCATGAACATGCAAATTCATAATCCCTGATTTCCCAACAGTACGCAAGTATCTGTACTCCTTCCCATTCCTTTAGAATTGGAAGCACAAGGTCAGGAGCTTTGATAAATATGGATGTACATTTTGCAGGCAGCTCACTCAGAGTCTAAACTTCATGTGAACATTCATATCAAAAAACTAAGGCTAATAGGATAAAGTGAACCCTAGGAAGAATAATCTTGAGTTTTTACTATTGAATTTCATAACTAATCAAATATAAGCATTAGAAATTATCTTCTTCAAATAAATTTGAGATGAAACTTTAAAATTTCTGATAGATGAAATAGATTTTTTATAAGGTCAGCTTTGGGATGATAATGCTACTTAGGGATTCTCAGAAAAGAATTTCATTTCTGGAATACGAAAAAAAAAAAAAATTCCTGCAGGATACAATGGAGCAGGCCTGTAATCCCAGTGACTCAGGAGGATGAGGCAGGAGATTGTTAAATTCAGGGCCAGACTGAGCAAATGAGGGCCCTAAGCAACTTGGTGAGACTCTTCTCTCAAAATAAAAAATTAACAAGGTTGGGAACTTAGCTCAGTGGGTAAACAACCCTGAGTTCAATCCCCAGTACTACCCTGCCCCCCAAATAATATATATTGAACTAGAATAACCCAACAAATGAAGGGCAAGAAAACTATGATTATATAAGACTTTTAAAAAGTTGTAGTAAAATATACCATAACATAAAATTTACCCTTTTTTTGGTATATAGATACTCAGTGGCATTAAGTAGATTTACAACATTGTGTAATAAACACAACTATCTATCTCCAGAATTTTTCATCATTCCAAACATGGCAGTATTCATTAAATAAAAGCTCTACATTTCCTCCTTTCCTCAGCCCCTGGTAACCTCTACTCAAAATTTTTTTTCTATAATTTTATCTATTTTGCTATCTCAACTAAGGGGCTTATTTCATTTAGCATATTATTTTCAAGGTCCATAGATACTGTAGTATGTATTTTTTTTTGGGGGGGGGTACTGGGGATTGAACTCAGGGTGCTTAACCACTGAGCCCCATCCCCAGCCCTTTTATTTTTTATTTTGAGACAGGGTATCACTAAGTTGCTTAAGGCCTTGCTAAATTGCTGAGGCTGGCTTTGAATTTCCATCCTTCTGCCTCAGTCTCCTGAGCCACTAGGATTATAGGCATGCACCACTGTGCTCAACCTCAATTTCATTTTTTATGGCTGAACAATATTGCATTCATATGATGCATTTTGTTTATCCATTTTTTTTTAGATGGATAACTGAGTTGTTTCTATCTCTTGGCTACTGTGTATAATGATGCTATGAATAATGGTGTACAAGCTTCTGCTTGAGTCTTTGCTTCCAATTACTTGGGAATAAATCTAGGAATGCAATTGCTGGATCATATGATAGTACGGTGTTTTAACTTTTTGAGAAACCTTCATAAGGTTTCTGAAGAAGTCTTATACAAAATTGATTTAGGAAGTATATATAGCAAAAAATTGTTATTCTCTGCTTGACAATTCACTTATCATTAATGGAGATATGGAGACTCCCTTATATGTAGAACAGAGAGTATGCCATTTCCTTGTGGTGAAGGAGGGACACGTTTCCAAGTAACAATGTATTCCCAAGAAAGAAGTCACAATAATTGTGCCTAGCTGAAATGTAAACACCAGGATTTTGAGAAACAAATATGGTTCTCTAGAAAAGTTGATTTTATTTAGAAATAAAGTAAGAATGAATCCTATTATTTGATTATACAATTGTAGTCTCTGTATTTGAGATAGTTAGTATTCTTTAAAAGGGTAAAAGTAATGAAACACAAACACAGAGGAACTATCACAGATTAGAGGAGACTAAGGAGACCTGATAATTAAATGCAATGTAAATCCCAGATTGGATCTGGAAAAGAAAAAGGACAAGGGTGAAAAAAATTGGGTAAAATTGGAAAAAAGTCTGTAATCTGGTTAACATTATTGTAAAAGCATTAATACCTTGGTTTGATAACTATATTATCATTATATAAAAGGTTAACACTAATGGAAATTAGGTGAAAGTTATACAGGAATTCTCTAATATTTTTATAATTTTTGTGTTAAGTTTAAAGTAATTTCCAAATAAAAAGCTAAAACACTTTATGACTCCTAGACTTTAAAGGGCATCTGAAATTACAAGCTCAAATAATTAGAAATAATAGTAATAAATGTGAAGTTGAAGGTCTGATTCTTAATTGAGCTGCCAACATTCACAAATGAAAACAGATTTTATAATTTACTGCTTCAAATAACCAATTCTCTTCTGAACTCCTGATTGCCACACTGGCCATACATTTCTTCCTAGATCCATTACCCCAATGCTTTTAACTTTTATCTTTTTTAAAAAAATATATATCTTTTTTTCATTGTAGTTGGACACAATACCTTTATCTATTTATTTATTTATTTTTATGTGATGCTGAGGATTGAATCCGGCGCCTCAGATGTGTTAGGCAAGCACTCTACCAAAGAGCTACAACCCCATCCCCTTAACTTTATCTTTTTAATTAAATTTTTTAAAAAAATTTTAATATATATTTTTTAGTTATTGACTTGTATTTATTTATATGTGGTGCTGAGAATTGAACCCAGTGCCTCACACATGCTAGGCAAGCACTCTACCACTGAGCCACAACCCCAGCCCTAGAATAGATTTTACCTAGCAAGAATCTTCCCAATATTTTTATCTTCTCAAATAATTATCCTCTTAAACTGTTGCCAAATCATGTTTGAAGTTCAGATTGTTTTGAGTTCTGACAGTATATTCACTGGTTTAGTGTATATCCCTACTTCCAAAAGCAGCTTTAGTTTGACTCATTTGCCCAAGTCAGAAACACAGGACTCAGCTTAGACATGTCCTCAACCACCCACACCATCTGTTCCCAAGGAATATATTGTAGTACAAAATCCAATATATTTATTCACTGCAGTATACAGTTGAAATTCAGTCATCTTTTTTATTGGCATAGATATTATCTATCAATGACAAAAGATAAAATCTTATTTTGGTCTAAAGTGGTAAGAGATGGTTACAGGTGAATTCTGAACATTTTGATGGTGAAAATACTCTTTTCATTTTACTTAAAAGTGAAAGAAACAAGCTATTATATACTTACATTAAAAAAATTATTTTTTGCCATTCCTAAATTCTGTAAAAAAAAAAAAAAAGAGTTTTTCTTGACTAAAAGGGGAAAAAATATCAGAATACTCTTCAAAATTTAGTAAAAAGTCTTACAAATTTGAAAGATAAAGCTTCCAATTCCAATAAGGGTTAGCAGAAATAAAAACAAGTAAAGTTCTTCCTTATATAAACAAAGATACTGAATAAAGTCAGGAGGAATTGTTCTAACCGTATATTTAGATCACATGTGTGCTGATCTACTCACACTATGATCTGGAAGACAACGCAGAAAAAAACAAAGGTGTAGGGTAGGGTTATGTGGTGATCCACATCTAGATTAGAAAAGAAAGCAGATTACAATTACTTCCTGCTATGGACTGAATACTTGTGTGCTCTACCCCTAGTCCCCTAATTCATGTATTGACATCCTATCTTCAAGGTGATGGGGACTTTTGGGAAGTAATTAGGTGGTCAGGGTGGAGCCCTCCCTAGTCAGAATAATGCCTATAAAGAGAGACACCACAAAGTTCCCTGAGTTCACCATGTGAGGTGACAGTATATGAACCCAGGAGCAGGCCCTTACTGGATACCAAATCTACCAGTACCTAGATTTTAGTATTCCCAGCCTCTACAACTGTGAGAAATAAAGTTTTGTTGTTTTTAAGCAGCTAGGTTATGGTATTTGTTATAGCAGCCTGAATGGATTTAGATGCACCTATACAAAACAGGATTAAATTTCTTCCCTATTCTTTATTACTGAAATCCATAAATTAAATTTGATCAATAGTGCTTTACTCTTCTTTTTAATGACCCAAAGTGATTAAAAGTAAAAATCTACAACATTTAACTACATTTACTTATTTAATTTTTCATCATATGAACTTCCATGTAAAGAGAATTTGGATCTTTTGATGAACATCATGGTAACTTGAAATCTCTAGGGAAATGCCATTCAACTCCATCAGAAGTGGAGTCAGAATTAAACTTTCTTGAACTATTTTACAGTTGTTTTTTTCTTATTAGAACAAGTTACTGTTATTGATATGAGGCTTAATAAGTTTTTTGTTACTCATTAAATAATAATTTGTTCCCTACATATGCTACTGAGAGACAATTGCCAGATTTGTTAGTCATGAACGCTGTTAGGAGAATTAGGAAAAGTTCTAAGGTACTCCTAATAATGCAATACTCTGCAGATTAGTCACATACTCTGTCATCCTATGTGGGCCTCCTCCATGATCTATCAATGAGTCCCGTTCCAGGCAACCTTGTTTTGGTGCAACTTTTTAGTACACAGCTTAAGAATCAGTGAATTTAAAACTCCTAAAGTGGAAAGGACATTAAAAATATCAGAACTAGTATCATGGAAAAAAATTATAATCTAGGAGATGAAGTTTATACCTTTTTGCATTTGCTCTGTTGATTAAGCAACAAAATAAACAAAAAGTTCAGAAGAATTTTTCCCTCATCATAAGTATTGGTATTGCTACATATGTTTAACTATAGAACTGTCTCATTTTTCCAAGGCAGGATAATAGATCATATCTCAAATTGATGAAGTAATAGTTTAACCACAATGTATCCTAACTTTCCATCTTTAAAATTATTTTCTTTCATAATAAAAATTTAGCAACGAGAACCTGAATATTTACATTTTTTTTTGCCAACAACAAACACAAATAAATAATCCCCAAATCTACACTGGCTATGAAGATAAAGAAAATCAAACAATTATTACTTCAGAGTCCCAAAACAAATTCATTGGCCTAGTGAGAACTAGACTCTGACTTGGATATTTTACTATTCTCTGGTTCTCAATGAAATAAAATGCTTCAATATGTATTTTTAGTCATGGGTTATTTTTATTTGATTAGCACTGCCTTTAAATTACCTTTCCTTATTAATAAAACCTCCTCCAATATTTCCAAATTTGTGATTCTCCAATTGAATTATGCAACTCTATTATGAAGCAATAGTTTATAGTTTACCCTTTACCCAACTTTTATCATTTGTATTTGGAGTCATTCTCAGAAATACAAATTGGCTATTACCAAATAAGTTCTAATTACTCTCCAGAGCCTGTGGGAGCCTGTTTCAGTATTGTTCAATAATTAGCTGTGAAACAGGCTTCCTTTTCTGGTGCCTGATCTGTTATTGATTTAAAAACGGACCTAAAAGCTATTTGTTCTGGGACCTTTGAGTGCATCTGCTGTTCCTGTCTTCTGGAGCTTATCTGTCAGAAATTTTGAAGCCTCATGCCACATTCTTTATTATGGAGTTTAAGAGCCTGGGACAATGGGATGGCCTCATTAACCTGCTCTCATCTCCAAAAGAGGGCCTGGGATTTAAAACACCTCCAAGGAATCATCCATATATTTCGGCAGGTTGGTCCAATCCCAGTCCACAGAACTCTCCTCCAGCCTTAGATTTGGGACATGTTATCCTAGATTACACTCTTCTAAACATAAATGCCATGTCTTGTAATTATCTCCCTCTCCCATGGAGCTTAGGTTTCATCCCACAGCAGTTACTCAACATAAAATAAAAACAAACTTGTAAATAATTAATTTTTTGTAATTATTTTCAAATTTGTTTATAAATATTTTCTTACTTTTAAACAATAAAGAGTTTGGAAGGTAACAAATTCAGGAATAAGTAATTTTAAAAGATAGCCTTGACACCTAGGTTTAATGATCCTAGAAAAATGGCATTAAAAAGCAATTCTGCAATTCTGATAATTTCAGGCTTTTGGAAGGAATACAGTCTGTGAAGAAAACAGAACAAGAGGGCCAAAAAAGAAAGAACAGAGGAGCAAATAATCCTTGGTTGTTTTCATGCCTGAAGGGGCTCACTGTGGCATGAAAATCAACATGAAAACAGACATACCACATCATCCAAGTTGGCCACTGTGCAGACATTCCTTGGTTTAACTTTTAAAATATTTATTAACTCCTTGTTGGTCACTAAAGTTTTGGAAGAAAATATTTAACCTAACGATAAAATGTTCCCTGCTCTTATAATTAGGTGGTGGGAGGGAGGCCCAGGAGGCTCTTTACTGAAATGTAGTTTTGTTCACATGACTATAAAGTAGGTATCATGGCTGCTGTTCTACAGATGAGGAAAAGGAAATACGTGGAGACTAAAGAGCTTATCTAAGTTTGTCCAAATATTAGAATAGCAGATCTAGATTTTAAATCCTGATGTGCATAGGGCTTAAGGCAATTTCCTCTGCTCCACGTAGAGAGTATATAATTGATTACCTTTAGGGAGAAGAGAAATTGATATGTCTTATTTATAGTATGATCTAGAGCTGAGCCTGAAGTTGGGAATAAGAAGTGGTTTTGGTTCATGCTTTGCTATGAGTTCTGAACAAGGACTGCTGCCCCACTCCCCTTCTCTAGGTTCTATTACCTAAACTTTAAGAAGGAGGTATGGGATTATATTATTGCTAAGGTATCATCTGTATACACTTATGATTTCCAGTGTATGAGCATATTCCCCATTAGGGAATAAAAACAGAAGGGGGATATGAAGATGCATAATAATTTTTATATCTAGAAATCCACCAAAATATAAATAATATAAATATTAACTATTCTGCCACAACGGCAGTGGCAGTTTCAGGACTTTAAAGGTGGCTTCAGTGACAGCAAGTTTGTCTTGCAATTGTGTACATTAAGGCCACTGCATTCACTTACGTGTGCATTTAGTCCTTATAACCTCTATTAGACCTTTAAGCCAGACATTCACACTGCTACTGCCCACGAAGGACCTCAGAAAAGGGCTTGAAGGACGGACACACACCCAGTTTGGTGAGGGAACCTACATAAATGATGCAACCAGAGGGGAGAGACCACACAACAGCAGGCAAGACAGTTAATAGTCAGTTCTGGCTGATATTTGTCCTGAAGTCACCAGACCTTCCAATTTTGCAAAAGAAGCCAGAAATATGGGTTTTTGTAGAGTGTGAAATCCCTCAACCAAGTATGTGGTTCAAATACTGACCAACTACATGAAGCAGACAAAACATGTCTGTGTTGACTGTGGCCCAAGGATTATCAGAAATGGTTAATAAAAAAAGAGAAGGCCAGGAGGCCTGATGAACATTAGTCCTAGAAATAAAAAGGGTGCACGGGAAAGCCTACAGAATTGGAGAAAATCTTTGCTCACTGCACCTTAAATAGAGCATTCATCTCCAGGATATATAAAGAACTCAAAAAACTAAACACCAAAAAAACCCCCCAAATGACACAATCAATAAATGGGCAAAGAAACTGAACAAACACTTCACAGAAGAAATATGATTGGTCAACAAATATATGAAAAAAATTTCAATATCTCTAGCAATTAGAGAAATGAAAATTACAACTACATTGAGATTTCATCTCACTCTAGTCAGAGTGGCAATTATCAAGAATACAAGCAACAGGGCTGGGGATATAGCTCAGTTGGTAGACTGCTTGCCTCACATGCACAAGGCCATGGGTTCAATCCCCAGCACCACACACACACACAAAAATAAAAATAAAAAAAAATTACAAGCAACAATAAATGTTGGTGATGATGTGGGAAAAAGGTACACTCATACATTGCTGGTGGGATTGCAAATTGGTGCAACCACTATATAAAGCAGTATGGATATTCCTCAGAACACTTGGAATGGAGCCACCATTTGACCCAGTTATCTCACTCCTTGGTTTATACCCAAGAACTTAAAATCAGCATTCTACAGTGACACAGCCACAACAATATTTATAGCAGCTCAATTCACAATAGCTCAGCTATGGAACCAAACTAGATGCCCTTCAACAGATGAGTGGATAAAGAAATTGTGGCATATATATACACAGTGGAATATTACTCAGCCTAAAGAAGAATGAAATGATGGCATTTTCTGGTAAATGGATAGAACTGGAGGCTATCATGCTAAGTAAAACAAACCAATCCCCCAAAACCAAAGACTGAATGTTTTCTCTGATATGTGGATGCTGACTCACAATAGGCAGGGGCGGACTGAAGGTTTACCAGATTGAACAGGAGAAAATGGAGAGAAGGGAGTGGAGATGGGAATGGGAAAGAAAGTAGAGTGAGTTGGACATAACTTTCCTATGTTCATATATGAATAAACAACCAGTTTAACTCCACATCATGTACCACCACAAAAATGGGAAGTTATTCTCCATGTATGAACGATATGTCTACTGTCATGTGTAACTAAAAGGAACAAATTTTAAAAATTAAAAATAACAAAAGGCTCATGGGAGCAGACAAAGAAAAGGCACTGGGGAAGACTTTGTCTGGACCTTTGAATAAAGTCCATCAGTAAACCAAATGCTCTTGTATATTTAACTCCCATGATGCTTATAGTTTTTTCCAGTATTTATCCCTGGCCTATAATCAACAGCAATAAAGTCCTTAAAACAAAGAATTGGACCACATGATGGAACTGATGCTTGAAGAGGAAAAAGATGAATCACAAAGAGTTGGTATGCTAAGGAAAAAAAGAAATGGGAGAACTGGTAAGAATTAAAATTAAGCTTATTTCCTAGAAGTCCTAGAGGGACTGCAATAGAGGCTGATCAAGGCAGCTGGAGGTTAAACAGGCCAAACCCCAGGACCTTTGTGAAGGAGAAGATGAAAACAGGTATTTCAATGTGGATTTCAATGGGGAGGCAGAGGTGTGAATGAGGAAAAGAGTAAAAACAGACAAAATATACAAAGTGACTAAAGGAAGAAGTGGGCCACTAAGTGCGCATACAGGGCAGGGCAGGAGAAGAGCAGCCAAGTTCTTGGATGACCCTTAGAAGGTGTCTGTGAAAGGTGCTCTTTAAGTAAACCATGAGGAAGCCCTATTTGATGGGCATGAATGTCTCAGATACAACGAGGAGCAGAAGCTCCAAGAAGCATAAGTCTATTTTGGCACAGTCTTTTTTAGCAGTTCTAAATGGCAGGAAATCACCTTCTCAGCAGAGGGATTAGCCTGTTTAAAAGCAATGGGATCTGACATCTGTACTTTTTCTACCATAGCTTGTTCCTATATGAGAGGGAGAAAAAGCTAAGCTCAGAAAGGCTAACCGAGAGAATTACAGTCTTTGGAACAGGAGTACCTATGTTTCTCCTTTGCTAGCAAAGCAATAAGCCTTTTTCCTTTTTCTCAAAACCATGTCCTTGTTATTGGACTGGCATTGGGGACAAGAATTGGGCTTTTGACAACAAATTTGGAGATCCAGATGGGAACCAAGAGCATCCCCCACTCCAGCTTTCTTGAGTAGGCCTGGCTTGTTCAAGGAACCTCACCTTCCATGCTGAGGATCCGTGGTGTTGGCAAACATGCTGCATCAACTGCAGGAGAGCTGGGAGACTGGTGAGGGTGGAATAGAAGGGGCTATTCTTTTAAGTAAAGGGAGGAACTGAGGGACTGTCCCAACAGCTGCCTAAGCTCCTTTTGCTTTGGGGAACTCCTGTCTTCACTCCTTGGACAATACAGGTTGCTTCATCATGGTCTACTTTGAGAAAAAGGAAACTGAACTCAGTAAAGTTGTGACACCCTTGGCCATATAGTAAGTCCTCCAATGTACACACACAGACCCTTGATTCCACACATCTACTTCCACTTTTTGGGAGCATTTGGTCCCTCCTTCTGGGGACATCTGTAGTGCCACTGGTGTAGGAGTCATGGTTAAGCGGGACTCCAGAACCTAGAGATATTTACTCCCTTCTGATCTGTTCTAGGTTTTCATGTGTTTGCTGGCCTTGGTTTGGAAATTCCCTCTGGTTTCTGTTTTGTTTGTATCTCTAACTGCCCCTTTTAAGACATGACAAATACTGCACTGATCCTGTAGGTAATCTCTTGGGAGATTTTGGCTGGTAAATTTAAAGGTTCCTGTCTGTTAGCCATGATTTTGGGGCTCCTCTTTGATGATCTATTTCTGTGTTTCTTTTTTGTACAATCTTGCAATTGCAGTTGATCTGTCAGATAGTAAGTTAAAGGGACATCTATAGATATAAGTCTATCTAAGGTAATGTTTTACCATAATGATCTGGCTTTTACATAGCTTTGTGGATTTTATACAATCTTGCAGTTGGAGTTGGTCTTTCATAGGTAAAGTAAGTGGAAGAAATTTGTATGTGCAGGTCTGTCTGTTTTAGAGGTTCCTGTTTGTCAGTGCTGGTTTCAGTGATTCTCTATCCTCTTGTCTTGTTTTCTTTGTTTTTGTCTATTACTGAACCTTTAAGATGTGGACCATGCTGCATTGATCCTAATGGTAGCCTCCTGAGCAGAGAGATCTACAAGGGCCACCTATAGGTATAAGCTTGTCTAAGAGAAAGATGGTCTCTGTAACACAATCTGGCCTTTGAATGTTTTTTTTTTTTTTTTTTTTTGATTATTAAACAATCTTGACGTTGAAGTTGGTTTGTTGGGGTAAAATATATAAAACAGATATGTATAATAATCCAGGCATTTATGCAGTTGCATGAAAAGGGGTCTGAATAGGCAGGAACTAATCTGATGGGGCCAAAAGGCACTTCCTGTGGTGTGCAAGGATAACAGGACATCAGAAGAAAGGGTTACAAAAGATTTAAATATTTTAAACCCAGTGCTGGCACTCCTAGCACTATTTCTCAGCTTGGCCTCAGGCAGTCACAGATCATCTCACTGTGGGTCAAGGACATCATCCCTAAACTGGGGAAGAAAAAAAAATTCCCAGAAAAGGATTCTGGGCTGTAGAAAAATGGCAAAGAGAACATGGCCTCTGCCCTGTCTTCTAGCCCCTTTTGCCCTTGGCGGGTAGAGGCTGATGGCCACAAAGGATATGGCAGTAGGTTACAGCATTGTCAATTTGTGACCTGCGGACAGGAATAGTCTCTCCTTTAAAGATCTTACAGGACACCCCATTCGGCTAGAGGATATTCATCACTGGGGTATAACAATTCTTGTTAAAACAGTATCCCATCAAATTAAATGCCTGGGGAGACTAGCAGAATAAATAACTGTACCCAGAAAAGAAAAAGACAGAAACTAAGGCCAACCAGTATTTTTTAGGCAGCCCCTGCAAAGGGATCTTCAAGGAAATCTAAAGAAAATCTAAATCTTCAAGAAAATCTAAGATAATTTTCTTGTATTTGTTAGGTGTTATTACTTGGGGAAACTAAGTCTTAAAGGAAGTAGGGTTTGTACCTATTTTAAAGTCATAAATGATTACTTTGTAACTGGTTAAACAAACAACTGTTATTTAGATTATAACAAAATAGTTGACACCCTAAATATACGTGACTACGGATATATATGCATCTGAGAACTATAACTGTCTAAGCCTTGTCTAAGTGTTATGTAAAAGTTTATAAGACAAAGTTTATTTAAGTTTACCTGCAAGATAACCAATAAATGCTCTCTTTTATACATTGTTTCTGACGTAGAAAAGCCACACTGACATATGAAGACCTGTTTTACATCTGTTTGCTTTGAGTAAGTCAATTTCTGATCATTAACACTGTTTCCTAAATGTACAAGACATTTAAGGCCATCTTTTGATTTTTGTTAACCCATGCAGACCTGTGATAATTACTACCGTACACTCAGGATTCTAATTTGTATTTTAAAAGTTAAACTTAGTTAAATTTAAACGTAAAGCTTCAGAGAACACTTGTCCAAGTAGGTATTCTCCAAACTAAAATTATCTGTAGAAAAAGTCTTAAATTTGTATAGTAATAACAAATTTGGTTGGTATTTATCCATGTCATTTGATGTTTTATAGCTGGATAAAGAAACCTGTTGTTGGGCTGGGGATGTGACTCAAGCGGTAGCGCGCTCACCTGGCATGCATGCGGCCCGGGTTCGATCCTCAACACCACATACAAACAAAGATGTTGTGTCCGCCAAAAAATTTAAAAAAAAAAAAATAAATATTAAAAAATTCTCTCTCTCTCTCTCTCTCTCTCTAAAAAAAAAGAAACCTGTTGTTAATGAATTATATATACAATTTTGTATTACTCTTCACCCTGGAATTGGAATTTAAATGTATTTTTGGAAGATTAATAAGGAAAGCCTTATCTGTTTAATGGTGACATTGTAAAACATGGAAGCATTCTGCCACTTTTTCCACAAAAAGAAAGTTAAATGCTCTCTTAGCCTTTCTTTGTTTTAGGTTTCAGATGTAATATTGTGTTATTTGTGAAGAGCCCTGACTTACCTGAAATAAGGCTCTGCCTCCCTTACTCCATGTTAGAATGGTTCCAAAATGGGCTAGACTTGAGCTCATTTAAAATTGTGTTCAAAAGACTAATTTTTGTTGTAAAAGATTACTGTGATCTCAAATGGGATATAACTAAGTAAAGGTTCAAGATTATAAAAATAATTTTTCTTGATTCATAGCTATTACAAAAATTGAACTTTTTGTTGTTTTGTGAATTTCATTTTGTATTTTCCTTATAAATTTTATAATTGTTGTCTGTTACTGTTTTGCAGAGGTACTGCTTCCAATAAACTTGAGTTAATTTGAGATGATAAGCCATCACCTACAGGATAGACAGTATAATACTGACTTTCAGTACTAATACTAATCCCAATTAAATGAAAGGGGTAACTATGAAATTAGTTACCCCTTTCATTTAATTGAAGTTATAATCTGTTACTCCCTCTTTAAGACTGGTGAAACTGGTTTGCTGGGTATTTAAAACCCAAAACTTGTAGACCATAGTCAAGGAAGTAAAAGTGCCAAGGAAAAAGCAGCCAACATTTTGGCCCTTGCCCTCTGAGGTCAGCAAGGACCCAGAGAACGATGGCATCTGCCTTGCAACTCCAGTAAGTCACCTGATCTGCTGATCAGGGAGATGGAGAGGACCCTAGAGAACAGGAAGCCAACCAGTGCACATTCTATAAAAAGGAGGGTCATTGGAGAAGGAAATGTCCCTGATGTTTCCAAGGGAAGCCATGTATGGTCAGTAGAACCCTGACCCATCCTGACAGATGGCACCACTGGTAGAGGAAAGCTAAATGAGCCAAGAGGCTTCACACACATCTCCAAGAGTGATCTCTGAGAAATCTCAGCTGACTCTTAAGAGTAGATAGGAACAAAGTCAGTTTTGATCAACTTGGTCTTAAACACCCAGCAGGAGAGTATATACTAAGCACAGTCCTACAAGGACATTTAAAAGGAAAACAATGGTTTTTTAAAAATGAAACTTCAGGTGTACACTCGTGTCAGCCCTATCAAAAGCAAGTAAAGCCAGAGAGGAAGGCTTTTTGTATGGGAGTGCCTAATAATAGTGATCACAAAGGACTCAAGAGTTGCAAGTCTATCCTGAGTTAATTTGAGCCTGATTTCATAGACTTACAAATCTTCCTAACTTCCTACATTGATAAATTCACATTTTTTTTTCACTGATATTATTATGAGTTACTGTCTTCAT
This sequence comes from Marmota flaviventris, assembly GCF_047511675.1. Classification (NCBI taxonomy): domain Eukaryota; kingdom Metazoa; phylum Chordata; class Mammalia; order Rodentia; family Sciuridae; genus Marmota; species Marmota flaviventris. The sequence goes on from NC_092507.1 coordinate 81,058,995, forward strand.
GGTTTAAATACTAATTGCTTTTGTTTATGAAAAAAGTAATGCTTTGCTATCTTGTTTATTATTGTCTCAGCATGATCCCTGCCCTAGGACTCAAGAGTTGCAAGTCTGTCCTGAGTTAATTTGAGCCTTAATTCTTAGACTTACAAATCTTCCTAACTTCCTACATTGATAAATTCAAACTGTTTTTCACTGATATTATTATGAGTTACTGTCTTCATGGCTTAAATACTAATTGCTTTTGTTTATGAAAAAAGTAATGCTTTGCTATGTATGTATGCCTGATCCAGTCACCTGCTGTTGCCACTGTGGACCTCTGGTCTGCTCTGACACTGAATACCCTTAACTGTCTACTCATCCCTACAGAAAACAAGGACTTTTGGTTACTTCCCTCAACTTCACTTTCTTTCAGCAGGAAGCAGCTTGGAGATGTCATCACCCATTTTTCCATAGAAATAGAATGTAGAAATTGACAGTGGAGAAATATAAGTGGTTCACTTTATGCTTTGAATATAGCCCTTGCTGCTCTGCTACTGTAATTTATTTTTAAAATGGACATGTTTCTTTCTCTTCCTCTTTCCCTGCTCCTCCCTTATCTCTTCCCACTCTCTAAACTCAGGGAAAACAGAATTACCTTTCCTCCCCATTCTAGACAGATTTATCTGTCCTTGAACACTCACCCACCATAGGAATGAAGTAATCCAGACTTTGGGGATGGTACCAGAAGATCTCACAAATGACTATCTCCCAAATTAACAACAGAGAACAGAGAACACATGGAATGCAGCCCTTGAATCATCTCTTTAACACCCCCCCCCCCCCCAACGCTGATGGGCAGAATCACAGCCTCTGGGAAAGGAGTCCCCTGTGTTTCTCCTTTGATAGCAAAGCAATAAACCTTCTTTTTCCTTTTCCTAAAAAGAAAAGAAAGAAAGAAAAGTAAAGAAAAAAGGCTGAGTTACTACATCTAATTATTGACAAAGTTGATAGTGAATCCCAAATCTTCTCTGATGGCATCCCTTGCTCCCCACAATACCACAATTGAAGTATAATAGATATAAACCAGAGAAAGAAATAGTTTGGAATTTTAAGTGAAAAAAATGAAGCAAATACTCAGGATGAATTCTCAACAAAACCTATGTAAAGAAAATGAGGAAAAACTCTATGATCTGAAGACTGAAAGTTTGCCTCAGAGAAGTCTCACCTAATTCCCATACAGAGGAGGGAAATTCATCCCCTTACCCACTTTGTACCCACAATTTCCTCAACCTCATCCTCTCCCAATTCTGTTCTATAATAGAATGATCAATGAGGAATTTCTTCCCTACTATGCGAATTCACAGAGAACATGGCTCCTTGAAAAATACAAATAGGAAAGTTACTTAGAAATGATAAAGCAACAACAAACCAGGTCTCCTGAGTTCCAAGTGCTGTTTCCACTAACAAGACTTATCTACAAAATACTGTGTTGTGTAAAAAAAAAAAAACCTTTTGAAAAACTGCATCTGGAACTTTGAAGATATGGACACAACTGATTTAAGCATGCAATACCTGTTTTTAGAGAAAAGTGACTATTTAGCTCACAAGGACAAACCTGTTTTCACAAACTGTAAGCTGTAAATATTTTTTAAAAATTGCTTGTGTCAAAGATTTGTGTAAGTGGCTTAAATGTGAATTCAGAAAGACCAAGAATGCAAAATGGTATTTTGCTAACAAATGGAATTTGCTGTCCTTTGCAATTTTGTAGCTGATTCCACTGCAGGATTTCATTCTTCATGGCAGAATATGGAAATTTTATCATTGTAAACATGTGAAACTTATAAATCTGGCATTCACATTTCTTTAAGAAATGATCCATCAGAATATACTCTTTTTATAATTTGAAGGTTTATCTTGCTATTTTTAAGAGTGTATAATATAAGTACACTCTCTATCCTGCTTCTAATCAGACCTTTTTCACTCCTCTAAACAATAACACCATAACATCTTTTTCTGTAAACCACAGAAACATTTGAAATGTGTTAGGTGTATGCTTATTCCTCTTAATAAATCTTTGTTAATTATTTCTGATTATAAGATCCATTTGAAGAATAATTTTATAATCATTTGCCTAGGTACCTTGGGGAAAATCAATTTACCCTTTTAACGACGTAGAAAAGGCACCAAGGAAGGTTATAAGCACCAGCTTGCTTTATATCTCCCATAAAATCCTGTCTGGTATAAATGAAATCTCAAATTGCATCCTAACGAGCAGAGAAGTGATATGTTTTCCATAGTTGACTGAACTTCACTTATGTTTTACACTAGAAAAACATTACCAGCCAACTTCATTGTATTCATGTTACAAAAAATATAAAATAATACCAGAAGAGCAGGAGAAAAAGAAGTCACTGGATAGCAAACTATCAAAGAGTAAATGCTAACCTAAAAAGGAACATTTTACCCATGACTTGTGGAAAAAGGAAAATAAAAAATTATAAAAACATACTATGAAGATGAGATGGTTTTTCATCTTCAGAGTCTGTGAGGAAACATTGGGTTTCAATCTTTTTTTCTAAATAAGGTTAAAAAAAAAAAAAACTACTCTAAGAGTTATACCACATCAAGACATTAAAGTAAAGCAACTGTTGAATGGAACCTGAGATAGGTGGTAGTGGCACAACAGAGTGAACGTACTATAAATGCCACTGAATTGTACAGTTTAAAATGGTTAATTCAGCTTTTATTTGTGTGTCTATGTGTGTGTGTGTGTGTGTGTTAGTTACTGGGGATTAAACCCCAGGCTTCTCACATTAGGCAAGTGTTCTATCACTGAACTACATCTTTATTTCTTTTTATTTTGAAACAATGTCTTGATAAATTGGCCAGGCTGACCTTGAACCTATAATCCTTCTGACTCAGTCCCTAGAGTAGTTGAAATTTTTAGGCATGTGTCATTGTGCCTGATAAAAGTGGTTAATTTTATGGTACATGAATTTTACCTCAAAAAAAATTAAAATAAAATCCATTGTACTCAGCTTAATATGAATGGGAAACTTTTGTCCTTTCCTTTTGATTGCTCTGAGAAAGAGAATATTTAATACTTCAAAAGTATGTTATAAAAAATCCTTTGATGAATTCCAGGGATTAATTCAGAGGGAGCAAAAGTTAATCAAAGAGAAGTAATGCATTTACTCCCTTATTCTTTTTTTCTACCCCATCTAAAGCTATGAGTAGTCACTGTCAAGTTTTAATCACTTCTCTGACTCTTTCTTCCTATCTCCTTTATGCCCAACTTCTCTCCTCCAGTATTTATTGAACTCCATTCTATATGTCCCAATCACTTTGATAGGGGCCAAGATTGCCAAGATGTATAAGACACCTTACTTTTCCTTAGGGGGTTCATGGTCTGTATTCAAATTTTATAAATTTCTCATGTTAATTCAATAATAACTCGAGTTGTAAAATCTCCAACTTCAATGATCCCACTTAACTTGGATTGTAGCAGCCATTCCTAAGCTCTTCCATTACGTGTGCGATTATATCTGCTGTTTGTGCCCCCGTCTTTTTTCTTCAGCTCAAAGGGAGATTTAAAAAGTTCTAAGCCAAAACATCACTTTCTTGATTTTCAAATGTTATACAAATACAGCTACTGCTTTACATGAACTTTTATAATAGGCACTGAAAATCTATCAGGTAGACTGGTTTTAGGAAGAGTCAAGCGTTTCAGGTCATCTCAAAGGTTTCCTTTCTCTCTACCCCACTGTTATGGTTTAGATTGCCCCCCAAAAGCTTATGTGTGAGACAATGCAAGAGAGTTTAGAGATGAAATGATTGGGTTATCAGCACTCTAACCTAATCAGTGCATTCATCCTAGGATAGGGATTAACTGGGTGGTAACAGTAGGCTGGTAGGATGTGGCTGGGGGAGGAAGGTTGATGAAGGTGTGTCCTTGGGATTTATATTTTGTCCCTGGGGAGCAGAACTCTGTTTCCTGATGAGCTGTCCTGAACTGCTTTACCCTGCCACACCCTTCTACCATGGTGTTCTGCCTCACCTTGGGCCCAGGTCTCTGGAGTGAGACCTCTGAAATAGCGAGTGCCAAATAAATTTTTCCTCCTTGAAAATTTTCCTCTGAAAAACCAAAATTCTTGTCAGGTCTTTTGGTCACAGCAGCTAAAAACTGACTGAAACACCCACCCTCTGTTTCCACCTAGCCGCCAGCACCCTTGTCCACAAGGCCATGTCTCTCCAAGTTCACGCCCTCTGACTACACACCAGTCCCTTCTTTAAAAACACTTTTGTTTCCATCATACTTCCCTTTTTCTTATCCTTTCACAACTGAATTCCTTTCCTTCCACTTTCATTTTTGTTTTTGCTATAGTCACACTATCCTTAGGAAAACACACTAGCTTTCACCTTGAAAAGAAGAGGCCCCCTAGGCCCAGATCTAATATGTGCCTGCTGTGCTGGAACAGTGACAACTCAAAGAATGACGCAAGCAAAGCCAAACGAGAGAGCAAAAGTGGTAGGGAAAGCCACGCTGGTTTCTGCAGAGAGGAAAAATGTTATGCTTGCCAAGGGGAAAAAAAGGATTGACTTAGAAAGAAAATCATTTTCAAGCTTTTGAGAGTCTCTGAAAAGGGAGAATCAAAGCAATTCAAACCAATCTCTAACTGATAATACACAGCCTAATTTTGATGGATTTTGTTCTGAGCTCTTTCAAAATGTGAAATAGAAGCCATAACGTTTAAATTAAATACCTCATCTGTGGATGAAAGCAGCTACAGGTTGTCATCCAGCCAATGTGTCAGTGGCACAGCTGGTAAATGCACCATGCAGCTGGGAAAAGCAGTTTGTCAGTCATGAGAAACCAGATATTTGGGGAGATTTTCACATCAAGTCACTTCTCACAGTGGACTCTGATCATCATTAGACTTGCTAAATGCATATACAATCCAGAGCTGGTTCTCCTGTGTCTTTATGAAAGTCGGTCAATTTCTGATGCATATATAAGGGGAAACAAGCTTGGAAAGAGAAATATTGGCATTATCTTAATACATTACAAAGGACTGGGCAACAGAGGAAAAGGAACTGAAGAAATTTAAACAAATGGCTCCCAAGTATGATTTCATTAATCTTGGAAAACATGGGGCAGCAGAGAATGTAGCCTAATTGTTTCTCATTGGATTTGGTTTGATAAATCTCATCATTTAACTGCATGTATGTAGATACCATCTCAGAACAGCTGACCTTTTCATTGTTTAGCTAAATTTCCTTTATAAATTACAAAGGTTTTTGATCACCAAAAAATATAATAACAGATGAAGGTCATTATACAAAGAATCAAATCAACAAGGGGAAACACCAAGTTCCTCTAAGAGCTCTGGCGTATCAACAAAAAGCTAATTGACTCTCTGTAATGTTTCAAACACATGTTAATTAGTAGACCAATAAAATTTTTATTGGTCCTCTTACTACCTAATTTGTGACTCACCACAGAAAACACCTATTTTAAAAACAAAACAAAACACAGCATCTTCCTTATGGACAATAATTCACTATCCATATCATCAACTTGCTACTACTATGTACTTGACATTTCATAGCTTGAACTGGGTATGGAACAGGGAAAAAAATGTCTAAGTAAAATAATGGGCTTCTTTCATTCAAAGTATGAGCACAGATGTAATAAATACATCTAAATTCGTCATGGTGAATTAAATCAACTTCAGCTTCAGGCAAAGAAGCAGAATAGTAGGCTGGAATGGTCCATTTCTTTCCAATTTGTTATACATTGAAAATATGAACTTTATTTTTTAAATGATCAAAAATTAAATCAGGTTTCATTTTTTGTATGCAGAGCTGGAATCTTAACAACTGCCAGGCTGGAATGAAGTCAGTAATCAAATACTGCAGATTTTGGAAACCCTACTGGTTTCTCAGTCTCTTAATAAAGCCTAACAAGAACACCAGTTTAGGGAGTGGGTGTCTTTGTTTTTGTGATGACTCACATCATCCAGCATTCATTCATTTATTTTTAAATCATTCTACAAATATGTGGAAGCACTTTTCTAGGAAGGGATCATGGGAAACACAAAAATACTTGGCCTTTACCCTTAAGAACTTCACAGATCCCGCCCCCACCGCCTCCCCCCAATCCCGCCACATAAGTAGTCTTCTTACTTTACTGATCAGCAACCTTGGAAATAAAACTTTCTCTTCCTCTCCTAGAAACAAACTAATTCTTTTCACAAGTAATATTTTTAAGAGAATATGAGGTCAGCTTATTGACTCAAAGATTCCTACTTTTAGGAGAAATTAAAGAAGACAATAGTGAAGAAATCTTTGGGCTCTGAGATACAAAAACATAGACTTATATGGATTGTAATGTGAGATTGGTGTATACATTACACTAGGGGAAGAAGCGCATAAAAGGGATTATGAAAGACCATGATCAACAGTATTATTTAGAGGCAGTTTTAGAAAGGCTAACAAAGTATTCCATAACCCTCTCAACAATCAACAATGCTATTAGAAAAATCAGCAAAAATACAGAAAACTCAATGGCTTCATCAAATAATAGGATTTAGTAGACAATTATAGAACATTCCACACAACAGTCAAATATACATTCTTTTCAAGCATTCATGGAATATTCACCACTATAGATCATATTTTGGATCAATAAACAAACTTCAACCTATTTAAAAGCAGAATATATTACTTGAATGTAATGAAATTAACTGGAAATCCATTAATTGAAAGATAATAAAAATATCTCCCAACACTTGGAAATTAAACAAAACACACGGAGTAATTAATGGGTCAAAGATGAGGTCTCAAAAAATGCATAGAACAGAATAAAAATGAAAATACAACATATCAACCTTTATAGAATGAAGCCGAAGCAGTACTCAGAAAGAAATCTGTACTAGTAAATGCTTACATTAGAAAAGAGGAAACTTAAAAATCAATCATAGAAGTTTTTACTTTAAGAAACCAGAAAAGAGTGCGTTAACTATTCTAGGTCTCTTATTTTCCCAAATAAATTTTATGATTGCTTTTTCTATTTCTATGAAGAATGTCATTGGGATTTTAATAGGAATTGCATCAAATCTATAATGCTTTTGGTATCATGGCCATTTTGGATTCCTCAGAAAACTGGGAATGAAACCACCATTTGCCCCAGTTATCCCACTCCCTGGTTTATACCCAAAGGAATTAAAATCAACATACTATAGTGACACAGCCACATCATTGTTTATAGGAGCTCGATTCACAATTGCTGGATTATGGAACCAATACAGGTGTCCCTCAATAGATGAATGGATAAGAAAATGTGGTATATATATATATATATATATATATATATATATATATATATATATATATATATATTCAATGGAATATTCCTTAGCTTTAAAGAAGAGTGAAATTATGGCATTTGCCAGTAAATGGTTGGAGTTGGAGAGTATGTGCTAAGCAAGATAAGCCAATCCCACAAAACCAAAGGCCCAATGTTTTCTCTAATATGAGGATGCTAATTCACAATAAGGTGGGGGAGGGCACTAGGGAAGAATAGTGTTACCTTAGATTAGATAGAGGGAAGTGATGGGAGGGGAGGAGAAAGAAAGAAAGAAAATAATGAAAATAATAGGAGAGAGAAATCAATGGAACAAAAGCTGATTCTTGGGGCTGGGAATATAGCTCAGTGGTAGGGTGCTTGCCTAACACATGCCAGGCCCTGGTTTTGATTCCCTGGAATAAGGAAAAAAAAGACTGAAAAAAGCTGATTCTTTAAAAAGATCAATAACTCTACACACATAAATTCAACAAGTTAAAAGAAATGGAACAATTCCTCACTACAAGCTACCAGAATTCACCCAGTGTAAGATAAAAATCTAACTAGTCTCTAAAGAAAGATAAAGACCAGTATTCCCCAAGAATACTGTCATAAAAATCCTCAATAAATTATTAGCAAATCAAATTAGTCAATGTATAAAAAGAATTAGATACCATGACTGTGAGATTTATTCCAGGAATGCAAAGCTATTTCAACATTTATTAGTGTAATTTACCATATTAACACGCTAAAGATGAAAACATCACCACTGCATTAATTGATGCCAAAGCATCTGACAAAATTCAATACTCTTTTATGATTAAAAACATCTCAGTAAATTAGGAATAGAGTTAATTTTATGTGTCAACTTGACTAAGTAATGGGGTGCCAAAGCATTTGGTCAAAAACTATTCTGAGTATGTCTATGATGGTATCTCTGGATGAGATTAACATTTAGAGTGAGTTAAACAGATTACCCTCCCCAAAGTGGGTGGGCCTCACCCAATCTATTCAAGACCTACCTAGGACAAAATGTCGGGTAAGAAGAGATTCTTCTGCCTTACTAGTTGAGCTGAGAGCTGAGATATCAGTCCCTGTCTGCCTTTACACATGAAATGAAAAACTAGCTCTTCATGGGTCTCCTATCAGCTTTTAGACTAGAACTTATAAAGCACTGGCTCTCCTGAGTCTCCCTCACACTTACTGCAGATCTTAGGACTTCTTAGCCTCGACAATTGTGTGAGGCAATTTTTTAAAAATTCTCTCTCCTTCTTGGACCTCAATAGGGTTAGAGATAGATATGTAGATACCTATAGCCTATAGGTCCTGTTTCTCTGGAGAACCTCACTAACACAGAAGGGAAACCTCCTTAGCTTACTAAAGAACATGAATAGCAAACTTACAGCTAACATTATACTTAGTGGCTAAAGAATAAATGCTTTTTCCCTAAAGTTGGAAACAAGGCATAGAAATCTGCTATCATCACTCTTATTTGACATAATGTTAGAGGTCCTAGCTAGTACAGTTATTGGGGAAAAAAAAAAAAGAGGAAACAAATGGTATACCAGTTGAAAATGGAAATCACAATTTATAGAGACAAGATTGTTTATATAGAAAATCTCAGGAAATTTATTTAAAAAGCTCCTAGATTTAGTAAGTGCACATACACAAGAATGCACTTAGAAGTAGTGAAAATGAAATAAAAATGTAAATAAGTTCTACAGTTTAGTTAATTTTACTAATATTGATTTTCTGGTTTCAATATTATACTGCCATTAAATAACAAGTCATCATTAGGGGACACAGGGTGGTGGGTACATGGGACTTATTTACTATTTTTACAAATTCTTGAGTCCTATATTTCAAATTTTAAAAATTCTTTAAAAAAAAAGGAATGTGTGCCATGCCTTTGAAGACAATCTCAGATACACCAACAAGTTAAAAGTACTCCAATGTAGGCAGCAGAGATGGAAAGACTAATTTTTTATTTAAATAGTTCCTCTTTTTTCAGCCAAATTACTCTTACCTGCTGTTTCTTTAGTGTACTTTCATTATCTATGTATATATGTGTGTGTGTGTGTGTGTGTGTATATATGTATGTATATACATACCAACACAGACACACATATGTATAATTTTTTTTGTAGTACTGGGGTGCTCTACAACTGAGTTATGTCTCCAGTCCTTTCATTTTTTAATAGATTTTAAAATTTGTCCTAATTAGTTATTCATGATAGTAGAATGCATTTTGACATTATAAATATATGGATATAACTTCTCATTCTTCTGGTTGTACAGGATGTAGAATTACATTGGTTGTGTATTCATATATGCACATAGGATTGTAATGTCTGAATCACTCTACTATCTTTTCTTTAAAATATTTTTTTTTAGTTGTAATTGGACACAATGCCTTTATTTTTATTTATTTTTATGTGGTACTGAGGATCGAACCCAGCACCTTGCACGTGCTAGGCAAGCGCTCTACCCCTGAACCATAACTCCAGTCCCATTCTATTATCTTTACTATTTCCATTCCTCCTCCCTTCCCTTCATTCCCTTTTGTCTAATCCAAAATACTTCTATTCTTTCCTACTGCCTCCCACTTTATTGTAAATTAGCATCTGCATATCAGAGAGAACATTTAACCTTTGGTTTTTTGGGATTGGCTTATTTCACTTAGCATCATAGCCTCCAGTTCCGTCCATTTACTGGTAAATGCCATCATTTCATTCTTCTTCATGGCTGAGTAATAGTCCACTGTGTATATATGCCACATTTTCTTTATCCACTCATCTGTTGAAGGGCATCTAGTTTGATTCCATAGCTTAGCTATTGTGAATTGAGCTGCTAGAAATATTGATGTGGCTGTGTCACTGTAGTATGCTGATTTTAAGTCCTTTGGGTATAAACCAGGGAGTGAGATAACTGGGTCAAATGGTGGTTCCATTCCAAATGTTCTGAGGAATTTCCATACTGCTTTACATAGTGGTTGCAATAATTTGCAATCCCTCCAGCAATGTATGAGTGCACCTTTTTTCCCACATCCTCACCAACATTTATTGTTGCTTGTATTCTTGACAATTGCCATTCTGACTAGAATGAGATGAAATCTCAATGTAGTTTTAATTTTCATTTCTCTAATTGCTAGAGATGTTGAAAATTTTTTCATATATTTGTCACCAATCATATTTCTTCTGTGAAGTGTTTGTTCAGTTTCTTTGCCCATTTATCGATTGGGTTGTTTGGGTTTTTTTGGTGTTCAGTTTTTTGAGTTCTTTATATATCCTGGAGATCAATGCTCTATCTGAGGTGCAGTGGGCAAAGATCTTCTCCCACTCTGTAGGCTCTCTTCTCACATTCTTTTTCCTTTGCTGTGAAGAAGCTTTTTAGTTTGATTCCATTCCATTTATTGATTTCTGGATTTTACTTCTTGCACTTTAAGACTCTTTTAAGGAAGTCAGTTCCTAAGCTGTCATGGTGAAGATTTGAGCCTACTTTTTCTTCTATTACACGCAGTTCAACCCTTTTCATTTTATTTTGATACAGGGTCTTTCTAAGTTGCTAAGGCTGGCCTCAAACTTTTGAGATCCTCCTTCCTCACCCTCCCAAGTGGCTGGGATTACAGGCACATGCCACCATGCTTACCTTTATTCCACTTTTCCTGAAGTTAGGTGCAAACTTCTTGAGAACATGAGTTGTATTTTATTTATTCCTTTCAGTGACTGCAGCATTACAGATATTTTAAAGAAAAAAAAAACCCATAAACTTTTTAACTGAGCAAGTTAGATAATTGAATTATCTAACTGAATTGCAGAATTGAATTAAAGTTGGAGTTCTGCTACACTGACTAGATAGGTGATCTGGACTGCTTAGACCTCTTTGAACTTTGAGTTCCTCATGGATAAAATGGAGGTAAAGACAGCACTATGTCAGAAGACTGTTAGGAGAATCAAATGAATTAACATATGTGAAGTACTGAGAATAGTACCTCACAAACAGAAAAAAATTCAGTAAACACTATTTTTCTAGGAGCTTTGGGTGGATTCATCCACATGAATTAAATGATGATCAGCAAAATGTGTAAGTGGTCATTTATTTCCTTTAACTTTTTTTTTTATTTTAATGAAAACAAGTCTACAGGGATTATAAAGAAAAAACCTGCACATTATACCATTTTAAAAGTAACTCTAATATTTAGCCTTGTAAAAATGACTATCTTACTACTGCATTGAGGCCTTACATACTTTGGTTTCTAATAATAAAATATTATATGTAAAATGCCAATTAATACACATAAGATCTAAAGATGTGAACTTTGTGTGCATTTTGTGACTCTCTTGCTCAAAGGATTTATTAGTCTTTTACTCTTCTTACTGTTTTGTTTGTTTATTTTATCTGGTAACCATGGGGACTGAATTCAGGTCCTTTTGCATGCTAGGCAAGTGCTCTACTACTCAGTGACATTTCCAGCCCTTCACTTTTCTTAAAATAACCATTTTCTATTCTCTAACTAATTGACTATCGCCCAATTTGTTTAAATTTAAATATCATTTCTAGCAGGATGCCTTACCCAATTCTCCAGAGAGAATCTACCACAGTACAAGCATTCACCTAAAGACAAATCCATCATGAACCAATTACCTCACAAAGGTCCTACCTCTCAAATACCATTAGCATATGACTTTGGGGATTTAAGTTTCCAACATAATAAATTTGGAGGACACACATAAAGCAAATCAGGGGCAATGAGCCTCCTTCCATAGGTAGATAAATTAGAAACACGCTGCAATTGGAAGTCAAAGGTCAGATGACAGTGGCAGTGAAAACTGACAGAAGTAGACAGGACAGACTGGGGTTAAATTTCAAAGACATGGTTGTCAGGACTTTCTATTGAATGTAATTAGTAGAATATGACGGAGATGGAATTAAAGAGGACTCCTGATATAAGCAGATTCACCAAAATGGGAAAGGGAAGGAAATACCTACTATTATGGGCCAAGTTTCAGATGCTTATTAAACATCCAAGTGAAGAAGTAGAGCATAGATGGCTTTTGATAAATACGTGTAATACTACTCCTTTGAGGATAATAAATTCAATTACAAATTTATCTACACATATATAAGAGAGCATTCAAAATCTGATGTTAGTCTATTGCTTCCAGGAACAAACAAAAACAGTGGTGGAAATAACCAGGTATCTCAGTTCATTTAACAAAAAACAAGATTTTTGGCAGTCACTAATGCTCTCTGAACCATATTTTTAATAAAAGGATGTTGAATTTTATGTGAGAAACTTTAGATGAATGTTATTAACTCAATTCAAGTACTGTTCCACCTCTCTAGGCCTATAAACACTGGAGTGGTTAAGTGTCAAGTAAGAAGTGAGTAGTGACTCATCAAGTTACTTTCACTAAAAGATAACTAAGTGCTATATACAAAGCTACCTGAGGAAAAATGTTGATGCTTTTGGCAATGATACACATTTTAATCCAATAAAGTGGATTAAAATAAATATATTTATATTAATATATATTAGTATAAATATAATTAATATTTATTAATTATAAATTAATTATAAACGATATGTTACATTCAGTAAAATTTATCTTTTATTATACAGATTTGAATTTTGACAACCACTTACCATCAAATAACCACTTCCATAAACAACACAATAGTTCCTCTTTCAAAAAATTCCTTAAGTCTTTCAGAAGTAAATTTCTCCCCTAGCACCAGACTCTAGCAACCACTGATCTACTTACGGTCCACTATGCGCTTTAACTTGAAGCACAGACCTAGGAATCTGTAACTTTTATTGACTGTTGCCTATCAAAGTCTTATTAAAATAAAACTTCTTGAAAAATACGATGTAAGAAATATTAGAATCACACAAAATGTATTTAATGACTTTATAAGAGAAGAAACCATCTATTCCAATTGTCAAGGATTAGATTCAGGTCTTCAAAACAGGGTTTATAATTTTTCTCTAGGACAGGTTCTACATCTAATTAGCTTGGACAAAACATGATTTACATACTCAATAAACAAATTTACATGCTTCTTCCTCAAAATAACATAAGGTTTTTACATTACCATCTCATACAAAAAGTAAATTAAGAGAGAAAAACAGCACATGATTTTTACATATGACTTTCTATAATAAGAAACTGGAAAACTTAAATTCAATTAATTTTGTTACATAATTTCATTTATAGAATTCTACAATACTTCTTTAGTAATTCTTTAATATCACTTTGTTTCACAGCCATTTTGAATTGTAAAATATATATGTATATTTTGACAAAAACACATGACATTTAATTTTAAAATCTGTACTACTATTATTATTCAAGTAGGTCAGTCTCTGTTACATTTACTTTGAAAGCAGATACTTACCTGGGAATTATTTGCTAGAACATATTTTCGTTTTTACTACCTATTATATACAGGGAGTGTGTTTAAAGTACTGGTAAGGTAATTTATTAACTGATTCATTGTTTGTTTTAAATGAACAAAATCATCTTCCAAGGTGTGAGCCAGACATACAGTTTACCAGTTAAGGTCTTAGGCTTAGTAATCAGAAAGACTTGGGCTCTGTTTCCAGATCTGTTATTTATTGGTTCAAACTCTGAGCAAGTAATTTAATGTTTTACAGTGTCAGTTCCTTTATCCATTAAATGCAAATAGCAGTACTACCTACCTATCCCATACAGCATCCCTACAAATTGTTTAGTATCAGGTCTAGCACATTTTAGTTACTTAATAAATGTTAGCTGTTATATACCAGATGAAGTTTTCATTTCAAAAGAATTAAAGTATTCTATCATTCAGCATTACCTCTGGAACAATAAGGAAATTATATTTATTTATATTATATGGATGACAAAGTAGGGGACAGAGTTGATTGAATCAGCAGACTTATAACTCAGGTGCACACAGTGAAAAAGAAGTTGATCAAACAACTTCAATAATGTAGACCATCATGCTGCTATCCTTTCTAAGAGTAGGGTTTTCTTTCATCTTTTTAAAGAAATAAAGAAGGAATGGTGCTTTGTGATACAAATTATTTTAAAAAAGCCAAGGATTATTGACATCTTAGTTTATCTTGGCTGCTATAATAAAATATGACAAGTTGGGTGCTTGTCATATTTGAGCCGGGCATGGTGGCGCACACCTATAATCCCAGCGGCTCAGGAGGCTGAGGCAAGAGGATCCCAAGTTCAAAGCCAGTCTCAACAAAAGCGAGGCACTCAGTGAGACTCTGTCTCTAAATGAAATACAAAATAGGGCTGGGGGTGTGGCTCAGTGATTGAGTGCTCCTGAGCTCAATCCCTGGTTCCCCCCCACACCAAAAAAACAAAAACAAGTATTCATTTCTCATATTTCCAGAGTCTTGAAGGCCCAGGATCAAAGCAAAGTGGTTCATTTCCTCGTGAGGGCCGACTTCCTCACTGACAGCCTTCTTCTCATTGTGGCCTTACATGGTGGAAGGTGTGAGGATACTTTCTGGGGTCTCCTTTATAAGAGGTTAACCTCATTCCTGAGGGAAGTGCCCTTCCAAAGGCCCCACCTTCTAATATTATCATCTTGAGGGTTAGGGTTTCAACATATGCATTTGGTGGAGACATGTATATTCAGTCCATTACAGATGAACATAGGAGAGATCTACATGTTGTAGTTCTTTCAGTGTAGTAAAAAGAGACCTCTTAATCATTAACTTTCTTCTCTAGAAAAGGGATTTCATTAAGTGAGAACTCATCTGGTGAAGCCATCCAAATGAAAAGAGTTGACTGGATAATGTTCAGATTTGATATAATGTTTTTCATTAAGTTACTTCAAAATGAAAATAAATACTTACCATTTACCCCCCCCTTTCTTCTCTAATTTCTCAGAAATGTAATATTTTCTTCTACTTTTTACAAGCAAATTTATGGTTCTCATAAAAATTTAGATGAAGTTAGAAGAAAATTTAGAGAATATCTAGTCCAATTTCTTCATTTTAAGGTGAAGAATGAGATCCAGAAGGGAACTGACTAAAATAAAATGAAAGCCAAAGTGAGGGCTGGGGATGAAGATCAGTGGCAGAGCCCTTGCCTAGCATGTGTAAGGCCCTGAGTTCAATCCCCAGGACAGGGAAAGTCAAAGTGGTCCTGGAGGCAAATGTTTCATGCCCCACAAAATGTTCCACTATGAGTATACCAAAAATTTAAGATAGATAGAGCTCCTTTGCATTCACCAGAGACATCATCTTGTCACCATTTCTATCAATGTCACTGCACTCAAGCTAGCTATTGCCCATGAAAATGGCCATGCTTCTCTAGTGATGTTAAGTATCAGTAATAGTATATGATAGCAATTGTCAGTTTTAATGTAAAGACCATTGTTCTCCCTATATATGTCTCTTGAGTTTTAGAAATAAATTAACTAATCCTTTTGGAACAGTAGTAATCTTTAAGGGGAACATCTGAATTTCACATGTTAAAAATGTGGTTGCAGACTATGAGATAAACCTGACAAAAATTTAAAAGGAAATATATGTAAAATTATTCTATGGTGATAGAGATCAGAACAATAGTTGCTTGAGGACAGGGACTGACTGGGAAGGGGCAAGAAAAAACATTTTAGGGGATGGAAATGTTCTATATTTTGCTAGGGATATGGTCAAGCTGTGCATTTTACTGTATGCAAATAATATATTTTAAAAACAATCACATGTAGAAAACTCAGATTTTTAAAATTCTTATCCAAAAGAGGGATCCTGCAGTAATCTAGCTGATGAAAAGCAATGAAAAACCAATAGTTATCTTCAAAATCATTGCAGCTAAATGCATTTCTGTTCAACTATTCATGAGAATAACACACACCTTGCCAGAACTCATATATCTGGGAAGTAAGTAAGAGTTTCCTTTCAGGCTTTGCCAGTTAATGGATTCTGCCTTCAACAGAATTGAGGGCATTATTTAAGAACTGTGCATATTAATGTGATAACAAATACACTGATATACATTGTCGACTGAAGTACATTTGTAATTTAATAATAGAACTTCATCTTAAAAACCACAAGAGAACTTAAGACTTTTAGAGGTAAGGAAAGGAAGGTTGAATACAGTGAATACTAATCAATTTTTTGCTGATATTCTACTGTTTTCTTATGAACACCTGAGCATGTATGACATTCTGCCCACTAAATACCATATCTGGCTATAGAGTCTTGTTAAAAACAAAAAGACTATTGCTGACCAGCACCATGATGCTGGTTAGGAATCACAGATGAACTGGCACACAAACTGGTTAAAGATACTGCTTGCTGTATTAGTGTTTATGACAAGAGACAAGGAAGACAAAAGGGCAACTTTTGAGTTGAAGTCATAGGGAGAAAAGGAAGGTAAAAAAATTGTTACCTCTTTCAGCAAACTACATTTAAGTGATGATTTTTAGCACATATTAGTAAAAAGTCCAGTATACTACCTGGCACACTGATAAATGTTAGCTGTTTAAGAAAATAATAAATCCAGCTATAAATGAAAGAGCCATAGGAGAGACACCTTCCCTCTTCCTTAGTGATGGTTTTGCTTACCAAGTCTGGCTTTACTTGGAGAATCAGAGGAAAGGAGACCGACATGGAGTGCAAGGTGGTGAACACTGTGGAGAACCAGGACTGCTGAACCTCCCGGCTTCTTGGAATTTGGTGAATGTAGTATTGGGGATACTAGAATAAAACAGTAGAAATCAAAACCAATTGAGTTTCTGATACCAAAGATAAACATAAGCAACATTTGCAGAAACAGGAAATATTTTCTTATTTATTTTTAATTTCCATTCTAATCACTTCTAAATTAGAGTTACAAAGCCTATTTCATGCTTTATCTAGCACTCACCTATCTGGGTTATGACAGAAAAGTTATTAAATGTAATTGAAAAAATATTTGTCGGTTTCAACAGTAAATATGGAGAGATTTTCTATACATTATCTATTATGGGCCAAGAGTTTAACATGCTGATATACAAAGAGGTCTTATAAATTGATATATAAGAAAGCCTTATGTCAAGATGTACAAAGAAGATTGACAGATATTTCAAACAGAAGAAATACAAATGTATAAGAAATACACGAAAAATTGGCACCAAGTACAAAAGGAAAACAATTTGTCATTTGACAATGATTGTGGATACTCAGTATCGATGAGGGTGTAGGGAAACAGATATTTACATTCCCTGATCAAATATATTGGTACGACTTTTGGGAAGTCATTCTGGAAGAACTTGTCAGAATTTTAAATGTGTTTACTTTTCTTTTTTTTAATTTTTTTTTTTTTTTAGTTGTAGATGGGTACAATATCTTTATTTTATTTATTTATTTATGTGGTGCTGAGGATCGAACTAGTGCCTCACACATGCTAGGCAAGCGCTCTATCATTGAGTCACAATCCCAGCCCCTAAATATGTTTATTTTTGATCCAGCATTTCTGCTTCCAGCAATAGAACACACATATGTCCATTCACTATCTCATTATTTATATTTGTGGAAATTTAAAACAGACCAAATATTCTCCAATAGGGAATGGAGAAGTCAGTAGAATAAAATATGAAAATATATTAACAAATGACATAGATCTACATGTACTTATGTGGACATTATCACAGTAAGTGAATAGTACAAGTTGTAGGAAAGTATGTTCACTGTGATCCACTGTCTTAACAAAACATTCATGCACACTTTTATACACATGTATTTGTATACACAGGCATACACATATATATTAGCATTTGCATGAATAAAATCTGGAACTATGTGCCATAAATTATGAAGAAGATGATATTACAGGATATTTTCATTTGCTGGATCATATATATATATATATTTGAAATTCATAAGAATGTATTATTATTTTCATAGAGAAACCAACACATTTTCCTTGTATCAAAGTTCCAGGTGTTTGGTTATCTACTATTGACTAACATATTGTCCCAAAACTTTGCAACTTAAAACAACAACCCACCCCCCTCTTTCTGTGGTTTAGGAATCCAGGAATGGTTTGGCTGAGTAACTTGGGCTTGGAATATCTCATGAACTTGAAATCACGTTGTTCTCTGGGATTACAAACATTTGAGTGTTTGACTGGGGCTGGAGAATCCACTTCCAAAATGGCTTGGTTGTTGTCTGGCAATTTAGTGCTAGTAGTTGACTGGTGGCCCTAGTTCCTTGTCACATGGGTCTTCTAATAGTGCTACTCAAGTGTTCTAATTACACAAGTGCAAACTTTCAAAAAGTGTATGTTCCAAGAGAGGGCCAGGCAGAAACCACAATGTCTTTTATGACCCAATTTTATGTCACACTTGTCACTTCTGCAAAATCCAAATAGTTACACAGGCCAAACCTATTCTATATGAAAAGGAACCTACAAAGGAGTGTGATACTGGAAAGGGAGAAATCAATGAGGACTTTCTTAGAGCCTGGCTTCCACACAGTTAAGTCAGAGAGTAAAGAACCAAATATTTAATAATATTCCCTCCCCCTTTGGTCTTGAGGAACAAGATGTTCCTTGAGAAAGGAACAAAAAAGCCTTTCTCTAAAGTAGTGGAAAATACATAAGTAAAACTAGTAGTCTTAAGTGTTTTTTGTTTTTTTTTTTTCCCAATCAGAAAAATGTGTGAAATTGGAGGATTCTGACATGCTCAAAGAGAGAATGAGGGAATGAGTATGGTTCTTAAATATTCAGCCACAAAGTGAAAATGGACTGCACATGTAACAACTCTATTTCTTTATATGATGACAAAAGATATGTTCTCCTCTTTCTGTGGTATATCAGTAGAGAATGGGGAATCTGGGCTCAATTTTTTAACTTACTATTTTTATTTACTTACCAATCATTATCAATCAATGTTGTTTCTTCTTTCCAAAGGCTTAAGGTGTTCAATACTGAACTAAAAGCTAATTCTGGTAGTCTTCAAACTATGGATGATATAGGCAGCAGTAAAAAAGTAGAGGCAGACTTGTTTGAGGCTTGTGTTTACTTAATGTGTGGGGACTATTAATTGGCAGGCTGAGTAATTTTTCAGAGCCAAAAGTCCTTTTCAGAAACCTTTTGGGTCAGAAGAGTGTGGACAGGTAACATGGTATATATACCACATATAATGTCCTCCTCTGGAGTTTGCAGAAATAATCAAATAATAATATTTCTGCAGTAAAATATGAACAGCTATACTGAGTAGGGTAGACCATAAGCTTCAAACCAGATCAAATAGTTTTTGCTATTAAATAAGCTTGTGAAAAATTCAAAAAAATTTTCTCTAGTCTTCAATGTTTTTAGGATTTCAGACATATATAACAAAATACACTTGAATCCACTAAGATGCCTGGTTATTATGATTATTATAATAAAAATAATCCCTATAAGAAAAAAAATAAACCAGTAGGGTCTTATTGTAAGTATTTTATATGTTACTTCCATCCAACTTTTTGATGCCTGATCTCAATATCTGTAATATTTCCTTCAAAAAAATCAAAAGTATTTATCATGTTCCTTTAATTTTTAAAAAAAGCTGTATAATTTTAAAATTTCATAAAGAAGTAATGAACAATATTTCTGGATTATATGTGAACAGTGTCCCATGGGAACAGAAAGGTGATCAGTTTGAGTCTGGTTCCTCTGATTTCATCTTGGCTTCAAGGAAGAGCAACTCAGGCTTGGTAAGGCAAGTGTGTCTGGGGCTGAAGACAGCTTCCCTAGACCTGGACAAAGAGTCTACATCTCATCCCCCCATAGGCAGCCTGAAGAAGTGATGAAAGTAGGTTTGGGAAGTTTCAATTCATTCTCAGAAGAATGGAAACTAGAGGAGGCATTTCTAGATGGGAACTAAGTGATCTCTGAGACATAAACTGAGGCATGAGGGTAAGACAGTAAGACTAGTAACTCAAGTTTTATGGCCTCTCTTGACTTCTGGTTGCACCAGGCAAGGGACCTGACATTCCAACTTCCAGATGCTTAGCTGGAGAGAGGTGTCTTGGTTCCACTTGTGTGTGAAAGCTAACTGGGTCAGTGACCACATGTTTACAGTGATCACTCAGTGTGCAGAGGTGGCCTGTTAATACCTGTAGTCTCAGTATAATTAACAGTGTCTCATTCTGCTCTCAGAAGTATCTACAGGGGAGGGCAATGAGTAGCTTTTTCTAAGTCAGTGGGAAAGGTATTTATTCAGAACAGTCTGAAGAGTCAATGGTGGGGGCCTGTGGTTGTGGCTCAATGGTACAGCACTTGCCAGGCACGTTTAAGATACTGGGTTTAATACTCAGCACCAATAAAAATGAATAAATAAATGTATAAAAATGTTTTTTAAAAAAGAGTCAATTGGATGGGAAACTCTGCATTAAAGGACAAGAAGAGGAGTTTCAGTGGTAGCTGGGATGAAGTCAAGCTGAAAGTCTTAACAGTGAGGTAAACACAACTGCCACGGGAACAGGAGAGTCCATATGGTGTCACTCTCTGGCTTGCAGTTCTATACTAGAGAAGTCTCCACCTCCAAATTCCATACAGATTTTCCTCACATTATTTTTTAATAATCTAATAATCAATCAGGTATCTGGAAATCCCACCAAAAAGAGATTGTTCTTTGTGTTAATCAGCTTTTTGTTACTGTGACCAAAACAACTGTAACAAGAACAACTTAGAGGAAGAAAAGTTTATTTTGGTTCATGGTTTCAGAGGTTGGGTCTATGGTCAACAGGACCCAAGGCAGAAACATCATGGTGGAAGGGCATGGTGGAGGAAAGCTGCTCAGCTCATAGCAGCCAGGAAGCAGAGAAAGAGAAAGCAAGAGGACAGGTATAGTTCCAAAGGCCACACCCCAAATGACGCCTTGCCACCCAGCCATCTACCTGCATACAGTTACCACCCAGTAGTCCATTTAAATTATTAACTCTTCTCCCATGCTTGACCCATAGAGGTGGGTCCTGGGTGTCTGATGACACCCCTAAAGGAAATGCTGAGAACCTGGCTTGGCAAAATCTTGAGAGAGTTTTTTAAAGTTTTACAAAATAATCACATATATAAAGAAGTCAGTGAGAAAAAAAAAAAAAAAACTATTAATAGAAGGCTTGTATTTTGGTCTTAACAAAAGTTCTTTTGAAGACAAAGGAATGAGACAAGAGGTTCAGAGAGCCACAATTCAGGTCTGGCTATGACCCTGGGCCAGGAATTCCCTGGGGGTTGTGGTATCTGGAGAAATCCAAATGAAAGGCATCTTTATAGACATATTGTTTTGTTAGTCTATACTTGTTCCTTGAGGGGACTGTTCCTGACCCTCCTTAATGTTCTGTAAAGGAATGTAGTACATAAAAGAAGCCGTAACCATCATTTTACCACAATCACCCTGATTGACTTCCAGAACCACTGTTTGATTTGGGAATGGCCATATGGACCAAGTAGGGTAGTCTTTTCCTGGATTATTAGAGACCCAGGAAAGAAATATTTCCTTTGAAGGACACTGTGGGCTGCTGAACTGGCTCTCTCAATCTATTCTACTAGGGCTAAGAAAGGTATACTTTTTGTTTGCTTTCCCCTATCCACTAGGCTTTTCTACAGTGACCTGAAAATGAACTATCATATTCTCAGGACATAAATCAACAAATGAAGAATAGGATCTATCAGATTTCCCACAGAGAAATGAAGATTTATGTTGGAGTTGGCAGAGAGAAAGGTAGAGAGCGGGTTGTCCCTGTTTCCTTCTTCTAAAACCTCTACACACATTCCATAGCTATCCACTATTCCAAGCGTCTCTACTACTCCCATGGTTCATGCCACCACCATCTCTCTTCTTAACTACTACAACAGACTCTTTGCTTCTCTCTCATTCTATTACAATTTAATCTCTATAAAATTGCCAGAGCTATCTTTTTATAATGTAAAGCAGATCCCTTCATTTTCCTGCTTAAAACCTTCCAAAGACTTGCCATTGCATTTGGGATAAAGTTCACAATTCCTTATTACTCTCAAGGTCCATATAATCTGATGCCGCTCTAATCCCTCCTGGTTTACTCCCTGGAGCCAGACTGTTCTTCTGTCTGTTCTTTCAATGCATCAAACACTTTCCTTGCTGATGGCCTTTTCTGTTCATTCTAACCAGTCTGCTTTGTCCCCAGATAGTCTCACAGCTAGTTTCTCCCTACAAATCAACTCTCATTTAAACATTGTCTTCTCAGAGGGGAGACATTCTCCCCCAATACATGGTCACTCTCCACCACACTGTCTTATTTTATAGTCTTCAGGGCAATTATCAGTACATTGAATTAATCTGTTCTTTTATGTGTGTATCCTGCCTCCTTTCCAAGAATGGAAGCTCCATGAGAGAAGGATTTCATCGTGTTCATCCCAGGATCCAGAATGGTGCTTTCGACATCATGAGTACTCCATGAATACTTGCTGAATAGATAATGACTATCATTAACATTTCTAGAAGTTAAGTCCATGGTCCATGCTGGGGGATGGCAATGAAGAAGATGCTGGCTCTGAATCTCATTGTATCTCAGGGTTACAAGAGACCAACTCATCCAAAATGCCCACTTCACATATGAGAAATGTGGATGCTATCAAGGTAACAGAGCCAGGATCTCAACCCAGGTCTTCCTTTCTACATGTCCTGAAATGTGCTACTGACTCAATTTCTACAGATGCTTCTTGTTTCTCTGAGATGTACACCTTACCCAATCCTTGAGGAGCTGTACCAGCTTCCTATGGAGTTTACCCCTCGCATCCTATTGCTCCAACACATAACCCACTACCCATTCTGGCTCATTTCCTTTCTTTGTTTTTAAACTCACCTACTCTATTCATTTACAAACACACAGCCATAGAGTTTGTTGTTTCTTCCCCTGGTTCTAGGGGAACTAGGTTCTCTGTCTCCTTCTGTTTGTCTTTTGTGTCCTGTTCTGTTGTGTAGGTTTGGTCTACCAACCCCATCTACATTGTTACCAATGACCTCCCAGCCCCCAGCCCTATTTCCAGAGCCTTTTGGAAGAAAAACCAGAATAAGACCATAGGACCTCGGAAATCTTCAGACTTTTCTATTGAACCAAGTTCTTTCTTTCAAGTTCTGGGGTTTTATTATGTTCTTGCAGCCAACTGGGTTCACATACTCCTAGAAAAGATGCATTAATTGAGTCCTTTCTTTCTTTGCAGTTCAATGTGTATATACTAAACATGTATTCATATTTTGAACATGATCCAGTCTCTTTCATACAAATGGACAAATAAGTAGGACTTTCTCTCTCACCATCATAAAGAAAAAGATATATCCTAGTGAGGACATCCTGGCAATATATCTGAGTTTCCTATTAAGAAGGGGTAGGAGCCATGTCTTACAGTATTCTATATGCCCACAGGGCCTCCCAATACTCCCTGCGCATATTTGACTGATGTACAACCAAATGTATAGTGCAAGATAAACAAGAAAAGTAGATTCTGCCGAATAAAAATATAAAGTGGAAAAAATGCTTTTTTCTTCAGGATGCTAGTTTGTCTGAAATTATGTGAAATACTGAGTTAAATACTAATAGTATATGACAACTAATAACTTTCAAAGTATGTTCCAGAATTGCACCACTGCTAAAAGCCACAAATATATCTGGCTTGACATTTGTGAAAATGAAATAGAAGTTTACAGTGATTTAGATGGAAATAATTCCACCAAAGAATCCAGATGGCATCATAAACCACAACAGAACAGATCAAGTGGTCTATGAAGTCATTCTTTGCTGTTACCACACATTGAAACATACAATACATTTATTATTTAATGAATGCCACACCATTGCAGAATCTTGGAATCAAGACAAAACTAAAATAATAAAATTTCATTTAACCAAAAATAGTTTCAGCTTTCTTTCAAAACATTTGAAAAATAATGCTGTGTGTGTATGTGTTTATTTACATATATGAATGTTGGATGGTTCAACCAATCATTCTAAAATCAAGATGATCATAATTTACCACAAAAAGTTTTAATATGCATGTCCTTCAAGTATTTGGTATACATTTACTTCATGGTAGCTGAAGAAGTACCATAAGTGACATATGCATGAGGAAGTTGTGTTTCAAATGGAGTCCTGCCAATAACAAACTGTCACCCTGAGCAAATCAACCTCTCTGGACCTGCATCTTGCACTGTGAAACAAAGAGGCCTGGCTCTGATCACTGACCCTCAATTAGCCACCATGATCCCATACTGGATTTCAAGTCTGACTTGTCAAAGACAAAGCTGCCACTCCAGCTCTACCCCAAGGTCTATAGTCACTCCTCCCTTCACCTTGACAAAGTCCTTCTTGCCTGGCAGTCTCAGGATTCAGGAAAATAAAAAAGGAGTTTGTTTGTGAAACAATTGTGGGATTCTGGCTCTATAAAGATTTTAAAGCTCTTTACAAAGAACATTTGTTGTCTTCTTCCTAGCCTTTATTGACCCCTTCTTTTGATAATACCCCAATTTTCCTTTGGACAACTCATTCTTTTCACATTCTCTGCCAAATGGTTTTGGTGGTATTCATTTCATCTCCTTCATCCCCAACCCTGGCTCTAACAGTGGGCCTAGAAGACCTTAAGCAACATGGAGGATTTTCTTTTCAAATTTATGTTGAATGGCTCAGTGAATCATTCTGAAATCGAAATGACCATAATTTAAAAACACACACACACACAGAGCCATCCCTAGTCACAATGATTGGATGAAAGGTGGGAGCATAACCTCAGTAGAGACCATGAGGCAGGATATCTGTCTGGGACTTCTGGAAAAGATCTGGGAAAAGGAGGCTTCAAATTTCCCACATGCTATAAGAAACCTATTTTTTCTCAGCCAGTCTAATACATAGTATTAAGCCAGGTTTTTAACCCTGATGGGAGAGCTTGGAGCTGCTGGAGGCAGTACTGTGGCAGTCCTATGAAGGACCATTAACAAAGATAAAGAGAGACACATACTATTGTTAGTGACATACTTGTGCAGCTTTACAGGTTTACCAGAAATAAGACCATTGTGAAAGTTAACAAATTTCTTTGATTGTTCATTTTATTGTATAAACAACTGTTTATAACACTTGATTTCAGAGCTACACTCTTCATTTAAGCACAGATTCATTCACATATTCATCCATTCACTTAATATCCAATAAGCACCCACCAGGTGACAGGAACTGGGTTTCACAAAGTGAATAAGACATTCACAGGGAACGCACTATAGTCTGGCAGGGCAACCCAGGAAAACTGATAGACTGATAAATGCAACCAAAGAGGTAAATACAATATGAGACATAAAAAATAAAAACAATTTTAGCACCAAGTAGGATACCATTAACTACACTTTGATAAGTCAGACTTCCTGGAAGAAATACCTGATCTGATTTGTGAGAACTATGAAATATATCAGGTGTAGAAGAGCAGGGAAAAGGTAGTCCAGAAGAGGTAGCATGTTCAGAGCAGCCATGCACAAGAGAGCATGGAATATTTGGGGAACTATATTTTGGCACATAAGAAGCAAGGCATAGAGCTTCAGAACATGAAATTGAAGAGGAAAAGCCTTCGAAGTCACTCTAAGGAATATGTATTTGAATCTAGAGGCAACGAGAAGATACCTACACATGTTAAAAAGAGGGTGTAATGTTACCAGATATGTATTCAAGAAATAACACTCTGATAAATATGAGGACAGAAGGGGTAGAGAGACACAACCAAAGAAGGGAAATTATTGGGGAGATCAGAAGAACAATGCTGAAGGCATAAAAGACAGCTGCAACACTAAGGTGGAGAAATGAAGAGGTCAAAAAATGGGGAGGAGGGATTTTTAAGGAGAGTCTGAAGCAACTCTCAACTTACTAGCTGGGGTGAAAGGTATCACCCTGCTCTATGGAGAGGATGCAAGAGAGGAAGTAGGCCGAGGGTCGGCTGGGTGGGGTGGCCCACACCTGTAATCACTGCGGGTAGGGAAGCTAAGGCAGGAGCCAGCCTCAACAAAAGCAAGGTGCTAAGCAACTCAGTGAGACCTTGTCTCTAAATAAAAATACAAAATAGAGCTGGCGATGTGGCTCAGTGGTAGAGTGCTCCTGAGTTCAATCCCCCTAAAAAAAGAAATAAACTGAGGGCATATCATTATTTATTAGGGTCTGGATTTCAGCATAATTTTATGAGTCAGTAAAACATTGTCTAAGCACAAAATACATGAATGTTAGAAAATATGTATAGGTACTTTGTAGGATGAAATGGGGCAGACATGGGTTTGTACTTGCAACTGGGCTGATGGGCTGACCTGGCTGGTGGATATACAGAGCAAGCCAACTGGTAATTCAGGAAGACAATATTCAAAATCTGGATTCTGGGCAGATGCTGGAAGGCCTAAGGGGATGGCCTGGAACAGCAGGCTTAAGCCAAATGTGACATCATGGTGGCAGCTAGATCCCTAATCTCAGCCAGGCCATGGTATTTCACAGTGGGACACTGAGGTCTAGGGAGATTGATTTGTCCAAGTTCACAGAGCTGGTTGTTAGCAGCACTCAGTTTGGAACTTTATGGCTCCTCAGGCATGTAGTACTTCATCAGTTACTGTAAAATGAGCACCTCAGGTACGTGCAGGACAGGTGAACACCCCTGGTGTTCAATGTATCCCTCTCCCTTCCTTGCCATCTTCAGTTCCTCAGTCAATCCTGACTGAAACTGGAAGTGTATCACCAGTCACAGTGTTGCACTTACAGGGCTTGGAGTTATGCTGTCCCTGGTGTAACTGTAACCACCATGCTCCAGAAGCATTTCTTGGGGTCTAGTGGCTCAAGAGATCAAAGAACCTCCATTTGTGCAAAAGGAAGTACACAGAGAATTCCCAAGTGGGTTGCATCCTAATTTTATAGTAACAAAAAGAAGTTGTATATTTATACTCACGATATATATAACAGTTTTAAAAAAATATTTGTTTCAATCGAAACATTGTTATTAGATAATAAATAATTTGCTTTAAAATGGAGAAACAACAGTGATATATTATAAAATATTAATGCTCTGCATGTTGTAAGAATTCCATACAAATTTAAGTGATATAGGAAAATGATAAAATTATTAGAAGTCTGAAGTAACTGAAATATGCTATTCAATTCCATCAAATCAGAATCTGATTAAAAGAAAATTCAACCTACCTTCCATTAGTTTTAGAGACAGAAGAAAGGTAGTTCTGGAAGGAACTGAAGAGGTTAAGCTATTTAAAATACTTCAGAAGAATGTATAAATCTACCCAATATACTACTTTGAAAATAAACATCTATTTACTGAAATAGCCACTTCAGAATTTCTATTTGCAAAAACTTATATTTTCTTAATCAGAAATTTCACAACTGTATTTCTTCCAAATTAGAGTTATTTTCACCTGCATCAAAGGTCACTGGAATGAAGAAAAAGTGAATACATATACCTTAGACACACCCTAAAAATATAATGAAGTTAAACCCTGAGTTGTTATGTAGTTTACAAACTAAAACAACCCCACAATTATAATTATGTAGTTTACAAACATTTATTTTAGAACTTCTTGGGAACTGTTAAAGATAGACATCAAATGCATTAAATTTAGAAGTCTCAGGAACTTGTACTGGTCTCAGTTTGTTGTATGAAGTTAGCACCCCACCTTGTGGAAAACAGTAGGTGGTGTTAAGTGGAAGTATGTCATATTAGTTTTACCTGATAAATCCTGAAGCCACTAAACTGTCAGTTATTTATAAAAACCAACAGTGTAAACCCCTTCAAAACAAAAGCAAAAAGTAAACCAAAAGAATCCCTACTTATTAAAGTAACAGCAAAACTTCTGCTTCCAAAATACAAATATAGTAGCCTCAAAATAGTGGGGTTTATGAGATGTCTGGGTTATTTCTTCAGTAAACAAATATTTCATGTCAACAAGTTATTACTTCCACTGGGTCCACTGTTCTGAATGTTATTTGGAATGTTCCCCACCCCTCCCACCCCCACTGGCCCAATGTGACTTCTTTCCTTTCTCTTTCTGGAAGTTTTTGGTATCTCCCCTTTATCATTAGTTGTGAAACTGTAGATGACTTAGGCTGTTGAGGCTACAGTTTAATTGGGCTGGGGAGAGTCCTTTTGAAGGTCATGTCCTTCTAGTTCTGGGAATTTTTCCTGGGTCATCATTTTTTGTTTTGTTTTAACTTCTGTTTCCTTGTTTGTTCTGGATAGCAGACCTTCAACATCCAGTTTGATGGTCTAGCTTTCTTACTATTCTCTATGGTTTCAACCTTTTTCTTATGCTTTTTGGCAGAATTCTTCAATGTGATCCTTCATGACTTTTTTTTAAATTCCTGCAGTCAAAAATTTAATATCCTAGTGTTTCTGAGTTAAAAATAACAGGCCTTATTCTTTTTTAAGGATATAATTAATGTCCTCTCATTTATCTGAAAGTAACTTTTCTTTAAGCCCTGCACCCCACCCCACAGTATCCTCTTCTTTGATCCTTTTTCTCTAAGATTCTTTGCTGACTGCAGTTTTGATTTCTCTCATGGTACAGGCATTCCTCATGTTTTTGAGAGTCTGTAGATGTTGGTCTGAACCAATGATTTTCAAGGGGAAGAAGAGGGAGAGACTCCTTCTAACCCTACTTGGCAAGATCTGGAGACATTCGGGGTTGTCATGACTAGGGATTAAGTGGGGAGTGCACTGGCAACTAGTGGATGGAAGCCAAGGTTGCTGCTAAACATCTGAGAATACATAGAACATTCCCTCACAACAAAGATGTATTGACCCCCTAATGTCAATAGTCACAGCACTGGCATTAAGGGCAGACTAGAAGCTCTCTGCGCTGGGTGGAATATATTGATTGAAGGGTAAAAAATATTCAGGACCCACATGTTAGAATATACAGTTCTAGTCTCTCTGAGCAAATCAATTTCTTCAAAACTAATTTTGAATTTTCAATCTGGAGGATATAAATGTAGCATTTGGAGAACAGACCCAGAAAGGAACCCAAGTGATACATGTTGGGGGCACAGGGCAGGTATTAACTCCTCCAAAGTCCCTATTTTCAGGGCAGTAATTTATCCCATCTTCAATTTGGCTTGGTGTTTCCAAAGCAGTCTAACTGCTCAGACTTCAACCAAGAGGCCCTCAACTCCACACTGTAGCCCAGGCTTCAGAGGCACCTAATACCTATATTATCTTTTCCTCACTAGTTCACCAGTGATGCTTTTAATTAATTCTTAGGGTTTGCAATATTTATGATCTTTCCTCCCAAACTGTATCAAAAACTTCTTGAGTCAAAGAGCACTTTCTTTCATTACTTGTATTCCTCATAAAACTTAGTATAAATTTTGTACCCAGAAACTGGCTAATCATATCTACTTTTGGTTTTCAAGAAGGACTTTACCTTTGCAAAGGCAAAGCTTCTAGTGAGCTGTTCTATCTGTCTCAAAAAAGAGCACTTTGGACAAATATAACAGTACTACAAGTTTGGCAAGGTATACAGTAGAAAAAGTCTAAATAAAACATTCTCTAGGCTAAAAAGACTATTCCAAAGCTATATAAAGCTCTTTCAAATTCAAGAAAGGAAAATCTCTTCTGGAAATGGCATATGATACTCCCTAAAAAAGAAGTGAAGGAAACCTCCCCGCTTCTACCCCACCACTACCATTTGCCAGAGCAGTCTAATATATACTAGAAATCTCCACACCACTGGCAGTTCTAAGTTAGATCAAACTACTCAATGTTCAGCAGTGTGCTGCCACCCGGTGGCAGCATGGAGGAATGACATCAACACAGATTTGGGAAGGTTATACAAAAGCACAATAAAAGAAGTTCTTTAGCACAGGGAAGGACTTTCCAGGACCATTTCTGAATCCTGAAGGACTTTTCTGGAAAGTGAGAGGAACGGGAAAAGCATAAAAAAGAGAGGGATAAAGGATAGAATAGAGGTACAGGAAACAAATAGGTAGGACTTAAGATGGTTTGGAATCAGTGCAAGGAGAGCCTGGGAAGTCCCTTTGAATTCCAGGAAGGTTTTAGGGAGTTGTAGCCATGGTGGAGGCTGCTGATTGGTTTGGGTGTATGAAACAATATAATGACACTTGAAAACAGGGATGCTCCACTTACAGACTACCCAGGGACACAGATAACAAAGTAACTCCGTTCTTATGATTACCCAGAACAGAAACTTTGAAGTCATTCATGCTCTTCTTTCTCTCTTTTCTTCAAATTCTAACCCAATTTGCAGGAAATTTTGTGAACTCTACTTTTAAAAAAATCCAAAAATCTAACATTTCCCCCCCCTTTTTTTTATCCTCACTGGTGCAAAGTACACTATCTCCTATTCAGATTGCTGAAACATCCACCCAGTTGGTTTCATTTTTGCTTTGAGACACAGCAATGACAGTGATCAAACTTCCAGCAAAACCTTCCAGTAGCTACCTATTTTCCTCACAGTCAGAGAGGAAATTCTTAGAATTCCTTCAAAGCCCTCTATCATCTGGCTCCCTGCCCTATGTTCTCACCCCATCCCCAATGTCTCCCTCCACTCATTCTGCTCCAAGGACTCTGCCATTCCCCCAATATCCAGGAAGGCCCCATTTGAGGACTGCTGGGAAACCGAGCCCTCTGCCTGAAATGCACTTATCCCAGTTGTCTCCATCTTCTTCAAGTTTCTATGAGAAACTGAAACTCTTCCACCTCCTCAGAATGTGCATTCCCTATATCCCTGTGTAATCGCCCTCCCAGCACTGATCACCTTCAGATTTTCCAATTCCCTATTTCTAGTATGACTGTCTTCACTTGGGTTGAGTAAGCACCCTGATTGCAGGTCTGCTTTGCACTGATGTATCTCAACTGCCCACAAAAAATGCCTGGCAAATGGAAAGCAAACATTTCTTGTTGAATAAACAAAGTTAAAAAAAAAAAAAAAAAAACATTGAATTTTGACTGTTACTGCACTATATATTTGGGCAAAAGGAAAGTAAATTTTTAAGCATTAGGAACATGCCTCTGTATTTATTCCACACTTAATGGCTCTTAGTAAGATTTCACTATTGTGTCCATATTATTTCCTTTTACTGAAGAACCTATCCTACGGCTGGGGTTGTGGCTCAGCGGTAGAGTGCTCGCCTAGCACATGCGAGGCCCTGGGTTCAATCCTCAGCACCACATAAAAATAAATAAATAAAATAAAGACACTGTATCCAACTACAACTAAAAAATAAATATTTTTTAAAAAGAAGCTATCCTAGTGTTTAATACATAAGGTATCTTTTCTATTATTTTTTCTAATAGTTTTTGATATCACATAAGAAAGTTATTGGTGTTTCCATATTCAGCTTGCATTTGACACTTTTCTAAACTAATATTTGGTAATCTTTTAACTGCTTTTTTTCTAGATGTAATTATTTATAGAATACATGACTTTATTTTTTCTTTTTCAATATTTATACCTCTTACTTCATCTTAGGTAAAGGGTCAAAACAAAGAATAGTGCTACTAGTAGCAGATGTTCTTATTTTGGCTTTGACTTTAGACATAAAGAATGCCTCTAACAGACATTGGCTTTTGGTTCTAAATATACTTTTTTATATTAAGAAAACCATTGAAAATGTGAGGATATGGATTATTTGTGTAACACAAGTTTTTTTTTTAATTTTTATTTTTTAGTTGTTGATGGATTCAATGACTTTATTTTATTTATTTATTTTTATGTGATGCTGAGGATCAAACCCAGGACCTTACACATGCTAGGTGAGCACTCTACCATTGAGCCACAACCCCAGCCCCTGTAACACAAAGTTTTAAGAAGCAAACTGTGGTCAGCCACGGGATGCATGTGATACAGAGATTAGAGTCCAAACCAATAGCAGCATTTATAAGGTCTGCATGTAATAAATCTCTCAGTATTGCTGTCAAGTTATTAAAAAATGTGAATGGAGGGCAGGAATTTTATTTAAGGCCAAAAAAACCAAAATAGTTTAGTGTATCTAATACATTAGCCTGTACCCCATACATTTATACTGTTTTATTATGGATACTTCAAATTCAGTCAACAATTTGCCAGAATGCTGTGGTAAGAAAGGGCTGACAGACTCTTTAGTATCAGCAAGTTGGGCTTCTTCATTTTTTAAGCTTCTTCCTAATAAAAGTAACATTCACATTTATTATACAAAATCTAGCAAGTTAGAAGAATATTTATAGAATGTGTGTAAGTACAAAAGTGTTTACTGCAGCAATTAGTGAAAGACTACAAACATCAAGGAAATGGTACATCATTATTGTGGATTACTAGGTGGTCATTACAAAGTATAATAATCTATTTGTACCAACAATGGTGAATTATCAAGGTATAGTGTTTTGTTTTGTTTTTGTGATACTGGAGATTAAACCTAGGGCCTTGCATGTGCTAGGCAAGTGTTCTACCATGGAACTACACCCCCAGATCAAGATGTAGAATTGAAAGGAAAAACATTATAGATAATATATAGGGTTTGATTTATGAACGATCCCATACCCCATTCTCTCCAAAGATCCCCAACCCTGCCTATGTGATCACATGTATATGTGTACATAGAATTCATAATACTTGCTTATGTCACAGGTGTAACAGGAGGGAATAAGCACTGGCAGGCTATAACTCCAGCTGGTACAGTGGTACAGTCGTACCTCTAGAGTGGGACTGGGGTGGTGATGAAGAACTTCTACTTTTTACTTTATAACCTTTTAATTTATTTATTTATCTATTTATTTACCTATTTATTTATTAGTTGTAGTTGAACACAATACCTTTATTTTATTTATTTATTTTTATATTGTGCTGAGGATCAAACCTAGCCTTGCAGTGCTAGGTGAGCACTCTACCACTGGGACACAACCTCAGCCCCTACTTTATAACTTTTATTGTCTAAAGTTTCTAAATTATTAAGAAACAAATAAAAAAGAATGCAATTTAGAAAGAATAGAAAAGAATAAAGAATAGAAAAATAACCACCATCACAGTAAATTCTAGGATATATTCAATGAAGATTTGATGAAATATCCACTTGGGATACTGTCTTGTACAGAATCAGTACTCAGTGGGAAGAATGGAAGATCTTTCGATTGGGTATTTTTGGAATGAATGAACAAATAAATAACCTTTCTTGGGAAAACACTGGAAGCCTAATTATAGAGTACTGAGAAATTTAAAAGGCTTGAAAATAAAGAAGGTTGGCTCCAATTTTTAACCCTTTAAGCCACTTTTCAACAATTTCTATTGTTGTTTTATGTGTAAAAGAGACTACTCTATATAAATGCAGTTTAAAAAAAAATGTTTGTGGCCAACTCATGGTCTGACAGAAGTTACCAGGAGTAATGTCTGGGTATCAAGGGAGGCAGCTATGAAACAAGGTTCAGATTCAAAGCAAATAAAAGGATGAAGGAAAATCCACATGTGTTTCCCTTCCAGACTTTGCAGGGTGGTGGTGGGGGGCTCTATTTCATCAGAAGACTACCGCTATTTAGGAAGAATGCTTTGGTTTGAGTTATCATTTACTTTCATATCACTCTGGTAATTGGTTCTATTTGGAAAGGTTACTATCCAGTTTTTACTGAAAGATATTACTTTAGCTACTCTTTACTTTAGAACTAATCCCAGTGGAAATTACTTTTTCTTTAGAAGAATTTTCAAGATATTTTTTCATTTAAGTAATTTCACAGCCAAACATCCCTCACCCCTTAGCTCTTAGCTCTTCACCTTACTGATCTCAGTTGTTATTAGTAAAAGGAATCCTATTTCTTGTAAAAATGTGGTTAAACTACTGAGAGAAACATAGGTTAACTAGTAGAATTAAATTGTATAACAGGATTATTTCTCTTTACTCTTATATAATTATAAACAGGGCAAACTAAACAACGTAAAGATTTTCCATAGCACTAAAAAAAATACAGAATCAAGGGAATCAGAATAAAGATTTTTTTGTTGTTTGTTTTTGATTGAACCTAGGGTCATTTTACAACTGAACTATGTACCAGCTCTTTTTATTTTGAGATAGGCTCTTGTTCAGTTACTGTGGCTGGTCTTGAATTTGTGATCCTTCTGCTTCAGACTCCTGAGTCACTGGGATTATAGGCATGCACCACCATACCAACTGAAAGAAGTGTGCACAACAAAAGTAGATTCCCTCTAACATAAATTAGTAAAATTATATTATAAATTTAAAAATTTAGCTTAAAAATGCTATATATTTATATCTATCATGAATAAATACTACTAATAATGGTAATAATCCTGTTATACAATTTAATCTTCTAATAAAAATATTAATTTTTTCCATATACTGCCAAGACTCTATATACTACCAAGACTTTTAGAAATTTATTGAATAATTCTATTTCTGAATGGGCTTTAAACCAAATAACAAAATTCCTATGTTACTTGAGTAAGTGATTAATACTGGTAATATGTGTCTTCTTTTTTAAAATATTTATTATTTATTTTTTATTTGTAGCAGGACACAATACCTTTATTTTTATTTATTTAGTTTTATGTGGTGCTGAGGATTGAACCCAGGGCCTTGCATGTGCTAGGCAAGCTCTCTACTGCTGAGCCACAACCCCAGCCCTGATGTCTGGGATAGTCTTCTTTTTTAGAACAAGCCAATACAAAAAGAATGAGTTTTAATTTCTCACGAATCAAGTATGAATCAATGCATTTTTATTCCTGAAGTGCTCAGGGTGATATGGATGTGACACCTGCCGAAGCACACAATGTAGTTATTGTCAATGCTTTAAAATGGTATGCATGTTCTGACTCACTTAAGAAGTCTGAAAAAGTTCAATTATAAAGAAGTAGGTCAAGGCCTATAACCACAAGAGTATTATTGATAGCAAGAAAATTGCAGATGGCAATATAATATCAGAAAAAAACAAGTGAAGAAAATTGGAGGAGGAAAGGAGCACTGTTTCCACAAATTGTACAGAATCGACATCCACACAGAGGGTAGCTCAAACCTCTCACTTGCATAATTATGCCAGATATACAATGCCCCTAAAATTTCAGGAAAAGAGGCCTACAAAGGAACAAACTAACAGCTGATATTTCCATAATAATACCAGCTTCCCTATATTTGAAAGTTAGAATACTCTGGGGCCCGATTTTTTAGTGCTATTTTGTTTTCTATAAATCGATTACTGGGTAATATAATCCATTTTCTTAAGTCAAACCATTTATACACCGATGACTCCCAAATTTATATTGCAGACCATACCTCCCTCCTGAACTTCAGACTCATGGATCCAGCTGTTTATGCTACACTTTTATGGGTATAATTACAGATGTCTCACACTTAGCCCTCCTGTTCCGCACTGTAACCTTACAACTCCATCATTCTAGTGGCTGAGGCCAAAGACATGGATGTCATCTTCTATCCACCCCCCTCCCACACCCTGGCCCCCACCATCCCAATCTCCAAGTCTTATCTGCCAGAAAATTCTACTATTTCTACCTTCAAAATATATCCAGGATTTGACTACTTCCCATCATACCCACTGTTGCCATCCTGGTCCAAGCCACACCTTTGTCTCATTTGGATTATTAACATACTTCTAAACTCCTTTCCCAGCTTCTGCCTTTTCCCCCATTAGTTATTCAGCAAGCAAAGTGATCCTGTTAAAACAGAAGTCAGATCATGTCATTATTCTACCTAAAACCCAGTGGTTCCCAATCTCACTGGGAACAACTCTAAACCTAAAAATCAACTACATGATCTTAAAAGACCTGGCCAACACCCTCACCCTTGCCTCACCTGGCATCCTACTCAGCTTTCCCTCACTTCCTTTGCTTTGGCTGCACTGATCTCCTTGCTATCTCACAAGCACACTGGGCACAATTCTGCCTTAGGGTGTACTATGCAGTTATCCAAGGGTTCTATTTCCTCAGATGGTTTGATACCTTTACTTCTTTCAGGTCTTAGTTCCAACACTATCTTTCCTGGTTATTCTACCTAAAATTGCAACCCCACTTTCAACCTCCTAAAACTGCCCATTCCCTCTCCTTGGTTTCTTTATCTCCTTAAGTTCTCATTAACACATCATAAATTTTACTTAATTACCTTGTTTATTATCCCCCACCCCCATTAAAAAGTAGTCTTCAGAAAGCAGAGATAAAATTCAACTTGGAATTCTAAGTGTTGAATATATAACAAAATAAAAAGGGCAAAAACAAGACATATTTTCAGGTAAATAAACAAACAACATGGAATAAAATAATAAACAAATTTTAAAAAGATAATTATGTTTAAAATTTTAAAAATACTTTGGAATAATTAAAGAAAAATCCATAATGGGAACTTTTTGACATCTATATCAAAATGTATGAAATGCAGTTAAAAATGTTAAAGAGTAATACATAGTTATAAATACTTATATTCAAAGATAAGGGTAAATACATGACTTAAAATATCAAAAAAGAACAACAGGTTAAACATACAAAATTAGAAGAAAGAAGATTGTGAAAATGGAAAGAGAAATTAAAGAAACAGAAAAGATACAACAGAGAAATCAAAAAGCTAAACATGGAAAAAAATATTAAACTTTTAAATGTCTGACTTCAAGTAAGCAAAATTACTAATAAATCTTTATTGCTGTAGCACACACTTACAAAAATTTTGTCAAGAGAATATTATGAAAATATTTATGTCAAAACATTTGCAAATTTATATAAAATGAACACATTTTAGAAAAATATTTTTCTAAAATATTTTTAGAGGTACTAAGCAACTCAGTGAGGCCCTGTCTCTAAATAAAATACAAACATAGAGCTGATGATGTGGCTCAATAGTTCAGTGCCCCTGAGTTCAATCCCTGGTACTCACCCCCCTCAAAAAAGGAAGAAGAAACAAAGTCCAAAGAATCCTACAACCATAGCAAAAAAGATCATAACAAGCCTAACTGGTTTTATACACAAGTTCTGAAAACTTTAAAAGATTAATTCCATTTTAATATAAATTCCTCCTGAAAACAAAAAATTGTGTGCATTCTACAACTCACGTAATCAGATTGCTGTAACCTTGATATCATAATCAAAGAACACTCCGAGAAAGGAAAAGTACAGGCCAATCTTATTCATGAAAATAAATGAAGAAACATGAAACAATATGTTTGCAAACCAAATCAAGCAATGCCTTAAAATAGAACATACAATGAACAAGCTGCGTTTATTCCAGGAATTCAAGAATAACTCATACCACGTAACTGACCACATAAAAAGATAAAAAAAAAATTTTAAAAATTACCATCTCAGATGCAGAAAAGACATTTCATAAAAAGAAAACATGTGATTTAAAATAAAACTCTTGGGATATTTTTAAAATTAGAAGTAATACAAGGATGACCATTATACTGCCTTTATTGATGCCATTCAGGAAATTCTAACAATAAAATGAGAAAAAGAAATAAAAGTTATAAGAATTAGAAAAAATCAGAATTGTTTCTATTTGCAGATGATGATATTATCTTCATAGGTAAAAAGCTAATAAATTAAAGAATTAATTACATTGTAGAGAGGTAGTTCTCATAAGATGCCTATATAGATAGAGGTTCTCTCTAAAATGATGTATTCAATTTAATTCAAATAAAAACACCAACAAAGTTCTTTGTGAGTTTGTCAGAGATAAGTTAAAAATTTATGTAAAAAAAAAAAAAAGAACAATTAAAACACTTCTGTAGGAGCTTGTTACTGGCTCAGTACAGAAAAACAAACCAGTTAACAGAATTGAGAGCTAAGAGACTCTGAATACTCAGAAACTTGACATACAGTGATGGCACTGAAGATCAGAGGGAAAAGGACTATTTTGGCCTGAGACAGTGTTTTACCATATGGAAATTAGATCCCTTTCAAACATTACACAGAAAAATCAATTTCAGATGGATTAAAGACAAATGTGGAAAAGAAAATGTTAAAACTTTCAGAAAATAACATAGTATAACTCTGACCTTGAAGTCCTAAGGGAAAATATAAATTTGGAGTCTTCAAAGAAAATATAAACATTAAAATCTAAAACTTCTCTTCATCATAAAACAACAGGAGAAGCAGCTATCTATCCATTTAGAAAGAATATACAGCTATCTATCCATTTACCTACACACAAAAGGTTGGTATATAGAATAGACAGAAAAAATGGTCCTAATCTGAAGGAAGATCCTAAGAGTTCACTGAATTTCAGAAAAAACTAAGGAGGAAACAGACGTGACCTGATTAAATTTCATATTTCTAAAAAAAAAAAGTCAAAACTGGCATCAAACAGCTTTTCTGAAATTCTAATGGTTAGAAGAGAATGATTCTGAGAGGAAAAGAAAATCGTGGCATTATAATCAGAACTGTTTAGTAAGCCAAACAACTATCAGGGTATGAACGCAACAACCTGGAAATACACTGCCCTTGTAACATTTCTAGAAAAAGGTTGAGCCAAAGAGAAGACAGAATGAATTCAAAAGAAGACATGGCACACAAGCAGCAGTGGTAAGACTACATGACTATTGATGACACAGGAGATATAAGTTACTTAAGACAGGAGAGGGTAATAAAAAATCCACTCTAGCTTTTAAAAGATTTTCCTCTCATTCCTGACACTTTGTGATTATTTTCCCTTATTCTTTTCCATTTCCTCATTTTTGGCTTTTAGAGCAAAGAATGCCAGAAGAGAATTGCTTTAGCTCACTTCTGATTCACTTATAAGGTTTTCAGTGGTATTTATCCATTTAATTTTTAATTGTGACAATAATTTTAAAAACATTTCCAGTTTTCCAGTTTTTTGTTTTGAGATTGCTTCTTTTGCAAAATAGACTATTCTTGTTTAATTAATGGACTATCTACTTGAATTTCAATAATATGAAATCAGTTATTTGTGTTTTTATATTAAATGTTTTGGCAGGGACCTTTTGCTTTTAACCTGTTGATTCTCTTCAAACTGTCTAATCATGTTTCATTTTCAGTTTGTAAGTATGAATGACTATCTCGTTAAGTGTCATCTGATACAACTTTCTTCAATTATGAAAATGTTCTATTCCATAGTGTCCAATGTAATAGCTACTTGCTACATGTGGCCACTGGGCATTAGAAATGTGGCTAGTGCAAATGAGGGACCAAATTTTAATTTTTATTTAAATTTAATTAATTTAAACTGAAATATAAATAGCCACACATGGCTGGTGGCCACTATAATGGACGCACTAGGTATAGATTGTTCAGTATTCTTGACTCAAATGGGCTCTTTCAGCAAATGTACTGATCATTACTTACTTCTTCAGCAACTGTATTCCTGTTCATAGTCTGGTAAAGAATTCCATGGAATGTACAAAGGAGGCTATTAGGGGTATCAGGTGCCAAGTTCCCTATGCTGTAGTGCAGAAAAAGGCCTGTAGGTGGACCCTTTCCTTTAACAGGGCTTGATGGGAAGGTATCTCTCTCAGTATTTGGGTCTTAACCTTCATACTCCAACTCCCGCCTAAACACACACACACACAAGGCCTAAACACACACACATACAAGTGTATGCATTGTGGTAAACAAGAATGGATGGCAGAGAGGACAACAGACCCTTTCAGGAATGGGATTTTTTTTTTTTTTTTCCTCTAACAGCAGTTGCATTGCTCCAGCACAAAATTAACTGTCAGAAGAATGCCAAATAGAGATGCTTAGTATTGCACTGTGGTAACACTTTGATAATAAAAAATAATGGCACTTAAAAAATCTAAAATCTTTGGCTTTCTTATCAATG
Organism: Marmota flaviventris; assembly: GCF_047511675.1. Taxonomy (NCBI): domain Eukaryota; kingdom Metazoa; phylum Chordata; class Mammalia; order Rodentia; family Sciuridae; genus Marmota; species Marmota flaviventris. Next base: position 81,099,068 of record NC_092507.1, read on the forward strand.
TGAATCAAACACAACTTGATGGGTTTGACAGCAAATGTCCAAATGTTTCACTAAGCTATGAAACTATTCAGCAAGTAAACAATACAAATGTGAGTCCTAGAGGGGATATTCAATAGGTATGCTAAATTAAAATTAGAGCCTCTAATTTGAATGTAACTTCAGAAAGAAGAATATACACACTAATAATTGGGTAAACCAAAGATACCAGTACCTTAAATTGAAAAACCAGTAAGAATTTTGAGATGATTTTGAACTTTATATATATATTTTTTAAGTGCTCAATGCCACTGGCAAATTATAATACTTTTAACATTCTTTTGGTGTGAAAAATTCCTCATAATTTTCTCCTAATAATTCTCAGATGCACTCTAGGATAAGAGATTAAATGACATTTTTAGTCTCTGATACACTAGACAAGAATTCCCAGGGCATTCTTCTCTAAGTTTTTAAAAGCGGCAGAGTAGCTACGCAGGAGAAATAGAGGATTTGGGGCTAGGGTTGTGGCTCAGTGGCAGAGTGCTCACCTGGCAAGCATGAGGCACTGGGTTCGATCCTCAGCACCACATAAAAATAAAATAAAGGGATTGTGTCCACCTACAACTAAAAAATAAATATTTAAAAAAATAAAAGAAGTAGAGGATTTGAAGAAGTATAAGTAAGTGACATATATTTGATGGGACCTTGGTCAAATTATTTATGCCTTTGAGCTTTGATTTTCTCATTTGCAAATGGAATACTATTATCTGTCTTAAAATTATTGAAAGGGCTAATTATTAGCATACTCAATAGTCTCTACTATTTTCTTTCAAATTTGCTTGCTATATTTGCCAAATAGACTCTACTGAAATAGTTCTGTGTACATATTTGCACTGGAGAGAATAGTATCCTCTCAAAATTCGTGTCTACCTAGAACCTGTGAATGTGATCTCATTTGGAAATAGTCTTTGTAGAATGTAATCAGGCTAAGATGAGGTTATTTTGAATTATAGTGGTCCCTATATTAGATAATAGGTATCCTCAAAAAAAAAAAAAAAGCAAATAAACAGACTTGGAAGAGGCCATGTGATGACGGAGGCAGAACCTGGAGTGATGCTGTTGCAAACTAAGGAATGCTAAGGACAGCTGGCAAGCCCTAGAAGTTAGGAAATGGTAAAGAAAGATTCTTCCCTAGAACCTTGAGAGAAAGCATAGCCTTGTGACACACTGATTTCAGATTTACAGCCTCCAGAACTGTGAGAAAACACATTTCTGTTGTTTTAAGCCACCCAGTTTATGGTATTTTGTTATAGCAGCCCTAAGAAATTAATGTAGTATTTATTGATCACCAAAACAAAATGTAAGCATTCTGGCTCATCTCTCACCAGAAAAAAAGTGCCTTATATTTGTTTTGTTCTATGGCTGAATGACAGAATGTAGATTCATATTCTGATCTTGTTTAATATGGAGTTCCTAAGAATACATTTTAATAGTGTTTTAGTTTGTTTTCAAGTGACCAAAACTCAAACAGATTTTTTTAAAAAAAATGTGTACATGATCTAGCCCCAACTGAGTCTTAACATTACTTTTATAACTGAGGAGACAAAAACCTTAAACCAACAACCCAATCCTAGAGCAATCCCAGAACAAAAAAGAACTATACATGTAAAGACACATGTATAAAACAGGAAAGGGAACAAACCTCAATTGATGCCCAAGTCTAAGTCCTCTGAAAACATGAGGAAAAGGGCCAAAAAACCTCCCTCCAAAATTCACAATCCCGCAACAAAGGATCCCATGCATAAGGAAGTGAATGAAACTCCAGAGAAAGATTATAAAAAACTCATTATTAAAATGTTCAGTGAACTAAAAGAAGATCTAAGGAATGAATTACAAGAACAAATACAAACACGAAAAACTATTTCAATAAAGAAATAGAAATATTGAAAAGAAACCGATTAGAATGCCTAGAAATGAAAGTCACAAACAATCAAATTAAAAATTCACTTGAAAGAATCACAACATATTATATTGCATAGAAAGTAGAACTTCAGCCCTTGAAAAACAGAACTTCAGGCCTTAAAAGATGGGGTACATGAACTTGAGTACACAGTATGCAGTAAATGGAAAAAAAAATACAGAACATGATCAGAATATACAAGAACTCTGGGACAACATCAAGAAACCAAACCTGAGAGTCAATGGGACAGGAGGGAACATAGAGATACAGGCTAAAGGCATTAAGAACATTTTCAATAAGATAGTAACAGAAAACTTTCCCTGTTATCAGAAATGAGATCGGCATCCAAGTACAGGAGGCGTAAGGACCCCAAAAAGACCAGATCAGAAGAGAATTTCTCCAAGACAAATCATAATCAAAATGCCTAGCACAGAAAATAAGAAAAGAATATTAAAAGCTGCAAGAGGTCACAGAGGCAAATCAAAAAGGCTCATTTCTTACTTCTCAACTTGAATCCTAAAATCAAGAAGGGCCTGAAGTGAGATATTCCAAGCTCTGAAAAAAACAAAAAACAAAAAACAAAACAAAACAAAAAAACAATTGCTACACCTAGCAAAGCTCTCTTTCATATTCAATGGGGAAATAAAAACCTCCCATGACAAGAGTAAACTAAAAGAATATATGACCACCAAGCGAGCACTACAAAGAATACTCACAGATAAACTGCACCCTGAGAAACCCAAAACCAAATCCCAGAACTCCCAAATAGATGAAGATCAATAGAAGATTAATCATCTAAATGAAAATCAAGACAGAATTAAAATAACAAAAAATAAAAATGGTAGTAAACCACAAACACATATCCATGATAACACTGAATATAAATGGTATCAACTCCCCCCAAAAGACATGGATTATCAAAATGGATCAAAAAGCAAGATCCAGTTATATGTTGTTTGCAAGAGACTCATCTCATAGGCAAAGACATTCACAGGTTAAAGGTAAAAGGATGGGAAAAAATATTCTATACAAACAGGAGTCTGAAAACAAGCTGGAGCAGCTATTCTCATATCTAACAAAATAGATTTTAAGCAAAAATTAATCAGAAGAGACAAAGAAGGCCACTACATCCTGGTAAAGGGAACAATCCAACAAGAAGATTTAACAACAGTAGATATATATGCCAGTGCAGTAAAATGTCAGTGCACCCAATTACATAAAAAAAAAAAAAAGAAGAAAATACTCACTGACATTAAATTTCAGATCCCAATACAATAATACTGGTGATTTCAACATATACTTATCACCAACAGGTATGTCATCAAAGCATAAAATGAATAAAGATATAACCAAACTAAATAATATTATAAATCAAATGGTCATAATAGACAGTTATAGAATACTTCACCCTAAAACAGCTGAATTTACCTTCTTTTCAGCAGCTCATGAAATCTTTTCCAAAATAGACCTTATTCTAGGTTTTAGCAAATACAAAAACAAAACAAAACAAAAACCCCTGATACAATCCCATGAGTCCTTCTGGAATGAAACCAGAAATCATCAGCAAGAAAAAGAATACAAACCACATAAATACATGGAGATTAAATGATACTCTTTTAAGTGAAAAATGGACCAAAGAAGAAATGACAGACGAAACTAAGAAATTCTTACAAACAAATGGGAACAAAGATACAACATATCAAAATCTCTGGGTCAGTAGAAAGCAGTTCTATAAGGAAAATTTATTACATTGCATGCCTACATTAAAAAGTATTAGAGAGATTCCAAATAAATGAGTTTATGTTCTACTTTGAGGCTTAGAAAGGAAGAAGAAACTAATTCTAAAATCAGTTAAAGACAGGAAATAATAAATATCAGAGCCAAAATTAATGAAATAGAGAATAAAAAATACACAGAATAAATGCAACAAAGAGTTGGTCTTTGAAAACATAAATAAATATTGTCAAAATGACCATACTACCAAAAACAATACACAAATTCAAAGCAATCCCCTTCAAAATTCCAATGGCATTCTTCACACAAAACTAGAAAAAACAGTCCTTAAAATTCAACTGGGAGAATAAGATACCAAGAATAGCCAAAGCAATTATAAGCAAGAAAAGTTAAGTGGGAAGTGTGGTGAGCCGTTCCTATAGACCGTGGCCGCCATTAGAAGATGGCGCCGGCTTCCACTGTGGCCTGTGGTAAACAACTCCTTTTATGGAGAGATTGGCACGCAATCCCTTACCACCCTATGAGAAAGATCCACGTGGCAGCTTGGGATTGGTATGCGGGAGGCTTTATTAGGCTGTGCTTGGGCGCTCGGCGGGGGGTCGCTAGAAGATGATACTTGAATCAAGGCCTGAATAAACTGCTGAAAGAAGAATCCTGTGTCGTGTTTTTCCCTTGCCGGCGAGGGGTCGCGACAGGGAAGCATCACAATAACCGATCTCAAGCTATACTACAGAGCTATAGTAGCAAAAACTACCTATTGGCATCAAAATAGACATGAAGACTAATTGAATACAATAAAAGACTCACAGATGGACCCACATGCTTACAGCCATCTTGTACTTGACAAAGGTGCCAAAAATATATGTTGGAGAAAAGACAGTCTTTTTAACAAATGGTGCTGGGAAAACTGGACATCCATATGTAGAAGAATGAAATTATATCCCTATCTCACTCTGAACAAGTCAAATAAAAATAGATCAAAGACTTAGATATTAGACCAGAAACCTTGCAACTGCTAGAAGAAAACACTCCATCATATAGGTGCAGGCACTGACTTCCTCAACAAATCCCCTAAAATTCAAGAAATAAAACCAAGAATTAATAAGTGGGATGACACAAAATTAAAAAGTTTCTGCATAGCAAAGGAAATGATTAAGAATGTGGAGAGAGAACCTACAGAAAGGTGGGGGGGAACCTTGCCAGCTACTCTTCTTTTTTTTTGGAAGCTAGAGAGGATAAAGAAAAAAAAAAGCAAGAAAAAAGATCAGTATAATAAAGGGAACTGAGCAAGGAAGAAGGGGAGGGAAAGGGGAAATACTGGGGAATGACTTTGACCAAATATTGTTATCTTTTGTCCAGCTACTCTTCTGACAGAGTATTCATAATCAAAATATAAAAAGAATTCAAAATATTCAACACCAAAATTACAAATTACCCAGTCAATAAATAGGCAACAGAAATAATGTTTGTTTGTTTGGTTTTGCAGAAATTTCCCCAAAAGAAGACAGAAGGCCAACAAATATATGAAAAGCTGTTCAACATCTCTAGAAATCAGGGAAATGCAAACCAAAACTATATGAAGATTTCATCATACACCAGACAGAATGGCAATTATCAAGAACATAAATAATAAATGCTGGCAACAATGTAGGTGAAAAGTACATTGATACATTGTTGGTGGGATTGCAAATAAGTACAATCACTCTGGAAAGCAGTATGTAGATTCCTCAAAAAACTAGGGATGACACGACCATGACCCAGCTATCTCACTCCTTGGTATTTATCCAAAAGAACTAAAATCAGCATACTACAGAGATGCAGCCACTTCAATGTTTATAGCAGCACAATTCACAATAGCCAAATTATGGAATCAGTCCAGATGCCCATCAACAGATGAATGAATCAAGAAAATGTGGTACAAATATGCAATGGAGTTTTACTCAACCATAAAGAATGAAATAATGAAACTTGCTAGTAAATGGATGGAAATGGAGAACATCATGCTAAGTGAAACAGGCCAGACTCAGAAAATCAAGGATAGAATGTTTTCTTTCTTATGTGGAAGCTAGAGCAAAAGAAGGGAAAGAAGACCATTGTGGGGGTGGAGGTGAGAAATGGGATATTATAAATATATAGGGAAAATCAGTGGAGTACAAGGAGAAAAAGAAAGGGAGAAAGGAAAGGAAACAGGAAGAATATGAAATAAATTTAATAAAATCATGTTATATACATACATAAATGTACCAAAGGGACTTTCACCTTATGTATGTGTAGAAAGTACCAATCAAAAATAAATAAATAAAGGAGTAAAAGGAAGTTCAGTAGAGTAGAGGAGGAAGAATAGGGTGAGAGAGAAGGGGGAATGGGGATTGAAATCAAATTCCTTGCAAGTATGATTTTGTCAAAATGAACTCAACTACTATGTATAATTATGGTTTAATAAAAAACACTAAAAAAGTGTGTGTGTGTATGAATATGTAATAGATCCCAATATTATGTAAAATTATAATGCACTAATGGGAAAAAAAGAGAAAAAAGCTAATAAAGTTTGGATCACTAAAAAAAATGTGAGTCTGAGTGAGAGAGTAAAGGAAATGAATTTCATCATATCAGTAAACATTTGACTGCCCATTGTGGGTAGGGCACTAAAGTGCCATAAAATTATTTTCAGAGAAACTTAAACTCAATGTACAACTTGTAAATTTTTTTTCAGAAATAGAAATAATCACTTACCATGGTATTACAATCTCGATTAGCTTGATCTCGTTCAAAAGACTTAATTTTATTGGAACTCATTTCATCAGTGTCAGCAATGACATAATGTCTAGGTGAGTAAGCACTGGACAAGCTCCCAACTAGCCTCAGGATCTCTGTGGTATGACCACCTGGAAAAAATATTGGAAGGCCTAAGATTAATAAATACACAATGGACATATCCATTTGACCAAGTTATACTGATATCATGTTTTCAAAGATGGGCACAGGGCTTAAAAGATAGGAAGACACTGAAAACAATAATCTGTCATTGTATAAACACTACTTTTGTAGAGGGAAAAGATAATGTATAAAAATAAATTTGACATTAGCAGTAGGTACCGAGGAAGGTATAAAGAAGTTCAAGATATAGTTCCTGTAATTAAGAAGACTGATAGGAAAAGGTCAAGACACACACCATAGAGTAAGATAAAAAGGATGCAAGACAGCAAGAAAAACTAAAATGGGAATGAAAGCAAGTAGATATCAATGTCCTAAGAGTTCGAAAGATCTGGTAAAGGTTCAGGTAACTCGAAAGGTAAAGATAATGAACTGACAGGAGTAGGGAGGCTACTGGGAAGAGACAGGGATTGTTAGAGCATGAGATGAAGATCTGAGATGTGTTCATAGAATGATGTGAATACTGGAAAGAAAGGTGAAGATGAAGTAAGATCAGGAAAGTAAAATGAAAGCAGTTACTGAAGACTTCTGTATAGAGAAAAAGGTAAAGGCATGAGCCCTGGCCAGCAGGGCTTGGATCTTCTTAAGGAAGATTTTTTCTGTTCACCACTGTAACCTCACTTCCTAACAGAGGTCTCAGCACACTGCAGATCCTCAAATATTTACCAGCTTCACCATATTTATTTTTTACTTTGGATTTTTTGTTTGTTTATTTTTGATGCTGGAGATCGAATCCAGGGCCTAGTACTTCTGAGGCAAGTGCTCTACTCTACCACTGAGTCCCCAGTCCCAACGTTCAGTTTTTTAAATCATACGATCTCCAAAATTTTAATACCTTAATTTTAAAAGCATGAATTTAAAAGCAGAATAAAATAGACACTAGTATTGCTGTATGTATATATGTGACTATATTCAATGTGATTCTGCAACCTGTACACTCAGAAAAATGAGAAATTATACCCCATTTGATCAAATGTATTATATGTCAAGATCATTGTACTGTCATGTGTAACTAATAAAAAAATAAAATAAAAAATTAAAAATAAATAAAAATAAAATTTAAAAAGATAACTACCATCTTTCCTCAGTATCTGTGAAAGATTATTTCCAGAATAGACATGAAACCAAAATTCACAGATGTTCAAGTCCTCTAGAAAAAATGATATAGTATTTGCATATAACTTACACACTTACTCCTGCATATTTTAAACCATCTGTAGATTACTTATAATGTCTATTATAATGTAAATGTTACATCATTGTTATAATGTATTGTTTAGGAAATAATGATAAGAAAAAAGTCTGTATATGTTTAGTACAAATATAATTTTTTAAAAAATATTTTTGATCTGCCATTGGTTGTATGCAAGGATAGAGAACCCATTGGACACGGAGGGAAAGCTAACTGCATGTTCACCATGGTTTATTTCGTGCAAACAACAACAGCAATGAAAGAATATCTATCACAAACCATTTAAGCACAATAAGGAACTATATTACACCTATTTTAGGTTCATGTTACAAGTTCTGTGCTTCAGCCAGGTTGATGTCTTCAACATTCTCTACATTCATCTTGTTTGTTACCTCCTCTTTCCTTTGATCAAGAGGGGGACTCCTTATCCCACCTCCTTTATGAGTCTAAGAATGAGTTTTTAATAATAATAAATACAAAGAAATATAATCAAACAAATTAAGTATGGGTTTCCACTTGACACACATATATATACATATATTTTTTAGTTGTTTATGGACAATTAAATTATTAGTGTACTCAATAGTCTGCCTTTATTTTATTTAGTTTTATGTGGTGCTAAGGATTGAACCCAGTGCCTCACATATGGCAGGCAAGCGCTCTACCACTGAGCTACAAACACAGCCCAAGATCTCTCTCTCTCTCACACACACACACACACACACACACACTTTTTTTTTTTGGTACTAGGGATTGAACTCAGGGGCAATCGACCAGAGCCACATCCCCAGCCCTATTTTGTATTTTAATTAGAGACAGGGTTACACTAACATTTTTTCTTAATAGTAGGAAAGGAGTAGTTTCTTTCCAGATTCTAGAAGGAATTATACATAGAAAGAAATGTGACACAGATTAATGTAAATGTCAAGAATTATAATCACACACTGACTTTATAGAATTTTAAAGTAAGAGATGACAGGGGTATGTAATTTACACATCTGGTTTATACTCATTTCGGTATTTTTATTTTTAGCCTTGAAAAGTGTTGTGGTTTGCAAAGTAGGTACTTGTTTTCACAGCTGGAAAAATTAAGGATAAAACCTAAAATTCACAACATCTTCCACTGCAATGGAAACTTCATTTTACCTGCTTTAATAGTCTTCTCTCTCAAAAGGAAAACTTCATTAAGTACATTCATTGAAAATTTAACTTTCCTACTGAAGTCATTAAAATGATGAACTCTGGGTCTATTTTAGTAGATATATTATTGAGGAATAAATCATCACAATTCTACCTTAAAATATATACAACATCTAATCACTTCTCACCAACTCCTTTGCTACCATTCTGATCCAAGCCACTGTCACTTTTTACATGGATTATAAACATAGTTTCCTGGTCTCCACCCTACTCCCTCATTTCTCCATCAGGGTATTCTCAACACAGCATCCAGTTGAGATCCTATTAAAAAGAGTTGACTGAATTATTTAGCTCTGCTTAAAACTCTCCAATGGTGCTGTGTCTCTGGTGGAATAAAAGGCTTTTTGTAATCTGATTGCAATCTCTGCTCCTTTTGGACTTCATCACCTGCCTCTTTCCCCCTTATTTAGTCTACTCTGGTCACCTCTAACTTCCTTGCTATTGGATATCTGTCATTTTCCCAGGAAGTGTTCCTTGACAATTCTTTTAAAATGCTACTTCTCCTCCCATGTCATAGTATTTATCACTATATAACTTTACTATGTAGTCTTATTTCTTTCTTTTGCCTTTTACATCCCCCAATGTCTACCCCACTAGAAGGCAAACACCAAGGCAGGGATTTTTGTTCATTGATACTGCTGTACCGCCAGTGAACATAAAATAATATGCTTTCCTATTGTTCAAAGAATGAGTTCAATATTAAATCTAAAATTTGCCCAAGGAGAACACACTGTGTATCAAAGGAAAGTAGTATACTTTGAGAGATGTCCTCTGAATATAAGTGCTTGACTAATAATATTTTATGGTACCTAAAGATTAAATGTTGCTTGGTTTTCAAGGTGAACTTTGAAAATACTTTTTCCCTCCTCAAAAAATTTCAGCATGAATTATTAAATTTATTTGATTACAAGTGGTTTTTTTGACTTGCATGATTCTTGAAGGTCCTTGATCCCTCCCTACCCTGAATGTGTTGAATGAGGGAAGACACCACTAGTCAGATGAATTTTCAACAATTTTGGATTCTAGTCCACCAACTCCAATATTTCCAAGTGAACAGCTTTAACATCTATCCATTTGTTCAAATCAGAAACCTGGACATCATCCTTTAGCCTTTCCTTGTCTCAAGTTCAGATAAAGTGGTGCCCTTTCTGAAGATTGCATAGCCACAGCACAGCTGTGCACTTCTTCTACAATTATATAAGATTCTTAGCACTTACCTCATTGTGGCAAGTACTCATTTTGTATTGTCATTTGTTAGTCTTTCTGTATTCTCTATTTCATCCACTGTTGTATTTTTGTGTACTTCTCAGTGCTTAGCACATAGCACTCCATGTAATATTAGTCAGTTTTATTATTTCCAAAGCTTAGCTTAGTGCCTGGCCTATCTTACAGCTCAAAATAAACAGGTTAAATGAATAAAGTAATAAATTATATTTACAAATTTGTTCATACTTTAAATATTCTATTTGCACACATCTCCTGGTATTTCCAAATGTATGTGTGTGTATGTGTGTGTGTGTAGTCATGCACTACATAATGATATATTGGGCAATGATAAACAGCATATAAGACAGTGGTCTCATGAGATTATAAGGGAACTGAAAAATTCTTATCATCTAGTGACATGGTAGCTGTCATAACACAGTAGCTACAAGGCAATACTCACATGTTTGTGGTGCTTCCTGTCATAAAAGCATAGCACATACAATCAAGTATAGTAATGCATAATACTAGATAATAAGTGACTGCTACTGGTTTATTTACTATTCTTTTTATTGTTACAGTGTACTCCTCCTTTTTATTAAAAAAAATTGTAAAATAAAATATATCCTGTTAACAGCAGCAGAAGCCTCACCTATCTCATGTTTACTGATTCTTAATTGTATCATTTCTGTTGTGTTTGATTTAATCTTGTGTTGTGTTGTTCACCATGGCCCTAGGACTATACCATATATATGCATACCAGAGAGCCTCGGTGTGCGGTATTCTATAACTTCTGGGTTTGTGTAAGGATCTCTCATGATGTTTGCACAAGGACGCATTCTTAAAAGGTAAGCCATGCATAATTATGAATACATATATACATATGTGTGTGTATATATATGAGATTATAAGGGATAGGAATATATTCTTATCAAAATTGTCCATTTAAAATCGTAAATCACAGGACAATTTATTGCTCATATCCTGCCACCCTGTATGCATAGTTCTAAGATCTGTAGTCAATGATTTTGACCTTGTGGGTGTTGTATATTTAGAAATGAAACAATTCACTTTGCTTCATTTACTATTTAGTATTCGTGTTTCCTAAACGAAAGACAAAGTGCCTACATTAATAATGCACAACAGCCAAACAGGAAAACTGTATGTTAGCATCAAAAGCGTCGGCGTTCTCTGTTCACTAATTATTTGTTACAAAGGAGAGGCTTAATTACAGACAAGTGTAAATTACTTATTATTAAAAGGGAAGGAGCCGCGTCAGAAAACTGCATTCCCCCTCCTCCCCCCTCCCCGGGCTGGGCTGATTCCGGTAACGCGGAGAAACTACAAATCTCAGCATGCATCGCTCCAAAGAGCGCTAACGAGGCCAGAGAAAGCGTCGCGGTGTACTCTGGGGTGTGTAGTGACCGACCCAAGCCCAAGAGGCACCGCCGCGATACTTACCGGACCCAGCCACCACCAGGAGATTGAGAGACTCCCGGGGCCTCACGTCCTGGGGCCGAAGCACTATCCATAGTCGTAGGACTAGGACCACAGCCACAGCTCCGATCGCTGCAGCTAAAATTTGAAAACACACCATGCAAAGGAATGGCGCATGCGCATTATTCCTGGCACGAGCAGTCAAAGTTCACGACTACAGGCGCTGAGGAGACCCAAACTTTGAGCAAGGCACTTCTCGATGGGCGTGGCTATGCCAAGGTGGGCGGGGCTGCGGGCCGGAGGGAAAAGTCCGGGCTTTGCGGACTTTTGCGGCTGCCCTGTTTGATTCTACTAGGCCTCCCTCCAGGCATAAACTGAAATTCGGGATGTTAAACGCTGGAGAAGTTTGCTTTGCGCCAGTGATGAGGTCAGGCCTCCTGCACTTCCGAAAGACCCGCCAAGCTTCCAAGTTAGGAGGTGTTCCAGCTCTGCCTGCCAACTAACACATACATCGCTTTTTTCTTCCTTTCCTCCCTTCTGCTTCTTCCATCCCCTTTTTCCTTTTCTTCTCTTCCCTTCCTGAACTGTTTCTGTTGCACATACCAACATCACTGAAAATGTTTTGTCAGTAAAGATATCCTAGTGGGGAAAAACAAAATGAATCTAGGGTTCTTGTGTAAACCCGCTCTTTCCCAACACGCATTTCTTGAATTTTTCTAGGTGATCTCACTATACGGACCAGAGTGGTTCAGGGTGATCACCTCAAGCTACGCCAGGTTCCTGAGAGGATTGCAAGCCCAGTAGCTCAAGGCAGCAGGAGAGAGAAGTCATAGTCCTACAATTATTATTCAATTGATTTTACCTCAAAGCATTCAGAGTGTGTTCCTCATGGCCTCAAGAAAAATCATTATCTGCCAATACTTCCTTCACTCCCACTTTTGCTTATTTTTGTCCGCTTAATCCACATTACAGCAGCAACAACAAAAACAAAAACCCTAAAGTTAGAGAAACCCCTTCACCCCAAATGTGATTTGCCTTTGGATGCCCACAGACTTGTAGGTTAGACAGGACAAGCATGCAGGTGAGAAAACAGGTGCAGAAAGGTGCAACAACTTGCCTAAATGGAAGAGTGTCACATCCAAAATTAGAAACTAGAAATCCTAACTCCTGTAACCTATGAGTACTATATAGTGTATTTCTTTGGTCAATTCAGACTTGCCTGATGGTCACATTTACCTGGAGCCTAGAATGTGTATTTGAAGGGACAGCCTTCCAGAGTCCACTAAAGAAATACTGGTGATAGTGCTTGGGGCCCAGTAGTTGAATCTCCAGGGGAGGTGATGGGATCAGTTTATAAAACCAGGTGTTAATTCCTGAATTAGCAGGCAAGTTTGGGAATCTTTTTGGCTACATCCTTTTCTGGCTTGTGAATCTCAGCACTCTATATATTCTTCCATCCAATCCTCTCGACCCTGCATCCTCACAATAAGGCCAGTAAGGTGATATTATTCCTCTCTTTATAAATAAAGAAGCAAATTTCATACAAGTTAGATAATTTGCCTAAGATTTCTTAGTTGATAAATAGTGGAGAAAGTTCGTAGTTGTGGATTTAGAGGTCAGTGTCTCAAATTTTGATGGAAATCAAAATCTCTTGGTGGACTTAACAAATAAATACATTGTTGAAAGTCTCCAGAAGAGGGTCTCCGGAATAATATGAAAAACAGTTCAAGAATGTTACAATGTCATTTTTTTCATTTATCATCTCTGCCATTCTCAGAAATGGCTTCAACCTAAGACTCTCTACCTTCATGCTTAAAAGAAGACATAAGTGGCCCTACAAATTACATCCACACAGAGCAATCTCCAGAGCCATAAAAAAAGTTATCTTGTCATTGGATCCTTTGTTTCTCCTTAAGGTTGAAGAAATCTTTCCCAGAATCCCTCACAACAAACTTGTTTTTCACTCGTTTATGCCATTTTCATATCACTTCCCCATGAATAAAAAGGAAAAAGACCCCAAAGGCTGGCAGGGGTAGGAATGGAGGATGACATACAATTCTGCTCTAGCATATAACATTAGATGCAGGATGGGTATTGAACAAAATGGAAATTCTTTTGGAGAACAGGAAGTTGAAGGTAGGAGGCAATAGTGTCTCAATTGCTGTGAAGATAATGTTTCTTTGTAAACTGACACATGCAATGCTGATGTCAGGACTATAATAATTGCTTGGCTTCAAGCTCCAGGTTCCATATTAGGGAAGACTTAATACTGAGAAGATACTGTTGCATCTAGTATTATCCTATCCCCTCAATACTATAATCACCTATATCTTTAAGAAAAATATCAGTTTGCCTACACTTGGTATAGAGCTAGAATTGAATGCAGGCAATCAAGCATTTGGGGTCTGCCAGGTAATATCTAGAATCAGGATGATGGAGTAGGTAACACTGGAATTATTGAATTAATGAGAGAGTCAAACTGGTTTTCCTGTCAAAGAAGTTGAGGACTGCAAAGAGGAGTTAGGTAACAGGCCAGAGACAGGAACAAAGCTGAGAATCCCTGAACAAAACTGTCTACAGGGTGGGCTGAGTCCTGGGCTGTGACAGAATGTGTAGAAAATAAGAGGTAAGGAAGCTGTACTGGGTTAATCAGGAAAGTTAAGACAGAGCCAGAAGAATCAGCAGCTAAAATTGAGACAGTGAGTTGCACTGTCTGAAAAGGTAAAAATTTTATGAAGGCAAATTATAGTGCTATGTAAAGCATGAAAAAATACAACAGTTGACAAAATCAATGATATGTGGTTCATAACCAATCTTGAGTAGTCTATCTGGGAAGTGATTATTATTTTCTTATACTTTTCCTAAGGTTTCCATGGAAAATATCTACTATTCATGCATATTTTTAAGTATTTAGAAGTTTAGACTTTTCATTTTTTGTAGGATTTTTGTGTGTTAATTTATTCAACATATTTAATGAGTATATGCTATGTGCTAGACATTATATTAGGCAGTAACCCAGCCAAGAATCTTGGACGAGGGAGATGACAGTGGTGGTAGAAGAGGGCAAATTTGAGACTCATTTTATGGGTGGAGTCAATAAGACTTGTTAATGGGTTAGATACTGGAGATGAAGAAAAGGGAGAAATCAAGATGACTTGTGGATATTTTGGCTTTAGAAATGGTTAGATGGTGTATTTTGCTAATAGATGGACTGGAGTAAAACTAAACTTTTGTGGGGAAAGGAGGAGAAGATGAAAATGAAGTGTTCTGTTTTGGATTTTAGTCTGAAGAACCTGTTAGAAATCCAAGTGATTATATTAAATGGGCAATTTTATGTACATATCTGAAGCTTGAGTCAGACATGAAGGCATAAATTTAGAATTCATTAGTATATAGATAGTATTCAAAGCCATGGAGTAGGGTAAGATAACCTGAAGAAACAGTTCAGGACAGTCATGTACAATTGTTGATGAAAATGTTTTATATATGTTGTATGTGATGTACATGTGTCTATCGAGCTCTTGAAATATGGCTGTTGCAATCAAGTAACTGACTTTCAACATCACTTTACTTACATTATTTTAAATTTGAACAGATACATGTGGGTTGTTGCAACTGTATTGGATAGCAAAGGATAAAGACGAGACTGGGGTTGCTAACATTTTGAGATTTAGTAAGAAGACACTGAGGCAGCAGAGAAGATGTAGAAGGAAAACCAGGGAGATAAGAGAAAAAAATAGAAAAGAATGGTATCCACAAAAACTAAGAAGGGAAAATGATTTAGGAATGAGACTTCAGTCAATTATGTCACCTATTCCTGAAAGGTGATATCAGATGACTTGGGAGCAGGTTAGTCACTGAGGATTTAAAAAGCATCATTCCATGGTGGGGATGGAAAGCAGAGCATGGTAGTGATGCACGAGCAGAAGAGAGAATGGGGGGTGAAGACAATCAGAAGTTTCTCTAGAATGTTTTTTCAAGCTTTTCTTTGATGGACAACAGGGTGGAATTGGATGGAATATGGAGGAGAATTTGAAATTGAGAAAACTTATTTTATAAGATGGGATTTTCTTGACATAGCAGTGTTTGTTGATGTTAAAGAGACTGATAGAAGGAGTGATCCTTATTCAACGGTAAGGATAGAGGTCATGGGCATGGGTGCAGATACAAGGGATTTTGTAGAATTGGTGGTAAATACAGGAGAGTATGGAGACTGGGGGGTGTAGAGTGTAGGAGGCTTGAAGAGAACAAAGGTGTAAAGTAATAATCTTGAATAATTGGCATACTCCCCAGGACCAGGATAATATTAAAGTGTTCATTTGAAGCTTGTGATAACAAATGTACTGAGAAGTCAATCAGCATAATTTTACGTATTTCCCCCCAATGGAAAAGACACATAATTGGCTTTAAACAGTTAGAATTTTGATAAGTGGGACACTAGAGAGAGAAGGTTCTTTTCAAGGGAGTGAAGTGTGTGAAAATTTCTGTGGGTGTAATAGGAAGTAAAGATGGGAAAGTAGAGGTGGAGGAGTGTAGTATTTATGGTATGACTGTTAGAATGAATGAAAAACATCAGTAGGGGTATCTGACGGGTGGAAAGGATGATAATAAGCTAGGAGCTCTGACAGCAAACAAGAAGAGCATAGGGCCATTTGTCCCACCAGATCCATTCTCCATGCTTGTCTACCCAACTCATGCCATGTTAGCTGAAATCAGTGGACTAAAATCAACAGGTTTCTTTGCCCTCTGGTTGTAGCTAGGTTTGGCCAGTGGGGATCTTTAGCAGAAGATTTGCGAGAGGGAAGGTTTTATCTCTGAACTTAAGGTCTCTGCTCTTTCCATGGCTTTCTGGATACATACTTCTCCTTTTGGGTCCCAGCACTTCATTTGTTCCTTCTGTCCCCAAAGTGGAACTAGCTCCACTGCTACTGGCCCTGGGATACTGCACTCACTATTGCTTGTACTTTCCCTACCCCATTCATACCTTTGTAAATTATGCCTTTATTAAATCATCCTTAAATTAACCTAATATCAGTGTGCTATCTCTATCCTATCGGGGACACTGACTAATCCAAGGGTGTACAACTATGTGACAAAAACTTCAAAGGAACTGGAGTTTTTGAGAGAAGAAGAAAAGGTTTGGAAGCAACAATGTTGAGCAGTAGGGATGTTTTTCCCACCTCCTGTTGGGGTGTGAGAAACAAATGACCTCTCCAAGAGATACTACATGCTGTATACTAGAATAGCTACTGGGTATACAGGAAAGGTAACAACAGTTAACACCCAAGCAGTGACTTAACAATGAGCCTCACTGTATGAAGCACTGGCCTCTTGACAAGACCTCCTAGAGAAAAGCCACCCTACCCCTGGGCTTCCAGGGAGTGTGGGCTGCTAGGGGTCCTGTGAGCTAGGCCCCTATTCCATCAGAATTCGACCATCAGTCCTAATAAAGGCAGAAAAACATGGACAAAGAAGACTGAAGTCCTTTTTTTTTTTTTTTTTGCAACAACCAGGGAGACCACTTTGATCAATATAACGCCTACCCATGACAAGGTAGGATAAAGCTGGGTTCTTAGTCTGGGTCAGAGACAGAACTAGAACCATGTGACCACCAGGACTGTTGATTATACTCCTCACTATTGAAGATTTCTGGAACATTGGGTCAGATAAGGTGATAGAAATCATCTCAATATAACTCAAAAAATCTTAATTATAGCCAATATTTTTGACTTTAAATATACTAATATCTGCATCACAGCCTTTTCCTAGATAAAGTCAGGACTCCAGGACTCCTTGAATGCTACCCTTGAAGCCTAAGGCAATTATTCAATACTTATAATAACTGTATTACATTGTATGGTTATTATGTGCCAAGCACTTATAACATGAAGTAACTCATTTAATTTTCACAACAATCCTATGAGATTGATACTGTTGTTCTCCTTTTACAAATGAAGACATTGAGGTTCAGAAAGATCATGATCTTTGTTCTGAATCATGACCCTAGGAATTGATAGAAATGGGATTCAATCCTAGTTATTGTTCACATTTTTATCATCCACAGTACCATTAAAACTCTTCATTTTATATTTATACCAGCTACTGTGCTAAATACTAAAAAAAAAGCATGGTTGAAATATGGTTTTATTTACTATATTTGACTATCCATTTATAAAATTAGGAGGAAAAAATTTTTCTTAAGTGGCTTTTTAACATTCCAGTAAAGAATTACTTTTCCTTTTTCTAGCTTTTTCTCCAAGTGCACTCCAAAAGGATACTACATATTTATAGGTCTATTAATTATGTCTACATTATGTCAAACCTTATTTAAGGTGAATTTATAGTGAATGATTAAGACAGCATAATTTTATTCTTTCTCACTTTATGTCCATTTATCTCAGATATATCTTTTCAGGTGTTTATAATGCCTTACCCTATCCCTCCGTAATCCAAATGCTTTACTGGTTCAAAATTTAACAAGACATTGAAATCTAATTTAAAATACATTCCCAGACTATCATTGGAAGTCCCATACACATTACATTGTTCATTAATGACAATTACTATAGTAGCTTTAATTTTCCAAGTTATCAGACTTTTCAGTTTTTAACCTATAAAGCAAGAAACAATATTTCTACAAGAAGCACTGTTTGCCTCTGCAGTCCATGGAATTGATTTTCTCCAATCCTTCCTTCCCCTCAAGGCTTTTTTGTCCTTGATAGGAATGCAAAAGTTGTGCCTTCATTCTCATTTGACTTTTTGTTATTCCTTAACTTTATAAAGAAAAAGTATGGCAAGTGTGAAATTCAAAGATATAATAATACATTGCCTACCATCTAGCAAGCATTACTTCTTCAACCACCTCTCAGAACCATCTTAAGAACTTGAACACTATTATTATTCCCTTTGATAGGTAAGAAAATGGAGACTTTCCCATGCTCAATCAACTCTCCTGGTGCTTTGATTTGACTTCCTGTGGATGTATTATGGTCATCTAGTGGCTTTAGGATATAGTGATTCTTGGGCAACATTCTTGGTGCAGAAAACATTTTACAGAAAGAAGAGATAAGAAAAATGAAATTTGCAGATGGGTCCATTTAAAGGTTAGTGCTATTTTATCTTGGAGGTTTTGTGTAATTAATCAATGAATATATTTTACAAATGGATAGATAACTCCTGAATTTAACTTGGTTTCTTCTTCCATGAAGTATTCAATATCCTATTTCTCATCAGTAAATGTTAGGTGTCCTAATCATTGTGAATTCCTTCTCAATTTGTTAAAAATAGGCTTGTTAATTTACTGACATTTAAAAAAAAACTCAGGTGATTTAGCTATTTTCTAAAGTTAAAATATACCATATTCAGGTGGGCTCTTTGCTGATTTTGTTTTGGATAAGTGAAAAGATAATGTTAATGAACCCAAGAAATCCTGATACTTTGTAATATTTTAAAAATATTTCCTAATAGAACTGTGGAACAACTATGTCTTTCTTCCTTCAATTATGTTCTGCCTTCAATCTTGAACCACTGACTCTCACTGTGTCTTTACACTTAGCCTATAAAACAAGCTTAAGTCTTTCTCATTAAAAAAATAAAAGCAAAATCAATAAAACCATCCCTTCATCAGTCTGGCTCAGCATAATTCCTTTGAACTACACAGCTCAACCACATGTAGATGGCACTGCAGTCTTTAACCACACCTTCTCCCTACTTGCCAGAGTGCTTTTCTACTGTTAAGTCTATTTTTAGGCAGTTGGACTTTGTCATGGATGTGAAGCCTTCTGCTGAGCATGCAGCAAAACTGTATTTCAGATGTTGAGAGAGAGTCATCCTGAACCACGTTTCTCCAGCAGTCTTTCTAAAAGGGATGACAAACTTAGCCTTGCATTTCTTTCTTCCAAACCTCTCAGACGGGGTGGCCTTGTCTATCTTCTTCAGAAACATTTACCTCCCCCCAAAGGAGGTCTCATTCCTTGGTCATTCCTTGGTTATCATAATGCCCCAGACTTCACTTGAATGAGCATTCAGACTTCATCTGTGTAAGTATTCAGTCTTAGAGATTCCAGAGGATATGGGCCCAGGTCTCATGAATAAAGTCAAGGGTGAACCTCTCAGTGGTGGTTCAGCCCTTTTTCCACTGCAAGCTAAATCACTTAGAATGTCACACTGCTATCAGACGCAGTCAGTTCCCTCAGAGACAACTCAATCCAGTCCTTTCTCTATGAATTGATATTTCTTAAAGGAATTTGGGGCTTATCATGTAAGAACAAGGGATTCCTGCTTTCCCTGCCACGGTGAAGAAATAGCACTAATTTTATTAGAATTTGTTGGCTTTACATCTCTTCTGATGGGAGCTTTGAATGGAAGGTGATCACATATCCAGTTTAGTCTGCCAGACCACAGGTACTGGAAGTTTGTAAGTTTTGCTAGAGCTGATTCATATTCCCTTTCTCCATTCAGACTCATTCATTTGTTGCACTCCCATCTAATTGATATTCTAAAGGGGAAGGCCTTTTACCACACTGCAGCTATGACTAAGGTGTTTCTGATCCTTCTTTATTCTCACACCTCATTTGAATCCCCTGTTTCTCCAGGGAACAAGCCATCTATCTCACACAGGAGTGGCAGTAACTCACTATGAAAGTGAGGAGGTGTGGTTTCTGGAGGTTCTAAGATCTCATATAAGTCCCACATCCAATAGCAATTCTTAAATTAGGAAAGGTTATCAGCCTAAGATGCAGAGTATTGTGTTCTTTCAGCTGCTCAAGATGCACACTTTTTACATACACACACACACACACACACACACACAAACACACACAGTGTGGGCCATCCTAGTCTTTAGGACTTGTTGCCCCAACTCAGTCCCATTGGGTGGTACTCATCTGAGTCCACATGCGAGTGAAACTAGCCATAACTAGCTATCATCCTCTTTCTTTTGTTGAAAGCCAATGTTCTTAAAAACCACTAGTCTATACTTGCAGTTTCATTTTCCTTGTTCATTTTCTCTTCTCAATTCACTGATATCTAGCTTCTGTCATAATTATTTTCCAATAACATCCAGAGTTTCAAGTTTAAAGAACACTTTCTTTTCTTTCTTGTCTTAGGCCATTAAAATTAAAAAAAAAAATTTTTTTGTTCCATTAACTTATAATTATTCTATTTGCTTTTGATTTTCTTCATATCATTGTTGTTGTATCTTGTTATTCTCTTTTAAATATTTTTTTAGATGTTGGGTGGGCCTTTATTTTGTTCACTTATTTATATGTGGTGCTGAGAACCCAGTGCCTTGCACATGCTAGGCAAGCACTCTACCACTGAACCACAACCCCAGCTCCTGTATCTTATTATTCTTTTCAAGTATTTCTTTTTCTATTTTCCTTAAAATAAAAAATTGTAAATTATATTTCCAAAAGTACTAAAAATAATCACATGGAAATTTGGGTATGCACCAGATGGATTTTGCCATATATTTTTTCAGACTTTTTATTCTCTTTGCTTCTCAGAAACAAAATCCTTATTCTCTCCCTCTGCTCTTTGTATTTCTAAGGTTTGTTTACCTTGAGTATCTTCTTCTTCTCACTTTTTATGGCAGACTAATGGTTATCACCACAAAATCTATTCTTCTTTTCTTGCTTTCACTTGTTCACTTATCTAAAAACTACATTTCTTTATCCTTCTATGCAGATAAGTGCATTTTTTTGGATGAGTTCTTACCAATGGAACTAGAAACAATAAATGAAATTTTTACTTTACCTTTTTAAAGGAAGATGGCTTGCCTTGGGCTGCTTTCATTCTTTCTCCTTCATGGGCATGTCTATGACCAACTGCAACCAGGAAGATGAAGAAGACATTCTAGGAGAGGGCAGAAA
The DNA here is from genome assembly GCF_047511675.1 of Marmota flaviventris. Classification (NCBI taxonomy): domain Eukaryota; kingdom Metazoa; phylum Chordata; class Mammalia; order Rodentia; family Sciuridae; genus Marmota; species Marmota flaviventris. The sequence goes on from NC_092507.1 coordinate 81,120,576, forward strand.
AAAATTTGAAAGGATCGCATAGAAAAGTTGCCCTGCCAGTCCAGGCCCTACAGTTATGTTGAAAGGAATGGAAACTTACATTTTCTTGATGTCACTGAATTCTGATGTCTCTTTCTTATAGTAGCATAGCCTTTGTTCTGAATAATACAGAAACTGATAACCTGGCAATGGAGAACTTCTAACAGAACTCAAGAAGAAAAAACATTGCCTGAGCGACAATTGGCAGTGAGGAAACATCTGTCAGGCTGGAAAACTAGGGTTCCTTGTTTTGCCATGCCAAAATATTTGGTAAAAATGTCACCTATCTAACTTGTAAGGCTGATCACATTCCTTCTATGACTGACCTCCAGGAGAAGCATTTGAAAAGAACCAGAGTTTAAGGGTATCACTTTTTCTCTGTGCTGAATTCAGCAAGATTTTTCAAGAAAGAAATGAGTTCACATAAGAAATGCTGGGTTTGCAAGCATAAATGAAAGGAAATAAAGGATTTTTGACTGTGTAGGGTTGGAAAATCTAAACAGGAGGTAAGACTTCTGTGCCAAAGTCTTTATTAAAGTCCTCCCATTGACATTCTTCAGTCAAAAAAAAAAAAGAGATGTAGACTTGCAGGTGCAGGAAAGTTTCATCTGATGATTTGATAATGTTAGTGCATGAAATAAATTGGCAATAGATTAATAGGAAAAAGCATACAAAATTTATAAATGTGCAGAACACAAAGAAAGAGACTCAAAGAGAAGGTAAGATAGTTGAAGCTTAAATACCCTCTTTATAGGAAAGAAGGAAGTAGGAATATAGGTAATATTAAAGGAATAGTAAATTTATTTTTAGAAAAGATTAATGTGGTCAGAAGAATAGATAATGGTCTGGGACAACATTCTGGGCTCTAGATGTGATGTTTGGCTTTCTAGTCTTCCTCCCTGTGATACTAGTTTTAGTCTTTCTGGTTAATGAAATTTTTGTAAGCATTTGGAAGGCAATTTCTATCCCTCTCTTGGTGGAGGCAGTCAGGATGACAAGGGAACTCTGGGGAAAGCCTCTCCCTGTGGTGTGATGATGGAAGCAAGAGGACCTCAGAGAGACCTTGATTCTGAGGCAACTTATAAGATTTTTTAGCAAGTCGAAGCTCCAGTCATGAGGGTATTGTTTTCTGATCCACGACACAGTAAAGATCAGATTAAGTGTGTTGCCTCACTTATTTTTAAAAAATTATATGAAAATAGCCACCATTGACACAATAGGAAGAGGAACGAATAATTCATAGAAGCTAGAGGATAGGCATGTTTAAGAGGTAGATTCAGAAAAGAACTTTGGGTATGTGTCCTGGGCAGATATCCTGAATCATGAAGGGGCTGCATCTAGAGAAAACCATTGTTAAGTTGAAAAATGTCATAAGTTGGGAAATGCATTTTATATGCCCAACCTATTTGTGTGCATAGTCATCGGGTCCTATTACTTTGGGGCTTTTAGAGAAGCAGAATACCATGGTGGGAATCTTGTGGTAAATCAGAGATGTTCATCTCATGGTGTCCAGGAAAGCAAAGAAGGGACAGAGGACAAAACATACTTATCAAAGGGCACATCCTCAGTGACCTACTTTGTCCAACTAGGCCACACCTCCTAAAGTCTCCACCATTTCCCAGAGTGCCACCCTCTGGGGATTAAGCCTTCAAAAAATGAGCACATTCCAGATTCAAACTGTTAATTATACTGAACATCTACACTGCAGGTCTCTATTTACTGTTTCCCATTGTGATCGAGTGGCCAAAAGGGAGCCGTGACTGGCTGCCTCTGCCCAGCAGCATCACAAGAGAACATTGTACCACATATTACTAGCTCAGGAAAAGGTCAAAATTAGAAATACAATTTCTTCAAAGTATTAATGGCTTTAACACCATTATACAGTCAAAAAATTATAAGTTGGGGGCTGGGGATATAGCTCAGTTCATAGAGTGCCTGTGTTGCATTTGCAAGGCCCTTGGTTCAATCCCCAGCACCACACACACACACACACACACAAAAAAAAAAAAATTATAAATTGAACCATTATAAGTTGGGGATTACCCTGTAAGGAACTGGAAACAAGTAATAGAAGGCTATGCTTTTGAGGAAATTGTATTGCTAAAAAACGCCACTAGCCTAACATGCGAAAGCCAGCTATTGTTCATATTCTAAAGCTGTTTCCAGGAAAGCTACTCTTCTATATCCATTTCACTTTTGTACTTTGAAAACAATCAACAAGGAAGAGCCTCCCAGAAGGTAAAATCCAGGGACCCTGAAAGCATAACAAAGGCATCTAGATGAGTTATTCAAGGAACTTCCAAGGCCAGGCAAAGGATTTTTGCCTGGAAAGAAGAACAACAACAACAAAAAAATTAAACTAAAGACTACAGATTGCTGCCCATTTCCCATGTTTTTCTTTTCAAAAGGAATTTTCTATCTTAGTTTATTCTATTCCTATTACACTCTTGCATATTGAGTTGAAAGAGGGGATTGAGTAATTTTCTTTTAATTTGTAGATCCTTGGACTGTAAGCAGCCATATCTGGACATAACAGAGAAGGCTGCACTTCCCCCAGATATACCAGACTAGCTGCAAAAAGTCAATAGGACCATATGTGTTGTCTTGCAGATGAGGTCTTCAGATGACCGGAAGAAAAGTTTGCTCAAATATTTTGATGGTCTGAGGGACTGATTACATATCTGTTAGTCTTCACCTCAGTTTATGCAGTCTTCCTAGGACTTCTGACTGGTTTATTCAGAAAACTATTATCTGTATGTTGACAGCTTCCACATTTGTACATCCTACCAGGCTTCTCTTTTATTCTCTAGGCCTATATTATTATGGAATACTTTCTTATGGATTTACTTCAACCACAATATGTGCAAAAAGAAATTATTTAATTTCTCCATAAACATGTATCTTTTCTGTGGTACATTGTTTGGTCACAAACTTGTTCCATTCTTCTCTATAAGCCTGTTTTAGTCAGTTTTTTCTTTTCTGTTGCAACCGAAGACCTGATGAGAGTAATTAGAAAAGGAAAAGTTTATTTGGGGGCTCATCATTTCAAAGGTCCCAGTCCATAGATAGCCAACTCTAATCCTTTTGGAGTTGGAGGTGAGGCAGGACATCATGGCAAAAGAATGTAGGAAAGCATCTGGGAACATGGCACCAGGAGAGAGAGAGAGAGAGAGAGAGAGAGAGAGAGAGAGAGAGAGAGAATATGAATGCAAGAGAGCAAGCTTTGCTCAACAAGGACAAAATATATACCCAAATGGCACATCCTCAGTTAATTCTATGAGGGGATTGATGCACTGGCTAGGTCAAGACACTCATAACCCAATTAATTCAACTCTAAACTTTCTTGCATTGTCTCACACATAAGCTGGGGGATACCTCATATCTAAACCTTAACAAGGCCTCTTTGCCATGTGACTTTCCTATTCTTCCTATCAAGGGGTGGACCCCAGATTCTCCACTTTCTTGTGTCTGGGTTGGCCTGTAACTTTCTTTGGTGAATAAATGCAGTAGAAGTGAGGATATGGAAATTTTGAACCTAGACCTTGAGAGGCTTTGCTCTCACTATCTTCCAAAGGTCTTGTAATTGTGAAGAAACATGGGTTGGTGTCACTGTGATTGAGAGGTTATATAAAGAAACTTGCCATTACCAAAAGTTCTCTATAGGTTTAATGCAATGCCAATCAAAATCCCAACGGCATTTCTTGTAGAAATAGAGAAAGCAATCATGAAATTCATATGGAAAAATAAAAGACCCAGAATAGCAAAAACAATGCTAAGCAGGAAGTGTGAATCAGGCGGTATAGCGATACCAGACTTCAAACTATACTACAGAGCAATAGTAACAAAAACAGCATGGTACTGGTACCAAAACAGGCGGGTGGACCAATGGTACAGAATAGAGGACACAGAAACCAATCCACAAAACTACAACTATCTTATATTTGATAAAGGGGCTAAAAGCATGCAATGGAGGAAGGATAGCATCTTCAACAAATGGTGCTGGGAAAACTGGAAATCCGTATGCAACAAAATGAAACTGAATCCCTTTCTCTCGCCATGCACAAAAGTTAATTCAAAATGGATCAAGGAGCTTGATATCAAGTCAGAGACACGCCGTCTGATAGAAGAAAAAGTTGGCTACGATCTACATACGGTGGGGTCGGGCTCCAAATTCCTCAATAGGACACCCATAGCACAAAAGTTAATAACTAGAATCAACAAATGGGACTTACTCAAACTAAAAAGTTTTTTTCTCAGCAAAAGAAACAATAAGAGAGGTAAATAGGGAGCCTACACCCTGGGAACAAATCTTTACTCCTCACACTTCAGATAGAGCCCTAATATCCAGAGTATACAAAGAACTCAAAAAATTAGACAATAAGAAAACAAACAACCCAATCAACAAATGGGCCAAGGACCTGAACAGACACTTCTCAGAGGAGGACATACAGTCAATCAACAAGTACATGAAAAAATGCTCACCATCTCTAGCTGTCAGAGAAATGCAAATCAAAACCACCCTAAGATACCATCTCACTCCAGTAAGATTGGCAGCCATTATGAAGTCAAACAACAACAAGTGCTGGCGAGGATGTGGGGAAAAGGGTACACTTGTACATTGCTGGTGGGACTGCAAATTGGTGCAGCCAATTTGGAAAGCAGTATGGAGATTTCTCGGAAAGCTGGGAATGGAGCCACCATTTGACCCAGCTATTCCCCTTCTCGGTCTATTCCCTAAAGACCTAAAAAGAGCATGCTACAGGGACACTACTACATCGATGTTCCTAGCAGCACAATTCACAATAGCAAGACTGTGAAACCAACCTAGATGCCCTTCAATAGACGAATGGATAAAAAAAATGTGGCATTTATACACAATGGAGTATTACTCTGCATTAAAAAATGACAAAATCATAGAATTTGCAGGGAAATGGATGGCATTAGAGCAGATTATGCTAAGTGAAGCTAGCCAATCCCTAAAAAACAAATGCCAAATGTCTTCTTTGATATAAGGAGAGTAACTAAGAACAGAGTAGGGACGAAGAGCAGGAGAAGAAGATTAACATTAAACAGGGATGAGAGGTGGGAGGGAAAGGGAGAGAGAAGGGAAATTGCATGGAAATGGAAGGAGACCCTCAGGGTTATACAAAAGTACATACAAGAGGAAGTGAGGGGAAAGGGAAAAATAATACAAGGGGGAGAAATGAATGACAGTAGAGGGGGTAGAGAGAGAAGAGGGGAGGGGAGGGGAGGGGAGGGGAGGGGGGATAGTAGAGGATAGGAAAGGCAGCAGAACACAACAGACACTAGTATGGCAATATGTAAATCAATGGATGTGTAACTGATGTAATTCTGCAATCTGTATATGGGGTAAAAATGGGAGTTCATAACCCACTTGAATCAAAGTGTGAAATATGATATATCAAGAAATTTGTAATGTTTTGAACAACCAACAATAAAAAATTTAAAAAAATAAATAAATAAAAATTAAAAAAAAAAGAAACTTGCCAAGCTGATATTCTATAACAACAGTACTGGAAACATAATTTGCTAGGCCCGGTGGGGCCCCTTATTCCATAAACATTAAGAAATTAAAGATGGCAACAGCAAAACAATAAACAAAGCACAGGCCCCTTCTAAACGAGAACCCTTTGCAGCTGCATAGGTCAGATACTCACGTGTGCCACAGACCTTCGGACCATCAAGCCTCCACCAAGCTTCCAGCTGACTGTCACATGAGTGAGTCCAGGTGAAAGCAGAAGAGTCTCCCAGTTAAGTCAAGCCCAAAACTGACCTGCAGAATAGATACTAAGTGTTGGTTGAAGCCACTAACTTCTGTGATACTTTATAATACAGCAATAAATATGTAAGACCCCCCCCCATTACTTCCCATCCAGGATAATTAAAGTCTGAACCTTTCAACTTCACCATACCTTCCAGCTCATCTTATGAAGGACTGAGGAATGCTCTGGGCTTTCTACTTCCACATGTGTTCTCTTCTTACCAGGAGTGTGAGTTGTGGAGTCAGTATGACTGCATGAATTTAAATTCTAGCTCCTTCAATTACTAATTGTGTGACTTTGAATACATTATTTTACTTTGTTGTGCTTCTATTTCCTCCTCATCAAAATGGACATAACCTTATCTTTTTAATTAACATCTGTGAAGTTTAGATGAGGTAATACCTGAATAGCACTAATCACAATGACTGTACTCACTAAATGCTGTGAGCATGTTGAAATCAACCACACTGTCTATGAGATTCAGGATGAAAGTTGCAGGAAGTTCATAGAGGATTTCTGGGGTTGTATAGGAACAGTATTCAGAGAGGTATAAAACAGATAATGTCCTAGACAAACTATAAAATAGTGTAAGTTTACAAACTTGAGTTCTGGAGTCAGATTTTCTTCCTTCAGTATTGGTTCTGCCACTTGTTCTGTTTCTTTGGCACACTTCTTGACTTTTTAGGTCTTAATTTTATCAACTGTAGATGAGATTAATAAAAGGAAGACTCACATAGTGTTATTGCGGGGATTGAAGGAGAACTAAAAAATTAAAGCCTGTAGTCCTGGTACATAGAATATGCCTGCTACATTACATTTAAAATGTGAATATTGGTCAGACAGGCAAGCCAAGTTCACTTTGAAAGGGAAATTACCAAATATACTTTATATTGGTCAATGCATCAGAAAGGCATAGAGATGTATGTTTCCTAACCCTCTGTGTAAGCCACAAAAGCAAAAAGAAAGTTCTCTAGCAGTAGACTTTAGGTTAAACGGAACTGTTCAAGTAATCCCAGTTTATTCTCTACCACTTAGCTTTCAAAAGTCCCCTCCACGTTCAGGTTGGTCCTTGTTTTTTTGTTTTTTTTTTTTTTAAACCTACTCATAGTTCAAGAATTCACTTATTCATCATTTATTGAGCACTTTGCAATATGCCAATGAATGACAGACCAGTTTAAGTTCTCACAGAGCTTCTGAGTTATACAGGAGGCTAATGGGATGAAATTTGTTTACCCAGTTAAAGAATTTGAACTTTATTCTAAGGATAATGGGAAGTCATTCAAGTGTTTAACAAAAGAGTGACATTTAAAATAGCATTTGACTACAATGTGGAGAACAGAAGGGCCAGGGCAGAAGTCCTACTGCCTGCTTTGGTAAATAAGTTTTATTGGAACACAACCATACCCTTCATTTATGTGTTGCCTATAGTTGTCTCCAGGCATTATGTGTTGACTAACTGTAATCATCTGGTCCACAAAACCTGACCTATTTACTACCAGGTAATTTAAATTTCCTGTTGATCCCAGGAAAACTGTAGAAGTAACCACAACTATGATAATGGTGGCTAGCTTTGGGGAATGGACGGCAGAGATTTTGGCAAGGCAGACCTAAAAGTATGCCAATTAGTTAATGACTCTGAGGAAATCGTGACCCAGATATCAGCTGGAATCATCTGCTTTGTTTTTTCAGTAAATAAGAGTTGTTATGCAACTCTTATAAAGTATAACACATCCTGAGATATTCTGTCCATTTTCTGGGCATCTGATTTTAGCATTACCTTGACCTTTACTAATGGCTCTGGTTTATGGACTATCTCATTGTTCTGATTTAGCGGTATAACTTGGCCCTGTGCTATGATATTTCTCCTCTTAACCTCACTGCTTCCTCCACTCATGCATGCATCCTGGGGAGGTATGAGAATTTAGGGGTAGTGGAAAGCTTACTGACGATTTGGGAGCAAAGAGGGACATTAAAGAAATACAAATAACTTAGAATATTATATATGTTAAGGAGTATTTCAGACATACTCTGAAGTTACTCTAGCTTCCATCTCTTTTCTCTCTGGTCCCCAGTGCTTTTCCACACCCCCAAGATTTCTGGTGTAGAACAGTTCCTCTGTTGTTATACACCTCTTACTAGCTCCAGTTCTCTAGAATTATCTACATATAATGGTTTGTTAGGGTGTTTTCCTCTGACAAGAATTTTAGTACCAGCTATTGAGAGAACTAGTTTATTTTCAGTATAGTAGCAAGGTGTCTTGGAACAGGGCAAGGATACCCAGAGCAGGTTAAGATCACACAAAGTGTAATCTGATGTATCAGCTCAAGTAGCCAGGCAAGGAGGTAGTCCAATAGGGGCAATAGAGTAGGGAAACTAAGGTTACTTCTTAGCAGTAGTGTAAATAGCTCAGGGTGAGTATAAGGTTGTAAATAAGAGAGAAGACCAGGGGTCCAGAGTGAAAGAAATTACCCAAAAGACTGTATTGTAGACTTTTGACTCTTCATGAAAGGAGATTCACCTTTTTTAAATGAAAAGGAGGAAGGGTTTATTTTGGTTTACAATCTTGGAGATTTCAGAAGAGGGTGGTTGACCCATTGTTTGGAGGGCTGTGGTGAGGTAGTTTATTAAAGTAGGAACACATGGCAGAGAAAACTGTTCACCTCATGACAGTCAGGAAGCAAAGAGAAGGAGGATGAAGTCAGGGTCCCAATATTCCCATCAAGGGCACACCCCCAGTGAGCTGGCTTCCTTCTACTAGTCATCACTGAAAGAAGAGTATATTTTAACTAAAAAAAATCTATATCTATATCTATATCTATCTATCTATCTATCTTTTTATAGTGTTAAACATACAGTAGGGACACAAGAAATATTTGATATGCCAAACACTTAATCTAATGTTATTTCTAAAACTTAGTTCTCCTGTGGCCCTCAGACTTGCTGTTTTGATGTAGAATAATTTATTAGGCCCGAACAAATCAAGCAGCAGTGGCTTTATTTCTAAACAGCTTAAGTAAAAGAGTATCAGTAAATATATTAGATAAGTTCTTCCTTCAAGAAGACCTAAACCAGGTCTCAATGTATTTGTATCACAATAATAACAGCAATAAACAACAATATAACTTGAATATTGAATGCCTCCTAGATCTGAAATACAGTATCAGATACTGACCTGTGTTCTTTTCTTATTTTCCTAAACCCTATTATTATATTCATTTTACAGATGAGGAGGCTCTTGCTCAAAGATGTTCTCTTTCCTAAGGTCATGATAAGTGGCAGTTTGTCTGACTTCAGAACTCTTGATCTCAATAATACTAGCCCTTGCCATCTCATAAAAAGTTGCTCTGCCTCCGATTTCTTTTTATTTTTTTAATATATATTTTAGTTAGACACACACCTTTATTTATTTATTTTTATGTGGTGCTGAGGATTGAACCCAGCTCCTTGCACGTGCTAGATGATCACTCTACCACTGAGCCACAACTCCAGCCTTCTGCCTCTTACTTCTAAGCCTTTAATCTTCTCATTCCATTGCTTAAAATCCTTCCTTGTTTTCTCATCTTCTCCTGAGCAGAGTCTACATAATTTAGTGTGCCATATTTATTTTTCATAATCCTTGACTAATTTAATGCTCTCATCTTCTGCTGCTCTTTACATATTGACATTGAGTTCCAAGAGCTTGTGTTTCCTGGGAACATGTTGAGATCTCCCATGCTTCCCCAAATTTTCATATTCTCCCTCTTTCTGTAGTATTCTTCCTCCTTATCTGCCTGAGTTTTAAAACTAGATACCCAGATTCTAATCAGTGAGCGATCTCCTAATCTCTCTGGTGTTGGTTCTCCTATCAGGAAATTGAGATTATATTTCCCCAGTTTGGAAACAGGCTGCCTGGGATGACTTGCGGCTTTTTCACTCTCTGGTTGATCATCTTGGGGATGTTGGTTGGTTTCTTTAAGCCTCAGGTTTTTATGCTTTTAAAAACATTTTTATTGGCTGGGGTTGTGGCTCAGCAGTAGAGCACTCACCTTGCACGTGCGAGATGCTGGGTTCGATCCTTAGCACCACATAAAAATAAAGGTATTGTGTCCGACTACCACTAAGAAAATCAGAAAATAAAAATTTTAAAAAAAATTTTTATTAAATAGGATACTGGTGGAACTTTAGAATAGTGCCTGACACAGTTAGTACTTAATTAGAACAAACTTTTTTTTTTTTTTTGTATCAGAGATTGAACTCAGGGAAACTCAACCATTGAGCCACATCCCCAGCCCTATTTTGTATTTTATTTAGAGACAGGGTCTTACTGAGTTTCTTGTAGCCTCACTTTTGCTGAGGCAGGTTTTGAACTCAAGATCTTCCTGCTTCAGCCTCCCAAACTACTGGGATCACAGGCATGCACCACCACACCAGGCTAGAATAAATTTTTATTTACCCTTATGCAAATTGAATGAGTAATATATGCAATAATCTACCATAATAATTATTACCATGCTGTGTTTCACAAATTCACTTTTGTAATCCTTTCCTGTAAGATTCTGTACTTTCTGTACATGGCTAGCCATTTTGTCAATTTGCTCGCATACTTCTGATTTCACTAATTATATCCATGCAATTATTTGTTTAAATCCTCATCTCCTCTGTTACCCTGAACTCCTTGAGGACAAGGGACTATTTTATTATCCACCCAAACCTAGCATAAATTGGTATTTAACACGCATGGGTTGATTTATTGAAAGGATGCATTCATTAGTAAGTGAGAATGAGTCAGTTTCAAGGGACTAACAATGAGTATTAGTACTACTTGTAGTTCCACACTGCTGGGTAATGTTTATTAAGTACAGTTTTCTTTATACTTTCCGAAACTCCTGGTACTCATTAACTCATATAATTCTCACAATAACTCTATTAGGTAAGTATTCTCCTCATGAAAAAATTTTAAAAATTATGAAACTTCATTATCACTATATATAGATAAAGTAATTGAAACTTAGAGATGTTAAGTATCATACTCGAAGTCACACAGCTGGCAAGAGGCATACAAAACTTCATATTTCAATAGAGAATTGCATTTCTTAAGAGATACCTGCCTTTCACTGTATTTGAAACATTTTGCAACTCTTTATAAATAAAATGTGTCTTCAGACTCTTTTTAAAAAAGAACATAACATTTCCCTAGGTCTATTACTACATGAATTAATAAATAACATCTTTAACATTTTTTTCTTTTCTATCTGTATGACTGTCATGACTTCTAGATTTTTCTGAAAAAAGTTTTTAACAGAGATGTAACTAGAAAGCAGCTCCCATTCTGACTAACTTTAAGGCCCATTTCTTCAACTCAGAGGTCTCCAACTATGCCCCCCCCCATCCCATATTACACACTTTCCTGGGACTCTTATTCTTAACGCACAGAGTTCTGAGATCTTCCTCAAGAGACGATTTTATAGGGCTTTTGTGTTGTCCTTAATGAAACTCCAGTTATTCTGTTGCAGGTGGTCTTAAAACATACCACGTGAACAACTCTGATACTGCTTTCCTAGTAGGAAAATGAAATACTTGTATAAAGCAATGCATAAACTTGCTCATACCCTCAAAGGAGAGAGGAAGAAGAGAGAAATTCCATCTGGAGGAATCTAAGTTTCATGAAAAAGGTGGCACAGTACTGGACTTGAACTTTAAGACAGAAGTGAGGAAAAGGCATTCTATGTTTTGGGGGTAGCATAAGCATAAGTATGGGGGCAGGAAAAGATTTTTTTTTAATGACTAGTTGTTGGATTTAGCTAGACTGAGTAGAGAACAGAATAGAAAATATGAAGAGGAAAAACAGGAAAGGTAGGTTTGAGCTAGACTGGAGGATTTTTATATCTGCATTTGTTTGAAAGGCAATAAAGAATAATAAAAAGCTTTTGACTTGAGGTGAAAGGAATAAAACCAACAGCAGGTCAGAAGAATTCTACAGAGGTATGAGTTGGAGAAAGGCAATTTATGAATGACAAGGGAAGGTGTAAGATTATAAGGGTTTGAAGTCTCTTCTGCAATTAACAAATATTTGTTGAGAGTCTATTGTATGTGAGATATGTGGTAGTAGGCAGTGGGAGAAGATGCAAAGGAAATTTTCCTGGTATGATGCTGGGGAGACATAAGAGGTAAAATGTGGTATATGGGCCAAAACATAATAAATGAAAGAGGAAGAGCAGAGGAGATAAATAAAAAATTTGGTGAGTAGAATTCACAGAATTTGGTGTGTTCCTGGACATAGAGGGCTAAACAAGAGGGAGGAATCTAGGAAAATTGAGGCTCCTGAGTTGGTAACAAGAGGCATGATGACTCTTAAATGGAGAAAGATAGAAAATGAACAGTACAGAGAGGATGGGGGACAATGCATTTGAAGGACCTGGGAAACTTGATAGGATCTTGAAAGTGTAGATCTGGAGCTCAAGAAAGAGTGTGAGTATATAAGTGGAGTTTACAAAACATATATCTCAGTGGAATGAGGAAAACCGAGGAGAAAATAGGGAGATTAAAACAAAACTGAGATAGGGTTAAAGTTGGGTGGGGCTATTACCTGGAGTAGGTAATACAAAGTAGTCAGAAGTGACTGAGTGGGGGGAGGATCATGGGAGAAATAGACGAACTTTAGATAGAGCAAAGGGGGAGGAAGGGAAAAAGGGGGATGGGGATAGGAAAGACGGTGGAATGAGATGGACATCATTACTCTAAGTACATGTATAAAACATGAATGGTGTGACTCTCCTTTGTGTTCAACCAGAGACATGAAAAATTGTGCTCTATCTGTGTAATATGAATTGAATTGCATTCTGCTGTCCTGTATAATTAGAATAAATAAAATTTAAAAAAATTTTAAAATGAGCAAAAGGTTAATTGCAAAATACAGAGTTAAAAATCAAAACAGAAAGCTTACACGTTCTCAAATTCAAGACTTATAGGAAAATCTCACGGGTTGGAGGAATGAGGCAAGAGCTTACAGAGAAATATGAGCAAAGGTGATAGACTGAGCTGAAGAATGATTTTTGCAGAACTTCTTTAGTGAATGTGTTATATTTGTTTGGAAGAAATCCTTTGGTAGGCAGTGACTCAAAGGGGCTTAAGCAATGGAAGATGTTCATTCAACTCCAATGTAGGGAAGAAGAGAAAGTGTAGCATAGAAAACATTCTACTCAACTCCTCTGGAATTCTCCCTAGGGAGAATATTGAAATACTTGGAGATAATTTCCTATAGGCAATAAAAGAGTTGAATTCTGAGTTAAGGTAATGAAGCCATACAGGGATATCAGTGAGTTAATTCTTTGTATGTTTATTTATTTTCTTAAAGTCGAAGTATGATTGGTCTTAACTGTTTTAATATTCATTACAAGCCAAAGAAGATTAAAAAAAAGCACAAAAACCATATCTGAATTATTTAGGAGACAAGTGGTTTTGATCTTCTGCTTAATTTGTTCATCCTCTTCTGCCCAAATCAGCATAACAAATGTTGAATCTAGATAGTTCGTGTTTTTAGGTATTGGTTATAATTACTTATTTTCCAAGCACTTATTATATGACCAGTAATCCAAATTTGCATGATTCTTTCCAAAGCATCCCATGATGCTCTTACAATGGACATTCTTTTGGGGAAGAATTAATACTTCAGATTAAGACAAATGAATTGAAACTGAGTTCCTTTCACCTCTATGTTGGTACATTGAAAATACCCTATGCATAAAACAATATTTAAAGCCAAATCCTGACAGTTTTTAAAATGTCATCTAGAACAGGACTTCTGTACAAGCCAGAGGAGAGTTTCTATGGAAGGGGTCTTTATAGGATGCTTGTATTTTAATGTAATTCAAAGTATCCCTTTAAGTCACTTGACTCCCTCCTATTACTTAGTTAATTGCTCAGGATTAAAACAAAACAAAACAAAACAAACAAACAAAAAACAGGAATGTCATTCTTTCACTTTTTCCTTCTCTAAAATGTCAATTGTCAGTTAAGATTCTTCCTTAGCCAAGTGCATTGAGCTTCCTAAATGAATTTCTTGACAAGCTGAGAAAAGTGGTGAGAATCCATGGAGATCACCCATGGTACAATGTAAGGTGCAAAGCTGCAGGGTGCAATGTCTGGGGCAAAGTTGTGTAATATAGAAACTTGGTCTTTGAACATCTTAAAATTTGGCTGTGTTCAGCGATTTAGCTCTCAGAACACAGTTGTGAGACTCAAAATTGTGATTTTGATTCCTATGTTCATAATGTTGCCTCTTCTATAGGTTATAGATTTTGATAACTAGTCATTTGCCTAAAACTAATAATATATTCATTCAAAGTTGAATAAATGAATGAATATGAATTTATTTGTTTCTAAATTTAAAAAAAATATTTATTTTCTTATTGGTGGCAGCAAATAGAGGCTAATGAGAAGAGATGTGTGTGGGAACAAGACTGAGCAAAGGAGATTAGTTTGGGTGCACTTGACCTAATGTAGACATTGGGTGCTGTGGGAACAGGAAGGAGTCAAGGGTGACTTCCAGGTCTCTGTGGTGGCTTGGCAGATCTTGTTAGCCATGTGGAGAGATGGAGAACCCCTGGAAATAATACTCCATCTGAAAAATGATTCTTTCCAAAGGTCATCTGAATTCTAACGACCTCAATTTCTATCTATTATAAATGTTAGTATATGTTTCTATACTGTAAATGTTGGGAGACAAAATGAGCTTCTTATTTATATCTAAAGAAATAATTTCTATGCTTTAAAATTCTGACATTCACTTTTATTTTTTGTTTGTTAATTTCTTCACTTTTTATTTGATTAGAGATAGAATTAATATATCAAGTTAAATTTCCTTATACTTATAGTGCTTTCATTAATGATATTATAATTATGCTACATAGAGAATATTAGTAGTAGTTTCATTTTTTCCTTACTCCACAACCCATTTCTCTCAACATTTTGATTTTTCAATATTGTTAATATTTAGGGATAATACACATTTAATTATAGAATATGTATAACAAAGTTTGAAGCTAAAATTTAATTGTAACTGTCTTTCAAAAATGATATTTTATCTTGTATTTACTACAAGGAGAATTTTAAAATCTGAGACCAGAATCATACTTTCCTTTGTAGAAAATAAATCCCCATAAAATATCTTTCTTACTAAAACTAGTTTTTCTTCTTTTGAAATATTTTTAGTATATTATGAAGAAATATAAAAATATTTTTAAAAGGGATGGGATGAGTAACTTTTCAAAACTGTTATTTGTTGGAGAGTAAAAATGTTTCGTTTTTACTAAAAAAGCACAGAATACAGGTCCAAAGACTAAGTGGGAGATGTGAATTAGCATATCTATTTTCTAGGTAAATAATAACTGCCATTCTTAATGCTTCTGACTTCTCATAGAATATCTAAAATGGGACAACAATTAGCAATGAACATGATTCAAATTTGATGAGTAAATTGATTATAGTAATACTATTATTGTATGAACAATAGTCATAATGACATAGGAGATCATTTTGGGAGATAAATATTTAAGGGAGAAAATGTTTGTATATTAAAAATATGGTTATAAGATGGAGGAACATGGAGGGGAGAGGAGTGGGCTGGGACTGGGTAGCCTATGAACACCTCAGAGCTGAGGAAATGGATGAACAGAGGAGGCAGAATGTTTCCTAATGTACCTTTGTTGGCTAGAAGAAGCCAAGAGCTAAATGGAGGCCTGCCTGAAGGAGGAGCTTTCCCTCCCTGGTATATAGCTGAAGGACAGCCTCTGCAATGGAGCGCTGCTGGCTAAATGGGGCCACTGTTTTGCACCCTCTGTGGTTCCCTTGAAGAAGATCTGTGATGTGGAGCAGCTGCAGTACCAGGCAACAGGCTTGTATTTCCATCACACAGACACCCTCAACTTTTGCTGTCTGCAGTAGCCCACATCAGTCTGCCTTTGACCTTATTCCCAGAGACCACATCATCTATGACAAGAAGAACATGCTCCAGGTTTTCTACTGCATTCATGCTCTCAGTCTCTTCCTCTTCTAGTTGGGATTGGCCCCTCAGATACATACATGATTTATATGTGATAGTGAAATTCGACAGCTGAGGAACTCAGCAACATGGCCTCTGAACTGCCTTCAGCAAGATGGGGGGGGCATCTGGCCAATGAATTTTCTGTGGATAAGGCTGCAATCCACATAGCCATCCTTGCCATCGATGAAGTAGTGGAGTGAGGGGTGGTCCAGGACACCCTGGCTGCCTTGCAGAATCCTAGTGATCTTCTGGGGAATCTTTGAGAACCTCTGGCAGCCATCTACCAGGAAATGTTGGCCCTGGCCAAGATGGAGAAGGCTGCCAGTGCCAGGAACCACGATGACAGAGAAAGCCAGGACATCTATGACTACTACCATACCCAGACTGAAATCCAGGGCAACCTCAACCATGTCAATGTCCGTGAAGCTCTAGAAGTCATTGATGAAGCCCTGGAAAGAGAGCCCAGAAGCCTTGCTTGAGGCCCTTCAGGACCTTGCCCTGGCCCTGCAAGAGGTGAGGAGAGACTTTGCTGACTGGTATCTGAAACAAGTGACCTCAAACAGAGAGCAGAAAGCACAGGAGGTGGGCCTGGTAGAGCTTTTGGAAAAGGAGGAAGATCAGACTGCTGTGGCTGCAGCCAACAGCAAGAGTAGTCAGAACAAGCCATGCTCCAGGCTGTGAGGTGGGTCAACAAAGCCATTCAGAGGAGAGTGGACGTGGACACAGTGAAGGAGCTGCGTCCAGTGTACCCCTTTGCTGCCACTGTGTACCAGCAGGAGCTGGCAGTGCCCCAGCGACAGCAGCAGGGGGAGCTTTTCCAGGAGGAGTTCTTCGTGGCTATGGAGATGCTGTCAGCCATAGTCCTGATTAATAGGAACCTGGAGGCCAGGGATGCCTGTGGCTTCTGGAACAGTCTGGCGAATCCCATCACTGGCCTAGCAGAGGTAGAAGGAGAAAATGCTCAGTGTTACTTTGATGCCTTGGTGAAGCTGCGACAGGTGCATGGAGTGGATGGGACTTTCCCGAGTTGGAATGACCTGTAGGGCACCGTGAGCCAGGGCACAATGCCCAGGTCCAAGAAGATACCAATCAGGTCCTTGTGGTCAGCCTTATCAATGAGGCTCTGGACCAAGGAAGCTCTGAGAAGACTTGTCAGCCTCCCTGTTGCTCCTCGGTATCATCTCTTCCTTGTGGCAGCCAAAAGACAGAAGGCCAAGGTGACAGGGAATCCTGGAGCTGTGCTATGGCTGGAGGAGATCCACCATGGAGTGGTCAGAGCCAACCAGAACACAAGCACAGCTTGGAGAATGGTCCTTGGTGTGGCTGCTATCAATCAGGCTATCAAGGAAGGCAAGAGCAGATGTTGAAAAACTCCTCCATGGCCCTCCGAGGGGTAGTTTCTGACTGTGTGGATGACTACCAGTGGGTCCTGGAAGGTGCTGTGGAAAAGAAGCTGTATTCTAGGGGACATAGCTTTCTGGGTTCAACATGACATAAAGGATGGCACTGCCTACTATGTTTTTAGGGGATATGGGAGAACCCCCCCTCCCCCAATTGCCATCTCAACACCTCCCACCTGACTCATGAAGAGATCCAGTCAGCTATCACCAAAGCCACTGCTGCCCATGACCTCCAGGAGCTCTGGAAGGCCAATGTTGGCTTCATCGTCCAACTCTAGGCCTGCCTCCATGGCTTCGTAGTCCTCCAGAAGTTTGCTGAGCGTTCACACTTTCTGAGGACTTGGATTCCACCAGTCATCAAAATCCAGGCTCACTGGCAGGGTTATAGACAGCACAAAATTTACCTGCAACAGTTGCAGTATTTTAAAGCAAACCTGGATGCCATAATCAAGATCCAGGCCTGGGTTTGGAAGTGCGCAGCTTGGAAGCGATACCTCAGGTGCCTGTGCTACTTCCAGAAGAATGTTGACTCCATTTGTGAAGATCCAGGCTTTTTTCCGAGCTAGGAAAGCCTGGGGTGACCACAGGATATTAGTCAGAGCCAACCAGAACACAAACACAGCTCCCAGAATGGTCCTTGGTGTGGCTGCTATCAATCAGGCTATCAAGGAAGGCAAGGCAGCCTAGACAGAGCAGATGTTGAGGAACCCTGCCATGGCCAACCAGAGAAGTGAAAAATTCTTCTCCATATTAGCATGCAGCCCGCCCTACCTTCAGTGTGGTGCACAGGTTTGCCTACCTCCTGAACCAAAGCCAGCAGAACTTGTCAGCTGAGGCCCAGCTGCTGAAGCTCCAGGAAGAGATGGTCAGAAAGATCTGCTCCAATCAGCAGCTGGGGCAGGACTTCATCCTTATGGACATCAAGATTGGCCAGCTGGTGAAAAACCAGATCACCCTACAGGAAGTGGTCTCCCACTGAAAGAAACTGACCAAGAAGAATCCCATAAAACTAAAGGCCAAATGTTTTCTCTGATAAGTGGATGCTAATTCATAATGGGGTGGGGGTAAGGGAAGAGTGGAAGAAATTTGGATGGGGCAAAGGGGAGGGAGGAGGGAGCAGGGGGGTAGGAAAGATGGTGGAATGAGATGGTCAGCATTACCCTAGGTACATGTATGATTGCATGAATGGTACGATCCTACTTTGGGGACAACCAGAGAAGTGAAAAATTCTGCTCCATGTGTGTACAATGAATTGAACAGCATTTTGCTGTCATGTATAATTGATTAGAATGAATGAATGAATGAATTTAAAACAAAAGCAAAAAAACCAATACAACAACAACAACAACAAAAAGAAGACGACGAAGAAGAAGGAGCAGCTGTCAAATATTATGATTCTGGACAAGCAGAAGGTATTAAAGTCGCTAAGCAAAGAGAATCTGCAGAAACTAGAAGCTTACCAGCACCTCCTCTACCTGCTCCAAACTCAACCCATCTACCTGGCTAAGCTGACCTTTCAGATGCCACAGAATAGAACCACCAAGTTCATGGAGGCAGTGATTTTCGTTTTATACAATTATGCCTCCAACCTCTGGGAGGCCAACCTGCTGCTATAATGAGTGGGGACAGAGCACCCTGTGGGAGATCCTAGGCAAGTTTATCAAGGACATGCTGGAGGAAAAGGTGCTTAGTGTCCACACAGACCCTGTCCACATCTACTAGAGCTGAATCAACCAGACTGAGGCCCAGACAGGGCAGTGCATCCATATTCCCTATGATGTCACCCCCAAGCAGCCCATGAGCCACCCCAAGGTCCAGAGATGGACATCTCCCTGGCAACTTGCTTGCCATGATTGAAAAGTTCCTTGTAGCCATCATTTCATTTTTGAGCCAAATTCCATATGGGCTGTGGTATGTGGCTAAAGTTCTGAAGACAACCCTGGCAAAGAAGTTCCCTGATGCCACAGAGAGTGAGGTCCATAAGATGGTGGGGAACCTGCCGTACTACGGATTCCTGAACCCCACTGTGGTGGCTTCTGACATTGTGATCCTGGCAGTTAAGTGGTGCCCTGGCCACCCCACAGCACCATGCCTTGGGGGCTATAGTCCAGCTCCTGCAGCATGCATCGACTGGCAAGGCCTTCTCTGGGGAGACTTCGCACCTGTGGGTCCTGAATGACTATCTGTAGGAGACACACCTCAAGTTCAGGAAGTACATCTGCAGAGTCTGCCAGATGCCAGAGCCGGAAGAGTAGTTTACGAAGGATGAGTACTCAGACATGGTGGCTGTGGCCAAACCCATGGTGCACATCATGGTGGGAGAGCTGGTCAACATGAATAGGCTGCTGCTGGAGCATCAGGACTGAATAACTCCTAATCACTGGGACCCCCTGTACCAGCTCCTAGAGGACCTTGGGGAGCTGCCCACCATTACTGACCTCATTAGGGAGAACATAGCTGCAGATGGTCACATGGATCAAGCAAACTCAAAGTGTCCCTGATACTCACCAACAAATTTGAAGGGCTAGAGGCAGATGCTGATGATACCAATGCCCAGAGCCTGCTTGTAAGCACCAAGCAGATGTTGGTTGGTATCACACTGGGGACTCCCTCAAGGAGATCCTGACCCTCTCAGCTTCCAGAAAGCAGGACATCTGTAGCCAGCACAGGCACTGGCAGCAGCAGAAGGCAGAGCTGGTGAAGCTTCAGGCCACATTCCAGGCCCTGAGCCCTAAGACTACTTTCTATGAGGAGCAGGGTGACTGTGACAACCAGTACACCTGGCCCCCAGCAACAAGAGTTCCAGGAAGGGGAAGAAACATCCATCTCTTCATTACACTGCTGCCCAGCTCCTGGAGAAGGGTGTCTTGGTGGAAATTGAAGATCTTCCCATCTCTCACTTTATAAATGTCATTTTTGACATCACTCCAGAGATGAGTAATTTGAAGTAAATGCCAATTTCCTGAGTGTGGACATAGAACGATGTGTTTGTGGGGGCCCATGTGGCACTGTTGTCCTCTGTGGCAGGATGGGCAAGGTGGCCTTCCATGAACCTCAAATATCGTCCCCTTGTTTATGGTCTCTTTATATGTGGGTTACTAGGGTATTTATTTTCTCTTCCACCCCTATACACCAAATCATTGTACAGACTTAATACTGGTTTTAATTCTTGCATCTTTTTGAGCTCAAAGAAAGAGTTCTCATTTGCCCTATTCAAACTAACATCCATGCTAGTTTTTTCCACCTTGTGTTAAATTCACCTTGGGTCAGGGCACTAGGGATCCTGCTGGTGTTTAAAAGTTCATTATCTCAGCTTCCTTTGTCTTCCACCCTCAGGACTCTTATGACTTAGAGCTGACTCTTTAAGCAGATTCAATGGATCTGAAGGCCCACTTCTGCCATAACATAAGGCTGGTGCCATAACTTAGCTATTGGAAATTGTGCTGCTGTGGGTATACATGTATTGTTTTAGTATGCAGATGAATAATTCTTTTGGATAAGTATCAAGGACTAGTAGAGCAGGGTCATATGATGGTTCCATTCCCGATCCCAAAGGAATTTTTCTAATTTCATAAAATTGTATTTTAGCTCTAAGGTCTATGAAAATTACTCATGAATAATTCAACTATCAGTTTTATTTTTTTAAATAACAATTTGTTCAAAGGAACATGTGCAAACTAATTTTTTTGCAATACTGATATATGAGTTCTTCATGTTACAAAACAGTAGGCATGAATTTTATATGTAGATATACAATGATAATTCTAGCATTACCCAGTAAGGTCTATTTGCCTTGTTAATAGGCATTTGGATCTAGAATTCTAAGGAAAAAAAGGCAGTTTCATAAATTTGCTACTTTTTCAAAAAATGGTGGAGGGTAGGACCAATCTGAAGAGCTATACTGAAAGATAAATGCTCCAAAATCAGAGTAGTGGGGAAGTAGAATAACAATCTCTTTATGGGGTGGAGCTTGTTGTTTTTAATTGGAGTATATTTTACGAATTTTTACTGTTTAAGGGCAACTTACATTTTTTTTTGTGATGTCTGTTAATGCCCTCTATTTTTCTCTTCAGTGGTTGGATTTTTTTCTTCTAGATAGAAGCTTCTTACATATTAAGGAGCCCTTTATGTGTGATTTGAATATCAGATATTTTCCCCAGCTTATAATTTGTATTTCTACTTTGCTGATGTTACTGTTATTTTTTTCAGCCATTAGTAGTGTTTCATTTTTAGATTTATTAATATTTATGGGTTCTAGATTTTGAGATAAAATTATAAATATCTTCCCATTCTAAGGCAAGAAAGGAATTTACCCATGTAATTTTATAGACTTTGTGTATTTACATTTTATATTTAAATCTTTGACCCATTTGGAATATATATCTTAGTGTATAGTATGAGATATAGATTTAACTTCATTTTGTCTGGATGCTGTTTATTTAAAAATTCATATTATCCTATGGATTTAAGATGCTGTTTATTTGAATTTATTTCTAGAGTTTCTACTCAATTCCATTATTCTATTCCTATAAAAATCCTCAAGTGTGTAATTATTTAAGTTCTGTAGTATGTTTTTAATATAGAGAGGGTTATTCCATAATCTTTTATTTGTTTTCTTTTTGGTGCTGGGAAACGAACTCAGGACCTGTGCATGGCAAGTGTACGCTCTACCACTGAACTATAACCCCAGTCCCTCACTGATCTTTTTACAAGAGTTTGAGAAAAATCATTCTTGCTTGTTTATTTTTACACATGGACATTAGAATCAGTTTGCCCTATTCAAGAAAATAATTTGTTGGCATTTTCATTGTGATTGTAAAAAATTTTTAATTAAAATTTAGGGAGAATTGGCATATATTGACTTTTTTTCCCTATCCCAAATACAGTTTGACTCTTCATTTGTTCAGATTCTACTTTGGGTCATGAAGGAATGTTTTAAGTTTTCCTCATAAATTTTGCGTATTCCTTATTAAATTTATTCTTAGGCACTCTTTCTTTGAGTTTGAATAAGTTTATTTACAAATTTGGTCTACTATTTTGTCTAGCCTTGAAAATTTAGAGTTCTTCAAAATTTTTGAAGCCCTCATTTTAATGCTATATTTACTTATTTTATGTCACTTCTCCACAATTTCACTCTAAATTTAATTGAAAGGCTTGGATTTTGTTTCTCAAAAAAATGTGAAAAATTGTAGTTCACCATTGAATTAAGGTTTTCATCCAGTTACTTGCTTTTTTTTTAAATTTTTTATTTAGTTGTAGTTGGACACCTTTATTTTATTTTTATGTGGTGCTGAGGATTGAACCTAGTGCCTCACACGTGCTAGATGAGCACTCTATTGCTGAGCCACAAGCCCAGACCCCTTGCTTTTGTTTTTATTTGTTCTTTTTAGATATACATGACAGTAAAGTATATTTTGACATATTGTACATATATGGAGTATAATTTATTCTAATTTGGATCCCATTCTTGTGGTTGTATATGATGTGGAGTTTCACTGGTCACATATTCATATATGAACATAGGAAAGTTATATTTGATTAATTTTACTGTCTTTATTATTCCCATGCCTCCTCCCTTCCATCCATTGCCCTTTGTCTAATTAAATGAATTTCTATTCTCCCCCCCTCTTATTGTGTGTTAGCATCCACATATCAGAGAGACTATTTGGCATTTGGTTTTTTGGGATTGGCTTATTTCACTTAGCAGGATAATCTCCAGTTCTATTCATTTACCTGCAAATGCATAATTTCATTCTTCTTTATGGCTGAGTAATATTCCATTGTGTGTGTGTGTGTGTGTGTGTGTGTGTGTGTGTGTGTATATATATATATATATATATATATATATATGTATATATATATATATATGTATATGCTTTATCCATTCATCTGTTGAAGGGCACCTAGGTTGGTTCTATAGCTTTGCTATTGTGAATTGAACTGCTACAAACATTGATGTGACTGTGTTACCATAGTATGTTGATCTTTGCCGCAGTCTGGCTGGGCACAAAATCACGAGCCACTCAAGCAGGAACAAACTTTTATTATTTTTTGAAACTGCCGCCAATGTCCGGTACGCGCCCGGGAAGATTTTCGATCCACCCACGCGGCCTCCTCCCGGACCCGCAGAGAGCGCCCCTCCCCCGGAACTCCCTCCTACTGTACTTCCCCAACCAATGGGAACTCCCCAGGAGTCCTGTAGCCGGCCTAGGTGAACAGCAGGAGTCCAATATCCATATGAATGCAAATCTTAACATAATCATATCATCTCAATGGCTAGCTGGCGTCACCTTTGGACCAAAAATGCCATGCATCATATACTTGGCTCTTAGCAGATCTTGAGTCCTTTGGGTATATACTGAGGAATGGGATAACTGAGTCAAATGATGGTTCCCAAGTTTTCTGAGGAATCTCCATTCTGCTTTCCAGAGTGGTTGTACCAATTTGCAGTTCCATTAGGAATATATGAGTGAACCTCTTTCCCCACATCCTCACCAACATTTATTGTTACTTGTATTCTTGGTAATTGCTTAGGCACTCTTTATTGCAGTTATAACAGGATCTTTTCATTCTTTTATTTTGTAAAGAAGTATTCTATGCGTGTACATATGTATACATGTATGTGTGTATGTATGTATATATACATGTAGATGTACACATGTGTATATAATTAAAGTAGTTCCAAGAAAGGATGTATGTATTTAAATTAATTTTATATACTGATCCATACTTAATTTTCTATTATTTATGTATTTTTGTTGATTTTCTTTGATATATTCATACTTATTTATTAAAATATGCATGTATATTTTAGTTGACTTTCATAATATAATCATACATCATCTATCAATAGTGACAATTTTGCATTTTTTTCCAGTATTGATATGGTCACTTTCTCTCTTTCATCCAGTTCCCACATTGCTATTTCTAGTATCCCTTTAATAAGCAGTAGAAGAATGTGCATCCCTTTGTCTTCCTCTTGACTTGAGCCAGGCTCTTCTAGTGTTTCCCATTAAATCTGGAGCTGGCTTTGAGTTTTAAATTTACTTTCTCAACACATTACTATTTTGCCTTATCTGAAAACTGAAAATTTGGTCCAATGGTAAGATTCTTACATGTCCAATAATGTACTGTTTTAATCCCCCCTCCCATTTTTTTCCTATGAAACCTTATAGTATTTGCAAGTATGTATAGAAAAGTATCTGGAAGGATATTTAACAAATTGATCTAAAAGTTACACATCATATAAATAGTGATTGGTAACATCAGTTTCAACTAATAAATAAATCTAAAAAAAATCATAATAATTTTTTGACACAATTAAAAAATATGTTGGAAATTAAAAAAAAACAACAACTGTGGTTCTTCCCATGCCATCATTCTGGATTCCTTTCTGCTATTAATTTTTTATAATACAAAAATAAGACCCTCCTTTTTAAATATTATGGAAGTGATCTTTGCAAATAGCAATAAAAATGAGAGTATAGAAAAATGTAAGATAACAATTTCCTCTATTTAGAAGAGTTTTGGGAAACACATTCATCAGAAAACTTTGTTTCATTTATAAGAATTATTTACTTTTCTTTTTAAGGATGGAGAAAAAATCTCCAAGAGATGAAAGATTTTAATAAATTTTGGAAGCTGAAGTTGGGTTAAGTAGTGGTAATTGGCTTGGCCAAGTGGAAGAGGGACTAAAGTAAGTGTTTAGAGGAGATAGCACTTGGCTGTGGGGTATACTGTGGAGGGGAGGGGTGGGGCATTAGACTGAAGGAGGTTTGCTCTAAAGTGATTGCTTTACTGAACTCTGAACCCCCTGGTCCTTCATATAGCCAGCCTGGACTCAGGTACTATACCCTAATGGTACCACCATCAATATAATACCCCTCTGAGATTAATGTTTCTTTTCTGGAGAAAGGATTTATTCTTTCATGGAGAGTTCCCACAATAAAAGGGCTAACTAAAGAATTGAAAGAACCCTTGAAAATGAAATATATGTTTGGAACAGAACTTTCGTAGAAGATTAGAAGATAAAGTTAAGGCATTCTCCTGGCCCAGGATTTCTCACTATGAACATTTGGGGCAGGGAATTTTTGTTGTTGTTGTTGTTTTTGTTGTGGGGGCTGTTCTGTGCATTGTAAAATGATTAGCAACCACTCTGGCCTCTACTCATTGTATGCCAAGACATCTGCTCTTTCCTGTGGTGACAACCAAAATTATCTACAGACATTGTCACATGTGCCCTAGGGCAGAGAAATCAACCTTCCAACTCCTCCCTTTGACAATTTCTGTCTCAGACAATAGAAAAGAAAGATGCAGAGATGATCAGTAGGATAAAGGGATGACAAATTTAGAGAATTAATATCGATAGTCTAATAGCCTATTAACAAGAATTCACAAGGAGAGAACAGAGAAAAAGGTAGGGAGGAAATTATTGAAGAAATATGAGAAAAAATTGCAGATAAAAGACCCTTTAATGTTCAATACAATTGTTTTTTTTAAAGACCTATTCTAAAATGCATCATTATGAAACTTAGACAACCAGGGAAAATTCTAGAAAGAAAAACAGATCAAATACAGAGGAATTGGAAACTAGAAAGACATTAGACATTTCAATAGCAGCATTAAAAGTAAAAGACAGTAAAATAATGTTTTTACAGTCTATAGGAAATTGAACTCAATCCTATCTAAATTATCAATCAGTAATAAGAACAGAATGCATTTTCAGACTTGGAAGTAAATATTTTCTCCCTATGTATCCCCTCTGAGTAAACCACTGGAGTCTACTGCAGCAAAATAAGAGTAAACTCAGTCATGTTTGGGCATTGGAAGGTATTATTAATGGACATTGGATAGATATGTTAAGGATTTTAGACAAAATTTAGGTTTAGATTATTTTAAAAGTGAAAAAGCAAAGCAATTGTTAACTCCAGGAACAGATTTTTAAGAAAAGTATTATTATGGCACACTACTTGATTCAGCAATGCCATTGTATTTACATTTTGTTATGAATGATGTAAACTCTAATTATTGTTTACTGAATGTGATGTGTCAAGCAAGGGTGTGGGCAAAGTGGTGGTGATGCTGGTGTGTAAACAGCATGTTATTTTCCAATACCATGACAAGATGTCAATAAGTAGTATCTAAAACTGAAAATTAAGTAACATTGGAATATGGGTTCCATTAGGAATTGAAGAACACACAGCTGCGTTGTAGGGAATATGGGGCAAAATAAGTGGAAAAAGGAGTAGGGCAGAGACTGATGTGACTCAAGGATGATGGTTTTTATTATAAGCCATTAAGAACCATTTGAGGATACAAAATATGTTATAAGCTTATATGGAAATATCACAAAACCCAATTATTTTATACAATTAATATGCACAATAATTAGTATAAGAATGAGAAAAAAGAAAATGTGAATTTTCATCCATATATTTTATTTTTATTAAAAATAAAATGCAGAAAAAGCAACACATATTCATTATGGGGAAAAATCACATAAAGTAATTAATTGTTATAATATCCTGAAATAGTTTCTTTCTAGAAATTTCAAAAACACAGATGAATATACTTTTAAATGCTCATAAAGTCTCACAAAAATTCTTGATACACTTTTTCCAACATAGGAAAAAGTAGTACTTGAGGTTATTTACTTTTTACTACTCAAACCTTTCTGATCAAAGTGTTCGGCTGCCACTAACAGCCTAGTGGAGAATTGAGGCAGTTTTCCAAAACACTTTTATCTTGCTATCTTAGCAAGAAGTAGCTTTTGGTCTCAGTTTTTCAAACAAATGACTCTATTTAGAAGTTTAAGAACCTTGGGAAAGAGAAGTTCATCAGGAAAATTTGCTTCAATTAAGAGAATTTTTGTACTTTTTAAAGTGCAGATGAATAATTTAATTTTTCTGAACTGTTTCCTTGAACCATTTCTAGGAACAAAGATACAAAAAGTGCAATTCAGCCTTCATACTTCACATTTAAAATGCAGAAAAACTTCGGAGTAAATACAGAATTTTGAGGAAGTATCATTGGAAAGGGAATATTGGTAAAACAAAGGTAAGAATAATTAAAGATCTAAATGTAAATAACAAAATTGATATTTTAAAGAAATTAAGCCGCACTAAAATTTTCAGGAAAAAATGTAGTTGATATAGTCTGTCCCTCAAGGTCACTGAGTTTTGATTAGTTTTCAAATTTTAACATTTAAGTAATATTTACATTTAATATTTAACTAATAATCCTTTTGAATCTCAGGCTTTGTCCTTCTTGCAGTTTGGTGATGCATTTATAGAAGCCTAACATGAAGGAATACAGTGGGACATATAGTGTATTCTGTGGGTTTATTTGGCCTGAGTTCTTGCTATTGTTGTTATTATTATTAAGAATAATGATAACAGAATAACTAACAACTAACAGAACAGAACCGAACAACTAACAGCCACCATTGACATTCATACTAGTGTCTGTCTGTAGGGGGTTAGTTTTGATCCAGAGTCCTGAGATGACACTGAAATCTATCCTCTTTGTGGGCTGACCCCACATATGTCCACATACAACCATCCTGCCCAAGGAGTTAAGAAATAACCCAAATTATCAGATACTACACACATTGTGAAGCAACTATGATGAAACAGATGTGGTCAAAGAGCACTGCTGCCCTGCCTGGTATGTTCTGAATCTTAGGAAGGAAAATGGGAATATGCATTTGGGGGGGCCTGCAGGATGGATCTTCCTCCCTTCCTGAATACAGGACAGGTTTCTGTCCCTGTAGCACATTTTGTATTTTCCAAGTTAGTCTGAGCTTCTTTTGCTAAGACTGAGTCTTCAGAAGTAACTGAATTATTATTACCATTTTATAGATGAATAAATTGAGCCTCAGTGAAATTCAGTTAGCTAAAGTCACACAGCTCTAATAAATAGATGGACAGAATGTCAGATTTTGATTTCAATTATATTGCTTTTTCCTTGAAAATAAATATGGACAGGGTGTGTGAGTTTTTTGTTTTTTTGTTGTGTGTGTGTGTGTGTGTGTGTGTGTGTGTGTGGGTATGTGTATGTGTTCTGGCCCAAATTTGAAGCAGATATGTATTTATGTGCATGTATATATTAGGTCAAATATATTAGCTCTATTGATGGATATTTCTCACAAGTAACTATCCTGTGTCATTAACGGTGATGTTTACAAATAACTTATTTAGAACTTATGTCCTTTTAAAAAAAAAAGGACATAAATTCTAAATAAGTAATTTGCTATTTGCAAATTATAATAGCCACTATACTTATTATTTTGTTTTATTCCACACAATTCTTTCTGGTTGATCCAGTTTTCGACGCCATATATAAAAGATTGAAAATATACTTAAAGGCAAAGTTTATGCTCTGGGCAATTTGAGATTCTCAGCTAGTATCAAAATTTCAAATCTTGCTTCAGACAACAGAGGGGCTCCAGGTAGGTGTAGGTAGAGCGCTGGAGCAGCACATAAAGAATGTTTTTCAGGAATTCTGGAGGAGGCAGGCCTCTTCCACATGCCTCCTACCCAGTTTGGAATGCACCTGCAGCCCCAAACGAGAATGGGGCGGGTCTCGACTTTGGCCACGTCAGACGTGGCAGGAAGAAGCAGCAGTTCCCTTTCGTCTCCTTTCTGGTGATCAAATCATGCTGTTCATTAACACAGTATTTGGATATTTAGGGCAGAAAGCCAATTCATAATCTAAAAAGATTTCTGGTTGTGTGGCTAGTCCCGGTGCAGTCCCTGCGGAGGCGGACTCACTGTTCTCTCCGCTCCTGAGTTTGGTTACTTGCTTTGGAGATCCCGGGAACCACATGCTGTGCCGCTGGTGAGGTGTGATCTTCCAGGATCCCATGGCAGCCTACCTCAGGTGTTGGCGATTTGGAGTCCTTTTCCCGGACTTCAGTTTCAGGACCGGAGGTGGGCCCCTGGGACATCTTCGCGGCCCCGCCCACTTTGGCCCAGGGGTCGGAGACGTGGGGAGCCGGAGCCGGAGCCTGAGCAGCCGCGGCCCCTTTAAGGAGCCGCTCTGCGGTAACCCGAGCCCGCAGTTCGGGCGGGCGCGGCGGCCGCGGCGGTAGCTGAAGCCTCGGCGACTGCTCCTCCAAGCGGCCCGGAGCCCGCTGCTTCCCAGGCGCCCGCGAGCGTCTCGCGGGGGTGGCTCTGGCCGGCACCAGCCTTCGGGCCGGGCCGAATGACCAGGAGCCTGTAACCACTGCCGCCCACTCCCGGCCCGGCGCTGTCGCCGCCCGTGCCCAAGTCGCCCCGGGACCCGGCACAGGTGACGCCGTTTGGAAGGGGCTCGGGGAGAAGGGCGGGCTCGCCTCGCCCCGCGGCTGCCTCACGCCGCCCCGGCAGGGTCGCCGCGGTTCCCACAGCCGGCCTAGCGCGGCCGAGGGCTCCTGCGCCCGGAGGCTGGGGGCGTCCCGCGCGGGAGGCGGCAGGGCCCCGGGCGGGCTGCTGCAGGTGCGGGGCGGCCGCAGCATCCTCCTCGCCCGCCGGCCCCAGCGCCGCTCCGGGAGCAGATGGAGTCCCGGGCCCACGGCCCCCGCGCCGCCCCGCGTTCCATTTGCGTTTCCCGACTGCGCGATCTGGGATCCCCTTCCTGTTGGAGGCGTCTCCAGGGTCTGAGCCCAAAGCGGGTGGGTGCAACCTTTGGGTATCCAGGAAAAGCTTTTTTGCTGGAGACCTGCACACAAGCAGGCGCATCAAGTGGGTAACCCCCCCCCCCCCTTCCCAAACAAGTAGCTTTTATTTACCCTTGCAGCTCTCAAGTGGGTCCCATTTTTAGCCACCGAGTGCAGAAGAGTCCAGTGGGAAAGGGACCCAGCTCAGTCAGGGAGAAATTGGTTTCTATTTCCAGCTCTACCACTGTAACCCCTGCCAAGTTTATTAAAACTAAGTACCTCGGTTTACCCGACCTTGAAATGGGGTTTGTAATGCCAGTTCCCAAACTGTAGGAAACCTCTGTGAAAGCACTTTTATTTGTCTAGGTTCATTTAAGGGTCACTGTGGCTGGTCTGTATTTTCTGAATTATACATTGTTTGAGAGTTAATGTGCACTTTTTAAAGTATAAAATTGTACAATTTAAAGAGTGATCTTTGACAAGTGTTTATATTCAGATAGCAATTGAGGGGCAAGATGGAAGAGTTTGTGTGGATGGTGGGAATTGAAGTGTGAAGTAGACCCCCAAAAAAGTTTCATTTTAATAAAACCTTTTATGTAGTCACAAATGGGTTTGAGAAGAGTGAACCTTGTTTGGAGGTGTTTTAGATGAGATACTGCTATGTGAGCACATGGAGTGGAATATAGCCTTACCTTTGTGAAACCAATGTAATGAATTGAAGAATTCCAGTTCCCTTTTAAGTATGCTTTATATGAGGTAAATAATCTTTCCCCTTGTTTTTCCTAAATGGATGGAACTAAATTAGAAATGTGAACTCTTGTCATGTTAGAAACTTTGAAAGAATGACTTGAAGAACCATGGATTTTAGTTTGCCACCCCTGTCTTGCACCATATGATGATCCAGAGGATAATTTATTTTGAGGATGCTTTTTTTTTTTCTTATTCCTATCTCTGCAACTCCTTTTGCCACATCGCCTCCTTCCAGAGTTTTGAATCTTTACTGTGTCAAATTGCATGAGTTTTCTCTGTCTAGGCTGACTGCCTTGAACCCAGCTGCTTAGTCATTATCATCATTTTTCTCTTTCTTTTCATTCTAAGCCTTCTTTACCCTGGTAGAAAGAATTATAGCTTTTGGCTGCTAAAGCCCTATACTTACTTGGAAGTGTCTAGGTATGGCTGTGGTCATGAGGCTGAAACGTTCATCGTAAACTCCAGAGAAGCTGAATCTTTGTCGGGGTTTTCTGAATAGAACCCAGGGTACAAATGGAAGAGTTGGCATATTTTTTCCTTCATTTTTTTCTGAAATCTCCTTTGGAGAGATGAATTTGATTACCAAGGGGAGTCTTGGGAACAGGGTGCTGTCTGAAGTCTAACTCAGCCCTTGACTGATTGGGAGCATTCCTGCAAAGGAGTGGGAAAGAGGAAGTATGGGCTTGAGAGGGGATGGAAGGCCCTCTACAGCCAGATAACTAAAGTGTAAAGGAGCCCTGGATTCCTGATTGGGAGTGGGAGAGGGCCAGGTGTCGAAAAGGATATAGTACAGTTTTAAGGCAAATTCTAGAGTGAACCCGGGGTGCGATGGGCCCTTCTGTCCCTTTCTCTTAGAGAGTGTTTTTTGTCCCTCAGTATCAAATGCACCTATTCTACAGTTATCAGATCTGTTCACTCTCTTCCCTCCATGCTCTGAATGAGGTCTGGTGTCTATGTCCTCCTTTCAACGCTGGCTTTCCCTTTAATAGAGGAAACCAATCAGTTTAAGTTGCAAGAAACCCTCAAAGTCTCCATTTACCCTTCCTTCCAGATTAATATCCCATATCTTACAGATTAAGAATTCATTTAGGCTTCAGTATCTCTTGGAAGGTTAAGAAGTGGGATACTTAGTTTGGCTGAGAAAAGTAAGCTGAATAGTCTATACTAAGATACAGAAAACTAGTTTTTCTTGAGAAAGATAATGAGTTAATTGCAACTGTGGGCACTTGGACAAGGGAGGGCAGGCATAGGGGTGGAGTTGTGCTAGACAGCTTGTACCCTTGTCCTTGAGAGAGGAAAGGATCCCACTAAGCTGGTATAGTCACCTTGTTGTGCTTTTCCTCCTTCCATTTGTCCTGTGAGCGGAAGAAGTTAACAATACGGAGGTGGAAGTAACCATCTGTTCACAGAAAGGGAAACAGACTTTAACTGAACAGTAGGGATGACTATGTTCACCTGGCATCGGTAACAGGCACTGGAGGTATGTATTACACCAGAGAATGCATCATGACAGGAAAAGTGAGGCTAATTTTGTAAGAAAGCCTGAGGTTATTTCAAGAGTGACTTTGGTGGTACTTTTTCTTGTGGGGATGAAAGGTAGCACACAAAGAAATGAAGTCCTACTGCTCTGAGGCCTGCTATTCCTGGTGAGACAGTTGGATGTGCTGCAAGAAGATCCCAGACCTGAGGAAGCAGGATAAGGCAGAAATAGCAAAAGATGTTTCTTTGCTCAGAATGCTAGACTGTTCAGGGAGAAGGCAGTCTTGTTGGATACATGAGAAGGAGCTTGTGAAATCTGTGTAAAAGGCCAAGGTTTTTGAAAATAGCCAATGAAGATAGCTGGAAGTCTTCTCAGAGCTTGATGTCCTGCATGGGGGCAAAGAGCTGCTTAACAATGGGACCAATGTCAAGCGGGGGGAAAATTTGACAAAATGACAAAGGCTTATCTAAAGCAGTTTTTCAAACATTTCTGGATGACAACAGTACAAAATACATTTTTATTTTGAGACCCAGAACATAATTAAGTATATTTGTTCAATACCAGTTTCTATTTCTATTCTATTACTGTTTCTGTTCTGAGGTATACAGTTGATGGAGAGCTCAGTGTCTCCCTTCATCTTTCCTTCCAGATTAATGTCCCATATCTTACATATTAAGAATTCATTTAGGCTGGATCCCTGTTGGTGGGACAGAAGAGCACACCTGATGCCTAAGAGGTATAGGATGCATATAACTGAACGGCAGCTGGATGGGGGTAGATGCAAAAATGGGGACTTCCCACCAGTTTTGTATACTTCAAAGCAAAACAGTTTTGATGGAAGAGGAAGAAGTGAACTCAGATTTGAAAACAGATTTCACAAGAGCAATAGACTTTTCTCTGCTGGCTAAGTGAGAAGACAAATGGATCCTGAACAAATTGGCTGATGGATTTAGGTCATGTCCACTTTCATAGGCTGGGTAGGGAGCATGGGCTTGTAATGCAAAGTGTCATGGTGAGTGGGAGGCTCACACCTCCCCTTCCAGCTTTGAGAAGTTTGAGCAGAAAAAGTGGATAGAACGTGTTGTTTCTAAACCCCACTTGCTGATCAAACATGTTAGGAAGTTGGCTGCTTGCCTCACTGAGAATTGGAAAAGGATCCTCATTCCTTTCTTTTTTTTTTTTTTTAAAGGGTTAGGCTATCGAGACTTCCTTAGAAGTCTGTTTCATGATCTATAACTAAGCTCAAGCTTCTGCCTCAACCAGCATCTGGGAGCTAATTAATCAAGGGCAGAGCCTATCTGCAGGCTTTTGATTTCCTTTTCATAACAATTAACATCTGACTGCAGCACCTAATACTCCCACCAGCGAGTAAAACAAGGTCTGCAGAAAAAGTATACTGGTATCAGAGTTCATCCAGCATGTTGCTTGGTTACTGCTTGCTTTTTATCATTGACATTACATTAGTTGGATCCTCCCTTTGACCTATCTTGCTCCCTTGTCTGCTTTTCTTACCTTAGTTGATAATTTTTTTTTCAGTGTTTGTCATCCTTTGTCCTAAATGCTTTCTCTTATCTTCTTTCACCCTTCTTTCTCCATCTTCCCAAATGCTGTCTTGGCATTTATTCAATGCTTTCTACCCTGGCTTCTCTAATCTTATCTCTAATCTTATCTCTGACCTCCCAGACTTACGGTGTCCACCTAACTATTCCCATGGAGCCCGATTTTGGATTCTGAAGCTTAGAATGAGGATCCAATTTATGTATTGGTTTTAATTTAACTTTAAATTTTTAGACATGGAGATACTACCTTGGGTCAAGTTAATTTACTTGTTTCCGAATAGACTTAAAAATTCATTAAAAAGGACATTTTGGGGCTGGATGTATAGCTCAGTGGTACAGCACTTGCCTAGCATGTTAGTGCAAGGTTGTGAGTTCAAACACATAAAAGTATATTTGAAAGATAAGGAAAATTTCTCCCTACTTGATATGTATTTATTTAGTGGGATTGGGAGGAAGAAGTAAATTTTATTTGAGGAAAATACTTAAAGAAATTTAAATGCCCCCTTTACAGAGTGTTATATGACATGATTCTTAAAACTAATCTTGCTTGATGAACATGTTTGCTCTGATACATGTAAAAATATTGAGACAATTAGGAATTAACTTAAATGTTTTATAATTTGTTACATACTATTTTAAGGCCTTATAAAGACTATAGCTTTTTTCATGTTAAGGTTCCTTGCCTTTTCATATTTTTAGAACCGGGTTAGTGCTACCAGACAGATTTCTTACATGTTTTATGGGGAAATGGAAGAATCAGGGCAATGTAAAGGCTGAAGCGTAGGAGGTCAAGGGGGCAGGCCTGACACCAGAGCCAAGGCTCATATTTGACAACTTCAGCATCATCTCTCTAAACCAATCCTTAACACGTGCATTTGGAGGATTTGAGAATGATTTATAGCTTAAAATCATAAATGTTTTCTCTAGTACTTTTTAATCACAAAAGTGAAACTAGCTTATTATGAAAAACATTAATAATCAGTACTCAGGAGAGTAAATGGAATTTCCCCTTTCTCCCTCTCCCATTCCCACTTACCCTGATTTCACTCCCAAACACTATCAGTTACCAATTTTGAGCTATAGGCTGGTAGACCTTTTTCTCTACAAAATCATGCCCAGAGTTATTTATTTATGAACCAGCTGATCCCTTTGCAGTCTGCCTTCATATCATCTTGTTAATTTAAATGTCGGTGTATGTGTGATGGTACAGCTGTATCCATATGTTTAACCATTTCCCTGTGGTTGAGCCTTAAGGCTACTGCTCTTAATGCTACAGTAAACACCTGTACATACCTCTTTTCACATTTGTGTGAATTGTGTTGAAGACAGAAGATCAATTCATTGATATAGTGCTTATTTTATAATTCAGGCAACAAAGTGCTATCAAAACTTATATAATCTGCTTAACTTCCAAATATCATTCAGCAGGATAGCACAGTAGTAGGTGCTATGGCAATTTCAAAGTGGGACAATGTTTGGCCCTTGCTTACAAGAGCTCACTAAATAGTAGGGGTAATAACATGCACCTTGACTCTTTTATCTTTAGTTTTATTTTTACCCCATGCTTGTTCTGAAAGGGATTTGGACTGGCTTACAAAGATGAACACACACTCTGAAAAGATGGAGTAAATTTAGTATAAAAGAAGAAAATAAGATGAAAGGCTAAGTGAGGCCTGATTGTATACCTTGAGGTCCTATTTTGTAGTTTGAGGCCCCCTCCTCCTCTTGCTATATGTTCTAGCACATAAACTTTCTAGCAGCCAAAGAAAAGAGACAAGTAATCCAGAACCAGCTTTTGGATGTTCAGAAAGGAAACCAGATTGGAAAAGCCCACGTATTCCTGATTCTAAAAGTTGAGAAAATTTCACCTTTTCGTTTTTATAAAAATAAAAAACAAACAAAAAACACCTGCCTTTTCAATGACTAACATTCTCAACAGCATTCCCAGGATCATACAGTAAACCTAGTGACTTGGTTTTATGATGCCATTTCATATCATGTTCCTCAGTGCTAGCCAGGAGTGTCATGCCTCGGTGCAGCTCAGTGAAAGGTCAGTAGGATGAGGTGTAAGTTCATGGCTTTAACCCAGAAATAGGTTTTAGAGGACCTAAAGGGACACATGAGCCATATAAACAGAAATGTGATACTGTTCTCTGGCAGTTTTTCCACAATGTAGCACAGAATACACAACTGATTTGCCCAAAGATATTGGCTAAAATTTATGAAGCCAGAAACGAGGTTGCTCTAGATGGTCTTAACATATTAGAATTATTACAATGATTAGAAAGAATCAGAGTCGCCACTCTAAGAAGTCTCGAGAGCATCTTCAAGGTTGAAATTGTTGATAGGTTGTGGAGTCTGAGAGTGTCACCCATTTGTGAAGCTGGGAAAAGTTCACTTCTCTTAGGCACCTGGCTCTGGGCTTCCATGTTACATTCACCAACTCCTTGTCTCAGGAGCATTGTTCCAGAACAGGTCTTCATTACTAAGTCTGTGGGTAAACCTTAGTCTTTTTATGTTTTTTGACTATGCTTGAATTTAAACGTGAGGGTTGTAGTAGGTGTTAAACTTAAGGCTGCCTGAAATCTGTGAGGGGATAAAACCACATCTGATTTGCATTACTCATCTCACTAGCCTTGAAGTGTTTCAAAGAAACAATGTCACTCTGATTAGATATTTTGACTGCCCGACAGTATCCACCAGATACTGAATTGAGTTGGTAAATATCATACTTATTGGGCAATAGTATAGTTGGAACCAGGATTGGGTGATGACAGTCTTATAGGAAGCAGTTAGAAGAGAATACATTCTCAAAGTGCTTTGGGTAAAGTTTTAAGTGGCCCTTCACTCAAACAATAGAAAACCACCTAGAGAATTTATGAAGTCCTTGGACACCCAGTCAGATCAAAGGTGTAGACAAGCTGCAGGGTCCTTAGGCAAAGGGAAAAATAGAAGAGGGAAATTAATTGTATTGCTTCAGATGTGAAATGTCATATTCTTCTATAATTTGGTGCACCAGAGAAATGGGTGTGACATTTCTTGGTTAGGAAAGAGCTGGTAGTATGGAGCACTGTTCTTAATATTGAGTGGTGTTTCCATCTATTGCCAAATAACCACCCCAAACCCTGGGGGCTTAAAACAACACTTTCTTATCATTTGGGGGTTGGCTATGCAGTTACTCTTCTGACTACAGGCTCACCAAGTGTTCGCATTCAGCTGCAGGTCCAGCTGGGCTGGCAGGTCCAAAATGGCTTGCTAGCCTGGCTGGTTATGTGTTGCCTGTCAGCCTGGCAGCCTCAGTCTCCTCCTCATGGCCTCTCTTCCTCCAGTAGACTAGACTGGCTTTCTTGGATCACTATGGAGGGAAACATTCCAGAACAGAAAAAGACAGACAATGAAAGGTCTCATAAGGCCCACCTGGGTTCTCATGTCCTCTTTTCTGCTGTGTTTGTCAGCAGATGGCAAGACCAACCCAGATTCATAGAGGTGAAGTGGTAGTGTCACTTTGCAAAGAAATTGATGGCTATTAAATGATTTACCATAAGTGGCTACATATGCCAGACATGTAGGTGCACCAAAGACATTATCTCAGTTAAGACACACACCCATCTTGCAGGGTAGGCATTCTTATCCCTGTTGTAGAGAACAGTCACAGGAGGTCAGAGTCACAGTCTTCCTTTCCAGAGCTACTGATAAGTATTCATTCCAGGTCTCTCTAGCTGAATAGAATTCATCTTGAGAACCCAACAAGTGGCAGAAATTTGCTAAATTGTTCTTCTAACCCCTTTAAGCCTTCGGAAACTAATATTTCCTGAGGGAAGCATGTGTAAAGAGAGGGAAAACAGAAAGTAGGAGGCAAAGCCCTATCTTTGCCATTTTGCTAAGGATGTTCTCAGTGGGTAATCAGAGAAAAACCTTCCTGTATCCATAGGTTCTGACTTCCTAGGTACTTTGGTAGATGTCCCAATGATCCTTAAAAAAAAAAAAAAAAAAAAAAGCAAAATATACTTGGGAAAAATCGTACTTTGTCCAGATTTTCCTTGATTTCACAGTGTTGGCAGAAAGCCAAGGGGTACTCTAAGCCAAGAGGCTCCTTCTGTGATCCCTCCAGGAAGGGAAGAGCACTGATATGGAAATAAGTACTTTAGAAGCCTGTAAGAAATGGTTGGCTGCAGACTCTCTTCTTCCTGAGAGACCCCTCAGGTGATTCAGCGCCACCTGGTCCCTCCTTTAGGGTCAGGCCCCTTACAGCGCAGATTCCTTCTAAGACCTGAATCTAGTGTTGCGTTTGAAATGTTAGTTTTTTGTAAAAAAAAAAAAAAAAAGAGTCCCCAAAATTGTATCAGCTTCAAAACCCTTCCTTTTTATTTGTGCCAACTACTGTATTAGTGACCTTCCAATTACTGAAGTCTCCTGGCCTAAGAGGCTCTGGTTTATCCAAAATCCAGTGATTGTAATTGGTTCTTGGGTGTTTAAAAGACAAAGCCTTCTTTATGAAAGTTTTAAGTCGAGTGAGATGTGAGGAAGCAACATTTATTGCATAAATCACACATGCCATTTATACTCTGAGCCTTCAGGGCCTAGAAAATAAACTCCTGAATTTTCTAAGGACAGAATTCTTGAGAGCTGGGAGTGGAGAAGCAGAGGAGCAGTAGGGAA
This sequence comes from Marmota flaviventris, assembly GCF_047511675.1. Lineage (NCBI taxonomy): Eukaryota > Metazoa > Chordata > Mammalia > Rodentia > Sciuridae > Marmota > Marmota flaviventris. The sequence goes on from NC_092507.1 coordinate 81,158,883, forward strand.
AACTGGGGAGGTGTTTCCCCTTTGCTGGCTTCCTGTGGCCACACTGCTTGGTAGGCATTATTGCAAACAAATCCCACATCAGAAAATTAAGTGCAAAACCAAATAAAGTTTAAATATGACAAAGATAAAAAACTGACACAAAATACATTAATTAAACTAGATTGTTTTTCTTTAAGTTAAAAGCTAGAACATATAAAAAGTTTAAATTTAATGTAGAAAAATGAGAACAAAAGTTTTGTTATAATCCCAGTTAAAAAATATCTCTACTAGAAGGGAAAACTGATAAGGTATTGTGGGTAACCAGGGGGAAAAGTTATTTCTTGAGGGAGCAGAGACTCCCAGGGAGGGGCTAAGGAGATGGGTTAACCCCCATCCCCTTGCTGTGTCAAAATCTTTTGGTAAGGATGCTGGGCTCTTTGAGAAAAATCTGTATCAAGGAACCTCACCCTCTCATCCCCGCTTATAAAACAAACTGTGAAAGGGAAGACTACAAAATCTCCTTGATTGGTAGGAATAAGGAGACTAGATACTGAGAAAGTGTGTGTGTGGTAGAAGTCTCAGATATGGAAATTTGAAAAACATTGAATTAGAGGGATTGGAGGAAGAATCCTAGAAGGCATTTAATCTAAGATGTAAAGAATAGGATTGTTACAGATAAAAGGAGATCTTAAAAGAGATTTGTAGCAGAGATAGGAAGTAACTCAAAAATGTTCTCTGAGCTACGGGAGCAAGGTGTGGCCACTCCTACTTTTGTGTATGGGTACTCTCTTGCTGGGTGTGGTGACTCATAGAACACAGTTTAGGAGACAGGGTTTAGGCCCCTTTCTACTCTAACATCCTGTACTTGTAATTATTTCATAGAATTATATGAAAACGAAACCAGATAGACATGTATAAATATTTTACCTTAAGTATTTTATTCTTTGTTATCATCAAAACAACCTCTAATCCAAATATGTTGTTTCAGGGAAGTGTCAATAGCCAGACTTTGTAGCAGAAAGGATTGAACAGTTTCTCTTTAACTTGAATTCTGTTACATGTTATTGTAGGACAAAAGGTTGAAGGACAAGGAAATAGAGAATAAAAATATAAAGGATATCCTTATTCAAAGTTTAGTGTTTATTTGGAAGGAAGGAACCATAGAGAGTTATTAGTTCTGTAATTTTGAGCATTTCTTTGTCAAACCTTAAGGAAGATCATGTATTTCAGAAAGGGAGTGTAACTTAGAGTTATGGGGAGGTGGGTGTAGTTTCCTTGATACAGATTTTCTAAAGAGCCCAGAGTCCTTACCAAAAGATGGTGACACAGCAAGGGGGTAGGGGTTCACCTATCTCTTAAGCCCCTCCCTGGGCTCCTTGGCTTTACCTGGTTGTCTTCATTTTCTTCCCATTTGCTTTAGTTAAAAAATAAATACCTTTGGGACTGGGGAACTGGGAGTATAGCTCAGAAGTAGAGCACTTGTGTAGCGTGTGTGAAGCCCTGGGTCTGTTCCCCAGTGCACGTGTACACATGTGCCCATGCACACACACAAGCAAATGTTTACAAAGTAGTACCATGAATATAGGATTTGTAGAAGTTGGGTAGACGGCTTTATGTAGCTTGCTTTCTATAGATTTTCACACTAATGCTAATGGTTCTTGAACTTGGTCTCCAGAAAAGAAAAGTGGGGAATGTTTTATGCACATAGTGCTCCTTTTTTCCACATAACTGTCAATGCATAACCAAAAAACAACAAAGCTGTCACTGCAGTTAATAGAGAAGTTATACACTTGCTTAGATGCTTATCAGTTTTTACAAGAATGAAAAGTTGAAAGTGAGTATTGTGATAGTTATTATTTACTAAGGAATTTTAATGCTTCTGGTCAATTATTGATACTTATTAGCATTTAGAGAGCTTTGCAATGTACTACCTATATTGAAAATTTAAACAAAAACCAGAATGGGTGAGGGGTATGCATATCTTTTGTGATAGGGTAGTTGTTGTGATAGGTGGCTTGGTAAATGGCTCATGTTTTGCAGTTATGTGTTCATATAAAAATCTTGTTTGTAGGCAGAGACTTTTAAATGCTAGAATGTTATCGCTACTGACAGTGGTAAATAATGCCATAAGTATTTCTGTAGTTGATAACTATTTAAAAAAACAGGGCAGATTATTATAGATACACACATATGAAACTTGAATATGTATCATGTGTTATAGGGAGTTTGGAATGGGCAGATATTATATTCAATAGTTGTTTATAACATTAGTATTTTCTTTTGGATGGCTTTGGAGGTGAAAATCTTTGGATAATATACTTTGAATAATATAAATCTTTGAACAATAAACTTTTATGCTGTTATTAGTAGGGTTGATAGTTCTGATTATACTGCTAAAGTGAAGGACCTGTAATTGATGAGGTACTCACAGAATAGAAAGCACATGTAAGAATACGAATATCTGTCAATATTTAACAGACATTTGTGGAGAACCTTCTGTGTGGCAGGCACTGTGTTAGGTATGGGGATACAATGGTGAGGGAAACATGGCCATGTTTTCCACTCTCATGGGACACAAATTCCCCTAAGAGAAAGAGACATTTGTTCAAGTTCCAACTGCAAAGAAGAGGAACAGTGCTCTGAGACAGATAATGGGGGAATTGACCTGTTGACAGAGTTTGTAGAAGCCTTCCTGAGAAAGTGAGGATTGACTTGAGGGCAGAAGAGCATGGGAGTTAACTTGGGAGTGGAGAGGCAGGGATAGGAGTAGAGGAATACAGTGGCAAAGACCTTGTGGAAGGAGGGAACACAGCATTGTTAAGAAACAGAAGAAGGCTACATTGTCTGTAGTGTAGCAAGTGAGGGAAGTGCCAGATGGAGAAGGTGGGGTCCCCATGAGAGTGTTGGAAACCAATGAAGATTTTAAGTTGAGAGTGAGAAGGAAGTGACATGATTGGAGACAGCTTTTGGGGAAAAAAATAAAAGATTTCCCTGAAGTCCTCCACTCTTCTTCACACTAAGGAGGCCAATTTGGAGGTAATCCAGAAAAGTGATGTAGTGACTTGAGAAAAATGGATCTTTTTTGAAAACTATTTAAGAAGCAAAATCCATAGGACTTGATGGCAGATTTAATGTTGTGGCTGAGTAGGAAAGTGCAGAAAGAGAGTTATTAGGGGATGAGAGTGGAGTGGGTTGAAGAGTGAGATGAAATATCACAGAGTATGGCCAAATCTTCCCAGAACTTTGTAAAGGACGGGATAGCAAGAGCAAGAGTAAGAGAGGGAGAGAGAGAGAGAGAAAAAAAAAAAAAAAAACTGTGGGAAAAGAGATAGGATTGAAAAAGACTGTGGATCTATTAACTTTTTTTTCTTCTGGTAACTTGAGCCTGTTTAAAAGCTAATAGAGCCAGTTTAGGAGGAGAATAGACAGCAAAAGATTCACAAGAAAGCCGGAAAGGATGAATCTAAAATGCAGATATTGGGGAGGCTGGCCTCAGACAGGAAGGCAGATGGATACAGATGCACATGGTTTGTAGAGTTGGTAGTGGGATATTGAAGTTTTCATACATTGGCTTCATAGATGTGTGTGTGTGTGTGTGTATGTATTTTTTGTGTGTGTGTGAAGTAGGGTTAGGGTTATATGGCTAAGAAAGGGGAAGGATATTTGGAGTTTCAAAAAGAATAGGGAAGATTTGGAAATTTTACTATGAAATATGAGGACTGGTTGGCCAAAGCTATGTGGTTGGAGTGCAGGACAGTGTTGAGGGCTGTTTGATCCCTCTATAATTTCATATTCACCAACTTCAATCCCTTCTACATCTGACTTTCTCCAACAGGGCTCTGATTGTTCAGGGCTTGTTATTGAGTAAATAGTTAGGCATATTGAGGGATTTGGGTTTTGCCAGCTCTTGGCAATGGAAGGGGAATGTAGGGTCTTAGAGTATTAACAGAAATGATGGGCTTTAAGAACTAAACTGATTAAAAAGAGAAGTTTTTTTAAAAAAAGGAAAGGGCTAATGCATTGGGGAAAAGCTCAGGGGCCAGTGAATTTGCGAATGTTGAAATATGAACAGGTTCAAAGGAAAGGAAGCTAAGTCAATAAAGGAAACTCTTGAACAAATGTTATTTTGGAGACAGAAGAGTGATGGATAAGGGATGACGGTTATGGGTGGTTGAGATGTGTGGAAGAGGTGCTAGTCCAGGTGAAGATAAAAAGGATTTTTGTTGTCAAGGTGATAATGGTCTATCTGCACAGACAAGAAATGACTCAGGATGATGGTGGGGCTAGAGGACATCAGTGAACTGGGTTCAATATGTACACAAGAGGAAACGTTTGGGAGGTTAGAATATGACACAAATGAGGAGAGGAAGAGGGCTGAATGGCAAGACCAAAAGGGAAGTGGGTGTTTAAGAGGGTGGGGAATGGGAAGTAAGGCTGGAAGGGGCTTTGCTTACTATAAAGATCAAAGAGGGTACTCAGGCCACTACCTGACTGTGGAGTGTGGGAGTCTAGGCAGCCACCACTCAAAGAGAAGAGAGGTGTCATTAGAGTGCTCAGAGGAGAGGCCAAGGATATAGCACTGTTTTCTGGATATGGAGTAATTGTTCCAGGGAACCCAGTGAAAGGGTTTGGGAGGTACAGGGGATGATAGTCTGGGAAGGTGGCTGGAAAGAAATTTTGGAGCAGGGCAAAGATACCCAAGTAGTAGAGGATGGATTTCTTTAGCAGGAACTGCCTACATTTAAGGTGTTTTCTTGTGAAAATAGGGATGAGTTAGGAGCCCAGGGATAAGTGATCTTGTCTCCCTTGGCTGGAGTCATGACAGGCCCAGAAACTGCTTGTCCTGCATATTGATAGAGATGATGATGGAAGCAGAAATTTACTGAGTGCAAACCATACTATTCTTAGTGCTCAAGGGACATTACGTTGTTTATTCTCCACAACAGCCTTGTCAGTGCTATTGCCATCTCCAACTTGAGGAAACTGAGGTTCGTTTAAGGCAAGTTAAGTGCAGCTAACAAATGGTGGAACTGAGACTGCAACTCAAGACTTTGAGCCTGCATACTTTTGGCAATGTTGTATGCATTTAACATTTCCTTACATGTGAAAATTTTGATTTTTTAAAAAATATAAGTGATAAAATTTTGAGAAGTTAATGTAGTCTTTAATACAGAGCTGCCTTTTTAGATCTCCAAATTAAGTTCAATCCTAGATCCAGATTCTCATTCTGAAAGCGCTCTGGAAGATGGACTAATGCCCACTGTCGGCTGACCACCTCCTGTCTGTCCTTTACCACTTCTGCGATGGATACTCAGATACTACTAAATTGTTAGGTGGATCATCTTTAAATTAAACTGAACTCTTCCCTTACTACCATTTTTGCCCACTTGTGGCATTTTGAGGAAACCAAAGTTCCTTTTTGCATTTTTCTTCATGAAAAATTTTTGATTTGTTGGAAGACTGCTCTAAAGTTCTGAGACATGCTCCCATCCTAACATTACTCAGTACCTTAAATCTTCATCTAAAAACCACTGTCTTATTTATACTTTTGTAAAGCTATTTTAGTATATGATTAATTCTAAATAAAATTGGACTGATACTTACATTGATTGAAAGGTATACTTTGTCCTGATATATAAACAAGTCTTGTTTTTTTGTGTGTTTGGTATCTTCATTATCCTATTGTCTCTCCTTGGTTTGTGTTATTTATAAGTTAAGATTGTGTGTGTGTGTGTGTCTATGTGTGTGTGTGTTGCTATTATGCTAAGTTCCTGTGTTTGTTGCCTTTAAAAGTTTATTCCCATAATTAAATAGTTAACAAATATTTGTAAAAAAAAAAAAACGTTACTGGGAAAAACTTACAAACTCCCAGGAGTTACTTTCCAAGTCTGTTTCAGATCATTGATCTATATACAGTTTCTAGTTTTTAAGCCAACTCTGGATTTACCTAACTTGGTTATCCAGCCACATTTCTTTGTAGTGTTCAAAGCTATCACGAGAAACTTTAGAACTTTGCTAGAATCAGATTATCCTTCATTAGGTAGTCCACTAGAACTTGTCATTTGTTTGTGAGGTAAGGGCTGAGAAGGCATTAGCAGTGACTGAGCTGTTCTAGGTCAGCAGGTGGGGAAAAGTGAAGGTCTTGCAGTTCACTGAACTATGGAGCCATGGAGAAAGGGCTGATTTTGGTTAAGTTCATCTTGGGCCAGATAGAGCCTGTGGAGCCTGCAGGATGCCCACATGCAGCATCCAGAGGCAAGCTAACTGGCCAGCTCTGGTGTGGTAGGGGATGGCAGCTACCGTTATACATAACATAAGCAGTGTTCAGAGCAGGGGAAGCCAGGTAGAGACTGTAGTGTACAGAGAAGAGATTCAGGTGGTCAGAAGTGGTAAACATTAACAAGTTGAGGGAGTTCATGCCCAATAGCCTTCTTTTTTTTTTTTTGGTGAAATGGGAAGAAACCTTATCTTTTATAAAAGAGGGAGAACTGGAGATTTGAGAGCAGTGAATATATATTTGGACTTTTCCCTTTTACTGCAGGGAAGTAGGAAAAGGAGCTCAGTAGGCAAGGGAAAGCTAAGCCTGAATGAGGCATTATCCCAGCTTTCCTCTTCCCTGCCGGCTTTAAAGATGAACACACCGACCTTTCCCCTCTCTTTAAGGGTTTTATTGCTGAACACTGTAGCAGGGGTCTTTCCTGGGAGCTGTATCAGAATGTGAGGGGTGGAGTTGTGTGTGCATGTGGAAATGGCATTGGCAACTCTGATACATTGGCTAGGGAATCACTGTACTTACAAAGGATTAACGAACAGAGAAAAGTGAGAGTAACAGTTGTGGTTGCTGGAGGGAGAGTGTGTTTTAAACTCACTCAGCAGAACCAAGTCTTATTTCACCTTAAATAGTGTTGGATATCACCTCACTCTTTATGTGTCATCTCTGCTGGTTATTTATTTCCTAGAGAGCAGGGAGTGTCGCCGTAGCACACACTGAACGTTTACCACTTTATGTGGTAAGGATTGATTTTTTTTTTTTGCTTCCTTCCAGGCTTATAATCATGACTCCCATTTAGTGTTTAGAACGCCAGCACAATGCCTGGCACATGGTGGACAAGTGTCAGATGTTGGATGGACCCTTGACTAAAGTGAGGACTGAATCAGGCCTGGCTGTGCTGGCTCGGGGCTCTTATCTTTGTGAGTGTCTTGTGTAAGCTTAAGAGGGCTTTCAGAGGTGATGGTGGTGAGGTGTACCCCAGACCTTTTCATGTTCTTCTTTATTAAGAAATCAGCCTCAGTTAAAGTGTATGCTGTCTTTGGGGAAAAGTACAAAATCATTGTATTCAGCAGGTCTCTGGAAGAGTTCTATTGGTGTCCTTTGAATGCAGATGGGTAATTGTATTATAGAGTTCATGTCTAGATACTCTTGTACATTGACCCAGAAATATTTCCCATATCTGTTTCAGCTGCTTTTCTCCAGGACAGCTAGTTACCCAGCTTTCTGCCAGCTGCTAGCCACATGTAGAGGTAAATGAACTAGGCCTAATGCTTCTCCTAATGTGTATTCCTATGCTTGATAATCACCAAATTCTCAAAGGCCCTTTATTTATGTTAGTAATGAGCATCATTTGGTTTTATCCATTTTAAACATGGTCTTGCCTGATTCAGAAACTTAAAACAAATAAATAGGGACAACTGCTTCCTACCAGAAACTTTGGTTTTCTGGGGAAATTTCTAAAAATCTCTAGATTAGTCCTTGATTTGGCATGACTGATTAGGCAAGCAACTGCTTATTAAGAAGCAGAGCTGGGAGTAGAACAATTTAATTAGCTTCTGTCTGTTGAGCCTTTAATAAAAGCCATACCTTGAATATATTGAGCTTAATATTTAGTTTTAAATGGAAGATTTTTTGCAAAGAAGACTCAGCATACATCCCAAAGACTTAACTGAAAATAAGTCTGTTAAAAATATAAAATATTCATCCAATATAACAGATTTAATAAAAAACTATAATTTGGGGGAGGGGAATGGTAAGTTTTTTAATGATGAATTATTTAAATGCTTTTTTTTTTTTTTGGTACTAGGGATAGAACTCAGGAGCATTCAGCCACATCCCTGTCCCTATTTTGTATTTTATTTGGAGACAGAATCTCATGAAGCTGCTTAGCTCCTCACTTTTACTGAGGCTGGTTTGAATTCACAATCCTCTTGCCTCAGCCTCCCAAGCTGCTGGAATTACAGGTGTGCACCTTGGCGCCTGGCTGTGTGAATGCTTTTTAATATATTAGTTAAAAGAACAAATCACAAACTGGACAATGTTGATGACATAAATATGTTTTATGACATTTTTTAACAAAGATTCATGAAATACTCATTGTATATCTTGAACTCTAATGAAATTCACTGAGCATCACATGAGCAACCCATGCCCATTCCCAGCTCCAGAGCCAGCAGGGAACATCAGAAGCCTTCGGGACAAACCATCCTTACATTTAAGTTTGACTCTCACTCTCTTCTGATTGCTGATTCTGTTTTCTTCAATTAACTGTCCACCTGACCTCCAGATCCCTCTTTACTTTAATCTTAGAAAAAAATTTTCCCCTTTACAGCTTACTAAGAAAATTATAATGATGCTTAATTTATGTACAAATTTTATGTGTTATTTGGTTACTACTAAACCTAGACTAAAAAGGCCACAAATTAATTTTTTAATGCTAAATAAACACGTTGAACAAAACTAAAAAAAAGTAAATGAGCAATAAAGTTAATGGAGTTTCACAGAGAAGAATTGCAATATCAATAGTTCTACCAAGCACACACTTAAAAAAAAAAAGGAAAGAATTCATTACAGACATATGAATTCTGTTGGAAGGGGCCCTGTGGGAGACTGATTCTTAGTGTGATATCCTGGTTGGAAGGGAATGAAGTGGGGTTATTGCTAGTACTGTCAATGACTTGGTTTTTCTCTAGTGAATTGGCTCCAGTAGGTGACTTTATTTCTTCACATTAGGCAGCTAGAAATGTGTATTGATTCATTTCCTTTTCATTTTAGGATCAGCTCTATCAAAGATGGAGCCATAGATATGCTATATTTGCTGGATATGAGCAAATGCTTTAGTGTCTTTCTTTGATCTGAATGTTCCACAGATTTTTAAGAGCCAAATAAGGTTCAGTTCAATGAGATAAAAACATACTTTGTGTGTGTGTATGTGTGTGTTGTATATATACACATATGCATATTCCTTTTCTTTCTGCTCTGCCTTAAAACTTGAAGCTCTTTTATTAAAAAAAAAAAAAAAATTAAAAGTCCATGGAGGCTTTTTGTTCTAAGGAAAAAAGTTAAATATTAATTTAAATAATAACAGTGGTATGGTTCTTTTTAAAGACTATCATTCTTAAGATTTTAATTTTGTTTTAAATGTCTCACTATACAATATGTTTTCATTATGTAATTTTTGTTTTGTTATTGCAATGTTCTATGCTTTTTGGCTTAATTGTTTCTTAGAAATTATCTAACTTTCCCAACTTAAAGATGAGAAGAATTCAGTCACAGAAAAATCAGGTGATTTGTCCTAAGTATAATTAATAATATTTTTAAAAGAATATTTTGTAATAGTATTTGAAATTCCCTCTTACTGTTAAATTCTAGACTTAGATAATTTTGAATATTGAGATTTTTAAATTAAGAGTTTTTTAAAAAAATTTTAATATAAATGTAAGCTATATGACAAATAGATGGTAAAGGTGAAGAAACATACAAAAGGTTTAAAAATTTTTAATATTCGTTTAATTTAATCAATTCATTTAATAAATCATAGCATAAGACTACATTATTATGGGTAACATCAATGTGAGTTAAGCCAATGTACAGATGTGAGTCAAATGCAGTTTTTTAAAATTGGACTGCATTTTTGGTTAACTATTATTTTTCTGTGACCAAAAGAAAATATGTGATTTACAACACTTAAATTATCAACTAAAACAGATATGTTTTAAAATATAGCCATTGTTTCCAGAAATGCCATATTTTCCCTAAAAATTAAGTAAAAAGAAATACATTATAAGGACATTCAACTCTATTTTTATATAATAATTGTTTACTACTGAATCAGGTGAACAGATAGCATTGTAAGTAAGAGAATGCCTTACTCTTATTTTTATGAAATAAAATAAACATAAAGGTGAATAACTTAATTACTTATACCAAAATAATCAGAATTCCTATATAGTAGTAAAAAGGCAATACAAAAAATACTGAGAAGAAATTAAGCATATTATGTAATTATATTTGCCTAGCATCCATTTTCTGAGTTCAATCCCTGGTATCATTAAAAATTAAAATTCTTATAGTTTATATTCTTACACTTGTGCTAAATTTAAAAATATTAATAACAATAGAAGTACACATTTTTTAAAATTAAAAAAATTAGTCTTGCATGAAATAGCAATTTATAACCATCATTTTTCTTCACAGGTTGAAGAAATATGGATACCAACACCATACTGGTCAGCAGCACACTTTGTACCAGCTTTCTCATCTTTCAGCTTCTTTTCCACTTTGTAAGTTCTTGGTTTTCAGCAAAAGTTTCTCCAGGTTTTAATAATCTCAGCTTTGAAAAGAAGATTGAATGGAACTCAAGGTAAAGCATATGAAAACATACTTGACTTAAAAGAAAATTGATTTTCTAAAGCAAATTATTTAAAAGGCTTTCATTTAGAATCTAACAAAAATTCAGGGTCTATTTTTTAGTTTGACCTTAGAAATAAAAGAAAAGACAAGTAGATTGATCTCACACAAGAAAAATTTAAAAATTCTTATATTGAAAAATGTTAGGAATAATGTATTGCACTTTCCAGGGAAGTGTAGGAAGATTTAAGTAGACTCCAGCTGACTGGAAGTTCACGATTTTGCATTCTTCTCTGAACTCTTTGTAATAACAAACATATTTTTTGGCAAGGAGAAAACATTTGTTGGAGTTGTGAGTAGCTTATACAGTATTGGCCAGCTTATCCACACCCAGGGCAGTTAAAGTATACAACCAGAGAACATAGTGTATGATCTGCCCATCTGTGTCTTTTAATGGACCTTCTATTATAATTTGGAGCCTGTCAGAACTCATTATTTTATTATGTAATTCTAAAGTGTAATTGCATTTTAGTTTTTTAACAACAACAAAATCAATGGAACAAGAATTAGTTTATGACTGAAGAAATCTACTGAAGTTTTCTTAAATTGGTTGCAGATTCTTTGTGTGCAACCCATTAATCTCACAAGGGTTCAGATGCAAAATGACTGCTACTGCTCTCTTGTCTTTAGAGCATTCATGTGCTCAAATGTTGCCTCAGCCATTGGAAGATTTTTTAAAAATTATTAATATTTAGTTGAAGTTAACACAACTATAAACTGGATTTAGCTTTTCTAAAATTACTATCATTATTCTTTACTGAAATTTCCTTTTAGAAGTTAAGAACTTCTACCCATGTCTAAGAATTGTCTTATTTGACCTGAAATCCCTTGTCTGTCTCCCAGCCTATTTGTTTTGCAGTCATCCACTTCTATAACTCAGACTGTGAATAAAAATCTAGTGTTTTCTTGTGTACACTAATATGTCTGGTTCATATGTACTGCTGTTCTTTTTACCCTCCTAGTCCCCCAACCCCCAAATTTTTCTTAAGATTTTTTTTTTTTTTAAAAAGAGATGTGATTAGTTTGTGTTAACACTAGCTCAAAAATATTATTCACATGTGGTGTACTAGAGATATGATTATTTTAACATTTAAAGATAATTGGAATGGTGGGAAAGACAAGGGCTGGGGAGACATACATTCTTTGATTGTATTTTAAACTATTTTCATTTTCTTTTCACTGTGGTTAGGGTAGGTAAAGACATTTGATTATTGGGTAGCTGCAAGCCAAAGAAATGAGGGTATGAAGAGATAGAAGCAAAGATGAAAATGAAATGATGAAATTGAAAAATATTTTGTATTATTCAGTCTCATCACTGTCCTTCTATGATGCAGAAAATCACCATTTGGGAAACTGAGTTTCTATTTGAAAAAGGCATCTAGGATAATACAAGATACATTTAGCTGTTTAAAAGGTGTTTTCTCCACTTTCTGTCTCTCAAAACTCTGTTTCCTACTCCAGCTTTACATGGGACTAAAGAGTGCAAATAAGGAAAAAATAGGCCTTTCTTTCTTTCTTTGTAAAGTACATATATATGTATGTTAAAATTCAGCTTCCAGTCTTAAAACATACAGATCAATATGGCACACAGCATTCTTTCTAGTAATCGGGAAAGAATCTTTGAACAATAGGTGGTCTAAGGTATTTAATAGTAAAAGGACAAAGAAAATACTGGGAAATGAACACTTGATAATAGTTTAATTATAGGTGAAATTTTACTTTAATTATGTTTTTTTTCTGGAAACAAACCTACTTATGAGTATATTTTCCATCTTACAATTAAAATTTTTTGAGTTATTTATATTCAGTTGCTTACTTATAGCATAAGGAAGTCTGATTATGTTCAAATATTACTCATTTTAAAATCTCTTTCTCCCAAATTTAACTCTTTTGCTTATTAGAGCTATATAGTTTCTACTGGCAATATTCACACTACTTGTGATTAAGTTAGTAACTTTAAATTGCTGTTCCGAAATGGTCATTGATTGTTTCTGTGAAGTGCCACTTATAAGCCCAAATACTTCTTTTTAACTCTTTGAAAAAAAATATTTTATTTTGGTGTTTATTTTTAGATGCTAAGGAATATGTACATTTTTCTTTGCCAGGAATCTGATTTTAAAAAATAAAATATGAAATTTTTACTAACAGAAGTTTCTGAAAGTATGGACTTTAAAATGCAAAGTGGTGTGTGAGTGCAAGGTGATTGCTTTTCCTGTTCAGTACAGTGGGAGCCTTCTGACCAGACCAAGTAGCATTTGATTTTGCTCTGATGAATACTCTTCACCAGAGCCCTTCCCATCAGCTAAAGGATATAATGCTTCCCACTCACCATATACATCACAGTAGAGAAGGGCATTTGAAACCTGAGTGTCACAAATAAAAAGGATTTTTTCAAAAAGGAAACTTTTTGACTCAGTTACTAAACACTAAAACTAGTTGGTGAGAGGTTTTTTCCTTCTATATAATTTTCTAATAGCACAGAGAGCTGTCTGTGATTATTTAGATGAAGTGTTTAACTTGATAGCAAGGATTTTACATTTTCATCCTGCTGTGCTCAAATGGAATACAGGTGTGCTTGGCATGAAAATTCCAAGCTTTTAAACCAGATAAATTGGCTTAATTATTCACACTTAAAGATGATCTTTTGGGTATTTCAAAGGATTCTTGGTCAATAACTAAATTAGTGAAAATCTTTATGCATTTAAAATATGATTTGGTTTAAGATGGTATATCTATTTAAGATCTATAGACTGAGTATATTGATTTTTCAAGTTATGATGAAATTTTCTAATATCAAACTCTCAATATTGTTCATTTATATAGCTCATTTTAAAAAATTTGGGGATCATACTCTAGAAACCTGTTCATCCTTTCTTATGAAAAGAAATACTTCATTACTTGTAAACTTCTAAACAAAGATTTGAGAAATCTGAAATTGTTAGGTAAAAAAATGTCATTGTATAGATAATTACACAGTATCCTGTATGGTTCTTAAGTAGCATATCATAAAGCTCAAGTACTGTTTGAGTCACTAAATTATTTGCCAGATATATTCATAAAATATGTTTTTCATTTAAACCCTATTCTTTCTATAAAAGAAAACTTGACCTGGATCTTGTAAAAATTTTGCTTTCACTTGAGTGTTTCATGTAAAACAGATTTTCTGTATAAATTTATGGCCCTCAGTTTTTTTCTTTGGAAGTGCTTTCATAATAATGATAAAGAGGAACTAATAATAGCTGCCCATGTTTTTCACAGATTTGTTATAGGAATCAAGTGCAATAATGCATGTGAATCTACATTTAAAACTAAAATCTCCAAGATAATCTTCATGTCATGACCTATTAAAATTGTTTTAAGAATATGGAACTGGTTAAGGCAAATGGATTTGGAAGTCATTCCCAGCTGATTGTAGCAGGAGACTCCTACTGCAGTGATGCTGTCTGGGACGGAGCTCAGAGAGGACACAGAAAAGAGCCTTACCAGCTGCTCTCAGTCTGCATAAAACTGATCCTCATGTACTCCTGCTTCAGAACTTTTAACTAAGAAATGAATCACCAGTTTTCTAGTACAAAATTGTGGTTTTGGCATTCTTCTTGTTATTCATATCTAAATGGCAATTTTGTATTATACTCTCCACCTTCTATATTTTAATGCATCAAGATATAACTTTTTCAGAATGTTGGTCTTTCCAGGATGAGTTAAAATTTATTGCAAGGAATCTAAAATCTTCATATGTATTTTGTTTCATTTCAGGATAGTATCTACATGCCATTCTTTGCTGGTTGGGATTTTGGGCCTGTACATTTTCTTCTTTGATGAGGCTATCATAGCAGATCCACTTTGGTAAGCTGTTTCTTTTCAAACTAGTGAATTTGATTTATGTTTGGATATGAATTATTAATAAGAATACCACTTACTTTAAAACAGAAAATATTGATGGTTTATGCTTTATTTAAATGCTTATATTCAGACTTACTTCAACAAGGTGCATTAAAATGATTTTAGCTTGGAATGCAGATACTGAGGGCCATTTTGCTTTAGTATTGCAGTTGTTGTCCCAAACCAGGAGAATAAGATAATAGCATAAATACTTATACTGTGTTAATGAGTAAAATTAAGTTGTGGTATCCACTTTTTGGAGTAAAACCGAGTCATTATTGAGACCGGATAGTCAGCTATAGTCAGATAGGATAGGATAATATCTACTTAAGATTTTGTCTTCAAATTTATGTTTGACCCATTGTTTAATATCAATGAGGTAAATGAGAATTATAGAAGGCCATGTGAGAGGAATTTAGTACCACATGAGCAGCAATAATAACTAGCAATAATAGGGTCATTTATAAATGGTTCTTTTTGAAAAATTTAAATGTTATTCTAGTGGCAGAGATTTTGCACACTGTATTCTGCAGCATTACACAAGAAAGCTTAGTTCAGCTTAGCTTGAGATAAAGGAGGTATGTTTTGTGGAAGCACTGCACTGGTATGTGTGGTAGTTATGGGCTTGTGTGATGTAGGGCAATTTAATGAGATACTTTGACCACCACTGTTTAAGGATCCCCCCGCCCATATGAAATTATTCCTATTAGGATATACCAGTTGACAAATTTTCATTAGGAAGTATTTTTCAAAGTGAATCAATTTAACAAATTTATTTCCTTGATCAGAGGATTGTATCATCCACCTAAACAATTTTTAGCTTTTTAAATTTTTTTCATTTCAATTTTACTAACATTATTGTTAGCAAAACCAGTTCTTTTGAGAAGTAAATTCTCTAACAAAGATTTGATTCATTAGTTAAAATTTGCCTTATTGAATTTTAACCTCACAAGAAAAAATTGATATTTTTGATACTTTTTTTTCTTATATTCCATGATTTATTCCACGTCTGTTTACAGATCAAAATTTATAAACAAAACATAACTTCTGCTAAATCTTTTAATTTGTAGTTTAGTTGCTATCAGTTTTATTTTGTATTAATTTTACTAGTAATTTACATTACAAATCAGATGTCTGGCTAGGGCAAAAATATATGATCTTGATATGTGTAGGGGTGGAAACAGCAGAGTTAAACTGTCCTGTTCTAACCATTTTCTGATAGTGTGATAATAGTTAGATATAGTACTCAGGAAAATGATGATGAAAGTACTACATGGCCTCAAAAATAGAGTTGAGTTAGATGATATCTTAAGGCATTTGAATTTCTAACTTAGAATAAAGAAAAAAAATCATCATCTGGAATACCATTTGAGAACAAATTATATGAGAACACATTTATAAATCTTCAGTAAAATTTTAACATCTGCGTATGTGTGTGTGTGTATATGTGTGTTTGTGTGTGTGTATGTGTAATTTCACACAAACTTGTGTAGCAAAAGTATTATCTTAGTTAACGCAACACTTGGGGCATTTCCAAGTTTGCAATAGGATCTGGAAGTGATGCAGAGACACTGCTTATTTGGGTCAACTATGACCTAATAAGTTTATAGTTATCCTTCTAATTCATTGTGAATGCCATTGATGGTATAGGTGATGTTTTCCCAATTTAAAACAAGCCCTCTACAGTGCTCCTAGATTTGGAGGTTCTGGGAATAGTTCTCAAATGGATAGGGTGATCTTAGAGGTGATCAGGAGGCCTGGTTTTAATATTGGGTTGGGTTCTAATATCAGTATGGATTGGTTTTAAGTGAGTTAGAGAATTTCAGCCTAGTTTTCATTCCAAGAGTTGATGATTGATCCATAAGGAGATTTTAGAGATTTGCCTGGGCCTAGAGTAAATTTCATGGAAAGTACAGGCAACAGAAGACCTCTTGATTAAAACAATTCATCTTGTACAGGAAGGGTATTAAATTTCGTTAGGGGTTGAGAGTCCAGGCTATCCTGGGGAAAACATATGTCTGCTAGTAACAGTACCATAGGCCACATCACAGTTCCACTAAAGTATGTTTTATGATTTATATTGAAAGTGACAGCTTACCATTCAAGAATCTATAAAAATCATTTTCATTATATTTAAATCTCAATAAAGAGAAGTAATTTCTATTTAAATTTTAAAACATTAAGTAACTCATCTATAATCCATATGCTTAAAAAAGAACCTTTTTTTAAAAAAAAATATTTACAGGGGTCAATCATCACTGGCGACTATGAATATTGCTACTGCTTCAGGCTACCTCATTTCTGGTATGTGATATTTAATTAATTGTTTATTTCTTTTTATACTACTCATGGAATTATGCAAAGAATACATAGTCTATGCTTTTGGTTTATTTGAAAAGTAGCTTTCAGAATCTGTCCAGAGGAAAATAATACCCATGATGACAGAAGAATGTGAAACATTTTTTTCTTGCCTTTCTGATTCTCTCTGATTCTCACTGAAGTTCCAGGTTATAGAATGGGGCCTCAAACCACCAAGGTCAGGGCATTTAAGATTTTTTTTTTTTTTTTAATTTTTAGTGGTCTCTCCTTTTCCTGAAGAGTTTCTCCATTGTAATTACTGTGAAGCTAATGAAGTTTAAGCCTCAAGGTCCTTCACTGTTAGGTCCTTGAAATGTATATTCCAATAGTTATGGTTTGCATTGTTTGGGTAGAATTTGCAGAAATAATCTATTTTAGCCATAATCAATTAAGGTCACAGACTCTTTCTACTCTACATTCTTTGCTGTTATGTTTTCTCTAATGTTGGATAGGATTGGAGTGACCTTTTTTACAGTGAGGCCAAGGGAAGTAAGTTGAAAATATGTCATTTTAACTTCAATTTGAAAGGATGTTTTAAAATAAATACATTAACAATTAAGACATTTGAATCATCTTAATTAAAAAAGATATAATGGAACCATGATTTGTATATTTATATAGAAACCCCATTTTTAAATTTTAAAATATTAAGTAACTGAAAGAAAATATAAATAAAAATAATGGGATATGAAACAAAATGATAAAGTAATGAATTCAAAAATTGTATGCCATCAAGAAGTGAATCATAACAAAAATATATGGTATCAAAACAATTCATTAAGAGGAAGAGATAAATTTTGAAGATAAATAATGAATAGACTGTTGAATTATTTGGTAACCCAATTTAAAAAGTGAATCAGTGAACTCATAAAAACTATATTTATAGCTTAATTGACACAAAATGATGTTATTGATTAGGTTAACACAAAATTCATTATATGCCACATGTACTAGTTAATGAGTGTTAAGTCAGAGAATAGTCACTCCTCAGGAAATCCTATATGCAAGAAATTTGATTAAAGTTTTCCAAATAACATAACAATCCAAAAAAGCTTACAAGAGTTATGCACTGAAATAAACTTTTCTAAACCAAGTTGAAAAAAGTTTGCTTTATTCTCTCAATAGAACAGGTTACAAAATAATTATCATAGAAGTTGGTGACCAGAGAGTACACAGAATATGTAGGGAAAATAAATGTATTTAGGGAAGGAAGTATTTATTGTTAATAGAAATATTAACAATATTTAATTAATTATTGTTAATTAAATATTGTTAATTATTTAATTAACAATAATTTATTTTACTTTTCTTGATTTCCACAATTATGGTATTTGACTTCTCTTTAAATTTTGTAATTTCCTTTCTTTTTCAAAATGTTCATATCTAGTTTGTCAATAATTTTTATTTTTACACATAGTCCTTGTAGTCCATAAGTTCCGATTCCACGAAATCTGAATTCTCCCCTGGAGAGATGATAACCATTTGTTTCCCTGTCTACATTTGATATTTAGCCATTTGGTAAAGAAAATAGTTGTGTTAACATTTTCTGCAGTTTCTATTTTGATAAACTATTTCCTGAATCATGGCATTTAGTCAGACCCTTTTAAAGAAAAATTGATGCCTTGACTTCTTCCTTTGCATATCTTTTTCTTTTTAATTTTTTTTAGTTATACATGGACACAATATCTTTGTTTTAATTATTTATTTTTATATGGTGCTGAGGATTGAACCCAGGGCCTCACATGTGCTAGGCGAGCACTCTGCCACTGAGCCACAACCCCAGCCCCCTGCATATCTTTTTAATAGTCATAGTTTTTGATTATTTTACTATAGTAAGTTAGTATTTATTTATAACTGTTGTTAATTTAAAAAATTTTTGTTGAACATGTGTTATAAACAAGTTGGTAATTTTGAACTTTTTCTATCTTTTCTACCACCATCTTATCTTTTGCATTATTGTTGTGACAAAAATCAGTAATTCAACTTTTAAATTTATTTTTTATTTGATAGTGTTTTCATTTATTTTAACATAAGTTAGTCATTTATACTTTCAGAAAATTTACAGACTATAAGCCAGTGCCTAAATTCTGAGGGTGCAAAGATGCCCACAGCTTGGCCCTTGTCTTGGAGGGACCACAGCAGGGTGAGTGATTCAGATATATAGAGCAGATACATGGTGAGAAAGTGGGTAAGAGGGGTGAACAAAGTGTTATCTCAGAGTAGACAGTGATGAGTTGTCAGGAGAAATAACTAGATACACTTGAAAAACAATGTAGCTTTCTTTCTGTGTAATGTCTTATTTATTTTTCTTCTTACAGATTTGTTGATTCTCATTTTGTATTGGAAAGTGATTGGTGACAAATGTTATATAATTCACCATTGCACGGCGTTGTATGCATACTTCTTTGTAATGGTGAGTGCCAAGATTTATTGTAGCCTACCCAGTAGACAAGATTGGAAATAGGAACTCAAGGGTAAACATTAATCTAAATGCACAAGTGTTGATATAAAAAGACCATCTGTAGCTACGTTCAGGGATCATTCTTGTGATAACGGTATCTTGTTTATTAACTAAAATAATAACTTTATATGAGCATCTGTATTAGTGTCTCTATTTGTATTCATGCACTTTGAGACAAGAAGATGACCCTAATTCCTAGATTTTCCATTTAAAAACTTTAGGATTAAGTGTCTTTATAGATGCATTTATGATTTAATAGCCAGAGGCATATATAGATTCCTATAAATCTAGCTAATATATTTATTTTCTGTTTAATTTCATGTACAATTACATGTACACGCATGATTACATTTAAGTAGGCTGGATTGATAAGGACAACTTGCTCAGAGACTTTATCAGAATTCTGAGTTGTTTTTGGTTTTTAAGAGGCTGGGTCTTGCTATGTTGCCCAAGCTAGCACCTAACTCATGGGCTCAAGTGACCCTCCTACTGAGGTTGATAAAAAAAAAAAAAAAAAAAAAACAAAACTCTTGCAACAAATCCCAGATACTAAACATATTAAATTCTGTGTCTAAAATTATTTTTCTGGATATTGATTTGTAAACCAGCAACTTTGTATCCCTTGCATGTTTGTTAGGTTTCTCCACAGTGGTTATTTTTCAGCCTAGATATGCCAACAAGGCTAAGATATCTGTGAGTAATAGAAATAAATTAGAATTTTATGAATTGCATATAATATGATATATAATAATTCCATATTTTTGCTGTTTTAAAACATATGTGTAGCTTCTAACTTTGTATTTGATATTACTAAAATCTTTATATTACTGAATATTGGACTATTTGGAGGAGTTTTAAAAATCCATATAAACATATACTAATAATAGTCTTCTATGTTTTTTTTTAAATTATCGATCCACACAAAGATAGCTAGTGAATAAGAAGTTGCTTTGGCATCATTTCTGCCAGAATCAAATATATTGAAATATATCAAAACATTATCTCCAAATTATCTGTTCAAAGTCACAAATGTAAATAATTAATGTTTTCAAATCTGTGCTTTTTTAAATGTATAAATGAGAGTTTATGTATCAAAAGGGATCTAACATCACTTAATTTTTCTGAAACAATAGGCAATATTTACTGGTGTTTTCTACTGTTTATTTCTTTGTCCTCTTTAAAAAATTTTTAATACATTACATATAGTTATAAAATATAGAGGCCTGCCTTTTACTGGTACTAGACATTTGGTATATAAGCATTTTGTTTCTTTAGCACTTTTGCTTGGAAAACATACAAACTGACTAACAAAATACCAGTTAAATCTGGGAAGGAAGTATACATATGAGTTTAATATCATCCTGCAATTTAGAAATATATTCTCTGAACACGAGTCACAAATAAGCAGTGTGCTATGAAAAGAATAAAAACTGGTGAAAGATAATAAGTCACTTAAATGCATTTTTGGGGATGGATTGAATCCAGAGGTGCTCTACCACTGAAACACATCCCTACCCTACGTCCCCTTCTGTAAAAATTTGACAGGGTCTCCCTAAGTTGGATCCTCCTGCCTCAGCCTCCTGAGTTGCTGGGATTATAGACATGTGACATTGCACCAGCACTTTATGCATTTTTAAATGTGAATATCATGAACTCTGCTATTCTGCCTTGGCTGTTGAAAGCACAGGCTTGGCGATAGCTAGCTATGCATGGATTGGCAAATTGAATGTTTACTTATGTAAGATAAATTGTACTTTCTTTTTGGACTTTTATGCCTTTTTAAAAAATGTCACATGCTTGAGTTTTAAAAATCAACTGTTTTCTTAGTAAGTTGATAAAGGAAATCCACTAAAAATTTTTTCAGAAGATGGTTACTGTTTTAGTATGTCTTCCTATGTTCTTTTGTTTTACTATGAAATGTATCTGAAGTAAATCTATTCATAGCAAAACAAAATATAAGAAAAATAGGTAAAATGAAGAATGTTTATAGAGCAGAATGACCTATGTTGTTTACAGATTTTGCATTTACTTGTTGGATATTAAATGTTTTTTTCCTGGTAGTGAACTCTTCACTCCCTCTAAATACTTCCTCATTTTGAAAAATTAACAAAAATAATAATTATATTATTGTGTAAGTGGTCATGAAATTTTTCTCACTATGAGAACTGATATTCAGAAATCACTTTGACATACTTATGCAGCTGTTTATACTTTTTTCTTAAATGATTTTGTTATAGAAACTAAATAAAAGAAAGTGATGAATAGCAAGTTTTCTCTAGGTTTCAAATGTTGGTCTTGCTGATGAAATAGTTGAATAGTAAGATTCTTTTGGATTTAGTATGTAATAAGCTACATATTGGTTATATAATATCTTGATCACTATTTTTGTATCTCTCTCTGCTATATTTATTGGAGTTTTAAAATTCTCTTGCAGAGTACCTTAGAGTTTAAGGAATCTTCCTCTGCTTATGTAAAGAGAGAAAAAATCTTAGGTTTTTCCCCCTGATATTTAGCTTTCACCCCTGGGTCAGGATACTAATGATCAAGGATAGAATGACAGGCTGATATATATCTGGGAAATTAATTATTTTATTAGTATTTCTGTATCTCACAGAAATCTGCACAGATGCACAGATATTTAGATAGTAATAGTAATAAAACTCTTTTATTTATTTATTTATTTTATTGTGGTGCTAGGGATTGAACCCAGGGCCTTGTACATGTGAGGCAAGCACTCTACTAACTGAGCTATATCCCTAGCCCTAGTTTATAACTCTTAATTCAGATATTAGTCATATCATTAATGTTAAGTGATGAGTTTCAAAAACTACATGTATTTGTTTATATTTACACACATATACATGTGTGTGTTTTGTTTTGGAATTTACTTCAGCATTTACTATTTGATATAGAACACCTGATGTGATCATCCCAATAACTTGTAAGCATAGCACAGCTCCTATAAGGCCTTCCTCAGTTTTGGTTTAAGAACTCAAATCAGGCATTACCCACCTTTCTTGTCCTTTTGTTACTTTTCCACATTGTTCTGTGGGCAAAGTATTGCCTTGGCTTTGTATAGTGGAATTACCTTGACAGAGTTGTCTCCTTTTCTTTCTCTAAGCTCACTTGATTTTAGAATTCTATTTTCCTTTTAATCCCAGGAAAGAGAGCAGTTGGTGGATTGACTTTGGATATGATGATAAAATAGTTGTCAGCGGAGAAGACTGCCATGTCCACTCTAGTGTTTTGTTAGATTTTCTCAAAAAGCAAGCTCATCATATTCTTTGTATATGTGTACCTAGAATAATCAAATTCTTAGAGGCAAAAAATAGAATGCCAAGTTACCAAGGACTGAACAGAAGGAATAATGGGGAAATTACTGTTTAATGGGTACAGAGTTGCAATTTGGGAATTTGAAAACATTCTGGAGATATGTAGTGCTGATGGTTGTGCAATGAGTGCATTTAAGGCCACTGAAGCATACACTTAAAAGTTGTCAAGAGGATAATTTATGTATATTTTACCACAATAAAAAAGTTAAAGGAAAAGCTTATCAAATGACTGGAACAAACTTAGGAAGGAGATGTTGGACAATGTGCTACACTTTTTAAAAAGCTTACTACTAAGATAATAGGCTGAAACAAATAGATGGAACTTAATAGTGATAAATTTTGTATATTTAGGTTTAATAATCTATAAGTAAGATGAATGGAATAATGACCTAGAAGTGATAAATGATCACATTTCAATTGTACCAATAGTACATCACAACTTAAAGCAAAAGCAAAAAACACCCAAGCCACTTCAATTATAAGACCCCAATAGGAGAGGTATAGTATCTAATTGGGACATGTTATAGTTTTCCTATAACAGACCACAACCTGTATCCTCATTATTTGGTGTCTGTAATCTTGCATACATTTAGAGGAGAGCCACTAGGGAAAGCAGACAGTTAACTGCAAAAGGGAGATAACATCAAGTACCTTTTTTTTTATAACAAATAATTGAAGGACCTAGAGATGTCTTGTCTGGAAAAGACAGGAAGAATACATGATAGCTCTGAATTGTTGAATTATGAAAGGATTATTAAGTGGAAGAGGGATAGACTTATTCAGGATTAATTCAGATGTTGTAACTAGAACTAATGGGAGTGGTAAAACTGGGTGATTTTTGAACTAAGGCAGAGGGCAGGAGATATGGAAATGTATCATGGAACCTGCAGTTTCACTTAAGGAGATAAGAAACTATTAAAATATTAAAACAAAATGTCACACAGTGATAAATCATTAATACTCTAGTAACTTAAGGAACTACTAAGACCATTGTATTAATTTTTCCCTCCATATATAGATGTTTGAATTTAAAAAACTTCTGAGTTTACAGAAATTTGAGGCTTAGGAGGTAAAACAATTTTAAGCCTGATTCTCCATAGATAACTACTGACAGTATTTGATATATATTCTTACAGCCTGTATAAATTGCACATAAATTTGTCACAATATATTATGCCCTTTTGTATTTTGTAAGAAAGATTATGAGATATGTAGGACTTAATATCAGCCTTCAGAAATATGTGTGTTTAGATTGGCACAAAAAGGTAGGGATGACTTCCTAGGTCAGCAAACATGAGGAAACACACTGGGGAAAGGTGTCAGCTCTTCCTGTGATATATTCTGGAGCTGTGTTTAGAAAGAGAGAAATTAGGGGAAGGGCTAGGATGTTTTGCCAAGTTTTTACAAATTCAAAAAAAAGTTTCCTTAAGGTGTGGAGAATTATCACTTTGACCAAAGATGTTTAGATGCAAACAGCATGCACATTTACTGTTTTTCTTAGTAACTTTTAATATTTAAAGAATATCATAAATTAAATCTTTATCTCATACTAATTTGGTACTTGGTTCATTGTTCATTTTAATTCTATACCAACATGAAAGGAGTTAGAAGAAGTAATTTGTTAAGTTCTAAAATAATGCTTTATCCCTAGTGTGTTTCATGAATATGTTTTTGCATTTGCAAACTTCATTAACTATAGAGAGAGATTTTCAGAATTATTTTTTAAAATTTAAGACTAAAAGTTATGGCTACTTTCAGTGTTTTCTCTAACTTTGGGGGTTTTAAAATATTTCAGATACCACAAGAATAAATTTTAGTAATGGATCTCATTTTGGAAAAGCTGTGAAGGACAGTGATTTAGCAAAGATTTTGGCTGACCTTAGGAACATATTAGCTCATAATATTTTGCAGAAATCTGGCCTGTTATATTCTGTAATGTTGTATATATTTACATAGAATGCCATAGACTTAAAACAAATAGGAAAAATAGACTGGAAGAAAGAGCTGTTTTTAACTCTGGAGAAAAGGACAATGATATGAATGAGAGAATTTATCTTTAAGAAAGAAAAGTGTATGTCTATTATACTTATGAGTACCTTATAAAAAGTTATACTAATGAAATATTTCAAGATTTAAAAATTTGGTTCAAATAAGAATTTCACTAAAATAACATTTTCCTTGCAATTTTTCTTCCTTCCAGGAATCATGTTTTACTTGTGTACTACTCAAAGTTCTCCCTTGCCTTAATTCACTGCAGAATTTAACTGTGAGAGAGAATGGCAGAACATTTCAGCTTGCTTATTTTAGTTGGATTTTCTACAATTGAACTCAGTTATTTATTCTTCCAACCTCTTCTTAACCAAATATTACAACCAGTTCTTCTGAACAAACTCACCTAACCTGTGAACAAGTCACCAAAGTTTGTTTTATTATAAAAGCACACAAAATATGCATGAACTTAAAATGTGAATGATAATTTGTTTCCTATTTCTAAAGTGCTTGTTTAATGCTAGATGAGTTAGAGAGGTCATACATTTGCCCTTTTCTCATCCCTTTGTCTCCTTGCAGCAGATGTGTTTTCTATTACATATTAAAATGAATTCATAATTAAACAGTTGGGAATGCCCTGCCCAAGGCTATGCTGATTTTTATCATCTACCACTGAAAATTCTGCATCTCGGGAAACATCTTCCTGTGATGTGAAAATAATGTAGTTGGCTTGTAGTTCATAATAATGAGTCATCCATTGTTGCATGATTCTAAGGGATGAAATTCAAGTGTGATGTAATTGTAAGCAGCAGCAGTCCATCTTTGACTTTGCTCATTCTATTAGCTATTATGATCTGTTTTAGCATAGAGCTAGTATAACACTGTGAATATTAGTGTATTTCCTAAGAGTATAGATAATGAAAATTAGAATGGTTATATGCCAAATCCAGAATGTTCCACACATCACTGGAAAAGGTTATTATTATATGTGGAAATCTATATAACATTATTTTATATGTTAGTATATAAGACATGTTATATCAGATGGATGATATAAAATGACATAAAATTGAATTAGATAGATAACCAAAATAAAGCATACTATACAATATGCAGAAAAGAATTTGGGATTTGGCATCATTATGAGTTGAATTATGCCCCCTCAAAAATTCATACATTGAACTGACTTTATTTGGAAATAGAGTTAATGGAGACTTGATTAGCTAAGTTAATATTGGAGTTAATATACTGTAACTGATGTCCTTATAAAAGGGGGGAATTTAGACCTAGACATGTATTTAGCGAGAAAGTCATGTGAAGTGTAGAGTTAGGCTATCAAAGCTAAGGAATTGCAAGAAGCCCTGGAATAGATCTTTCCCTAGCACCTTTAAAGGCCCTGTTGACACTTGATCTTGGATTTCTACTTCCAGAACTGTGAGACAATACATTTCTGTTTAAGCCATCCAGTTTATTTTCGTTATGATATTCTGAGCAAACTAATACAGGCATAGTAGGGGAATCAGAAAAGCACCTAAGGAGGGCTGAGATTGTGGTTCAGTGGTAGAGTGCTCGCCTAGCATGTACGAAGCCCTAGGTTTGATCCTCAGCACCACATAAAAATAAATAAAATGAAGATATTGTGTCTAACTACAACCAATATATATATATAGTTACATATATAGTTTTTTTTTAAAGCACCTAAGGAGACAGTATCTCACAAGTCTAGGATGCAATAGACAAGTACTTCTAAATCAATCTGAACTTTAGTCATCTTCAAAAAAAATAGTTGAAAATAACAGGCATTGAATGAGCTTGGACAATACCACATAAATATACATGTGTTATTTTGTTGTTCCCTTGATTGCTGAATGAAAATAAATAAAGTTACATTTTACTAATTCATAGGTTGCAATTAAAACATTCTATAGGCAAAAAGGGTGGAGGGTTGATGAGATGTGTTGACCTTTTCTAATATAGAGCTGATTCTATCAGATCTTATCAGTGGCCATACTTTCTAATACTCTTTATCAGTTGTTGCATCAAATCACAGCAACAAAAACATGCTCCCCTAGCTCTTAGGCACTTTGATTTAGAAAATGGAGTTTCAAATCAAAGTGTTGATTTCTATAAGGATTTTAAAGAAGCTAAAGAAAATATGAAGCAAAGTTGATGATAGGTTCAGATACAAATTAGATTTTGCTCATCTGCCTGCCTATTCAGCAGATAGTGCAAATGGAAATACAATGGCATTTTCTTTCTAAAGAAAATAAAAAGATATTTCCTGCTAAATGCCTTTGCACATAACACTGCTAAGAATAGATGTGACTTGCTTACTGATATTGAGGCTTTCATAATGATAGTTTTTGGTCACTTTTAAATTTCCTCCAAATTTGCAGTTATTTTTTAGTTAGTGGAAACAGGAGAGGAAGAATATCCTCTGAAGACACGTGCCTACAAAATAGGTGTCACTGTTGCCAGCAACAAAAAGAAATTATATGTTAGTGTGTTGTAAAATCATATTTTCAGAGTTGTGGCCAAAAGAGTATCCTTTATTTGGAAATAAGTTGAGAATGAGAATGCAGAAAAATATAGAGTAAAACAGACATTTATAAACATCAGTTTCCAAAACTAGTGATATTTGAGGAGGCCCTAAGGAATTTAGAAAAGGGTAAGCTGTCTACACCTAAGTTATTTGATGATGTTATGTGTTATCAAAACTCATATGGTGAAACACTCAGTTTTTAGAAGTGAGACAGCTTCAAAACTAAAACAAATAAGGTAAGAAAGGGATAATGCATTGAACTGGACTTACAATTTGGAATCCATCCAGTATGCTTTGGAGTGTATAAAAGTGGTAAATGTTTTAGATAGAAATGGTGAAAATGATGAATTTATGTATGCAAAGAGACTTATTAACAGTTGGTCTACCAAAGAAAGCCTGGAGATAGAGAGTGGATAGACATTTCTGAAGAGGTGGAAAATTACTTTTTATAATTTTAAAAGCTTGCTGTTGCTAGAAGTAAAATCTTAAGTATTCTATGCTCAGACATCTTCACTGGGAGAATATTTAGCTTGAGCTCACCATATTGGACAAACACCAGGAATTGGTATAATGTGGGCTGAAGAGCAGAGCTGTAAGTCAAAGTGAATTTTATGTTTGATCTGAATTGTCTTAGTTGAATACAAGGAAAGATGGATGTCCTAAAGGCTGTGGGCAATTCAGAGATTACGTTGTTTTTGTTTTGTTTTTAATTCAGGATGGATAGATAATAACGTCAGTTAGCCCTATGTTTACATTTAAAAAAACATGTTACATATTCTTTTTTTTAAGTATATAGTACTATAACCTACTAACATTAAAGTTATACTTTAACTACTCAGTTATATCCAACTGAGTTAAATGAATAAAAACATAAATACTGTTAAATTTTTTTCAAAAGTTTTTGTCTTATATGAGTGTTATTGCCATTAATTGCCACTGTTAACTGTTCACCATATTCTGTTTAAGGTAATAAACCTGGATATACTACTTTCTCATACTTACTTGTTTTGGAATTGCTATAACTTTCCTGGTTGACTCTCCAAGGTTGGTTGCCCTCCTGTGCATACAGGGTTCACCTGGTCTGTTACTTTTTGTCTCTTTGGCCATCCTTCCTCCCTTCTTACTCATCATCCATTCCAGTATCATTAAAGAGAATGAATTTAACATTATAAAAAGTTGTTAGCTAAAAAAACAAATAACACAATCAATAAATGGGCTAAGGAAAAGAGCAGATACTTCATAGGAGAAGATATACAATTGGTCAACAAATATATGAAAAAATATTCAACATCTCTAGCAATTAGAGAAATGTAAGTCAAAACTAAGATTTTATCTCACGCCAGTCAGTATGGCAATTATCAAGAATTCAAGCAACAATAAGTGCCGGCGAGGATGTGGGGAAAAAGATGAACTGATTCATTGCTGGTGGGATTGCAAAATGGTGCAACCACTTTGGAAAGCAGTATAGAGATTCCTTAGAAAAACTTGGAATGGAACCCTCATTTGACCCAGCTATCCCACTCCTTGGTCTATACCCAAAGGACTTAAAATCAGCATACTACAGTGATGCAGCCATCTTAATGTTTATAGCAGCTCAACTCACAATAGCTAAATTGGAACCCACCTAGATGCCCTTCAATGGATGAATAGATAAAGAAACTGAGGGATATTGGGGCTGGAGTTGTGGCTCAGTGGTAGAGCGCTCACCTAGCACGTGTGAGGCCCTGGGTTCGATCCTCAGCACCACATAAAAATAAATAAAGATATTGTGTTCAACTAAAAAATAATAATAAAAAAGAAACTGTGGGATATATACACAACAGAATATTACTCAGCCATAAAAAAGAATGAAATTATAGGATTTACAGGTAAATGGATAGAGTTGGAGAATATTGTGCTAAGCAAAGTAAGCCAATCCCAAAAAACCAAAGGCCAAATGCTTTCTCTGATAAGTGATCCATAATGGGGGGTGGCAAGGGAAGACCGCAGGAACTTGGATTGGGCAGAAGGGGGTGTGTGTGTCTGGGTGTGGGGAGAAAGATGGTGGAATAAGACAGACATCATTATCTTATGTTACGGGTATAAGTGCAAAGTGTGACTCCACATCATATACAACCAGAGAAATGAAAAGTTGTGCTCCATTTCTATAAAAAATTAAATAAAAAAGTCGTTGACCTTTGAAAAGTTAATTTAGCTTTGAATTTTAAATTTCTAAAATAATTTCTATTAATAGATACTAAAAATCTTCAAATAAAAAGTTCACTTAATTTTTTAATTCTTCATGTTGTTCCTATTTAATATGGTATATCCAGTAGAAAAATAGAAAAATAGTTTCCCAAGTTGTGTGTGTGTATCTAATGTATTAGGGTAGGTAGGATTTGGGGGTTTTTTTGAGATGTAATTATAATTATGATTTAATTTAAAGAAATGGAGTGACTCCATTTACCTAATTTTTAATTAGGTAATTTTTAAAGCACATTAGATAAAATTCTTGGAACGTATACTTTTGGTTTACTTTTGAATGTTTATTAACTCTACTGTACTTTTCATGTTATTAACTTGGTAGAATGTACTCAATATTATGTTTAAATTTAGAAAGGTCCCCAAGGTATGTGTTTTACCTTGAGGATCTTTTGACTGATGGTGTATTTTTTAGGTCGATTATGATAGACAAGACTTGACATGTTGTTATATTTGACAAATATGTATCTACTCACAAACTTAAATATGTTTATTTAGTATAATTGTGCTTTTAGGATTTTTAAGAGGTACTTCTGCTTAATAATGGATATAAAAATGAGTTCCTATTAGATACTTAAGTGCTGTTAAAATTCCTCACCTTCTGAAATTTCATACTACTTTGTGATCATTCTTTCTTCAGTAGTTCAAGGATGCTGTCATAAAGGTTAAATACAGAGTTCATTGGTTAAGCATTCAGCATGAGAAAACTGCTTGAAACCTGTTTTCATAAATGAACATTAAATGCATAAGTAAACTTAAGCATACTGTATACTGTCTTTTAAAAATATTGTTGAATTCTAAGGACATTTCTAAATTCTTGTGAGGAAAACCAGTTAAGTAGTAAAACGTAGAAAACTTCTTGGTCTGTTTCCATACTGATATGTAATGCGCAGAAGCTGTTGAGTATTTCTAAAGTATTTGGACATTTTGATAAGCATGTTATCCCTGACATTGTATTTTATATTTATCATCTAGAAAGATGGAGTGCTGGTATATGTTGCGAATTTCCGCCTGCTTGCAGAGCTTTCCAGCCCTTTCGTAAATCAGCGGTAGGTTACACTATCATTAATTATTTAAAAGTTGTGCTGCTTATTTTTAGTTTAAAAAAACTTTTTCCTCAAGATGCAAAACCTACCATATAAAAAATGAGAAGATGTGGTATGAGTTATTGTCACCATTGTCCACATGAGGAAAATGAGCCTTGGAAAGGTTCAGTTGGTTAACTTATCCAAGGTTCCCCTGCTGGTAAGTGGTGGTAGTAGTTTTTGAACCCAGCTTTCTTTGCACTAGACTGTGCTTTATGCCTGGTTCCAGGGCATTCATTCTTTTACCCTTCATGATGTACACTGCACAGTGAACTGTATTCACTGCATCTTAGAATTCAGTGGAGATTCTTCATGGCATCATTCTGGCTCATCTTAGGTTCAGTTTATATTCCTGACACTAGCACCCTTTCTGTCCCCAAATTGTGATATCAACACTATCTTTGACTCTCATTAAAAAAACAACTTTTTAATTTTCACTTTTCAAAAGATATTTAAAAGGCTAGTTTTATTTCATATATGGACTCAGCATAAGTAACTAACAATGTATAATATTGATAGCTATTGCTAGAGAATGTTTTTAACCATTCTAATCATTTTTTTATGGGGATGCCAGGGATTGAACTCAGGGGCACTTGATCACTGAGCCACATCCCCCTCCCTATTTTGTATTTTATTTAGAGATAGGGTCTCAATGAGTTGCTTAGAGCCTTGCTTTTGCTGAGGCTGGCTTT
The DNA here is from genome assembly GCF_047511675.1 of Marmota flaviventris. Lineage (NCBI taxonomy): Eukaryota > Metazoa > Chordata > Mammalia > Rodentia > Sciuridae > Marmota > Marmota flaviventris. The sequence continues at coordinate 81,190,125 of NC_092507.1, forward strand.
GAACTTGTGATCCTTCTGCCTCAGCCTCCTGAGCTGCTGGATTACAGGCATATGCCACTACTCCTGGCTGTCCTAACCATTTTCAAAAATACAGTTCAGTAGTGTTAAGTATACTCAATAGTATTAAATATGTTGTTGTATAACAGATCTCTAGGTCTTTTATCTTGAAAAATCTAGATTATATTCATTAAACACTAGTTCCCCCTCCCCAAAACTACTTTAGAATTCCATTTTAATGGTCCATAGAGTGTTTGTCCTTTTGTGACTGGTTTATTTAGCTTAGCATATTGTCCTCAGTATTCATCATGTTGTAGCATGTGATAGGATTTCCTTTTTTAAAGCCAAACCTATTCTTTTGTATCTATATGCTACATTTGCTTTATCTGCTCATCCTTCCATGGACATTTAAATTGCTTGCCCCTCTTGGCTATTGTAAATAATGCTGCACTGCACATGGGTATGTAGATAAATCTTTGAGATCCTGTTCTGAATCCTTTTGGACATATATTCATAAGTAGGGTTGCTGAATTATATAGTAGTTTCATTTTTAGTTTTTTAGGGAATTTCCACACTGTTTTCCAGAGTAGGTACATTTTTTTTATTCCTAGCAACAGTGCACAAAGGTTCCAGTTTCTTCATGTCCTCCCCAACACTTGTTATTTTCTATCATTTTGCTAGCTTCCATTTTAATGGACGTGAAGCATTATCTCGTTGTGGTTTTGATTTGCATTTTTCTGTGATTCATAATATTGAGTATTGTATTGTTCAGGTTTTCATCACTGTGACCAAAATACCTGACAAGAACAACTTAGAGGAAGAATAGTTTATTTTGGTTCATGGTTTCAGAGGTTCAGTCCATGGTCAGCCGACTTCATTGCTCTGAGTCCAAGATGAGACAGAACAACACCATGGCACAAGTGTGGCAGAGGAAAGCTGGTCCGCCCCTGACTTGACAGGAATCAGGGGGAGAAAGGAAGAGGCTGCAGGGAAGGTGTGTCCCCAGAGACACACCTCCTCCAACTATGCCCACCTACCTACAGTTACCAAATTCAAATGTGGTTATTACACTCAAATTAGGATGGAGTGATTAGCTTACAGCTCTCAGTCATTTCAGCTCTGAGTTATCCCTGCATTATCACAGAAGCTTTTGGGGGATACCTCATTTCCAAAAACAAGTATCTGCATATACTTATTGGCCATTTGTGTTTCTTCTTTGAAAAATTATTTATTCAAATTAAAAATTATTTATTCAAATAAAATTATTTATTTGCCCATTTGTTAATTGGGTTGTTTGGATTTTTATTTTTAAATTATCAGATATATGATTTATAAGTATATTATTGCATTCATAGATTGGTTTTTCATTCTGATGATTGTTCCCTTTCGTGTGCAGAAGTTTTTAGGGTTGTTGTAGTTCTATTTTTCTGGTTTTATATTTTGTTGCCTGTGCTTTTGGTGTCATATCAAGAAATCATTGCCAAATCTAATGCCCTGAAGCTTTTCCTTATATTTTCTTCTAGGAGTTTTATAATTTGATCTTAAATTTCAGTCTTCAATCCATTTTGAGTTAAAATTTATAAGTAATATAAGGTAAGGGTTCATTTTTTTGTATGTGGATGTTTGGTGTGCCCAGCACCATGTGTTGAAGAGACGGTCCTTTCTCCATTGCATAGTCTCAGTATCCTTATCATTGGTCACTTGGCCAGATATGGAAGAGATTACTTCTGATCTCTCTATTCTGTTCCATTGGTGTGTGTGCAAATCAGTCTAATCTTTGGGCACATAATGTCTTTCCATTAATTTAGACCTATGATTTCTTTTAACATGTCTTATAGTTTTAAGTATACACATCTTTACCCCTTTGACTAAATTTATTCATGAGTATCTTATCTTTTTTGATGTTATTGTAAATGAGTGCTTTTTAAAATTTTTGTTAAAATTGATCATTTAAAAATTTTTAGATTTATAGACAAATTGCAAAGATAGATCAGAACTCACACATACTCCTTGCCTAGTTTTCTCAAGGTTAACATTTATATTACCATAAAACATTTGTCAAAACTAAGAACCTAACGCTGATATGTTACTGTTAAGTAAATTCCAGACCTTTTAGGCCTCATCAGTCGTTCTATTAGTGTCCTCCGTCTGCTCTAGGGTCCATACCAGAGTGCCACACTGCATTTTGTTGTCTCCTCAATCTGGGGAAATGTCCTCACAATCTCTTCTGATCTGTAACAGTTTCTTAGTCTTTTCTTATTTTTCTTGCTCTTGACTCCTTGTTATGGAGTACTGGCAAGTTTTCTCACAGAATGTTCCCCAATCTGAGTTCTTTGGGTGCTTAGCTCATGAATAGACACAACTTACAGGACTTCAGAAATACCCCCACAGAGGTGAAGGACTCTTCTTGTCATTCCTTATCAGGGGTTCTTTATAACTCCATGATATCACTGGAGATATTGACCTTTAACACTTGGTTGAGGTGGTGTTTTTTGCCAGATTCCTCCATTATAGACTGCTGGCCCCCCATATTCTGTTCTTGAAAGCATGACTTGAAGTATAACCTACCCTCAAGGCACTGAAAGAGGGAGGGAGTTGTTCATTTTTGACATTGGCTTTATTGTTATCTTCTACCATGCTTCTCATTTAACAATGTCTGGTAGTTCTTTTTTTGTGAATTGTTTGGCTGTCCCTCTTTCCATGTCCATGGTCCCTGTTTAGGCCTTCAGGATTTGCACTGCTTCCATCACTTCAGAGCTTTCTTACTGAATTGCCTAATTCCAGGTTCTTCCTCTCTCAACCTTCTCCTCACACTGCTACCAGAGTCATCTTTCCTAGTTCCACTTTCAATACCTATTTTCTGACTACAAATCACATCCTGTTTATTCTGCTCGCTTTGGCTTTGGAAGTTCTCTGTGATGTGCTCTGTTTCCAGCCACATTTCTTAGTACTCAGACGAAGTTTTATAGTCTGTCTACTACTTGAGGGTTGTTTTCATGTTTCTTCCTTTGTTTCTCCCATATCTTTCATTTTCCCCCAATTGTTTTGGGGGTACTGGGTATTGAACCCAGAGGAACTTTACTAATAAGCTACACCCGTAACCCTTTCTATTTTTTATTTTGAGACAGGGTCTCACTAAGTTGGTAAGGCTGGTCTCAAACTTGTAATCCTCTTGTCTCAGCCTCCCAAGCATTCCTCCCCCCAAACTTAAAAAAATTACCCACCCTTCAAATTCTAAACCCCCAATCCCCAAACCAAAGGAAAGGCTTTTATGATTATATGTTGTCTTTGTATCATAGTCACATGTTTTATATTATTAGGTTTTATAATAGATTCAGCATGTCTAAAATAATGCCACATATCTCTCCCTGTGTCTCATGATTGACATCTGGCCCTCTTCCCAGTTGCTCCTGTTCAACATGTGGGAATCATCCTGTTTCTTCCTCATCTGTTCTGTCACTATGTTTCTTACCTCTGCCACCTCTTTTCCATCTCTACTGTTGGTGCCCTAGTTCATCACCACCTTGCCCACATTGCCTTACCTGCTTCTAACTCTGCACTGTCCAGCAGAGTCACCATGAGCTACAATATATGTAAAGTAGCCCTTCTCTGAAATGCTCGGGACCACAGGTGTTTCAGATTTCAGACTTTTTAGGATTTTGGAATACTTGCATATGCACATAATGTGCACATGTGCACATCTTGGGGAAGACACTCAAGTCTGAACATGACATTCATTTATGTTTCATATACACTCTATACACAGAGCCTACAGAGAATTTATATAATATTTGTAGTATACCTGCATTTTGACTATTACCCATCACATGGGTGACATGTGGAATTTCCCACTTATATCACTGTGTCAATTCTCAAAAAGTTTCAGATTTAGGGTTTTTATGATTAGGATGTTCAACCTATATGACTGTTTATATTTAAATTAATTAAAACTTAAAAATCAGTTCCTTAGTCTGACTTCATAGCCCCATGTGGTCCAAGGCTACTGAATTGAGCAGCATATCAAAAGGAGCATTTTCATTGTTGCGAAAATTTCCTTTGAACGGTGCTACTCTAGACTAGCTTGGAAAACTATGCCTTGTGAGCTAACCCTACTGCTGTTTTGTAAATAAAGTTTTGCTGGTACACATCTATGTTCCTTTGTTTACTATGACTGCTTTCTTCTGAGGACAGCAAGGCTTCGTAGTGGTGACAGAAAATGTATGGTCTCCAGAGGCAGTGACATTTATGTCACTTTCTGACTCTTTTACAAAAGGTTTGCTGATGTCTGCTCTAGACCATACACCTGCCTCCAGTCTTGTCCCCCTTTCTTCTCTTGTTGATATTATTATTGTCTACAGTGAAGATAATATGCAGCTCTCCTGGTTGAAACCCCTCAGTGGCTCCTGCTGCTTACAGAATATAGTATGAGTCTTTAACATCACACAGAAAGCTCTCCAAGAGGAGCTGTCTTACCTCTTTCTGGCACATTTTCCCAAAAATCTGATGTCATGCCAACTTTTCCATTTCCTGTCAAGGGCCTCCTGTCATCTTAGTCATTCTTCAGCACTCAACCCAGAGATCATTTTTATCACTAATCCCCATCTCTTTCTAGGCTGGGTTGAGTACCTCTCACTTGTGCTTCAAATAAAAGCAACATTTATTTACTAAGTTTTGATTAGTTGGAAAAATATGAATGTAATTGCTGGATGGGGCTATAAACCATCTTCTAAAGAGGCTACAATTTTGCATTCCCACCAGCAATCAATGAGTATCCTGTTGGTCTACATCCTCATTAGCACTTGTTTTTTTTTTTTTTTTGTTGTTGTTGTTTTAACCATTTTATGGCTATATAGTAGCATCTCATTTTATTTGTATTTTCCTAATACAATGCTGACTGTTGTTTGTTTGTGTTTTGTTTTGAGTTACAGTCTCACTGTGTTGCCCAGGTTAGTCTTAAACTCCCTGAGCTCAGATGATCCTCTCACCGCAGTGTCTCAAATAGCTGGGACTATGGATGTGAGCTACTATACCCGACATTAAGCATCTTTTCATGTGCTTGTTTCCCTTCTTCTCTAAAAAGATGTTTAAGATCTTTTGCCTTAGTTTTAGTTGGATATTTTGCATATTGGTGAGTCATTGTATATGTTGAATTCTTTTTTATGTAATTCATTTTATTTTTTTAAATACACAACGGTGGAATGCATTACAATTCTTATTACATATATAGAGCACAGTTTTTCATATCTTTATATATAAAGTATGTTCACGCCAGTTCATGTCTTTATACTTTTTTTGCATTACAATTCTTATTACACATATATATGTACCACAATTTTTCATATCTCTGTTTGTATAAAAAGTAGCTTGACACCCAATTCATGTCTTCATACATATACTTTGGATAATGATATCCATCACATTCCACCATTCTTGCTAATCCCCTGCCTCCTCCCTTTCCCTTCTACCCCTCTGCCCTATCTAGAATTCATCTATTCCTCCCATGCTCCCGCTCCCTACCCCACTATTAGTCAGCTTCCTTATATCAGAGAAAACATTCGGCATTTGTTTTTTTGAGGTTGGCTAACTTCACTTAGCTTTATCTTCTCCAGTGCCATCCATTTACCTGCAAATGCCATGATTTTATTCTCTTTTATTGCTGAGTAAAATTCTATTGTATATATATGCCACATATTTTTTATCCATTCATCCACTGAAGGGCATTTAGGTTGGTTCCACAGTTTAACTATTGTAAATTGTGCTGCTATAAACATTGATGTGGCTGTGTCCCTGTAGTATGCTGTTTTTAAGTTCTTTAGGTGTAGACTGAGGAGAGGGATAGCTGGGTCAAATGGTGGTTCCATTCCCAGATTTCCAAGGAATCTCCATATTGCTTTCTATATTGGCTGCACCAATGTGCAGTCCTACCAGCAATGTATGAGTGTACCTTTATCCCCACATCCTCGCCAACACTTGTTGTTTGTCTTCCTAATAGCTGCCATTCTGACTAGAGTGAGATGATATCTTAGAGTAGTTTTGATTTGTATTTCTCTGATTGTTTTAGATGATGAGCATTTTTTTCTATATTTATTGATTGATTGTATATCCTCTTCTGAGAAGTGTCTGTTCAGGTCTTTGGCCCATTTGTTGATTGGGTTATTTGTTTTTTCGGTGCTTAGCTTTTGAAGTCTTTGTATATGTTGGATTCATACACTTTTATCATATATTTGTGCACTAAATATTTTCTCCCAGCATATAATTGTATTTTTATTCTCTTAATAGTGTCTTTCACAGAGTGAGTTTTTTATTTTAGTGAAGTCCAGCTTACCAATGTCTCTCTTTCATAGATTGCATTTTTGGTGATGTTATCTAAAAACCAGCCAACCTGAGATCATGTGGATATTTTTCCCTGTGTTTTCTTCTGGAAATTTTTGTAATTTTGTACTTTATAAGTAGGCCTTTAAGCCAATTTGAGTTAATTTATGAACGAACTGTAAGTTCTCTGCCTAAGTTCTTTTTTCTGCATATGGACATACAGTTTTGCACATTTTTTTCACTAAATGACTTTGTCCAAAATCATCTCAAGTATATCTGAGTGAGGCTATTTCTGAGCTTTTTCTTCTGTTCTTGGTTTTATTCACCCATTTCTTCACCAGTGCCATGCTGTCTCATGCTGCAGCTTTACAGTAAGAGCCGGAGTGGGTGCTGCCTGTCCCCCAGATTTGTTCTTTCCAGTATTGTGCAAGCTGTTCTAGCTTTCTGCCTTTCCACTTATAATAAGGTTTATACCTTAAGAGGATGTTCCCTGACTTTAAAAACTGAAACATAAAATTAAGATGGTTAACTCCCAGCTTTTCAGAATATGATGATTCTTTAATTCTCTTTGCAGATGGTTCTTTGAAACTCTGAAGTATTCTAAATTTTCCAAAGCTAACGTCATCAATGGAATTCTCATGACGGTGGTATTCTTTGTCGTGCGGATAGTAGCAATACCTCCTTTGTATGGCTTCATGCTTGCCGTGTATGGAACAGAACCCTACAGAAGGCTTGGATGTTTAATCCAGTATTCCTGGATTTTTACTTGTATTGTTTTGGATGTGATGAATGTCATGTGGATGATCAAAATTTCAAAAGGGTGCATCAAAGTCATCTCTCTCATGAGACAAGAGAAAGCCAACAATCGTCTTCAGAATGGAAAAGTTGACTAAAGGTGTGCTTTGTCAAACACCTTCATTTAGATAAGCAATCCTCATTACTACCCAGCATTATACCTACTAATAGGATGAAATCTTGGCATGTTCTTGTGCTTTGTTATTAATTATAATTGTTATTCAGGGTTTCAGTGTCATTCTTTTTAACCTTTAGAAAAGAGAAACTAAAATTTAGTTTTCATTCCAAGATTTCCTCTTTTCTTCTGCATTATAAGCATGGTTAAAATCTTAAAGGTTTAAATAAAAATTATAAGTGTGGTGAATTTTTCCAGAAATCTTTTGGCCTGCACTGGTATTTTTCTATGTGGAAAGAGGACTGTGATGATTTGGCACACTTGATGTGTCACCAATTTTGCAGAAAGGATGGGAACTACTTTGAAATCTGTAAATAGCACTCAACATTTTGTTATGCTGCACTCTTCTCATGTCAACACCTATATGGGGGTTAATTTCTAAATTGTTGACATGTTCTTTTCCTAGGTTATTAGAAATGACTTTTTTTCATTTCAGATATACATTCATCTATTAATAATGAAGGATTTTACTCACTTTGGAATATTTCATTAGTTTAATTATTAGAAAATACTTCTGCATTTTACAGTTTTTTAGATGTCACTTTCTTCTATTTTTAGTATTTTATTAAATTATCTCTTATGACAGACATTATAAACCTCCTTAGTGGATAAATTTCTTCTTCTAGAAATGCATGTTGGTACATGACCACTTAGGCTGATAGGAGGAATCATTAAGAAAAAAGTTTTAATATTACTGTTTGTCTGCTTCCCTTGTACTTTTTCTATGAAAAAAATATTTATATTTGCAAAATCTCCCCAAGTTCAGAACCCATCATCACCAATACCAGTTTTATGCAATATGGATTTGTTCTGCCCCTAAAATAATCCTCTTTTTGGTGAAACCAAAACTTAAAAAAAAAAAAATCAGTATTTACTTTACTCACAATTTATTCTCATGCTTGCTTTGATTTTTTCTTAAAGAACAGGAGGGAAATAAGGTAATTTAATCCAAGCATTCTGGTTTTCAAAATTATTGTCTTATGTGAAGATAAATGACTATTTTCTGTGTGTGTGTATATATGTGTGTGTTCACTTTGTTTCTTGCAATCCAAATATAGAATTATATATTTAGTTCTTAATATTTTTATTTATTTTTTGCAAGTACTTGACTTTAATGATTGTTCTTACTTAAAAAAAAAAAAAAAAAAAAAAAAGAAAAAAAACCGATTTAGTTCAACTAGTGGTGAATACTTGAACTTAATTAAACCCGAACCTAAAGATCTAATCCATTGTTTCTGGGTTTAAAGGATAATGTTTGATTCATTTTCATTGCTCATGTTAGGATGATGAAAGGAGGTTAGCTGAATATCATCAATACTTTTAATTTGACTGTCCAATGCAGATAGAGCCTGATAAGTTCTAGAACTCAAAGACAAATCAAAATCTCAGTCAATAACTAAATGATAAAATAAGGTTGATTGGTACATTTATTTTTTGAAGACAAAGTAATGCAAATTGTAGGTATTTATTTTTAAAGCAGTTAATATTACATTGATAATTGGTTACTAAATTTATTGCTGCCCACATCAGAGGCATTTAAATATGTACTGGTTATCTAGAGGGTGAGGGTGTACAAAACAAGTGATTTTTGTCTTGTCCTTGCTCTTTTGCAAGCAAAGTAGCTTTTTTTAAAAAAGGAAGACATTTATATTGCAAAACTATTTTGGAAATTGTTTCTTTAGAAAGTAAATGTTGAAATAAATATTTTTGACTCTTTGCATATTTCTATAATTCTGAACACAGATTTTAAACCCACCATCAAAGTGACAAAAATATAAAGCTATGTTAGTGAGTCTCCATATAGCAGTTTCAATAGTTGTTTCATGCTTTCAACTTCTTTTTTATTGTCACTGACATTATCTTTCACTGATTGGCAAAGCTACTCATTAAATAATTATATTTAAAATATCAAAGTTTTAAACTAAGGCTTGTTGTTCTCTTAGCAATCCTTAGGTTGGCTACATGACAGTTAATTCAGTATCCATATTCAGTATTCAGAAGTAGTGCTGTACATTTTTACATACAGAATATATGAAATGGAAATGTCACGACAAACTACTAAGCTTCTTTAAGTCAGATCTTTACAGGAGCTATACTTTGCTATTCTGCAGTTGTATCCATCTACCTAAAATATAAATGAAGACAGAACATATCATTTATTAAACAACAAATTTTCATTTGTTAAATGACAAACTTTTGCTAGACATTTTAGATATTTAGTATTTTGGCTACATGGATTAATTTAAATGATTCTATCAGGCATTCTGATATTTAATAACTATTAAAATATTTATAGAAAATAAATGCAAAGTGGTATAAATTTTTAAGCAATTCTATTTTTCTAGAAAATTCGTGACAACCTGTGTTGTATTCTAGAAAACAAAAGTTCTTGTGAAACTTAAAAATGAATGAAAATCAGCTGTTAGCTTGCAAGATTACAGATTCTGCATTAAATGTTTTATTTGTAAGAATTTAAAAATTGTGAACTTGAGTTTATAAGGGTTTGCATTCTTATGCCCAAAATGTTTTTAAGGATTACTTGCATTTATTTTAAAACTCAAAACAAAGTTACATGTGAGTGCAAAGAAATTAACTCAAGCTTAAATTACCCTATAGTATGTTGACATTTTTTATTCTAAGTGTTGTTATTTTATAGACTAATTCTCTGTTAGTGAAATGATAGTTACATTGTTATCATCTCTAAGAGTGACTCATATATTGTGGATGACCCAGTACTGTCTTAAAGATCTGGTTTTTAAAAACTGACTAATTTATAGGTATTTGAATCAAATCCTTAATTTTAAAATTTCTTTGACTTGAATCAGGTTTTTACTAAAGTGACAGTTTTAAACTTTTACACCTTCTCTGAGATGGATTGGAAAATGTTCTTTATGGTATGAAAGATGTGTTTTACTGCCACGGCTCATAATGTTCTTAGAAACATTGTTCTCATGGAGATACATAGGGGAAAGAACTGTTGTAATGTGCATGTTTCTTTTGTTTCATCTTTAAGGAAAATAAACATGTTCCAAAAGACCCTATTAAAATAAATATTTGAATAAATTTCTGTTTCTATGTTGCTCTTAACTCCAAATATGTAAATATACATCTGGATTGGCGTTTAGTGGTTTACTCTGTTGCATGAAATTGAAAGCCCATTTATTTGTTGACATCACCAATTATACGTAATAGAAGCTTATATTTTGGTATATGTTTTGGATTCCATAAGAGCGAATATGTCATTTTATTTGAGGAGTGGCTCAATGTCTTTCAATACGTCAGAGCCAGCACAACAGTAGGACCCTTTCTGTGTGCAGAGACAGGAAGGCACACACACCTCCCAGCCTTAACCACAGCTCACTTGTACTAAAAGCTACTGGAAATGAATTCTGTTTGTATTTTGGTGCTGAGGATTGAATGAAGGGCCTTGTGCATGCCATGCATGCACTCTACAACTGAGCTGTAGCCCCAGCCCTGAAAATGAATTCTGATGCAAAAATATGATAGGAATACAAAAAGCTCACAGGATCTGGAGTTGGAGGGACACTGAGACTGCTTTTCCCTTAAAAGATGAGGGTTCTCCCAGATCCAGAAACTTTTGTGAGTCCTTCTAGCCCATCCATCACTTCCTCCTGATACCCCCAAAACTTCATCAGCACCTCTCTTCCTCATGCTGACACCTTTTTGTGTTCACTTCTGAGACATTCCAGTTCATCTGTAAGCTCCTCAGTCTGCTGGCAAATTTAAAGGTTTACAAATAGGTTCTGTCATTTTAAAAAGCTTTGTAGTAAGTTTAAGTAGAGATCAGACAAACCACAACTTATTAAGAGGCTACAGGAAGCTGTTGAGCATTTAATACCTGTTTATAACACAAAGCAAAGCTAATTATGGTTTTATTAAGAAACATCTGTAATCTCTTTCTTAAACTGGTTTAGCAATAAGTTTTGTAAAGTGTTTCAGCTGGGGATTTATTGTAGGCATGTAATTATGTAAATTTTCTTAGATCCCATGACACAAGGGGATTGTGGAGAACTGACCTAACTCTGTTATGAGGGGGAGATCTGACTTCTAACAGTTTTTAAAGTCCTGCTCTTCCATACAGCAATCTTTGTTATGGTAATATTCACAAAAACAAGTTTACTAGCAAACAGATAACTTGGTGTTTCCTGGAGTACAGCATCCACTGACTTGACATGGACTTGAGCTCTACTTCTTTCTTACCTAGACTTCAAACAGCCTCTACTAGCTTTGATAATAAGTACCCTAACTGGAAGATATTTTGGAATGCAGTGAAATATTGTAGACATCTCTTAAAGGTCTTTTAGAATTTTCTTGTCTCTCTCTCTCTCTCTCTCTCTCTCTCTCTCACTCTCTCTCTCTTTTTTTTTTGCACTGATAATGTTTACACTTACTGAGCATCAGTTTTGATACCAGGCCCTTCATGCAGACCAAAACAATGAGAAATGTTTCTAAATCTCAAATATTTATAAATATGATACCTCTGGCTGAAAAGTTGTTAAACATCATTTGTACATTTTGTCCTTTATATTTTTATGTAATGCTTTCTGCAATTAAATGTGCCTCAGTTATTTGCTACTTGGCTAACAAAACCTAAAAATACAGCTGTAAATAAAGCATGCTGTATGTTTTTTTCTTGCTTGATTTGTTTCTGGTCTGATTATGTCTACTTTTTACTTAAGGAACTTTCATGTGGATAATACTCATAACCAGGATAAGTTATGAGTTTTCTTTGGGTAATTATTAGAATTTGTAATAGTGACATTTAAATAGACTTTATTTGAAAAAGCTACTTGAAAACTGCAGTACATGCAATACCTATAGTGACATATATACAAATTTTTCCTGAAAATATATAATATACAATATTGTCAAAGATTTTTGGAAGTTTCTCAAAATACATTTAACATTTTGTGAATTACATACTTTTTAATTTATTTCCATAAAGTTGAACTTTTATTTATAGAATATAAGACTAGATAATTTATAAAGCAGTGTTACTAAGAACTAAAATATGATATAGTATTCTTTATTTTGGTTTCTGGTTGTGCTTTGCCTGAATGAAGGGATAATATGTCTTTCAATATTTTCATTAAAATTTTGAAATGTTTATATACTTTGTATGTGTACCATTTTAAATTATATTTGCAAGTTCTAAGCAATAATACGCATGCTATACAGGGTCAGCCTACTTTGTCATGACTATTTAATACTAATTTTAAGAATGATGGAAGTCACATTATATAAACTACATCCCCATGAACACCTTTGGATTTTCTTGTGCTGGAACACTACTATAATGTAGTGCAAAGCTTTGTATTTTGTGATCAAAAATAAAATCAATAATTTAGTGCAAAAGTTTGTCTGCAAGGTGTATACTTCAATAGTAATGAATGAATTTGGTGAGATTATGTTCCTCAAATCAGTCTCGTTTGAGTCCTAAAGGTAAGTTTTTATTTCTCAAGGTGTTTGAAGAGCTCATTAACCTTCCCTCCATCTCTCCCCTCTGGGATCCCAGCTTATGGCAAATCAGAAAGAGTTGCAAACATTTTAGTCATGCTTGCTAATGGAAGGAATGGTGCTATCTAATCAATAAGCCCTTTTAGATTAAGTAAAACTTTGGCAGTTAGGTTTTTAATCTCCTTCCCTTTGTCCCTTAGGCCTCTCATGTGGTCTAGTGATCTTTGCCAAATGTCTTGGCTATAATCCCTACCTTCTCAAATGGCCTGTGGCATTCCTCTTGCATCTTGGTCTGAGAATACCTAGTAGGTCAGGAAGCTGAGCACTAAAAGAATAGAATACTGAAGTGGTTTTTGCCCTCTGGAGAGTATCATGAGTCATGTTCAAAACATGCCTAAAATGTTATGTCAAGACTGGCAAGGGAACAGCTGAATTTCAGAATGAAAATAGCAATCACAGCTGTTGGTGGAGAATAGGCCACAGGTGAAAGGACAAGGATTTAGAATTGCTTGAAGCAAGTGGACACCTCAGGTTGTCTCATACTAATTCACCCCTTTATTCTTGTATCCTCTAGTCTTTACCAAAGTCTACTTTTTGCTTCTTCCTCCTTTTCCTCCCTGCTTCTCCCTTTAATGATCCTTCAACATGCACAAATTAAGTGATTTGGTAAATTGGTAACTTTTCCCCATGCTAGTAACTGATAATCCAACACATGTTCCTGGATGCTCCCCAAAACAGGACTCTTCATCTAAGGACCGTGTACACTACTTTGCCTGAATGGCTGTGCCTATCATCACTTGTGGCACAATGATCCTTGGTCTCCCTACCATTGCCAAATAGCCCTTTCCTCTCCCTCCTCCCTCCAGCTAAATTCCATGACTGCATCTAATCTTGTCATTTTACCAGATCACCAGCATGAATTGCCTGAGCAAGGGAGAAAAGGAAGGTAACAGCAATGTGGGGCTGCCTTTCTATCAAGGATCAAGGTCAAAGATCAGTGGAAATTTGCAAAGAAAAAAGGAAGGAGGAAAGGACTTCAGAAAACAGGAAAAATAAGAAAACTCCATGTATGTACACATTGCATTCTGGCTGACAGGAACTTCTCAAATAAAACTCTTATACATAGTATCTGTGTTTAAGAAGTTTTATGACTTTATATTAAAGTGCAACATGTATGAATATGTATGTATTATATATGCTCCATGTGTATGTATCTCTGTGTGTATCTAGATACACATTCAACTGCTGGTTTCATGATGTGGCCTGCAGTTTCAAAGTCACTTTTGTTTGAGAAAGTGCATATTTTTTCAATGTTTGACCCACTTCCAATGACCAGATGCCTCCATGCAGAGGAAGGAATGAGGAGGAAGCACAGTGAAGCCTTAGTCCTAGTGGTTTACTGAGATTCCAGAGAAGTATAAGTCCTGATCCTTAGTAGCTCCCAAAACCCCCAAAACACCCAGTCATTAGGTTTTCTAGACAGGACTGTGTGTCAGATCATGACAGATTTTACAAGATGAAAGGAGCCGTTTTTGAAGTTGGTTTGGACAGAGAGGATGTATGAGTCGGTGAGGCACTAGAAGAAAGAAAGGGCTTTGTTTGGATTGTAAATTGGAAAAGAACAATTTGGAAAGAGTGAGATGCTTAAAAACTTATGGTCACTATGAAGAAATTATCTTAATTATTGAGTTAGTTTTGCTATCTATAAAATACTGTTTGAAATATCTCTGACATTGCTTCCTACTCTATCCATCCTATCAGCAAGAGCATTAATTTGAAACAGGTTATTAGGAAAGAATATGTGTACCTTTGAAGGTTCATTAGTAATGTGATTTGAATGACATTCAAGGGATATTCTCAGTGCCAGTTTAGATAAATGAAAGTATAGACATAGGTTAAGTGATGGAGAAACTGGATAAAGAACACTGCCAAGAGGTTAAAGCCTGATGGTTAACCCCAGACAAGGAAGATAAATAAAAGGGCTGGTTCTGATAAATATTGCAGAGAGCCAAACGGATTTAGAAAAATTGAACATAACTCAAGGATAAGGCTTTTGAACTGAGAGGAGACAGACGCCACTGGGCAGTGATGTCAGAACAAGGCAAGCCACAGACTCAATGGAAGTTTGGTCAGCAGGCTGATGGCAGCTGTCATGGGACTCTAAGAGAGAAGTCGGGGATGAGGCATTTGGGCATGAATAAGGAAAGAAAGTACAGGAGTTGGAAGAACAGAGTGGAGCCTGTGATAGACTTAACATAATGGCAAGGCTGTGCAGAATTCAACCTGTGAGAAAGAAAACACTCTTAAAGTGCCACCCTGTGGCACTCGTGGTTTTGATTCCTTTTCTGATTCCTAACTTGCTGCTACCTTATCCTCTGGTGCATTCCAGGTTCCTGACAGGCCACGGACTCATGGTTTCCTTGCAACCCTCTCAGTTTCCTTTTTTCTGACCCATAACTCATGGCTCCCAGTGTCAGTTCAGCTCATCAAGTCAAAGAGTTGATGAAAAGTCTTGAAAGATGGTCAGAGGTCAAATAATAAGGTTTTCTATGATTTTTTTTTCCTGTGTTTTTTGTTCACAGTTTCAGCTGTGGGTCTAGGAGCTAGGGGCTGCTGAGAGTCTAAGAGACTCCATCTTGCTGTGGAACTGGTTCCTTAGGTGAGGCAGTTTGGGGTTGGTGAAAGAAGGGGCAAAAGTCTAAATGTGGAGGAGAAGCAGCTGTGTGTTCTAAACATGGGTGGAGGCTGCAGTGACTCTGTTAGGTTTTCATTTGTGAAATTGTCAAGAGGTGAAATAGAGAGACACTTTGAAAGTGTACCCTCATGGAGTACCACACAGTCTCTAATTGGTCTCTCTGACTCTGTCCTCTCCCCCATCCATCACAGTGCTACTGGCCATGTCATTTATCCTTAATTTTTGTCACAGCCCTGCTCAGAACTTCCAGTACTCCATTCAAATGTAAATTCCTTAAACCAAACTTGAGGTTCTCCACTATATCACCCTATATTACCTACTCAACCTCATTGTCCACCTGACAGTTCTACGAGGTGGGCGCCACTGTCTGCCACATGCTCCTCCAGCCGTAGGCATGTGTACTGGCTGCACCTCTAGTATGTAGTCCCTTCCCCACTCATGAATGTGTGTCCTACTCACTCTCAATACTATGTATTAATAAAATTGGTTCTTTCCCCTCTAAAAATAAAAACAAGTAAATGTCCAGGTAGAAGGGAGAGGAAAAAACTCATTATTTTATCATTAGTCAAATGTTTGCTAGATTGTCAAGTGAGTTTCTGTAACAACCAGGATAAATAAACTCACTCATGATTGACAGTTGATCTCCTAACACTTCCTGTCCTGAACAACCTTTTCTGGCCACAGTAAAGCTGCTCTGTGTACTTTCAGCCTTGAGGTCAAAGAAATGAGTTCACTGCCCCAATGACTGTGACAAGTAGTGGAAGCAGGGGGGAGCACAGACTTTGATAGTTGGAATAACATGGTGGGAAGGCTTTTCATCTGGGAGATTAGAGACTGGGACCCCAACTCCGGCTCTACTACCCACTGGCAATCATTTTAGAAAAGCACTTTCACCTTGCTGGTGTTTTCTTCTTCTTCTTCTTCTTCTTCTTCTTTCTTCTTTCTTCTTTCTTCTTTCTTCTTTCTTCTTCTTCTTCTTTTTTTTTTTTTTCCAATTGTAAAGTGAGAAGTTGAACTGGGTGAGTTGAAGACCCCTTTTCTTTCAAATTCCATCATTCAATGTTATGGTAATTAGAAGCAGGTTTAAGATATAGCCCAGTGTGTGGCAGGTTTTAATTCCTATCAGATAGCAATTCCAGAATTTTTGGAAGCAGCCTAAATTCTAATTTTGATGGTGACTGTATGCCCTTCAGTGAGTCCACTTGTTTATGATTCCATCTCCCTTACTTGTAAGAGGAGATGGTATCACTTGCAATCAATGAAACTAGCCAAAAAGGCTGAATATAATATTTGTTAAGTGCTTTTCAGCATTCTTAGGGGAAAGAGATAAAGTTTTAATGATGTACTTTCCCACTGCACTTGTGGCCAAGTTGATTTTTAAAATATTTTTCCAAGTGTTAACTTATGGAAGATGTATACATCTTGATGATGGTATCCAAACATAGAACTCATTTTGTTTCCCCACACAAAATATGATGATCAGAATGGAAAATAGATAAATAATAAAAAGGTAATAAGTTATTTATTCCTCTCTCACAAAAATAAAAACATCTGAATCCTCCATTATCTTGAGAAGTCAGTCCATCACTTATTGATCAGTTACCTTTGTTGACTCAGTATTGGGTAATCAAGACCCCATAAGATTTCTTTATTCTTAGTGAACCTACCCATAGACTGCTGGGAACTTTCTGGAGAGTCAAACAAGGATGAATTGGGATGAGGGAATTATTATCATAACAATGTTTGCTGTCTGTGATTTCGTTGGGTGGTACACTTTACTTCCTGAAATTTTATAAAATTTAGCAGGCCAATCTACTATAGAGGATTCATTCCAGGTTTTATAATCTATGGAGGGACTTTTATAAGGTAATATATCATGATGGAAAGTAATGGAAAAAATGAATCTGGGGAAAAGTATGGATAATCCCTTAGCATAACAATGAGCTAAAGCAAATAATAACAGGGATTTATATATTAAAGAAGAAAGTGAGGAAGTTGCTGTGCCAATATTTTAATTTTTTAAAAACTACATTACAAAATGAAAAATTTTATGTTTGAACTTTTGTTTTTAAAGGGATCTAATTTGTTTATATAAAAAGTGAAACTAGAAGAAATCTGTACTCCATTGTCGATCCCTTTCATGATTTTCTAACCATTAGCTTCAACTCTTAAATCTCTTTACCCTGGACCAAACCAAATGATTGCATTTTCTGTGCTTAACCTAGATGGTAGAAACCTGCTGGAAAATCGTTCACTATAGTGTGCTGGATCTGTTACAAATTCCAGATCTCAGTCATTTCCTTAAATAACACCAATCCTCTATGCAAGGCAAATTCTAGCAAATAGAGACAGGCAGTAAACAAGAATTGGTGGCATAAAAAGTGGGGATTTAAATAGTGAATAAAACTGTCAGGGTCCTTGTCTATAGGACACTAGGAGTCGGAAGGGAATAAAATTCAATCCATCCCATTAAAAAATTGAAATCCTCTCCCTAAGGTAGTGGTATTAGGAAGTGAGACTTTTGGAGGTGATTATTCATGAGGCTGGAGCCCTCATGAATGGGGTTAGTTCTCTTATGAAAGAGACCTCAGAGAGATCCATTGTTCCTTCCACCATGTGAGGAAGCTAGACTCTATGACATACTGAATCTGCTGATGCCTTGGTCTTGGACTTTGCAGCCCCATAACGATGAGAAAATTAAATTCTCTTGTGCAAAATCCCTCAGTTTATGGTGTTTTATTATAGCAAGCCCTAATGAGATAAAATAGAGATAAGGAACAGGGGAAAGCATAGAATACGTCAAATGATCCTGTAAGATGTGTTTTTATCTTTGATTTCCACATCTGGCACAGTATTTCACTTTCAGTAAGTCTCTCAATCAAAAACTTTTTTATTTAGTATGTTTTATGTTCTGGCTGTATTTTAGGATATATAGATAGGTCAATGAAGGAGGCAGACAAGGAAGGTGCTGCTGTTTTAGAATTTACATTCTAGCAAATAGAGACAGGCAGTAAATAAGAATTGGTGGCACCAAAGAAGAGAGTGGAGATCAGGGGACATTTTAGAAAGGCACTTTGTGGAGATTAGCATTTGCACAAATACCAGAAGGAAGAGGCAAGTGTGGTGAACAACATTCTGTTCAGGGAAAACAGCAAGTGCCAACTCACTGGGGGGTACTTTTGTGTGTCCAACAAGGAAAGCAGAGTGATTGGAATGTGGTTAGTGAGGAGCATGGAAGATGAAAGATTGTACAGATAAACAAGTGTCAGATCATACTGGGCTGCTAGGCCCACCTGAGGTGTTTGGCTTCTCATCATGCTCAGAATGAGCATTCAGGTTTTAAGTAGACCAGGTAAGAAATAATGTGGGCTTATATCTAGGCTTTCAAACACTCCCCCCCCCCCCCACAAATCACAAGAAGAAACATATTTTATGTGGTGACTCAGTACACAAACAAAAAATTTGTGAGACACTCTTACATGAGGGATGCGCTTTGAGATTTTCTATTCTCTTTTACCGTAAAAGACGAAATTCTGGTTGTCATCCGTTAAACTGATCTCCCAATTCATCAGTGGGTTGCAATTCATTCTTTTGTAAAATGTTGGGTCAGACTTAAGTGGTGGCAATACAGATGAAGAGAAATAGATGGTTTCAGAACTTATTTTAGAAGTAGAGTTGACTGCAGTTGATGGACTGCTTTTGAAAGATGTGGGAAGAAGCCAGAAAACTGATGATTTTTCTATGATTTTGGCTTGAACAAAAGGGAAGATGTTGTTTCTATATTCTAAGAAAAGAAAAACCAAGAAAGAAGAATGTTTGGAGGGAGGAGTGAAGGAGGAATTAAAAATATTCTCTAAACACTTAAAAATTCTGATTATGTATGTTCGTGTACACACAGGTATATAAAAATTATTGCTAAATTACAAGCCAACTATTAAAATTTTTATGTAGCCTCTAAAAGTTAAAAATACTTAAAAATAATTTTTTTACTTTCTCCATAAAAATAAAACCTGCATACTAAAATAAAAGAGAAAGAAATATGATCCACGATCTAGCTACATAAAAATTACCAGGCTTACTTAGTTTTTAAATGTTTTCTTAATGTAACTTTTTCTAAAAGTTTTATTTATTTCATTTTTTTTAAATTTTAATACTCGGTCTCACTAAGTTGCTTAGAGCCTTGCTAAGTTGCTGAGGCTGGCCTCAAACTTGCAATCCTCCTGCCTCAGCCTCCTAAATTGCTGGGATTATAGAAAGGTACCACTATGCTCAACTTGCTTGAGGTTTTATAAAAATAACTATATTTAGGGTTGGAATTACATAAGCAGTGTGTTAGTCTGTTCAGACTACTATAAAAAATACCTCATGCTTAGTTTATAAACAACAGAAATATCTCACAGTTCTGCAGATTAGGAAGCCAAAGATCAAGACACTGGCAGGTTCCGTATTTGGTGAAAGCTTCTAGGTTCCGCTTTGTAAAAGGTGTCCTCATTGCATCCTCATGAGGCAGAGGTGCCAATGAGCTCCTTTGTGCTTATTTTAAGGCTATTTTTCCCCCTCAAATGAGGAATTCCTCCTTTCTTCTCCTAGAGGCCTCATACTTTATGTCATCAGGATTAGGATTTCAATGTATGGATTTTGGAGGGACTCAAACATTAAGGCCATCGTAAGCAGTTTAGGGGTCACCACTGATTGGCATTGGTGAGTTACGATTATTGATGCTTAATGATTAGTTTTATTTTCTTAGTAACAAAATAGGAATCCAATAATGGGGAACTTAATAATTTGGTCCAATGTTTCTCAAACCTTAAAAATTCACACACATCATCACACCATAATTATTCTGGTATTGTTTTCACTCAAAGTGAATATTAATGCTGGATTCTGTGAATATGCTACCTTATCAGGAAAGGATCTTGATTGTCTTTGGATATCCAGGTAGGCTCCATGTAGTCACAAGATCCCTTTTAGACAAAGAGGAGGCAGGAGAGTCAGAGAAGGACGTGTCTTGTCATATGATGGGATTATTGTCTGGAGACTGGGAGACAAGTAGGCTGGAAGAGGAATAAAGTAGATTCTATGCTAAAGCTTTCAGGAGCCCCACTGATGTTGATTTTGACTTTGTCAGAACCATCTGGTCTTCTAATTTCCAGAACCATGGAAGAACAGATTTGGATTGTTTTAAGTCAGTAAATTTTGTAATTTGTTACAGCAGCAATAGGTGAGCTAGCAATGTAGAGATTACATTTTTTATGAAAAGAAAGTTAGAATTTAGATATTGTAGGATTTTAGAAAGTTAGATTCCAAAAGTTTATATCTGCTCTAACATAACTTCATTGTTTTAGTTGAAAATAACAAGAAAAAAACTTATCTTCCAAACTTTTCCTTATTCAAACTGATTACTTTTGTTTCATAGCCATATATATATATATATATATATATATATATATATATCAGAATGATTCATAACAGCCCCAAATTGGAAAAAACTGAAATGCCATCAATAATATAGTGGAAAACCAAACTGTTATATATTCCCCAAATGGAATAGTGAATAAAACAAGAATTTTTTTACTATTACAAGCAATAACATGGTGAGTCACTTGAACTCATCATTTGTTGCTGATAAGAAGCCAGATACCAAAGAGTTAATACTATATAAGTACATTCACACCATATTCAGAAATAGGCAAAACTAATCTGCTAGGTTGAAAGTGACCTTCCAGGGGGATGTGGGGCTGGATAATGACTGAGAAGAACAAAGTGGGTTTATAGGGTTCTAGCGATGTTCTGTTTATCGGGCTCTATGCTAGGTATACAAGTGAGCTCACTTAGTGAAATTCATATGATTTGAACGAATTGTCTATGCTAGACATAAATAAAATCCTAACTTAAAGTAAATCTACATGAGTGTGTGTGTATATGTATATATTCTTATAGACATGACAGTAGGATGTATTTTGACATATCATACATACATGGAGTATAAATTCCCATTCTTGTGGTGTACATGGTATGGAGTAACACTGGTCTCCTATTCCCATCCAGTCTCCCTTCCCCATTCACACTTCCCCCAACCCACCCCCCACAACACACACACACACATCCAAATCAGGTGAACCTCCATTCCTCCCTCCCCTACTGCCACATATCAGAGAGAACATTCAGCCTTTAGTTTGGGGTTTGGCTTATTTCACTTGGCTTGATCATCTCCAGTCCATCCATTTGCTGGCAAATTCCATAATTTCATTCTTCATTATGGCTGAATATGTATATGTACTACATTTTCTTTATCTATTCATCTATTGAAGGGCACATAGGTTGGTTCCATAGCTTAGCTATTGTGATATATAGCAGAATATATAAAGAACTTTATATATCCTGCTATATGAGCTGCTATGAACATTGATGTGGCCACATCACTGTAGTATACTGATTTTAAGAACTTTGGGTATATGCTGAGGAGTAGAATAACTGGGCCAAATGGTGGTTCCATTCCAAGTTTTCTGATGAATCCCCATACTGCTTTCCAGAGTGGTTGCACCAATATGCAATTCTACAAACAATGTATGAGTGTACCTTTTCCCCCATATCCTCACCAACATTTATTGTTACTTTTGTATTCTTGATAATTGCAACTGTCACTAGAATGAGATGAAATCTCTGTGTAATTTTAATTTGCATTTCTCTAATTGCTAGTGATGTAGAACATTTTTTCATATATTTGTTGACCACTCAGGTTTCTTCTTCTGCAAAGTATTATATGTTCAGTTTCTTTGCTCATTTATTGATTGGGTTCTTATTCTTCTTATTATTATTACTATTATTTTTGGTGTTAAGTTTTTTGAGTTCTTTATACATCCTGGAGATTAATGTTCTATCTGAGGTTCAGGTGACAAAGATTTTCTCCCATTTTGTAGGCTTTCTCTTCATGTTCTTGATTGTTTCCTTTGCTGTGAAGAAGATTTTTAGTTTGATACCACCCCCATTTATTGATTCTTGATTTTACTTCCTGCACTTTAGAAGTCTTGTTGAGGAATTTGGTTCTTAAGTGGACATGATGGAGATTTGGGCCTAATTTTTCTTCTACAAGGTGCAGGGTCGCTGATCTAATGCCTATGTCCTTGATCCACTTTGAGTTGAGTTTTGTGCAGGGTGAGAGATAGGGGACTAATTTTTTTTTGTTTGTTTACAAATGGATTTCTAGTTTTCCCAGCACCATTGATTAAAGAGGTTGTCTTTTCTCCAGTGAATATTTGTGGTCCCTTTGTCTAGTATGAGATAATTGTACGTATGTGAGTTTTTCTCTGGGTCTTCTATTCTGTACCATTGGTCTTCATGTCTGTTTTGAGGTCAATACTATGCTGTTTTTGTCACTATAGCTTTGTAGTATAATTTAAGGTCTGGTATTGTAAGGGTCCCGCGAAACGTTGGAGAAAGAGACCACCAAGTGACCACTCATGCAATTGGCAAAAGGGGATTTATTGAACCAGCATGCTGGGGCTCCGTGCCCACTCAAGAAGGGAAAGCAGCCCAGAGCCCCGAGCAGGGGCTGAGCACTGCTTAAGTACACTTTTTTTGGGAGGGCGGGGGTTTTACATACATCACAGTTTCCTTTAACAAATCATTATACACCACGGGAAAATCAAACAACAACTCCTAAACATGATTAGTTCATTCATTGGCGGGAACAGGTCAGGCTGGAGTGATAGGTCATTTCTAAACGGGGTACACATTCAAACTGATTGGTTTTAGGGCCTAGAAGACTACGTGATCAGTTTCACAGAGTCCCTAGTTACTGGACAACCAGGGAGTCAGTGGGAATATTTACTGGGCAATTTCAGTATTGTCCTAACAGCTACAGGGATTTCAGGTTTTGCAGGTAACATAGAAACCTAACAATACCTCCTTTACATTTTAACTCAGACCTTGCAGCTTAGAAACTTTTACAACACCCGGTCTTTTACCCTTTAACTTTTACGCTTTAACTTCAATTTCTTTTACCCTTACAGTATTGTGATGCTTCCTGCTTCATTTTTCTCGCTGAGGATTGCTTAGCAATTCTGGGCCTCTTGTTTTTCCAAATGAATTTCATGACCGCTATTTCTACTTCTGTGAAGAACATCATCAGAACCTTAATAGAAATTGCATTAAATCTGTATAGGGCTTTTGGTAGCATGGCCATTTTGACAATATCAATTCTGTCTATCCAAGAACATGGGAGATCTTTCCATCTTCTAAGTTCTTCTTCAATTTCTTTCCTTAGAGTTCTGTAGTTTTCATTGCAGAGGTCTGTCACCTCTTTTGTTAGTTTGAGTCCCATACATTTTCTTTTCTTTGAGAATATTGTGAATGGGATAGTTTTCCTAATTTCTCTTTCAGTTGATTCATCACTGATACATTGGAACACAATCGATTTATGGGTGTTGATTTTATATCCTGCTATTTTGATGAACTCATTGAAGTTTTCTGGGTCTTCTAAATATAGAATCATGTCATCGGCAAATAGTATTCTGAGTTCTTCTTTTTCTATTTGTATCCCTTTAATTTCTTCCTTTTGTCTAATTGCTCTGGTTAGAGCTTCCAGGCCTGTGTTGAATAGGAATGGTAAAAGAGGGCATCCCTGTATTATTCCAGTTTTTAGAGGGAATACTTTCAATTTTTCTCCTTTAGAATGTTGGCCTTGGGTTTAGCATACATAAGTTTTACAATGTTGAAGTATATTCCTTACTTTCCCCAGTTTTTCTATTGTTTTGAACATGAATGGATGATGTATTTTTGTCAAATTTTTTTCCGCATTTATTGAAATCATCATGTGATTCTTGTCTTTAAGTCTATTGATGTGATGAATTACATTTATTGATCATATGTTGAACCAACCTTGCATCCCTGGGATGAATACCACTCGATCATGGTACACTATTTTTTTAATATGTTTTTGTATGCAACTTGGCAGTATTAAGAATTTTTGTGACTATATTCATCAGGGATATGGGTCAGAAGTTTTCTTTCCTTGATGAGTCTTTGTCTGGTTTTGACATCAGGGTGATACTAGCTTCATAGAATGAGTTTAGAAAGCTTCCCTGCTTTTCTATTTCATGGAGTAATTTGAGGAAGATTGATGTTAGTTCTTGTAGAACTCAGCTGAGAGTCTGTCTCCTTCTGGGGTTTTCTTTCTTGGTAGGCTTTTGATGGTGTCTTTAATTTCACTACTTGAAATTGATTTGTTTAAATTTCTATTTCCTCCTGATTCAATTTGGATAGGTCATATGTCTCTAGAAATTTGTTGCTGTCTTCAAGGTTTCCTATTTTATTAGAGTATAAATTTTCAAAATAGGTTCTAATTATTGTCTTATTTCTGTACTGATGTGTATGATCTTGATGGGAATTGCAATAGAAGCTTGACCTAAAGAATCTGCTTTTAGAGGGGAAATAACGAGCAAAATTCCCTCCTGGGCCCTTCCCAGATCCATTGCCCCACAAAATTCCTCCCTGTCTTGACAATATTAGATATAAAATTGTGCCCTAAAAGAGATTTGAAATACTTGCCTTATGTTCTACTTATTCACCTCTCTCCCGGCAAGACTGATTATTTTCATACCTGTGTTTAAAAATATTCTTTAATTGTTAATAAATAATCTAAGCTGGAAAGAAAGTCTTTAATAAGTTAAAGATCAATAACAATACCCTAATTATGCTTTTATGGAAGAATCTTGCTTTCTGGTGCATTTGGAATTGTATCTGCTAGGGGCACTCTTTGTTTTGAGCAGGCTGCCAGTGGAAAGCCAAGCCCAAAGGCTGCCTAACAAGCCTTTGATACTAACATTGTGGTGGGATAATCTGTACAAGGCTGGTAAGTTCCTTTATAGAATGTTGAACAATTCATACATTAAACCGTCTTTAGATCAAGTGATTTCAATAAATGTTTAAGTAATAAGCATCCTATGGTTTCAAAAAATAAAACTTCCTATAACAAATATGTGTTATAAAATATATAGTCCTCACATAATTTTTGACTTCCTGCAAATGAAAAAAATGTCTGCAGCTAATAATTAAATTTCTTAGGGACATTTCCTGCCCTTCAGCAAACATTAAAGATAACGTCAATTAAAACCTAAATAAGTTCCAGGCTAGTGCTGTTTGTTTATTTTCTTTTCGAGGTCACTAGAGTGTAAGTACTTCCAACATTCTCTTATCTTTGCTAAGAAGGATAAGAACCAACACAGTACTTAGAATTCTTAAAGTATTTGTAGCAACAAGATTATTTTTGCATGAGGTTCATTATCAAATATCATTATGACCTCTAGAGTTATTTTAGGTTTACTTAAGGATGAAAAACATTTAGAGTGTGAATATCATTTTATTTCACAATTTTAAGGAGTCCAAATTATAAAGTTAAATACTGATTTATTACAGTTTATTTTTTAAAATTTTGGTAGTAGTGATTGAACCCAGTGACACTTAACCACTGAACAACATCCCATCCCTTTTTATTTTTTATTTAGAGACAAGGTGTTACTGAGTTACTTACGGCCTTGCTAATTTGCTGAAAATGGCTTTGAACTCACAATCCTCCTGCCTCAGCGTTCTAAGCTGCTGGAATTATAGGTGTGTGCCACCAGTTTGATTTTTGACGACTCATTTCTTATGAAAACAAAATGAATAAAAATTAGTTATTAAATCTGGTAGAGAATATTAACTACATAATAACAGTACACTTTCAAAACCTAAATCAATCAAAGGAAAATAATATAGTAATGCTGAAGTGCTTTATAGTAAAGAGAAATATTTGTGTCATTATTTTTAAGTCATTAAGTGTATCAGTCCATTTTCCATTACTATAATGAAATACCTGAGGCTTCATACTTTATAAAGAAAAGAGGTTTACATTGGCTTATAGTTATAAGGGCTCAAGTGATGAACTTCAAGTGATGAGTCCCAAGTGGAATAGGGCATCAAATGGCAAGAGATAGGGAATGTATATGTGTGTTGGTTTCTTTCCTTCTTCTTATAAAACCATTAGGATTAATCATGGGGTTCCACCCTAAAGACCTTATCTGATCCTAATCACCTTTTAAAGGTTCCCATCTCTAAACACCATAGATTAAGTTTCTACCCCCTTAATGCTTCACAATAGGGATGAAATTTTAACATGAATGACATAGATGAATGTATAAACTGTATTACTGCTACAGATTGGGCATTATGATCACCACTACTTTTAATTCATACTTATGTTTAGTATTTTCCCCCCAATAGCCATGGAGAAATGGTTGAATCTAGAGGAAATTTTTCCAGCCTATGCAAAACCAATATACTCACCTCTCCGCTTGCATGAATTCTTAGGTCCCTGTGTTGACATCTCTTTCTTTCCTGGTGCATTCCACTTTTGGAATCCTTGGTCTATTCTTGCAGAATTGGATGAGGACTCCTTGTTTGAACCCTTCTTAACTTTGAATCATTATGGTTGGAGATTGGGGCTGTGATATCTTCTCTCCAAGAAGGCTGTGAATTCCTTATAGGATCCAAGTTGCTTCCTCCCAAATGAGTATCTTTACACACCAAGGGGAGAAACAAATATTGCTAGAACAAAACAAACAACAAAATGAAATAAAACAAAGCAAAAATAGGCCCTTCTTTCCACAACGAAGGGGACCTACTCACTCTAAATTGGCATACCTAAGGTACTACCCAAAGAATCCTTCCGGTAACCAGTAAGCTTCAGTTCCTCAGTTTAAAAAAGGCAAAATTAAAAAATGGTGGCGGGTAGGCATCTTGACATATTAGCAAAAGAGAAGGAAATTAAGAAGAGAACCAGGTAGACTATAGTCAGGAAACTGGGAATTTAAGAGATGTGATCTGTTAATACCTTCAGTCTTCATCAGGTTGAGATTAAGACTGAGAAGAATCCTCTGACTTTGGGCTTGGAGTCATTGTTGGGTAGACACATGACCGCAGTGGTTTGAAGAATGTATGAGAGATGAAGTAGAGATTGTATTTGCAAGAGCTTTGGCTGTGAAAGGAAAGAACAGTGAGAGGGGCTACAGGAGGGTGGTGGTGATGTTGGAGTTTTGGTTCCTTCAAAGAAGAAAGAGTGACTTCCATGGGCTTGCAAGCTTCACTTGCATCATCTACTTCTTTAGAAATTTTAAGTTAACTGAGCAATAGGCATAGCCTGATCCACTATTAAAATGCCTTAAAGATAAAAATTATATTTTAAATAAACTTTATTTTTGAGAAGGAGAAATTTAGACTTGTGAAAGAGTTGCAAAGATAATACAGAGATTTCCAGTATAACTTTGCACCCAATTTTCCCTCCTATGAACATCTTACATTAATCTAATATAGTTGTTAAGGTTAACAAACAAACAAATTAGACAAACTGTTCATACATTATTGTTAACCAAAGTCTACACTACATTCAGGCTTACTTAGTTTTTATCTGATATCCTTTCTGGATCTCATCCAGGATACATAATATTTAGTCATGATCAATAATAATAATAACCAGGCAGCTGTTAGGCTGAGATAGATAGCTCCAACCTTCTAGGTTCCTCTCTAAGCAAATCCCAAAATCCAACTCAGAGTAACTTTACCAACTGGAAACTGCCAATTAATCATTACTAGAAACTCTGAGACTACGCCTTTAGCCAATCAAATATTTCCTTTGTCTCATTTTTTGTGAATATCTTATATAAATTTTCACTGGGTGTCTCATCCATGGAGTCCAAAACTGGTTGTAGGTTAGTGCCACCCAATTCATAAGTCATTGACTGTTCAAATAAACTCTTTAAAATGATAATGTTTCTAAGTTTATTTTTAAATAGCCTGTTCTTGACTGTGATCATTTCTCGGTCTGCTTATTTTTGATGACCTTGGTAATTTTGACGACTACTGATCAGATATTTTGTAGAATGTCTCTCAACTGGGATTTTTCTGATGCTTTTCCTCAGGGTTATGGGGTTTGGGGAAAAAGACCACAAAAGAGAGGTGTAATTTAATCCACATCAGATCAAGTTTATATTGCCAATTATCATTACTGATGTTGACCTTGACCACATGGCTGAGGTAGGGTCTGTCAGGTTTCTCCTTTGTGAAATTACTCTTGCTGCCAAACCCATGCCCTTTCCATACAGGACTGTTTGAATGGAAGTCATTACACTGGCCCATACTCTAGGAAAGAGGTGGTGTGCTCCATCTCCCTGAGGGTGGAATATTTACATAAATTGTTGGAATTCTTCTGCATGATTTTTGTCTCTTTTCCTCAGGATATTTGAGTTTTTTAATCCTTAAAAAACCTCTCAATGACTTTATGCCTTGCTCACTAAGATTAAATTTGTAGGATGAATTTCATCCAGGAAGTTTGCTATTTGATTCATACTTTTCAAAACAGATTAACATGCTGACAGTAGCAGAAGCTGAGAGTAGTGATGAAGTCTCACAAAAATAATATTGAAAGTGTCTTGTTCACATATTTTCCTCATCATTAACATTTCCATAGGCCAAGTAAAAAGTCGTTTAATGGAAACTACTTGTAACAGTGATTTGAATAACTTGACACTGAAGTCCTGGGTCAACATTTTTATTTGTCACTTTTCATTTCATGATTTCTGCATAGGTAGCATGGTGTAAAAATCAAAGTTAGAGAGTTTTCTTTTCCTTATAATTGCTCAATGGGAATGGAAGAGAAGCCACAGAATTAGAAAAACTGGTTGTGTTGGTCAGCCATAATCCTTCTGGGTTTTCCCATTTACTAGTCGTGGGATTGAGGGCAAATTAATTAGCCTCTGTAAACCTCACATTTCTCATCCATGAGAATAAACAATAAGAATAAAAATATTAATGTCTACATAACAATTTATTTTAAGGATTAAATGAGATAATATGCTTTCAAATGCATTTGTAAACTGTCAAGTTGTACCAGTTTCTCAAGCTGTTAATTCCTAGGCTGACACTAAGCAGGGTGCACTGCTGCGCCCTGTGGAGTTTTTGACTAAAGCTCAGTAGGTGGTTTAGGGCCCAAGTTCCTTTAGCTGCTGTGTGTGTGTGTGTGTGTGTGTGTGTGTGTGTGTGTGTACAGTACTAGGGATTGAACATGCTAGGGAACTCATGCCCCTGAATAATTTTTTGGGCATAATTAAGTTAGGCCTGAGTATAAAGCTCTACCACTGAGTTACATCCCCAGCCCTTTTTATTTTCTGTTTTGAGAAAAGTTCTCACTAAGTTGCTGGGGTTGCCCTCAAACTTGCAATCCCCCTGCCTCAACCCCCGTCACTGGATTACAGGTGTGCACCACTGCACCTAGAAACTGTTAAAATTTTTATATCCTTTTTGATAGCTACTGGCAAGCCACACTTCCTGGCCAGCTCCTTCCTGGCTCTTTCAGACATCTGTCTACTAATAGGTAACAGATGGACCTGAATGATGGGAACATGAGGTTAAAGGGATAGTTATATAACTGGACCCACTGTGCTGACCTCCACATACTTTCTTTTAAAAAGCAACTTACCTGCAGCACTGCCTGGCTTAAGTCAATAAGTTATGTTACATTTCTCAGTGAACAACCTGTTCTCTGCAGGAGAAATGCAGTCCTTAAAGGCTCCTCCTTACTAATAAGACCACAAATAATCCTGAAAGGAGGGGGTTACTTTTGTGACCTTTACACAGACAAGATTCCAGAATTCAGAGAGATATGATAATTAGGAGGAAAAGCCCCCTAACAATAAAATCTGTAAGAAAAACTTTCCATTAGAATGGGTCAGCATGGGCCAAAGTGACCCAGAGTTGCCTTGGGTATTTGCCATGAGCCATCAGGCAGGGACTTGGAAGTCCCATGCAATCCTGCTGTCAGTCAAAAGTCAAGAGGTGGATCTGGGCAGGACTCTCTGGAAACCTCCCTGGGATTCCCAATAAAATTGGAGGACAGGAGGATATCCCATCCTTCTCCTCTATGTGAGGACCCATTTTCTCCCTTGAGAGTATCCCCTTTTTTCCTTTTTTTCTATCCTTTCTAATAAACTTATGCCTGCTGCTCTAAATAACATGGGTTATATAAATATAAATAACTGAGGGTGCTTTGGCTCTGCAGTGGGTTGTCTCCACCAATGTACTGATGGAATAAGTATAGTATCTAGGTTCATCACATATGAATGATTAAAGTACCCTGGTGTGAAGATATAAGGTAGGGAGCTAGGGCTGTACCAGGATAGACTTTGTAAGGCAAACTTTCCTCTTACAGGGGTCATATTGGCTCTCTGAGGCAGCAAGGAGAGCCCTTCAGGGTACCACAGATTGACATGTAGACCTGAATTCACTCTGTTGTTCAGTGAACACCCACCTGCTAGTGAATACATTTAAGGTGGTGGACACAGTTATTATACAGATAATTTTTTTCCTGTTCCTTGCTTTCCCTTTGTTAAAATATTACCCAAAGTAATGAGCCCACGAGAGAAGTCATGATCCTGAATAATTTCTTGAATATTAGTAAGTTAGGCATCAGTACAAAGTTATCAAAACTTCTAAACCATTGTGTAGTACTTGAGCTTGAAAATGACTGTTCTACAACCTAAATGCCTTTCAGTAGATGAATGGATTAAAAATGTGGCATATATACACAATGGAATATTACTCAGCAATAAAAGAGAATAAAATCATGGCATTTGCAGGTAAATGGATGCAGTTGGAGAAGATAATGCTAAGTGAAATTAGCCAATCCCCTAAAACAAATGGTGAATGTTTTCTCTGATATAAGGTGACTGACTCATAGTGGGGTAGTGAGAGGGAGCATGGGAAGAATAGAGGAACTCTAGATAGGGCAGAGTGGTGGGAGGGGAAGGGAGGGGGCAGGGGGTTAGCAATGATGGTGGAATGTGATGAACATCATTATCCAAAGTACATGTATGAAGACATGAATTGGTGTGAACATACTTTATATACAGTGATATGAAAAATTGTGTTCTATATGTGTAATAAGAATTGTAATGCAATCTGCTGTCATGTATTTTAAAAATAAAAGCAATTAAAAAAAAGAAAATGACTGTTCTAGGGGATTAGATAACACCATCAAAAAATAATTAAGTAGTTTCTTCACAAATACATTATAACTTGAAGGGAGTTTACTAAATCAATTCCATTTTGTTAAAAAAAATATTTCATGTTTGGGAAGATACAGTAATATAATAATTTTTCAATTACAGTTCATATTTTGTTTTTCCAACATTTTGGCTAATTTAGTTTCAATTTATAAGAATTATATCAATTGAAATTGAGGACTCACATATTTTTTATAATTTCAAATCACTTACTAATGTGATTTTTTACATCATTGTTTTTGAGGAAAAAGAAGTCATTTATTTTATTTTGGTATTACAAATTAAAATCAATAATCCCTAAGGAAAACCAAGTGCATTTCAGACTCCTTCTCATTGTTTAGCTTTGAGGGTCTGATTTCAACTGCAAGGAAACTCAACATGCCATTTCAAAACTTCTTGGTGATTTTCCCTTTCCCCAGTTACTAGTCTTGTAAAATGAAAACTATTATGAGATAGTTACTGCACATAGATTAGCACTTTGATATTTTATTTTATGTACAGGTATTTTATAGCTTTAAAAATTCTTACCACTGATTAAAACTTTCTCATCTACATTTATTTTTGTTAAGCATATGACTTGATAGCATTGGATTTAAATTCTAATAAGAAAAAAAAACATTTATCAAAGAAACTGGGGATGGAAAGGACAGTGAAATCCATTGGATTTACTTGCATATAGTAATTTATGCAATGTCTGGATGACTTTAATCTGTGCCAAGAATAAGAGCCAAGAATTTTAAAACCAGAAAGGTTCTTAGAAATTATCTTGTAATTTGCATCTTTTTATGATGAGGGAGACTGAATTCCATGAAAATTAAGTAACCTGGATTCAAACAGAACTGCTCTGAGAAAAACAGAATGGCTTACGACTTTGTGTTCTTCATTGTTTCTTACCCAGTGCCGATTAAGTGACAGCTTAGTCCCTATAAGAATCAGATATGTCCAGGGCCACTGATGATAACTGAAACAACTGGCTTCATTCATTGAACAGCATAAGGAATTGAGCTACCAAATCTGGCTGTTAAAAGTAATATTTTATTGATGGTAGTAAAATATATAAATATATGAAGTCTGCAAATTATTATAATAGTATACTTTCAACTGTGATAAAATCATCCCAAATAGAACTCACTAAGGCACAAAGAGAGGATGCTTTGATGTGAAGGGTCTAAGGTACCTCACTTAATTGAAGGATGCACTGTATCACCAAACTGAGAATAAAGTCAGCTTCAAGAATACCCTGAATAGGAACTGCTGCTGCCGGGACTCTCATTTTCATCTCTCTCTGCACCTTCTTGAAGCTTTCATTTTGAACTATGGAAGATGTTGAGGAGGGGGCAGGGGAGGAAGTAACTGTACAAAAATCAAGAGCTTGGAGGCTGAGGCAGGAAGATTCCAAGTTTGAGGCCAGCCTGGACAACTTAGTGAGACTGTCTCAAAATAAAAACTAAAAAACACCCAAGTGGTCGTAGGTTCTGTGTTCTGTGAATCAAATGTATGATATGTCAAGATCATTGTATTGTCATGAGCAACTAATAAAACAATAACACTCAAGTGTTGAGGGTATATCTCAGTGGTAGAGCACTGTCTAGTATGCATAAGATCCTTGGTTGGATTCCTAATATCACTTAAAAAAATATCAAGGGCTTTAGGGGTCAATTCAGTTTTGCAAATTATATTAGTCTGTTGACAGCAACACAATACCACAGACTGGGTGCATTATAAAGAAAAGAGACTCTCTTCAGTTCAAGAGATCCAAGGTTGAGGGGCTGCATCTGGTGAAGGCATTTTTGCTGGCATGTCTGAGGCAGTGCAGGGCATCATGTGGTGAGAGACAGGGAGCATGCACATATGAGCAGCTCATCTGGCCTCTCTCCCTCTGTTAAAAGCCACCAAGATTCAATTGTGTATGTGTGGGGTCTACCCTATGATCTTATCTAGTGCTAATCACCTCTCAAAGGCCCCACCTCTAAATACCTTAATAGTTGGATTAAGTTTTACCCCTCTTAATACTTCACAGTGGGGATTAAATTTCAACACAGGAAGCCTTGGGGGAACAGACACACTGAAACCATATCCAAACCATAGCACAAATTTACCTTTGACGTGTTACTTAATTGCTCTAAAGCAATAAAAATCAGTCTTAGTCTGTTATTTGCTGCTGTAACAAAATTCCAGTCTTTGTAATTTATAAAGAAAAGAGATTTACTTTTCAAAGTTCTAGATGGTGGGAAGTTCAAGAGTGTGACACTGGCATCTGGTGAGGGGGGCCTTCATGCTCTATCACATTATGGCAGAGGGCATGGCAGCACAAGAGCAGAAGAATGAGCATGAGAGCAATGTGTGGAAGAGGGATAGAGGAAAGGGTATGAGAGCACATGAGAGGAAGTTGAGAAAGACAAATTCAATTTAATAGCAACCTACTCTCACAATAACTAACCCACTCTTCCATAACTACCTTAGTTCATCATGAGGGTGGTGATTGCATGACCTGATCACCTTTTAAAGGGCCACCTCCTGATACCACTACATTGGCAACTGCATATCAACATTAACCTCAGAGAAAACATTCAAATTATAGCAAAAAATAAGTTTCTCTTGAGTTTTCTTTGAGAGAGTTGTAAGCACTAATATACATAAGGTACTCAGTGTAACAGTTGGCCTATAGTAAAGCTATGTATAAATAGTATTATTATCATATGTTTAAAATATTATTTGATAACATGTCTTTCCTCCCTATTCTTTTAATGTTTCCTTGGATGAAAAGCAAACATACAAAAAAAAAAAAAAAAAAAAAAAAAAAAAAACCAACAACAACAACCAGAAAACAAATATCAGCATTTATAGACTCTAAGATGTCTTCAGTTATGAGATGGACCATTAGTTTAGGTACCACTACAAAAGACAGTTATACTATGGCTCAGTTATCACTTGAACTTTTTATTTTACATCTTGTAAAAGCTCTTTTAGACTTATTTAGATCTAACATGATCCAGTATCAATATTGTGCATACATAGAAAGTAATACATAAGCAAAATGCCTGGTTAAATTATTCATAAAACCTGTTCACCTTCTGTGTCTTTTCAACCACATTTCAACTCAGAGGCATCAATGTGTGTTTTTCCGCATAAATTATCCTTTGTTTCATCAACAGCATGGGTGGAATTAAATTTCTTTTAAAAAGGCTCCACTAATACTTCCAGGCCTTTTTTTTCTGAATTGCTCACACCCATTCTGCTGTTCTACAAGTTTTGATGCTGGTATTTTCATGATCTGAGCAGCAATCAAGTCATCAAGAAAAATAACCCATTTAATCCGTGTTCAAAACATGTCTTATATTTCATCAGCTACCTGCCTCATGGATAATGCAAGACATCATAAGTGGTGTGAAGCTTCTTGATTTCAGAGATGTGAAAATGTAAAAAATATGTGCATCTAATAATTTATGCACATGTGGTGCTGTACTGCCCATATCACTACAGGTGTCTTCCTTTACTATACATATATGCATACATACATACATACATACATACATAAAGTCATCTTGAAATTATTTGAAATAGTTTAGTGCATTAAAAATTATTTGAATAATGTCTCTTTAGCCTATATAACATGTGTTATACTGGAATCAATTGCTTTGCTTTTTGTTTTATTTTGAACATCAACAGACAATGATAGGCTGAACTTTCAGACCAAAAACAACTTTCTTCAAGTGAAAGAATGCTTTTCTTTAGTTTTATGGCATCCAACTCACAGAGAATTTGGTGCCATATGAAGAGACTTGAAATCTGATGTTTTTCCTGCAAAGATTTGTTGTTATGCTGTAAAAAGCAAGCAATAGCAAGGCTGAAGTACCAATGGTACAGAATAGAGGACACAGAGACAAACCCTCATAATTACAGTTATCTCATACTAGACAAAGGTGCCAAAAAACATATATTGGAGAAAAGATAGCCTCTTCAACAAATGCTGCTGAGAAAACTGGAAATCCATATGCAGCAAAATGAAATTAAGCCCCTATCTTTTACCATGCAAAAAACTCAACTCAAAGTAGATCAAGGACCTAGAAATTAAACCAGAGACCCTGTCCCTGATGGAGTCTTACTAAGGAAGTCAGGGCCTAATCCCACATTCTTAGTAAGACTCCTATAGTATGAGAAATAAAATCAAGAATCAACAAATAGGGTGGATTCAAAGTAAAAATCTTTTCAGCAAAAGAAATAATCAGTGAGGTGAACGAAAGCCTACAGAATAGGAGAAAATTTTTACCCCTCACACATCAGATAGAGCACTAATATCTAGGGTATATAAAGAACTTAAAATCTTAACACCAAAAAAAAAAAAAAAAAAAAAACCACAAATAACTCAATCAATAAATGGGCCAAGGAACTGAGCAGACACTTCTCAGAAGATGATACACAATCAATCAACAAATATATGAAAAAATGTTCAACATCTCTAGCAATTAGACAAATGCAAATCAAAACTACTCTAAGATTTCATCTGACTCCAGTCAGAAAGGCAGCTATTAAGAATACAATAACAATAAGTGTTGGCGAGGATGTGAGGAAAAAGGCACACTCATACATTGCTGGTGGGACTGCAAATTGGTGCAGCCAATATGGAAAGCAGAATGGAGAATTCTTGGAAATCTGGGAATGGAACCACCATTTGATCAGCTATCTCTCTCCTCAGACTATACCTAAAGGACTTAAAAACAGCATACTCCAGGGACACAGCCACATCAATGTTCATAGCAGCACAATTCACAATAGCTAAATTGTGGAACCAACCTAGATGCCCTTCAGCAGATGAATGGATAAAGAAAATGTGGTAAATATACACAATGGAATATTACTCAGCATTAAAAGAGAATAAAATCATGGCATTTGCAGGTAAATGGATGGAGCTGGAGAAGAGAATGCTAAGTGAAGTAAGCCAAATCCAAAAAAACCAAAAAAATGAATGTTTCTCTGATATGCAGATGCTGATCCATAACAGGGATGGGGGTGAGGAGCATGGGAAGAATGGAGGAAATTTAGATAGGACAGAGGGGAGGGAGGGGAAAGGAAGAGGTATGTGGGTAGGAAAGATGGTGGAATGAGGTGGACATCATTACCCTAAGTATATATAAGAAGACATGAATAGTGTGAGACTACTTTGTGAACAACCAGAGACGTGAAAAATTGTGCTCTATATGTGTATTATGAATTGAAATGCATTCTGCTGTCATGTATAGCAAATTAGAGTAAATAAATAAAATTTTAAAAATAGAGATCTCAAGGCAAAACAAACAAACAACAACAACAAAAAAAAAACAAGCAAGCAGTAACAAGGTTTAAGTGTGTTATTTATTTATTTATTTATTTATTGGTACCAGGATTAAATCCAGGAGCACTTAACCACTGAGCCACATCCCCAGCCCTTTTTTGTATTTTATTTAGAGACAGGGTGTCATTGAGTCGCTTAGGGCCCTGCTAAATTGCTAGGGCTGGTTTAGAATTTGTGATCCTCCTGCCTCAGCTTCCTGAGGGGCTGGGATTACAGGAATGCACCACCACGCCCAGTGCATAAGTGTTTTTAAAGGAATATATTTCCTTTATTTTTCAAGCTGAGGGTATACTCAGCTTCACTTCAGGAAAAAGTAAGAGGATTTTTATAAAAGTTTTATGAGATTACTAACCTGTCTTTTTTTTCCCCTAGTTTTTTTAAATACAAGGCATAATATACATAAAATAAAATACACAGTTTTAAAATAAAGTTAAATGGCTTAAATTCATGTAACTGCCACGATCAAGAAATAGAACTTTTCAATGAATTCCTGCCCCTTCCACATAATCTGGTCTTTTAATTTAAGCTGTGATCAATAACATATTGAAATGACAGACCAAAAGAAGGAAAAGAAAAAGAAAGTTCTTAAGTGATCCTGAGTGAAACAATGAAAAATCCAGAGTCTCTTCCCTTCTTAATTTTAATTGCTATGGTTATATCTAGACTATTTTCAAGTAAGATAGTTCTTTTTTTAAAAAAAAAATATTTTGTTTTAGTTGTAGTTGGACACAATACTTTTATTTTGTTTTTATGTGGTGCTGAGGATCAAACCCAGAGCCCTGAACATGCTAGGCAAGTGCCCTACTGCTGAGCCACAAATCCCAGCCCCAAGATAGTTATTCTTTAAATGTTTGATATTAACTTGTATAGTAACAAAATATGATATAGTAACACATTTGAAATATTATACATATTTAGCCAGCCTGGTTTATGTACCTTGTGGTCTCTTATTTCATTTTAAGCAAAAATTGTGCATAGATTTATCTACCACATGAATTCCCGACTTAGCCTACCAATGTCAAAACTCTGTACTCTGTATAATCTGTAGTAATTACTGTAACATTTATTTTTTTCCCTTTATACATGGTGTAATCAAGTGAAGTGGCAACTGTGAATAACTATTATTCAAATGTGTAAAGGTGACATGTCCTCCCTTCTCATCTCCTGTATGAAACTGTGAGACTTTGTTAGGATAAATCTAATGTTTCTTTTGCCCATTTTGCTCTAAATGTGAATCAAGTAAAGGCACAGGTAGCAAACTGCTTGTTGAACATTGAAGCATGTCAATATTTCTCAAGGGATAAGGAAATTGGATAGAAATCAGAACCCTGGGCTATTACATATTGTACCTATGCATTCATTCATTCTTGATTCATTATACAAATATTTAATGTTTTTTTATATGCTAGATACTGGGAAAAGAGTTGGAGGTGGGACCAAAGATGACTTAGAAATATTCCCCCATCTCGAAAAAAGGTACACTCATACACTGCTGGTGGGACTGCAAATTGGTGCATCCTATATGGAAAGCAGTATGGAGATTTCTTGGAAATTTGGGAATGGAACCACCATTTAACCCAGCTAACCCTCTTCTCAGTCTATACCCAAAGGACTTAAAAACAGCATACTCAGAGACACAGCCACATCAATGTTTATAGCAGCACAATTCACAATAGCTGAACTGTGGAGCCAACCTAGATGCCCTTCAATAGATGAATGGATAAAAAAAATGTGGCATATATACACAATGGAATATTAGTCAGCAATAAAAGAGAATAAACTCATGGCATTTGCAGATAAATGGGTGGAGTTAGAGAAGATAATGCTAAGTGAAGATAACCAATCCTAAAAAACCAAATGCCCAATGTTTTCTTTGATATAAGGAGGCTGATTCATAGTGGGATAGGGAGGGGGAGCATGGGAGGAATAGACAAACTCTATATAGGGTAGAGGGGTTTGAGGGGAAGGGAGGGGGCATGGGGTAATTAATGATGGTGGAATATGATGATCATTATTATCCAAAGTACAGGTATGAAAACACAAATTGGTGTGAATATACTATGTATACAACCAGAGATATGAAAAATTGTACTCTATATATGGAATAAGAATTGTAATGCATTCTGCTGTCATAAATATAAAGAAAATTACAAAAAAAGAAATATTCCCCCATCTCAAAAAAGTCATACTCTACTGGGGTTATAAACATGTAAGCAATTATGGTAGTCTCATGAAGAGTAAATATGATAAGTGATGGGGGAAAAGAGAAGGGGTCCTCAACTCAGACTCATAAGGAGGGATGGGATTCAGACTTGAAGAATGAGTAAGAAGTGAGAAAGTATCTTAAGACAAAGAAGAGAGGTAAGAATAAAGCAGGAGGTAAAATGATCCCATAGCAGGACCCGTGCATGAGTGTGCTTCATCTAGAAATAGGAAGCAATGACGCCATCCATGAAGAAATGCCTCATCAGTGATCCAGAGGGCAGTGAGGATCCCAGGAATATAGCAGACTGAAACAACAATAGACAAAATATCCTAGTTTAATCTTTTATTCATAGTTTTTATATCACAAGGGAGAGAGAGATTGAAAGAGGGAGAGATAGAAGAGAGAGAGAGAGAGAGAGAGAGAGAGAGAGAGAGAGAGAGAGAGAGAGAGAGAGAGAGAGAGAAACAGAGGCAGGGAGAGATACCCAGAGACAGACACTGAGGCAGAGAGAGATACCCAGAGACAGACACTGAGGTGGTGTTACCAGGTGGTAGGAGTGCCACAAAGGAGATTTTCTTTTTCTATTTTCTTGACTTGATTTTTCTTTCTACTAAAACCAGAACAAAATAAAAGGAATGAAAACCAGCAGGGAAATACAGAAACACTCCACAAAGGGACTATTGTTTTCATACAGATTGTGTCAAAAAGACCAACAAAATAGTCCTTCTTTGTTCTGTTACTGGGAAAAGCAGGCAGGAAATCTCATTTAGTCCCATGATTTAAACAGGTGGACGATGATCCGATGAATAATCTTTCAAGCTCTGTCTCCCACTGCAGCTTCTGAGAAGCCTAAACCACAGTTTCTAGGGACCTGGTGCAATGCCTGGTACATAGTAAGGTGCTCAGTAAATGCTCATTGAAGAAGGTAGGTAGAAATCTAACTTTCCAGCCTGCTTTTCTTGAGCTCTTCTCCTTTCTGATTTTGTTTGTTTTTTTATTTATTTTTATTTTTTGAAGACCCTTTTTTTTTCACAATATCATTTTTATTTTATTTATTTCTTTTTATGTGGTACAGAGGATCGAACTCAGGGCCTTGCAGGTGCTAGGCGAGCACTCTACCGCTGAGCCACAACCCCAGCTGAAGACCCTTAACTCACCTGGCAGGGCCTTCATCACCCTCTCACAAAAGGGACTCTTGTCCTCCTGGAGTGGATTCTGAGCTCCTGGGGGGCAGTGGCTTTGTCCTGTTCATCATGCTATATGCCTGAAACCTCATCAAGTGACTAGCATATGGTAGGTGCTCTGTAATTCTGTTGAATAAGTGATTTTATCAAGGACTTATAAATTTTGCAATTAATTTATTTGTATTAACAAATATTTTTTGAATCTCCCATTTTCATTGCTCTGTTTTAGATATGGAGGATACAGAGGTGACCCAAATTGATTAAGTCCTTGAAGTTTAAATTCCAGTGGAGACAGACAATGAGCAAATCAGACTCCATGTTTGACACAGGGACCCTGACAGTTTTCAAGCTGCACACTTCCTTTTTTCCCTTCACGTCCAACTGCTGGGAAAGTAAGAAAGCCTGAGAGCTCACTCTTTTGGTGCTGGGGGGGGGGGGGGCAGGTGTACAGGCCATGGAAATCTCAATGGTGTGCAGA
The DNA here is from genome assembly GCF_047511675.1 of Marmota flaviventris. Taxonomy (NCBI): domain Eukaryota; kingdom Metazoa; phylum Chordata; class Mammalia; order Rodentia; family Sciuridae; genus Marmota; species Marmota flaviventris. The sequence continues at coordinate 81,230,868 of NC_092507.1, forward strand.
ACTCTAAGCCAGGCACCACCCCCTAACCACATGAACATCAAAGCCATTTGCCCTTCCCTTCATTCAATCAATCTCTAATTGTCCTGATTTTCCCAGAAAGCCTCAGCTTGCAAGCCATAAAACTTTTCCACTTGGAGTATGATCCACTTGGAGCATGTATCATTATTCTGGACATCTTGATCAATGTAGCAATGATGGTAGAGTTATTGTTCCTATTATCTGTGTGGTGGCTCAATCCATCCAAATTGCTATTACAAAATACCTTGGATTGTGTAATTGATAAACAACAGAAAATTATTTCTCACAGGCCTCAAAGCTGGGAAGTCCAAGATCAAGGCACTGGTATAGTTAGAGTCATTTTTCTCAAAGACAGTGCCTTTTTGCTGTGTCCTTACAGGTGCAAGGGGAAGTGTTATTGTTAGAATATAAGGTGTCCCACTAAAGCTCCTGTGTTAATGCAGGAACATTTAGAGGTGAAAATGATTGGATTAAGAGACTTCTAGGTGGCAATTGTAGGCAGGTGTGGCATGTTTGGAGGAGGTGGGTCACTTCTTCCCTCCTCCTACTATTTTCTTTTCCTCTTTTTAGGAAATTATTTTTTTTTAAATTTTCTAACTATAGCTGTAGTTCTTTGAAATACATATATGTCTCAATTTTCAACCACTGAGAATATATCTTGCTAAAAGGGCAGTGCCTACTCATTTGTAGGCCCTTTATGATTTGGAGTAAAGGATCTTTAAAAAGTCACTTAATCCTGCCTGTCTGGTGGCACACACCTGTAATCCCAGCAGTTAGGGAGGTTGAGACAGGAGGATTGTAAATTTGAGGCCAGCTTCCACAATTTAGTGAGGCTCTGAGCAACTTAGCAAGACTCTGTCTCAAAACAAAAACCAAAAAGGGACTGAGGATATGACTCAGTAGTTAAGTGTCCTTGTGTTCAATCCTCAGTTTAAAAAAAAAAAAATCCTCAACTCTACCTCAGATTAATAAACACCGGCTACGTTAGTAATATTCAGTAGGAAAATATAATTAATAAAATGAATCCACTTACTGTAGTAACCAAAATTAAGTATTGGGCATTATTTTAACTAGACAAACTCTAAAACATGAATGATAAGACTTTGTTTTATAAGCAATGAAACGTGGACCTTGGTCACGTGTATGATTCCCTACAAAACCAGCTAGGACTGTTTTGATACTCCTCATGTGTAAGAATCAAACACGGGAAGAAAGCAAATAATACTTTGGAGCAAGTACAGATTACTTAGATATAGTAGAGGCAGATTCTTCCACAAAATGGTATGATCACAGTAGTCAGTGTCAAATTCTTATGGAATTAATTTGCTTTTACTTTGACATCATGGTGAAAAATAAATTTGCAACTTGTATACTCTATTACAAAAGAACTAACACCAATTAGCAATACTGTCTTTGTTTATTTTTGGAAATTGTTCTGGAGTATTACAAAATTATATTTCCTTTAGGAAGTATGGGAGAACATGCTGTTCCTCATTCCACTGCTTTCACTTAGTTCATGACATTGAACTTCATACTGATAAATTGGCAGTTCTTGTGCCCTAAACTTGGCAAAATAACTTGTAATTGCTGCATTTTTTTAATCTAGATGAAAGATTAAAGTCCTTGAACGTAATAACTTGTTGCTTTCATCTCTTTATCTCAACACCCAGCTCACAGAACTAGGTCAACAGTCATTGAGTGCCCAAGAACACTTAGTAAAATGAGTAAATACAGGAATCATTTAGACAGAACTAGTAAAAATGGTAGCACAGTTTCTCAGAGTTCAGGTGTATTTAGGAAATAGGCATTTAATGTCTCTTTTGTATTCTATTTTTAGTAGTTCTCATATTTTTACTTTTCTTGTATGAAAATTTTCCTTACCATAGCCTACTCCATTTAGGGTCCTAAGCTTCTTCCACATGATACTAATACTTAATCTCTTTGATACTCTTAAAATCATGTATCCTCATTTCTATATCCAAGTGGGCTTGGACTTAATATGTTAGACTTTGAGTGGAGTGTTAAAGTCTCTATACTATTCAGGAGAAAGTGAATATAACTATTGTCCCAAAATAGTTAAAATACTACCTCTTGGGTTAGTGGTTTCAGCCGGTAGTGAGAAGTTTTAAATTCCTTCCCGTGATGGTTCTGGGGAAATGACTATCTAGAAAAATTGCATGAAAAAATAATATTATTCTAGCAAATCATACACTGTTTTTTTTTTTTTTTTTGTGTGTGTGTGTTTGTGTAACACAAATATAGACAGGGATAGATAATACTAAGTGTAGACATTCATTCCACATTTAAATGTTTAGAATTTTCAGTAGTCTGTGAATACAAGAAAAATTATTACATTAAGGTAGACTTAGAGATTTGACATGTAGCTGATATTTTCATAGTGTGAGAAATATCAAACTGACATTATGCTGTCTCTGTGATGATTACTTCTAAATGTCAAGTACAGAAACTTATTCATGGGACTTCAGTGCCTTAGGATAGTGTCAGTTTAAAAGACATTCACATTGACTTCTCTTTTTTTTATTTAAACATGCTAAATGAAGTATGAAAAGCAGGTTAAGAAATCAACGGAGAAAGGAAGAGCAAAGAGGAAACCTATTGACTAGAAAATTTTAAATACAGTAATAGATTGCTGTACTCTTAACATCAATTTCCATGGACCCCCTGCTGACAAGAGGCTTCAGCAACTGCCTCCAAATACTTCTGACAGCTGAAATCATGCTGCTCATAGTATTCCACTCATATCAATTATGTTGAATCTGTAAAATTAAAAATAAGAACCACTCAATTATTTTGTAGCTTATCTTTAATATATAAGTCAAATAATTAAATTAATATTTTCCTGTCACTTTTAATAGTAACAATGAACTTCAAGCTAAAATCAAATAACTCAGTGATATTTTAAACTAGAAATTTATTCTTTTGTTCACCAACCTCTTTAGCAGCTAATTATGAACCTACTGCTACTTTGGAAATAACTCAAAGGAGTCTTTACTTCTTTTTTTCTTTAAAACAAATTGGCCACATCAGAGATAATTATGAGTTTAAATAAACCTTTGTCTTTCCAATTATGTGCACAGCAGGGCTCCTAATTACGTGGGGTCACTGAAATCCCATGACATCTTCTGAAAAACATTTCCCTTTTTGTTAGATTTCCTTCCTGTTCTTGAAAAGCTCTATCTTTACTTTTTCAAATCCCTTTTTTAGCAAAGATGATGATGATGGTGATGATGACGACGACGATAATAATGATGATGGAAATATCGATTCTAAGTCTTAGAGTAAAGCGAATTTATGTTGACTTCTCTTGGTCAATAGTAGCTGCAGTAGTCGCTATGCAGTCACCTAGGTTCCCATTTATCTCATAAAATGTTATTTCTGATACAAACAAAAGTCGTGGGCCCTCTTTGAGCAAGTCCAGCTGTTTTGAGGGGCTGCAAAATCTTAAACTGTTACTTGAAACAACAACAACAACAACACAAAAATATAAGACAAATGCACGGAGACAGGACTGCTACAGAAGAGCCTTGTAACCTGGTTCATTAAAATCAAAGTTTAAAAAGAATGTACTGTTATTTCAGCTATGCTAATGGTATTGCTCGAATTTTAAAATTCAGATACAGGATGCAAGGATGACCATTTCATCTTTAAGCTCCAAGAGTCGCATTGGTAAGATCCATATTGTTTTACTTGTAAAATAATACCACTGAAAAGCTAGCATTTGCTAGTGTTTACACGCTTGGATCATCCCTCTGAAGGCCAAGGAGTCCCACTGACCTTTCAGCAGGACTGTTCTCTGAAGGTAGAAGACAAAAGGAAAACACTACGACTGTGCTCCCAGAACTTTGGGCATAGTTCCCCATAAAGTGCCAGGCGGGGAGGTTCCGTTCTCCCCTTCTGCACCTTTTAAGCAAAAGAGGTCCCAGAAACTGGGCCTTGTCCAGAGTCTCACTGCCAGTGTCATTTGGGCATCCTAGAGGTTGTCACTAACTTGGCCCTTTCCCGGGATTTCCAGACTGCCTGGGTCACTAACAGCTCCAGGAAAATGTAGAATTTCATGTGTTTTGTTCACTACTATATCTTTGAAACGGTTCAAGAGCCGGACACTTAGGGCAAAGGGCTAACCTCTTCTTGCCAGTTTGTTTTCTTTTCTCTTTTTACAAAGTTATGTTTGACACTGTGCATCCCAATCTCAGCAGCTCAAAGAGAGGGATGGTGTGTTCAGAGCCTGAGGCTAAAGCTAGAGGACCTGGGGCTCGTCGGCCAGGAAAGCATCAAGTGGGCTGGGCAGTCATCTCTGGCAGAAACCCTGGTGTGGGACCTTGGCCTCCGAAAAACTCCCCAAAGCCGAGGCGAGCCGCCCTGGGGAGTCCCGGGGCAGAGGCTTGTGGGCGGAGCTTTCCCGGCCGGCTGCGGAGGCGGGGCGCCCCCAGGTGGCCGCGCGGCCGCGTTGCTCCCCACCGAGTCCGCGTTGGCGGAAGGGGAGGTACCGAGTTCGCAGGCCGCGTGGACATGGCAGATCCTGTGCGGGAGGAGCTCCTGGCCCTGGCCGCGATTTACTGCGGGCCCCATGAGTGGGAGGTGCTGAGCCGCTCAGGTGACTACCCCTGCGCCCGAGGGACGAGCGCCCTCAGACTGGGGCCGCGGCCCTGTCCTTCCCCCTCGGGGGTCTGGGCACCCCGCCCGGGTCCTCAGTTGGGAACCGGGTTATCGGAAGGATGGAGTGACACGCACCCGGCGACTGCGGTTGTGTGGGAGCAGGCTGGCGTGTGAGGCGACCTCCCCCCAAAACGTGAATGGGGTGGCGCAGCCTTGGGACGCGCCGCTGCGGGCGCCCCCGTGCGTCGTGTCCCACACGCTGGGCATCCAGACCTCCTGACGTCCTCCAGCTGGGGCCTAGCCTGGAGGGCGCTGCCCACGCTCTTCCTGGCAGGCAGTCCACATGTCCTTGTCCTCTTAGAAAGACGCCTGTTTTGCCCCCCCCCCCACTCCGCGAAATCCAGCTCCCTCGTTTCCCTTAATCCATTTCCTTCATGAATCCTATGCATTATACCGCACTCACCACAGCTTAACACTAGGTCGGTATTTGGTTGTCATAAGTTGAACAAGAGCAGAGACCCTGTCTGGTAAGCTTGAACCTCAGAGCAGCTAGAACGTTACCCAACATATGGTAGGTAGTCAAGAAATGTTTGTTGAATGACTTTTGAATTTCCCCAGTGCTAAGCCCTAACCTTATCCTTTTTTTTTTTTTTTTTAATACTTATTTTTTAGTTTTAGGTGGACACAGTATCTTTATTTTACATTTATGTGGTGCTGAGGATGGAACCCAGTGCCTCATACATGTCAGGCGAGCGCTCCACCACTGAGCCACAACCCCAGCCCCTGTAACCTTATTCTTATATTTCTGAATTGGTTGCTTTTCGCATACTTTTTCTTGTCAGCTGAAAGTGGTTGCTAGTTACAGGCTTTGGGAAGTGCCTTAATCATTCAGCCCACATTTATTTCCCTGCTCCTTGCAGACATCAACAGGGCACCATTCTGCCCCATAGGAGCTTACAGTCTGCAAATCTTTTTTTAAAAAAATTCTTAAAAAAAATATATATTTTTTTGTAGTTGTAGATGGACAGAATGCCTTTATTTTATTCGTTTATGTTTATGTGGTGCTGGGGATCCAACCCAGTGCCTCACACATGCTAGGCAAGCACTCTGCCACTGAGCTGCAGTCCCAGCCCTACTGTTTTTTTTTTTTTAAATAATAGCAAAACTCACTCCATTTCTGACTTAGCTTCTATTAAGTAAGAAAAACAGAACAAAACAAACAAACAAAAAAAGACCACAAAAAACCCTGCCATTTCCATGAAAGTATGGTGATGCAGATAATTGTCAATTTTTATTTAACTTTAAAATATGTACCGTTTTAGGTGCATAGGGTCTATCCTTCTAATGTTATAGTGTAACAATTATTGAAATTGACTTCTTGACCATAAATTGGTTGACCTTTAAGCAGGTAAAATATGTTTCTCAAGTATATGACAAATCTAGGGTTAAGATGGTTTTTACATTTTTCTGGGATGTGTTATTCATCCACAGGGTGGAAGTTTGCTCCCTTCTATTTATTCCTTCTTGCATCTGCCCATCTGTAACACATTCATGGAGCATTGTTATATTCCAGATACTATGAAACTATTAGAGCTGCCTTCTTTTTAGTTCCTAAATCTGTCTTATATCTTTTTGAAGCAACTCTTTAAAATCCATATATGAATGGATTTATTCCCTTGTAGTGTTGTCTTGTCACCCCTCTTCTGATTGAGTGGCATTTCTAATTCTTCATCTCCCTCTATTAATAATTACTTCTGCCTGAGGCAGCTATTTGAAGAGATCATTAGTTATTCCAAATTCCTTTATTATGGCTCAGGTGGGAATATCTGAAAAATGAACCTGTGATGTCCCATCATGCCTTAAATATGTGGTAGTGGTCTGCAGTATGAATCCATTGAGCATTAAACACTGCTGGCAGGACAGAGAAAAACCCCCAAAAGTAAGTGCTTAAAGAAAGCAAACAGTTTCCTAGTACTGAGAACACTGTGGACCCTTTATCTGCTGTTAAATTGAGCATGACTTTGAAGCCATGCCTCCTAATTAATTTAATTCAGTGTTCTGGCATCAATAAGTAATTGAATTATAAAAGAATTCAGTGTAACAACTTAGGACATTTTGTTGCTTGAAAGGTTCATTGGAGGGTGGAACAATTCAGTAGTTGAAATAGGAATGTTGGATGCTCATAACTGGGAGGTAAGGGTAAGGTAAGTACTTCTTTAACAGACTACAGTAAACATGCAGCAGGCTCTGCTGTCAGTGCTACTTGTCAGTTTGGGTTGGAGGATGTAACAGTCTGAATCCCATCAATTCCTGGCCTCCCACAAATAAACTGTTGTCAGTGGGGTCAGGAGAGCATTGTAGGGGGTCAGCTGTTAAGGCTTAAGGTTGAAGAGGCTGAATAATTGGATTCTGTTTAGCTAGGTTAATTTATGCTAAGAATTTAGAGGATCTATCTACATTTTTGCCTCTACAGTGGTTACATAAGCCCATAGTAAGGAGGCATGAGTTCTAACAACGCCACACTCCTAGCTATGGGAGAGGGATATGAGTAGGCCAAATCAGAGAGATTCTGTCCCTCCCTGTGCAGTGTAGACAGCCCAGATACCATGTTTAATGTGGCCACCTACTATCGTTCTGATAGTTTCAATGCATCTTACTTGATGAGAAGCACTCTTAGCCTTATTTGCAGAGAAGAGAACTATGCTTAGACTGGTTAAATAACCACCAGGCTTCACAGTGTATAAACCTTCACATGGCCTCATGATCCCTGGTAGAGATGGGGCTGCTGTGTCAGGAAAACTGTTCTTGGGGAGCAAAGAAACACTTGTTCAGAAAGAGAGGGCACAAATAAGCACTCAGAGAAAAGGCATGGATGGGATCCAACCTATGTTTAGAACAGTGAGGAAGGGGAGTATGTGTGCATGCATGTGCGCAGGCACCTGAGATAGGTAAGTGGCATTGTTATATATCTTCGTTTTCCTGATGGGTTCACATAGATTATATTGCTATAGTCAATGCTCATTACATATAGGAGTTGCATTTTTGAAAGCCATCTCACAGATCATAAAGTTGTAAAATGGGAAGTACATAAACCCAATATTTGCACAATAGCTTCAGAGTGTATTTTTATATTTTGTTAATGGTAATGTTCGAATTGGATTCAACTGTCTTGCAAAATGAATCATAACTGTCACTTACTGACCCCTCTCAAAATTGCTCAGCTGTTTCCTGCTGATTGTCGGAACTGAACTCACTCTGTAAAAGCAATTCAGCCTTGAACTTCACTTCTAAAGAATGGGATGCCCCTTTTACCTTCATTTCTTTTTAGTTTTTTAGTCTTTTGTAATCATATTTTAAACATATGTGAAATCCAGCAGAAGCATAAGACAGTCATTTATGTATGCCTACTTGTAACTAGCTGCCTGGTAGTAAGAGGAAAGAAAAACTTGTCACATGAAATGAGAAGGTGCTGGAGAGTTCTTAGTGGTTTTCTACACAAAGTCTTACTCTGAGGTAATATAAAAATTGCAAACAACAACAACAAACAATAATATAACAACAGCAAGTATAGGAAACATCAGCTACATATGATATGTAAATGATTTCTTAATGGGCTATAAGTGAGTCTGAAGAACTCGTTTTCTTAAGTGTCTTCTGTGATTAGACTGTATTCATTGAGTTTCTGCTGTGTGTTATACACCTATGAAGTAGAGAGAAACCTTAAAAATAGCTTTAGTGTGGAATTAGGGTTCAGTTCTGTTTCTCTAGTTTGGAATTCTCTGGTTTAGAGCATAATTTCTTTCATGTATTTGTAAGGAAGGTTAAAGTTTAAAACATTTCAGTTTGTATTTTAGTTAAAAAGTTGATATATTTATTATAAGACAGAGTGACTTATAAAAAACAACTAGCAAATATTTATATGAACTTCAACCAGAAGGCAAGACCTATATCTTTGGGTAGAGTTTTGAGAATGGATGAAAATAACCTTTGAACTTGTGAAAATTAGTTTGGTAGGGCAAGCATAAGTTCTTTAGGGTATAGATGTTTATTGAGAACAATATTTGTGAGTTATAATGAGTTTTGGGGATCCAGGGAGGGGAAGAGATTAACATTAGATGTAGAGCACAATTAGTTTTCTGTTAACCAAGAGTGTTTAGCAATTCCTAAACTTTTAATAATCTTAAAGCAAATAGGGGACAACCTTGTTTTCTTTTATTAGGAAACGCTTTTTAAAAATTAAGACTACAGTGCATGTGATATGTGAAAAATTCAGGAGAAAAAGGAGCACATTTAGTTGCTTGTATAAACAAAGGCAGATGAGAAATGAAAGGGTAAGATATATAATTCTAGGCTTTTTAGGAGAAATTGAGTTTTTAAAAGATTATATAATTTTATTACCACATTAAATATAAGCAGAATGAAATGTATTATTGGGATTTTCATTTTCTTATAGAGATAACAGAGATAACATCATGTTGTGTGCTTAACTTTGCAGCTACTGTGTGTATGTGGGGGAGAGATTAACCAAGAAGACCAATTTGGAAGAATGTTAAAATTTTCCAACTCCTACAGGAATTAAAATTGTTTTTCTTCTGAACATATGCATTATAAATAATAGTTCCATAATTTGTATGAAGTCAGGGTTTTCCCCCCATTGCCATTATCTTTGCTGACTAGGACCAGAAAATAACAGAAAAATTAAAACTGGTAAGGATTTACATGGTTGGCTCAATATCCTTTCAAGCCTGTTTCCCTGGGCTGTCTGGGACTGTCAGTTCATGCACTGTGCAGGGACAGGTGTTTATTTATATGGCAGAGGTTGGAGAATACTCTGGGCTTTTGTATTTTGCTCAGAAAAGGGAAAAGCTTGCCTTGAAGGCCACAGATATTATGTTAATTTTCTATGACTGCTGTAACAAATAACCAAAAATAGTTTATATATTTACATTTTTAATTAAAATTAAATTAATTGGTCACGAATTCAAGATCATTTCCACTGGGCTGAAATCAAATTGTTGCAGGGGAATCTGTTTCCCTACCTTTCCCAGGTTTTAGAGCTGTGTTCTTTGTGTCCCTTGGCTTATGGCCCCTTCATCCACCTTCAAATCCTGCTGCATAGTATCATGCTTCTGTGCATGCATTGCCTTCTTCTGTGATAAAATATTCCTCCACTTTTCCATTATAAGGACACTTGTGATCATTTAGGGTCATAAGTGAATAATCCATGGTAATTCTCCATTTCAGGATCTTTAATTTAATCACATCTTCAAAGACCATTTTACTTTTAAGGTAACACATTCACATGTTCTGGGGAATAGAATGCACACATCTTTGGGTCTGTTATGTAGCCTGTCACAGATACCAAGGATTTTATACCTGTGAGATTCATGATTATAAGCTACTAACATAATTCCAAGCATATAACTAACTATAAAAATTTAAAAATCCTCATTACCACCTTTTCTCCATAGTAATTGTTTAAAACAGAAAACTGAGATATTTTAGTGGTGGTGAAAATGTTAAGTTGGTTCAACCACAATGATCAGGGTCAAATACCATGACAAATTCAAAGTACCATGGACCTCATATGGTGAGTGTTAGGTGCTGTGGAGGTTGACAAGATTCTAGTAGACCACAAAGTAAGGGGTCTTTTTGAAAGATTGGGAAGCCAGAGACTATGTTCAAATTATTGCATAAAATGGGTAGTTGAAGTAAGAAGTAAGGAGAGGAATTTAGAGTGGCAGGCTGGCCCTTGGTGTTGGGTGGAGGAATTTGAAATTTGTTTGTCAGACTGGTACAGACTGGTAATTTTGTGTAGGGTGAGGCAGGAGTTGAGAAGACCAGTGTTGCAGAAACCAGAGAAAGGCCTGAAGTAGGAGGGTGGTAATGTAAATGGAGAGAGAGAAATTAGGAAGAACTTGTGATGAGAGTTTGGCAGTTAAATGTTAAGTATGAAACAAGGAACAGGGCAAAAGAACTAATGGTGAATTTAAGATTCCAAGCCTGGATAGCTGGAAAAAGACCATTTTGTGGAATTATGCTTTACAGAATGTCTGTGCATTTAGGAATTTAGGAAAAGAAGACAAAGCAGTGAAGACATGAGTAGAGGTGTCTGGGAGGTAAGGGAAGACAGAGTTTTAGAAGAGCAATACAGAGGTTCAGATCCTGCAGAAGGGTAGAGTACAATAAAGGCTATAAAGTGTATCTATGTCAGGGTCCCCAGATCACCTTCAGATTTCATGATTTGCAAGAAGGACCTGCAGAACTCAGAAATACTGTTTCACTCAGGGTTGCAGTTTATTACGCAAAAAGATACAGACTAAAACCAGCATAGAGAAAAGGTGAGTGGAATGAAGCCCAAGATAAACCAGAAGCAAGCTTCCAGGTGTCCTCTTCCAGTGGAATCACACAGATATGTGAAATTGTCAAAGTAATAATGTGAAATACATGACAAATGTTGCCAACCAGAAAAGCTCCCTTGAGCCCTGATGTCCATAGTTTTTACTGGGCTCAATCATGTAGGCATGTAGCTCCTGTGTGACTGACTTCAGCTACTCACACTCCAGCCTCTAGAGCAAGAAGAGTTACCATAAATCACATTAGTAGCATAATCCATTTAATCAAACTGGGACCAAGTGGCCTAAGGCCTCAGGTATATACAAAGAATTCTGATCAGGCAGAATATTACAAGGACTGGGAATTCATGGCTTCAGGGCTAGCCATGGGCCAATCTTAAAGACAGACCTTAGGAATATACAGGGTTTGAGCAACTCAGGCCAGTTGATGCACAGTAGCAATTAGAAGGGCATCAGTAATGTTTAAGAATGGAGCTTCAGGGATAAGTGATGTTGGAAATCATAGTGCAAGTAGTTATAGAAAGACTGGTTTGTGGGAAAATGGATGCAATTGGTGAGAATTATATTTTACAAAGACTAAGAAGGGATAGAGAAAGGTCTGTAGATTAAAGGAATTAGTAGCATCGAATTTTTTCTTTTTTTGTGTGAAGCAAGGAAAAGATCACTATTTTGTAAGCAGGAGGAAGGAAACAGAGGGAGGGTTAGAAAATTCAAGCATAAGAAGTGACAATGATTGGAACATCAAGCATAAGAAGTGACAATTATTGAAACAGTGTCTTAGAGATAGTAGGTTTCTTGTGGAAGGGAGAAAAGTGAAAATGAGAGAGCGGGATGGTGAGGGGAAAAAATATACATTATGTAGTGGTGAAACAGTTTGTAAGAAGCAGCAACATCTGTAGAGTTGGGTCAGGAGCGCACTGCCATGGTTCAGCTGGTAGGGAGGCAATGACCCACATGGAGTTAGCATTGCTCACTGCACAGCAGGTGGCATGGAGGTTTGTCCCCATGTCCAGGGTCATATGAGGTGGGCTCAGGTGAACATGTACACACATGGATCTTTGCTTAGGAAGTCTCCATTCTTGAGGAGATAGATGTTTACCCTGGTTTAAACATTACATACACAATATGTACACCAATCACAAATATCACATGTTACCCCATAAATATGTACAATTCATTATTTTTTATCTATCAGTTAAAAATCAATTTTAAAAAATCCTCCAATCTTAAAAGGGATTTTTAACAATTTTGTCCAACCTTTGTCCTGAAAGACTACATAATCTTTGTTGTATTGGTCACTAAGCAAATCTGCCTTCTGATCAGGAGGGAAATACTCTTTAGTTTCCAAGGCTGTTATGCAATGATAGCAATGCCTTTTGCTTAGAAGACATTTGGAGATGACAGACAATGGAGAATTATCTCCTGATTCACACACACACACACACACACACACACACACACACACACAATGATGTGTGTATAAATTATAGGTGTATGTGTATTTTATAAGTAGAGACTTTTTTAGGTGTAGAAGAGGAGTCCAGAAGGGTCACTTTGGATAGGTACACTCTTTTATGTTCTGAAGCACTAGGTTGTGGTAGGATCTGAGTCTTGGCCATCATTTTTTCCTTGGAGACCAGGACGGTGCCTGGAGCTTGATAGGTGCTCAGTGAATTTTTGTTAAATGATGAATGAATGAAAATCTTCAGAAATTATATCTCCCTATTGAGAGAGAATGTGGACTCCCTAGATGGTTCCTCGAGTTTATTCAGCCTAAGTGTCATGTTTTTTTGCAGGTCTATTTAGAACATCCATTTCCAATACTAAAATGTATTAATCTAACTGATGTGTAGGGAGCCTACTTTATTAAATAAAGTGTATATACACACACACATACACGCATATAAAGGTAAGTAACTCAATGAAAGAAAGAAGAGTTTAGAGAAATATGATAGATTTTAGAGGAATTTACCCTGTTAGGTTTAGGAAAATTTTTTCTTTAGTACTCATTTTACTTATGTCATACAAATTTAAATTGTGAATATGGTCTTTATAATGGTTACTGCCTGTGTTTCTGGGTGATGTTCTAAAATAGTCGTTCTTTGCAGCTGGTACTGACATCTATTAAAGAAAAACTCTGTGAAACAGATGTACTTGGTCCTATATGAATCAGTGTCTGTAACAACAGCTTTTATACACATGGAATCAGATGGCTAGGAAGCAATTTTAATGTTCTGTTAGGTTCTTTAAAATGGGGATAGATTCAGGTTTCAGTTGTTGAGGCTGTTAAGCAGCAACCCAGGTATGAAAATGAGAAAGATTTGACTGTTTCCCTTGTGAAGAAGAATAAAACAAGGGCATATGGACAAAGAAGTAGGTACAGAGGCAAGTTCCCCTCAAAGAGATTCATTTGCACCTTGTTCTGTTCTCTGCTCTTCTGATCTGTGCGCTTCTGCCCCCTGCAAAATGAATCAGCCTGACGTTTATCAGCTTTTTGAAAAGTGGGGTGAAGTGGTGTGGAACATATCAGAGGGGTGAAGCCGAGCAAATCTGAAAGAGAACGGAATATTTTATCTCATATCCTATGTGTGCTTACCCCCTCCCTTCTTCAGGAGCCAGAAGAGGTTGAATTGATGCCCACTCAATTTCAGTTCATCTTGCTACCTTCATGTTATTCTGCTTCTAATACATATGAAATAAGAAAAGAGTGGTTCCAGGCAGCTACAGTGTCACACATAGTCACTGGTTTCTCTATATCCCTGACACCATACAGGATTCCAGGGTGACTCAACCACAAAATGACCTTCAGTGGATTTAGTATATAACTTTGTATTAAATTACTGATTTTATATATACTTGGTACTGTTTCTTTGAAAGTTCATGAGTTTATTAGTGATTTTCAGAATTATAAATTAGGCCTGACTACAAAAAAACTTTTTTGGTAACTTATTAAACATGGGTGATTGTATAAGTTCCAGGTAAGTTCAGAGTGCTGGTATGCATGAATACATGAGTGTATGTGTGTGGTTGGAGGAAATCATGACTTTCTTAGTATTATGTGTCTCTTAAGAAAATAGCTCAGTGTTTTCCCATGAAAAATAAATCAACATTTGAAGCAAAAATTTAACTTGTTAGTATTCCATTCAAATTCAGTTATGCACAGCTAATGATTATTCTTGGATGCCTTCCAGAGACAGATGGAACCATTTTCAGAATTCACACAAAAGCTGAAGGACTTTTGAATGCGGATATATCCTTAGAGTTGGTGTTCCATTTACCGGTCAGTTACCCTTTGTGTCTGCCTGGTATCTCCATTAACTCAAAACATCTGACCAGAGCCCAGTGTGTGACTATACAAGAGAAACTACTTGAGCAAGCAGAGAAGCTTTTGTCGGAACCTATGGTTCATGAACTGGTTCTTTGGATTCAGCAGAATCTCAGACATATCCTCAATCAACCAGAAACTGGAAATGGCAGTGAAAAGTGTACTTTTTCAATGAGTACAACTGTGGATGATGGACTGTGGATTACTCTTTTACATTTAGATCACATGAGAGCAAGGACTAAATATATCAAAACCGTGGAGAAGTGGGCTTCAGATTTAAGTCTGACAGGAAGATTGATGTTCTTGGGTAAAATAATACTGATTTTACTACAAGGAGAAAGAAACAACATCAAGGTGCCAAAAAGTTAAATGTTAAACATGAATCTGATTATTTTCTGTTTCAAATGGTGTGTCTTTAAGTGCGTTTTATAACAATGGGGTAGATTAATCATTAAGATGCTTGTGCTTTCTCTATTACAACATTAATGGATCTTCATTTTCCTTTTTTTTAGGAGTGTCTAACTCTTAATGGCAACTACAAACTTGCAGAGCTCAAAAGAATAAGTTAAGATTATATTTTAAAAATCATGCCACTTAATGAAAATGACAGGTTATAAAAAATTCCTGTGGCACATATGTTTGTTTTTATAATTAGCCATGGGCCTCAACTTTATAAATGTGCACTAAAAGTTTGTGCATATTAATATTTCCTCCTATAGTTATGCACAGCAAAGTGTAATTTTGTGGGTATTCTGCAGACTGTAACTTGCTGGCAGTTAAAAATACATTCTGACACTTTAATTTTGTATCTGTAATACCTGGAAAGAGAGGCTTGTCCCTTATAACCAAGATTTAGTGTTGGTAGAAGTAGAATCATTAGGACTGTCAGCCTGTCACCTCCCACCTCACTTCTGCTTTCCACCTGACTCGTCTCAGCAGCTGCTTTCAAAACCATCATCTTCAGATTTTTAAAGTTCTTATTCTAAACTCCTCTAACCCGTTTTATGAGGAACCAGACAAGGAAAACTGCTTATTATATTTTAAATCTTAAAAGAGCTACAAATCACTTAGTAAGTTTTATACTTTCAGATAGTTTTATACTTTCAATGATCAGGAGTAATTATAGTAGAATTTATTTAAAACAGATTTAGCGTGAACAGCCTGTAATCTTAAAGACTTGCAGAATAATGACTTCTTTTTTTCAAGATGGGCTGTTATCACAAAAGTCCGTTGGCATTTAGTTAACTAGATTTTTGCTGGATTATATTAAGTAAAACAATAATTTAAATTTAATATATATCCTGGATTGGGGCCTGACCAGGAAATCATATTCTGAGGTGATTTGTAGTATATTTACAAACTTTGATCCTTTTGGGTGAAATACAAATTGACAGAAATGAATACAAATCTGTTCCTTGCTCAAATTTCCCCCAAAGGCTTTGATTATTCTTTAAGCCAGCTAAGACATATTAGGATAAATGCAGCTATTTTACAGATGTTACTCAGATTGAATCATTAATTAACAAGTATTTATTCATACAACTAGAACTCTGTTAATGCAGAGAAGTGTTACTTTACTATTTTTTTTAGTTATCTCTAAAATGTCATTCTATGTGAATTTTTGTGTTAAAATTTTATTGCCAGTATTGAGAATGTGCAGGTATGTTTATAGATGCCACCAATTTGGAATGGCAAGTGCTGTGTGTCTGATATTCCATTAGGATGCTGGATTAGTAGTAATAATAGCAGTTACTTGTGCTCTTAAGTATATGCCAGGTATAAGCACTTTGTGTTATCTGATTTAATTGTCACAGCTTCCCTAGGAGGTAGATCCTGTTATTAGTCCTATTTTATGGAGGAGGTTAACTAAGGCACAGAGAATTTAAATACTCAGCCTAGAGTCAGAGCTGGTAGACAGTTCAGTTTAGATTGAAATTTGAATAGTTTGTTTACATTACTCTTTACTTCTGCATTCAACAGAACATTATTCTACCCTGTGTGTAAAAACATCGTGTAGCTATCTTGCCGCTTGATTCAAAACATACTCTTTTAGCATGATAATAAACCTGCAGGTTTATGGCTCCTTTAAAGCTAGGATTTTGAGATTCAGAGTAAGATATGTATGTAACATACTGATTTATCATTTAGGAGTACCTGATTCTTCAGAAAACCTCCAAAGTAGATGTGGACTCAAGTGGAAAGAAATGCAAAGAGAAAATGATTAGTGTACTGTTTGAAACAAAAGTACAGACGGAACACAAAAGGTATAATTTAGTACTATTGCAGATGGAAAAGCAACTGAATCGATAATTATACTCTGACAAATCTAGGCATATTCATGAGTTTCTCTTGTATAATGCAGGTTTCTGGCATTTGAAGTCAAAGAGTATTCAGCATTGGATGAGTTACAAAAGGAATTTGAAATCGCAGGACTTAAGAAGATTTTCTCTGAATTTGTACTTGGACTAGTAAAATGAAATGAACGACACGAATCTTTTAAGTAAAGTGTTTTTTGTTGTTGTTTTTGCATCAAATTTGGGGAGTGGCTAACTGAAATAGTTGTAAGAGAACAATTTTAAAGTTTCTCTTCACAGCAAAATTGTAGTAATTTCAGAAACAAAAGCCAGTTCTGTTTTAGGGAATATGAAACATAAAAAAACCTATATATTCTAATCTTTGCCAGGGAAGGCTCAGTTCAGTAGATGGAACATAAACTGAAAGATAAATAAAAAAAAGTAGTGGTAAATAAGCCCTTGTTTTTATATAGAAAGTTTGTTTGGAACTATGCAATTTTCTGGCTAATTTGTAATTAAATTATTTTTTACAAAGGAGATTTATTTTCATGATTATATTCTTAACATTTGACCATGATTTCCTCCATTCAGCTTATTATATCTGAAGCTTTAAGTTGAGTGTTAAGAAAATACAACACTGATTTTTTTTTCTATGTGTGGAATTGTATAAATTATTGTTTAAATCCAAACCAAAGCTGGGTACAGTGGTGCACGCCTGTAATCCCAGTGGTTTGGCATTTGAAGGCAGGAGAATTGTGAGTTCAAAGCCACCCTCAGCAATGGTGAGGTGTAAGCAACTCAGTGAAACCCTGTCTCTAAATAAAATGTAAAACTTGGCTGGGGATGTGACTCAGTGGCTGAGTGCCCCTGAGTTCAATCCCCAGCACCAAAAAAAAAAAAAAAAAAAAAAAAATTACAAACCAAAGTTCTCTAGAACCTGATGTACAGCTGATGTACAGTTGCTTTCTTTTGGGGTCCTAGAATAGCATGGTATTTGCTAGCTATGGTCCTAGAGAATTGATTTAACTTAAAATTCTTATTTGGAAAATAAAACTTCTGGTTTTACATGGGGAAATATGCTCACACAAAATGAACATGGCTTGCTGGATAGAAGAAATTATATGGAGATACTATTTTTTGTAATGATATCTTTTAAGTCATGATAAAAATACTTTTTCTGATTTAAGGAGAAAGACACAAAATAAAAGCTTGTATTAAAATATATAATGAAAAGGAAAGAGGGCATTGCATCTGAGAAAGGATATTTGTGTGCATGAAGCCACCTGGGCTTCTAAATTAAGAAGCTGAGTCATGGAAGAAAGGCCAAGCAAATCCTTCTTGCTACAACCTATGAAGTACAGTGATGTCATCATAAAATCATAACTAGTAGGGGAGAGAAGTGAGAAAACATTATGGCATGCTGAGTGATATTTCTTGACAGTACAGTTCTGTGACCTTGATGGTTCAATCTGATTTTCTTATTTTCAGACACCTTTGTTATCAAATTATGCCTAATTATTAGTCATTTTATAGAGTTCTATTAATAAGAGGGTGTTTTCAGTTTATTTATTTCCAGGTGTTTATAATTTTTTTCCCTTGGAGAACTGGCAAATATAGATTGTTCCATGAGAAAAACATATATATCAGGTAAATTTACCCTACTTGTATGCAAAACTGAGAAGATAGGCTTAACCCCTTAATTTCATTTATTGTAGTTTTAGTGAAAATTAAAATAAGGAAAAGAACAGCATTGAGATTATTCACCATATGACTGAGATGAATGGAGGCAGATCATAATGTAATAACATTGAAGATTATTACCACAAGGCTGTAACAGTAGCAATAGTAGAAGATGGGATTTGAATTTTATAACAGTAGAACTTCTAGTCCTCTATTTTACCTTGATTCTTCTTTGCTTCAGTGACTTCCTGTCACATGCTTTATGGTACTTCTTCAAACTTTTATCTTCAAATCTAACTCTGGAAGAGTTGGATCATGTGTGGGGTTGTGGCTCAGTGGTAGAGCACTTGTCTGGCACGTGTGAGGCATCTTTAGCACCACATGAAAAAAATACATAAAGTTAAAAAAAAAGAGTTGGAAGAGGTCAAGTGTTAGTAATGACTTTCTCTAACTTAATTTTATTTCTGACTGCTAAAATTATGTAAAAAGTATTGGCTGTTATTACTCTTTTAGACGTTTATATCAGTCACAAATAAAGATATATCAGAATGGAAAACTAAATTTTGACAGTGTTTAGTTTATATACATTAAAATTGACCTTTGATTAAAAGAAAATTTAAAGTTATATACCAAAAAATTATAGGAATCTCTTTGGTATTTTTTTAATTTTAGTGTCAAAGGAAGAGAATCTTAATTATTTCCATTGATATTTTTGCCTCAAACTCTGCTGCTGTCCTCTCAGTTTATAGTACTTATGAAGAGATAATTAGGTTTTCTCCTTTGGTAAGAGCAGACCAGCTTCTCATTGAGGAAAACTGAGAACAAAATTTAAAACACACAATTTAAAACCTCTTAAAAGTATCAAAGTCAGGAATATAATAAGAATTGTTAAGCCAAATTTGGGAAGGGAAAGGGATCCCCTGAGAATTAAACCCAGCACTTTGGGATATTTTTTCCTGGGATGCATTAGCTATTCTGGAAGAGTTACCTTTTTCTATGTCTTTGTGTATAGTAACTATTTTTTTTTAGCTTACAGTGGAGTTAATTTTTGTCAGCTTGAAGCTTGAGGGAGTAAAAGTTTGGGGCCTGGAGAAAAGAAGAGGTGGGAGACCAAGAGCTGGGAGCCTATAAGGATTACTCTGTAGGAGTAAGGGTGAAGTGTAAACAAACCACTTGTCCTAGATTGTAGACTGTAGCCAAGTTTTGAGGACTCTGGTGAGGTCAAGAAAATCTAAAACCTTGAATTTTGATTAAGGAATCCCCTGATTCTAAAGCTCTCCAATCCAGTGAATCTTCTTTGGAGGAAGAAACATCATCAGATGCCTCATATTATATCAGTGAATTAGTTTTAAATTCATTGTGCAACAAACTGAAGTAATTGGATACACGAAGAAATAAGATAGGGAGAAACAGCAGAAACAACAGGCAATGGAAATAGACCTGCAGGAACTCTAGGTCTGGTAAGCTGGGATCACCAGATATAGATCATGAAAGAGTTATGCTTAAGTTCAAGAACATATAAACCAAGCTTGAAATTATTAAAGATTACATGGTATATATGAATAAAACCAAAGAACAAAACAAAATTATAGGACTGAAAAATGCAAGCATTCAAACAATGGTTAATCAGTTAAGATCCAGTTAAGAAATCAGAAACCAGTCTAGGTACTTTAAACAGTGTTTTAAAAATAGACATGGATTACAGATGAGAGATGCTAGAAGAGCTAATGGGAAGGTGGGGGCTGGATTAGAGAAGAAAGAAGTGGGTGGTACACTTAAGAGTTCAGAAACTACTAAGGCCTGTGCCCTCTGTTGCACTGCTGAAGAGCATTTTAACTGGTTATAGATTTGCTCACATGCTGCTTGGATCAGAGCTAAACTTCTCAATAGGTTCTCCCCCTGCTCTGTTGAAATTTGGAATGATAGCCCTATTTCCACTATAGCAACAAGGTCTGGGAAATATAGTTTTTAGAAACCCAACCTCAGGAAGACAGCTGTAGGAGGATGGATGTGTGCATGTGTTTGTGTGTGAAGGCGGGTGGGAGGGTGTCGCGAGCCACCTTGGACTGTGTGTGTGAGCTATGTGCATTTGAATGATATGAGAGGACTGGTTTGGTGTTGTGCATTGATTGGGCTGTGCGATGTAAATGTGCCTTTCCTCTCATTCTGCCTGTGATCCCACACAGCACCTGAGATGGGTGTGACTTGCCAAGATGTCAATCTGCTGACCACAAGACATCACAAAGCAAGAATCCACCTTTCAAAACCCTATCCTTTGCTTATTTGGGTGGAATAGTCTATCAAATGTCTTTTCCCTAATAGATACAGGGGTTCCCAGTGTGTTCTCTATCTTGTTCCCTTTCCAGCGCTACCCAGCATGGAGCTGACTGTTAAGGTCGCAGAGCCATCCTGCCCTCGATCTTAGAAACTCATGTTCGTGTGCTGTGTGGGGTTTTTTCCCCCGCCATTTTCTTAGTTAATTATACAGCCAGCTCCTTTGAACCCAGCTCCCAGCTCATCTCACCAGCCCATACCCATAGCAAGTAACCAGCACAACCCTCCTTTTTAGCTATCAAGCATCTACACACTCTTCTACACGTATTTAAATTTCTATTTATCAATAACGGTTTGTGCTTCTATCATTATTTAGTCCCTTTTTTATTATACATGTGTTTTTTGAGACAGGGTCTTGCTGTATTTCCCAGGCTTACCTTGAATTTGTGATCCTTCTTCCTTAGCCTTCCAAGTCTCTGGGATTATAAGCATGCACCACCATGCCTGCCTCCTCTTTTGTGCAAAGAAGAAATTCTCACCTTCTCCCTCAAAAAGGGAGAAACAAAATTTATACCAATTACTGTTAATTTTATTAGCATTAATTATAGTTTACTCACAGTCCCACCTGGATAGTCTATAACCTGTTAATATATTCAACAACCACCTACACTCCTTATATAATGTGATAGGGGACAGGGGGTTGAAAAAAATAGTTACTATATACAAAGACATAGAAAAAGCAATGCAGCAAATCTGGATAGTTACCTTGTTACTTTTTTTTTTCTCTAGTTGGTCATGAAACTACTTGGTATTTATAAATTCTTCTTTTTGATTTTTCTTTGCTCTGGCCTGCACTTCAGTTGTCAGGGTTTCTTACCTTGTAGAGTAGCCGAATCTTCATTCTGAAGAGGCTGTGTTCTTAGGAGTTGGCTTGCTTATTAACTTTACTATTAAATGAGAGTCTTGCTGGGTATGGTGGTGCATGCCTATAATCCCAGAGGCTTGGGAGGCTCAGGTGGGAGGATTGCTAGTTCAAAGCCAGCCTCAGAGTTTAGAGAGACCCTGTCAAAAATAAAATAAATAAATAAATAAATAAAAAGGACTGTGGATGTGGCTCAGTGGGTTAAGTGCCCCTGGATTCTATCCCTGGAACCAAGGGGGGGAAAAGTTCTTACGAGGCAACCCAGAGAAGCCCCTGGGTTCCTGACATAGTCTTTGTTGATCCCATTATGTAGCAGTAACCCAATATCACTGTAGCAATCTAGACCAATCCCCCTAGCCAGTACAGGAACCTCTCTCTTTTTGTTGGTTTAGTATCATAGGAAATCTCAACTTCCAAATCATTTGGACTATTTTATATGCCCTAGTAAGAGCATTTTCTAGGAGGTTCCAGGATGGCAGAATAGAGCAGGTCACTTTCCTGGCTGCTCCATGGCATGAAACCAAGAAAGGCAGCTTCTCAGCAAGGTGGTTGAACAAAAAGAAAGGGGAGACTTTCCTGGAATTTAATACTGGGCACTCAAAGCAGATTAGGGACTCAGGAGGTTGAATATAATAAATATGGAAGAAATATCCAGTACTGTAGCTGCTACCATGGCCAGAGTCACCTTTCAGAGTGGTCCTTCCATGAGCACAGTGGAGGGAAAAGGGAATTAAAAGAACCCGCATTTTGGGGAGGACTGAACTGTGTCTGGGTATAGAAAGTTTAGAGATGAAAGACACTGCCCCAGTAAACTGAAAGGTGTGCTGCAAATTTTCTATTTTTATTGTATGCAATAACTGATCATATCATTTTTGTTTATTGTGACAATATTGTATATGCCATAGCAGGAACTATTTGGTTTAATACTGTATATTGTTTGCATTGGTTTGTTGTTATTATTTGTCTCCCCCTAAATGGTGAGGTACTGAAAACCTTCAAGGACATTATACTTTTATAGGGTAGAAAATCTACTGCCTCAGATCCATACTGTTAGATGGGTAGACACACAAACAACATGAAAAAGCAAGGGAACAAATCACCCCAAACAAACCAAGATACTTCAATAACAGAATTCATCACCACCACAGTGGAAGAAATGTCAGAGAAGGAGTTTAGATTGTACATAGTTAAACTAATCAGTGAGGTAAATGTTGATGTAAGGAGTGATATCAGAGAGAAAATTCAGGAAGTGAAAGATAACTTCAATAAAGAGAGATTCTGAAAAACAATCAAGCAGAAATCCTTGAAATAAAGGAATCAATAAACCAAATAAAAATTCAATTGAAAACATCATCAACAGTCTAGACCATTTGGAAGACAGAGTTTCAGGTAATGAAGACAAAATATGTAAGCTTGAAAATAAAATTGACCAGGGAGAAAAGATGTTAGGAGACCTTGAAGAGAACTTCTAAGAAATATGAGATAACCTGAAAAGACCGAATTTAAGATTTGTTGGGATAGATGAAGCCTTGAAGATATAAACCAAAGGAATGCACATTTTTTTCAATTAAATAATATCAGAAAATTTCCCAAGCCTAAAGAACAAAATGAAAAATCAGACACAGGAGGTTTATAGGATTCCAAATATACAAAATTATAATAGACCCACACCAAGACACATTATAATGAAAATGCTTAACATAGAGAATAAGGATAAAATTTTAAAGGCTGCCAGAGAAAAATAACATCATGTTTAGTAGGAAACTTTTCCAGAGCTCAGCTGATTTCTGAACCCAGACCCTCAAAGCTAAGAGGTCTTGGGATAATATAAATCAAGTTCTGAAAGAAAATTTATGCCAGCCAAGAATCCTGTACCCAGCAAAATCAAGCTTCAGAATTGACTGAAATAAGAGCCTTGCATGATAAACAAAAGTTAAAAGAATTCACAACTAGAAACCCTGCTCTACAAAACATACTCAATAAAATATTTCATGAAGAAGAAATATTTCATATGGGAAAGAAACCACATCTTTCCTGGTGAAAACCAGCAAAGGGAGGAACTACACTATAAGCACAGCCAGTCAAAGGAGAAACTAATTCAAATTAAAAAACCAGAAATAAGTCATAATGACAGGGAATAAAAATCATATCTTGCTGAGAGCCATAGCCAAGTAGGATGCATGGCATTTTTGGTTGAAAGGTGACCCTGCAACGCATGGCATTTTTGGTTGAAAGGTGACCCTGCTCAGGGATTAGGGTGGCTCCAGGTTTAGGGTGGATCCTGCTGGATTAGGGTGGCTCCAGGTTTAGGGTGGATCCTGCTGGGAATAGGGCGTATCCTGCTGTCTCAGGCTCCCGCTCATTGAGTTCCCGTTGAGTTCTCGCGGAGTTCTGAGAGAATTCTTAGAGAGCCCTGTGGAGAGAGTGTATTTTTCCCAGAATGTGCGTGTAGAGTGCTGGTTAGAGTTCGGGAATAAAGAGTTGCTGTTTGAATCTACAAGGCTTTGTGGTGGCTCGGTTATTTTGTGCCCAGACAGACTGCGGCATTTGGCGACCCGTACGGGGAACCCTTAAAGCTTGGAGGTAAGTGAAATTTCTCGCCCTTGAGGAAGAGAGAAAGAATGGGTGAGCATTTCAAAAAACAATGTGTTCTTGTTTGATTTATTTTGTTTTTATTTCAAGTTGCCTGTTCCTAGAACTTTCTCAGGCAAACTGGGGAAAATGGTTGACTCAAGGTTTGAAGTTGTTTGCCCCCGAGGAAGAGAAATTGTTAGAGGAAGGAGGCACCCCAGTAAGACCAAGAACAATAAGGGCATATGTTGATATAATACAAAAAAATGTAGCCCATGGCTTTTTAAAGAGAAGTTGTTAAATATATCACAATGGGACCATCATGGTATCCTGTAGAAGGATTTTTCTTCAACAAGAAAGAGATGGCTAGTTCTGTTTACTACACGTGTCTAAGATCTTGGTTTTTACAGACATCTGATTAATTTACAAAGCTAAAGTGTTAAAATATCAACCACTAAATATAAAATCAAGTGCTCTTTACTTATTAAGTTCCATAAGGTAATATATTTAAACATTATGTGTGTTTTCATAAATTGGTAAATGGAAAAAAGGTTTAATATTGCTTTGGTCTGTGTCTTTGTTGAAACAAGGTTACTAAGTGTTAAGATTCTATCAGGTGTAATTTATATACAAAGAGTATAAGAAGTTTCAGTTGGGTTTCAATTATAGTATTATAGTACCATAAAAAATGAAAATATTTAGAGTAATTTATCTAAATTCAGAAATTTTATAATTTAATAAATTTTATAATTTTATAAATTTTATAATTTTTATAATTTCACAATGTAAATTTTTTAAAAGGGTTAATGGCTACAAAAGAGATATAAAAAGATTCAAGATGTGGAAATATATTTTAATATAAAGGTTAAAAAAAAGAAATGTTTCTAGATGAGATAATCTCTGTGTGGTAAAGTAAAAAGTTGTAAAATGCCATTTAAAAAGATTTTGAGGAAACTAGACTTACTTTAGAAGCTTGAGAAAGGAAGAAAGAAGAAAAAGGTATTTGTACATGGCAGATTGAGACAAAGCTTCTTAATGGAGTAAAAAAAAAGTCTTTAGTTGAAGGGCAGCCATGTAAACTAACATTAAAGCAATTTAAACAAAATCTAAGCCTCGTTTAAAAGAGTGAAGCTGTAGGTGGTGAAAAAGTACATTTAAAAGTACAGTATAAATGATAATTGGAAGGCTTTAAAAGGTTAAATTGAAGGTGGTCAAGATACCTTCATGGCAGAAAAAAAATAAATGTTTCTAGATGAGATAATCTCTGTGTGGTAAAGTAAAAAGTTGTAGAATGTCTAAGTAAGTTGCAAAAGGCTTTAAAAGGTTAAATTGAAGGTGGTTAAGATGCCTTCATGACGGAGGAAAGATTGCATCATTTGAAGCCTAGTTAATCTTAAAAGCATTACTTAAAACAAACAAACAAACAAACATGAAAATGGGAAGATAATAGGATAAAAGCATTTTGGAGAAAAAATATTAGAAATTTGAAGTGAAAAACTTTGAAGACAGAAGTACAGGAAGGTGAAAAAAAAGATAGAAAAGATGTAGGAAGATAGAGAAGATGTAGGAAGACAAGAATTTTAAACCCACAAAATAGGAAGAAAAAAAAAAACTAAAAAAACTAAGAGGGAAAAAAAAAGCAACTAAGGGTGAATGTACAAACCTTAGAAGAAAACTAGAAGATAGAAACAAGATAAAAAATGGTTAAAAATGTCAAATAAAGGTATTTCAGATAAAAAATACAAAAAGCTAAGACAACTATTAGATACAGACATTTCAAGATAGAAAAAGGTACAAGAGAGAAGTTTGAAGTCAAATATTGGATAAAATAAAAGAACAAGGAGATTATTAGTAATTTTTTTCAAAAAGCCCATCAACTTTAATTTCTGGTGGTACAGATATTGGAAGTCTCAGATGAAGGTGTTAAAATTTACAGACAAGAGCCAATTTAGAAAACGTTAAACTAGAAGGAAATTGGTTTAAAACCACATCAAAAAATTAAAAGGACTAAAGTAATTCTAAAAACTAAGGCAAAATGCTTTTGGAAGACTTGAATTTAAAAGGATCTTTAAATTTCCAAATGATGCATATAGGATATTTTGGAACATCATCCCTGAAGAAAAATCAGTTAATGCTTTACTTAACAGGAATCCCATACAATCCACAGGGACAAAGCATAGTTGAAAGAGCTCATCAAACTATTAAAATGTACTTATTAAAGCAAAAAGAGGGAATTGGGAAGGGGTATATATCCCCCAAAGATAAACTTAAAATAACCATTTTTAATCTAAACTTTTTAAATTTGGATTCATCAGGGCTCAGTGCTGCAGAAATACATATGTATCCAAAAAATATGTATCCAAAAGGTACTTTGGAAAGATATTCTAACAGGACAATGGAAAGGTCCTGACCCAGTGATTGTCTGGAGTCGGGGTTCTGTTTGTGTGTTTCCACAGGGAGAACAGCAGCCGATTTGGATTCCAGAGAGACTAACCAAAGCGATTTCTACAGACCAAAAAGAAGATGATTTGACTCAAATCCATAACAGCTGATATCCAGAGCTCCAGCTTGGCTATTCTTACATTTGCGACAGTGATTAACCAGGATGCTTTTTTCAATATCAATTTTATTATTGCATTTTTCCACATCATAAAGTTCTATTTTATTTTTTGAGCTCATACAGACCTAGGCTAATGTTTTTCTGATCAGTTTTATTTTTTGACTATGGAGTTTTTAAACATTGCAATGGAGATTTCGCCTGTGTAAAGCTACAAGGCCTTTACTATTGTCTTATGTGTTGTACGTTTGTGTGCACACTTGTGTTTTGTGTTGTATGTCTGTATGTGTGTATGTCCATATTTCATATATGAGGAGCGCTCATGAAAAAATGGATCCGAATTTTTTTTTATTATTCACGTGATTTTAATGGTTTAATTTAAATTGGGTAAACAGCTGTTGAGGATTGTTTTAATATGTGAACAAATAAGGAGGTTAACAGATCTGTTTGTTTACTTTCAACTTTCCTTTTCATTATATTTAATAATTCTGTTCAGGATAATGTAAATTGTTCAGAAAATTGTTTTCTTATTACCTGTTGGAATGTTACATAATTTTTTTTAGCATCATTGTCAGAATTCCTATCTTCATCCCAGTGCCAGTGAAGACAAAGATAAAACCAAACTATAGCTTCTTCGATAGCTATCACAGTAAACTGTATAAACTGATGCATCAATGAATAATAACTCAACAAGTGATGCTCAATCAAGGAGTTGATTTACTTTGGGAGGAAATGGACATATTGATAGATTCCTTCGCTTTGAACTGCTTGCACAACTTGCCTGGACTATGTATCACTTGTATACATTGTGAACTATCTGTTGGTGCAGCGAATTGTGGTAGTGCTGGCCTATTTTTGCGGATGGTGTCACCGGTGATACAATTTTTCCAAAGGAGCCATCAATTGGCTTGGTGTCTGCTGCAGTCTGGCTGGGCACAAATGCCGCAGTCTGGCTGGGCACAAAATCACGAGCCACCACACAGCTTGTAGATTCAAACAGCAACTCTTTATTCCTGAACTCACACCAGCCGTCTACAATCACGTTCTGGGAAAATCCACGTTCTCTGCCCAAAATCCACCGCAACTGGGCTTCCGTCTCCCAAAAAATACTGTCTGAATCCCGTGAGAACTCAAGGGGAACTCAGGCAGCAGGATACGCCCTATTCCCAGCAGGAATAATCTTAAACCTGGAACGCCCTAAACCCGATTATCCTAAACCGGGAACACCCTAATCCGCCCTGGTCCTTGAGCAAGGTCACCTACATGCAATGTCACTGCAAAATGTCCTATTTCCACGAGTCCTTCCACTAAGCAACATGGGGTACGCTGGCAAGGAAATTGTCATACCTACTTGGCTAATGGCTCCCAGCTGGTGTCATGGCATTTCTGTATCCTCCTCCCTTCTGCTAGTGATGGTCTAAAATTTGGGGGCCAACAGAGGTGAGGCAAAGAACCTCACCCCCCCACTGGTGCATAGACCTATCCACAAGTATGGCTGTATGCTGGACCGGTAGTCAATGACAGGTATTATCCAATTGCAGTGGTACCAACCTAAGACAGGAGGCTGACGCCTAGAGGTCAGCTCATCCGATGATGGGTAAGGACCATATGTTGAATTGGACAACCTGACAGGCACGGTCCCAAAGCCACATTGCTTGTTGTTTAATTAATCAGAAGGGGGGAGATGCTGAGAGCCATAGCCAAGTAGGACGCATGGCATTTTTGGTTGAAAGGTGACCCTGCAACGCATGGCATTTTTGGTTGAAAGGTGACCCTGCTCAGGGATTAGGGTGGCTCCAGGTTTAGGGTGGATCCTGCTGGATTAGGGTGGCTCTAGGTTTAGGGTGGATCCTGCTGGGAATAGGGCGTATCCTGCTGTCTCAGGCGCCCGCTCCTTGAGTTCCCGTTGAGTTCTCGCGGAGTTCTGAGAGAATTGGTACGAGAGCCCTGTGGAGAGAGTGTATTTTTCCCAGAATGTGCGTGTAGAGTGCTGGTGAGAGTTCGGGAATAAAGAGTTGCTGTTTGAATCTACAAGGCTTTGTGGTGGCTTGGTTATTTTGTGCCCAGAGAGACTGGGGCAATATCTCAATAATAACATTGAATGTAAATGCCCTAAGCTCGTCAATCAAAAGACATAGACTGGCAGACTGGATTAAAAATCAAGATGCTGTTTCCAAGAGACTCATCTCATAGGCAAAGACATCCACAGACTGAAGGTAAAAGGATGGGAAAAAACATATCATTCACATGGATCTTGTAAACAAGCAGGGTTTTCTATCCTTATATCAGATAAATGGACTTCAAGCCAAAGTTAATCAGAAGGTACAAAGAAGGACATTTCATACTGCTTAAGGTAATTATATATCAACAAAACATAATAACAGTAAATATGTCGCAAACAATGGATCATCTACATATAATCAAATAAACCCATCTTAAATTCAAGAATCAAACAGACCACAACATGATAATACTGGGTGACTTTAATATACCTCTCTTTCAAAAAACAAAACAAATAACAACAACAACAAAAAAAAACTAAATAAAGAAGGTATAGAAGTAAAAACACAATAATTTAGACTTAATACACACACACACACACACACACACACACACACACACATATATATATATAATATTTCATCCATCAATGATTGAATATACCTTCTTCTTACTAGCTTATGGATCCTTCTCTAAAAGAGCATATCTTAGGCCACAAAGCAACTCTTGGCAGACATTAAAAAATAAGAGATAATCCTTACATTCTATCAGATCAAAGTGGAATGAAATTAGAAATCAATGAAAAAATAGAAAATAGAGGTTACTTTAAAACATGAAGACTAAATAATATGCTATTGAATGACCAGTGATGGCAGAAGAAATCAGGGATGAAATAAAAATATACTTAGAGGTAAATAAAAATAGTGGTTAAAATAGATCAAAATCTCTAGGACATTATGAAGGCAATGCTAAGAAGAAAGTTCATTGCATTGAGCTCATTCATTAAAAGACTAGAAAGTCAACAAATGGATAACCTAACATTACATCTCAAAGCTCTAGAAAAAGAAGAACAAATCAACACCAAAAGCAGAAGACAAGAAATAATTAAAATCATAGCTGAAATCAATGAAATTGAAACAAAAGAAACAATCCAAAAAATCAACAAAAAAGTTGGTTCTTTGAAAATATAAATTAAATTGATAAGCCCTTACCCAAGCTAACAAGGAGAGAGAAAACTCAAATTAGTAATTTGTGATGAAAAAGGAAATATCACAATGTACATCACTGAAATACAGATGATAATCAGAAACTATTTTTGAAAACTTATACTGTAATAAAATAGAAAATCTTGAAGACAGCAACAAATTTCTAGAGACATATGACCTACCCAAATCGAATCAGGAGGACATGGAAAATTAAATATCAATTTCAAGGCAATGAAATTAAAGTTGCCTTCAAAACCCTCTAAGAAAGAAAAGCCCAGGAACAGATGGATTCTCAATGAAGTTCTACTAGACCTTCAAATAGCTAGCACCAATCCTCCTCAAATTATACCATGAAATAGAAAAGGAGGGAACCCTTCCAAACTCATTCTGTGAAGCTAGTATCACCCTGATAACAAAACCAGACAAAGACACATCAAGGAAAGAAAACTTCTGACCAATATCCCTGATGAATATAAATACAAAAATTCTTAACAAAACACTGGCAAATTGCATAAAAAATATATTAAAATGATAGTACACCATGTTTGAGTGGGATTTATCCGAGGAATGCAAAGTTGGTTCAACATATGGAAATCAATAAATGTAATTCATCACATCAGTAGCCTTACGAACAAGAATCACATGATTATCTCAATAGATGCAGAAAAACATTTGACAAAATTCAGCATCCATTCATGTTCAAAACACTAAAAACACTGGGGAAATAGGAACACACCTCAATATTGTAAAAGCTATGTATGCTAAACTCAAGGCCAACATTCTAAAGGAGAAAAATTTGAAATTATTCCCTCTAAAATCTGGAAGAAGACAGGGATGTCCTCTTTCATCACACCTATTCAACACAGGCCTGGAAGCTCTAGCCAGAGCAATTAGACCAAAGGTAGAAATTAAAGGTACACAAATAGGAAAATAAGAACTCAAACTATGTCTATTTGTTGATGATATGATTCCGTACTTAGAAGACCCAAAAAACCCCTCCAGAAAACTTCTAGAACTCATAAATGAATTCAGCAAAATATCAGGATATAAAATCAACACCCATAAATCAACTGTGTTTCAATACATCAATGATGAAACAACTGAAAGAGAAATTAGGAAAACTATCCCATTCACAATACCCTCAAAGAAAAGAAAATATTTGGGATTCAATCTAACAAAAGAGATGAAACACTATACTGATTTAATGCAATTCCTATTAAGTTTCTGATGGTGTTCTTCACAAAAAGAGATAAAGCAGTCATGAAATTCATTTGGAAAAATAAGAGGCCCAGAATTGCCAAAGAAATCCTCAGAAAAGTGAAGCAGGAGGTATCACAGTACCAGATTAAATTATACTACAGAGCTACAGTAACAAAAATAGCATGGCATTGGCACCAAAACAGACCTGAAGACCAAAAGAACAGAATAGAAGACACAGAGAAAAACCCACATAAATACAGTTATCTCATACTAGACAAAGGCATCACAAACATACATTGGAGAAAAGATAGTCTCTTTAACCAATGGTGCTGGGAAAACTGGAAATCCATATGTAAATAAAATGAAATTAAACCCTATCTCTTACCCTGCACAAAACTCAAAGTGGATCAAGGACATAGCCATTAGACCAGAGACCCTGTGCCTACTAGAAGAAAATGTAGGCCCAAATCTCCATCATGTCTGCTTAGGAACCAAATTCCTAACAAGACTCCTAAAGTGCAATAAGTAAAATCGAGAATCAATAAATGAGATAGTATCAAACTAAAAAGCTTCTTCATAGCAAAGAAAACAATCAAGAACATGAAGAGAGCCTATATAATGGGAGAAAATCTTTTCCACCTGCACCTCAGATAGAACATTAATCTCTAAGATATACAAATAACTCTAAAAAGTCAACACACACACACACACACACACACAAATCAATAAATGGGCAAAGGAACTAGACACTTTACAAAAGAAGAAATATGAGTGGTCAACAAATATATGAAAAAATTGTTCAACATCACTAGCAATTAGAGAAATGCAAATTAAAACTACACATATATTCCATCTCACTCCAGTGAGAATGGCAATTATCAAGAATACAAGTAACAATAAATTTTGGCAAGGATATGGGCAAAAAATTACATTGTTGATGGAATGGCTTATTGGTGCAACCATTCTGGAAAGCAGTATGGATATTCCTCAGAAAACTTAAAATGGAACCACCATTTGACCCAGCTATCCTACTCCTCAGTATATTCCCCAAAGACTTAAAATCAGCATACTATAGTGACACAGCCACATCAATGTTTATAGCACCTCAATTTACAATAGCTAAGCTATGGAACCAACCTAGGTGCCCTTCAACAGATGAATGGATAAGAAAAACATGGTACATATATGCAATAAAATATTACTTAGCCATGGATAAAAATAACTTTATGATATTTGCCAGTTAGTGGATGGATCTGGAGAATATCATGCTAAGAGAAATAAGCAATCCAAAAACCCAGAGGCTGAATGTTCTCTCAGATAGGAGGATGCTGACTCATAATAGGTGAGGGGGTGGGAGGTTCACCAGATTGGGACTGGGGGAATGGAGGAAAGGGAGGGGGGGAATAGGAATGGGAAAGGCAGTAGAATGGATGATACATAATTTTCTGATGTTTCTATGTGAATATACAACCAGTGTCACTTCACATCATGTACACCCACAAAAATGGGAAATTATACTCCATGTATGTATGATATGTGCTTTGTCATATTTAACTAAAAGGACAAAAATTTTAAAAAGAGAATTTTCTTCCTTGTGAACTAAGAGCTCTAAATTAGTATAGCCCATGTTTATAAGGATGAGAATACAAAATTCTGTGAGAGAGCTACTGAGTATAATATTGAGAAGAATCAGTTCCGTTTTTATCTCTTATCTCTGGACTCATGTTCTGGCAATGGAAGAAATAACATCATATGTTTTTCACTGGCTCAAAGTGTATGGTATCTGTTCTTGGAGAGTACTTCAACCTCTGTGGGTCTTGTCTCCCTTTAACCTAATAACTGAGATTTAGTAGGCCATTCTATTAGTCAATCAAGCCAGCCTCTTCTGGGTGTGACTCAGTACATGGAGAAAACTATGGATTTAAGAGTCATGGTCTTACTTCTACATTTGTTTTGCTGTGAAATGAGTTTCTTATTTAGAAGTTATGAAGAATAACGTGTCTATAAGATTACCGTTGGTAGAATAGGAAGGGACTTCCGAGTCATATCCATAACGAGTATCTATTTTAGTAAGGACAAGTTGCTGGCACTTTCATTAGGGAAGGAATCCAATGTAATTAGCTACAAGGTAGCTGGTGTTTCCTAGGAAGTGAGGCTCTTGGTGGCCCAGTCTTTGTACCTTGCAGAATAGGCACTTAGCAGCGACAGGACCAAGTTTAAACTGGTGAGAGGAACTTCTTGTTTTTGAGTCCATGCATATTTAGTCTTTATTTGCGTTGTACATAAGTCCACTGAGCAAGCATGGGGTACTAGGGAAAGAGGCTGACTGATGTCCTCAGGATGAGTCATCCTATCCACTTGATTAATGAAGACTTTCTCTGCAGTGGTTGTCCTTTGATAAATATCACATGGAACACAAATATCCTCAATTTTGAGCTTATTCTTAGAGGCTCATTCATTTATCTCTGCCTCAGATCTCCTTGTCATCAGTCTTCTGACCTTGTTTTCTCAAAGTCTTTGGCTAACCTGTTGGCCACTGATCATGAAATACTGTAGATATAAACTTCAAAATTTCTGTTTACCTATATAAAGAGAAACTTTATAATCAGAGGTTCCACCTGAAGAAGTCTTGCATAGTGTGATTTTTCTTCACCTCTCTCTTGTGTAGATATTACATTTTGGAGTGGTAATTGCTGAAGCATATTGTGGAGAACTACTCATAAAGTCTCGCTTCTTTCTTCCTCAGGTACCAAGTTACAGATAATCCCCATGAGATCACTGGTGGGGACTGAGGAAGAGGAAGCTGTGCAGGAGAAGTAGGCACTAAAGATAACTGAGTGACTTCCTCATGGAGCTTACATTTGTCTTCAGTGCCTGCTGGTACTTGATCTTGTACTTTATTTGTGCATGTCCAAGTTTATGATTTCATGGATGATATAATACCTAGTTCATGATATATATCAGTTCCTACAGTAAATTGATACCATAAGAGTAAGTGTTCAAATTCATCTGAGATTCAGTAACAAACTAAAAGATTTTTTTAAGAAGAGGGTGTGGCTTTGATTGAAAATCCTAACTAAGGCTATTTTGGGCTTGTGCAGGGTATTAACACAGACTCACTGTATGTCATTGCTACATCAATTGCCACTGTATTTTTGCGTTAAGTCCAAGTAGTGCAGCAGATTGCACTATAGTCTGGATCTGTAGCCTTATTACTCTGGGCTCTGCTCAAAACCAGCAACTCTAAAGGTTAACCAGTAAATAGGTCAGAGTACCACATTCAAATATAGGATACATTGGTTCCAAACACCAAAGGTGCCTAGGAAGCATTATACTTTAATGTGTAAGTACAAGTGAAGCAACTCATCTTTCACAATGGGATATCCTGGGATATACCTCAAAGCACTGGACTCCTAAAAACTGTAACAAGCTGATAGTTTTCTGAATTTTTGTGGTTTTATCTCCTTCCATCTTTTAATAATGAGTCTTCTAAGGCATTTGGAATGCTTTATTATCTTTATTAGGTATAGTTAGCATGTTTGGTGGGATGTTAAAATGAATGTCTTTAAATATTAAATTATGTCATGTAGCCAGAAAGCTGATATAATCCTAAAGTAAGATAGAGTCCTAAAGTGAAAGTGTACAGTTTGTACTTGCTTCTAGCGGTCTTTGCAAATTGATATAGAGTAAAATAATTTTCCATGTCAAGAGCTAGATACCAAGTACCAGAGCTATGTTGATTTGTTCCAATATAAGACTACATTTTGGAAGAACAACTATAATTGGCATCATCATCTACTTAAATTTGATAATCTACAGTAATTCTCTAAAACCCCTCTGCTTATGCATAAGCCCAAGTGGTGAGTTAGAGGGGGATGCTATTGGAACCATGCTTGGCAAGAATAATTCTTTCAACACATGGTCCTGAAACATTTGGATATCCACAGGGAAAACAAACAAAATGTTCCCCTATTTCACTTCATATCCCAGATCAATGCAAGGAGTATTACAGATGTAAGTGTGAAAGGCAAAATATTTTATAAGAAAATGTGGAAGAATATTTTATTGACTTTTGGGTCCTAGTCTTAAAGAAGACACAAAAGACTGATAACTTGCACTACATCAAAATTAGGAACAATTATTCACTGAAAAATATTAAAGATAATAGATAAAATAGGGAATGAAGAAAGTATTTGAATTCATTTAATTTATACTGGTCTAATTTCCAAAATTTTAATAAAAATAGATATTATCCAAAGACACTTGAATATGTATTTTGAAACACAGAATATCCAAATGTTGAAAAAAAAACATATGTAAAAGATACTTAACCTCATTCATAATCAGGAGAAATAGAAATTAAACCATGATAAGATATCATTAGCTACTTACCAGAATAACTAAACTTTATTTAAAATATGGATAATCGAAGAATTGGCAAAGAAGTGGAACATGGCAACACTGATATACTGTTTGTGGGAATATCCACTGACCCAACCACTTTGAACTATTTGATATTATCCAGAAAAAAATGGAAGATTCCACACTCTATAACTCAGCAATTCTGTTTTTATTGTATGCCTTACAAAAATGTGTCTATTTTCATAAGAAATTTCTTTTTCATAATGTTAATTTTAAAACCCAAATGAATCAACCTAAATATTCTTCAACATTGAATAGATGAATAAGTTGTGGTATCTTCATACAACAGAATACTTCAGAGTAAACTAAATTAGAGGACTGTGGCCACACAGAGTAACTTGAAATCATCTATAAAAAAAATCAATATTGAACCAAATAAAGTAAACAAAATAATATAAACTGTATGATTCCCAAAGCTCAAAACAGGGAAAATGATCCTAAAGTAGGGTGCATGTAAGTGCTAACACTAAAAGATAAGCAAGGAAGTTGCTAAAATAAAAGTAGGGTGACAGCTACCTGTAAGAGGAAGGGATGAGATTGTGGTTGGAAAGAGACATGTGAGGGTTTCTTTGGGAGATGACTGTACCTCCTATTCCTATCCTGGGTGCTGGTTTCTCACATTTTGTTGATAATAATTCATTAAGTTTTATAGTTATAAAAGTGTATATTTCTTTCCCCAAATATTTGTGGTTTAACAATGCCAGAGTGATTACAATATTTTAGTAAATAAGAAAAATATTTGGGGTAATTTTAAATATTTATAATTAGTATAATTTTTTAATCCTAAAATTTGACTCAGTCATAGGCAAAATTGTAAAGTAGGCATAGAAAAGTAGCCTATTTAAAATGATAGGGAAATCTTTAAAGAAATGACAGTTGAGCCAATACCGGGTATTTAAAAGCTCAACCACAGGAAAATGAGCAAAATTGGGTGAAAACAGTTTGGTTTAAAACCCAGTGGTTGGATTGAGTAATATCTGTTACTCTTTTTTGTTTGTTTTGTTTTTGTTTTTTAATCTAGTGAACCATGGACGAAGCAATTTTTTGTAGTGTTTGTATGCACAACTATGTCTGTACCTATAACAAGCTCAGCCAGTCTGGAACTCTAGCTCCCTTCTCCTTGGTGTGGGCCCTTGTGCACATAACTGGCCATGCCATTATGCATTTTTGATCAGGAAGTATATAGTCATATCTCTTTTTCTCTGTTTTTCTATCAATCTATCTGATGGTTAGCTTGACTGGGTGGATAGATGCCTAGAAAGTTGGCTGAGCATGCTTCTGGGTGAATTTGTAAAGGTCCTTCAAGAAATGACAGGCAGGGCCTGAGGTTGTGCTCAGTGGCAGAATGCTTGCCTGGCATGTGTAAGGCCCTGGGTTTCATCTCCACCACCACATGAAACAAACAAACAAACAAATAAATAAATAAGACAAAGGTATTGTATCCATCTACAACTAAAAAAATAAATTAAAAAAATAGAAATTATAGATATATGGGCCAATGACTGGGGAAAGACCCACCCTGAATGTGAGCAGAACCATCCAATAGACTTGGAGCTAGATTGAACAAAAAAGTGGAAGGAGAAAGCTCATTAGCACCTGAATACTCAACTGCTTGTTGAGTGGATGCATTTTTTGCTACTGCCATCACCTGCAAAAACATCAGACTAACATCTTGAATGTGGACTTGCACCAGTGACTCTCCAGTGGGCTTCTAGGCCTTAAGGCTTGGGTAGCAACTGTATCATTGGTCCTGTTTGTTCTGAGGCTTCTAGCTTCTCTGACTGAGCAGCTACTTGTTTCCTCACCTCTTCATCCTGCGGACAGTCATTTTCTGAATATTTATCCTCTGATTGTGACAGCCAATTAAAATATCTATATATATATCTGTATCTATAGCTATATATTCTATTGGATCTATTCCTCTGGAGAACTCTAATTAATATATATGTAATTTATATTATTTTGGACATTAAATACACATTTTTTTTGTACTTTCACTACTCACATGTGGCTTGTGGAGCAGCATTATCTGTGTTAGAAATACAGCATCTCATGCACTACCCCAGTTCCAATGGAATAGCATGTATAATTTAGTAAGATCTCCAGGTGATTGATGTGCACATTAAAGTTTGAGAAGCACTACTCTAAGATTATATGTTCCTAAAAATATGTGAGGAGATTGAAAGTGAAAAGTTATACAACAGACACACATATCATGAGGGGCATTCTAGTCCCAAAAAGCTGAAAATATTTTAAAATCCCCAATATATTTTGCCTATCAAATCATACTTGATGTATCTATCATTCCTTGCATGTTTTCAATTTTGTTTTTTGTCTTGCAACTGAACATTCAAGTAAGTAAAGATGAATGGTTATATGACAAAAGTTGTACATTCTCCTTTCTTAGAATGCCAAGTGATTTCCATCTTAATTATGCTAATTGTATGTGATTTTGACCCTTTAATTTGCAGTTTTTCACTTATTTTTATATAAAAGGGAGAATATAACCTCAAATAATTGTAAACATCTATATAAGATGAAGATGCCATCGAAATTTTGGAATTATCACATGATATCTTGATTTATTTGTCAGTTGATGTACAAAAGTCTGATTTTGATTAATGAAAAAATATTTTTAAGTTTTCACTATCATAAAATGTAGGAAAATTAATGTGAAATAAATGATTAAAGGTAGGAGTAATCCCTCTATATTATGAAAAATGGACAAAAGTATCTGTTTGGAAAACTGCCAATGATATATAAAAATTACCAGGAAGGGAAGAAAGTTAATGAATAAAATTTTCATTTTTGATCAGTTTGTTATTTCCACTCATTAAATGCCTTAATCAGTTATCTTTCCACTATTTAATTGTTGACTAGATTGCTTCTTCCCAAATAATGTGGATCATAGGTTTCAATTTCTATGTATCATGTGAAATTATATTGACTTATTTCTTGTATCCCTTTTATATTAGTTAGTATTCTCCAGAATACTCCAGAACCAATAGTGTGTGTATTTGTGTGAATATATATAGATATTAATCATTAATCTTTACTCACTTGAGTGTTCAACTGTAAGACAAATAACAAAGTTTAAAATATGTAAGGAATGTTGGATTTGATTTAAATCTAACTCTCATCCAAAAACACCTTCACAGAAATATCCAGAACAATGTTTGACCAAGTATTTGTCCCATTTAAGCCAACATTGGAAACTAGCCATTGCACTTCCCAAGAAATAGTCCATCAGTAGTTCTACTTTTAGAAGACTGTGGCTTTCAATCTGCTGACCTCATTGCAGTCTCTTCCTTACCATATTTTCACTGCTATAAAACATTAAATACTGATATGAATTTTAGCAGCATTGGTAAGAAGGATACTGCTTTCAAAATAAGTTAATAACTTGACAAATTGTAGTTTACTTTGGCTTGAATGACTCCTCTTGGATCAGGACCACTATAACAGGTTCTGCACAAAGCTACATTTCTGCCAGTTTAGGACTATAAAAAATATACATACAGGCTCAAGATATTTTTTTTTTTTTTTAAGAGAATAAACTTGTCTGCATTGGGGAATCTTTCTAGAGCTCTAAACTTGTGTTTGCTCAGTTCATTGTTGGCAAGACACCCTGAAGTAGTTACTAAGAGGGAATTCCGGAGTTGCACTCTTTACTGTGTGAATCCTAATGTGGACCATTTCTGGTATGTATGATGATGCAGTTCTTCCACCACTAAGGGCCTGTTAGCCTCTGCTAACCATATCAACAGACCTTTTGTGCAACTAAGAAAGTATGCTGTAAAAGATGTGATTTGTCAAAATTTCATTAGTATGTATTTTCACTTTTTTATTTTTTAAGAATTTCATCCATTTCCACAGCTTCCATTATTCCATCTACGTAGTTAAGTTTCAAATTCACACCTCAGGTCTTGACCTCTCTACTGAACTCTAAACACCCACTTCTTTATTTTTTTATTTTATTGGTTCTTCTTAGTTATACATGACAACAGAATCTATTATAATAAAATTATACATGCATGGGATATATCTTATTCTAATCAGGATCCCATTCTTTTGGGTGGGCACAATGGTGAAATTCACTTAAGTATTTTCATAAGTGTTCACAGGAAAATTATGTTAGATTTATTCTACTGTTTTTACTATTCCTATCCCCCTCCCTTTATTTTATTCTCTTGTCTAATCTATAGAACTTCTCTTTCCTTGTCTCCCCCATATATTGTGGTTTAGCTTCCCCATATCAGCAAAAACATTTGACCTTTGGTTTTTTGAGATTGGCTTATTTCTCTTAAAATGATATTCTCCAGATCATCCATTTGCTGGCAAATGTCATAATGTCATTCTTCTTTATGGCTGAGTAATACTCTGTATAATTCTGTATATGTACCAAAATTTCCTTATCCATTCATCTGCTGATGATCTAGGCTGGTTCCACAGCTTAGCTGTTGTGAATTGTGCTGCTATAAACATTGATGTGGCTGTGTCGCTGTAGTGTGCTGCTTTTAAGCCCTTTGAATATATGCTGAGGAGTGAGATAACTGGGTCAAATGGTGGTTCCATTCCTAGTTTTCTGAGGAATCTCCATACTGCTTTCCAGAGAGGTTGCACTAGTTGCAGTCCCATCACAATGTATGAGAGTTCCCTTTTCCCCACATCCTTGCCAATATTTGTTTTTACTTGCATTCTTGCTAATTGACATTCTGATTAGAATTACATGGAATCTCAGTGTAGTTTTAATATACATTTCTCTAATTGCTAGAGATGTTGAACATTTCTTCATATATTTGTTAATCATATTTTTAAAGAAGAGTCTGTTTTGTTCCTTTGCTCATTTATTAAAATTGGTTTATTTGTGTTTTTTGATGTTAAGGTTTTTGAGTTCTTTGTATATTCAAGAAATTAACACCCTATCTGAGGTGCAGGTGACAAAGATTTTCTCCCATTATGTAGGCTTTCTCTTCATGTTCTTGATTATTTCCTTTGCTGTGAAGAAGCTTTTTTACTTAATACCATCCAATTTATTGATTTTTAAAAAAATTATTTCATGTGCTTTAGGAGTCTTGTTCAGGAAGTCACTTCTGATGTCAATATGTTTAAGTGTTGGGACTACCTTTTCTTCTAGTAGGTACAGGGTTTCTGGTCTAATTCTTAGGTCTTTGATCCGCTTAAGAGTTGATTTTTGTGCAGGGTAAACACCCACTTCTAATTTTCTGCTTCACATCACAGCTTTAGATGTCCTGCCAACACAGTCAATCCAACATGATTAAAATTACTTATTAATGATCTCTAATGATTTTTCTTGTTGATTATGTTGTTGAAAATGCTATTACTACCCTCCCAGGATTAACCCTGGATTTTCCTTTGACTTCTTCCTCATTCCATTACATTCAATTAGCTGCCAAGTTTAGTTCTCAGTGAATCTCATATTAATCCATCTTTTTTATTCTCCTGACCATCTGTATATCAGATTCTTTTTTTTTCCTGGCCAACACCTATTGGGAATCTCCAATCTGGCTGTCTTGCCTCTGTTCTCTGCCTTGTGTCCCATTCTATACATTGCTATAGTTGATAATACCACTACAAAAACTTTGGAGCTAGTTGTGTTTTAGAATAAATATTTTTATTTTTAATATTTGTATTTTTAAAAAGGTAGTATGATGAAAATGCCACATATTATCAAACTCCTACTGGGAACTGTTACTACATCATGTAATCAATGTAATCATTATTTCTACAGTGAAACATGAGTATTCACTGTAAGTAGGATTCATAGAGTATAAATGGTGTCACATTGGTTTAGATTAAGTTGTGATGCCAAATGAATTCAGATCAAATTGTTTTTTTGTCTCAAATAAATGATAAAAAGAAAAACACATATTTTTGGCTTTTGAACTTTTTGGATTTTAAAACTATGGATAAGTAATGGTAGGCCTACACGTATCAAAAACATATTCCTCAAGAGATCTTTCAGTTCCACTTCCATTAGTTGTAAACTCCTCACTCTGTTATTTTCAGATGTCTTCTCAATTTGACTCCAAAACATTATTTTCTGGTTTTATCTTCTACTTATCCTCTACATATCCTTTTTCTCTCAGCCAAAGTGGATAAATTTTGCCCCCTACACCCCATCACTTCTTCATATACTCTGATTTTTCCTTCTTCCCGAAATGTCCTATCCTCTTGTTCATTATTCTGTCTGTTGACATATTTCTAGGTCATTTTCTCTATAAAGTGGTCAGCCTCCTTTCTGGGATTGTTAATTCTCCTCTGTTGTAAATCCTTGTAGCAAGCTTCAGTTTTGCCATATATCCAATTAGAATAATATCACATTCTTACCTCTAAGAGATGTCATTAGATTAAATAAAGTATGAATCACCTAACAGAGTGCTTGACACATTGTTAGAACTCAATGATATTACTTCTTCCCTTTTCCTCCCTCCTTCTTTCTTCCCTTTTATTAGTATATATTATATTTATTTATTATCAATATTATTTTTTTTGTGGTTCTAGGAACCCAGCCAGAGCTTTGCACATGCTAAGCTGCACTCTTTACCACAGAGCCACACCCCCAAGTCCTTACTTTTTGTTATGGTTTTAAATGCATTTTGTCTTCCAGTAACTAGATTGAAAGTTCTTCAAAGTTGGAATCTTGCTTATTGAAAGACTAGTAAATGATTATGTGAAATGAATACAAATGGGGTTATCAGAAAACAACTCCCCCTCTGGATTCCAGAAAACACTGGTTTGTGTACATATGATTGTATATTAGAAAACAAAACAAAACAAAGAAAACAAATCTGGTAATACAAGTATGTCTTAAAAAAATTCCATTCTAACTGCCAAAGATTACCCAAGATAACCTCCCATATATTTCCTCCA
This sequence comes from Marmota flaviventris, assembly GCF_047511675.1. Lineage (NCBI taxonomy): Eukaryota > Metazoa > Chordata > Mammalia > Rodentia > Sciuridae > Marmota > Marmota flaviventris. Next base: position 81,273,204 of record NC_092507.1, read on the forward strand.
GTTCAAATATTTTCTGTACTGTTCTTCTCTTTGCCTTCTTATCTGGAGATAGAATGCTTTTTTTTAAGGTTAAAACTTCTGATTTGTACACTTGATTCCATCCTGTCTTTGCTAGGATTTTATAACATTAATTCTCTCTGACATTTTTAATATTGAATGATGAAAATGTTCAAATCTTTCCTTTTATAAATAGCATCCATGGTTGGGACTAGGGATGTTGCTATGTGGTAGTACAGTGCTTGCCTAACATGTACCACATTCTGGTTAGATCCCCAGAACTGAAAAATGAAGTAAAACAAAACCCCAAAACAAAAAACTTAATCCAAAACAAACTTTCTGTATAAATAGCATCTTCTTTTAACTTTGATTCCTACTTACATTGCTTTGCTCATTAAATTGAAGTGTTATTATGTAATCATCTCCCAAAATTCTTTAAAAGGTTGTGTTGTGAAATATAACATTCATGTAAAATGGATAAAGTCTAATTGTACAGCTTAAGAAATTATTATTAAGTGAAATCTGTATAACCATTACCTGTTCAGGAAATTCAGCCTTGCCAGTATCTTTACACTTCCTGGTGGGTTACGGATGTGAACACTGAACTCAGTGACACATCACTCCTGATGACACACTGCAGCCTCCCTCTGTATGTAAGTTCCCCTGATACATATTTTGGATGGATCACTCCAAAGATAGTGCTTCTGTCTTTGAAATTCCAACTGGTCCCATCTCAGCAAGGTATGGGGCAGTCCCTTGGAGAAACTCCCTTGCCTTTCCACTTTTAGGGCTGGGTTCAACCAAATGGAACACTAATCCAGGCACAGAATTTTCCACCTCCCCAGAAAGTTCCCTTGTACTTCTTTGCAATCAGCCTTCTATTCTCCTCTCCTCAGGTAATCACTGTTCCTTTCTATCATTGTAGATGAGTTTTGCCTGTTCTAGAAAAGCAGTAATCAGATAACGTGTACTCTTTTGTGTCCTGCTTCTTGCACTGTTTATGACTCACCCACATTGTGTCATCAGCTGCTTGTTCTTTTTATTGCTGGCAGTAATGTATTGTATGAATTTCTATATTCACCCATTGAAGGACAGTATGAATAAAGCTGCTAAAATATTTAGGTATAAATCTTTTTTTTTTGGTACTGAGGATTGAACCCAGGTGTGCTTGACCACTGAGCCACATCCCCAGCCATTTTTAAATATTTTATTTAGAGACAGGGTCTAGCTGAGTTGCTAAGTGCCTCACTAAGTTGCCGAGGCTGGCTTAGAACTCACAATCTTCCTGCCTCAGCCTCCCAAGCTGCTGGGATTACAGGTACAAATCTCTTTATAGATACAAATTTTTATTTCTCTTGCTAAATATCTAGGTATGGAATTTCTACAAGTGTTTAACATTATAAGAAGCAGTCCACTGTTTCCAGAGTTGCAAACACCATTTTATGTTCCAACTATTAGTGGAAGCATGTTCCTGGTGCTTCATTCTTTTAACAACAATTGGTTTTGCTACTTTTTAATTTTAATCACTGTATGGATAGAGTGTCACCCCAAGGTTTATTTTGTCATCTGTAGGATTTTTATTTTATTTTTTTTGAGAGAGAGAGAGAGAGAGAGAGAGAGAGAGAGAGAGAGAATTATTTTTTATTGGTTGTTCAAAACATTACAAAGCTCATGATATATCATGTTTCATACCTTTGACTCAGTTGGGTTATGAACTCCCGTTTTTACCCCAAATACAAATTGCAGAATCATATCGGTTACACACTCACATTTTTACTTAATGGCATATTAGTGACTGTTGTATTCTTCTACCTTTCCTATCCCCTACTATCCCCCCTCCCCTCCCCTCCCATCTTCCCTCTCTACCTCATCTGCTGTTGTTCAATTCTCTCCCTTGTTCCCCCCCTTCCCCTCACAACCTCTTATATGTAATTTTGTGTAATATTGAGGGTCTTCTACCATTTCCATATGCTTTCCCTTCTCCCTTTCTCTCCCCCCACTCGTCTTTGTTTAATGTTAATCTTTTCCTCATGCTCTTCCTCCATGTTCTGTTCTTAGTTGCTCTCTTTATATCAAAGAAGACATTTGGCATTTGTTTTTTAAGGATTGGCTAGCTTCACTTAGCATAATCTGCTCTAATGCCATCCATTTCCCTGCAAATTCTATGATTTTGTCATTTTTTAGTGCTGCGTAATACTCCATTGTGTATAGATGCCACATTTTTTTTTATCCATTCATCTATTGAAGGGCATCTAGGTTGGTTCCACAGTGTAGCTATTGTGAATTGTGCCGCTATGATCATTGATGTGGCAGTATCCCTATAGTACGCTCTTTTAAGATCCTCAGGGAATAGTCCGAGAAGGGCGATAGCTGGGTCAAATGGTGGATCCATTCCCAGCTTTCCTAGGAATCTCCATATTGCTTTCCAAATTGGCCTCACCAATTTGCAGTCCCACCAGTAATGTACAAATGTACCCCTTTCCCCACATCCTCTCCAACACTTATTGTTGTTTGACTTCATAATGGCTGCCAATCTTACTGGAGTGAGATGGTATCTTAGGGTGGTTTTGATTTGCATTTCTCTGACTGCTAGAGATGGTGAGCATTTTTTCATGTACTTGTTGATCGATTGTATGTCCTCCTCTGTGAAGTGTCTGTTCAGGTCATTGGCCCATTTGTTGATTGGGTTATTTGTTATCTTATTGTTTAATTTTTTGAGTTCTTTGTATATTCTGGATATTAGGGCTCTATCTGAAGTGTGAGGGGTAAAAATTTGTTCCCATGATGTAGGCTCTCTATTTACCTCTCTTATTGTTTCTCTTGCTGAGAAAAAACTTTTTAGTTTAAGTAAGTCCCATTTGTTTATTCTTGTTATTAACTCTTGGGCTATGGGCGTCCTATTAAGGAATTTGGAGCCCGACCCCACAGTATGTAGATCGTAGCCAACTTTTTCTTCTATCAGACGCAGTGTCTCTGATTTGATATCTAGCTCCTTGATCCATTTTGAGTTAACTTTTGTGCATGGCGAGAGAAAGGGATTCAGTTTCATTTTGTTGCATATGGATTTCCAGTTTTCCCAGCACCATTTGTTGAAGATGCTATCCTTCCTCCATTGCATGCTTTTAGCCCCTTTATCAAATATAAGAAAGTTGTAATTTTGTGGATTGGTTTCTGTGTCCTCTATTCTGTACCATTGGTCCACCTGCCTGTTTTGGTACCAGTACCATGCTGTTTTTGTAACTATTGCTTTGTAGTACAGTTTGAACTCTGCTATCGCTATACCTCCAGATTCACACTTCCTGCTTAGAATTGCTTTTGCTATTCTGGGTCTTTTGTTTTTCTATATGAATTTCATGATTGCTTTGTCTATTTCTACAAGAAATGCCGTTGGGATTTTGATTGGCATCGCATTAAACCTGTAGAAACTTTGGGTAATATCGCCATTTTGATGATGTTAGTTCTGCCTATCCATGAACAGGGTACATTTTTCCATCTTCTAAGATCTTCTTCTATCTCTCTCTTTAGGGTTCTGTAGTTTTCATTGTATAAATCTTTCACCTCTTTTGTTAGGTTGATTCACAAGTATCTTATTTTCTTTGAGAATATTGTGAATGGAGTGGTTTTCCTCATTTCCATTTCAGAAGTTTTGTTGCTGATATACAGGAATGCCTTTGATTTATGCGTGTTGATTTTATATCCTGCCACTTTGCTGAATTCATTTATTAACTCTAGCAGTTTCTTTGTAGACCCTTTTGGGTCTGTTAAATATATTATCATGTCATCCACAAATAGCGATAATTTAAGTTCTTCTTTTCCTATTTTTATGCCTTTAATTTCTTTTGTCTGTCTAATTGCTTTGGCTAGTTTTTCAAGAACTAAATTGAATAGAAGTGGTGATAGAGGGCATCCCTGTCTTGTTCCAGATTTTAGAGGGAATGCCTTCAGTTTTTCTCCATTTAGGATGATGCTAGCCTGAGGTTTAGCATATATAGCTTTTACAATGTTGAGGTAAGTTCCTGTTATCCCGAGTTTTTCTAGTGTTTTGAACATAAAGGGATGCTGTACTTTGTCGAATGCTTTTTCTGCATCTATGCAGATGATCATATGGTTCTTGTCTTTAAGTCTATTGATGTGGTGAATAGCATTTATTGATTTCTGTATATTGAACCAGCCTTGCATCCCAGGGATGAATCCTACTTGATCATGGTGCACAATTTTTTTGATATGCTTTTGTATTCGATTTGCCAGGATTTTATTGAGAATTTTTGCATCCAAGTTCATTAGAGATATTGGTCTGTAGTTTTCTTTCTTTGAAGTGTCTTTGTCTGGTTTCGGGATCAGGGTGATGTTGGCCTCATAGAATGAATTTGGAAGGGCTCCTTCTTTTTCTATTTCTTGAAATAGCTTGAAAAGTATTGGTATTAATTCTTCTTTGAAGGTTTTGTAAAACTCCGCTGTATACCCATCCGGTCCAGGGCTTTTTTTGGTTGGTAGTCTTTTGATGGCTTCTTCTATTTCTTCCTTTGTTATTGGTCTGTTTAAATTGTGTGTGTCTTCCTGACTCAATCTGGCAGATCGTATGACTTAAGAAATTTATCGATATCTTCACTATCTTCTATTTTATTGGAATATAGGGTTTCAAAGTACTTTCTAATTATCTTCTGTATTTCTGTAGTGTCTGTTGTGATACTGCCTTTTTCATCCCGTATGTTAGTAATTTGAGTTCTCTCTCTTCTTCTCTTCATTAGCATGGCTAAGGGCCTGTCGATCTTATTTATTTTTTCAAAGAACCAACTTTTAGTTTTATCAATTTTTTCAATGTTTTTTTTTTGTTTCAATTTCGTTGATTTCTGCTCTAATTTTAATTATTTCTTGTCTTCTACTACATTTGCTGTTGTTTTGCTCTTCCTTTTCTAGGTTTTTGAGGTGTAGTGTGAGTTCATTTATTTGTTGGTTTTTTTCTTTTTTTGAGGAAAGAACTCCAAGAAATGAATTTCCCTCTTAAAACTGCTTTCATTGTGTCCCATAGATTCCGGTATGTTGTGTCTGTATTGTCATTTGTCTCTAAGAATTTTTTTATCTCCTCCTTTATGTCTTCTGTAACCCATTGATCATTCAGTAACATATTGTTCATTTTCCATGTGATATAGGATTTTTCCATCCTTCTTTCATCATTGATTTCCAGTTTCATTCCATTATGATCAGATATGGTGCATGGTATTATCTCCATGCCTTTATATTTACTAAGAGTTGCCCTATGGCATAATATATGGTCTATCTTTGAGTAGGATCCATGTGCTGCTGAGAAGAACGTGTATCCACTTGGTGATGGTTGATATATTTTATATATGTCGGTTAAGTCTAGGTTATTGATTGCGTTATTGGGTTCTATAGTTTCTTTATTCATCTTTTGTCTAGAGGATCTGTCTAATGGCAAGAGCGGTGTGTTGACGTCACCCATAATTATTGTGTTGTAGTCTATTTGACTCTTGAGCTTGAGGAGAGTTTGTTTTATGAACGTTGCAGCTCCATTGTTTGGTGCATACAAATTGATAATTGTTATGTCTTGTTGGTGGATGGTTCCTTTTAACAGTATATAGTGTCCTTCTTTATCCCTTTTGATTAACTTAGGTTTGAAGTTGATTTTATTCGATATGAATATGGCCACTCCTGCTTGCTTCCAAGGGCCATGTGAGTGGTATGATTTTTCCCAACCTTTTACCTTCAGCCTGTGTATGTCCTTTCCTATCATATGAGTCTCCTGAAGGCAGCATATTGTTGGATTTGTTTTTTTGATCCAGGTTACTAGCCTATGTCTCTTGATTGGTGAGTTTAGCCCATTAACATTTAAGGTTACAATTGAAATATGATTTGTACTTCCAGTCATGTTTATTTATTTATTTATTTTAGTTTGGCTAGTTTTTACTTTTTGGTTATTTTCCTCCCCCTTTACTGAGATACCTCCCGCTGTTAGTTTTGGGCACTATTTTCCAATTCCTCTTCTTGTAATATTTTGCTCAAAATGCTTTGCAGTGCTGGTTTTCTGGCTGCGAATTCTTTTAGCTTTTGTTTATCATGAAAGATTTTAATTTCATTGTCAAATCTGAAGCTTAATTTTGCTGGATATAGTGTTCTTGGTTGGAATCCATTATTTTTCAGCGTTTGAAATACATTGTTCCAGGATCTTCTTGCTTTCAAAGGCTGTGATGAAAAATCAGTCATTAACCTAATTGGTTTACCCCAGAATGTGATCTGCCTCCTTTCTCTCGTAGCTTTTAATATTCTCTCCTTGTTCTGTATGTCGGCTATCTTCATAATTATATGTCTTGGAGTTGGTCTATTACGGTTTTGAATGTTTGGGGTCCTGTAGGCTTCCAGTATTTGGCAATCCATTCCATCATTCATGTCTGGGAAGTTTTCTAGAATTATTTCATTTAATATGTTGTCCATTCCTTTGGTTTGAATCTCTATGCCTTCTTCTATCCCGATGACTCTCAAATTTGTTTTTTTTAAGACATCCCATATCTCTTGAATAGATTGCTCGTGGGATTTAAGCATCTTTTCTGTGTTGACTATATTCTTTTCAAGTTGATAAACTTTGACTTCATTATCTGATGTTCTGACTTCTACTTGATCTAGTCTATTTGTAATATTCTTGTTTGAGTTTTTAATTTGGTTTATAGTTTCCTGCATTTCTAGGATTACTATTTGATTTTTTTTAAAGATCTCTATCTCCTGGTAAAGCTCGTTCTTTGTCATTTGAATTTGTTTGTTTAATTCATTTTCAAAATATACTTTTATTGCTTGGACTTGCTGTCTCATGTCTTCTCTAATATTCCTTTCCATCTGAGTTAGGTAAGCCTTGAGTTCTTTCCCTATCCATGTTTCTGATGCTTCTAAGTCCTCCTGTAGATTTAAGTTGTCCTGCATTGTTTGTAATCCTTTTTTCCCCTTGTTTTTTCATGATGTTCACGTTACTTTCCAGCTCTATTTGATTGCTGTGTTTCTGCTTTCTTCTATAGATTTGTTTCGGTTTTGTATATCTCTGTTGTCTCTCCTTTGTGTTGGTAGACTATGCCTGCTAAAGTGGATTCCGCTGGGAAGGAATTGCGACTGCTGAGCTCCAGTGACGTCACCTCTCTGCTATGGCAGGCCCCAGGCTCCTTGCCGGGGTGTCCGAAAGGGGGGGAGGTGGGACTGGACTGTCTCTGGTTGGTTTCAGCTCCTGGTCGCCGGCGGGCGGGCGGTCTCTAGCTGCCCAGTTGCGCGGTCGGTCACCGGCGGGCGGGCGGTCTCCAGCTGCCCAGTCGCTCTGGCAGCCGGTGGGCAATTGGTCGCCGGCGGGTGTGTGGTCTCCAGGTGCCCAGTCGCAGGGGCAATGGGCCAGCTGTCGCTGGTGGGCGGGCGATCTCTAGCTGCCCAGTTGCATGGTCGGTCACTGGCGGGTGGGAGGTCTCCAGCCGCCCAGTCGCACGTGCAGCGGTTGGGCTGTCGCCGGAGGACGGGCGATCTCTAGCCACCCAGTTGAGTGGTCGGTCGCCGGCGGGCGGGCGGTCTCCAGCTGCCCAGTCGCAAGGGCAATGGGCCAGCTGTCGCTGGTGAGCGGGCGGTCTCCAGCCGCCCAGTCGCGCGTGCAGCGGGTGGACTGTGGCCAGTGGGCGTGCGGTCTCCAGCCACCCAGTCTCGAGGGCCTGGCCTCTAGTCCCCTGGTTTCTCCTGCTAGTCCTGGTTTCTCCTGCTAGACCAGATTTCCCCTGAGTGATGCCTCTCAGCAGTTCAAACTGTACTCTGGGCCTGCCGTTTGTTGGGTGTGGAGGGTGGCTATTGGGAACCCTGGCACTCTATTGTTTTGATTTTTTCCGCTTGCCCCTCCCCCAGTGCTGGCAAGACAGGTTTCGTTTTCGCCGCTGATGGGAGGGGGAGTTGAAGGTCAGGTGTCTCTAGTTTTCACCGCGTCTTTATGCAGGCTCGCTCTTATAATCCCTCCCCCGGAAAGCCTAGGAGAGATTTTATGCGAATTCCCTGCTGTATGGGAGATGAGCTGAGAAACACACACCTGTTTTATTGTTGCAATCTGTCGGAGAGTGGCGGTGGTTACTTCAGCTCTCCAAGATGGTGGCCGCTGGTTTCCTTGGTGGAGTTTCTGTTGTGGGGGATAGAACTGTACCGCTTCCTTCCCCGTCTGAAATCCCGAACTCAGCCCGGGGCTCAGTGAGGGCTCAGCCGGCAGGATTCCACAGAATCTGCAGCAACGTTTCTCCCTGCTTGCTGGTCGCTTCTCGGTGGCTCCCCGCCGTCTGTAGCTGCGGGACGGGCCACGTGGATCAGTCAGCCTGGTTCTCCGGTCACACAGTTGGCTCGTGTTTGAGACTCAATTACTGGACCTTGGTGCTGGAAATCCTTCCTCTAGGTTTCGGTGCATCCCCATTTTGCTGTAAGTTCCTAACAAGATAGTTTTTTGTCGTTCTAACTCGTTATTCACCTGCGCAGTGGCGCAGTACACAGGGTGTGATGCACTCTATTTGCGGCCATCTTGGAGTCCCCCGAGAATTTTTTTAATAAATATATATATATATATATATATATATATATATATATATATATTTAGTTTTTGGCGGACACAACATCTTTCTTTGTATGTGGTGCTGAGGATCGAACCTAGGCCGCTCATATGCCGGGCGAGCACTCTACCACTTGAGCCACATCCCCAGCCCCCTGTAGGTTTTTTAAAGTAATCTAAAACAACTAATCTAAAACAAGATATTTTAGGATTAGATGTTGATGGAATAGTATCTATAAAGAAGGTATTTGTCTCAGTCCATTTTCTGTTATAACCGAATACCACAAGCTGGGTAATTTTCAAAGAATCTATTTTAGAGCTCTGTTTAGCTCATGGTTCTGGATACTGATGAGTCCAAGAACATGGTGCCACCTTTACTTTTTTCTACCTGGTCCTTTCACTTTGGTCCTCTGATCTCCAGACTCTACTATCCTTTCCTCTCAAAACATCTATAAAGCTCTTTGACTTCTAGCTCAAGAAAAAAAAAGTATATTCTAGACAGGAAACTAGTCATGGTTGAGATCACAAAGTGTTTACCTAATTTCTATTCTAATCTTCTCTTGTAGTAATAGAATAAATTTGGTTTCTTTATAGTCAGAGCTTTGTTCTGGACTCTCAAATATGAAGTTATTTATGCCTATGTATAAATCATCCATGTATCTATATGCATAAATCCACTCCATGTACAAGGGAATTTTCCAGTTAAATTTGGATGAGTGATATTCCCTATAACCCAAGGGTCAGTCAGTTCCTTAATCAGCAAGGCTCTTTTGGAAACATTTTGGAGATGAAAATATTTTAAAAAATGTTTTATAGTCATTTGAGAAGCAGAGTAGATTGCAAACAGTCTCAATTTTTACCTAGATATCTAGAATAAAAACCATAATTTCAACTTTTCCATGAAACTTGATATGGCCTTATGACTGAATTCCAGGCCAGTAGAAGTCCCAAATGTGACTTGAAAATTTTGGCTCCCTGGTGGCTGCTATTGCCTGAAATGTGGAAGTGATTGCTGAAACTCCAAAGGCAATCCTGGATTAGGAAGTGAGCTTGAGGTGAAAGTGGATCAGAAAATAGGGACTACCTTCTGAAACTTTATACGTGAAAGGATGTACCTTTGTAGCTTTAAGCCACAAGTTAACTTTTCTATCAGATGCTATCAAATCCAGTCCTGAAGTATATAAATTTAGTACTTTTATACAAGTAAGACTGTCTAAAGTGTGACTTAGAATTATTCCAACTGTATTATTTTGACTTAAACTTTTCACCTACAGTACTTATAAACTAGATTTAAAAAAAAAAACTCAAAGTAAGCTTTTGAAACATAGTGTCCAACAACTCTTTGGTTCACTGTGTCCAGCTTTCATAGCCATTGTCTGTTGAAGGTGGGATCCATTATTTGGCAGGGCTGAGGGATATATAGAAGACAATGCAAGGCAAAAAGACAAATAACTTGGTATTTTTTAGATACCATCCCATGTCATAGCAAATAAATAAATATTTGTTTTTCTCCTTATAGGGAAATAGCACCTTAGAACATTCTTCATTTATATTCCCATATTTCTAATAAAGCACATGCCAGTTTGGCATGCTTTTGTTTTTATTATTATAATTTTCTGATTCCTAGGACTTTTACTAATGATGATGGGAAATTTTTGTGGTGCTAAGATAATCAATGAACTTAGAATGCTATTAAACTTTTTGCTCTGAATTCTCTTAAATTAAGACACAGATTTTTTATGAGAATCATGCACAGAAAAAAAAAAAACGGAGAAAAATCTGCTGTGAATTTAATTTATACTCACTTCTTGGTTTTCATTAAGCCCTTTGCTAGATTTATATTGCCAGCCTACACAAATGTGAATTCCCAGTAGAAAAGAGAACAGAGACAAGGGCAGAATACAATTTGGTTTCTTTATAGTCAGAGCTTTGTTCTGGACTCTCAAGTATGAAGTTATTTATGTCTACTTATAAATCACCCATGTATCTATATGCATAAACCCACTCCATGTACAAGGGAACTTTTGAGTTGAATTTGGATGAGTGATGTTCCCCATAACCCAAGGGTCAGTTCCTTAATCAGCAAGGCTGTTTTGGAAACATTTTGGAGATGAAAATATTCAAAAAATATGTTATAGTCATTTGATAGGCAGAGTAGATTGTAAACAGTCTAAATTTGAAGATCTGGGTTGACATTCAAAGCCCAGATTCCACTTGGCCTGGTATAAGGACAGTATTCACCGATCTGTCAAGGCAAAAGAACCTTGTCTTCTACCTCATCTGAATGACCCTTCTGCTTTCATGTTCCAGTAAGTGTTTCTTTTTTCTTTTGCTAGCTCCACTTCATTTCTCTCTTACTTGTGGGATGCCACCTGTAAAGCTATTTGAGTTGTCTTTTACTTGGTACAGAGCCATAGAGGACTTAGTCTCCACTTGGGAACGATCCTTCGCATTCCAATGTGTAGACTGCCCAAGGCATGAGATCTATGCTCCCACTTTACTAGTGGGACAGCTCTGTAGCTCCAGAGTTGGGCATAACCCATTGGGGACTGGACAGCCCACCCCCACCTTATTTGTCAAAGAACATTCCATGGAAAACCTTTGATGTCCCCCCATATAAATAAAGCAGGCATGGGCTCCATCTCTTACTTTTTCCAGTGTGGAAGCTTGATCCCTAAGATCAGAGTCCTTCTGCTACCCCCCCCCCCCTTTCTAAAATTACTTCCTGTGTCCTGTGGTTTCTTTGCCATTTTCTCTTTCTTAGCTTTTATTCCGCAGCCAGCTGGCTTCATTTACCATCTGCACAGCATGTCCTCAAAATTAGAGACTTTCTTTTTCATTTCTTTTAATCTCTGCCATTGCAGAGGTTGAATGCTTATTGATTTTTTTCTCTTCTCTCATTTTTTCCCTTTTCTTCTTTGTTATCTCATCTCCCTTTCTTGCCACTTCTTCCACATTTTAAGATTTTATGGTAGCAGGGCTTAACTTTCTATAGCCATTATTACCAAAAAATATGTTTTCTTCCCATCAGTATAACAATCAATCCCAGGTGTCTTCTTAAACTTCATCTCCTTTTCATTTTTATTGTTTTCATTGGTACAATTACAGACTTTAAAACTTGTTTTTAGGTTTGTGTTTCATTACTGAAGTTTGATAGTGTCTAATTATGTAAGTAGAGTATTATTATACAGTGGTCTTTCCTGATCTGTGCTTCTGTTTTCTGTTGGTTAGTTTCCCATGGTCAACCATGGTCCAATACTGTAGTACAGCCAATAAGGTATTTTGAGATAGAGAGAGAGAGCAGGGGTGGGGAGAAGAAGATGAAGGAGAAGGAGCAGGAGAAGGAGGAGGAGAGTAGGAAGAAGAAGGAGGAGGAGGAAAAGAAGAGGAAAAAGAAGAAGAAAAAGAAGAGAGAAAGAAAGAAGAGCATACATACATAACACTTGAATTATATTATTGTAATTGTTCTATTTTATTATTAGTTGTTATTAATCTCTTCCTGTGCCTAATTCATAAATTAAATTTTGTCATAGTTCTATATCTATACTATTCTATAGTATATATAGTATTCAGTACTATCCAGTTTTCAGGTGTCCTTTGAGGGTCTTGGATGTATCCCCAGTGAATTAGTGGCGGGGGCTAATGTATTTAGAGATCATAGACTTTAGAACTAGAAAGAGCTAAAAATATTGACTAACCCAAGTGACTTTTCATTTTTTTAAAGTGAAAATACTGAAGGAATTTCACCCCGATATCTGGTATTATAACCAAGACAAGGACATAGGTCTATAAGATTACATTTGAAAGACCAATTGTATTAGTGCTTTGGTCCTATATATAATGCAAGAAGAACTCAAAGAGTAGGTGAATAATTATTTTCCAATAGTTACAACCTATTAGGGGAAATATCTGCTCCATTCAGTTCTGACACATTAGAAAGGAGAGGTAATTTCCCTTATTCTTAAATTATAAAATTATCCATAAATTTGTATTCATAATAAATTCATGGGGTTTCCTCAAAATTAAAGTTATTTGCTTATAATTACAATTATTTATATATGAATAGAACACGTTACTTGATGTCTGAAATGTGTTATTCTTTTTGTTTCATGCTATTGAGTCTTTGAAAGATCAAATTAAGCTTTTTGTTTGGAAGTAAGCATTCTGTGCATCACAGAATCTTATTTATTTTAAAATAACTTAAAAATATTTCACCAATGAGGAAATAAGCATACAATAAAATTCTCCTTTTGAACATTTATTCATTTCATTTTATCTACCAAAATAGAATCTGAGACTTAGATTTTTTTAGCCCAATATTCCACCCAGTACAGTAATTTTATTTTTATTGATTATTTTTAGTTATATATTACATTAGGATACATTCAGACCTAATCACAAAAGCATGGAATATAATTTGCTCTAATGCAGTCATTAGGACTTTGCCCCTCTCCTTCTTTATCCCCCATCTCCTCTTCCTCTACTCAACTGATCTTCCTGCAATTTGTTTATATTTTTTAATTTGAACAAATTTTATTTGTCTTGTGGATATACTTGATTTTGGGATACACTGTGCTGTATTCATGTATGTACATATGAAAGTTTGGTCACATTCATTCTGTTGTTCTTCCCTTTTCCTCCCCTTCAATTCCCCTCATCTACTCTACTGATCTTTTCTGTATTTTTATTAAATTCCCTCTCCCTTTTTCCCCCTTTCTTTCTTCATGCTCCCCCCTTATTTTAGGATTAGCTTCTTCATATCAGATAAGACATTCAACTTTTGACTTTTGGGTATTGGCTTATTTCACTTTGCATGATAGTCTCCAGTTCCATCCATTTACTGGCAAATGCCATAATTTCATTCTTCTTTATGGCTGAGTAATAAACACTCCATGTGTATATATTCCAGTTTTTCTTTATTCATTCATTTGTGAAGGCCACCTAGGTTGGCTCCATAGCTTAGTTATTGTGAATTGTATTGCTATAAACATTAATGTGGCTGCATCATTTAAAGTTAGTATGCTGATTTTAAATCTTTTGGATATATATCAAGGAGTATGATAACTGGGTACTGAGTTTTTTGAGGAATTTCCATACTGTTTTCCAGAGTGATTGCACTAATTTGAGTCCCACCAACAATATATGTCTATAGCTTTTCTTCCACATTCTTGCCAATGTTTATTATTATTTTTATCCTTGATTATTTCCATTTTGACTGGAGTGAGATGAAATCTCAATGAAGTTTTGATTTGCATTTCCCTAATTGCTAGAAATATTGAACATTTTTTCATATATTTGTTGATCATTTATATTTTTTCTTTTGAGAAGTGTCTATTTAGTTCTTTTGCCTTTTTATTGTTTGGGTAATTTATTTTTTGGTGGTTTTTTTTTTTTTTGAGTTCTTCATGTATCCTGGATACTAATGCCTTATCTGAGGAGCAGGTGGTAAAGATCTTCTCCTATTCTGTAGGTTCTCTATTTATGCTTTTAATTGCTTCCTTTGCTGTGCAGAAGCTTTTCAATTTGCCATTCCACTTACTGATTTTTAAGTTTGTTTCTTTTGCTTTAGGAATTATTTTTTAATTTTTTTTATTAGTGCTCAAATCATTACAATGATTTTGACATATCATACATTTGATTCAAATGGGGTGTGAATTCTTATTTTTCCATGTGTACAGATTGCAGTATCACATTGGTTTTACAGCCACGTTTATACATACAGCCATACTAGTGTCTATTGTATTCTGCTACCCTTCCTATCCCCTCTCCCCTCCCCTCCCCTCCCATCACCTCTCTCTACCCACTCTACTGTGACACTTTTCTCTCTCTTTTTTTCTTCCCCCTCACACCATCTTATATGTAATTTTGCATAACAATGAGGGTCTCCTTCCATCTTCTGTGCGATTCCCCTTCTGTCTCCCATTCCCATGCACCTCTGGTCCCTATTTAATGGTAATCTTCTTCTCATGCTCTTCATTCCTGCTCTTTTTTGAGTCGCCCCCCTTTATATCAAAGAAGACATTTGGCATTTGCTCCTTAGGGACTGTCTAGCTTCACTCAGCATAATCTGCTCTAATGACATCCATTTCCCTGCAAATGTCATGATTTTGTTATTTTTTAGTGCTGAGTAATATTCCATTGTGTATAAATGCCACATTTTTTTTTTTATCCATTCATCTATTGAAGGGCATCTGGGTTGGTTCCACAGTCTGGCTATTGTGAATTGTACTTCTATGAACATTGATGTAGCTGTGTCCCTGTAGTATACTCTTTTAAGGTCTTTTGGGTATAGTCCGAGAAGGGGAATAGCTGGGTCAAATGGTGGTTCCATTCCTAGCTTTCCAAGGAATCTCCATACTGCTTTCCAAATTGGCTGAACCAATTTGCAGTCCCACCAGCAATGTACAAGTGTACCCTTTTCCCCACGTCCTCGCCAGCACTTATTATTGTTTGACTTCATAATGGCTGCCATTCTTACTGGAGTGAGATGGTATCTTAGAGTGGTTTTAATCTGCATTTCTCTGATTGCTAGAGATGGTGAACATGTTTTCGCATATTTGTTGATTGATTGTATATCCTCCTTTGAGAAGTGTCTGTTCAGATACTTGGCCCAGTTTGCTTTAGGAATTTTATTAAGGTAGTTGGTTTCTGTGCTGACATGTTGGAGTGTTGGACCTACATTTTCTTCTAGCAGTTGCAAGGTTTTTGGTCTAATTCCTAGGTCTTTTTCTCTTCCATGTAATTTTTTTTTTGGTTGTAGGTGGACACAATACCTTTATTTTATTTTTATGTAGTTCTGACCCCAGTGTCTCATGCATGCTAAGTGAGTACTCTTCCTCTGAGCCACATCCCCAGCCCTAATTCCTAGGTCTTTGTCACACGTTGAATTGACTTTTGTGAGGGTGAGAGATAGAGGCCAAATTTCATTCTTCTTCATATGAATTTCCAGTTTTCCCAATACCATTTGTTAAAAAAGCTATCTTTTCTCCATTTATTTTTAAATTATTATTATTATTTTTTGGTACCAGGGATTAAAGATTTAATCACTGAGCAACATTCCCAGCCCTTTTTAATTATTTCATTTTATTTTGAGACAACATCTTGCTGAGTTGCTTAGGGCCTTGCTAAATTGTTGAGACTGGCTTTGATTGGATTCCTCCCTCCTCAACATCCCAAGTTGCTAGGATTACAGGAGTGAGCCATTGTGCCCAGCTTCTCTAACGTGTGTTTTTAGTACCTTTATATAATATCAGATATATATTTATGTGAGTTTGACTCTGTATCTTCTATTCTATTCCATTGGTCTTCATGTGTATTTTAGTGCCAGTGTCAGGCTATTTGTTGTTACTAGAGCTCTGTAGTATAATTTGAAGACTGGTATTGTGATGCCTTCAGTTTGCTCTTCAAGCTAAGGATTACTTTGGCTATTCTGGGTTTCTCATTTTTCCAATTGAATTTCAGAACTGCCTTTTCCAGTTCTGTGAAGAATGTAATTGGTTTTTTGATGGGAATTGTGTTGCAATACAGATTCAATGCAGTGCTTTTGGTAGTATGGCCATTTTGACATACTTTTGCCTATCCAAGAACACAGGAGGGCTTTGTCTTCTGGTTGTTCTTAAATTTCTTTCTTTTATATTTTATAATTTTCATTGTAGAGGTTCTTCACTTCTTTTGCTAGATTGGTTTATAAATATTTTACCTTTTTTAAAGGGTATTGTAATGAACTTCTTTTTCAATAGATTCATTATCGAATATAGGAACATGATTGATTTATGAGTGTAGATCTTGTATTCTGCTACTTTGCTGAGTTCACTTATCATCTCTAGAAGTCTTCTGGTGGAGCTTTTGAGTCTTTTAAATGTAGGGTCATATCACCAGCAAACAGAGAATTTGAGCTCTTCTTTTCCTATTTGTATCCCTTTAATTTCCTTCTCTTGTCTGATTGCTCTAGCTAGCTTTTCAAGGACTGCTGAATAGGAGTGATGAATATAGGCATCCTTATCTTGTTCCTGTTTTTAGAGGAAATTCTTTCAGTTTTCCTCCATTAAGTGTAATGTTGGCCTTGGGTTTATCATATATAGCTTTTATAATGGTGAGATAAGTTCCTTCTATCCCTAGTTTTTTAGTATTTTAAACATGAAGAAGTCCTGTACTTTGTCAAATGCTTTTTCTGAATCTATTCAGATAATTATGTGATTCTTGACCTTAACTCTATATATGTGGTGAATTACATCTATTGTTGAACCAAACTTGCATCCTTAGGATGAAACCCTGTTGATCATGATGCACTATCTTTTAAATGTGTTTTTGTATGAAGTTTGTCAATATTTTATTTAGAACTTTTGCATCTATGTTCATTAAGGATATTGGCCTGAAGTTTTCTTTCCTTGATATGTTTTTGTCTGGTTTTTATATCAGGGTGATACTGGCTTTATAGAATGAGTTTGGCAGTGTCACCTCCTTTTCTGTTTCAAGGAATAATTTGAGGAGTATTGATATTAGTTCTTCTTTAAAAGTCTAGTAAAACTTGGCTAAGACTCTGTTCAGTCCTTGGCTTTTCTTTGTTGGAAGACTTTTTATAGCTGCTTTAATTTCATTACTTGAAATTAATCTGTTTAAGTTTTCTGTATTCTCATGGTTCAACTTAGGTAGGTCATACATCTATAGGAATTTGTCAATATCTTTAAGATTTTCTAGCTTATTCAAGTATAGATTTTCAAAATAGTTTCTGATACTCCTCTGAATTTCAGTAGTGTCTGTGTTGATGTTTCCTTTTTCATCCCTGTTTTGTTAATTTGAGTGTTCTTTAGGTTAGTTTGGTTAAGGGTTTATTAATCTTGTTTATCTTTTCAAAAAAACAAACTCTTTGTTTTGCTGATGTTTTATATATTTTTTTATTCTCAATTTCATTGATTTCAGCTCTGATTTTAATTACTTCTTGTCATCTACTGATTTTAGTGTTGGTTTATTCTTCCTTTTCTACATTGGCCTTGAGATGTAATGTTAGATTATTTATTTGGTATCTTTCTATTGATGTATTGATGTATTGGCATATTTCTTTTGATGTATGAACTCAATGCTATAAAGTTTCCTCTTATTCCTGCCCTCATAGTGTCCCAGAGATTTTGAGATGGTATATCATTTACTTCTAAGAATTTTTTTCTTTCTTTCCTTGTTTCTTCTGCTATCCATTCATCATTCAAAAGTTTATTATTTAATATTCAGGTGTTAGAGTGAGTTCTGGTTTTTTAATCTTATCATAAACTTCTAATTTAATTTAATTATTATCTAATAGGATACAAGGAATTATCTCCTTTTGGGGCATATTTTCTAAGATTTGCTTTGTGACCTAAAATATTATCTATTTTAGAAAATGTTCCTTGTGCTTCAGAGAAGAAAGTAAATTCAGTTATTGATGGATGAAATATTTTTTAGATGACTTTAGGTTTATATTATTAATAGCATTTTTTAGTCCTATAGAATCTTTACTTAGATTGTGTCTGGATGATCTATCTAGTCACCCAGTATTATTATATTGTGGTCTGTTTGATTCTTAATATTGAGAAGGGTTTCTTTTATGTGTGTGGATGTACCATTTGTTGGGTCATAAATATTTATAATCATTATATCTTATTGGTGTACGATTCCCTTAAACAGCATGAGATGGCCTTCTTTGTCTCCTCTGATTAATCTTGTCTTGAAGTACAATTTATCTGATATAAGAATAGCAACACTTGGTTGTTTATGAGTCTCATGTGAATGGTATGTCTTTTCCCATCCTTTCACTTTCAGTCTGTGGATGTT
This sequence comes from Marmota flaviventris, assembly GCF_047511675.1. NCBI lineage: Eukaryota > Metazoa > Chordata > Mammalia > Rodentia > Sciuridae > Marmota > Marmota flaviventris. The sequence goes on from NC_092507.1 coordinate 81,291,565, forward strand.
TTTGCCTGTAAGGTGAGTCTCCTGCAGACAGCATATTGTTGGTTCTTGTTTTTTAATCTAATCTTCCAACCTATGTCTTTTTATTACAGAGTTTAGACTGTTTATATTCAAGGTTATTATAGAGAGATGTTCTCTATTTCATACAATTTTGATGTATTTCTAATGTTTAAACCAGACTTGATTCTTATTTAATTGACTATTATTCTTGTGTATTTCATCCCTTTGCTGGTTTTTATTTTTATTTTCCATATCTTATTCATGAAAATTTCTTGTTATGAATATGTTTTGCGATGTGAGCTTTCTGGTTATGAATTTGTTTAGCTTCCATTATTTTGTGGAAGGTTTTTATTTTATCTTCAATTCTGAAGCTTAATTTTTCTGGGTATAGTATTCTTGGTTGGTATCCATTTTCTTTCAGAGCTTTGTATATATTATTCCAAGTCCTTGTAGCTTTCAGGGTCTGGGTTGAGAAATCAGTTGAAATCAAGATTGTTTTACCTCTAAATATGACCAGCTATTTTTCTCTTGTAGATTTTAAAATTCTATTCTTATTCTGTATGTTAGGCATTTTTATTATAATGTGTCTGGAGTGGATCTATTATGATTTTTGTATATTTGGAATCCTATATGCTTCTTGTATTTGAATTTTCATCTTGTTCTTAAGATTTGAAAATTTTTCTGATATTATTTCATTGAAAAGATTGTACATCGTTTCATCTTGTATTTCAGAGTCTTTATCTATCCCAATGATTCTTAAATTTGGCCTCTTGATGTTACCCCAGATTTCCTGAATATTTCGGTCATGGTCTCTTAGCATCATTTCTTTATGTTCAGCTTTGTTTTCAAGGCCTTAAGATATATCTTCAGAGTGATCTATCTATTTCCATTGCATTTAAAAAATTATTTTAAGTTGTTGTTGGACCTTTACTTTATTCATTTATTTGTATGTGGTGCTGAGAATCAAACCCAGTGCCTCACATATGTGAGTCAAGCACTCTATCACTGAGCCACAACCCCAGTCCTCCATTGCATTTTTAATTTGGTTTATTGGGTCTTTAACTTTTAGGATTTCTGTTTGGTTCTTTTTTAGAATCTCTATCCCTTTATTCAAGTGATCTTACACTGCCTCTATTTTATCTCTAATTTTGCTCCTTAAATCTTCTTTTAGTTCATAGGACATTTTTACTATAAACTAAATTCTTTCTCTGTTAGTTCCTTTACTGTGGTGTTGATGGAGTCAGCATGTTGAAGCATTAGGATGGCTTTTCCCCTTGCTTTTTTACATTGTTTGTGTGTCTATCCATCTATTAGGATAGTTATCAATTCTTCTTTTAAGCAAGGGACTACTTTTGAATTTCTTTCTCTTAAGAATCTCAGCACCCGGGCTGGGATTGTGGCTCAGAGGAAAAGCACTTGCCCAGCATGCATGAGGCACTGGGTTCAATCCTCAGCACCATGTAAAAATAAAATAAAGATATTATGTCCACCTATAACAACAACAACAAAAAAGATTATCAGCACCACTTTGAGAGATGTCACTGAAACTTATTTAGTATAATCACTTCAGAGCCAAGCTTAATACTATTCAACCTTATGAAAAATAAAAAAAAATATTGGCATTGTTCTCCACAGTTCCCCAAATCCAGGTATGAACTTGTAGGAAAGTTCTAGAATAGGTTGAAAAATTAGTTATTAAATTTAACAAAATTATTATAACTTTAAATGAAAGCTAAGGGTAGGGGGAGATTGGGTAAAAGAGAGAGGGAAAAAGAAAGTATAGAAAAGAATAATATTCACCAAGGTAGAAAGGAAAAATAGATGGATGGTAGGTATTTGAGCTAGTAGCAGATGATATAGAAAGGCTAATGGGGTGTAACAGGAGCAAGAAAAAACTAGAGCTAGGAAAACTGACATAAAAAAATCCATTCTAATTAATGCTTTACACTATTATATTCAAATGGGTTGAAGGTACAGTGTTAGCTATTAGGGTAACAACTATCAATCAATATAAAAATGATATATATAATAGAAGTTGACATTTGAGTTGTTTATAATAAACCATGTCAAGGTGAACAAAATTCTTGTTGAATCTTGGTTTGGATTTCATTGGGGTTTGAATGTTTAGCAGATGTTCATCATTCTTTGGCTGTGGATCCCTCCAGAGTTGCTGGAGCACAGGAACCACTTTCCTGGTTGCTATGGAGCTCCCACCAGCCAGTTCTGCTTTGCCAGTTTAGGGGTCTACAACTGACTGCTCAGAGGGTACAGTGTTGTGTCTTGTTTTTTTTTTTTTTTTCTATTTTGTGCAGGAGTTCAGGATGCAGGCTCTGGAGTTTCCCTGTGATTGCTATGCCCCCTACAGGATCCTTTTCATGGTAGTGCAGAGCCTCATGGCTGTCTGTAAGCACAGGTCTTCTGGTTGTGGGTTTTGCACAGGTGTCCTATAGTGTACAAGCATTCTCCTGCCAACACCACTCTTTCTGGGGTACTGTAGTAAAGGGACTCAGGTGTTCACTTGGGTTTTAGTTTCCACTGCTTCAGGTTGTTAACAGTGAGTGCAGTTGACTATGACTGATGAAAGGTCCAGCCAGTGTCCATGGGTCAGGCTTGGAGCAATCACTCCCTGCTGCCTTGGATCAGCCAATTGTCCACCTTAAATGACCTACCTCTGGCTATGGTTGCAGGTGTCTTCCACTTATGTTTCCTGGGGTACTCAGGGAACTTCTCCTAGAAGCCTTCTACCATTAGTGCTACCATCTGGTAACTGGATCTCTATGTCACTGGATATTCAGGCAGCCTCCCTCTGGTATAAACTCTACGATCAAGGGGACAGTTCCTGGGCTTCACATGGTGCCTTCCCCAGTGCCAGTGGTCACGGCTGGCATGGTCTAGATGGTTATGCTTTCCTCTACTCAGGACCAAAGCAGTCTTGCCAACCGGCTTTGCCTGGGTCCTGTGGAGACTGCACAGAGTGCTGAGCTAAGTGCATTTCCCTGCACGGATGTGCTCCATCCTACTCTCCTCCTTCCCCATGAGGGCCAGAGGGTTCCATCAATTTGGGGCTAGTATTAATCCCTCAAAAACTTCTTTCTAGTTAGATTCTAAAGGTATCCCATTGCAGGGGACTTCCCTCTGGTTTAATTTTCAGCTGTCTAGAAGTGGGAAGATGCCATGTTAATTTAAGGGGGTGACTATTCTGCTGAGGACTCCACAGGATGGTTGTGAACCCTAGCACAGCTTTTCTTTCATGATTTGGTTTTAAGCTGCTTCACAGATATTGCTGTTCCCATCATGCTTTAAATTTTATCTTGCCTTTCTAAATGTTTTTAAGTGGATGAGCATAAGAGTTTCTCTCTCCCCCCATTTTGTTCTTCCTCTCTTCCCCTACCCTGGTTCAGTTTCTGGGTTAGGGAACCCTGAATTTATTTTCTACTCTGGTAAGCAATCTTCAAGTCTCTACAGGTCTCAGACTTTGTAATATTGAGTCTTCAAGCATTTATTTTGTTACTCACCTCTCAATTCTTCTTTTCCTTCACTACCTCCTTTCTGGGTTGTGAGAAGATCAGGAACCATTGCTTACCTCCCTTCTGCCATCTTCTCTACCCTCCTAGTGCAGATCCTGTTTGAAAACTTCCAAAGATTAGCCCCATCCTCATGGGGTAGGGATTATTGTAATTGGATAGCACAGTAGCTAGCAAGTTCTTGCATTGAATCAAAATTAGCTTTCTTAATTTCCAGCTTTTTCCCCATTTCTGGCCTCTGGAGCAACATAGAATTAGTATACTTTTTTTTCCCATGACAATCCTTCACATATTTGAAAGCAGATATTATGCCTTTCCTTATTCTTCCCCTCCCAAGTTACTTGAATAATTTATCAAATTTTATAGCATCTCTAATTCACCATGACATTTGCCTTTTATTATGTTCTAATTGACCAATGTCTCTTTTAAAAATCTAGCATCCAGAATTTTAGATGTGGTTTAACTAGCCAGAACTACAACAGAATTGTCATGGATAGTGATTTTGGGGTAGTAATTTCTCAGGAAAGACTCATCCTTCAGATAGACTAAGTCCCTTAAAAGAGAAGCTGGGAGCTGAGTGCAGTGGTGCATGCCTGTAATCCCAGTGGCTTGGGAGGCTGAGGTAGGAGGATCCAGAGTTCAAAGCCAGCCTTAGCAATTTAGCGAGGCACTAAGCAACTCAGTGAGACCCTATCTCTAAATAAAACACAAAAACAGATCTGGAGTTGTGGATCAGTGGTCTAGTGCCCCTGAGTTCAATCCCCAGTACCGAGAGAGAGAGAGAGAGAGAGAGAGAGAGAGAGAGAGAGAGAGAGGCTGGGAATATAGTTAAGTGATAGAGCACTTGCCTATCGTGCATGAGGTCCTTGGTTTAATCCCCAGAACAAGTGCATGCTCCTTAAAAGAAGGGCACTTACATGAAAACACTTGGTAAACTGTGAAGTACTTTATAAATGAAACAAATTTTGATATCCTCTTTTAAGCCTTTAACTACAACCAATAATGAAAGAATATATTTTTTACACTTCTTTTACAGCATTTTATGAAATAGTGATTTCAACTTTTGTGTTCTCACAGTTAACAAAAAAGCTAGTATTTTTTCCCTTGGTAAATGTATAAAAATTCTTTTAATCTCAGCCATTATGCTGAATTACTGGGTTCTCTGAGTTGAATAAATTTTAAATAATCTAGTAATTTTTGTGACTTTTTTTAAAGAAATGATGTCATTTTAAATCTGTGTATATTTGTTTAATGTTCCTACTGGCAATATTTTAAAAGGTAGAATCATTTTCAAAGTAGAACTTTAAATATGTAAAGTTTATTTAATTTCAATGTATGCTTTATACTTTTCTGATTTTAACCAATTTTGGATAGAATGGGAAACTGACCTGAGTATTGTTATGTATTCATTAATTAATATTGTTATGTGTTCATTCATTTTCAATTGCTTGAGTATTTACTATGTGTTAAGGACTTGGAAAAGACATCTGAGTAATCATTTATCCTTTTTCTTTCATTAACTTTAGATGAGTCTTTGAAAAGAATACTTTTTTTTCTAATGTGCTTGGCATGTAATTATATGCTGAATATTAAGTAAGGATTAATAGTACGGATTCCAGCATTCTAACTATAGGTTATAGTTGGTGAATAGAAATATACATAAGTATAATCATATAATATAAATATGATGCCCAATGGGATAACAGTAACAAATGAGAGCCCAACGTCTATTTTCCACTTCTATAATAAATTCTCAAGGATGAACATTTATAAAGAAAAGAGGCTTTATTAGCTCACAGTTACAGGTTAAAGCTCAAGATTCATGGGCTCCATTGCTCAACTTCTGGTCAAAACTTTGTAATGTTTGGCATCATGGCAGATGTATGTATGAGAAGGAGAGACCACATTGCAAAATCAGAAGCCAGAAAGAGGGTGGTGGGTCAGACTCACTCTTTAATCACAATCTTCTCATGACAACTATCCAGGGTCCCAGGAGGACTATATCAATTCCTTCCAAAGGCAACACTCTAAGTGACCTAATTACTTCCCACTAAACTCAACTCTGAAATGTTCCATATCACCTCACAAAACTACCACACTGAGGACCAAGTTTCCTACACATGAATCCTTGGGAGACACCCAAACCATATCAAAACCATACTATAGTAGATTCTTAGTCAATGTTTGCCACATTAATACTGCATATTAAAGGAGCATTAATTACTCCTACCCTTGGCTGCGAATCTGGTGTTATAGTTAGAGGTTTAATCTTATAGATTTATGTGTCATTGTTCAAATAAATGAGACACTTTGGCACTGTAGTATTTAAAGAACTCATATCTCTCTTTGGTTAAAAGAAAATTCTATATTTTCTAAACCATGACAGTATTGTGGTGATTCTGATTTGATGTGTAACATGTCAAATCTGTAATATGTCAACTCTGAAGAACATAAATTATTTTAAAATACATATATATTTAGGATAAAAAGTAGTTGTTTAGCATTCTCTATACTATAAATTATTAAAAATCACAGTAAATCACTTCAAATAATTACAGTACTCTGATATATATATAGAAAAACAAGAAAAATTTGAACCAGTCATTTGTTGGCAAACTTTAAAAAATTATTCAATCTAAACTTTATTATTTTTGTTATTGCTACAAATCTTGGCAACTGAGACCATGTAAATTGGAGGGTACCTGCTTTATAAAATTAGATTTGGTGTCACATAATTTATATTAATACTACTAGGTCCATAATTTATTTCTACTAGATCTACTTTATTTTTAATAGTTTTTAAAAATTGTAAAACAAATAGATATATCTTTGTAAAGAAAGACTGCTTTCTTTTTATATTTTGTAAACTTAATCTTCCTAAACTAGTTATTATTTGGTTAATCATACAATTTATAGCATAGATAGGCTGAAGAATTATAAAAATTGTAGTAGCGTCTAGTAGTTATTGTTTTTGGCTATGTGAATATGTGGGCTTTTATATCAATATTAGTTAGTGTTTCCTAAACTTTAAGTATTTTCCTCCAGCAAAGAACTGTCTCTTTTCTGAGAAGGGAGAAAAAAACCTTGCTTATAAAATGAGGCTATTTTGCATATTAATTAGGGGGTCTTTGAACTCTAAGAATAAAATTCCTTAATGCTTTGGGTATGGAACAATTATACATTCAAGGACATTAATTTTATGCTAATAATGTGACAGGCTTTACATTTTCTTTGTTTTGTTTATATTTCCTAAAGATAATTTAATGCAAATAATCCATCCATATACTGCATAGAGCGTGTCAGATGGTTTCCCTATAGTTAAGATTGTATCAGAACTCCTATTATAAATCTCTATTACCCATGGTTTATAATTTAATTGAAAAAACTCACTGCAGGCAGAAATTCTACACTTAGAGTTTCAGGCTAAAAGCAATATTTCTCTTTTAAAAATTGCCTCCTCTATTTAATTTCATAGATAATGGAAATATAAGAAGGATCATCCTGGAGCTGATTTTGAACAAAGCCAAACAGATTATTGTCTATAACTAAAATCATTTCTAAGCAAAAAGTAGTTGATATCTTATCATTAGCCTAACACTACAATGTTTAATGAAATTAAAAAAACAATTGAATCTGTTTATCATTTTTCGACACACAAAAAAATCTACACTTATAAGGAGAACAAGAAAATTTATATTTGATAATATTATCTGAGGCATTAAGTTTTTGTTTGATTCCCAAGTACATACTTTACTTCTTTCAGTGAAACTGAGTTAAAGCTGTGGGATCTGCTTTTTGTCAAACTGAGAAAGGAAGAGGGCATAGGGTAGAGAGATGTGTGCTCCAGAATTCTTTACTTTATCTGCCATGTAAGTCTTCATCTTAAGTTTATGCTTCAATTACCTTGACAGGATTCAGGGGTTAATTAACAGGCATAGCAGTTTCAGCAGGCTTATACAGTAGAATTGAGATCAGTTTTGAGACACATGGTGGTTTTGTCATCAGCTTTTGAACCCAAATCCTGTAGTGTAGAAAGGTTAACTTGCCAGGAAATATGCAATCTCCAATCAAGACTTTACCATAGTTTTATCAAGCCCAATGAGAAAGAAATTGTGAGTTAGAACAAGATATACTACATTTCCCTCAACCTATCAACCTTTTCTTATTTAATTCTTACTTGTAGTGCTTCATGTGAAATAAATGCCATGATTTCTTAGCCCTAAGTAGCCATGGAAACTTATTTAAAAATAGTCTGGCTCTGTCTATGAAAAGTATTATGTTTCTAAATCAGTTGTCTTTGACATCCTAAGATAAATTATTGAGGCCAGTAATATAAGCACATCTCTTACAACACTTTGCCATTTACAAAGGGCTTTAATGCATATAATATACACAACTGTTCAGATGGTAGAGAAAGTCAAGGCTTAGATACTAAGTAACTTGCTAAAGATCATGCAGCTCACATGTTGTGGCAACACTCACATTTTGTCTTTGGTCTAGTGGTTCTTCTCCAATAGCCCAGTAGCTCTTTAATTTTTGTGGGATAGCTCATATTTTTAACTTTGAGGAATAGAGTCTATTGATATCCTATTAGTTCATTTATCTTTTAACAAAATACCTTAGGTTGGGAAATTTATTAAAAGTAGGTATTTATTTGTTATGATGGCTAGTCTGAGTTCAAGGCACTGACAGATTTGGTGTATGATAAGGGCTCACTATCTGCTTCCAAGATGGTACTTTGGTACTGCATCCTCCAAAAGGGCAGGAGTGCTGTGTCCTTACATGGCAGAAGGGCTGAAAGGCCAGCAAGCCTCCAAAATCTCTTTTTAAAGGGTGTTATTCCCACTTATGGGGGCAGGGCCCTCATGACTTAATGACTTCCCCAAACAGTCCACTATTAATACAATCAAATGAGGATTAAGTTTCTACATAAATTTTGGAGGGAACAAACATTTAAATCATAGCAGATACCATGATGAGAATGTTTTGCATTACTTGACACCTATTGTCAAGCCTATAAGGGAATTTATAAAACTTCCATTCCCATTTCTTAAAATATTCCATATAGCTTAGATTCATAAATAAAGAACTTAGAGTCTAAATAAGATTCATATTGTACCTCCAAACTACAAAATATATCGGTGATAAAATAAAATGAAGTCATGGATCTATTATTCCGTTTCTCTGCTTAAGAATTATTCTTAATGACAATGTTTTTATTATATCAGAAACATTGCTTGAGTATAAAGGGCATGAGAAAAGATTGTACGAAGTAATGTGATTATTCAGTCTTAAGAGATTTTTGAGAAAACAGTAGGTAATTAGTTTCCAAGAATGTTTTAGGGGTATGACTGGTATACCGAAACAGGGAATATACTAGAAAAACCTCCAGGCCAACTTTGAATTTGGAAGTCCATATTTTTTGTATACAGGGAAAAGGAGACTATCTTTTCATATTTACAAACTGATTCATTTTTTTTTTTTAGTTTGTATTATAAAGAACTTTAGTAAGTTGCTATTTACTTCTACCTTTTTTTTTTTTTTTTTTTTTTTTTGGTACTGGGGATTGAATCCAGGGTTACTTTAACACTGAACTATATCCCCAGTCCTTTTTACTTTTTATTTTGAGACCAGGCCTCACAGAGTTGTGAAGACTGGCCTTGAACATGAGCTCCTTCTGTCTCCCCATCCTCTGTTGCTGGGATTACAGGCAGAGGCCACTGCATCCAACTTTTTGTGGCTTTTGAATAGTATAAATTTAGGATGCAATGCAGGTTTTACTTCTAAACTTTTTATTCCAAAAGATGTTTTCCTGATTTAGTAGGTATTGTGAATGATGTGTGATATTGAATTCAGGCACTCAACTTAATAACATTTCATATAACCTAATGGTTAGTCCATGCACCCATGAGACTCAATAATCCCATTTTCTTCTCTTATCTTGTCCCAAGTAAATGTTATTATTTGGTGCATTTTAAATCTTCTCTATTTCTTTTCTTTCCTCAAAGTTGAACTTGATCATCCTTTTCTGTTTACTTGCTCTGAAATACTCTTGCTCAAGGCCACTTGAGACCTCTTAAAGGCAGTATCCAATGCAAAATGTTTAGATAATATGTGGAGAGGCAGTGAGATGTATTTGAAAGATAATGTATATTTGGATTTAGACTAGGGATAAGCAATTTTTTTTCTCAGAAAAAGATCAGATAGTAAATATTTCAGTCACTGTGATCCACATGATCTCTATGGCAGTACTCTTGCCACTGTAGCACTAAGGCACCTGTAGACAATATGGGAATAAATGAACATGACTGTGTTCCAATGAAATGTTATTTAGGGACACTGAAGTTTGAATTTCACATAAATTTAATATGCTGCAAATTATTCTTTTTTAGTTGTTTGAACAATTTGAAATGTAAAACCATTCTCATCTTGTGGGCCATAGATATATGTAAGATGAGTGGGATTTGGCCTCTGGATTTTATTTTGCAGGTTCTCTGCTGCAAGCAGACCTGGTTTTACATGGCAGGTCTCTTAATTATTGGTTCAGTGTTCTTGGATAGTTATTTTACTTTTCTAAGTTTCATTTTTGTTAGTATAATGGAATTGTATCTGCTTCATAAAGTATTTGAGGGTTAACTTTGATAACATGTGGAAAACATGTAGCAGAGTAATTGTTAATAGTGTATACTTTGTAAATGGTAACTATAAAGGCAATACAAATTTTCAATCTTTAATGATTAATTTACCTGACAGTTCTTCCTCAGTCAACATTGTAGGCTTTTTTTCTCTCAAAATGGAAACATCTTTTGTAAGATTAAAAGTAATACATATGAGTGTAGCTCAATGGTATAGTGCTTGTCTGAGTCCCTGGATTGGCCTCCAGAACTACCCCCCACCCCAAAGGTAATACATGTCTTTTCAAAAATTAAGAAAATATGAAATGCAAAGATAATAAGAATAATCCCTTCTATAATATCATCTCATGTAAGACCATCATCTCTCTCATTTTCTATAAGAAAGCTGAGACTCAGATTGCTTAAAGTTACCATTTATGTTGCATTCATTTCTCTTTTGGGGGGGTTGTGCTTTCTTTACTTCAAACATTTGGTTATGGTGGGTGGGCAACCAAAATTCTCACATCCCTCCCCTAGTGTGGATGTGTGTTTCAGAAGGGGCCAATTACTGTGCCCTGTCCCTCTGGCTTGTTGTATAAATTTGTTCATGATTGACCATGTGGTCCAGTCCTATCCATTGGGCATTTTCTGGGATACTTTAAATTGTAGCACCAGAGAAACTCTTTCCTGTTTTGCCATGAGCTTAAAGAATATAAATTCAGTATTACCCACAGCCACAGAAGGAACTTGTGGGAACAGCTGGCCTGAGAGAATGAAGCCAACATGAAGAGGCAGCACTGAGACTTTGGGAAAGGAGAAACAGCCAGTGGGTGGAGGAATCGTGACAGGTGAAGGGAGGCAGTCAGCCCTCAGCAATCTCACAAGAAAAGCCAGGAGAAGAAAGAACCTGATGATATTTGAATCCCTGCATTTGCACATTGCTTAAGGCAATAAATGGCTTCCCCTTGGTTTGGGTGAATGTCTTTTTCCTTCCTTGCCCCATTTTTTTTGCAGTCCAAAGAATATTGACTGAATAAATAGAAATAGGATGAAAACCCAGATCTGGCTGACCCTAAAGCCTTGAGCTTCCTTCCCAATCCTTTTTAGACACAAGCATTACTAATAGTTTGATATTTGTCTTTTATTATTTTATATAACTAAACAAATATTATGGTATATGTGAATTGATAAATTCGTGATTTATTGCCAATGATCATCCAATTGGCTTTATTAATTATAATTAACTAACATATGCTGGGTATTTTCTATTGCTCCCCATGCTCTTTTTCACCCATACCCCTCTCAACCCTGTTTTGTGCTCTGAGAGACTGGCTTGCTTCTCCTGGCTTTTCTTGTGAGGTTGCTGAGGGCTGACTGCCTCCCTTCACCTGTCACGATTCCTTAAAGCTGAACCTCTGCTCAACTTCATCCTTCAGCTTGCAGCCCCAAGGACTGTGCTATCCCATGTAGGCTTCCTCCCTCATGCCTATACTCTTTTAAATAAGTCCTTTTAAATGCTCTTCAAATTACCCAATTTGAATGTGCTCTTTGTTTCCTGTCTGGACTTTGAGTAATTCTATCTGTATAAATGTATCTTTTCCCTCTACATTTCATGTCAAGATACAGCATTACCCATGTTTTTAATAATTTCAATTCTCATAAGGGGAAAATGACATCTCACTTTAATTTATATTTCTTTGATTATTATTGAGCTTGAACATCTGTTCATATGTTAATTGGCTATTTGCATATTTCTGTTAATTGCTTGTTAATATTCTTTGCCCATTTTTCTTTTGGGTGATCTCTTTCTCTTTTTAATTCTGGTTATGAGCAGAATTTTTTTCTATTAGATTTCCCAACTGATTGTTGTTAGTCTAAATGAAAATTATTGATTTTGTATTTTGCTGTATACTTCTGAACTCTTTAATAAATTTTGCTTGATTCTCTTGGATTTCCTTTTATCATTTGCAAAGAATGATGATGCTGTCTCTTCCTTTCCAATTTATGCCACATTTCTTTATCTTGTTTTACTGCTTTGGTCAGATCTTTCAAAACACTATTGGACAATAGGGATATTAATAGGAATCACTGGACAATAGTAGTGTTAGTGTGAATCTTTGTTTCACTCATGATTAAGTCAGTTTTTCCCAGGGTATGAATCTCAGAACACTGCCACAGAGACCTATCCCTTGAGAAATGTGTAAGGAAAAAAAAAATAAAAGAAAAGAAGCATTGCACACTCTTAGAGAGTCCCAGTGCACATGAACATTTTAAAGTCTTTGAGGCTTTCTTTTGCTTTTGTTTTTATTTTCTTATTCCTTGCCTAATATAGCTCTGAATTCAATAATTTGCACAGATTCTGGAGGGCTGAAATATAACAAAATATTTTGCAATAAAATAGCTAAATCACTGTGGCTTTATGTATAAACTGACTAAATTAACCTAAAGTTTATTAATTATGCCTAATTTCAGTGCTTATTATTATAGAATCATAAGCCACTACATTTTGTATTTCAAAGATTCTATACATCATCAAAAGAAACAATGAAATGAAGAAACTAACTTAAATGAAGGATATGTTTCAGGAAACTATACTGTTCTCATTCTTTTTTTCCCCTCAGCTTTTACACACACACACACACACACACACACACACACACACACTAAATAAACAAATAAGCAAACAAAACCAAACAAAAACCTCATCAACCTAGGCTACCATTTTCTTACATATACGCACTTCCTTTTTACCCTCTTTCTCTCCCTCTTTTCCTTTCTTTCAGTTCATGCTTAGTTATTTCCAGAAAAAAATATTTCTTCATTGTTGCTCTTCTTCTATCCCAATTATAAGTTAAAGGGTATTCTAATCATTGCTGATAAAAAGACAGTTAATTATAGGTTATACCTGCAGCAGCAGACAGAAAAGGCATTTATTTATTTTTTGGTGTCTGAAATTTATTTTTTAAAATTTAATATATATTTATTGTTAATGGACACATAATAATTGTCCATATTTATGGAGTACAAGGTAATATTTCAATACATGTATACAATGTGTAATGATCAGATCAGAGTAATTGACATCTGTATCAGCTCAGATAGTAATAATTTCTTTGTGTTGAGAACATTCAGAATCCTCTCTACTAGCAATTTTGAAATATACAATTAGTTGCTATTAACCAAGATTACCTACTTGCTGTAGAATATCAAATGTTATTTCTTCTATTCACCTGTACCCTGTACCTGTTAACCACTCTCTCTCTGTCCACCCTTACCCTCTCATTTTTCACAGTCTCTGGTAGCCACTATTCTACTCTACTTCTATAGATCAACTTTTTAGCTTTTCATATACAAGTGAGAGCATTCAGTACTTGTCTTTTGGAGGTACTCATTTACAAACCTACCATAATTTTACAATTAATACATGTTAGTATGTATTTGCTCAAAGTTAGGGCCTAACATAGAACTGGGGGCAACAGCCTCAAGACCTTGAAAGAGCTCAGAAGTCCTCTCCAGAACGTTCACAAATGTCTGATCTACATTTGCTTTAACTTCTAATTTAATCCATTATTCCTAAAGCATTTAAGAATAATAAATTTTCTTTTATTTAATTTGACTTTCCATTTTCTTTAATTACTAGTATTGAAACAGTTTTGCTATACAGAACTGGTGGCAACAACCTCCAAAGACCTTGTAAAAGCTCAGAAGTCCCTTCCAGAGTGTTCACAAATGTCTCATCTACATTTGCTTTCTCTTCCAATTAAATTCATTATTCTCAGGGCATTTAGGAATAATAAACTTTTATTCAATTTGACTTTCCATTTTCTTTAATTGCTAGTATTGAAACAGTTTTGCTTTCTGATATATTTCATTGTGAATCTTTTAGCTATGCTATAAGGCTAAATTAAACTTTTATAGATTTATTTTTTTTAAGTTAAATCTAATACCCACTTATTGCTTCTAGGGAAAAATTCATCTTAAGTTTCGAAAAATTGACATGTAAATAAGCTCTTGGAAAACAGCTCACTTATAAATTGACAATTTCCTATATGGTGAATAAAAAGAAATATCAAAAAGTGGACTCACATATTTACAGAATTTTTTAGTTAGTTAGTTCAAATTTCTGTGTGTGAATTTAAATCACATTTATGTGTGTGAATTTAAATCACATTTCTAGGCTAATGTAGCATTACAGAAATTTATTCGTGCCTGAAATTAATTGTTAACATTTTAGTCACATGTTTCTATTTTTCATTTTATTTAAAAAAATTTTTTTTGAAACTGGACTTAAGTTGAATAAAATGGTATACTAGAATTATTTTGCTTTGGACAGGGTTGGGAGTGGCATCTGGCAAAATGCCTCTTTCATTAAGTAGAATAAAAAGAAAATTCATTATTGCTAAAGAATTCAGGGATTTAACTTATTAAAAGTAGTCAAGCAGTCTGGTACAAAAACACATATTGCATTATGAACCACACAGCATTGCTAGGTTTGTAACATAAAAGCTGCTAAATATATTTTGAACATCACAAAGACTGTGTTTCTTGCCTGGAGCATGCTCTTTGTTGTATCCTTCATCTCATATTCTTATCTTATTCATGAAGAATAGTGAATCTCAATAAAATCTATGGATTGTATTATGTTTAAAGGCTCTTTACTGAACCAATATGTTCACAGATAAGATCAATAATATATGTGTAAACCTTGGAAATTTAGATTGGAGAGGAAGCTGCCTAATAAAGCTGAATTTTATACAACATATACCAGCCTTTTAAATTTTATATTCAGATCCCAAAGGACCAGAAGACAAACTGAACACATCTGCAATCTTCTGGATTAAACCCTGATGGTTTTATGCAAAAACTCTGAATGCACTTAAGCTTTATGTATTGTAAAGGCATTGCATAATGGTTGCTCATTTCATTTCTCTGTTAAGAGCTTTTGTCTAATGTCAAGATTTTGAATTAAAAGTTTTATGTTTACACCTATTTAGTTGGACCATTAGTTCAAGATGCAGACTAAGGAAGTGCTATGGTTCTAAAGTGTGTTTCATTCAGTGTTTTTTTTTTTTTTTTTTTGAATTGGTATCTAATGCTGTATTTGTAAGGCCATCAGTTATCAAACCATGTAAGTGCTAAATTCCTTTTGAAGCTTTCAAGAGGTATTTTAATTAAGTTTTCAAAATTGCTTTTGGATCATACTCACAATTCTTTAGTGCTTTATTTCCATTAACAAAATAGTAATTAAAATTAAATTTTAAAAGAAATAACCACAGTAGGTCATACTTTTATTAACTTGAGATAGATAATGAACCTGTCCTATATAAAGACTGAACTAAATCTGCTGAGAGTCTGGGGATAGTGTATTTTAATTAAGGTAATCCTTATTTGCATCTAACAAACAGCATTGCTACTTAGAAATTTAAGACCTTAGTGATGCATATTAGTACATTACCTCGACAAATCTAATAGAGATTTAATACTTGTGTTTTAAGGAGCAATTTGTCATAAATTAAGAGTATTTGCATAGTAAATTTTAAGGATGTTATTCTTCACAGAGTTTTCTATAATTAAGGAACACATTAAACATTAAAATTTTATAATTTTTGTAGTGCTAGGAATGCTTGCTTTGTTATTAAACTGAGCCTCAGTTTCAGCTATGCATAACCCTATGGAAAAGTCCAACTTTAATAAAGATATAATGAATGTACTAGCACTAAGGTTTTTTCTTCTTAAATCTGAGTGATGGCTTGTGTGTTTAAAGAATCCTTTAGCATGCAAAATGAAACTCTGAAGACATCTATTCAGTTGGATGGAGAGTATTTAATCATTTAAAAAGTAGGCCAATGAGACTTACCCCAACCACAGTGCTAAATAGTTATGAGCTGCATCATATATAAATTGAGAGTTTACTAATTGGAGATATAGATAGAATCTTTCTTTAGTCAACTAAGTGTTTACAGAATTAATATATACTTTAGTTATAGAGTAACAGAATTAAATAACCCATTTTAATTAAGAATGACAACTTTATTTTCAAGTTTCCTTTAATTTTGATGGCTAATAAGATAATTTTAGCATGTGCATGTTATTGATCCAGAGAGAATGATTTTATGAAATATAGCTTATTATAAGTCTCAATAGCAGAGTTCACCTTTGGGCATGGGGATTTTCGACTTCTGAATGTCTCTGTCATTTTGACATTTTTACCTGGGAGTGACTTGAGATAAAAAGAAATTTATACCATATTCTGTTTACCTTAGATTATTGTGGGTATTATCTTCTCCCATAAAGTCACAAAACCCCTTGCTTTTCTGATCCAGAGGAAACATCTAGAAAGTTGCCTCCTCTATCCAGAGAGTTTATTGGCTCCTCTAATTTGTAATAGTTGAAAAGAGTTTCCTCTTGACAGGGAACACAAGTATTTATTCAATATTCATTTAATGAATGGGTTGTTTCAAAGGACTCGTTCAGATTTTGCAGGTATGGCCATTATATGTCTAGTAATTTTTAAACTGGGAATTATATCAATTCTAATAATGATTATGAAATATTTAGGTACTTAGTTTTATCATGTGTTGGAAGTAGTAAAGAAAGTGTGTTTCAAGTTATTCTTATGGATTGACAAATTTTCATGCTATTGATTTATTTTTATTACTCTCACATGATTGTCTATAAGAGTCTGATAGTTATAATGTACTAAAACTAGTTATATTTAAGAAATAATCATATTGAAAGGTGATATTTGAATTCTCTCTTCATTAGGAGGGTGAACTGAAGTGGAAATTAACAGGTATCTGAGGACCTTCAACTCTGGGTTAAAATTTCAATATTGTGATAACTTGGTGATCTCTGGTCTTAAATTTTACATTTGTATATAAAAAGTAATTTCGTGAGGTCAGTTATTGGTTCCCTCTTTCCTCATCTATAAGAGGATATATTAATATGGACTATCTCATGATTTCGGGGGCAAGATTTATGGCAGCTATTCTTTCCTTCTCTGTCCTGTTTTCACACTTCACTATCCCTTACTATTATTTAAGAGCTGAAGAGCTAAAGCAAAGAAGTTAAAATGATTGATTTTAGGGGAAAATACTAAGTAGTTAAAAAATAAAAATGAATTGCAGACAGAGATCAACTCACCTGAGCCATCAGTCATTGGAATTCAAGTATTCCTGGGTCTGAGCCCTGAGTTATATGATTAGAATTTATAATTGCCTAATTACTCATTATGTCAAAGAATTAAAACTCAATATCTTAGGTTAGGACTACTTTCAGGATATTTTGTTGTTTAGGTTGTGGTGTTTTAGATGTTTAAAAATCTTGGCGATTGAAAACTGGTGAACTAATATGCTGGATTGTGGGTGATCAATTCTGCCTTCCATTAGAGCCATCAGAGCTAAAAATAGCATCTAATCTCAACATTTTTTCAGCACTTTCTATTTGTCAAACACTGAGCACATTGTTTTTACTAACTCATTTGGTTTTCACATTTGTCTTACTACCATATCCACTTTACTTATGAGAACATTGAGGCACGGAAGAAGATAATTGTCCACACAAGGAAGTCATAGAATTGGAATGCTAATGTAGGTAATCTGATGTCATAGTCCAAGCTGTTAACTACGTTGCTACCATTTATAATTTTGTGCACCGTTTAAGAAGAATTGGTCCAAAGATAAGTAAGGGGCCCAGATCTTTCCTTTGGTATTTATTTTTTCCCTTTGCAGTAGCTCACATAGTGCTAATGGGAAAGAATATGAGAAGAGCACAAAAACAGAGAATAGTCATGCCCTAGGGGCTTTGGAGTCAGTTACATGACTTTGGCAGAAACTCTGCAACTTGTATGGCTTTAGGTGAGTTGCTGATGCTCTCTCAATGTCCTGATCAGTGAGATGCTGATGTTGATACATACATCATCTACTTCAAGGATTGTTGGTCCATGTCACTTACTAGCAGATGCCTGTTTTAGAGTAAGAGCTTTTATACACTGTAGAAATTACTATAATTTGTCCACTTATTTTTCCTTAGAGAAGTAAGAAATCTCAATAGTACTGATTTATCTAGAGTGCTACCATTCAAAAGTTAAGACTTGCTTCATTTTTGATAATCTTGGTGCCCTACAATGTCTCTTTTTTCTATGATATGGGTTTTATAGTTGAGTTTTTAAGTAAGTATAACTTTTTTTCCCCTGGTGTATACATTTTCCTTCATGATAAAATGATAAACACCTATATGCATGATGCTGGAGGCTCATGGTATAAATCCAAAATATTTTATGAGACACTTATTTGCCATTAATCTCTATGATAGGACTTTGTGGGAATTAGTGATTAAGTTGATTTTGGAATGCCAGTCATAATATCGTATGTTTTCATTTCTTCAGTATGTATTTGTGTAGTATCTTCTGTCTGCCAGGTAGTGTGCCAGGGTAGAATGAATACATTTCATTTCAAATGATCACTGAGCAATCAGTGGAGGCTCTCTGCAGTACTCTGTCAAGATGGATTGTGATCTTGAGCCAGCAGGAAAGAGTATTAGGGGTTGGGAGAGAGAGTAAAAAAGTGTACTATGTATTTGCTGTTTATGATGTATATACAACAAAATAGCCAAAATCCCCAATTAAATCATGTTCAATTTGAATCTCACTGTATTTATAAAGTGATTTGAAAATGTTGACTATTGTGGACTTTTTTCTCTTATGTTATAAATTTATGTATTACAATATACTGCTAATATATTATGTGATTTTTTAAATATATTTGCTTCACCTACAACACCATTTTATGGTTTCTTGGTATGACTGGTATATAGGAGTTTATTTTCAAGAGCTTTGTAATGTTTTGAACAACTAATAATAAAAAAGGAGTTTATTTTCAAAGAGAAGTTATTAATTATATTCAAATGTATAACAAAGACATTATTCCTGCCCTTTAGGAGTTTAGAGTTTAAAATAGTACTAACACCAAAACATCCTATAAATATCAAACAGGTACATAATTTGAATAAAACATTTTGTATTTCTAGAAATGTCACTTGCCTACCTTAATCAGCATGTGTGCTAGTAATTTTTGCATCTGTTTCTGCAAGAGCAGAAAGAATTAATGATTCAATTATGATGGGGAAAGAGCAAATATGTCACAAAACCATACAGTTCTTCAATTTGCTTTTTTCAATATCTCTTATTACTGTTATGCTCTTTATCTATGATTGCAGCTCTAAAATATTAACCTTTAAAGAATTCATTGCACAGTTGGTTTGCAGCACTGTGATCTGTCAAATTATAGCATTCTGAATGTTTACAAGTTTTGGGGAGTCCCCAATGAGTCTACAGAAATTCCCTGAAGAGAAAGAAACATTAAAATCATTGTTTCCCCCTTCTGCCTTTGTTCACGGAGAGACAGATCTGTTTTTCAAGAATGAAAAAATGAAGGTGAGGGATCAGGAGGTTAGGGGACCAGGTAGCTCTTTTCTGCTGTGTTGAACACTAGCAGGAGTGGAACTGTTGGTCACCATGAGGTGTCTCAGCATCTGAGGAGAATTTGTGTGAACTGTCAATTGAAAGCACTGACAGTGTTCCATTAGTAATGAATTATGGGAGTAATTTCATTAATTTCTTCACCTCAGTCAGTACATATTAGTGTAAGTTACTCAACCAAACATCAAGAGAACCATTTCATTTTAACCTTTTGTCTTTTACCATGTAACCAGAAACAGAGAAAAAAATAAATTAATATAGCATTCCTTTAAAAAATTACTGGAGATAAGAAATGGACATAATTTTTCCTGTTTTTAATTTAATAGCAGGTTTATAGTTTTATGCAAAACCATTCACATTACATTTGACCCTCTGGGAGCTGCTTTTTTTTCCTGTGGATATAATTTTGAGTCTTTAATAATCTGTTGTTAAATCCAGTCTCAGTTTGATTAATGAATTGTGATGAACCAGTGCATTAATTTGCAGGTTTGGTCTAATGCCCTACAAGGCTGCTTTGTTGCAGATGTTGTTAATGCTAAACTCTTCAGGAGGAGCCATTGGATGGCACTGTGTCCCAAATTATAGATGAGCTACACATTTGTAAGTTCCAATGATGTAGCTCTAGAAGTGACTGTGAAGCAATATTATCAAAAGAGAAAAATCCCAATTTAGCCTAGTGTCCTAGAACAGGGAGCTATGGGCTCCTAAGAGAGTCTCTGGATGGAATTCAGGGAGTTTGTGAATTTATATAGAAGGAAAAAAAATCTTTATTTTTATTAACCTTTAACTGAAATTAAACATTCCATTCAATTTTAAATGTAGTGATTAGGCCACAGAATCATTAGCTATATCTGTGACTTTGTCATTGCTAGACAACACACTATGGATTGCAAGTACCTTAACATATCATTTATGTTCATCACTACCTATAAACTATAGCAGTCATTAGGACAATTGCCTGTCTTATTTTTAATGTAACAAAGAAATACATATATTACTATATCACTAATTTAAAAAATAGGGACATTATTGGTTTCATGTGAAATCTTATTGTAAACATTTAAAAACAAAATACTGAGAAGAGGTCTATGGCTCCCAAATAGTAAAGGATCCCTTTTGCAAAGCTACTGTTCCCTGTGCTGCCATTGTTTCCTCAGGCTCTGTTTCCAGGAACATGTCCAAGGTTTAAGTATGTCACTGCTGTGGCCAGATGACAGCAGAGACTGAGTTGTGCTAACATTATCAACTTGTAACTGCTCCCCTCCCCACCTCTCTCTTCCTAAGTTTCTGGAAGCTGTGAACTGTTTCTTATTCACTGATATTTCCCAAGCACATTTTTTATCATTTGACACAGAGGAGGCACTTAGTAAATAATGAACAAATGATAGCTTTAAGAGGAAATAATTTTTTTTGCTTCATTTGAATGAAGCTCATTTTTAAAATCATCTTTTAAGATTTAATAAAATCTGGTATCCACATTCTAAGTCATTTATTGCATTGTAAAAGATATTTACAAGGCATTAGAAATGTTTATAGGAACTGATAGTAACCAGTTTATTGTCCAACAGCTCAGTTTATCAGGCCACCCTTGTCTCTCATAACTGATTTATTTCAAAACATGGTTATAATTAAACAAAGAGAACTGGAATTCTCCAGAAGCAAATAAATATAGCTGCAGAGAGATAGGAGAATTAGATTAAGAAGATTAGCATGTGTATTGGGAGTGTGGAATGTGTTTGTGTGTCTCTGTGTAAAAAGACCCAACCTGGTGAGTCTTAAGGCTGTAAGTTGCCTTAGAGATTATTTTTCAATTTAATTTAACAAGTATTGAAACTGGAGCACAAAGAGGTTAAATGACTAGTGACCTCCTAATTGCTAAATCCAATAAACCCTTCTCAGACCTTATCTTATTTGACCACACTATTGCATTTTATGTTGTTTACCTTTTCTTTTTTCTCAAAGCTTGGGTATAGGCTATTTCTGCCACTCAGAATGCCCTCCTCTCTGGGCTCCTTCCTATCCCTGTCCTATCCTCTCCAATGAGAGCTCACTTTTAAGCACTTCTGCTCTCTGCCTCTCAAGTACAGCTTTGTTGTAATTCAGCATTTCTCAGTGCTTTTTCATTGTCGCTAACCTAATTTTTTTAAAGATATTTTCCTCCTTAATTTTGCTTATTCTTTCCCCTGTCAGATCTTCTGGGGGAATTTTAATATCACAAATGTAGTGCCTGTTTATGTACTATGGCCTTTTGGGGGAAGGGGAACACTACAATAACTAAGACTTTTTTTTTTCACTTTTTTGAACAAATTTTGCCTTAGTAAAACCCAAGGATCACTAGATTTCCCCATCCTGTAGACTCAAAGGTTATAAAGGATTCAAATCTCTATGCATTTTGCTAAGAGAATATTCCAGTCTTTTCTGTGGGATTTGCTCCCACCCTAGTTCCTCAGGGGATTTACTTCTTTTATGAAATTATTATTTTTTTCTGTCTTTTTTCTACCTATAGGAGAGCTAGGAACACAGGCACTACCCTGAAGATGAGATAGAATAAAGCTTTCCTCCATTTTGCCCTTGGTCATGAAGGTCAAGCCTGGCAAAGTGCTGCTAATGAGTAGGTGAATCTCAGAACCCTCTGTGGCTCTCACAACTGCTTGGTGGGGTGAGGATGATAGTGGTTAAGGCTGCTCTTGTTTTTGGTGGTAGTAGGTGCCTGTGTTTGCTGGCCCTGGCTTAGATATTTGGTGGAGTGTCTTCTTAGCCAAGTGGGTTCTGCAGTACCATTTGTGGCGATGTTACTTCTTCAGATCCCATCTCACACAGCTGTGTTCTCTAGGCACAGTCAAGGTAATAGGTCAATTTGGTATTTTTTGTACCCTAGTACCTCACTGGTTTTTAGGCTTGCATCATGTTGTTCCATCTTCTTGAAATGCCCTTTCTTCTTCTTTTCAATTCTCAGTTGCAATATCAGTTTTTTGTTTTTCATGAAGCTTCTCAGATGCCCCTTCAGAATCTTCAAGTAATCCCTTTTGTGGTGTTTGCTCGTAGGTGTTCTGGATTCCTAGAGTTTTTATACATAGACTATTTATTTGTCTGTGTATACCATTGTACTATAAGCTCCTTGAAAACACAAGACACAAAGGTTTGTCAGATTTAGGAATGAAAAATATGAGATATCCAGTTAAATTTGATTTTAAGATAAGCAACACATAACTTTTATTCTAGGTATATCTTGTAATTGAATATGAGTTATACATACTTGAATATTTGAATATAGGACATACTTTTCCTAAAAGTTCTTCATTTTTTAATATGTCATTAAAAGCTTATCTGATTCTCTAGTATTTTATTTGACAATCTTTAGGACATGCTGTGTATTGTGTTCTTAGAGCTCACCCCATTTCTGCTCATCCAAGAGGCACTCCATAAATATTTAGAGGAATTTACTATAGATTCTGGTGACATAGCTGCAGTGACAAAAAACACAAACAAGAACAAAAAACAAAGATAGTCTTTGTATTTTTGGAGATTTTATTGAAATGGATGAACATAGATAATAAATAAGTAAAATACATAGTATGTCAATATTGATAAGAGCTAAGGAAGAAAATAAAACAGAAAAGGTAACATATCAAACATGAAACCATTTTTTCTCTCTACGAACTTGATCTTTGTTTAGTTGTTTTCATCTCAGCTGATGGCAAGTCCATTTTTCCATTTGCTTGGATCAAAATCCTGGAAGTCATCCTTTTTTTCTCTTACCTACTATGTTGGGAAATATTATTTTTCCTACCTTCAGAATACATCCAGAATCTGACCACTTGTCTCTTCCTCCACTAATACATCCTTGATTCAAGCCACCATGATCCCTGACTGGATTATGGCAAAAGTGTTAAGATGGAGTCCTTTCTTCTGCCCTTGTCCTTCTTTATCCACTTTCAATACAGCAACTGGAACAAGTCTTTTAAAATAGAACTCAGATCATGTCATTCCTTTCTTCAAAATGTTCCAATGACTCCTCCCTTTTCTCATTCTAAAAGTCAAGTCCCTTAAAATGGTTTTCATTGTTCTTCATGATCTGGTACTGCCTTCCCACTCCCTCTCCTTCCCTCACTTTTCCCTCTCTGACCTAACCTGCAATGACTTTTTTCTTTTTTGGGTAACTGACTAATTATCTTGGTTTGCCCTGGGTCCTAAGTTTGGCACTGAAAATCATACATCTCAGGAAAATCCTGAGTCCCAGGTAAAGTTGGACTATTGCTACCCTGCACACTTATTTAGCTATACATGCCTTTTTAATGTTCCTTAGGTCAGACACACTCCAGCCTTTGGCCTTTGGACTTGTTCTCCATGTTTAGAATGCACTTTCCTCTCAGGTGCATGGCAGATGTCATACTCACTGAAGTTTGCCCTGAATATCCTATTTTAAATTACAACTCCCTTCTCATTGCCTCTGAACAGTGATAATAACACTCCTAAACTTGATGCAGTTCTTTTTTTCACATAGTATGTATTTACTTTCAATATGCTATATAATTAATGCTTTTATGATTATTGCTTACTTCTCTCTGCTAGAATGTAAGCCCCACAAATCCATGAATCTTTGTTTTATTTGCTCTTTTGTCCTGAGCACCAAGGTATCTGGCTCAATGGTGTTGAATTAATATTTGGTGAATTGGAGTTGCAGGTTGTTGTGGGTGGAGGAAATTGCAATGATAGATAATGCTTAGGGAAGAAGGTGACATTTTAAAGGTCTTCTGTGTAAACCTAGGGTAGGAAACATCCAGATAGTGGGAATGGTGAGTGCAAATGTCATGGGGTAGAAATGTACCTGGCATGTTCTGAGAGAGCAAGGAAATAGTAAGGCAGGAGCTGAGTGAATAAGAGGTGGATGGTAGGAGGTAAAGTAGGAGAGGGAATGGTAGTTCACATCCCCTACAGGCCAAGTCATAACAATTATTTGGCTTTTATTGTGAGTGAAATGAGAAGGCAGTTGAACAATTTTGTTGAGATTGGTGATATGGTTTGATTAAACTTTAATAGTTCAACCTGGTGACAATGTTGACAGCATACTATATGAACCAAGGGCAGAAGCAGGGAATCCAGCCATGAAACTCTGAAATAAAGAAACATATGCTGTTGGTTTCAATAAGAAGAGTAATGGGGGAAGTAGTTAGAAATAACCAGAGCCTAGATAAATTATGTGTTAAAATCAACAGGACATGCTGATAATCTTCATGTAGAAATGAGAAAAGTCAGAAATAAGTTCTAGTTTTTTAAGTTAAACTTCAAGTATAGCACACACAGAAAAAGTTCCTAAATCACAAATATACAGATTGGTGAATTTTTTCACAAAGCAAAAACACTAATGAAACCATCTCCCCAGCAAGACACAGAACATAATCAGTTCCCAGGAGGCCCTGACTGTGCTGCCTTTCACTGGTGAACCTCTTCCCAGAAGTAACCACCACCACTGGCTCTTCCTACTATGCCCATCTTACCTTTATTCTCAAGTTCTGATATGTCATGTTTTCATTATCACTAAGTTCAAAATATTTTAAATTTTCATTGTGATTTGTTTTCTTCTTTGACTAACTTCTCAATATTTGGGGGACGTTCTAGTTATCATTTTTTTTTCTTAGAGAATCTTTTTTTTTTTTAAGAGAGAGAGAGAGAGAGAGAGAGAGAGAGAGAGAGAGAATTTTTAATATTTATTTTTTAGTTTTCAGCAGACACAACATCTTTGTTTGTATGTGGTGCTAAGGATCGAACCCGGGCCGCACACATGCTAGGCGAGCGCGCTAACGCTTGAGCCACATCCCCAGCCCACTTAGAGAATCTTTAAACAAATTTATTTTATCTATTAACCTTTCACTATGTATTTTTTAAATTTGTTCTAATTGATTATACATTAGAATGTATTTTGACATATTATACATATATGGAATATAACTTCTCATTCTTCTGGTTGTATATGATGTAGAATTACATTGGTCATATAATTATATATGCATATAGATAAGTAATGTCAGATTCATTCTGCTATCTTTCCTATTCTCATTCCCCTTCCCTTCCTAACATTCCCCTCATTCTAATCCAAAGTAAATCTAGTATTCCCTAACATCCACCCTCCCTATTGTGAAATTAGCATCTGCATATCAGAGAAAACATTCAGTCTTTGTTTTTCTGGGATTGGCTTATTTCACCTAGCTTGATACTCTCTAGTTCCATCCATTTACTGGCAAATGCCATAATTTTTTTTAATGGCTGAATAATATCCATTGTGTGTGTGTGTGTGTGTGTGTGTGTGTGTGTGTGTGTATACATATACATATATGTCACATTTTCTTTATCTATTCATCTGTTGAATGGCACCTAGATGGTTCCATAGTTTAGCTATTGTGAATTAAGCTGCTATAAACATTGATGTGGCTTTGTCACTGTAGTATGCGGATTTTGAGTCCTTTGGGTATAAACAGAGGAGTGGGACAACTGGGTCAAATGGTGGATACATTCCAAGTTTTCTGAGGAATCTCCATACTGCTTTCCATAGTGGTTGCACCACTAGTTTTCATTTTGTTACTGATTTTTTGCTGAATTGACTGGGGTCAGAGAACATATTAATGGCTTCAATATTTTGAAATTTGGGGAGACTGGGGACTTATTTTATGGCTCAGCTTATGGTTAGTTTTGGTAAATGTCTCATGTTGCCTTATTAGATACAGAATTTTCTATGTATCTGATAAGTTTATTAATTATATCCTTTAGTCTGCTTGATTAATAAGTGATTGAGAAAATGTGTTAAAATTTCCCACTATCAATGTAGATTTAATTCTTTGTGCTTTTAGTTCTGTCAATTTTTGCTTTACATTTTTAAAGTTATGGTGAATTTCTGGTAGACTAACTTTTAAACATCATTATGAAATGTCCTTTTTTATGTTTTATAAGTGTTTACATTTCGTTTCTTCCATTCTTTAAGTATCATCTTTCTTTGTCTTTATAGTTAAGTTGGGCAACGTGGTTGAATTGTTACTTTTTCATCTAGTTGAATAAATTTTGACTTTCCACTGAAGTGTGTAGTCCATTTACATTTACTATAGTTATTGATGTTATTTGAAATTATATTTACTGAATATAACAACACTCATCCTTTATTTAATAGAGTCTAATATAAATTAGTAGTTTTATCTCTTCTCAGACAATGATAGGATATGTGCACACATTAAATCCACTTTATGCCCTTTGATTATTTGTATTATTGTTGTCATACCTTTTAATTATACATATATTTATTTATGTAAATTTATTTATTTAAAAACTTTTAAAAATATGTTGATGGACATTTATTCATTTATTTATATGTGGTGCTGAGAATTGAACCCAGTGCCTCATACATGCTAGGCAAGTGCTCTACCACTGAGCCACAACCCCAGCCCCTATACATGTATTTTAAATTCCATAAAATATTATTGTTTCTTTATATCCAATTTATACCTATATTCACATATACCTTTCTATAATCTTAATTCCTTCCTGCATTTCTGTCTTTCCTTCTGGGGTTCCTTTCCTCCTTTCTAAGAACTCCCTTTATATTTCTTTTAGTATGAATCTGATGACAACAATATCTTTTTTTTTTTAAATGCCTTTAAATTTGAAGGATATTTTCACTGGAGATAAAATGCACAGTTGTCAATTTCTTTCAGCACTTTTAAGATGTCATTCTATTTTTTTTTCTAGTTTCTATGATTTCTGTTGAGAACTTAGGTGAAGCTCCTTTGTGCTCTCTTATCTGGCTGTCGTTATGGTTCATACTTAGTCATTTGGAAATTTTACTATAACATGACTAGTAACATTTATCCTGTTTTGGGTTGAAGCTCTTTCAACTATTTTGAAAAATTCTCAGATGTTATATCTTCATACATATGTGGCTCTTCCTCTATTTCCTTTCTAGTTTGCTTCTGGGGCTCCAGGTACACTTGCATTAGGTTTTTGCCATCTTCCACATGTTTCTTGTACTCTTTTTCTACATTTTGTTCCTTTTTATTCTTTGTGCTTCGGTCTGTGTATTTTTACTACACTATCTTACAGTACTAATCCTTTTCTTATGTTTAATCTGTTATTAAATTAATTTGTTAAATTCTTAACTTTAATACACACACACATACACACATACACATATATATTTAAGTTCTAAAATTTCCACTTTTTAAGAAAGATTCCATCTCTCTCGTAAAACTATCTTGTCATCTATTTGAACTCATTACTCCACATTTGATGATTCCATTATTGGGATCATCTATGGTCCCATTCCTATTGTGCTTTTCCCTTTTTGTCCTTTTTCTTGGTACGTCTGACTTTTATAAATTGAATGCCAGGCATTTGTAGAAAAAATTATAGAGGATCTTAGATGATCCAAGAAACTCAATCTAACCTTGAATGAGAGAAATAGGCTAGTTTTCAGAATTCGTAAGGTTTTAGGGTCCTTTGCTTGGTTCAACTTGCATTTCTATTCATAAATTCTTTAATTTATAACTCAGAGAAAATAATAGTTTTTTCCACTCAGGGTGATTAAGAAGATTAAGTGACTTAATATATAAAATGTACTTATGTTCATACCTGAACCATAGTAAGTGGTCAATAGTGTTTGCTAGTGTAGCTATTAATTCTTGCCTGGTTAGACAAAATGTCAAGGCCAAAATCTTGTCCTTCCATTCCTGAATTTAGCAAATTTTAACTGGAGTAACCACTTATGGAATTCAATATATGGAGAAAGGTAGACATTGGTAGAGGATAGAATCAGGAAGTAGGGTGAAATTATGAGATTTAGAAACTCTTGGTCTTATTGATAATAGAGTCAAAGAGGTAATGCAGGCACCTTGGGTGCTGGTCTATGATTATCCTAGATAATTTTTCACATGTAATTCAGTCAACTTCCAAGCTACTAGGTGGAGTTTAAGGGTGCAAATCTTCCACTAGGGAGAGGATCTAAGGATCAATCAGTTTCTTCCCTGTGGGCACTGGGGTAAAAACAAGGGATGGCTTGGTAAAGTGAGGCTCAAGAATTGGGAGTGAATACTCCAGCACTGTTTATCGCAGGTTTTGTTTTTGCTTCCTTTTGGAATGGTGCATTCTTGATCTATGCTTCAGAAAAGATGCCCTGTCAAACCAAGAATCAGACATAATTTCATTAGAGAAGTTCTCAACTAATATTCGTTCTCATTCTTATAAGAATCATTCTAGTACGACCATTTTGATCGTTTTCAAGGTACATGATTATGCCACCGACACTGAACATGAAGCAATTTGTGTTTTGACTGGTGATAAATTGATAATCACCTCCTCTGCTAAGCCAGTCCACAGAGAGGCAGTTAATATTGTGAAAGTTCAATAAAGTCGGCTGTCAATGCGATAGATATTGCAGGTGAACTCCTTGATCTCTCATTGTAATCCTTTGAATCTCTGTTATCCATCACTCTATAATACATTTGTTTAGCAGGGAAATAGGCTTCTAAAATCTCACCATCAAAGTAAGCCTCAACAATAACATTTCTAAATCTGACACAGAAGTCTCAACAACACTGCCAGAACACTATTTAGCTATCAAATTTAGTGAGGTGATGTAAATTTACAGAAGGTTGGCAAGAGATTGAAAAGTGCTCTTCTTTGTTTTCTTGGACAATAAAAAAGTTTTAGAAGCACATTCTTCCCCACTCCCTTTTCTAATCAGGCATTTAAGTAGTGGGTTTTGAAACTAAGCTTCCTCCTTTTTAGGTCAAAATGGAGACTTAAAAAGTTTATGAGATTTTTCTTATTGATAAATCTTAAGTGGTGCAAAGTGGAATAACAATTAGATCATAGAAGGTACAGTTTTATTTTCACAAATGGAAGCAAAAGGGCTGTGTGGGTATAGCTTAGTTGTAGAGAGCTTGTCTAAAATACACAAGGCTCTGGGTTCAATCCCCGCTGCTGCAAAATGAAAGCACACAACATTGATAGAAATTTTTTTTTTAAAAAATTATTTATTTGTTTGTTTATTTATTTATTTAGTTATTGTAAACTTGGCTTCATTGTCAAAATGAGTTATCACCTTGGTAATTTCTACAAAGACCAAACTCAAGAGTAAAGCCAGTCATGGATTCAGTTAGCATTTCCAGGGTGTCACCCTTTATGAAGAAGACATTTGCTCTTTCCCTGGCATATTTTGAATTTATATGAACATTCTAATGAATGATCTTATTGTGTGTGGTTCAATCTCCTGAGGGAAGAGTTTTCTTCTATTTAATCTCAGGAAATAGGATCAGCTCTGCCAAGGTATTATAGAGCCTTAGGAAACACTTCCTGTATTTAAATTAAGAGCTGAGAAGTTGCTTAAAGGGGTCTTACTAATTAGAATTTCAGTGAAGCAAGCTTGGGAAGATTTCAGACTGTATCTGAATCCTCTTCTCTTCTACTCCTGGTGGGAATTTTGAAGGGATTTTGCATAGTTCCCCTAGGCGGTCAATTACAGACCTTCTTTTTCCCAGTAATTTTTGAATTCATTATTCTCAAATATCCAAATGCATAAAGGAAAATATATTCTTTAAGCTATGGTAAAAAGACACAGTGATTCAACCAAAGGTTTTGTACAATCTAGAAAAAAATTTAGTTTTCCTCATCTTTATTCAGAATTGCCCTGGGAGAAATATGAAATCAAGACCTTCTGAGGAATTACTTCTTTTCATGACAGTAAGCTCCTTGAGGGCAAGGACATGAGGGTTACATCCTAACTTTTCTCAGAGAACCAGTCACAGTATTTTTGTACAAAATATATGTTCAATAAATGTGTGATTAAATTTACTGATGGATAATTTCTCAAAAAATTACTTCTCAGGTACCCCAGAATATTCTGATAATTCAGAAAAAAATGAGTCATTACAGGATGTGTTTTAAGAACTCTTTAGGTTATTTTATTTTCAATTCATTTTTCATACCAATAGGACTTTTCTTCTGTCAGGAAGATGATGTTAAGGAACAGAACATTTGCTTTGATTTTTGACCCTACCCCAACTAAATTTAATAAAACTGCTGGGAAGCAGGGGAATTAAGAATAATATTTCAAACAATTTTTTATATGGTTCATTATTATTTCCAAAAAATTATATCTAGCATTGTAATTAAAGCAAATTTTCATAGACATACTGTAGGTATTGAATAATATTTTTAATCTTAGTATTAAACAGTAGGTTGGAATGTTCAGAAAAGCCATAGTAATAACAATTAACATTTGTTGAATTCTTAAACACACTATATATTTTTTTCACTACAAAGAACTCATTTGATCTTTTCAAGCAATGTTGAATTTGACACCATGACTGACATTTTATATATGGAGTAGTCAATGCTCAAAGTTTTCATATGGGTAAATTATACTTTAGACAGTACTAATGTGAACAATCCACTTTTTGCATTTGTCTCCTGCCTAACTTCCCTCCCTTCTTTTTATTGTGATAAAGTATACATAACATAAAGTTTGTCATTTAAAAAAAATTAAATACACAATTCAGTAGAATTAAGTATTCTCCCATCACTGGGGTACCATCAGCAGCACCCTAGAGCTGTTTTCATCTTCCCATGCTGAAACCGTATCACCATATGCCTATCAAACCATAAGTCTCAGTCCTCTTCCTTCACAGTCCCTGTTTTCTCTTTTTCTGCTTTCACCATCCTAATTTCTGTTTCTATGAATTTGACCACTCTGTGTACTAGGTGAATTATGTTGTTAATTGCTGGGAATATTGTCTTCCAGAACTGAATCACATTTTCCATTTTTTAATCCAATAATTTGCTTCTTTAAAGGTGACCTTTTAGGCCCAGCATAATTTCTTTCAGTCCTAGGTATGTAAGCCTAAGTTAATTTTCAAAGTCCCAGATTTTAGATTTTTTTAATAGCATCTTATCAGATTTTTCCAAGAATTTACCAGAAAATTTTGTGCCCCATCCATCTTCTGTTTCCAACCCACACATAGTACTCTGTTCTAGGACTTCTTTGGTCATTGGATTCTGATGAATTGGAAGAACTTACCAAGGTACTTCATGTTATTAAACACTCCCAGTGAGTCTTCATGTTTTATGTGAAATTCCATTAATTTGTAACTCAGTGTCATTGTGGTCAGACTAGCCGAGTCCACAGGGCAGCCAGAGGAATTTTCAGCAAGAAGGAAGCTAGAACACTCAGAAAAGAACATATAACCAATATTGTTATTTGCTACCTAGAAGATGTGCTCAAAGAGATTTAAAGTCATTTCAAACCCTTTTCACATAAAAAAGCTGATAGATAAATTTACTGGATTTGGAAAAGAAATATGGCTTCTTCAGTCATGAACATACAGTGACAAGGTGTGACCAGATAAGCAGGAGAGCAGAGGAAATCAGCTCTCTTGCTTGTTATTGTGTAGACCTGATGTATGGTGAGCTTCCCATGAATACTCCTTGAGTGAATCAACAAAACTGTTGTTAAGGGAGATTTTGCAAGACACCAGACAAAAATATCAAAAACAGCCTTTCAAAAGAATTTCAACTCTGAATTTACTGGGGCAGTTCAAGGGGCAATGGAGACAATTAGTAACCAAATGCTTGTTCTCTCAAAGATTCCCTGTGTCCTTTTAATAATATACTTTATAATATAAAAAAAGCAGATGAAAACTTTTTTGTTTATGTACCCCCTATTC
Organism: Marmota flaviventris; assembly: GCF_047511675.1. NCBI lineage: Eukaryota > Metazoa > Chordata > Mammalia > Rodentia > Sciuridae > Marmota > Marmota flaviventris. The sequence goes on from NC_092507.1 coordinate 81,323,882, forward strand.
TCAATAATACACCATGTGAGGACAATGGGATAATGTTAGCTGAGTAGTTTTGATTTCTTATCTTTAAAGAAATGGGGTTTTAACAGGTGAGTCTTGAAATCTATTTGAGTTATAATTTTGGATTTTTCCCTTTCTTTCTCCTCTATTCTTGTAATCCATTCCCACTAACTAGGCTTTTTATGTGATTTTAAAGTAAGTTGCAAATAGGAATATAGAAAGAAAACAAGGCAGTCTAGTGAAGTATGAAGGGGCCGTTGAAGAAAGACTGAATCCCTGGCCCCTTATTTTGAAGAGTTTAACAGTATAAAGAATGGATTCTCCAACCAGACAGACAGCATTGCTTTTCCTTTGTACAGTGAGATAGGAGATAATGGTCTTGGATAGGTCTCTGAGGGTCTCATCTCTGGAAGTCTCTGTGCAGGAGGACCTGCTTCATCTGCTTCCTGTTCCCCACTCTGACCCTGGTACCTCACAAAGTAGCCACCCACTGCTCCCTTTTTAGTCCTTTAGAAAGAGGTCAACAGGCTCTCATAACCCCTCAGCTACTATTTGTCTTTATTTCTGTAGGTCAAGCAAGGATTTAATTCTGTTCTAGAAATAACCTTATTTTGGTACAAGCAGCTGTTGAGTGAGTATGGTGGTGAAGAAGGGTTATAAAGTTTATTTGCTTGTATTTTCATGTTATAAAAGCAACCTACAGTATAATTATTCCATATATCAGTTCTAAAGTTAATAAAGTTAGTCTTTCTGAGTTTGGGGGCATTATTTTTCAGTGAGTTCTGGAACGTGTATGGAAAAACTAATGTAAGATCTGAAAAGTAATTCTTTTAAAGATTAAGAATAGCACCTTGTTATATCTTAGGAACTTTGTGGATTAAAAATATATTTAAAAATTCACTTAAAATATAAATTAGCTTTAATCTTCTGGTGAGTTGGGAAAAATCACACCTTCAATAATAATTATCTTTACTTGCAAACTAGATATGATTGAATACTACTTGGGGTAACATCATAAAAAATTACAACTGGGGATCCAAATACGTGCTCAGGTAACTAACTCAGGGGTTGGCTTGTAGATGGTGTTCAATAACTATTGAATGAATAAAACTGAAGAAACTGCTGAGTGTTTTTAATGAGGTTTTTGATGTTAGCTGGATAAGACATGGCAAAAGCAAAAGTTACTTCATAGAGAAAACCATGGCATAGAGGACACTTGGAATTGACATGTGTTGAACTAAGGGTCATAGATCAGTTCAGCCTCTGGTACAAACCTTGTGTCTGTGGACAAGTCATTTAACATTTGTGGATATCAGTTTCCTTTCTGTAAAACGAACAGGTTGTTAGTAGCTTTAAACTGTGGTTTTCTTGTTTCAAACTCAGTCTGAAGAAGAAATTCGGTATGCACAATAGGCAAAGGAAGAATGACCCTGTTGGGTTGAATCTGGGGAGTGGTGGGCAGTCTGAATTCCTGCATGCTCTGCCACCCCTCAGTCCTCACGGCACAGTTTGAAAGTGACTGGACTTAATGATCTGTTAGGTTCCTCTCCAGCTGTGACATTCAAGGGCAGTGTTAATAATCAGTGCTACAAGGAGCTATCTGGAGGCCAGTGGAGGGTACTTGAGGACACATTTTGAGAAGTACTTCTTTAGAGTGTCATCTTCTCCCCTCAAACCTGCTCTGGCTCCTGTACTCTCCAACCCAGCAGATGATGCCACAATCTATGTTGTCTCTTATGCCTGAAACCTGGGAATTATACAAAACTCCTCCCTCATAGTTCAAATACAAAAAGTCACCAACTCTTCTCAGCTTTGACCTCTGAATATTTCTTAACTTCTCAGCTTAAATTTATTCTTCTCCAGCTCCATTTCCATCAGCAGAACTCAGGCCCTTCTTTTTCTCTTGGACAATCACAGCAAATTCCTGATCTGTCTTCTGACCTTCAGTTACTTCTCCACATGGTCACTCCATTGCATCGTGTCTTTTAATTGTTCTTCATGGCTTAGACAAATCTAGTGTCCCTAGGAGGGCCAAGAAGGCTTTCTGTGGCTGTTCTTATCCACTTCTCCAGCCTCTCCATCTGTCATGGGCCATCTTCTAATATATGCTCTGGTAAAAATTAAGCTGCTTGTAATTCTTTGAATATACAGTTTCTTGGCTGAGTAAACCTTATCCAAAATGCCTGAGACCAGAAGTGTTTCAGATTTTGGAATTTTTATTTTTTTATTTTGGAATATTTGTATAGACTTTCCATATTTTGAAAAATCCAAAATTCAACATGTTTTAAAGTCTGGAACTTTTTGAGTATCTTGTTGGTGCTCAAAAGGTTTCTGATTCAAGGGCACTTTGGATTCTGGATTTTTGTATTTGGGAGGCTCAATCTGTACTTTATAGTTTGATGCCTTTTCCCTTTGGGTCATAATGGTTTTCCTCCACAATTCCCCCTCTCCTTCTTTGCTATAGCTATTTTTTTAATTTTTAAGACTCAGTACAAGCATCATCCTTATAGAAATTCTTTGATGACCCCAGGCTGAGCCAAGGGCTGTCTCTCTTAGGATTGCACATTGCTACCACATTATATTGAAATTATCCTTTGCATCTATCACCTACACTAAATTGTAACTCATTGGATACCAAATTTTCTTTCTTTCATTCCTCTTACTCCCTAGTGCTAAGGTACCCACTGGCTCTCAGTAAGTGGCTCATCACAGGATTCTCTGTCTTAACACATCATTGATTCAGTTTCACATGAGATCAGTCAAGAGATCAAAGTAGCCTTGAGGGCAAGTGAAAAGTGAAGTAGAACACTTTCAGAATTTAAAAATCACTTTTGCACATAAAATAGTATTTATTCTATTCTAGTATTTATTATAAAAGTATTTACGTTTTAAAAATATGATTTTCTTTTCTTCTTAACAAACTGCATCATTTAAGAAAAGTCAAAATACATAAGTGAGGGACATTGCATAAATGCACTGAAGTAAACCTGTGGGTCTTTTGAGTAAATCCCAGTTGTTCTTTTGTCCTAACAAGGGCCTCATGGAGGGTGAATGCCTGCTGTGCCCTCAATGCTGGGCACACTTGAAATCCTCAGTCAGTAAAGCAATCTTCTTGGTGTCATTCCCCTTCTTCTTGCCTGGTGCCAGGAATACCTGTAGCCTACATGGTACTTTGTGTATGGGGGAAGGCAACCCATCTGGTTGATCCTGCCCCAGGACTACAGAGCTTGGCAAGAAGACTGTGCCCTCGTGAAAAGAAAAAGTTGACTGTTTTCTGGGCAGACAACATCCAAGGGAGTGAAGTTGAATTTGAGCCCCTCTGCCAGGTACCTTAGTGAAGTATACAAACTTACACAGACTAATGCAAACAAAGAGCCACATATTTCTTCCTTGCCCCCAAAGTGTAATATGTGGCTGTCAACAAAACAGGAGAAGGAATGGTCATGGTTTCTTTGAAGAGCTTTTGGTGCTTTTAAGTAAGCCTAGCTTGCCATTCTAATATGGCCAGACAATGCCATGCTGTGGTGCTTTCTGACCTCTGACCTGGAGAAACCCCTTCTTTGTCACTTTGTATAGCTCATTTTGCTAAGTGACAAAGCTGAATCTATCACAACATGAGCTAAACAAAATGGTGATCGCCTGCTCATATGCGTAGTGCCTCTTTCTGTTGACGCATTCTGTGGTTAGCATTATTCATGAGCAGTTAATTATTGGTCTTCGTGCATAAAATGAATATCATATTTGAGACAGATGTTTGTTTCATATATATTTTTTTCAAAACCCTAGCTACTGAAATTGGCTGAAATTACTATCACAAATCACTGCATTTGTACATTTGGGGTCTTGTTCTGGCCCCTGAGCTGTAGGAACAGTGCACTGTTGTGGTCATATATATGCACATTGAACATACTTTTTCTGTTTTTTGGCAGGGTGGATGGAGTTACTTGAACTACTGTGCTCAGGCTGAAACAACTGCTGAGTTCCACCAGGGGCTGCTGTTGAACTTCTAAAAAAGATCATATTTTGGAGGAGAAGGTGGGGGAGTGGTGGATGGGGAGGGAGGAATTGGAATGGGGGAAGAGGAATGGAAAAAAAAAATCTTGGATGAAAACCTGACATTTCTGTCTGAGGTGAAGCATGCTTTGCTGATGCCACACATGGAATGTTTCGGAAGTGTCAGTAATAAATACTTCTATCAGAAATCTTCATATTCTATATCTCTACTTATCATACCCCAAGGAGAGTCATACAAAGACATAGCTGTCAGGGTCTAATTTTGGATCTGAAAACTATGGCGGTTGTCAGGCATCTTTTCCCACGTGTGATATTTATCTTCTCTCGCAAACAAACTGAGTGCAGGGTGTTTAATTAATTTCCAAGTGTCTCCCATGGTAATTTTCCCTCTAATATATTAATACGATGATTTAAACCTTCATGCAGAGGCAGACTTTTGGTTGAAAATCACTAAAGGCTTAGGTGGTGTTTAGTGTTATCAATAAGCTACACGTTCGTTGGTTTACAAGGAATCAATAAAGTTGCCCTTTCCTCATTTTTATTTTTAGAGGCATCAATGGGATTTTATCTCTTTTAAGTATATTAAGGAAATCATGGGTGAGCTGATTTTCTTATTTTTCTTCTTGGAGGCAGTTTTTAGGCTGTTTGTCTTATTGCTTGTGTGGAAGACTTACTGTAAGAAAAGTTCTTGATTTGAGAGGAGTGAATTTTTTTTTCTTTAAGTATTCCTCTTCAGAAAAACTTGAGTTTTTAGTTTTATTTTTATAAAGATGCTATAAATAGACCACCAAATTAACTGGGGAGACAGCAAGTGAACTCATCCTCTCTATCAATATTTCTTTTAATAGAAAATATGGAATAAAAAGCATAACATAATAAAAATTGTAAGGGTAGTAGTAAGTTGGAGTTATAATGTACATTTCTTAAATAGCAGATTTTAAAAACAAATGGACATGTGTTAATTAGCGAGATTTATCCATCTCACAATGTGTGTGTGTGTGTGTGTGTGTGTATAAATGTTGTTTTGGACATTACAAAACGTTACATATATATACATTACATATATACATATGATATTATCTGACAATTAAAAAAATAAATAAGTCTGAGCAGGGAACAAGAACCTGAATGACAATGATGTTTTCCACAATAAGAAGTCACATTTGGTTTAGTTTTTTAAATTTATTTACTTTTGTATTTGGCAATGCTTATGTCTTTGTTTAGTGTTATTATACTCTCAGATAAAAGGTTGCCTCAAATTTCATAAAGATTTTTTTTTCTGCATTCACCTTTAAGATATTTGATTACTGGGGTTATAGGGCAGTCCTTGAAATATTTGTCTTTCTCTGAAAGAGACATTAAAACATCACTGGAACATCATGGAAAGAAATGGTAAATTCCTAGAATCTTAGGCTCTTAATTATTAGCACTTAAAGATTATATTTTGGAGATGTAGGAATCTCCTTCACACAGGTCTGGAGATTACATGTGTCATTTTTTTTTTTTCTGTATGAGGATTTCTTTCTTCTTTCTCCAATCCCCAACATCTGTCATTCAAATATTTTTCCTAGATCCATTAGGAAAATTTAATAACCAAATATCTATCTAGCGACAAACGAATTTTTAAAGTTCAGCTGCTCTGTGTTAGTAATTTGTATTTCCCCCTGTCCTGCCTGTTGTATGTAAGCACCACAAAAATCAACCTTTTAAACATAGATTGATTCTGACAGCTTTTATTTTATGTGATTTCCAGGGGTTGGTATAAAAATGCTTCTTAATTGAAATAGTTCTCCTTTTTTGGTTTTTATTTTATTGTCCTTTACTTCTTGACATCTTGTACATTAAATCAGAGGCTGTTTTAGAGACATGAAATGACAGCTTCCTCAGAGCCCGATTCTGGATCCTGATAGATCTGCACTTCTCAAAGCCGGCAAGTTGCTCTCACCAGCCTGGGAGAAGCCTCCTGCTTGATGGGCGCGTCACCTAGAAACACAACATAAACTGCAGGTTAATCACTGAGGACCGGCTTGTGTCAATTCCGCGCCGCCCTGCATCCTATGCACAAGGAATAAAGCCAAGAACTATTTTTTTTCTTTGCTATTTAATTTAACAGAATCTGGGCTCAACTTTAGTTTAAAATTATATTTCCTCTCGGCCAGGATAGAAAGGCCACTCGTGCAATTTAGTAGTGCGTTGTGAAGAAAAATCAAAGCATCCTCATGGAATATTTCCCCCATTGTATCTTCCCCTGATGAGAGAACACAGAAAGCGAAGGCGGTGAGACACAGGCGAGCACAGACAACCCATTTGTTACACTGAGATTCTGAGGGGAATGCTATTTGTGTTGCTGTGATGTTTTGGAGTTAGAAAAGGGTTATTTGGGAAAAAAAATGTATTTATATCAGTCAGTAGAAATAAAAATGAGACAGGATGCAAAAATATGATAGCACAGTAATGAACAGCGCAACAGATCAGACCCGTCCTCGTTAGAGGTAGAAAGCAAACATTTTATAATGGGAACGGTAACAAGATGAGTATTCTACATTTGTTTTTCAGTTCTACCTAACTCTTTGTAACTTTACAATGTAAGATTCAGAAATTGGAGCCAATTACCATAATATGTGGTGGTTTGGTGGGAGCATGTTCTACATCAGACAGTTAAAAGGTTTTATTGCTATTAGGAGCATGTTAATGCCCTTGATAATGTCTCTACTTGCTTTGTAATGTCTCTTGTTGAAGTATAGAATTCTTTTATCTTCTTATTACATTATGCAAAAACTTGAATTGAAAAGATATTTGCAGGAACATTTAAAGTAGTGCATCAATCAGCTTCAAAGAAGAGAAAATGTTCTCGGAATAGCTTATAAAAGGATAACTGTCAGTTTTATTTTGGATGAACAAAGGCGGCAACGTAAAAAGCACTTTATTGTAAAAGCATACTGTGCAATTCAATAAATATGCCATATAAATATAAAAGAGAAGAAAGTTCATAATTATCTTATGACTTAAATGTAATTTAAGTAATACTTTTAAAATGCATCTAGTGGTGAAGTACTCTTTTTTTTTCTACCAGGTTCCGAGTTCTAGCCTCCAAGTCCCCATTAGGTGATAACTTAACTCTCTCTCTGATAACGTAAGGATTTGAATGGATCAGTCATGGTCCTGTTTTTAATATATCTTAGAAAGGTACAGAATGGAGTATATATGGAAAGCATTAGCAAAAATTTTAACAACCACTTAATGGGTACAAGCTTTTCAAAATGATTTGTTCTTATCTGCACAATACTCAATTGTTTCTCATTCAGTCAGAGCTGCTATAAGACAATTTTGAATTTGAATGTAACTGTATTGTGACTTGAGATGGCATTTCCAAGTGTTTTATGTTTGTTAGGAAAATCCATTAGCAGGATAATTTCTGGACTTTAAAAATCAGGGTGCTTTGTTACTTTTTATATAAGGTACTTACACTTTCCTTATAATTAGAAATATTTTCTTGCCTTAGAAAGATGTTTTTTTAAACTGTAAATGCTAATTATATAACCTTATTTTTCAAATATGTTTCCTAGGTTATAAACTTTAACCTGACAAGTGCTGCAGAAATGAGTCTTTTTGATGTTTTAAAAATCGAATATATGAATTATCTACTTAAAGGAAATATTCAGATCCAACAAAAGAAAACATAATGTAAATTTTCAGAATAGAAAGAAAACATCTATTGAACTTCATCTAGGCATGAACAGGTAGCTCCCTAAATGTGGAAGCCACTGGGTAAATATTTGTTGATTAAGTTTAGAATAGAAAAAGAAAAATATCCTAATCAGTTAAAATCTGTCTTTTGTTTTGTGACCTGAGAAAGAGATGCTAGTCCCTTACTAAATATGGGAATATATTTTTTTTCCTCCCAGACTCAGGTATTTTCAAGATTCAAAAAATTTCTTTTGAAATCAAATCACCCGGCTAATTCTCTCTTTCATACCACTGAGATTTATAAAATTATCGTAATGCTGTAACATTTCTAAGGAAAAAAACTTCATTTGTTTTAAAACTACAAATATGGCACCTTGGAAGATGGAATTCATAACTTTATTTGGGGCATCATTTTGTTGGTGACTTATTTCTCATGGGTATTGTACATGATGCCCAATTCGTTAATTTTCTCCTTATTTCTGTGGGTCACCTGCAGACTCTTTGTAGGAGCAGTACCCAATTGCTACTCTCTGAGATACCCCATCTTCTCATTGCTCCTTTCTCTTGGCCTGCTTGGGAACACTCTCATTTTGAAAGTACAAGGAAGATTACCTCATAAAAAAATTTAATAACAACAGAACTTCTGAGATTTCAAAAACGTAGAATTCTTAAGTTATTGAACTATGGGAAAAGCTGTAATTTATAACCAGCAAGTTAGTATGTTGTACACATCTGTGTACTGTTTCAGAAAATAAAGGTTGTTACCATAGCAACTGCCACATAATATGGAACATACGTTATTTGTGAGATGCCAGGATTTGTGTTAAAAAAAAAAAGAAGAAGAAGAAGAAGAAAAAAAAAAAAAACCCAAAACAAAACAGAAAAAAAAAAAACCCTCTCCCTCCTTGTGGCTGCTCCCTGATGTTTCAAGGATTTCTATCTTTTCTTTAGTATCATAAAGGATTTTCTTCTTCAGTGTCCTGTTATTTTAAATATTTTTCTTATTCCCATTTCCTCAGACTTTCAGAGTTTTTTAGTGAAATTGATAAGTTTGCATAGTAGTGCTATGATCTGATGACCTCTGCCAAGATGTTTTTTCAATTAGCCTTATTTGGTTATTTTTTAAGGAATTATAGCTAATATTTTAGATTTGGCAACATGGATGTGGTAAGGACACATCTAATTACTGTGAATACAACAGGTAAATGTACCTGGTAACATTCATTTGTTGTCTCTTTGAGGATTTTACAATTTTGTATTATATGACCATTTTGGTATTTTAACACTTTTTTTTAAAAAAAATAGCAATATCATTTAGAAAGTATGGATATATTCAATATATGCCATTTCACCCTTGAAAATGTGTATGCCATATTTAATTTCATTTGATCATTGTTTACATGGTATTCAAATGTCTTATGATGTCAAATTTTAACTCCTTAAGGAGAGTAGATAGTCTTTCTTGGCAACTGGTATACCAAACAATAAGTTGACAAATAATTCTGATGTGTCAATTTTAATGAACTTCTGTTATTTGCATAGGTAGTAAAATGAATCAATAAAAGGAAGAAGGTAATGGAAAATAGGATAGGAGCCACTCAACATGGTGGGGACAAGGGATCAGAACATCCCACAGTTTAAAGTAAGAGTATAGAAGCAGCTTGGCAGTGAAACAACAGTTCTGCCTCTTGTTGGGTCCACTTTGTGGCAGAGATTTTTGAAATGCAGACACATTTGATGTAACAGAATTTTTTATGCATGGTGACTTGGTAGTCCAGATTCAACATATTATTGCTGTCATTGACATATTTTATTGGGTTAGATGTTTCTTGGGAAGCAGCATCTGTGTTTTCCTTTGCATGGACAGAATACTGGGTACTGGTTCTTAGAGAAAACTACCTCTGTGTCTTCAGAACTGTTCTGTGTCATAAAAATGTAATCTATATTAATCCTAAAATCAAAACACTTCTGATTAAGACTGGCAGAATGAATAATACTCCTCCTTTCTTAAAAATAATAATCAATAAACATTTATTATATATCCGCCATGTGCTAGGCACAGTTTTGAGGATATGAAGATGGATAAGAGAGTTTCTCCATGTCCAGGGAAGTTAAAATCAGGTATGGAAGCACATCTCTTGCTCATATAGTGATTGTATGCTATCACCTGGTTTTCCATAGGCCTCAAGAGTCAACAACAAAAATAACAGTAATCATAGCCAACATTTATGAAACACTTTTTTTTTCTCATGGTGCTGGGGATTGAACCCAGGGCCTTGTGCATGTGAGGCCAGCAATGTACCAACTGAGCTGTATCTCTAGCCCCAGAACACTTGTTTTTGACAGGTACCTCATATGCCTTTTGCAATTTAATCCACACAACAATGCTATGAGGCTTTTGTAGCAAGAAACTAAGTCTTGAAGAGCTTGAGTAACTTGTCTAATATTATATAGGGGATTGGTAGTCTCATGCTTGCTACACCTAAAACAATACATCTTGACTACTTGTCCCATCCATGCTGCAACTTTCTTCATTCTCAGCACCTTCATCTCCTACTGGGCTCAGCAACAGTTGCCTAATTGTCTTCCCAGCTCTACTTTGTCCCCATAGTCTATCTCTTCAAAGTTCCTAGAGTGGCCTTGTAAAAACATATATCATGTGTCTTTCCTGCTCGGAACCCTTCCAATGGCTTCTCATTACACTTAGAATACAGTGCTTACTATATTCTAGAATATATAGAATATACAGCTTACAAGGCCCTGCAGAGTTGCTGTCTCCAGTAACAGAGTTGCTGTCTCCAGGAGCCCTTAAACTTCAGGGCTTGTTGCTGTCATCTAAGCTACTTCACTATGCTTTAGACCAGGGATCAACACACCTTTTTTTTTTTTTTTTTTTTTTTGTAAAGGGCAAGACTGTAAATATTTTTGGCTTGGTAAGCCATACAGTCATTATTGCAACTATTGAACTCTACTATTAGAGCAGAAAAGCAGCCACAGGTATTGAATTAACAAATGCAAGAGGTTGTGTCCCAATAAAACCTCCTTTTCATAAATAGGCCGCAGGTGGATTTGTTCTGCAGGTTTGCACTCCTTGTTTTAGACTTACTATCCTTGCTTTTGTTCCTTTGAGTCCCCCACTGTTGGTTTGGATGCCGTATTTAAGTGGTCCCACTCTACTCCATCTCTATGTATCATCTCCTGTTTTATTGTTTTCATAGCTCTAAGACAGGGAAAAAGCTAACTTGCTTACTCTCTGTGTCCCCTACTATAAGGCAAGCTCTGTGTGAGGAGGACTTTCATCTTGCTCACTGCTATTTCTACCAACCAGAGCGGACAGTATGCAAAGAGCAATGCTCAGTATACAATTGCATCTAAATAGAGTTCAAGCCCTGTCTGAATCCATAGCTTGTGCTTTTAGAGATTTCTGAAATCCCCTTCTGTAAAAGTGAGGTCATACCAACATTTCTTTGAGGCATTACCACATTGGACTCACAAAGTCCCACCGTGGTGTATTTCTTGTTGACTCAGGGTTTTTTTTTTTTTTTTTTTCCCATGGGCATGTGAGTAAGGCTGATATCTTACCCCATGCTGGTCACTGTGTATTGTCCCTCTTACACTATTTGTCACTGCCATTGCTGACACTGCTACCAAGTCTACTGGGTGTCAACACTTCCTTTAGGATCCTCTGTCATTTCTAATCTAGGTTCTGCACTCACTGGACACCTTAGATGTCTTGTAACACCACCTCTGGGAACCACATAGACCATTTGGCACGGCCATTGCTTCTACTGGGCACTGCTGAGAGTCACTCCAAACACCATTGTCAAGCACCCAAACTTTCTGCTGGGATTGCCTTTGTCTTTAATCTCTCCAGATGTTGCCACTTCAAAGAACCAAGCTGCCTCTGGTCAATGGTGGAGTGGGGAAGAAAACATTCTCTCGAGTTTTTTCTCAATATAGTGGTTCTGACTTAGAACTGCTTGTGTCCCTACATTGATGAGTTTTCATCAATCAATCTTCACTTGCCATCATCTCTCTTCCTAAGTATGACAGCTGAACTTAAATGGTATTTATTGTGTGTCTGGCACCATTGGGAGAGCTTTATGTATATTAACTTCTCACAGCAGATCCATGAGGCGAGAATATCAGTATCTTCATCTCCAGTGGGGCCAGAGAGGTTAACTGATTCACTTAAGGCCAACAGTAAGTGACAGACTTGACTGCAATTCAAGCTACTGGTTGTGTGGTTCATGCCAGTCTATAAAAACCTAGGCATGTGTCCATGGGCAAAGCTGGGGGTAGATGCAAGGGGTTGATGCCCCACTATACTCCAGATCTCTCTCCTGGCTCTCGTTACACAGTTACCTCCCTCAGTACCCCATGTGCAATGCTTCATTGATTCATAACCACTGGTTTGCTAGATGTATGTGACTATGTGTGACCTTAGGTTTTAGTTAGGACAGTTCTCTTCATACCCTTTCCAGAAGAAGGTACTCAGGTAGATGCTTGAACTGTGTAACAGAATGAAACTCAGGAAGGAAGTGAAATTTGGATTGCATTCTGCAAGATGCACATGGTTTTGCCAGTTGGGTACTTTGGAAAAGGACACAAACAGACCAAGAGTCCACTATAAACTGCATGTCATACAAGACAGGCAACTGACCAAGGCATGTGAGAGCTAAGGCTGAGAAAGGAGGATGGGCAGGATCTTGAAGAGCCTTAATATGTGGCAAAGAGTTTGAACTTGATTTTGTGGCAATGAGGGCTGGAGAGGTGGGGGAACTAGCAACAGCTTTAGCACATTAGAGCTAGACATAGAAGAATGCTCTAATATTCCTTTTTTAAATTGAAAGTTTTCAATCTCTGGTTCAAAGCATACTTGATGTCTGCTTTTCCAGTGCATACTCTGTGGACTAACCTCTTGGAATATTAATCAGAACAAGATGCCACCTTCATGGTTCTAATGTGAATTAGTTATTTACAATGCCTCTTCCAGAATCAGTTCCCTTTTCTTCACTCGTGATAAAGTTTCCCTGCTCCCACCCCTGCTCTGGCAGAAATGGAGGTGATTCCTTCAAATTGGTCTAATGGAGCAGCCCCAAGAAGTTCTAGAACTGCTGCTCTAGAGGATCCTACCCAGGCAGATGATGTCATACCTGATTGTCTTGAGTGACTATCCAGGTTAACTAGACTTTTGGGATCCTGTGATAAATCTACCAGCCACCTCCCAGCTGTGAGAAATGAAACCAATCCTTAGTCTAGGAAGTCACCTGCCAAGCATGGTCATCACTAACGACTCTCCAGTTTTCACGTAAACTTAATTAAGCTGTTATTTACATTTCACTTGACTTACTCTCATGACTCCCTTCTAACTTGAAGACTAATGAAGTTCTTGTGACATCACAATGCTCCAACTGAAGTATGTCTTTCCTTTGGGAATTAAATGCTGGTTTCAAATTAATGAGTCTCTTTTACCCGAACTACTTTGGAATGTTACCAGCTCTGTCTGATTTTAGACTTATCTGATGCTTGTCAGAACAGAGGTCTTAGTTCTTTGGAAAGTTTATATATAACTATGGAGGGAGAGCTAATCTAGTCAATCTGTTTCAGTGTGTCTGGTCATTCCACCTGCTTCCCCGGTCTGCCCAGGGAGTGTGAGATTGGGAACAATTCCCAAGGCAGAACGGCGGTGCCCTACTCCCCAAAGAAGAGTGGCATGTAATTTAATGAGCCTTTTGAGGAATTATGAAGAAATGCATAAAGAAACATTCACCACTTTTATAACTTGTTCCCTGTTTTCCCAGGGTCAATCTGGGTACATGATTTTTTTTTCCTATGATTTTCTAAGTTTTAAAACAGGATCCTTTTTCTCAAAGTCTTCAATGATTGCTATATATAAAACAGATAAAAATGGATCTTTTGTGGTCAACGGGGGTTGTGAATCCTGAAGAGCTTTTTACCTGATGTCCCTTTTCCTAACCCTACCATGCTCTTACCCCCTCCCCCCCCTACAGCTTTAGGGAATTTGATATTACATTTCCTGCTCCATGCCATCCATTAATTCTGACATAAGCTTTAAAAGTCATAGCTTATAAGAACAAAGATATAAAGAAACATTTAAAGAATGGTCAATTTTGCCTAAATAGTGAATTGCTCCAGACTTCCCCTAATTACCACTGGAAATGTCCTGACCTCGTCAGGATAGTGTAAAAAACATCAAAATACAGTGGCTCTCAAAAGCATCCTGTTTTGAGGGGCTTCTTTATCTCTTTCCAGTTCTTCAACTCCCCAAATCATTCTTGGAATGTATTACTCTTTCCTCAAGAGGGAAAAAGGATCCTTTTGCATTAGCATTCATTATTGCTCGATTTTAAATGGTACTGAGAGCTGTCTATCCCAGGACCGCAAGTAAACAATAGCTGACTCACAACCACTTTTAGCCTAATTCTAACCTTTATGGAGAATCAGGAATATAAATATTTGAAGTAACCCACATTTAAAACTCATAAGAGAAAATAAGAAACATTATGTAATAAAGAAATATCAGAAAGCAGACTTCTGTGTAATTATGTTCAGCTCAGTTGATCAAAGATGGGTGGAAGAGGAAAGAAAGAAAGGTGAGGAACAGTTTGCCAATTCATGCACCCTTGTTTGTTTCTACTTGCAGTATCTCTCATTTGTGAGGACCCTCACTGGATGGTCAGCGTCCCTTCATTCATACCCTGACACCACCTGCTGAGCCACTAGAACAACCTGCATCTCTATAATGTGGCTGAGGCTCTCCTTTACCCCCTGGCCATGGGGGGTTTGTTTAGAAAAGTCCTCATCTTCCAGAGAGTACCCACTCTAAATCCATCTCTGCATTCAAGGAATGTTCCTGTGCTGTGGTGCTTTTACTCTTTTCAAGAAATGTTTTCTATGAATCAAGGAGAAAAATAAAAAATTAAAAATATTTGACTGTATCTTGGGTTTTAATTATTTTTTCAACAGTTTTTGAGAAGTACTTTTTTCCCTTATGAACTTGGCCCTGATAGAGAAATGACCGTTTAGGACATTGTTTCCTAAGCTTTAGACATTCACACACCTCTTTCATAATCCTTGCATACCGTCTGTGGTGCTTTTCCCAATATTTTTCTTTAAATCAACTTAAAATGGGAAAGCCTCATCCTAAGTCACAAAAGCACAAGTGTGCTATATTTTTAAAAATAAACAGATAATATTGGGGAATGTGGCAACTAAAATTATCTCACCAGTGGTAAATGTTCCACTGTTTGGGAAACTAATTTTAAAACATGGTCCTCTTCTGGTTTATGACTTTGAATACAAACTTAGGGTTGAATGACTATTATTCAGTATGTATCCAAGAGGAAAAAATGGGAAAGAAGTAGCCTGGGAGGTTGAAAGGAACTTATATAGGCCGTAGGATAAAGTTTATTAAAAAGTAGATTTTTTTCCAATATAAATTACATGTATATGTATTTATCATATATGTATTTTATATTTATATATTATTGACATATTATCTATCTATCTACCTACATTACATTTATATCTGGTTTTGTGCAATGAATTATTATTTGTTATCCTAAGTCTGTTGTCCAAAAGATGACAATCCATGAGGCATTATATAGGTAGTTTTCACATTAGTTTCAGCAAATAATGATTCTAGATAGCATTTCCTGAAGGTGTGGTGATCCTCTCATTTCCCTATATTTATTATTTCTTAAATAAACAAGGTTTCTGTGATAAAAAAAGATCACATTACTTAATAATACTCTCAATCAACTGAGCACCTTTGTGGTTTCTCAGGAAAAAGATAAATAAGATTATATTATTACTTTATGGATTTCTGTTTGCCATAGAATTTCCTTTTCAGATTCCAGAGTAAATAGAACAAAGGATCAGTTTTTATAATTCATTTCTTTTCTCTAAGTCTGGTATCTCATTATTTGGAGATAGCTCTGCAAAGAAGGATTAAGAAAACAGAAAGGCATAGTTAATTGTGTAATTCATAGTAATAGTAATTTTAATTTTTTTTTTTCTGGGAAAGACTGAATGGAAACATTTTCTCTTTTCCTCTCTTTTTTCTAAACTCATCGATGCACACAATGCATGTTCCATAATAGTCACAGTTATCATGGCTTTGGGGAAGCAGGGTTTCAAGTAAACATGCTGTACAGAGTGTTTTATGAAAATTTTTACTTTCATGTTTGAGGATAATAAAAGGATTTCTTTGCTTCATAGAAAAGAAATTTTGAAAATGAACGACCGAGTGGACCTGGCCCAGGGACACCTAGCTGAGACTGTCTCTGGGAAGAATGAAATGCCTTCAGCATGAAGAAACTACAAGAAAAAGACATGTAATTAATCGGGGGGTGGGGTGGGGGTAAGAGTCGGGGTGGGAGGGGTGTGTGTGTGGGGAACCAGAAACTGAGCCATTAAAGAGACTGTGATATGAGGAAAACATTGTACGGGAGATGTGACCGAAGATCTCGGATCTGAGAGCTGAAAGGGAATGAAACTAGTTAAAATTCCACTGCTCGTTCACTCCATGGGAGAAATAACATTCCCGTGTGTTGCCACTTGCCACTTCATTTTTAGAAACAATTAAAAAATGCAAATATTTATAAATCACTGTGTATGTTGCAATCCTATTTTGAAAACAAACATTGCCTTGCACTTTAAGTTCTCAATGCTGGTTGCTGTTGGAATTCAGGGGTTAAAGCAAGCCCTTAAAAATGAGCTCACTACTGCTACCCAGACAAAGGGATGCAACTCCGAGAGTGTGTTCTGTTTGCCTGCAAGCTGTTGCCTATGCCAAATGAGCATTTTAAAAACCATTCAAATTAAGTTGAAAATTTGTAATTATATTTTCCCTTTTAATTGTAACTTATGCAAATGTTATATTCCAGCTGTACAAATAATTTTCACTTCAGACTACAACATTCACATTAAATCTAGCATGTAACACCCTAATACAAGATTCTTCCCAAGCTGTAGTTGCAGATTTAGAAGGCTGGAGTTGGCTCGGTTAGTTATGGTTTCTGTTTGCTGTACCCTGCAGTTAGGTATAGATCGCAAAGTGGCAATAGAAAAGGGAGACACCTTTGCTATAATTTGCTGTAGACAATTTATGAATAGGACACAAAATGACAAAGAAACAAACAAACAAAAAGGTACAAAGACTAAGAAACCTGGATGTTTGGTAAAGTAGACATTGTATCTTTGCTGTAATTGATGAATTCAGCTTCCAGTGCATTAGTTACAGGAAGGTGATGTATGTGACTCATTTGTTAATTGTCATGCATTTTAAACCACTTAGTGCAAACAGAAATTGAATATTTTCTATTTTCAATGAAAATTTCACTTGGAGAAATTGTGTATAAAACCATTCGAATTTTTAACAATTAATTTCAAATACATACATACACATATTATTTAAAGAATCACAAATGTCTAAGAAAGCAGTAAAGGAAAAAAACCTCATGTAAATGCAGCATATTGTTCTGATACTTAAAGGGCTCTTTTTGCATAAATCTTGGAAGGTTTTTCACATTCTTAGGAGGGAAACATGGGGTACCTTGGTTAACTTCAATTCAGTTGACTGCTGATCAGCTTTTTGTGTTCAACAGTATCCTGGAAGCAATGGAAGAGACCAGAGAAGAATGTTTATTCAAATAAATCATCACCTTTGTCTATTAACTAGGTACACTTATACAATAAGATGGACTATAAGAAAGCAACTGTTTGTGTTTATAGATCTAGCAGAGAGGTTAAGACTTTTCTTCTCAGTTGTGCAAACTGAGATTTAGTGTGGCTTAGTGATCATTGAAGGCCGCAGATCCAATAGTGAACTTGTTTGAAAACACGTACACTAGGTGGTCTAGCTTCTTTTGTGCTTACATTCATTAAGGCATTTGTCAACAGGAAGCTGCATGAGTAAAAGATTCTATTTCCTCAATGTGGCTTCTTCCTGTATTTTCCCACGAAATAAACTTTGACTCGGTTGCAAAAGCATGTAGGTGTTTAACACTTGCATAGGTTCTGGGTAGATATTGGAAGAGTTGGTTGATCTCCAATTAGCTCTAATTAGTTAAAATTGATCTTTAAACTACAGAAAACTCAAGACAAATATCCCAGAGCCCTGAAAAGTATGCTGGAAATCCATAGGCTTTGGGTCAAAGAGCAAATGACGAAAAATCTAGATTGATTTTTTTAGTGAAAGGGCAAGGAAGGTGCTAAAAAATAATGGCCATGGACAAAAACCTCTAGTGGTGTGTGAGTCGTCATCTTGGGAATACTCATGGCCTGAGCCCTCTTTATTACTGCTCTTGGCACATTCTGTTATACAAGTAACTAGGACAATGCCATATTCCCTTTACTTGTAGGAGAGTCTGGGCACTCATATAGGGCAACAAAGGTTGACGGTGTTAGGATTAGTGTGCTGCTCTGTGTGCAGTGATTTCCTATAGGGGGATGCCTATTTCTTTGTAAACTGATTTCTTCTTTCACTGGCCGCTATATTCATTGACTCATTCATCATGTATATTGGGGCACTTACTAGGTGCTAGGCAATATTATATTTAATACTGGGAAAACAGATAAACAAAGACAAAATTAAATCATGCATTTAATGAATATTCATTCTATATAAAACCAGAGATCCTTGACTTCTGGTCTCAGCCCTCATCCAGGAGGTCAGGTGTGCTACCTGTGTGCAAAGCTGGATTTTTTGCCTGAAATCACTTGTGTGTCTCATCTAGACATTATGAGCATAGATTTATAGACGTAGACTCTTTCCATCTTTGTGTCTTACCAGAAGGGCAAGCATACATCACTGAAGACATAGTGCATCGTCCATGGTGAGACTGTGGTCAGAACATGGATTCTAGTGTGGGCATATGGGGTGTGTATCCTGGCTCCGCTATGTGCTAGATGAGTGTCCTTATTACTCATTGAGTTTTCTTATTAGTAAAATGAGTGCAATCTGGAAAGTCTGCTTTAAGATTAAATTTAAGTAAACACAGGTCCTCTTCTACTTACAGGGAGGTTACATTCAGATAAACCCATCATAAACTGAAAAATGTAATAAATAGCATTTAATACACCTAACTTACTGAATGTCTCAACTTTAGCAACACGGAACACTGTAGCATAACGTGTTCACCATCACACTTGCATGGCTGATGGAGTTGCAGCTCACCACCCCAACCCAACACCTGAAGACAGCACCTACCACCCATCAACAGTCTGTGGAAAAGTCAAAATCCAAAAACTGAAGCATGGTTTCTACCAAACACCCCTTGTGTTTTTGTACCTTTGTAAAGTTGAAAAACCATTATATCTACCCATGATAAATCAGGGACCATGTCAATGCTTAGCACCCACTAAGGCCTGACAAATGATGGCTATTAGTAACATTTGTCCAACATCTTCTGTCCTCTTAATACCTGTTTCCATTTGCAAGTGATACCTCTTTCCTGACATGTATGACCTCGCCCCCTCCTGATGTGTCCAGGACATCCTTTTGCTATTGAGCAGACATCTGCAGTTGGCACTCATCCCTCACTTCATTTGATATGCTGTGATTTTTGAAGTTTCTAATCGTGCCAGTGACAGAGGCTCCTGAGCTTATCTCTGGATTCTTTCAGGAGGGGCCTCCTGAGGTGTAGCCAAGCTGGCTCTTCTTCCCCCCAGGAGAGTGATTCTGGGATGTAAATGACATCAGAATTCCTTGGCCCTTTCTCCTGATCTAGGCCCCCACCTTCAGTCTCTGTTTTCCTTTCTCCCTCTGTTCTTTCTCTTTTCCATCTAATCTTGAGACATTTACAAATATGCATTAGCTCCATGGCTCCTGACTAGGACATTATCTTTATTAACACTTGCAGTTTTTGTGGATTATAGATCTTTTCATGACCTCTTTAGTGCCCCGGGGCTTGCTGCTGCCATTTATTTGTATAGTCTTCCACATTGATGTAAAGCAGATAAATTGAGAAATCTGCTCAGCATTACTGTCCTGGAGATACTGGGAAACAAGCATTTCCACAGTTAATTGTGGTGTGTGTGTGTGTGTGTGTGTGTGTGTGTGTAATCGTAGCCTAATAAATTGCCTTAAAAATCCCTTCAAATTTGCTCTTGGAAAAGTCTCAGAATATCATCATGTTGGCTTCACATGTGGGCAGCTGCTGACCCTCAGAATATATGCTAAAAAGGAACAAGGGATCAAATTGTGTGGGGGAGGATAAGATTTTTTTTTTTCTATTTTAGAAGTAGGATACATTCTTTCAAGTCTTGGAAACACATTAGGCATTTAGGGTAAGGAAAATCCACACACAATATTGTAGTACCCTGGTGGACTAGAACCCACAACATAACATTTCATCCATCCTGCTGATTCCTTTTCTCTGAGAGACAGATCTGTCAAAAGCTTTGCAGTCTATAGGGTATGTAAGAATCACTGGAGTGTTTATTACAATGCTTGTTTCCAGACTCCAACATCCAGAGGTTCTGATTCCCTGGGCGAGTGGGTCCTGGGACCCTGAATCCAGAACTGCCACACTACTCAGAGACGGCTTCATTCTCTCCTTTGGTTTCTATTCTTGCTTTTGCCCATGCTTTCAGGCTTGGCTAAGGAAAGCTGGTGCAAGAGGAGGTGCCTGGCAAAACAGATGCAGCTGTGTCAGAGCTGTTTATTCGGAGCTCACAGGGCTGCCTAACACACGGTGCCATGAGGTTGTTGTTCAGGGAGACACCTATGATTCCATTAATTATTTAGGGATCCAAAGTAGCCACCATTAATGAATTTGAATGTATTACAATGATCCTAATCAGAGTAACAGATGCAAAATGACAATATGATACACACAATTTTCCCCGAGCGAATTGCAAACTATTAAGGTCTGTTGCAGTCAATGAATCCAGATGCTTCCACACACTTACTGACCATGAAAGATCCTGGTTTCATTACATGAAAGAAAATAAGTTCATCCTGTCATCTTGCAGAGTTAAAGTGGGATCCAATTCAGCAGCTGGCAAGGCATCATAAGTTGGTTTGCAATAATCCTGCTTCCGTTTCAGGATTGACTGAGTGGAAGAATTCTATTGCATCTGGGCTTATCATTCCCTTTACATTATTTTTATGCTTTCCCAGATGAGATGATTTGCTCCTGCTAAGAAAGCCTCAAATGGACTAAAGAAGTTTTATACACAAACCATTTGAGAAAAAAAAGTGAACTATTTTTATGGAGGGTAAATTCATTAAAATCAGAGTAACAAAACTAAAGTCAACCATGATAAAATGGGAGCCATAAAGGCTCTCAAGAGTATATTCCTTAAAATATTGTCAGATTCCTGATATGAACGAGGCTATACATGGCTGCGTCTCCCCCCTTTCTTGTCCTAGAAATTACACAAAAGAAAAAAGAAAAACACATAAAGCAAACCAAAGAGTTTCTTCATTTTCGAAAACAAGATGAAACAAAACCAGGAGGCAGATATAAACCATAGACTCTGTAACACCTGTGAAGGCTGCCAAGAGATGCTGAAATTGTGTAGTAGCTGCACAGGAGGAAACAAAAGAGAAGCAGCGCAGAGAGAGCCGAGGAATGGCAGATCGCAAAAAGTGCAGCAAAAATGTTTATACTGAAGGTGAAGGGCTCACTTGCCGTGCAAAAGTTAACAAAGTTGTTCAGGAGCTGAACAATTGGCAAGGCTGGTGTGGACATGCTCTTCTCTTGGTTTGACTTTGAGAAACACAGAAGGCTGAACAAAAAAAATCTGAAGATGAGCTGTGTTTGAGGAAGAAGTCCATTTCCAGGGCTGCAAAGGAGTGAATGGAGCCACCTGTCCCTCCCCAGTAAAAGACCTCTTGAAAATAGATGGTTTAGAATAATGTAGCTCATTAAATGATATAATATATAATTTTTTTTAGAAGATACTGGTAGGAACATCATATGGGAAAAATGGTGACATGAGCAGCAGCATTAACCAGCAGATGAAGAACATTCATAAGCAGATGAAGATAAGGTCCTTTAAAATTTACCTTGAATTAAAATAAAAATACACTCAGTGAAACAATAATCTCAATGAAGAAAGACCTCAAAGCAAATGTGTTCAAACAGAGATAATAGGGGATTTAATAGGAAATATGAAACATAAGCTGAAACAAGGGGAATAAATAATTGTGGTATATCGACCAAATTGGAAAAAATATGAAGGAAAGAGATGCCAGTAACAGAAATAATGAACATAAAAGACAAGAAAAGGAGATCTTGGATACATTCAATTGGAGTTTTAGAAGAAAAATAATGGACAATGGAAGAAACCCCAAATACTTAAAGATATAATAAAGGAAAAAGTTTTGATAGTAAAATATGTGACTTTATCTGCTGAAAGGGCAATATGTGTGCCCAGGAAAATTGACCTAGACTGTCACCATCAAGAAATATCCTAGTGAAATTATTGGACTCTAATAGAGAAAGAAGACTTCTTTGGGCAATAAAAACATGAAATAAACTTAGAAGAAGAATAATCAGGATTTTCATATCCACAGTGACATTCAACACCAGCAGGTAGACTAGCAATACTTACCAAATTCTACCTTCTCTGGGAGATCTCTGGACCGCTGTAGCCATGAGCTTATTCTGACCAACAAATCAAGAGAGAAGTACTGCCAATCATGTGATGGCTTGTTTAATTGTGGCAAAAGAACCAACAGTAAGCTTTTCATTTTTCTTTATGGGACTAAAATCTTTTATTAGGAAAAATTTCAAACTACAAAAGTAAAGAGAATAATATAATGAACTCACACGTATCCATTATCCAGCTTCAACAACTATCATGGCCAGTGGTGCCTCACCTATCATTCTCTTCCCATTTTCCAACTGAATAATAATAAATCATACCATTTCATCCATAACTATTCAATACGTATTTTTAAAGCAGAGGAAATATTTTTAAAACCACAATACTAGTACCATTATCATACCTAAAATAAATTATAGTAATTCTTGACTATTATCAAACATCCAGTGTTTAACATTCTGTGATTATATCATAAATATTTAAGTGATGGAAGGGGAGGGGAGGGGAAGGGGGGTAGGAAGGACAGCAGAATTAATTAGACACTAGTATTGCTGTATGTATATACGTGACTGTATGACCAATGTGATTCTGCAAACTGTACACTCAGAAAATGAGAAATTGTACCCCATTTGATTCAAATGTATGAATTGTCAAGATCATTGTACTGTCATGTGTAACTAATTAAAACAAATAAAAAAATCTCTTTAAAAAATAAATTAAAAGAAACATTTTTGATAGTTGAGTTGTTTAAATTGAGCTCCAAATAAGCGCCATACATTGCAGTTGGTAATATCTTTGAGTTTCTATTAATGAATATGTTTTTTCTTCTTTCTTTTGAACTTTATTCTGAACTATGATTAAATACACATAACTAAATATGCAGTCTTCATTATCTTTAAATGTACAATTCAGTAATACTATATTCACTATATATTATGCAACCAATATATCTTTTAAGGGAAAAAACTTATATTCATTAAATGACAACTCTCCATTCCTCCCTTCTTTCATCCCCATTCTGCTTTCTGTCTCTGAAACCTATATAAATGGAATGGTTAATATAAATGGTTAATCTGGGAAACCTATATAAATGGAATCACATAGTATTTGTCTTTTTGTGATGGTATCAATTTTCTTAGGGTAATATTTTCAAGGTGCATCCAGCCTGTAACTTGTGTCAGAATTTTCTTCCTTTTTAAGGCTGAATAATATTCTACTGCATGGATAACATATCACATTTTGATTGTTCATCCATCACTGATTGCTTGAGTTACTGTCTTTTAGCTATCATGAATAATGCTGCTATGGATGTGAATGTACAAATAAATCTTCAAACCCTGAATATATTTCCAAAAGCAGTTTGTTTTCAATGTTTGAGGAACCACC
This sequence comes from Marmota flaviventris, assembly GCF_047511675.1. NCBI lineage: Eukaryota > Metazoa > Chordata > Mammalia > Rodentia > Sciuridae > Marmota > Marmota flaviventris. The sequence goes on from NC_092507.1 coordinate 81,347,549, forward strand.
ATACTGCTTATCACAGTGCCTACACCATTTAATAATTCCACCAATAGTGCACAAGAGTTCTAACATCTCCACATTCTTTTCAACACTTGTTATTTTCTTTCTCCCTTCTTTCTTTACACAAAAGCCATTCTAATGGTGCCTGGTGGTATATGGACATGGTTTTGGTTTATATTTCCCTAATGATTAGTTACGTTTTGACTATTATTTCATATATTTATTGGTCATATAGGTATAATCTTTGGAGAAGTGTCCATCCAAGATCCCATTTTTAATTGTTTTTTTTAAAATTATTACTGGGGCAGGGGTTGTAGCTCAGTGGTAGAGCGCTTGCCTTGCATGCATAAGGCCGTGGGTTCGATCCTCAGCACCAAATAAAAAAAAATAAACAAAATAAAAATAAAGATATTTTTTAAAAAATTATTATTGTTTTTGAGTTGTAACAGTCATTCGTATTCTGGATAGTAACTCCTCAGCAAAAATATTATGATTTGAAAATGTTTTCTTCCTTTCCATGGGTTGGTTGTCTTTTCACTCCAATTGTGTTATTTGATGCACAAACATTTTTAATTCTGTTTTTGTCCAGTTTATTTATTTTCTCTTTATTGCTTGTGCTTATAAGAGGTAACTGATAAATTCAATGTCATAAAGCTTTTTCTCCTATGGTTTTCTCTAAGTGTTTTAAGTTTTCACTCTTATACGTTTTTGGTCCATTTTTAGTTAATTCTTGCACATGGCTTAAGATAAAGGACCAACTGCATTTCAATATGGCCATGAGTTTAAATGCATTTAAAAGTGGAACCAAGATTAAGACAATTAGGGTGACACAACAGAAAGCAGACACTACATGCTTGACAATGGAAGAATGATACAACTAACTATAATGGAGAGAAGAGGCAAAGAAGGTAGAGTAGGTTTCTGTGTCCTCATTGGTAATAGCTATTCACTGGTGACAATTGAAGCAATAAAAGTGAAATGTTTACTTAGAAGTACAAGATAATATACTGTTGTGTGGTGCATTTGTGTGGGGAAAGAGAGAGAAGTGGGTGGATAGGGGAAGAAAAAAGGGGAAGGAAGTGAAGGAGGAAGAAGAAAGAAGAAAGAGAGAAACTAACAGAGACTGTTTAGAAATAGATTGAGGGGCTGGGTATGGGATTACTCAGTGGTAAAGTGTGTGTGAGGCCCTGGGATCAATCCCTAGAACTGCAAAATAAGTAAATAAATAAAAATAGAAGACAGAGGGTTGTTTAGAAAGTCATAAACATGAACATAACCACTAGAATAAAATCCAAGTTTTTCAAATAGAAGAATAACTATACCCACATAAACACACATCCCTCTGTCTCTTCCTTTGCTTTCTCAAAGTTGATCAATAATAAAAAAACTAGACTTAAAAAGACAACATATAAAATAACACAAAATATTACAAGCAAGCTGAACAAAATATATCGGTCACATTAAACATTATAAAGGAGCTTGACAAATATTAAATGAGGAAGATTTTTAAATTGGATTCTAAAGAAAAATCCTAACTGTATGCCATATTCAAAAGATAGATTTAAAATGATCCAGAAAAATTGAAAATAACAGAGTGAGCAAAAGAGGCAAATGTAAACTTGTAAAGTTGAATTCAGTTTGAAAACGTTAAATGAGACTGACAAAGGCATCTAAAAATATTTAGCCTGATTATTTATTGCTTCATAGCTAACTGTCCTAAACTTAGTGGAATAAAATAATGACTATTATATCAACTTCTCAGATATTATGGAAATAAAGATAGAGTATAGCAGAGATGGGCTGTCTCTGCTACAAAACATCTGAAGCCTCATCTGGGAAGATATGCATGATTGGGCACCTGAAGCATCTCCAGAATTTTCTCTCACATGGCTGGTAGGTCAGCTGGGATGACTGAAGTTTGGATCCAGCGGAGATTATTAACCAAAACCCCTGAGCTCGTCTGTCCATGTGACCTGGACTTTCTCACAGTGTGGTGGCTTCAGGATTGTTGGACTTATCTTGCCACTCCAATAGCAAGTATGGAGGAGTGGCAACATGGAGGAGGCTACCTGGTCTTTGATGTCTGTCTTAGTTAGTTTGAGCAGCTATAACAAAATACTGGAAACTGGATGGTTTATAAACAACAGAAATTTATTTCTCACAGTTCTGGAGCAGGAAAGTTCAAGATGGTGACACTGATGGACTGGATATTTGGCTGAGGAAATATCTAATCAAAGTGTGCAGGAGCAGCCTGGTTCTTTTTATAAAATTTGGGAAGAGAGAAATGATTTAAAGATAGTTGTTAATTGTTGAGCAGAATACCATATACTGTTATTCAGTCCCAGAGGAACAAAACACTCTATCAGTTATCAATTCTGGGAAATGATTTTAATTACTTCTGCCTCTTGCATCTTGGTGTTGAAATTTCTGAGGAAAGCACAATGCAATCTAGCACCGGATGTAGCTAAGGTTTTTGCATACATAGAAAAGATAGAGCAAGATCAGCTTCAATGGTGTATAGCTGTTCCCTGTGGCCATCAGGTCTCTCCTGGCAGCCAAAGCAAGGCAATTTGCTCATGCATATCCATCATGTGCTGCAGAGAAAGGACTCCTTCTGTTGAGGAGTCTGAACTACTCCTAGGAGCAGGCCTGGGGGCCAACGATGTGTGTGCTGAAGTAGAACCAAGGAATATTCACTGAATCTGAACAAGAGAAAGATCCCAAACAAGGTAATATGCCTGACAAAGCCCTTGTGGGCACTTTATCTCTTGGTAAAGAAGTGTTCCAGGCTCAAAGTCTATTTATTGTGTGATTAAGTGGGGGTTGCATAGTCTTCTATGCATATAAGACTCTTTTCTAACATCAATCCAGATGGAAGTAGAATTTAAAATATTAACAGACTCTGCACATTGCAAAGAAGGAGAATGTGTGCTGGGAAAGAATACAAGGGTGTGGTCAAACAAATATCTGTTGAGGAGGTCAGTCTACCTACCAGAAAGTTCTACCTTCTGGAAAACACAAAACATGAACATAATTCAGTCAAGTTCCTTGCCGCGTTTTGCTCTTCCTTATTTCCATCTGAGATGTCCTCCTCAGAATGATCTTTACTGTCCTTATTTCTACCAACATTCTACTCAGGATTGCGTAGATGCTCTCTATGATTTGAGATGTTTGAGCTTTCTTCTTTTCTTCCTGGACTCTGACAGAGTTGTCCTTAGTGGTCTGTTCATGGTAACGTAGGCTTTTCTAATATGCACATCAAAATTCTTTCAGCCTCTACTTATTACCTGAATCAAAAGCTGCTTCCACATTTTGGTATTTGTTAGAGCAGCATTCCCCCATTTTGCTACCAGTTTTCTATTTCAGTACTTTCAGGTTGCTATAACAAAATGCCGTAAGCTAGGTGGCTCATAAACCACAGAAATTTATTTCATACACTTCTATGAAAGTATGAGAAGTTCTAGATTAAGGTTCTGGGATTCCTAACTGTCTGGTGAGGGCTCACTGATTCAGAGAAGTACACTCTTTTGGTGTCTTCACATGGTAGGTAAGAGGATCTAACTAGCTCTCTTGGGCCTCTTTTATAAGACCATTAATATCATTCATGACGGCTCCACCCTCATGATTTAATCACTTCCCCAAATCCCTCTTTCCTAATACCGTGTTGGGGGTTAGGATTTTAATCTATGAATTTAGAGGGAACACAAGCTTTCAATGCATAGAGATGACCTGGCCTTGGAGTCATGTTGCATCACTTCTTGGCCACAGGTCTGCCAAGATTCAGAAGAGGAGGCAGAGACTCTGCTTCTGTAGGGGAGATGTGTCAGTGAGTCTGTGACCAGGTCTTGAATCCACCACACACAAAAAAGAAGCAGTTATGAATATCTAGGTATTCAATAAAATAGGAATAAATGAGTATTTCCTTAATATGATAAAATATATCCGTCTCAGTAGAAAAGCTAGAATCAAGTTTAATGGAAAACAATAGACGCATTTCTTTTAAAGACAAAAGAATTTAATATCCATGATCACGAATAGAATTTGACATTATTTGAGATGTACTAGCCAATATAGTTACCTGAAAGGAGATAAATCTAACACTATTGTTGATAATACAATATTTTGCCTGGAATGTCTAAGAGAGGTAGTTCAGAAAACATTACAATGGCAGATTTGGTAATTACTGTGAACAAATTAATACAAAGAAATTAATCGCTTTTATAAAAGACTTAAAGATAGGATGGAAGAAAATATCCTATGCATAGCAGCAACCCAGAATATTAAACACCTAAGAATCCATGCTAGAAGAAATGTGAAAGACTCATTAAAAAAATAACAAAATAATATGCTCAGAGAACACAAAAGAAGTACATTGTAAAACCTGATGCAAATGGATAGAAATATTTAACATCATAGAATGGTCGCTCTTTTCCAAAGTTAATTCTAGTAAAAAATAAGAATTTTTTTTTTTTTGGAAACTAGACAGTTCAATTCCAAATTTCACATGGAAAAATAAAGATAGCCAACAAAACAAGGTTGATGGAGAAATGAGACAAGTGGTATTTTGAAACTAAAGTAGATGAAAATTTTGGTAGGTAAATGAAGAGAGAGAGATGTGGGGGAGGGGAGGCATTCACAAAATAATATGTAAAATCTAGAAATTGACCCTTATACAGAAGTAAAACTAAATATAGACAGGAATTCAGCACATGGAGCAAGTGGGCATACAAAAAATTAGTGTAGGGCCACCTAAGTTGGATCTTTTTCTCAACCACTGTGGTGGAATATATTTCAGATGGAACAGAAATTTAGGTTAAAAAGGAAGTCATAAAAGTGCTAGAAGAAGTAGGGTGACCCAACAACACATACATCAAAGTAATCTTTAGTGTTACTGTGAATCATGATACTTTACTCATTTTATCTTATTTGCTTTGCTAAAATTGCTTTTATTGTTAGCTACTCAATGGGTGCAGTAGGGAGTCTTTTGCTACAGTTTGCAAACCCTGACTTGGGTATGAGCCTTGGAGATGCAGTGCCTACTCATTCTGTTACTACTGCTATAGAATGTTTAGTAATGGGTCTAACCACATGTATCTTTACCTCTTCTAAAACACGGGACACTAATTCATACCTATTTGCCTATTTTGTAGTTAAATTAGATTAAATGAGACAATACATATAAATTGCCAAGTATCTATGTTTCCTGCATCACTAAGTGGTCATAAACCCAAAGGAGCTAAACCTTCTTTTTGGTCGGGAAGATAAGTCCCTACATGACTCCAAGAGCTCTGGGGTACAGACACATCACTTGCTGGTGCATCAACCCTCCCTGACCTCCCTCTGTTCCCAGGGCTGGGGGACCTCCAAATGCATGCTCACTGAGCACATTCCTCCTCTGCAGGCTCAACCCTGTGCTTCCTATGGGTGTGGGACCTGACACACTTCCTCTGCCACAGGAACACAGTGTGTGATGAGAATCAAAATTTGCAGGGCACAATTTGCTCTTATATTGATTCTCAGGCCTCTTTTTGACAGTTGGAGAAATTTGGCTGTAGAAGAGTACTTCCTTGCCTCAGTACCCAGTCCAAATTATCAACCCCATACCAGTCATCAACACTGTGTGGTCTTTTTCTAAAACCCTGTTTTCTTGTCTTCCCAAATGATTATAAACTTGTAGAAGTGATGTCTATGGGACCATATCTCCAACAGTGCTCAATACATGTTTATTCACAATATCTATAATACTTTTTCCTCATGTAATACTCTTTATCCCCTTTCTGTTTTCCTGGACAATTTCTACTAATGTTTCAGTTCTCTGTTAAAAAAATCACTTTCTCTGGGTGCTTCTATCCTGAACTTTTAAGTAATTTCTTCTTCTTTTTTTTTCATCTTAAATATGTTTCAAACAATTATGGAATTACTCACTTAAATGTCTGTTAGAGAAGGAGTTATGCTGATGAATTGTAACCTAAGGTCAAACCACAGAGGTTTTGTGGTGTATTTGTATTTTTTAAGAGTGTTTTGGTGTATCTCTTGGCCCACATACCACACATTTAGACGGATTTGGACGGATGAGGTAGCTCATCACATATGTAACTTAAGTTAGCCACATAGAGTTTGGAGGAATGTGGATCACAAGCCTCACCTAGAGAGGCAGCTACTGCTTGGTATCAGAGAAGATTACCCAGAGGAAGTGGACCCTGATTGCTAAAGCTTATAATTTTGGGTTAAAATTGAAACCTCCTAGGTTTTAAATGTTAACATATCTTTTAATGAAATATCTTTTAATGAAAAACCAAACCCAAAACAAACAAACAAACAAAAAAACAAAAACCTGGTAGGCTACTAGTTATCAATATTTAGACTACATATGATAGATATATGCATGTATTTATAAACATATATACACATTTACTACTACTACTACTACTACTACTACTACTACTACTACTACTACTACAACTACTACTACTACCACTACCAGGGATTGAACCTGGGAGCTTTACTACTGAGTCACATCCCCAGCCCTTTTTATTTTTGATTTTGAGATAGGGTCTTGCTAAGTTACCTAGGGCCTTGCTAAGTTGCTGAGCCTGGCTTGAATTTGTGATCCTCTTGCCTCAGCCTTCTGAGTAGCTGGGATTACAGGTGTGCACCACCACACTGGGTTATGTATATTAATAGCATGTATTTATAAATAAATATTTATAATCTGGTATTTTCCACTTAATTTTGAACACCTTTTCCACTGAATTTTAGATGTGTTTTCAGTGCCCTGATCTATCAAGTGGGGATCATAAGATATTATATCACAGATTGTTGTGAGGATTCAATCAAATTATGCATCCAACGCCCAGAGAATCAAGCTGGGACCTAGTGAGTGATCCAGGAATGGGAGCCCCTCTTCCCCTGTATCTTTTTAACCTTCATGTCACAGATCCAGGGAATCAGTAGCTCTGGATGTGTCTAAAGAGTATGTGTTCCCTGAAGAACACTGTGGGCTGTCAACAGATACTGGGATTGTTTCTAAGGACAAATAAATTGGAGAATGTAACCTAAATCAATTAATGCATATGTCTTTACCAAGAACTTCTTAGTGACTTTAATGTGCTCATATACTTTGTGAATTTCCAAAAAGGGGTTGAGAGACACAAATTTAATTGACCCGAATGACTGTCTCATGAAGCCTATTTTGTAAACTGCTGAATCCTAATGACTGGATCCACTGGAGAATTGTTTTCCTGGCATCTCAGAAGCAGCAGCCAGAGCCTGGAAGACAAGGTCCAGCCAAGAAGCCTGTGTTTCCAAACCATGTCCCTCACCAGCTTCACCGTGGGCTGGCACTAGTAGTTCTATGGAGGCAGCATCCAGAGCCCCCAGGAACTTCACTGATCATGTCGTGCTTTAGTAGCAAACCACAAACAAATGCACCCACTGAATGGCAGTGAGTCGATGCTGGCTGAGGAAGCCACCCCTCTTGCTGGTGTTGATTTTTATCTTTAACTAGCTATTTTCCCAGAGGAACCAAAGGAGGCGATTTTATGTCTGTTGATTCCATTCTTGAGATCGTTATGTTGATTATGTGTATTCTCTTTTCTCGTGTAGATGTTTGAAATTTCCCTAGGAAACATTTTCTTCTGCCTAAGATTGCATAGAGCATCATTTTTAACACATAGTAAATGTTGCTGAGTAGAAAAATGCATGCATTACCACGCATTTTTTGCAAAGTAAGAGGTTTATATCTTTGTAATTATTTTCAATGTGTGTTTATTGATTTTTATAATACAGGGATATTAACTTGAAAGAGAACAAATTACATACAACAAATTAAGCACTTGCATGGATTAGAAAATCAAGGTAGTGCACTAGAGGCATGACTGATACGGGAGTGTTGCACGATAGAAGAACCGTGTGGTTTGTACCACATCTGGGAGAATTTCATCTAGCCATTTGTCTGAAATGATCTTTAACTGAAACACAGGTGCAAGATGCCATGAGTTTATGGAATTAGAGGATTTTAGAACTGGTAGAGAACCTTCGATAAGGAAACTGAAGACAAAAAATATTAAGAATCACATTCAAGGTCACAATAGGCTGGTGGCATGGTCACACCTAGAACATACCTGTACACCAGTCTGTACACCTATTCTCCATACTAATCTTGGTGTGATATCCCAATTACACACTGTGTCTCCTTGAGTCCCTATGTCACCATTTACCACCTCTGTGACTATGGGCAAATAACACTCTTTGCTCATCCATAAGAATAACACCAGACTGATGAGATAATGTGCATGGGTATAGTGTTAGGTGGAGCCAGATAAATGATCACTAAAGATCTCTTCATTCATTTGATATGTACGTACTGAGTTCCTATTGCTTCAGAACAATAGGAACATTGTTCCTATTTGTTTGCGAACAAATCTTTGAGAATAGTTTTTTTTTTCTTCCAGTATACATATTTGCTATAAGTAGTTAACATAATTTATTTAGTATATTTTTATGTGTAGGCAAACTCTTTCACATTTGAATTAAAAAATCACAGAGGATATTTTCAGTAATTTCCAAATTCTAAACCCTGAAGGCTTGCACTATGATCTTATTGGATTAAGTTGCTATACAAACTAACTTAATGCTCTTAATACATTTATAAATGTTTTTCACAAAGGACAGTGGCAAGAGCTTCTTACTCTTTCACAGGGTGCAGTAAAGGCACTTTGCTCTAGGAAGGTGGACAGGCAGCCAGCCCAAGGGGTTTGGTGCTTTTGACTGATGGAGCAGCTGAAAGGGTTGGGACATCTCTTGCTTGTTCCATGCATCAGTCTTCTTTCAGTTTGTCTATTCATTCAGTTACTTTGTTTGATTTGTGTATGAGGGTTTTGAGCTAAGTACTTTCAAATGGCAGATAAAAATTCATCCAGATCCTGAAAGATTCAGTTCATGGTGTCCATTACCTGGTTTTGCTTCTCTCTGGGGATTGGAGTTTATCTCTGCACAAAGAGAAGTAATGAATGGTAATTCTGCATTGTATAATCACCAGTGCGGGGTACCGCTCCTTGCCTCCCACCCCCCACCCCCTGCCCCCAAGATGACTTTAGATCTATGAGTAACCTTAGATCTTTGGTGAGGATGGGAGGAGTAGGTATGGGAAGCAGCAGTGGATTTATTTGAATGTCCTCTGCAGCAGGACCTGATGTGTCTCTCAACTTTTGAACCTGACAGGTGGGTCCATGATATATCTAGGTTAGCTCTGGGCAGGAGAAGGCCTGCAAGAGATTTACATTCCTTAGAATTATCTTAGTTTTAGATTGAGAATTGGGGATTGCTGAGCAGACCACATCTGTGCTTCAAGGAAAGGCCATCTCTAGATATTTCTGATTTGTTTCTTATACCTTTCCTTTTGGTTGATTGCCTTTCTTTGTTCTATAGAAATAGTGTTCATTCCTAGAATACACTTTTTAAAATGTTGTTTTGTGCCAGTGTCAACTTTTCTATTAAATCGGACGGGTTTATTCTTCAATTCATGTTTGGAACCCTGGCGTTATATCAAAGTTTTCCACTTTCATGGAGAATCAATAATTATACATTGCTACTTGCTCTCTTCTGACCCTTGTATATGTCTCCCTCCACTTTATGTTTTCTAAATTTAATTGTGCTGCCTCTTAAATATTATGTTGGCAAACGTGATGCTTTTTACAGGTAGTCACCAAACTTATAGGTTATTTATTTTTTATAAGTTTATATTTTCTTTAAATTGCTTATTTGGAACTCAGAAAGCACTTTTCAAAAGACATAGTATAAGTATGGTTAGGTTCCAACACAATTCTTTTCATACTTAATGCACCTGAAATGTGTGCATTTATATTGAGAGGTGGAAATAAAAACAGTTGCTAAAATATCAAACAAGACTAAAAATGTGAAGATGGGAAAAGAAGCAAATATTTATTTATATTAAGTGCTGGATTCTGGAAAGAGAGATTTAATTAGATGATAATTTTTAGAACTCTAGGGGAGTGTTTGAAAGGGTTTTTGGGATAATTAAAAGGATTTGTTGTATGGTTTCTTAATGTATTAGGTATTGTTTTCCTATCCTTTTATGTAGGTATACTGGTAGCATTATTCTTGCATAAGTTTAGCCAAAACCATGGCAATTCTTTGACTTCATATATAAATTTAAGAGACAGGGATGACAGGAATGAAGAGAAAAATTGATGTCTAGCTCTGATGTCCCTGTAAAAGATATTTATCAGGAATTGGAAATGGAGCTGCTAAGGACTGAGTATCCTCCCTAAATTCATGTATTGAAGTTCTACCTCCAATGTGATAATATTTGGAGATATGGGACCTTTGGGAGACAATTAGGTTCATATGAGGTTCTGATGGTACAGCCCCCATGATTGGATCAGCACTCTTATAAGAAAAGGAAGAGGCACCCGGAGGGCTTTCTCTCTCTGCCAGGTAAGGACACAGGGAGAAGGCAGCCATCTGCAAGTCAGGAAGAGGGCCTTCTCCATACCATAACCCAAACAGGCTGACTCTTAGCCCTCTGGCCTAACGGGAAGAAATAAATTGTTGGAGACACCCAGTCCATGATACTTTATTGTAGCAGCACAAACAGATGAATACAACAGCCAATCTATGGAATTCTGTGAACTTCTCCTGCTAAGAGCCTTAGCCAAGTAGTAATGATGCATGGCATTTTTGGTTGAAAGGTGACGCCAGCAAGCCATTGAGATGATATGATTATGTTAAGATCTGCATTCAAATGGATATTAGACCCCTGCTGTCCACCTGGGCCTGCTACTGGACTCCTGGAGAGTTCCCATTGGTTGGGGGAAGTGCGGTAGGAGGGAATTCCGGAGGAGGGATGATTTCCTGTTGGTGTGTGTGTCCGGGAGAATGCCACGTGTGTGGGTCAGCATATTTCCCGGGAGCATACATGGCATTGGCGGGAGTTTAAAAAATAAAGTTTGTTCCTGTTTGAGTGGCTCGTGATTTTGTGCCCAGCCAGACTGCGGCATTCTCCGAAAGTAAAAAATGTGGATTGTAGTGTGATTCCATTGAGTTTTCATTAACTAGTAAAAGGAAAGGACAATGTACTGTGAAGTTGAAAGCAGGAGAGAGAAAATGATTTGGATGATCAGATTTAGGATATAGGCCAGCAGGGGAGAAAAAAAAGTCTGGAAGGGTTTATCCTAGGAAGAAGCAGAAGCAGGAGGAATTTCAGGCTTACTGTTAGACATTCATTTCTGGGACAGAGACTTATGTAGTCTTATGAACAAACCTGGCTTTCCTGTGATGTTCAGTTTTGGAATTTGAAGATTTATGTTTTTTTTTCCAAGTAAAATCTATGACTTTTAAAATTTTCTGCTTCTTACATGAGGACATTGTGAAATATTTTTCAGTGCTCCTATAATAGGACACTGTAGGTTGTGTAATCTTTGGTTTAGTGGTATGTATTAGTTTCAGTTCATCTCTCTGAATAATTTTCATATTTGATGTTTATATAAAGCTTCACAAAATCTTGTGTAATTGTCTGACAAGCTAGCCTTGTGTTTACATTAAAAGAAAAAAAAATCAAAGACATGTAATTTTTTTTTTTGTAGTCCAATGTGAATATGTGGAATCTGGGCCAAGACACAGCTTCGATACTTCACTGGAACCCCCGCCTCAGCTTTGAAATGGGGTGGATGTGGATTCCCCCCCCCCCCCCCACAACATTTCACAGATGTTTCCAAAGTATTTTTGCTGCAGTAACTCGTAAGTGCTTTCCTCCATTTGTCTTCTGGGGTTTTTTCAAGATCAAGTGAGATGATTTTCATGCATGAGTCTTGCAAATGGCCAAGATCTATGCAAGTGTTAATTCTTCTCTCTGCACTGCTACTTAGCTACAATGGCTGTACTCAAACAAATGCATGGAGGGCAACTTCCAGGACCAAAAGCTAAAGCTCTGCACTCTTCCCTGCTACACTCCTGGGTTTACTTCTTAGTGAATGCTAAATGCATGTGGCAGGATCCTGACCCCAAATCATTACAATGGATAGACTGTGTGCGCAGAGCTTAAACTATACGTGAGCTTGCTACAACATGATGGATATAACTGCTTGCTGAGAATTTGATTTATTTTCCAATAGTTTAGCATCCCTCTGCTTTTATCTGATATGACTATTTTACAAGCGTGTGTACCAAGCATGGCTTCAAAATTGCAGGTTATGAAATACAGAAAATGGAACAATTGCCGTGCATAGCAGAAATCTTCCTGTTCAGTCTGTGTGCTGTATATTTTAAAGTAAGATGGACTGCTGAATGGTGATGGGACTTGCCTTGGGCTTCATCATTTTTTTACCCTACAGGTGAAAGGAAATGCAAGACTTTTTTCTTCATTTTCAACTTCATATTGTTAGTTGGTTTTTCACAGGCTGGTTTGCGATGATGGGTTTTCGCCTTATCATTTGTTGGCATAATAAAAATGACATGATGATAGGAAGAGAGCAGTTCCCCTTTAGGACGGAACAGAGCAGCTGATGCTAGTGATGGAAATGTAGCAGGCCAATGGGGAGACCTCCCTCTTTCCCATTTCACTTCAACCGAATCTCTATTTTTCAATAATACACTTGCTCGCTGAGTACTGCTCATCAGTAGCTCACTGCTATTATGTATATGCACGCGTTTATGTATGGAGTGGACTGGCCAGTTGACAGTCTGTGCAGCTGAGGTGCCAGCATAGGAACATTGCTCCTAGAAGGTCATCTTGCTTCAGGAGGTTGTATTTAATTCAGGGTTCCTTCCAGAAAGACCCCTCCTCCCCGCAAAGTCATAATTGACTCAGGGCTGTGTGTAATTGGCATCTAACAGCAGAGCAAATTGAAGGCTGGTTCAACTCTAATAACACCTCTGCTCTGTTGGAGGTTGCCTTTAGCTCAGCTGGGTGGAAGGGATTTCCAGACAGTGTGGGACCTGGTTTTTATCACTCTGAGTAGACCTAGGCAGGAGCCAAGTGTGACAGTCTTAATACTTAGGCTGGTGCAGCAGAGCGGGCATGTTAATGTGCAGTATAAAGAGGCTGCAGTGACTAAATGTGCATTTACTCATCGGGCACTTTGGGGATGTCAGGCATACAGGACCTTCTACCTGGAAAATGTACTCAGCAACATATTAAAATTCTCGCCAAATACTCAGAATTAATCCTTTGATAGCTACCCCACTTTTATGGGTAGATAACTCTCAGTCAACTCATGCTCCTTATATATCTTGATGCTCCTGGAATTTTCCAGTTTGGGGACATACTGTATGTGGCTCCACTGTTTACTTTGGATAATTAGTCATTGGAGAATTTAAAGTAAGTTAAGTCAAAATAAACAGAATTTAATAATTATCTCAGATGAGCACATGGTTTCCTGTTCTTTTGACAAGTGAAACTTCCATGGCTTCCCATACAGAATAAATGTTGAACATTTACTATATTTCAGGTCCTGTGCAAAGTGCTCTGCACGGTATTCCTAATACTTCTAGGAAATAGATGCAGTGATTATTTTTATTTTCAAGTAGGTAAAGTAAGGTATAGAGAAGTTAAATGACTTCCTTCTTTCTGCCTTTCTTCTTCTCCCTATCATTCCTCTTGGTCTCTTTCTTTCCCTCCCTCACTCCCTCCCTTTCCTTATGGTTTGCATGTGAGGTGTCCCCCAAAAGCTCATGTGTAAGACAATGCAAGAAGGTTTAGAGGAGAAACGATTGGGTTATGAGAGCCTTAGCCCAATCAGTGAATTAACCGCCCCCCCCCCCGTTTTTTTTAAGAGAGAGAGAGAGAGAGAGAGAGAGAGAGAATTTTTAAAAAATATTTATTTATATTTTTAGTTCTCGGTGGACACAACATCTTTGTTTGTATGTGGTGCTGAGGATCGAACCTGGGCCGCCCAGGAGAGCGCGCTACCGCTTAAGCCACATCCCCAGTCCTGAATTAATCCCTTGATGGGATTAACTGGGTGGTAACTGAAGGCAGGTAGGGCATGCTAGAGGAGGCGTGGCTTTGGGGTATATATTTTGCAAGTAGAGACTCTCTGTTTTCTGATCATCATGTGAGCTGCTCCCCTCTGCCAGACTCTTCTGCTATGACGTTGTGCCTCACATTGAACCCCTAGGAATGGAGCTGGCTGTCTGTGGACTGGGACCTCTGAAACCGTGAGCTCCAAATAAACTTTTCCTCATCTATGATTGTTCTGGTCAGGTCTTTTAGTCACAGCACTGGAACAGCTAACTAAAACACTCTTTTCCTTTTTCTTTCTCTTCTCAGCATTATTGTCCTTTTCTTCAATTAGCAGAGACTTGAGGTCATTTGGAATTATCTCCCTCACATTGGGTGCAGCCTTGGTTGATTAGTCCATCAAGGTGCTTCCCCCCACAGACTCTGCCCCCTACAGCCAGGCAAGGACCCCATCTGGTCAGTTTCTATCCTGGGATACTTAATTCCTGAGCACAATGGTATTGGATGGAAAAGCAGTCAGAGGTGATTTACCTCAGCTGTACCCTGATAGGACATAAATTTTCTGCCACTGCCTTGAACCCTAGAGAAGTCTTTATTCCTGCTTCTTCTATATCTACTCTTATTCTTTCAATTCTGTGAGTCACACTAGAGCTTTTGATAAATTCCCTTTTTGGTCAAGCTAGCCATTGTGGGCTTCAGTAGTTTCTAGCCAAAGAATTTTTATCAGGTCTTCATCCCATAATGTAAGACAGTTTTTCCTGAATCACTTTGAGCATCTCTTTAATGGCTTTTACCTGCCTCTGGTGTCTAGAATCTTTGCCAAAATTGTGAACTCTATTTTCTATCCTGCAGGCTTTTATCTCTTAATAAGCATTCAACAAGTACATGATTGCCTTCCTTGAAGACAGGAACCATAACTTTTGATTTATCGTGGAGGTGGCTATTGGGCCATTCCCCAGGGAGTGCGGGGCTTGAAGTCCTTTTTAGGGAGACACAGCATCTGAGGCAAAAATGCGAGGTTTCTCTCTGCCTCCCTCAATTTCAGACAGTTTCAATCCTTATCATATGTGAGGCCCTAGGTTTGATACCTAGCATTGAAAAATAAATACATAAATTAATTAAAAATAATAAGTAATTAAAAAAAAATAATAATAAGTAAAAAATAAATCAGGCTTATCACATTGCATCTTGATCTTTACTTTGGAGCTACTGTATGTAGGATTTTATTTTTGTTCCAGATGTTTACTGTTCTACAGTTCTGAATTTAAAATCCTGTTAATGGGCACAGCTGAACTTACTTATAGTTGCCAATAAAGAAAAAATTTAAAAGAATATTAGATTTAGAAGATAAAAGGGCAACTGAGAAGAAAAAGAAAGTAGAACAACAAAAAGCCCACTTTTAAGTGTTAGGTGAGTGAGGGTGAGCTGGAGGTGGCTGGGCACGGTGGGTTGGAAGGAAGAGTAGAAAATCATGTGGAACAGTGGTAGGCTTGGGGGCGGGTGTGTAATCGTGATCCTCTATGAGAGACCTTCAGTCCTTGCTTACGACGGGGAAGGTTACACTGTTGGATTCCTCTCCGCCATCTGGTTCTGCAGATCCTCTAAAACACTGATCAGGGGTCATTTGACAAATTCTAGGGTCAGCTGAAAATGAGAAAAGGCTGTCTGATTATCCATCTTTATTTTTTTCTTTGCCAAATACCTCTTCACTTCTTTTCCGGTATTATATTATATTTTGGTAAATTTCTCTTTGATTCAGTTTGTGTGGTTCAGCCTAAAACCTCACTGTTAGCTCCTGGATGAGCCATTTCAACCCCTCATGTCATGGCAATGAAACACAATTCTAAGGTTTTCTTCGGAATTTCTGGGAAGAGACTCTTTCCAGTAGGCTTTATGGGATTGTAGAAAATGGATGTGGAGTTGCTGGCAGCTTTCTTGCCAGGCAGTGTTGAGATGGGATTAGAAGGAGGCAGATTTCTGGCGACAAGTGTTGGAACACCTGAATCTAGCCTTGCCAGTCAGGAGTAGCTACCCTAGGCTTCTCATGAACCAGTACATTTCCTTTTTTTCAGTTTGTTTCCTAACAGATCCACTAACTGTGAGTTCTTATTCACTTTCAGGATTATTGCACTCCAAAGAAGAGAGGGCCAGTAAATTTTGGAGACAGGAATTCTCTTAGCTTCCAAAGTGCTTCTTTAAAGAAGAAGCGTCTTCTTTAAAAAGACCATTGGAAAACACAGTTAGAGAAGCGATACAATGACTTCTCTGTCAACTTGAACTAAACTAGGAATGATCTGTGCAGGTAATCAAGGTGAGGGATCCTGCAGAAATGTCATTTTGGTGTGAGAGGAAGTACATGTTGTAGCTTATTATAGTTGAGAAATAACAAGTTAACAACACTGTACGAAAGAAAGAAAAATGTCATTTTATTCTCCCATTTCCTTTTTTATGTTGCAAACTTTAAGGGGAGACTTGTGCTATTAGAAACAAGTTTCCACCCAAATAGGTGTCAGGGCTATGTATGATCTGAAACTTTTATTTTGTGAGCTAGCTAGGAAAGAGACACATGTTCCCCACTTCTCAATTTGCACTATACCAACATCTTCTGTCTTCCCATGATGTAGATCATGACCAAAGACTGGACAGGCTTTTCTGGAACCAGCATCATGGAGCTCATCAGCCTCAGTGCTCTGAAACATGGTGGGATTTGATTTATCTTAATGAATCAACTCGTCACCAGCCTAAATTCTTTGTTGGTTAGCTAGAGTGACAAACTATGGAGCACTTATCTGTATCCCCTGGACTTCCAGAAGACTCACAGCATCAAAGAAGCAAAACAATGTTTGTCCTGATTGCAGACTGAATCACACAGAGAAGGATCTAAGAACTGAATGGAAATGAAGACATAAACATGAAAATGGAAATGGAAATGTAAAGAAGGACTTGGGTCCTGGTGTCCAGAGCTGAATGCACTGACTGTGGGCAGAATAAAAGATATCAAGGATGTTATTGGCGAGAGAAGATAATGGAAAAGTTGGAAAAACTCTAGGGAAATAAGATTCCACTTGCTTTCAGGGCTTCTCTGATGCTGAGAGTTGATTGGCTATCTCTAAAACCTTGGAGTTTTAAATAGATTGCATTTGTAAGCTTAGCTTTTGTTGTTGTTGTTGTGTGTGTGTGTGTGTATGTGCACGCACACACTTTGGTACCAGGGTTAGAACCCAGGGGTGCTTAACCACTGAGTCACTTCCCCAGCCCGTTTTACTTTTTTTTTTTTTTTTTGAGACAAGCTCTCTCTAAGTTTCTGGGCCTCACTAAATTGCTGAGGCTGGCTTTGAACTTGTGATCTTCCTGCCTCAGTTTTCGGAGTTGCTGGGATTACAGGCATGCACCATTGCACCTGGCTACATTGGTAGCTTTTGTGGGAAGAGAGCAGGAGAATATATTGAGCCTTTGGAGCCATTTTAGGAAACTGCAGTACAAATGGAATGATGTTTGGATCTGGGGATAAGGCGGAAGCAAGCAGGGTGTTGCATGTACCCTCATTTCCCTTTACTTAACTCCTCTGTGCTCCTGGGTATTTGCCAGTTTTGAAATCAGGTCTGTATGTACATATTTGCGTTCATTTGTGTAAGCTGGGGTGCTGTGCTTCAAAATTACTGGATTTTGAGTGCTTTTCAGTTTCTGTAGGTTCTTGCTGCCCAAATTTAGCAAACTTCTAAAGCTGTTGAAGTGCTGTCTGTGGAGTACCTGCTGATATTTACACTCCATGGAAGTAGATGATATATGGAATTAGAATGGATTTGGGGATTGAAATGGATCAAGTCTCAGCATTGATTGTTAAACACATAATCATTTGTGCATGTGACTTAGCTCTTAGAGTCTCAGTTTCCTTCTCTGTAAGACAAAGATTATCATGCTTTTCTTCTGGAGGTTATGATAATTTAATGAGATGATGTGTGGGTAACTTGAGTGTCCCCAACAGGGCTACCATTTTGCTCAGACACTGTAATGTGCCCCCTGGAATTGTACAAAAAGGTATTTGGGTTCTTCCCACATCCTACAATTATCTGAAAAAACTTCAATTTGAAGGCAAACAAAATAACTTGGGATATCAAGGATTCTCTGGAGTGGGGTTGGTGGAGCCTTATATTGGCTTTGTTGTCCCTGGTTTTTAACTCTGACTTGTGTTAGGATCTTGTTTTCCATCTTATTTTCTATAGCTTCTATTGCAGATCCAGTTTCTTTCTCCTTCATTCCCCAAAGACAATACCATAAAATTGTTATATATGACATGTTTGACTGAAGGTTTGGATAATAGAGAAATGCCACATGGAATAGAAAATACATTTAAAATGAAATGTTAATTTATAACCATTATTAAAATCCCTGCCCATTCTGGCCCCAGGGAATTCTTGATCACTATTTTGCTTCTTCCAGTCTCTGGCCCTTCCTCTCTAGGGGATCCCTCCCATAGTCCCTTCCATTGTTTTTCTCAGAATCTCAGGTGCCAGGTCCTCTAAACCCTTATCTCTATATCTTTCACTGGAACATGGAAATATGTCTCACTTGACTGCATAGGGTATTTAATGCTCCCATTTCCTGCTAGGTGCTGGAGTCCACCTTTGTAGAAATCAAAGTCCACTTGGGGATCTACCTTGCTACAAATCCTGTCCTTCCTCCGCAATGTGAGGGTGCTGTGGTCCTATCTTTTGTAAAACAATTATTGTTCGTCTTCTCATTACACCTGCAAAACACCAAGCCATGATGGGTACACAGAGATGAGAGACTATGATAGATTAACACAAGAAGAATATGGAGTTTGTCCCCAGTCCATAGAGGAGATGGCTACCATTGCTATATCAGGGTAAATTGCTGGATTCTGGGGTTGGCAGTAAATGAGTTCATTCAACAACTAGACATTGTCCCAGTTGCCTCAGAAACATTCTCAGATGGGCTGTTCATGTGGCTTGGATTTGTGTGAGTTATGCATGACACAGATGATATTCAGCTAAGTGACCCAAGAGGGTAGAAATAAGGAAAATTCTGTAAGTATTTTGGGTCACAGATGTGTGAAGCCCCAACTGGTCAGAGCATGGTCTGAATGCGGTTTGCTGTGCTGGTCTTCATCCCCTCCTTTTGGTCTTTGGTCAAATACACCTGCTTAGTAAGAACTTCTGGGCCTTTCCTTTCTGCTTTGTCACCCCCTCCCTTGATTGTTTCATCTTCTTCTTTTCTTTTTCTTCTCTGAATCGCCATTGGACAGACTATATGTTTCATTTATCCTACTCTTTGTTTCCTTTCTTCTTCTCCTGGAATATTCTGTTGTTTACTGCTGTGTCCCAGAGACTGGCACACAGCCAAGTACATGGTGGGCTCAGTAAATATTTGTGGACTGTTTATTGACCACTTGAGGGACTGGATTATGATAATGATGTCTTATTCTCTTCTATATTCTTTATTTTTAACAAAGAGGGTTCACATATGTCATCCCACTTAATGTACTACCTACTGGGGAGATAGGGAAGGCAGGCTCAGTATGGTGCTGTGAGCTCTCTGGGTCTTGGAGCAACAAGCAGCGAACTTGGGTCTCAGACCATTTTCTTTTTTGACTTTGAATCCAATGTCTTCCCTACTGCTTATATCAAGTCACAGCAAACAAGGGTCATTTGCATAAAACATAACAAATGCTTTGGGGTAGAAAGAGTGATGGAAGTATTTTGGGCTAAGTGCTACCAGCCTCTCTGTTGTCCCATTATCCTAGTCTGAAATGCTTGGTGGAGAGGATCTTGACTGCCAAAGTGAGGACAGGTACCATATATATCACGACGGCACCACACCAGCTGCAGTCTCAAATGCTGAGGCTCGGAGCCAAATTTGACAAAACCAGACCGAGTTTTTCATGTGCATGCCTTAATGAGTCCAACAGCACTGGGGGGGAGTCCCACAGAAAAGTACAGACCTCTGAGTGTGGACGGGCTTGGGGACTCATGTTCATGATCATAAACACTAATGTTTGTGAAGAGATTGACAGCCACCACATTTCTCTAACATTTACCATCAAATTTTATTTTTTAAAAAAATTTAAAAGCAATTCTCTTGGTTAAAGGAGCAGCCATAGATTTGTCTACTTTACAGATGGGGACGCTGAGGTCTGGATAGATTATGGGATTAGCCTCATGTAAGGGATGGGATTGAATTTTTCAGTTCAGGATATTTGAAGCTAAAATTGATGTTAGCTTATTTTTATTACTGGGAGTGTTTCTATTTCTTCAAGTTTAGCATGAAGATGAATCACATGGAGCATTAAACCACCCCCAGTGATTCTGATTCAGTAGGTCTGTGGTGACTTCCAAGAGTCTACATTTCTAGCAAACGCCAGGTGAGGCTGTTGCAGCTGCTCTGGGGCTACCCTTTGAGAGGCATTGACACAATGGTTCGAGCAAACGTCATGATTTCTGGTGTAATCAGACTTTCCTCTTGCTACTCCTGACATCACAGATCTGACCTCAGCTCCTGCTCTATGCCCCTTGCATACAGCACTCCAACCACATTGGCCTCCTGGCCATTCTTTGAGCCTCCACACATGCTCCCTTCTCAGGGACTTTGCACTTGCTTTTCCTTCTGCCTGTAATGATCTTATCCTAGATGTCACATGGCCAGTTATTGTCTTTGCAGTGATGCATTCTCTGGCTCCCCTAGCCCTAGCATAGGGTCTGCTAATGCTATCCACACAACCTACGACCTTCTAGAAAACACAAGAGCATTACATAAAATTATAATTTGTCCATTGTCTATCTCTTTATTCCTTGACAAGAATGCAGCCTCCAAAGACAGGTCAGCATGTGCTTACCCTGTCTCTGGCATCTAGGATGGGACCTGCCACGGAGCAAGCTCTGTGGAAGGAAGTAACTGTTAAATGAATGGAGGCCAGGAATGAGCAGGGCTTTGCCATTAGGTAAAACAAAGATTTTCTTGCTTTACACAGGGAGAACTTAGGGGAAGTTTCAGAAAGATCAGTACTGATTAAGAATTACTCTCCATAAAGAAAATCTTTATAAAAGAGGAAGGAATGACAATCTAACAACACTGTTTAAGATAATGTCAATTTCATTTTACACATTCTCTTAAGTATCTAAAGATTTTATAACTTTATGGTGATAAGATCTAGAGAAATATACACAGAGATTGATTCAATTTTATTCATTGAGTAATTGTACAGTTGAAAGAAGCTCTTGGAATGAATGAGATTCATGATTGATTAATGATTAGTTTCATTCATTCTTGGTTTATGATACTCGGGATTAAAGTTATCCATACTGTTTGTTTGCAGATGTCTATTTGGCCAACCTGTGGTCTTGGTGACTATTTAAATTGGCAATTACATGCACTTTAATCAGAGAAATATTGCATTGAATTAAATTGAACGGTGGTTTAGGTTGAACCTAGTTCATACTAGCAAGTCTTTTGCTTATTAAAACTGCAGTAGCTATAATATCTTTATATTATCTAAAGAGTTTTACATTTTTACAAAACAATCACATTATCAGAATGGTTTCTCAGAGTGTGAAAAGAATAAGATATTAAAACATATTTGAACCGTGAATCATATTTGATAGCACATGTTCTTTTTCTCCATGCTTCATTTACACATAGAGCTTAATTCTGGACAGTGCCTCTCAGAGCTTCTATTAAAGTTCCCCGCCTATCAGAGGAGTGCAACAGACAGCTCATGGATTCTGGGACTTTGTTCAAGGTGTCTCCTGCAGGAAGGAAATATGTCTTTGAATGTTCATGTTTTTGTTTAAATTTCCTTAGAATTAGAATCTTAGAATAGATTTCTCATTCTATTCTGAAATATTTCTATTAAATTAAAAAATTATATATATATATTTTAAATGACTCACTGATGATATAACCTTTGTATCCTAAAATCATGGAGCAAAACTGGTTCTCCAGAAATGAAACTGGATTTTTTTGGCATTTTGTCATATTTCCCTGGGGTGATGGGAACACAAGTGTGATAAACATGGCTATAAATTATCATGTTAATTTTGTGGAAAAGCTATATTTCATTACTTAATATTTCTTATATAGTTTTTTAAAAAACTTTGTTTCTCTGTCTTTAGTTTGTCTATTTATAAAATGGAACAAAAATTACTATACTTACAAATTAAGGTAGCTGCATACAAATTATATGAAGAGTAGCCAGCATCTATGGAGTGTTGACCATGTGTCCAGCACTACTCTGTGTGCC
This sequence comes from Marmota flaviventris, assembly GCF_047511675.1. Classification (NCBI taxonomy): domain Eukaryota; kingdom Metazoa; phylum Chordata; class Mammalia; order Rodentia; family Sciuridae; genus Marmota; species Marmota flaviventris. The sequence continues at coordinate 81,369,781 of NC_092507.1, forward strand.
ACCTGTAAGCTAATTTATCTTGTTCTTATAATAGCTTCACAAGGCAGGCACTTTTATTATGCTCATGTTCAGATTAAGAGTCTGCAGTGCTAGGTCAGAAGACTGCTCCACTACCATATAGAACTTTCCAGAAATTCTCATAATCACAGTCAAATAAATTTTGGAAATTCTGAATATTTTACAATGTTGGAGAATCATTGTGACAATATAATACAGACCCTGAAAATTATTGCAGTGGGGGAAAAAACACCTCAAAACAATCCTCTCTAAACTTTGCTAATCAAAAATTTCCTAAAATAATTTGATTATAGGATATCTTCCTTTCTTCCTCTTTTCAAAGAACAACTATTTTTTAATTTCCAGGATTAGTGTCCTTGCAGGCAATTTGAAGAATCAGCTGGCAGAGCCCTATGACTCTGGAAAAGGAAATGGGGCTTGCGTGGTTGGGGCTAGAATTCTCATTTCTGATACTCCAAAATTTGAGGCAGCAAATTAGGGGATTTAGCTCCTAATTCTCCCTAACCCAAAGAACAAAAATCTCACTGTTCCCCATAGACATTCCTAAACTACAAGGATGGATCCTTGGTATCATTCTTTAGAAAAGGACTACAGTTAATTTGGTGCAGATGGGAATCTCTCCATAAAAATAACCATAGATGAGAATTAGTAGAACTTTTTTTTTTTTTTTTTTTTTTTTTTTTTTTGAGAGAGAGAGAGAGAGAGAGAGAGAGAGAGAGAGAGAGAGAGAATTTTTTAAATATTTATTTATTTTAGTTTTCGGCTTTGTTTTTGTTTTTCCCTGATACTGGGAATCAAACCCAGGGGTGCTTTACCACTGAACTACATCTCCAGCCCTTTTAAATTTTTATTTTGTGTTGCCAAGGTTGGCCCTGAACTTGTAATCCTCCCACCTAAGCCTTCTGAATAGCTGCAACTACAGACTTGTGCCCTGTACCTATCTGAGATTTTTCAATATGATCTGATACTCACTGAGGATTTCTATGTGCTGCTGTTCTAGATGTTTGGGATATAGCAGTGGGAAAAATAAATGTGTATCCCTGCCCTTACAGAGAAGGTACACAATAGATGAAATAATTTAAGTTAATTATGCATTAGATGAGAAAGAAAAGGATCCCAAGATTTATGAAAAAGTTCTTAAAGAGCACTCAGATTACAGACAAGGCACATTGAAGGCAGGACCAGGGGAAGATCCCTGAGGAGAATCCCTAAGGGCATGCACTATCTGGAGAGTTACAAACAGTAACAAGCCAGAAAAAAGCTGGCCTGTTTATTATCATCATGTGCCAGTACTTTTAAAGTATTTCATCAATAAAATATATTTCCCTGCAAAGAATTTTTTGTTGGTCTAAGTTTTAATTATTATAGTTCCTATTGAATTTTAATATATACATATGCTTCAAAGTACACATTTTTATTATCTGTTCCTTAATAAACACTATATTCTATGTGGAAATTAATTCAGACAACCGCTAGTTATACCTCCCCACCCAAATAAATTCAAATCCTTACTGCCTGCTTCAGGAACAGAACATGCCTCCTAACTGTGAGTTAGCATTTCTGTTTGACATAAACAACAATAGCAGAGTTAGTGTGGAGACAAAGAAGTTAACATGGGTGGCAATTCTGTCAATCTGTATGCTACTATATGACAACCATTTTTCTATATGTTTTGCTGTGTTTGCAATTTCTAATATTGAAACAAATTGTAAAGTGTCATATTTCTGTTTGGCAAGTGAAAATTTTAATTCGTATGTGAAACATTTTGCAAAATTTGAATAAAATCTTTAAAATAGAAATTTTGTTTTAAAACGATTTCTGCTACTCTGTGATTTAAGAATTAAATGTTTATTAACATGATTCTCTTTTGAATAATGTTTTTCTTTTCTGAGGCAAATGATATATAGGTATAAGTTGTTCCCTTTTGATCAAAATAATGCATGAATTCATATGATGAAAATTATTAATCTACTGCTGATTCTTTTTTTTTGTGCTGTAATCTTTTCTTTGTTCATTGTTAAATTTTATTACTGGCATGCTATGAGCGTGAAGTTCAATTAAAGAAAATTTTCACTGTTTCTGATTCTCTTCTGGCCATCATTATTATTAATTTCAACATTATTCCTAAAACTAATTTTGTTGTAAGAAGGAGAGAGAAAAATGATCTGTTGAGTATCAAATGCACTGTGGTTGGATGAGATTAAGATTCCCTTTTGGGAAATTAGATTTACCTGCCTAGCTAATCATCTGTCTTGTTACAGGCCTGATCATTTTAACCAGACATTCCTTTATTGTACCTAGTCTAACAGTGTTTTCTAACCACTTTCCCTCCTTCTAGAAACACATCTCACAAGAGAGAAATCTTGGAACTTTCTTGTGGTGAATTTGAAATAAAACTTGGACAGCACTTTACAATTAATTAGTCTGAAAAGTTGTTTTAGCATATGCTAGATAAGTGATGTTATTTAAAAAAGAGTGCACAAGCCCAGCATATGTGGGCCCTGGGTTTGATCCCTAGCATTCCAAAAACACCCCACCAAAACCAAACCAATCCTCCCAGAGTAGGTAGGAGCAAGTGGCTGCATTTGGCATTAAGCAGGTTGCAATTTAACATGAAGTGGTTAGAGTAAACCTCATTGAGCAGGGAACATTTAAGCAAAGATGTGACACAGATAAGTGTATTAGTCAGGGTTCTCTAGAGGAATAGAATCAACAGGAAGTATAATTATAAAAAGGGACTTATTAGGTTGGTTTATGCGACCAGAAGCTGGATAATCCACAGTGGCCGTCTTGCAGGTTAAGAGAGCTGGAAGAACCAGTAGCTGTGTAGTCCCAGAGGCTGAAGCCCCAGAACAAGAGGGATCAACAGTGCTACCCTGGTGCAAGACCAAAGGGTTCTGGAGAATCTGCTTTGGAAAAGTGAAGAAGTGAGAATCCAATATCCTCAGACAATTGCAACAGCAATCAAGAACATGTTCAAGAAGAATGGAGCTTGCATATGCTGCTGTTCCCTTGTTCTTCCAACTTTTATTCCATCCAAGCCACCATCCTCTTGGTTGGTCCTGCCCATGCTTAGAGAGGGTCTCCATTTCAGTTGGTTATCCCACATGCCAATCATTCCCAGACACACCTTCACTGACCCACCCATAAGCCTCTTAATTACTGGCATCTCTTAATCCAATCAAGTCAACAATTCAAATTAACCATCTAGACATCTGGAAAAAGTATTCCAAACAAAGGGAATATCAGGTGCAAATGCCCTGAGGTGGACATCAGTGGGGAGTTTGAAATTAGAGCAAGAAGCTGGTATGAAGGGTGAGGGTTTGGCAAGAGGTAGGTCAGAGGGGCTTTGTGGGTTACTAGAAGGACTACAGAAGTTCTGCCTTTCCTTAGAAATCATTCCCTATTTAAGACCTTATTTAAGGTCTTCTTTGTAGTTCACTGCTAGGATGGAACCTATTCAAATTCCTGTAGAATTTTGGTCAGTCCTTTGTCCTAAACCCTTGGTTTCTAGTCTCATCCCTCATTGTATTATCATCTGTTTAAGAAACAACTATGCTTTACTCCCCTTTAGGTTCTCATTCATTCAAGTATTCATTAGAAATGAGTGGAGCAAGCAACTCTCTCCTACAAAATAAGGATTGTGGGTGGGAAGGGAAAGGCATAGCATTTTTGTTCTTGAATAGGTTACTTAAAACTGTTGAAGACCCCTGGCTGCAGCATCTCTGGGTTCCATCCCCAGAAGGGACATGGTCACTGACTTAGCCCTTTCTTGGCTCAGTTTTTCTCCTGATTGTCACATCCTATTCTTTACAGTGTTCTCCAGCAGTCCGACTCAGGTGGGTGAGTGATCCCACAGGTCACAGAGTCCCTATAGTTTAGGAATATCTGTGGTGAACAGTAAGATTTTTGTTCTTCAGGTTAGAGAGAATTAGGAGCTAAATCTCATGAATATTCATGACCTTCCTGTGAAGCTAGTGGGGAATTTAAAATTATTGGAATATATTATTTTACTCTTAGAGATGGGAAAATAGAGGCATAGGTTGGGTAAGTGCCTTTGCTAGTATCACATGTAGGTCCATGGTTGAAGCGGGAGCAGATCTGTGAATAACAACTTGGGGTACCATCCTCCAGGTTCTGCTTCCTGGCACAGAGCCAAAGAGTTTGGCTTATAGGAGCCACCCATTTTAAACCAGACTTCTGTGTTTAAAATATGGAAGAGTTACCACAAATTAATTTTGCATCACACAGTTAATTTTCTTGTTTTTTTGGGGTGCACATGTGTGTATACATGTGTGAGGGTTTTTTTTTTAGTGGAAAAAGGGAGACCTGAATGCATGTAATATGCCTGCTTTAGAGAATAGATAGCAAGCACATTCATTTGAATGACTGCTTAGCTACTCTGTTAAATGCTCTGAGCTTTTATTTTGTTTTAGTGTTTGCACACCCATGATGCCTTCTAGTCAACAATAGGAAATCATTGACTTTGTCAGATATCTCAAAATCCATTGAAGGTATTAACTTATTCTCTATACACAGCTTTCAGGAAGATGGAGGAGTATCTCCCCCATGCTACTGGTTGCTTATTTATGGAGGGGAGCAATCCCATGTAAATGAAACACTGTGCCCAAGGGGATCAGTGAAGGGTCTGGCCAGTGTTCTAAGGCCCGGATAGAGTGAGCTCTGTAATAATATATACGACCATGGAGTTCCTGGCTTGCTTGTAACTAAAATGTTAAAACTGGAGAGGGCCTGGTGGAAGACAAGGACAAAGAGTCATCAAGAGATTTTCCTGAACTGGAGTTGTGGCTCAGTGGTAGAGCACTTGCCTAGCATGTGTGAGGGACTGGATTTGATCCTCAGCACCACATATAAATAAATGAATAAAATAAAGGTGCAGCAATAATGAGAGAGAGAGAGAGAGAGAGAGAGAGAGAGAGAGAGAGAGAAACTTCCTGCTGCTGGAGCTTGTGTGGCCTCTTCCACCCAGGACACAGCAGATTGAACTGAAATCCCTCCATCACCTGCTGGAAGAAGAACACTTTTGCTTTCCAGACCACACACACACAATTGTACGCGGATTACATTCAAAATGTTGTTGAGCAAGGTAGTTACTTTGATGAGAAAAGATCTCCCCAGACAAGGGATGACACTGTTTGCATGCCACCCAAGAACTTCCCTCTTCATATTGCCATTCAGCTTCTTTTGAGCTATCTGACTTGGTTATTTAAGAAATAAGTGCAACTTTATTCACTTCTTTGGGCTAAGCGATTGCTCTCTATACTCGGCCTCCTTAAAATGCAGATTTCCCTGGAAAGAAAAGTATAGCAAGCTGTTGATATTTATACTCAGAGGCCATAGATCTGTATCATCCTGATGAGGGGGCATTCAAATGGCAAAGGAGGAATGAAGTAATGAAGTGGGAGAGGTTGAAAGTGAGGGGAAATGAATCTGAGTCTGACTGGGGTGGGGTAGCAGAGGTGTGGGTGGAGCACATGGAATGGCCACCCAGGCTAGATTAGACCCACTGGACATTTCTTAGGGGAAATGACTAGGAAGAAACGTGGAGAAGTGGAAAGGCCTATCACAGAATGAAGGTCTGACATGTGAATAAAACAAGAGAGGAAGAAAAGTTGTGTGGAAGAGCCTTCTGCTGATGGGCCACCTTCTATCTTCCAGGAATGGCCCTCCTTAATGTCCTGCTGTGGTCAGTGGTTATCTGGCAGTATGTGGTAGGAGATGTGGCCTCCACAGCAATGTGGTGATGGACTGCATAGAGCAACTGGGGCTGTTGTTCAATTTTGCACCTTGCCAGCACAGACATGAGGGGCGCACTGACCTGCCAAAGTGTTTTCTATGAATGGGGAAGATGTGTCTGGAGCTCCTTCTGGGTGTGGGTTACATAGTGTGGGGTTGATCTGTCAGGATCACAGCATGTGTTTAGAGTGGCCAAAGAGGATATAAAGACATACCTATTCTGTCGTGGGATGAAGTTTTGTGCAGTAAAAGATGGCCAGATTGTTTTTGGCTCAACTTTTAGCTTTGGTGCTTAGTGGCTGCAAGGCCTGGAGAGTGTTACTTTGGATCTCTGAGCCTCATTTTCTTTGTTAATAAAATGAGGGTACTCAGACTTATTTTGCAGCATGCTGTGGATTAAATGATGTCTGCCAAGTGCCTTGTACAATGCCTGCCACAGAGCAGACATTTCATAAGGGGAAGCTGCTTGTGATTCTGTTTGAGGGTTGGCCAGATGGTCTATTTGCCCAATATCTTGTGCTTAAATATGCTTTTCAGATAACAAAAGTATGCCTGCTTGTAGACCTATCCGTTGGCACATTTTAGAAGATGATTGCAAACATGACTGCATTTGTGTGGTTAGGCCTGGCTGAGAACACTAATATGGGACCATGTTCTTTTTCTATCTCAGCATGCCCTAAGGCTGATTTAGTTTGGGACCATATCTGGAAATTTAGCTGAAGTTATTATATTTGGTAGCTACTTTTTTTGTACACATGTTCATGATGCCTTTTAACCTGTCAGAATGATTAAGTTGTCCCTGGTAGAGGACTGGCATGGGGTAGCAAAAAGAGCACTAGACCAGGAATTTCAAAAAGTAATGACAAGTCATTTGTGTAAAGTGCTTCACAGTTTATAAGGTGCTTTCACAAAAGTTGGGCTGCAGGGTATGGTAAGTATTAGCATTTCATTTCACAGTTATGGAAAGGGAAGTACGGAAAGTCTCAGTCTGCATACGAATGTCTGTGCTCTGCATACTGTGGAGGGAACATGAAGAAATTAGAAAACTTGTTATGACCATCCTTCCGGAGGAGTCAGTGCATTTATAGCACATGAAAGGAAAAAAAGAGGCTTGGGTCTTGGATGAGGAAATCATAAAAAAATAAATATATGTTCACTTATGTCTAATTAATTTTTATTGGTGCATTATAATCAGGCATAATAGTGGGATTCATTGTTACATATTCCTACACACACACATGACATAATTTGGTCAATTTCGTATGCCAGGAAGATACAATCTTTGGGAACAACTACTAGACCTGAACCTTAAGCCAGTGTATCCCTGAAGAAGCTAAGAAAAGGTGACAGTATGAATCCTATCTAATGTGATTTTAGGCCACCATGAAGTACTTTTGAAGAGATATTTCCTCGTAAATAAGAATAATGGCTATGCCAATCATTTGCCCATTGGCTCTCAACTCCATTCCCTGACCTTCTATACTCTCTTCTCCAGGGCAGAAAGTACATTTCCCCGACTTCCTTGCCTTTTAGCTTGATAAGACGTTTGGTCAAAGAATTGCATAAGCAAGACCCAGCAAAAAGTCCAAGTGTCTTTCCCTTTTTCTTCTTTTGGCCACTTCTCTAGCAGCTGCTGAGTCTCCTCCATGACTCATGTTTCCACTCGACAGACCTAATTTCCAGCTTCTGGAAAAACTTCCTGTCTTTTCCCTTTGTCCCTCCAAATCAGGGATTTGGCAGTTCCCTGATGCTAACCCTTGAATTACCTCTCTGTCCGTCTTTGTTGAGTCCTCTCCTCTTCCCCCTGCATTATATTTCCTTTAGTTTCTTCTTCCTGACTGGATTTTGGCTGATACAATACCCAGTGTTTATGGAGTTATTCGTATGTGCCATACATTGTTGTCAATTTTAAAAATCGCCTTATTTAATCCTTACAACTCACATTATCCTCTAAGTAGGCATGATGATTTTTTTTTTTTTGCTCCAATTTACACCTGAGACACGAGAAATCTAAAGTGCTGAGACATGATGTAAGCAACCAACATCAAACAACCAATAAATGAATAGTCGTGGGATTTAGTTTCTGGTGCTCAGGTTGACTATTCACATTGCCTCAAAGCTGCTAAAAGATTTGAGAGGCCCCCCACTAGGTAGTCAAAGTCTCTGACCTACTCTCTAGAGGTGACAAGGGCACATGTGGAACTGTACATTTCCTTCCTAGGTTTTAACTTTATTTTTCATTTCTGACTAAAAGGGTAGTCTAAATACATGGCAGATATTTTAGAGAGAATAGAAAACAGAAGTAGAAAAAAATCACACATAATAATACCTTCATCTAGCAATCATCATTGAAAGTTGGCCTTTTGTTTTCTTCCAATCATTTCCCCTATGGGAAAACATCTTTGAAACTGATTTTTGCATAATTTCATTTTAAAGGAGAAAGTCGAGTATGATCAGGGATTATGTTTTGCAAATAAAAGCACCTGAAAAAAAGAAAACAATACGTAATAAAAATGTTGTGCTCTATTGACTATGTTGCCCTGAAAGTTCACTAGCATGAGGCACTATAGGTATTTGGCCAGGTAGACCTAAGGTTAAAGAGGAAATGTAAAATCAGCAAAACATGGGCTCTGTGCATACTGTGGAAATGTGCCTACTAAATCTTATTCAGTATGTGTCAGGCTCCTTACATTTCGGTTTTCCCAGAAGATGACTTTGGGATGAAATATTGGAGCTCTTTCAACTGGAACAAAACATTCTCTATTTGTTATACCAATAATGCTTTAACTTCTTGCATTTTACTAGTGTTCTCCACCTGAATTCTCCCTATCCGCCTAAAAAAGCAAAACCCAGCAATAATTCAAACCCTCTGAGGAACATTATGAAAAACATGTGCAGCAGAATGGCTGCATGCTATGATAGGCACCAGGGACGGAATCCTGAGTTTTATTCCCAGAGCTCTCTCTGCTCCTCTGGCACTTGGTGGGTGGTTCACTCCACCTTTCCTATGCTTCAGTGTTTCCAATCAAGGGGAGGCAAGGGCATGATATATCTGGCAGGTGCTTTTTTATGAAGGCATTGTGGGAATGTAGAGGATAATGGGAAGAAGGCTGCTTAACACTCGTGTCCTATTTTAGGTTGGGCTCAAGTTCTAAGAGTCTTACTATGAACTATGACTTAGAGATTTGAGATGCTTTTATGAGCTTCAAAATTTGGCTTGGAATTTTCCATAAGTGACAAATGTTTGTATCAGTCTTGAAAACTTCTTTGGAGGTGTCATCGCATATAAGTAGATTTTTTTTCTGTCCTTCAAGTTTTAGTTTCCTCTACATTTGTCCTGTTTACTCATCCTGCTCTCCAAAGACTCTGCCCCCACAATTACTTTGAAGTGGTGTATAAAGAGGGGAAAGGTAGGGCTGGGGATGTGGCTCAAGCGCTCACCTGGCATGCGTGGGGCGCTGGGTTCTATCCTCAGCACCACATAAAAATAAAATAAAGATGTTGTGTCCACCGAAAACTAAAAAAATAAATATTAAAAAATTCTCTCTCTCTCTAAAAAAAAAAAAAAAAAGAAGGGAAAGGTAATACAAGCAGCCAGAGGGACCTGCCCGAATGGAGCATGGAGGACATAATGATTGATCTTCCATCCAGAGGAGGAGAAAGAGAGGAGGAAGAGATAGGGAATGGGGAACAAAGATGTCCAAGAAATCTGCAGGTGGGTGTCAGAGGCATCTCTTTGACCTGGGGATAACTGGCAGAGATAGACAAATATAGCTGAATGCTTTGTTCCAAGAGTCTGTTTAATTGAAATGACAAGGGTACAGTTGGAAAAAGGGGAAAAAAAACCAAAACAACAACAAGAAAACCAAACCAGCTGCAGTCTCTTCATGGCAAATAAAGATCCTGTGAGGAAATGTATTTAAGCCTGGGATCAAGGAATTGGAACAAGGAAAAGTCTTGAGTCCAGTGTTTACAGCATCAGTGTTTTGTAATCTTTGGCACTAAAAGGGCTCTGGAGAGGACATGCACACAACTAAATAACTGTGTCACTTTCTAGGGTAGTGGAAGAGGGTATAAGAAGCTGCTACACTTAGAGAGGTCCTAAGGAACTTAATGAGGCCCTGCCTCAAAATTAAAAAAGGGATGGGGATGTAGCTTAGTGGTTAAGAATCCCTGGGTTCAATCCCTGATACCAAAAAAAAAAAAAAAAAGGTGGACATAGTGGTTATTACCTGTAATTTCAGTGGCTCAGGAGGTTGAGGTAGGAGGGTCACAGGTTCAAAGCCAGCCCCACCAATTTAGTGAGACTGTAAGCAACCTAGTGAGATCCTGTCTCAAAAATAAAATAAAAAGGGCCAGGGATGTGGCTCAGTGGTTAGGCACCTTTGAGTTCAATCCCTGGTACCTGTGCCCCCTACAATCTGCTACTTTGTACATCCAGAAGCTCATCAAATAACAACGTCCTTCAGGTGGTCCATCCAAAATCAGAAAATGAAAAACAACATTTTCTTAGCACTCCATTATTCTCGTTTTCCTTGAAGTTTTTCACAATTTCATATTAAATGTTGTTTTGCATTTGTTTCTTGTCTGTAGATTTTTTTTTTCATGGATTACTATTCCTTGGTGGTGGTGAATGGAACTATTATGTCTAGCATAATGGGCACTTATTGTTTGGGAGACCAAAGCACCCTTTCCTCCATTTTCTATTTTAGGGGACAGCATGGCGCTTGTGACAGAGACTGTTTGTACCCATCAAAACCTGTTTGCCTACCCAAATAGACTGATTATTTTTAAACTCCAGAGATTTGGGGTTAATCAGCTTACAGTACTTGCTTGTAACCTAACTTGAACACTTCTTGTTTTGGGAGCTGCTCTTCTCTCTTCACGTGGATTCAGATTCAGCAGGCACAGCCTGTTCTTACAGCCCACAGCTCACCCCTCCCTGCACGTGCTCTGTTGGTTCAGTGGTGGCCACCTGACCAGCCAAGCCAACCAGTCAGGATTTCAAAAGTCAAACCAAGAAACAGTCAGGTTTTCTCTCCAGGAGTGAAGATGTATGATGTTAACCTCCAGAGCAGCTGCAGATCTGGGATCAAGGAAAGTCTTGAATCCAGCGTTCACTGCATCAGTATATTATAGTCTTAGTCACTAAAAAAGGGCTGTAGAAGTGAAAGAAAATAAGAAGAAGAGAAAGAGGCTAGAGGAAGGTTGGAAGAAAGGGACAGATAATTTCCTTTTGTGAGTCTCTGAATCTCTTAATCTTTTGTCCAACTTATTTCCCTGCCTAGTGATTTAGATGTGATATTCCCTAATATTAATACATTCCAATCTGTTGCCGAAGATAGTTTTGGTAGGTTTCTGCAACTTGTAGGAACCAAGTACATGTCCTAGGAGATTATTTATTAAATTGTAATATGATATTGAAGTCAATCATGATACACCAAATAATGAATCTCCAATGAGTACTTCAACATCTAAAATGATAGTCAAAGAAATACTGAAGAAAGAATATAAAAATAGCAGGCGTTGATGTCTAAAACTTATCATCTAATTTGGGAAATTGGTAAATTGGTACCAAGAATAGTCTGCATGGGAATTATTAGCTATTTGGCACAGATAATACTAACAAGAATAAAGTTCTTGGGTAGGAAGAAAGAGCCTGATAGAGTCACTGGGAATGATTAGAAGAGAGGCTTGATTGGAGCATTTCCTTCTTTCCCAAAGGCGATACTAATCAGATAATAATTTTCAGTGGGAAAATGCCTAATAAAATCAAATTAGGGAAACATTAAAAGTATACAAAAATCTATTTTTAAATGAGCAAACCAAGAGACAACAATTTGTAGAGCCATGTCCAGGGATAGGTGGATGTCAAAAGATCAAGATTTCACTTCCACCATTCTTTGCCATATTCTTTAAGTTTCAGGAATACTGAGCTACTGAGAGTTCCCTTGTCCTAGGCCCAGTTTGCCTGCTCAACCTACTTCCTTTGTTTGGAGATGCCATCTTCCCATGGCAGCTGCTGAAGAAATAGGCCTAAAGGCCCACCTCATAGTACACCACTTGAGCCACAGCTGATTGGGCCAGAGGTGATCACCTGACTAGAGCTGAACCAATCACATCACTTTTCAATGTGTAGTTTGAGTTATGCCTGATGGAAGTTTTTAAGGTCTATGGAATTAGGGCTGTTGTTTTCAAGTAGCCCAACTCCAAATTATTGGGATCGGTGGAGAGAGGAAGCTATTTACCAGAAAGAGAATGGAACAGATGCTCTGGCTGAAGTGGAGACAAGAGGGTTGTGTGGCCCTGGTTCTTTATTTTGCCACCTGAGGTTCCTTTCATTACTATTCCCTTCAATACCAATTCCTTTTTACTTGAGCTTCTCTTAAAAGTTGTCTGTCTCAAAATTAAAAAAGGGCTAGGGATGTGGCTCAGTGGTTTTATCAGTGGTTGTATCTCAGTGGTTGAATCAGTAGTTATATCTCAGTGGTTATATCAGCGAACAGCTCTTGATTCCTGGGCATGCATTTTTTCCTGCCTGGTGTAACTCTGCATATTTCTTCAACAGCTCATCTCTGTTCCTCTCTGAAAACCCGGCTCAGCAGTCATCTCCCTTCTGTGAAGGGTTTTCAGCTGCTGACTGAAGAGTATATAGGTGATAGTAAGGAAGCAGGGGGGCTTTTGGATCTGGGATGGTGAAAGGAGCCAAGCAACTGAGAAGGGTGTGCATGAGAATAGGCAATGAGGACAAGGATCAAAGCAGAGGTTTGGTTGTATTGAAGAATAGAGGGAAGAATAACCTTCAAGAATTTCTGCTGGACAGATATTTGTGATGTTGGTGCCTATTTGTCTCAAGGCAGAGGGCCCAACATATGTTGGATACCACAGCGAGGGCATGCTATAATTTATACCAGCCAAGGAGAAGCTGTTGCTATTCCTAGGTATCAGTAATAACCCATTTCTATAGCACCGCAAGGTTCGGCTTAGGACAGAGGACCACCCAGATGTACCTCAAATGTTTCTGCTAGAATTCAAATAAATCACATTTGCAGACACTATAGTGCTTCCCATCAGGGGTGAGAAGGGTATGTGCAAAATAGTGTAAGCTCTGAGGGGTGGGGAGGAGCAGCTCCATATATTGCCGAGGAGGGCTGTAATGAAGACCGTCTTCCTGCTGAGAAGCACCAGAACGTGTTTATTGATTGGAGGTGAATGCAGTGAATGTCAAGTTGGGGAGTTTTGCAGTTTAATCCGACATCTGTCATTCCTGGAAGAATGAACAGTTCAAAGTAAAACCTCATCCATATTGATGTGTAAGAAGAACTCCGGGTGAGGAAAAGTGGGGCCCATGAGATCAGGACTGGGAGAGCTCAGACAGAGCAAAGGTCTTAGCAGGAGGTGCTCCTAACACACCAACCAAGCAAATTGGTTGTTTGAAAGAATTAAGAGAATCATATACTGAAAACAGATAATGTAATGTTTGACTTGAAAATGGAAGTAGAAAAAAATATTAGCTCTTTTCTTCTTTCAAATCAGGAATAGTGGAAAAAGCTTTGAAAGCACACTTCTCAGGATTAGAGAAGAAAAACAGGTGGAAAAACACAGATGTGTTGTTCTGGTGTGCAGAGAAGTTGGATTTTCCATTTTAGGGAGAGTTTCCTGTTTTGGGGATGGGGTGGGGAGGAGGGAGCAAAGACAGAATGGTGACATTCTTTTTATTTTAATCCTTCAGCTTTAAAGGCAGGAACAGGGAAGAAAATACCCAAACCCAAACTCCTCTGATCTCTCTGCACCCCTATAATTTTTTGGCATTGTCACTAATCGGCCCAGCAGCCTGAATCCACATGTCCCAATGTCCAGGCTCTGTAAAGTGCAGCTGGTCTCGGGTCCTGTCTCAGGTAAGTAATGGGCACTTTGGGCTGCAATTTCTATTCCTGAATAGGCCTCCTATCTCAGAGTCATGCTTCAACAAACACTCAATTAAAAGGAAAAAACCTCTGGGTGATGGAAGGCACCCTATTACTGAGAAGCAGGGGGTGTTTACTGAAGAAAGCGACTTCTCCCTAGTTACTAGTAGCAGAGTGAAGATTTATGAGCCAGTTTGTCCCACTGCAAACCTGAAATGTGAGGTTTAAACTGGTGCATTTTTTTAAATCAACAAAACAAACTAGGCCATGAGAGTTGCTTAGAATTAGGAATTAGGCAAAGCAGTGGACTGTAAAGGCCATAGCTAAGAAGCTAGGCCTGGGGTGGCTCTGTTAGCACAATGCACTAATTTTAGTCTCAAGACATCTACAGATGGACAGTCAATATTATTTTTTTATTAAATGTTCCCTCATAGCTCATGGCCATGATCTAAGAGAAATACATTTTCTCTGCAGAATACAGAGGTAATCAGAATTTATTCACGTGGGCTGACTCGGAGAGTTTTGACATCAAAGGGCAATCCTCTCTGATTGATACCACTCAAATGGCAATATTGTTTGAAGAAATGTAGTTAGAGATGGCAATTTAAAGGCTGCGAAAAGTTACAGGCAAAGTGAATGTAACGTTCCTTACTGGTTTCTGATGCATGATTCTACATGGTACCGAATAGCCAGTAACTTGTCAATTTGGTTTCCCAGAGATTCACTCTCTGAAAGGAGAGGGAATGGGGATGTGGTTTTCAGCTGCATGAAAAACACCTTAGCAAACTAAATTTTTTTTCTCTGGATTACTCCTTGTGGGAAGTGACAAATTTGGTATCCAAGACTCTGGAATATAAATAAACCATAGTCATTTCCCCCAACTGTGTTACTTTGAAAAACATTTTTTTTTTTTCCCTAAACAGGATTTTGTGAGTAGAGACTTTAAAGTAATCCTCTGTCCTTGGTGCCAAAGAGGAAGGACTCTACAGGCAGAAAGTCACCAGTATGTCTCTTGCTTGTTTTTGAGTAAGATACTATTCTCCACTACTCCTGCACAAGAAATTCAGAATTGCCTGTGGCCTGCCCTCAAGGAAAGCTTTGGGGTTAAGAAATTCCAATAAATGGAGGAAGGAGGGAGTTGAAATTACTTGAAGTCAGTTTAAAATTCTCTACATGTTTTCTCATTGGCCCCAAACTGAACAAGATAATGCATGGTAACAATCATACAACTGTGACCCTGACAAAAATCAGGGGCACAGACACCACAGTATTAAAGCAAGAAGGTCACGCGGTATGGGTGTTTCAGGGGATGCACAGTTCCCATGGGTGGGGACTAAGGAGGAAGAATCACAGAGGAGTCAAAGCAGAAGCACTCATTGAACAAAGGCATAGAAATTGGAGGTAAAATTGCGGGTTGAAATGGTCTTCTCAGAATGCTCAGATTTGGGGGAGTGTGTCTGGGAATTTGCAGGGAGATGGAGAGTCCATCAGCCTCCCTCCTCGCCTCTTTCCTTCCACTGACCTCCTTGTGGCACCATCAAGGCCATGCTGAGTGCTGAGCTCTGAGGATAAAATGGAGATAGTGTTAACCCCAGTGCCTGTTCTGAGGGGGCTTATGGTCTAACTGGGAAGAGGAATAACCCTAAGTCAATAGCCTCTAAATAAAATGACTTCAAATTGTGATAAAGCTCTATAAAGAAAAGACAGTTCTGGTTAGAAGACAACCTAAAGGAACCATCTATCCTAGTGCAGTCAGGAATTGGTTTTGGAGAAACCAATACACCGAGGTCTGCCATGTAAGGAGTGGGAAGGGTGTCAAAGTTCAAAGATGGTCACAAAGATGAAGTATTGAAGGAAGGCAGCGTGGTTGGAGAATGGCATACAACTGGAGTGATGAAACAAAATGGAACATTTCCATCGCCCACTATCTTCATGATATTTTCAGGCCTCTCAAGTTTCCAATGGAAAGTGCTTACATGAGATCTGGTCTCCTTAAATGACAAGTAACAGAAACCTATGCTTCACTAACTTGGGCAGAAAAGGGGAGTAACTGAACTTTGAGAAAGCAAGGGTACAGCTGTCCCTATGGCTGGTTGTGACCTGGGGAAAAGGATCATGAGACTCCCTTAGTCCCTCATGCAGTTCTCTTCCATTCTTTCTATTAGCAGACTGGCCTCTTCCAAGCATGACAGTGCTTTTGTTTTTTGCCTTTTCCCAATTTTTTTTTTTTTGCCTTCTCCCAAATTTGCCACTGGAAATCAAGGAGGCTAGTATTTTCCCTTACTTCTTTTGACCCTTGATTTATGAAGGATTTTGTGTTCCTTGGCTTAGGTCAAATTCCCACAAGAAGACAGAGTGCTATGAGAGATGGATGAGAGAAAGCAGGATGAGACGCTCCCTGTCTGCTTGCATGTGAGTGTATTTATGTGCAAAGAAATCTAATCCAGATGTTGACATGTGTGTGTGCATGTGTGTGTGTATATGTGTGTTGTAAGGTCATGTGTGAAAGGTGAGTGACTCATCTGGGATGGAGATTCAACCAAGAGATTTTATTGGGGGGCTGCCGAAGGGGAAGAAAAGGAGAGTCAGAGAGCTGAGAGAAGAGAGGAGGAGGAGAGCAGAGAGCAAAAATTAGAGAGCAGAGAGCAGAGGAAGATAACAGGGAGAGGAGAGAAAGAAGAGGAAGAGGGCAGAGAGCTGAGCTTGCAAGTTTTGGCTTAAGAAGGGTTGCGTAGGCAACAGATGTGGCGGGTGCTGATTGGCAGGGTGACTCAGGAAGGGCAAGTGGACACTGTGTCCCCCGGGGATTGGTCGAGAAAACTTTTGAATTTGGTGCCCTTTGGAGAGGAGGGGGAGAGGTAAGGGATTATGTGATGTTCTCCAGAGAAGAAAACTTACCTTCAGCAGAGAGTCTCTCACATACCCAACAATGTGAGTGTGTATATGCATAGATATTTACATGTCTTTCTGAGTGCATATGAATGGGAGTGCATGCTTGTGTGTGAATTTGTGAATATTAACGTGTGATAAGTTGAACTGTTTTCCACTAAAATTTGTATATTGAAATCTTAACCTCCAATATCTTAGAATAAGACCTTATTTGGGAACAGATTTATATTTCTTTATAAAGGTAATATGTTTAAACAAAATATTAGAATGGGCTCCAACCCAGTATGGCTTGTGTCTTTGTAAAAGGCAGTTTTTGAAGAGACACTCATGGAGGGAAGACAATGTGAAGAGACATAGGAAGAAGATGGCCATCTACAAGTTCAGGAGAGACCTGGAACAGATCCTTCACTTGCAGCACTTAGAACCTACCTTTCATGCCTGGAGTGCAGACTTCTAGCCTCCAGAACTGTGAGACAATATGTTTCTGTGGATTAAGCCACTCAGACGGTGCTACTTTTTTACTGTAGCACTAGCAAACTAATACAGAGTTTGGTTTTCACTGAGCTTGAGCATCAATGTCAGTGTGTGGCCTGATACATAGCTCTAGTCACAAATCAAAAGAGGAACGCAACATCTCTCTTTTTCTTTGCTTACCCAATACCACTCCTATTTCAAGGTCATCACAAACTCCTTCCTTTTTGACATTTCCACAGGTTCGCCAAGGCTCCAGGAGCAATTCATACCACCACCAGTTAATCATGTGGTTCATGGTGACCTTGAGGAAAAGAACCGTCCTCACTAATCTTTGGATCCCTAGTATGTGTCACGTGGCCCAACACACATGTAGAAGGTACTTAAATAGTCTTATCTAACTTACCTTCTGTTTAAAGATTTTAGTGTGAAATAAAACAAATGTAGAAAAGCATATAAAATTAATTTTCAGCCTAGTGTCTGTCACTATGTGAACACCCCTGTGAAGATGTCACAGAGCAAAAAAATACTGTATTTCCAGCATGTACAAGTCCCCATCCTCTGTGTGTCCTCATTTGGCATTTTACTATCCATTCCTCTCAAGGTAACTACTCCCCAAATTTTCGTTGCGATCACTTCCTTGGCTTCCTTTATAGTTTGAACACCTAAGCTTACATCTCTAAATATCATACTTTAGTTTTCTTGGCTAATAATAAAAAGATGTTCAACTTACCAGTAATCAAGAACATGCGAAGGAAAAAACTTACACCCAGTAGAATAAAATTCAAAGTAACTGGCAGTAGAGATAGAAATGTAAAAATAAGAAATTACAAACACTGCTGAGAATATATAAACACTTTGGAAATGTCTGACACTTTGACTCAAGTTGAACTTCTGCAGGCCCTATGATCTCACGATTCCCAACAGAAGTGTGTGCAATGTGCACAAAAGATATGTATGTGAATATTCATTGCAGCATAATTAATCATAATGATGTGAGGGAAGAAAACACACTGAACTTTTCATTTGCCATAGTCTGATTTCTAGTGAAGCAGAACATTGTCTCATAGTTATTGGTCACCAATAGCAGGGATTCTTTGTAGGTTTCAAAGTACAGCTGCAGAGCTTCCTGTTACACATCTGAGTGGCAATGTCAGGCAGGGAGTTGGATATATGTGGAGTTTTTGAGACAAGTCAGGGGATGGAGATATAAATATGGGGCCAGCAGTAGCACATAGGTAGTATGGGAAGAAATGGGATAGATAAGATCACTTAGGGGATATGAATGTCAACAGAAGAAGGCTGAGGACTGAACTGGGGTGGTGTGAAGAATCCAGTAAATGAAACTGGGAAGTAATAGGCAGAAAAGTGAGAAGGAAACCAGATACAGGTGATGTTAGGGTTCAAGGGAAAAAAGTGTTCTACTGAAGAGGCAATTTTCGAATTGTTGGATGAAGCTCAAAAGTTGCCTAAGACTAAGAAAATACTATTAAATCAGATAATATAGAGGTTCTTAGATACTTTGAGAGGAATGGTTTTAGTGAAATGGAGGGGACATTAACAGGAATGGAAGGGGGTTCAAGACAGAATAGGATGCAGAGAGCATGGGCACCAGAGGACAGACAGGCCCTGGCTTAGAAAGGTTTGACTTAGGTTCTTTTGATTGCACGAGTTTGAAAGTGATGAGCTGTACTTTGAATTTCAAATATTCCTCTTAACATGGTAGATACTCTCTCAAGATGGTGGGCAGGAACATCGAGCTGCAGTTCCCTATCAACCACTTGATCACAGGGTAAACAACCTACTCTGCAGTACACTGTGTTGCTGAGCCTGGGGTAAGTGGTAGGCAAAGTGTCTTAACTTATGATTTCAACTTATGGTGTTTTCTACTTAGGATGGATTTATCCAGGTACATGCACATTTTAAGTTGAATCTGTAGTTTTACTGTGTGAATAGGAGCTAAAAAGTGAAGGGTGGAGTTAATAGGAAGAGGAACAAGATGTGAGGATGAAGAAAGGTTTTTTTCTCTTTCTAAAAATTTTTTCAAAAGAAAAATATTACAACACATTCACTGATATGGTTAATCTGGCAGGAGGCTAAAAATACTTACTGAAGAGAGAATAGAGATAATTCCATGCTCAGGTCCTCACATAGGCAAGAGGGGCTAGAATACATTACATAAGTGGTGAGGCTGGCTTTAGAGAGGGAGCAGACAGATCAATATCTGCTAACAGGAGGGTGGGCTCTGCACACACAGCAGCAAATAAGACCCCAGATTGGGTTATGCCCTGAGAAAGTGCTCTTCAGAATGTGTTCCTTTTTTTCTTGGTAAAATAAGAAATGATGTTATCACTTCAAAGACCAGGATGTAGGTCTTTGTAGTATTGGCGGTTGAGCAAAGAAGATTATATGATACTTGTCTTAGAGGGCAGGAGAATGAACTGAATAGGACAATACACTGGAATTCCTGGTTAATGTTGAGGACGTAGTTGTCGTTTGTGTCAATTAGTCAAAGTAAGATTTTAAATAAGATTGGTTGAAAGGATTGTATGGTTGTCCTTGGCAGTCAGTTGCTCGTTTGGGTGTAGGCATGGAGGAGGCAAAACATTGAATTTAACTGGGATTGGGGTTTTATTGACTGAGTACATGGTGGGAAGGGTGGGCAGATGAGAGTTGGGAGTGTATGTGGAGGATGATTTTAGAGATGGACCATGGAGTTTAAATGGGAAGGAGGCAAACAAGAATCTTCTGGCCAGTAAAAGGGTGGTTGGCCCAAGATTTCAATATGTCGATGGAGTTAAAGAGTTGTTGGAGTTGAGGTAAAAGAAGAACAAAGCTGGAAAGACCATGGTGTGTAATTAGAGGGATGCTTGAATCAGATTTTAGAATGGGCGAAGTTATTGACAATGAAAAGGGAGAACGAGGGGCAGAGGTAGGATGTTGGTTAATTTCAACGCAGGTAGAAAGAACAAGGACCTGAGAGATTTGCTCCCCAAATTTCAGAAATGGAGAGAAAAATGAACAAGGAGCACATTTTACCGTTTAATGAGAGTGACTGACACAAGCAGTACTGTGAAGTACCAGATGGGCTTTCAGGATAGAATCAGGGGTCTTAGTCTGGAAGTGGCAATGACAAATGTATAAGCAACAAATAAACAAACAACAACAACAACAACGAACCAAAACTAAACTAAATAACCACCACTCAGAAAAGCTGCTAGGGAAACAGAGCCTTTAAGATCTACTTGGGCTTTCCTTTGTTGGAGTGAGGTAATAGATAAAAGAAGTTGAGAAGATAGGTGTTTTCACTCCTTACAGACCATGCCTTCCAAAGGACCCTGGGGAAGCGCTGGGAGGGTGATGGAGGGAAAGAAGATGGGGTTATTCTGGAGGATACAGAAAATAGTATGGAACTGTTTTAGTCAGCTTTGCTTCTCTGTGCTCAATATACAACATGGAGGAGGAGGAGTTTACTGGAGCTCAAGGTTTCAGAGGTATTGTCCATGGTTGGCTGACTCCAGAGCTCTGGCCCAAGGTGAGGCAGAATATCATGGCAGAAGAGCCTGGTGGATGAAAGCTGCTCAGCTCAAGGCATTCAGGAAGCAGAGAGAGAGCTTTGCTCACGAAGGACAAAAGAAAAACTCTAAACCTGCCTATAGTTACCACCCAGTATTTCCATATCAGTGGATTAATCCACAGATTATGTTATAGCTCTCATAACCTAATCATTTCACCACTGAACATTCTTGCATTGTCTCACACATGGGCTTTGGGGGGGCTTCATCTCTAGGCTATAATAGGCCCTAATCTGAAGACAGGGAGGAAAGGCATTAAGGTTGGTTTTGAAGTCTTCTAAGGAAGGGCTGGATAATTAGTAGTAAGCAGACTCTTCTTAGACTGGTATGTGCCAGTGAGTAGTGGTCTGAGAGAAAGTGTTGAGTGAAATGTGAGCGTGAGAGTCCCACAGGAGGAATTCAGTAGGACATGATTTAATTTTGCTGTGAGTAGGTCCAGGCAGGGGAAGAAGCCAATACTGCCTGGTGAAGCCATCTCTTACTAACACAATTATGGAGAAATAGGATGACTTAGGTAAAGAAGGCTCTGGGTCAGCACACTCCTTGAATTTTGTTTGCTGATCTCAGAAGAAAATACTGGGACGAGATCATCCACTGAAAGAAAATTTGTTTAAATCATAAGCAGATGAAAATGCTTTGATATTCAAAGAATATTCTTGTCCTAGATGTTTTTAGCAGCTTATATTTAACCATCTATAATTCTTCTTAAGCACCATTTTATTCAGTCTTTTGAAACTGAAGATTAGTCTTTCAATGAGAAATCTGCATTTCATTGTAAAGATGGAACACAATGCCTTCGGCTCACTTAGTCTGTGGCAGAGCAAGCTTATTTGGGTAATATATCTTTAGCATATTGTAAAAACAGTGATTGTAGCAAATTTATTTTTTTTTGGCAAGACAGACTGAGACATGCACATGGGTGGCTTAAGGGCCATAAACCATCTATCCTCCATTTCTCATATTTCCAGAATTGAGAATTTCAGAGATGACATCAGTTGTCTGGTTTTAAGTTGGGTGTGTGTGATGTAAGAGCCAGTGGGGGCAGGGGAATAATTTCTTAATGAGAAATCATTGCAATTACAGTCAGCTGTAGGTTTCTGGGCTATGAAAATATTTCTTTATTACTTCCTATTTCCTGTGGCAAAATATAAAATCTTAAGAATTTTGACTATTGATGGTTTTTGCCTCAGATTCTGAATATTGAGCCAGTAAAAATTTTATGGGAAGTGTTCATCTTCCCTCCATGGCCCTGGCCTCACTCCTAAGTGATTTTCTGGCAAGAGGCTCCCTTCACAGCATCCATCACCAGCCACTAAACCCTGACCATTTGAGCACCATCACAGATGTCCAATCTATTCTCTCTTGTGCATTCCTTTTGCCACTGCCCTGACTCACACCTTCAAGGTCTTTGAGTTGGGTAATTGCTGCAGTATGAGTATGCTGACCTTAGTCTATAAAGGCTTTTTGAATGAGTGAGGTTTGAGTCAAGTATTGAGGACTAGTTAGACATTTGAAGAGTGTTCTGGGTAGGGAGGGTATTTTGAGTGAAGAAATCATGATGAGAAACCACAGGGCCCATTTGAAAAACAGTGGGCTAAGCAGTTGACTGCAATTCCCCATAGAAGGAGATGAGGTAGGAAAGTAGGGTTAGGGCATGCTTTTGTTGGATACTGGTTACCAGGTGAAGGAGACTGGGATATATTTAGAGAGTTGAGAGCCGTTTACTTGCTTTTATTTTGGGTGAAAGGGAGTTAATTTTCAGTTCTTTGATGTCTGGATCATGCTGAGGAAGAACTTGGGAGGGTAGTTACATGAAGGCTGGTGGCTACAGGAGAAATCTGCCCTGGAAGAGAACCCTGTGCACTGTGCTAATGCGGAAGGGGACAGTAGACACAAAACCTGTGATGAGATTTATCAGCTAAACTTGTTCCTGGTCACTGCAGGTGGGAAGACACTGAGAAGCCACCTGCCTCCGTACATCAGCAGGACTTTGGAATATTTCTTTGATATAATAAATTTTTTGTTGTAATTGCTGTAGAAAGATCTGGCTGGAGGACTCAATTTTGCTGCAATAAAAATCTCATAATTTTTTTAAAACCCAAGTCTATAGAAGCCTAAGTGGGAATATAGGCTTTCAAAAAAGTTCTACTTTTTGTAAGAAAACAAGACAGCAAAACAATCTCTACGTGAAGACTTTGTCCTAATAAAGAAAATTGTTTCAAAAGGCCTAATATTCAAAATATAAAAATTTAGAATTCCTTAAGATGTCCCCTTTACCCTTGGCCGTGCTGTGCTGGGTACCATGTCTGACAGAAGGTGGGTGCTCCTGGAACTGTTCTGAACCAGTGAGTATGGAATATGCCAGGCTTAAGATTGTAGGTTTTAGAAAATTAGCTTATAGTAAGAGTATGCCATAGGAATAGAGCAGAAAATTGCCCCACCTTTTCCCCAAAACTTTGAAGACTCTTTGGACCAGGATGAAGAATAATTTTCACTAAAGCAAAAAGATACTGGGCATCTGATTCTGAAAAACTGTCACAGACTTGATGATGGCATCATGACCAGAAACAAAGAAGGATGATTAACTAATAATTTAGTGATTTGAGTTAATGAGAGAATAGAGATTCTATTTACCAAAACATTTGATTTGATCTTAAAAATTCTGCAGTAGCATGATTTACACATCTCTGTTGGGCTTTCCTGGAACTGGTTACCTGGTGTTTCACAGCCCTTCTGCTGTTGGCAGTGGCTCTCTTAGACCATTTGTGATAGTGGATCGGGACTAAACCAGAAGGCAGTTTAACTGCTTAAAACACACAGGTATATATATGCAGCTATACAAGTTTGAGGTTTATGGGTCTCACTCTAAATTCACTATCCACACAAAGAATCAGAGTTTAGGATAAGGAAGAAAATCACGGATGGCACAGTGGGGTGTTATGACAACATCCAGCAAAGCCAGAAGGTTTTGCAAAAAGGTTTGGCTTGACAGGGGAGTGAACAGAGGCTCCTCTTTAGCAGATTCAACTTGAACCTGCTGATGTCTGATTGAAAGAAAAAAGACAAAAGGTCTAGGGTAGGAGTGTTTTTTTTTTTCTCTTCAGTGTTTGGGAGTGAAAACTACTAGTGCCCTCCAGCATATTGGAGAATGGAATTGTTTTTCTAAAATCAAATTTGTAGTTATAAAAAAAAAAAAAAGTCGAAAATACATTGTCAGAGAAGGTGTGTTGGATTCTTCTCCTGGGAGAGAATGCTTCTACTTAGGTGAAGGGTGTAGCTTGGATTACAGGTTGAAGGTGCAAAATGAGAATAAACCTTTATCTGGTGGTTTCTTTATATCTCCTCCAGTGAATTCTGACTTTCGATCAGAAAGAGAGGATGGATTTTTTTTGCCTTACAGCTTCCGGGGAGACATGCTGTGGGAGTCTCACTGCTTGGAAATAATTCGTGGATGTTTTGTGAAACCTTTTGACCCGGCTGGGAGCCTGGGGCTTTTGAGCATTTAAGAATAATAGGCAGCATTGAAAAGGAGTGGATAGAATGTTTTATTAAGTATAGCTATTTTTATTAACTGGAGTCAGGGGAAATCGCAGAAAGGATCAAAATTTAGGAATTCTTTGAAAAAGCCTTTATTTTACGTTGGCTTTATTTTTCACATTTGCTTCAATGCTTTACTCTATGGTATGACACATGCTGCATTTTCTGCCCTAACAAATGAGAGGGCCAAAATGAAGCTTTGAAATTTGTATTTGTTGTTAAAAGTGAGAGATATATAAAGGGGGAGAGAAGGAGGGGGGAGGGGGAGGGAGAGAGAGAAAGCGAGGCGAAGGGGTAACAGGAATTTCTTTGCAAGTGATTTCTTTTCTCCATTATTTGTACTATTTACAATAATGTTTTGCTAGCATCTCCTGTTCTCTCTGTCCTATACATATGCACTTTATAATAAGTTTTGTCTATGCTTCAGTTAAATAAGCATATGTGGAATGCAACTATGGAAAGTATGTGTAAAGGTGTGTTAAAATTAGGAAATAAATAAATTAATCTTGCCTCATGGTCTATTGGTTGAACTTGTTTAATAGCTATTTGTAAGTGCATTACCCTCTCCTTCCTCCAACCCCAAGTCTCTAGGCCTTTGTTCTTAGTAGATGAAACTGTTAGGAACTTTTGCTTATAAGCCATAGAGGCTAATGCTGGCTAATTTAAGCAAAGGAGACATTTGTAAAAAGATATACATTCTGAGATAAAAGAATCTGGTTTGAAATGATAGAAAACATGGAGCCCCAGAAGGTCTCTATAGAAAGAATCACCCAAATCACCTGTCAGGGTCTGCATTGGACAGCTTTTCATCACTGTGACCAAAAATACTTGATCAGAACAACTTAGAGGAGGAAAAATTAATCTTAGGCTCAAGGTTTCAGTCCGTGGTCAGTGACTTCATTGATCTGGCCCTGAGTGAGGCAGAACATCAAGGGGGAAGATTGTGGTGGAGGACAGCTGCTCACCTCCTGACAGGCAGGCAGCAGACAGAGAATGTGGAGCAGGGACAGAGTGTAATACCCATGGGCACATCCGCAGGGACTTACTTTCTCCAGCTTTGCTCTGTCTGCCTACAGTTGCTACTCAGTACAAAAGTTCTTTGAAATTCTTAATGTATTAAATGCATTAATCAATCATTAGCTTATGGCTCTCAGAATTTAATAATTTCACTTCTGAACATTCCTACATTAATGATTTTTTGGGGAGATACCTCATATCCAAACCATGACAGCATCAAGTGCTATTCCAATAATAAGGGAATTCTAGATATTTTACTATGAGTTTCATGTTCCAATTCTGGAAAGGGAACATCTGATTGGGCAATTTGGGTCATGCCTCTGCCTCTCTTCTGGGGATAATGAACCATCTTGGTAAATGCACATAACATACTACTTTGGTTTGAATGTCATTTGGCTTCCAAGGGTTCATGTGTTAGGGACTTCACCCCAGATTGGTAGGATTGAGAAGTGATGTCAAACCTTCAAAAGGTGGGACCTGGGCTGGGGATGTGGCTCAGTGGTAGAGCACTTGCCTCGTATGTGTAAGGAGGCACTGGGTTTGATTCTCAATACCACATAAAAATAAATAAATTAAATAAAGGTATTGTGTTCATCTATAACTAAAAAGATTTTTTTTTTTAAAGGTGGGACCTACTTGAAGGTACTTATGTCAACTGAAGATGCTGCCCTGTAAAGGGACTAAGATACTTCTGAATTAGTTGTTATGAAAGGGTTGTGGTTAGAGTTTGGATATGAGGTGTCCTCA
The DNA here is from genome assembly GCF_047511675.1 of Marmota flaviventris. Taxonomy (NCBI): domain Eukaryota; kingdom Metazoa; phylum Chordata; class Mammalia; order Rodentia; family Sciuridae; genus Marmota; species Marmota flaviventris. The sequence goes on from NC_092507.1 coordinate 81,395,699, forward strand.
GAAGCTCCTGTGTTACTGTAGGAATATTCAGAGGTGAGATGATTGCATTGCAAAAGCTGCAACTTAATCAGTCCTTGCTACTTTGAATAGATTGAGTGGTAGCTATAGGCAGGTGGGTGTGACGGGAAGAGATAGGTCACTGGAGGCTGGCCCTGGAAAGGTGTATCTTCCCTTCAGTCTCTCCCTCCTACTTCCTGAACCCACCCAGTCACGAGCTGAGAAGCTTTCCTGCACTGAATCCCTCCCCTTGATGTGATGCTTTACCTTAGACCCAGAGCAATAGAATCGATCATCTACGGACTGAGATCTCTCAACCTGTGAGTGTCAAATAAAATTTTCCTCGCTAAGTTTTCAAGTGTTTTGGTCACAGTAACACAAAATCTGACAAAAACATTTGTTATAGAAAGAGCAAGCCTGGGCCCACCCAGCTCTCTCTTGCTTTCTGCTTCACCACATTATCACTTGTTCTCACACATGCTTCTGCCATTGCCACGTACCATAATGAGATGCAGCCCAGAGGGCCCTCACTAGACCTGAGCTGAAACAGGTGCTATGCCCTTGAAGCTCCTAAGTGGTAAGCTAAATGAACCTCATTTCTTCATAAGTAGCTTGTCTTAGATGCATCATTATAGCAGTGAAAAATCTGGTGAGTAGAGAAGTAGCTTGTCAGAAATTGGAATATGTTACTAAATTAAGATAAAACAAATATGGGCAGTCAAAAAACCCCTCCAATAATTATACTTTATATTGGAATAAGATAGGACAGATACTCTCTCCCTTAACACTGCCTGTGTGAGGTTCTGGCCTTGGTCATGGAGAGTATAGGGTGTTAGAAGAGGCTGATGCTGACTCAAAGGGTGAGGAGAAAACTGAACCCTCATCTTCTATCCCCTCCCCTCAGATGAGGGAGCCATATGCAACCCAGAGGAAGAGGCCATATTTCAGGATTTTGGAAGAAAGGTCTCTTGGGTGAAGAATCACATGACCTCTGACATTGGATAGCACATTCGGTTTGAGTCACCCTGCATGGAGTGGGCTCTGTATTGAGAAAGCAATAAGCCAAATGTGCTTGGGCTGAGCCCAGATTAAAAGAATTTCTGCCATTTCGAATTCAGACAGGTGAACTGAGAATTGTCCATGGTGCTGGACCTCTAAACCTAACTTCTGGAACAATCTGGCCCCACTACTCAGGACTCAGAAATCTTCACTGTGAGGGCTACTTGTGTGACCCACACCTAGATATGGTCCCTGGAGTAATGATTATAACCTGTGTTACTGTGTCTGTCTTACTTGGGTGAATATACCAGATCCTCCCCCACCAGTCAGTGAGCCTGACTACCATATCTAGGTCAAGATTGAACCGATGTCACAATTTTAGGATTAAAACACCAAGTTTTCTAGAAATAGCTAATACCTATTTTACTTCATTATGACCGAATCTGGGTTCATTAGGGTCTGAATTTCATCCTTAGAGTCTGCAGGCATTTATGGGTGGGTTCCTGATGCCTTTCAATGGGAACCCTAGAATGGATCTAATCTACTTGATTAGATCCCTTAGTTAAATTTATTGAACACATATTTAGTGTGCATTTATGATGGATGAGCCCTCAGATGAATGCTACAGGGATTCAGATTGAGTTAAGGGTCATAAGAAAAAGGCAGTAAAGATGGACAATCAAGCCTGTGGTTCGACACCCATGCTCTTATAAAAACAAAACAAAACAAAAACAAACCATGGCAAAAAATGAGGAGGACACATATGTGTATGATGTATAGTGTTTAAATGATAAACCATGTCATGCCAGATGTTCTATGCCTAATAGGGAAATTCCATAGGCAACATGCAAATTGGGGCTCACCTATGGTGCTGATGTTTATTTCATCAGAAAGGGTCTGGCTGGAGATGTGAGGGATGGGCTGCTATGAATCCACATAGCATAGCAAAACCCATGATGCTTATAAAAGTATTTTTGCAACAATTCATAATAAGAAATAAATATTATAAATTAATTAATAAATATTATGTTAGATGCATATACTCCTCCACACCTCCTGTAGACACCCTGGAAACAAAAGTTTTATAATACTTAGCTATTCTACAAGTGATACACTCACATGTGGTAAGTGTAGCTCCTATTTTCTTGTATTCAATTCTATTTCATACCTGACCATCCATTTTCCTAAAAGAATACTGATTGTGATCTGCTAGATTGAATTCAGACCCCACCAATGGACTACAACATCTAGTTTGATACACATTGCATAGTGACTGAATAAAGATTTTGGACTCTATTAACCTGGGCTCAATCTTCCTTCTCATTTCCCTGAATAATTAGTGTGTAAGTCATCTTGGGCTTTCATAGCTAAATAACATGGACTGGGTGGCCTAAGTAACAGAAATTTATTTTGTCAGTTTCAGAGCTGAGAGTCTAGGGTCAGGGTTGTCAGCATGGTCAAGTTCTGGCTAAGGCTGTCTTTCTGGCTTGCTGATGGCTGCCTCATTGTTGTGTATTCCAATAGCCTTTCCTTAGTGCATGCAAGAGGGATTCTCTCTCTGTCTCTCTCTATCTCACTCTCTCATAAGATCACAGTCACAACAGACCCTTATCACTCATTCAACCTCAATTGGCTTCTAAAAGCCCTGTCTTCAAATATAGTAGCTTTGGCAATAGGGCTTCAACATAAGAATTTTGAAGTAACACAGTTCAGTCTATAGCACTTGGGTAAGTTATTTAACTTTCTGCACCTCAGTTTATCTGTAAATTAAATGTAATAAAATAGTACATAAATTAGTATTTTTTCCCCTAAAAATTTGTACTGCTTAACTAATGTGTGCAAAATCCTAGATAATAGAACAAAAATCAGAAAGAAATCCTCACCCTATGGGATTCTTAGGAATAATAAATGAAATGATGATTGTAAAGTGCTTGGCAAAATGTAGTACTCAATAAACATTAGTTGTTGTCACTGTTAATCTGTAAGAGACACACCTGTTTAAAATCAGGTCCATCTCCTGGATGCAGAGCAAGTATCTTCTCCTGTCATATTATGAGATGCTGTTGTTAATGTGGCTTCAATTAGCCTATGCACATGGCTTGCATGTGCCCTTCTGTGTGTTCTCCACTCCACCCAGAGAGTCAGAGGCAATACTGTGGGGAACTCAGCTGAATCAAGATGAATGGCATGATTTTCCATAACTGAGATGAATAGGAATGATAGGGACTCATAATCGAGATGGATAGATAGACATAAACACAGCTCTAATGCATCAGATCAGGGCTATAACAAAGTTATGAACAAAGAGCTGTGGGAGTCCAGAAAGGCGGTGGGGGTGGGGGGGAGTTCTTTTGGAGGGTGGGAAAGGCTTCTCTAAAAAGTAAGATATAAGCTTTTTCCTCCTTAATTTCCAGGCAAGAATTCGGTGGTGGGGGAGGGGTGTGAGAATGTTTTTTTAGTCTATAAAAAAACTAAATTAAAAACTAAAACTGATTACAGATATAATATTCATCACAACAGGATAGACAAAGACATGTGTGTGCCTGGGAAGGATAACAAACCAGGGTGGCTGGAGCAAGGGCAGCGGATGTGGAAATGCTGAAGGATGGTGCTGAACAGACGGGTGCCTTGCAAAGGGCAGCTCTCCACCTTCTGAATTCTGTCTTAGGAAATATAGAAAAAACAATAAAAGGCTTTAAATAGGATAGTGTTCAGCAGCTGGGAGGAAGGGTTAGAGAGGCAGGCATTCTGGCTAAGAAACTTCCCATTCAGGTGAGACATGCGGAGGTTTGGCTGTTGGTAGTAAGAGAGAAAAGGACTCATGGGAGAGACATTTATGAAGTTGAATTTATGGGGGTGAGTGGGATATGAGAAAGTCTATGAGAAAGTCGGAGGAGATAAGATGAACTTTAACGTCTTTCACTCTGGCACTCAAGGGGCCTTTACCAGAATAGGAGATATAGGTAGAAGAGTGAACTTGAGTTTTCTACATGTTTTGTGCACTTTGCAATGAAGAGAGAAGTAACCCACAGGCTGATTACAGATACAATATTCATCACCAATTAGTTGCTGATAAACCTGCTCACCCAGCTTCCCTCAAAAATCATATTCGAGAAAGTTGAGTTTGAAAACTAATTTGAATGTCTGCCTGTTAACTTGAGTTGCCAACAAACTGGGAGGATGGAGCCTGACGTGTTGCTTGTTTCTGATCGTGCACACACTGTTTCTTTATTTAGAACCTCTTACCAGTATCAATTAAACCCCAGTTAAATTTGACATCTCTTAACCTTGCATTGGATCAAATTCATTGCTACAGCAGAACCCATATGGCACAGAGACAGTTGTAGGCATCAGTTCATTGCTTATGTAGAGTTACTGGCCCAGCGCCAACCAGTAATCACTGCTTTTTGTTAATAGACATGTTTGCTTTGCAGTCATTTCTATACACAGGGCTCTGGATTAATTAGATGGAAATCTGTCATCCATCTAAGAAACCACAAGAACTCACTCTGTGTTTCCAAGGGAAAGGGAACAGCAGATTTTGGCAAATTAAAAAAATGTGTTTGCTTGTTTCCATAAGAACTTAGCAGACTATCTAAATAACTAGTGCATGAGTAAATTTTGATAATTAATATGGAATGTACAATGTATTGGGGAATTGAATAGGTGAGCCCTCAAAGGAATCAAGGTGAGACTTTTTTTTTTCTTGTGCTATGAATTGATTTTTAAAAAATATTTGTTTCACTGAAAATTGACAGGCAGATTTTGTTTGGATATGAAGATTATAAAGACAGCCCACCCCCACCCTGCCCCCAGCTGTCAGGTCAAAGATTTGTTCAAGCTGAAGAAATAGCCACCAGGTTTGTCTGTAAATAGGTTTAAGTGGGCAGAGAAGCAACCTTCTAGGTAATTCTGCAGCAGAGCCCTTCTGTGACTTGCCTTTGGGGTCTGCAGCACCGAGCTGCCTCAGGCAGAGACCCCTCCACCTTGATGCCTTCTGCTACATCACTAATGAACCCCCCTTGGATATGCCTTATGTAAATCCTTCCTCAAAGTCAATATTTCCAGACTGAGTTTCTCTCACTGTAATACAGATATTGTTTATTGTTTCTTGTATGGAAGTGTACACAGATTTAAACAGTATCCCATAATTTACACACTACATATGTGTGTAGCTTAGTCTAGTGCATGGTATATATTTGCTGAATGAAGGGAAGATGGAGGTTGAAAGTAGAGGAACTAAACTCATTTCTGTGTGTTAATTCCTGATGTTTATTTCTGCATTAGAAAAGATTCCAATCTGCTAGATACATTTAAACTCTTGATTAAAAATATAAATCTATGCCATCCAGGTTTAAGAAACTATGTATTAGATTGATATTTAATTCATCCAGTTTGTTGGAAACATCGATCTTACATCTAAAAAATTTCTATATCTTCTTTTTAAGTTTTGTTCTATTTTTGAATTTTTACTTTTGTTGTGGTACTTGGGGATGGAACCCAGGGCCTCATGTATGCTAGGCAAGCACTCTATCACTAAACAATATACTCAGCCCTTTTTATTTTATTTTGGTACTGGAGATCGAACCTGGGGGTGCTCTACCACTGAGCTACATTCCTAGCTCTTTTTATTTTTTGAGATAGGTTCTCGCTAAGATGCTGAGGGTGGCCTTAAACTTGTTATCCTCCTGTCTCAGCCTCCCCAATTGCTGGGATTATAGGTGAGCATGACGGTGACTGGCAGCCCTACTTCATTTTAAATTGACAAATAGAAATTGTGTATATTTATGGGGCACAAATGTGATGTTTTGATACATGTATACATTGTGGAAAAAATTCAATCAGGCTAATTACCATATTTACCACTTTAATATTTACCATTTCTTTATGATGAGAACATTAAAAATATTTTCTTTCATCTATTTTGAAATATACAACATATTATTACTGATTACAGTCACTATGTTGTACAGTACAATACATCACCAGTACTTACTCTTGTCTGAGTCGAAGTCGGCACCCTTCCACTAACATCTTCCCTTTCTCTGTCCACTATACTGCAGCCTCTGGTAACTACCCTCCTATTCTCTAATTCTATGAGTTGGCCTTTTTTCATATTTTGATGATGAGTGAGATCATACAGTATTTGTCTTCCTCTGCCTGGCTTATTTTTCTTAGCATAAGATCTTCCTGCTTTTTACAGGCTGAATAGCATTCTATTGTATATGTATACCACATTTTCTTTATCCACTCAGCCATTGATATGCCAAGGATACCTGTTTCCATATCTTAGCTATGGTGGATAATGCTGCAGTGAATGCAGGAATTTAGACATTTCTCTGATATACTGATTTAAATTCTGAGTGGGATTTTTGGATTGTATGCTAGTTCTATTTAAGGTTCTTTAAGAAACTCCCATACTGTTTTCCAAAATGGTCGTACTAATTTACATTCCCACTAACAGTTCACAAGGATTCTCTTTCTTCTGCATTCTTGCTAAAACCAACCTTTCATCATTTTTATAAAACCTAATCTAACAAAAGTAGGGTGACGTCTCATGGTGGTTTTAATTTGCCTTTCTCTGATGATTGGAGATGTTGATCATTTTTTCACATATTTGTTGGTCATTTGTCTTTTGAGAAATATCTATTTAGGGTTTTGCCCATTTAACAAATAGGGTTATTTGTTTTCTTGTTATTGAGTGTTTGAATTTCTTGTACATTTTGATATAACCCCCTTATCCAGTGGATGATTTAGAAATATTTTCTCCCAATTTGTGAGCTGTTTCTTCACTCTCTTTTCTTTTGCCGAATAGATATTTTTTTAGTTTGATGCAATTCTATTCATCTGCTTTGCTTTCGTTGTATATACTTTTAGTGTCACATTGAAGAAACCACTGTCCAGACCTGTATCACAAATCTTGCATTTCTAACAATTTTCCATATCATTTTTTTCAACCACCCCTTAATGTTTACTGATCACTCATATTGGTTTACCATATAGCTATATTTGGTATTTAGAGACTGGCAGTTTGAGGTTAGCAGATATTTTCCTGATTTTTATGGTCTTTTCATCAGATAGCTGAATTGTGATCACAATGTAGACAATTCAAAGTCAACATTGTTCAGTATTCTTTTTAGGGTCCCTAGTCTACCTATTCAATCACTTTCTTCCAACTTCCCAAACAAACAAGGAGGATCTCAGTTTCTTTGCTTAATATTAAATTAGACCTTTGTTTTAGTGTAAAGTTAGCAATGTAATGGCCAGGAATAGGAGGGGGTAGATCTAGGATAGACTAAGAACAGCAAAGCAGAAGTCTGTGGGGAGAATGGGAGGGGAAAGCAGTAAACAGACTTCTCTCTGCCAAACACAAAGTAGAACAAAGAAGACATCAGAGCTGGTCCCTGAAGAGATCTCCAGGGGTGCAGGTGCCTTCAGTCTATCAGGAAAGGCAAGTTAGAGCCAGTAGTAGGAGGATCTGTAGTGTTCAATATCTGTACCTTATGCCTTATTAGTGAGCTGTTATATAGAAGAGGTGAAAGGCTAAGCTGTGCTTACACAAAGCCTGTCAGAGCAGTGTCCATTGGGGAAGTTTGAGTGAGGCTAGTACAGTAGCAGAGCACAGGTGCACTGTGTCCACTGCATTCCAGGGCAGCACACAGAAATGCAGCAGGAGCAGATGTGAGTCTGTGGGCTGGGAGACTGAACACTGCATGGATAGAGAAGCACTGGGCCCTCCCTTGGCTAAATCAATGGGAGGGATGTGATAGTAATATGCTCTGGCAGAACCATGGCTCCAGTCCTGTCTTGCTTACTCAGTGTTAGTGGTAGATGGAAAACCAGGCTCTCTCCTGTGTGGCCAAGAAGCTGAGTTTTAAGACTTGCAGTTAAATCTGTATGTCAGACAATCTGGGACAAGAATCTGCATTAACTTTCAGGATGCCAGCCTTTCCCTTGGCTTATTGTGTGCAGGGTCTAAGCTTTGGGTCAAACAGGACTGATTATCTTAGGCACTAAGCTTGGTGCGTAGCTCAGTGGTGAAGCACTTGTATGGCGCTCTTTTGTGCTTCTTTTCTGGGAGGCCTGAATGAAAGGGATCTATCCTTCGAGTTAACACTCAACTCCTCATCTCCCGATCAAGGACTTGTTACATAAATTGTCAGTATGTTCTGGGAAAGACAGAGAGCTACAGAAATATTAGAAACTGCCATTTACTGAAGGCCTACTATGAGCCAGGCACTTTATTACATGTGTTGTTTATGAATTATTCTAAGTAAGGACAGCACTTAAACAAGAATGGCATATAAGCAAGGAAATGAAAATAATCAGAGATTTAGTGACCAGCCCAAGATCGTCCTTCAGATCAATGGCAAAGCTGGAGTTCACATCCAGGAGGTCCTACTCCTAGGTCGTGATAATATACATTATGCCATATTGCCTCCTTGCCTCTCACGGATGTTGTTCTAGGATCATGCAACCCAACTGCATAGCTAAAAAATCCCTTTTCTGGGAAGAAATCTTATAGTTATAAAGCTCAGTAATGAACATGACATCACACTAAAAGCATACAGGTATGTTATGTGAAATATAGAAAACAGCAAACTAAATTTATTAGCTAACACTTTCTCTGTGTCAATTTTGTATCAGATTTTGCTCTGTCTTGCTTTTTATTTTGGTAGTTATCTTTCAATTTTAATATGAATGTTTAATTTAACAAGACTGAAATTAATCAATATCTTTGCACTCCTCCTGAACAACCTGTGGAATTTACTATAGTTTACAGATGGCCTTTACCCTCATGATTTCCATGTTATTATCTAGTATTTAAATTCTATTTTGTTTAGAACTGTCTCAAAACTAGCTCTTGCTTTGCTTTGTCTTTTGTTCTACTTTAGGTCAACGTTTATTTAGAAGTACTGACACATTAACCGATTTCTTTAGTCACTATTGTTTCTTACAACACATCCATTTCCTCTGGATTCTCCTCAGCTAGCTTTCCTTCCCTCCTTCCTTCCCTCCCTCCCGCCTTCTCTCTCTCTCTTCCTTCCTTCCTTTCTTCCTTTCTGCAGTACTAGGGATAATTTTTAGGGCCTTATGCAATCTAGGTAAGTATTCTACCACTGAGCTACATACCCAGCCCTATGTATTTTGAGACGTATTATTTTTTTTATTTTACTAAGTTGCCAACCTGCCTCAAACTTGCAATCTTGATTCAGCCTTCTGGATAGCTGGGATTATAAGCATGTATCACCATACCTGGCTCTGATTCCCTTCTTATTTAAGGGAATAGTTCTTTAATAGTTCTTTTACCAAAGACTTCCTCTCAGTCTTGGTCTGGAAGGTTTTCTTTATACTTGTTTTTTTTTCTTTTTTTATGATAAACTAGTGTATTACTTAGCTTTGCATTACTATAACAAAATACCCAGGATAGTCAACTTGAAAAGAGGCAAGGTTTATTTTAGCTTACCATTTTGACAGTTTCAGATCATGGATGGTTGACCTTGTTGCTTTGGGGCTTGTGATGAGGCAATACATCATGGGAGGAGCATGTGACAGAGGAAGCTTCTTGCTTCATGGCAGTCAAAAAGCAAAGAGAAAGACAGAGAGAAATGGAAAGAGTTGGTAGGCGTCGGGGGAGACCAGCATCCCACAATCCCATTTTAGATAACAACCCTAATGATATAAAACCATTCACTAAGCCCTATGTCTAAAAGGTTTCCACCATCATCTGCTAGAGCTTTGGACTGGAGACCAAGCTTTTAACACATGAGCTTTTGGGGGACATTTCAGATGTGAATTATAGCAGACAGATAAAGAGTTTTTAGGACTAACAGTTATTTTCTGTCTACATTTCTTTTTATTAGTGTGATTCTTCAATTTTAAATTTATTTCTTTAATCCCAAGGAAATTTCAGACATTGTATCTTCAAATATTACCATTTACCCATTATATCTCACTTTATTTTCTAAATTCTTAGTGTATCATAGGTCTTCTCATTTCCCCTTTATAAAATTTAACAATTCTTTTACATTTTTATATTTTGAGCTATGTGAGCTGCCACTTAGATAATATTATTATAATTTTTTTAACAGTTCATTAATTTTCTTTCTTAGTGAAGCTTGTCTGCTTTATAACTTATCCATTAAAGTTTTAGAATTTGAGGACTCTATTTTTCATTTTAAAAAATTCTATTTGATACTTGAAGTTATTTTAAAATACACTGAATTTAACAAAATATGGTTCCATTCTTCAGATTATCTTTTTAAAAGTCTTATTGAGATTTCATCTATAATAAACTGCACATATATAACATTTGCATTTTGGTATATTTTGACAAATGTATATATCCATTAAATCATCAGTATACTCAAGAGAATGGATATCTTTATTGCCTACAAAATTTTTTTTTCTGCCTCTGTAGAGTCCTTTCCTCTGCTTCTCACCCTTCTCAACCACTCCCACCCCAATCCCGAAGGACCTACACATCTGCTTTCTGTCATTATAGAATGTGTTCTATTTTTCTAGAGTTTTATATAAATAGAATTACACAAATGCATTGTGTATGCTTTTTTCTGGCTTCTTTCATTCAGAAAAATGATTTCAAGATTCATGTTTTTGAGAGTATCAATAGCTTATTATTTTTGTTATTTTACTAAAAATAAAAAGTATGAAATAAGAACAACTTTTCACACATTTGCCCATAGATGAACATGTAAGTTGTTTCCAGTAGAACTATTGTAAACTTTCATGTACCAGTTTTTGCATAGTCACATGATTACATTTCTCCTGAGTATGTACCTAGGAGTGATATGTCCAAGTCACATGGCACATGTGTTTAATATTTTAAGAAACTTCTGTATCATTAGTATATATAAATACAATTGATTTTTAACATTAATCTTACTTCTTTCAACCTTACAAAAACTCTATTATTAGTTTTAGTAGCTTTAAAAAAATAATCCTTTGGATTTTCTACATAGATAGTCATGTTCTCTAAGAATAAAGACAGTTTTACTTTTCTACTTTCAATCTCAGCACCTTTATTTTCTATTTTACTTGATTTATTGGACTTGTTAACACTTTCAGTACTATTTTGAATAGCAAAATGGACATCCTAACTTGGCTCCTGATTATAGAAGGAAAATATTCAATCCTTTGTCATCAAGTGTGATGTTAGCAGTACCTTGTTCTGTGATTGAAGAAATTCCCTTTCTTTCTAATTTATTGAGTTTTTCTTAAATTCCTTTTTTTTTTACAATAGGAATGAATGTTGGATTTTGTCAAATGTATTTCTTTCTTTCTTTTATGGTAGTTCTAGGAATTAAACCTAGGTCTTCACATGTTAGGTGAATACTTTACCATGTAGCTACATCCCCAACCTTTGCCTTTTTTTTTTTTTTTTTTTTAAGTTTTATTTTAAGACAGGATCTTGTTGAACTGTCCAGATTGGCCTCAAACTTACGATCTTCCTACCTCAGCCTCCAAATAGCTGGGATTATGAGCATAGTCCACCATGCCTTGTGTAAATGTATTTTCTACATCTATTCAGATGATCATATGGTTTTTCTTCTTTAGTCTTTTGATACGATGAATTACATTCATTCATTTTCTCATGTCAAACCAACCTAGCATACCCACTGATCTTGTGTGGTGGTGAACATCTGTAATCCCAGTGATTTGGGAAGGTGAGGCAGGAAGATTGTAAATTTGAGGCCAACCTTAGTAAACTTGTGAAAGTCTCAGAAACTTAGCAAGACCTTGAATCAAAAAAACAAACAAACGAGCCAAAAGTCTCATTGGTCACAATTTATTATCCTTTTAATATATTGCTAGATTTAGTGATTTTAAATTTTGTTAAGAATTCTATTGACATTCATGAGTAGATGAGTAGTTGTTTCCATCTCTCATGATTTCTTTGCCTGGCTTTGTTATCAGGCTAACACTGATAAAATGAGATGAGGAGTATTTCCTCTTCTTCAATATTCTGAAGGAATTCACATAGAGTTTGTATCATTTCCTCTTGAAATTCTCAGTATGATCACTAATGAAGTCTTCTGGGCCTGAGTTTTCATTGTGGAAAAGTTTTCAACTACACATTTAATCTCTTTAGCACACAGATTTCTTCAGGTTACTTATTTTTTCTTCAATGAGTTTGGTGTTTGGTATTTTAGTTATTATTGTTAACTTCTTACTTCTTATTTTCATTTTGTGTAGCTGTAGAATTTATTAGCATAAAAAAGCACGCTTAAAGTCACAACCCTTTTTTGGATGCCTTTATGATATACTGCTCTAGCTTCTCACAGTCTCACTATGTGATCTGTTACCCCAGTTCACATAACAGTCTGCATCCACCTTTTCCCTTCAAGGTGGAGGGTGGTATTATCATTTACTTCTAAGTGGAGGGCTTAACTCTTACTTAACACTGCTGTTTCTTTCTCTTTAACATTTTATGGTTTCTTATGCTCATTAAATTCTATTTCCCCTTTTTAGAATTGGATAGATGTTTAAAATTCAATCAAGCAGTTCTATAGTGTATAGTTGATGGGAATTGTCCATATGAGTTCAGTTGATTTTATTGGTGGAAGTTCCTCAAAGAGTTTCTGGTCTACTCGAGTCTTGGGAATCACTTGGGAGATGTAAGTGGAGACCCTGAGGGTGAGTAAACTGTCAGGAAGAAGTGATTTTGGAATGGAGAAATTGTGTTTAGGTATGGAAGGCAGGGCATGTCCAGGGCCTGAAACACAGCATAGCAGAAACATAGTGACCAAGAGATAGACAAGTGAGAAAGGGCATTTTAAGGATTTTGAAAATTTTAATAGTGTAATGTTAGTGGCAAGAGGGTAGAGACTTGCTAATAAAAAGATGAGGAAGGAGCAGGGAGATGTGAACTGGAGGGAAGAGGATGTGCTATCCTTGAGTGGCTGCTGCCAACTCTGCAAATGTGCTCTGGCGAATGTGGCCAGCTGTTCATTTGCTTTCTGCTTTCTTTCACCTGATATCTAGTTCATGTCTCTACAAGAAGGATTGTGCCTTCAGACTGATTTAAGAACAGGTACATGGTTAAATAAGCATACTATATTTGATAAGAAGAAAGACACAGAAGAGAGCATTTATTAATTTATGTGTTGAAGAAAGCTGATTTTTAAAACTCCTCGGAGTTTTAGATTTTAAACTTAAAGAGTATGGGCCTGGAAGTTTGCAGTGTTAGAGCTATTTTTGAGAGAGCCCAACTGTTAGCCCCAGAAAAATGAAAGTTGGAAGGAATTGTTAGCCCCAAGAAGGGAGGTTGACAGAGGATCATGTCCAGGTTTAGAAGTTGTAGAGTCTAAGGTAAAGCAAATATACTTTGCTTAGTTCATAAATACTTAGTATTTAGTGGATAAGTACCCTCTTATCTATGGTTTCAGTTACTCAGAGTCCAAATATATTAAATGAAAATTTCTAGTAATAATTCCTAAGTTTTAAGTACTTTTATAGTAGTATATTCTTTCACTTGTTCAATTTTTAGTTATTATTGTTAACTTCTTACTATGTCTGATTTATAAATTAATATATATATATATATATATATATATATATATATATATATATATATATATATGAAAAATATGTATGTATAGAGTTCAGTACTGTCCATGGTTTCACTTATTTACCAGAGGTCTTGGCATGTATCTCTATGGACAAGAGGTGCCTATGCCTATGGTATTCCCATTACCCTCATATTTTTTTATGCAGGTAAAATTTAGTTAAAATAAATGCAAAGGATACTCTTGATCAATAGATATATAGGATCAAAAACTTGGGTAGTTGGCAGAGGTGCCAGGGATTTGCCTTCTTCACTGATGAAGGACAGTGAAGAGTAGGTTGTTTTTCATGCTGGGAATTGAATCATCAGACATTAGTTCTCTGCCTCTTTCTTTCATAGTTATGAGCCCTTTCAGAATGTAGGAACTGAGGAATTGCCAATATATTAGTTCTCAGTGCAAGCTCTGAACAGGGTAGTAGGAGCAAGAAGGTAGAATGGGGTATGTGAGCGGCATGGGGTAGTGTATTGCCTTGGTGTGGGATATGACCTCAGCAGGGATGAGTGAGGTTAAGGAAAACATGGGAGGTATGGGCAGTCTTTAAATTTGTCAAATGACTCCTTTGTATGACATCAGGATATACACTTGCTAACTTGGACAAAACAGAATGTTCTAGTATTCATAATAAGAATTGTAGCTTTTCTCTGTTCTAAATTTGTGCTTCATCTGCTATTTTCTTAGGGTTTAATTACCATAAAACTGAAGGGACTTCCTCCATATTTTTACTGATCTGAAAAAATGTGTCTTTCCTCTTCTAAGGGAATGTGTGTGTGTGTGTGTGTGTGTGTGTGTGTGTGTGTAAGTGTGTGATATAAGAGACAGATGTGTGTACATGTTGAGTGTGTGTACATCTGATTGCCTCCTCTTGTCACCATGGAAGGACATTCTGCATTGCAACTTGCAGAACCAGATGGGGAAACTGGGCTGATTGTGACTTTGGATACTCGTGTCTGGTGTCTGGAAGCTACAAACCAGAACTAATTAGAGACAGTTGTGGTTGGCTGTGACAGGAGCAAGCGTTATGGCTGATGGCTTTAATTCCCAGAGTGCAATGTAACTAAGAGAAAACTTGCAGATACAAGTTCTGCCAGCTTGTAAACTGGGCACCTCTTCATAGAGCACTTCTGTGAGGGGTTCACTATATAGAACAACATCTTTCTTCAACATTTTAAAACTGAATATTTATCACACAAAACTTGTTTTTTGTACTAAAAGGCTGGAGGCCTGAAGTTCCCATTGATTATGTTTGTATTCTGCACTGGTCATATTATGTGTGAATTGCTATGCTCCAAAGCTCATTTTCTGGCCTGTTATTGTCCTATTGAGTTTTTAATTTCTGCCACAAACAAAGGATCTGTGGCTCACACAAGGTGCAGCATTGCTGAGTGTGATGGCCATGTTCCATAATCTGTGGCTGGCCAATGGGATCTGATATTTGAGGAAGTTCCCATTGTATTACTGGACATAGAGGTATTTATGTCAGGATGAGGTTTAACAAGAATTTTTAAGAATTTTCAAGACCACAAGGAAATTTGGCTTACATGGGACTTAGATCGAATGTTTGTAACCGAAGTGTTCAGACACCGTGGCCAAAGAGTCACATATTTAGACCATGGCAATGACTAATTTAAGATTATATATATTTATTAGTCAACTAATTAGTCAATTCCTGGCTGGTTACAAGATTGGTAAGCAGATGGTTCATATGATAGAAAAATCTCAAATCTATGAGCAGGCCTGAGAAAAACAAAGCAGCACACTCACACACACACATGCTCACACACCCACATACACACTACATATATGTCGATATCTTCTATATCTATATTTCTGTCTAGCTGGGGAGACAGGGATGAGAGGAATAATGTTACTAGATTTGAAAATTGATGTGATAATTTTCTCTGGGTACTAATAACATAGTCTCTCCTATGGATGGATACAGATTATGATTCCAACCAAAAGAAGCAGGTGTTTAAAATTTGAAAACCTATTCAGGAAATAGAAGGGTTCTATTGTTCCAGAGGCATAATACCCAGACACTGTCCCTTCTTGCATAAAACCATGGGGCAAGTTAAGCAGCTGAGATGACAAACCCCAAGATCTGAGAGAGTGGGAGAATTTGAAGAGAGCTCAGATTCCTGGTACAGCAATTGATTTGAGGCAGCGCTGAACTGGGGTGAGTCTGGCAGTATATGTCTGGATAAAGGGGGTAAGAGTAGCCAGAGATGTCAGTAAGGTCTAAAGGACCTCTGTGGCCCAGGGTTTTTTTGTCTGAATCTAGGACTTCCCCAGTGACTCCAGTAGTGACTCAGTTCTTTCTTTTCTACATCTTCTTGTCATCTGATATGACAGATATACAGTACTGAGAATTCAGCTTTCAAAAGTAAAATTTCAAGAGTGAAACATTGTTTAGAGGGCATAGGGGGACCCAAGTCCTATCTTTAGGGACAAACTACCAAAGAGGTCCTCTGTAGGGTATATGTGCAACTTCATTTCCTAGGAAAGCTGTATGGTTGGTTTTGTTAGCTAGACCATTTTTTTCCAAACCTCCACCTCACTCTTGCCCTATTTCCATCAATGCTGACCCATCTTCATGGACAAAATAGAAGCTACCGATGATAGAGTCTCACAGTGAATTCATCCTAACTCATTCATCCTCATCTTCCCTTCTGACAAGGGAGTAAGGTCACCCAACCATATGCCTTCTCTATCTGCTCCTTGGCTTTCCTTATAACAACCACTACAATCACACCACTGGAACTATTTTGCGAGTGCCATCAATGAGCTTATGAATCACAAAATCCAATGCCTATTCTGTAGTTCTTTTGTGCAACATTTCATGTGATTGGTGGCATATACATTTTTAAAATTTCTTTTTTATATTGGATTTCATCTCACCATTTTCTTCTAATTCACTTACCTGTGACTTTTAATCTTTTTTTTTTTCATTTTTTCCTTTGATTGCCTTTTAATACCAATATATTCTACATTTTCTTTTCTTCTAAATTAATATTAACTTTCATCATTACAACTACTGTCCTTATCCTTAACCAGACACTTCTCTTCTGATGTCCAGAATCACATACATAACTGTTAAGCACAGAAGCTTTTAAGTCAAATTAAATTAATTTTATACCTCATGTAAACCTGCTTGATTTTCATAAAATCTGTAATCTCAATTGGTGAGACATGTTTCTAGATAGAAAACAATTTCAATTGGGACAGATATGTCTTATGCTGACAAAATTAAAATAAACATTTTTTAATTAAAAATTTAATTGGTATATAAGACATCAAAATTATACATATTAATGGGGAACATATGATGTTCAATACATGCATAAGTTGTATAATGCTTAAATCAGTTTAAATGTATCTGTTTCTTTAAATATATCTATTATTTCTATTTATCATTTCTTGCTGGTGAAAACTTGCGAAATCCTTTCTTGTAGCTTTTTTGAAATGTACAGTACATAATTTTTATCTATAGTTACCCTGCTGTGTGAGAAGCGTTTCATGCAGGGACAATGAAGACTGCAGAGATGATGGGATAGTTACATCTAGATCAAAATGATAAGTAAATTAAACATGATGGCATTGAGAGTTCCTGCTTTTGGAGAACACAAATACACATATGGAAAGGGAGACAACCCAGAGTGAACACTATGGAATTGGATTGATATTAGAGATATTTGTGTGAACTCATAGAAATAATAGAGACATAACTTAATTTGTGATATAAACACACACATATACATTTGTATGTTCCCTACCTGCTGGGAGCCATTAGCCAAGTAGGTATGACAATTTCCTTGCCAGCGTACCCCATGTTGCTGACATGTTGCAGCGACATTGAATGTAGGTGACCTTGCTCAAGGACCAAGGCAGATTAGGGTGTTCCCGGTTTTAAGATAATCGTGTTTAGGGTGTTCCCAGTTTAGGTTCCAGGTTTAAGGTTTAAGATTATTTCCTCCTGGGAATAGGGCGTATCCTGCTGCCTGAGTTCCCCTTGAGTTCTCACGGGATTCAGACAGTATATTTTGGAGATAGAAGCCCAGTGGAGGGGGATTTGGGAGAGAACGTGGATTTGGGCAGAAAACGTGGATTTCCCCAGAACGTGTTTGTAGACGGCTGGTGTGAGTTCGGGAATAAAGAGTTGCTGTTTGAATCTACAAGCTGTGTGGTGGCTCGTGATTGTGTGCCCAGCCAGACTGCGGCATTTGTGCCCAGCCAGACTGCGGCATTTGTGCCCAGCCAGACTGTGGCATTTCGCGGCTCGTACGGGGAACTTCTGAAGCTTGGAGGTAAGTGAAATTGCTCGCCCCTGAGGAAGAGCGAAAGAATGGGTGACCAATTCAAAAAACAATGTGTTATTGTTTTGATTTATCTTGTTTTTGTTTCAAGCTGCCTATCCCTAGAAATTTCTCAGGCAAACTGGAAAAAATGGTTGACTAAAGGTTTGAAGTTTGTCGGCCCTGAGGAAGAGAAAATTGATACAATGATTTTTTATTCCGTTTTTGTTTCATTCAGTTTCGGCTTTGTTTTGTGCTATCTTATTGGGTTGCGTTATCTTTATAGTAGATTAGAAATAAGTAAAAAACAAACCGAAAAGATGTTAAGTAAATTGTTAGAGGTTCAGACAATGGAGAAAGACATTTTAGATCAAGCAAAAGAGAAGGTCTCTCGAGCTAGTCAGACAGAGGAAGAAAATTTAAAGGAAAAGGGGTTGTTAGGAAAAAGGCCACAACAGGAGGCTGTTAGTAACTCCGTTTTATCACAAGAGGGCGTAATTCAACCAACAGCCCCACCGATGGAGACAGCTATGTGGCCCTCAAACCCCATAGTTGATAAATGGGATCCTGAGACAGGACCTCAAAGATTAGCATGCCCTGTACTTGAACAGGCAGGAGGGCAGCGAATTCACCGTGCATTAGATTTTAAAACAGTGAAGCAGTTAAAGGAGGCTGTAACAACCTATGGTCCCCAAGCTCCCTTCACGGTAAGCATGGTTGAGTCCATTACTAACTTGGACATGACGCCAGCAGATTGGGCTAGCATGTGTAAATCTGTACTAAATGGAGGACAATATTTGTTATGGAAGGTTGCCAATGAGGAATTTTGCACGGAGACAGCTAGGCGAAATGCAGCAGCCGGTTACCCTCAAAGAAATCTAGATATGTTGTTAGGAAAAGGACCTTATGAGGGTCAACGGCAACAAATTGAATATGATCCTGCTATATATGCACAAATTGCTGCAGACGCAGTTAGGGCATGGAAGACTTTACAAGGACATGGAGATTTACAAGGTCAGCTATCTAAGGTAATACAGAGAGCTAATGAACCTTACGCTGACTTTGTAGATAGGCTAATTCAAACGGCTGCCAAAATTTTTGGGGATACAGAACAAGCAATGCCATTAATAAAACAACTGGCTTATGACCAAGCAAATCGTTGCTGCAGAGAGGTTATTAGACCATGGAGACATGAAGATTTAAACACATATTAAATTATGTAGAGATATTAATGAACAAGGGCAAGTCTTGGCAGCTGCAGTACAACAGGCTTTAGATGCCAGGCCAAAAACATGCTATGATTGTGAACAAACAGGACATTTTAAAAGGAATTGCCCCATAGGAGGAGGGTTTAACAAAAGTAGGTATCAAAGGAATAGAATACCGGGTATTTGCCCACGATGCCGTAGAGGGAGACATTGGGCTAATGAATGCCGTTCTCAAACCACCATAGAAGGTACTCCCTTATCAAAAAACGGACAAAGACCAGGTATTTATCCAAGATATCGTGGAGAAAGGCATCAGGCTCCATTGCCAAAAAACGGACAGGGGGGCCCAATGCTCCGGGGCCCACAACCACAAATATATGGGGCAGTGGAGGATCCCAGCAACACCATCAGGGTAGTGCCCAGGACACATTGTCCATTAAATCCCTCATCAGACAAACCCGAGGGAGCGCAGGGTTGGACATCTGCGCCTCTGCCAGAGCAGTATTAACTCCAGAGATGGGAGTTCAAATCATTCCCACAGGAGTAAAAGGACCTCTTCCCCAAGGAACAGTAGGCTTATTACTGGGACGTAGTTCATCTACATTAAAAGGACTTATGATAAGTCCTGGGGTAATTGATCCCGATTATGTAGGTGAAATAAAAATTATAGCTAGTTCTCCAAGAGGTATATCAGTAATTTCACCTGGAGATAGAATAGCACAGTTGTTAATAATACCCAGCCTACATAATAAATTTCCTAGTCATAGTGTAGAAAGAGGTTCCAGGGGATTAGGCTCCACAGGTGTAGATTGGGCTATGTTGTCTTTAAATTTAGATTCTCGCCCAATGCTAAAACTAAATATTCAAGGTCATGAGTTTAATGGGCTACTGGACACAGGAGCTGACCTTAGCATCATATCTCGTCAAGAATGGCCAAAACATTGGCCATTACAACAAGCCACTCAAACGCTTCGAGGCCTAGGAGTGGTGACTAATTCCCATAGAAGTTCTATGATATTAGATTGGAAGGATCCTGAAGGATGTGAAGGAACTATACAGCCATATGTATTGGATCATCTTCCTATAAATTTATGGGGACGAGATGTCCTAGATCAATTAGGTTTGACGTTAACAAATAACATCAATCCTAATGCGCCCACTACTAGGGCTAGACAAGGCTTTAGGAAAGAAAAAAGATTAGGAAAACAAGGGCAAGGTATAGCAGCACCAGTACAAATAGATCAAGGAACAGACAGACATGGGTTGGATTTTCAGAAAGGGCCACTGAGACAATCAAAATTACTTGGAAATCAGAAAGACCAGTGTGGGTTTCTCAGTGGCCCCTGACTAAAGAAAAGACACAAGTAGCCCATGATCTGGTCAAACAACAATTAGCGGAAGGACATATACAACCTTCCATATCCCCCCATAATACTCCCATTTTTGTCATCAAAAAGAAATCTGGTAAATGGAGATTATTGCAAGATTTAAGAGCCATTAATAATGAGATGGTTATTATGGGACCTGCTCAATCAGGGATTCCTCAATTGTCTGCTTTGCCAAAAACCTGGCATGTTTTAGCTATAGATATTAAAGATTGTTTTTTTTCAATTCCAATTCATCCCGAGGATAGTCCACGTTTTGCATTTACTATCCCTGCATTAAATCATGAAGGTCCTGATCAGAGATATGAATGGAAAGTACTCCCTCAAGGGATGGCTAACAGTCCAACTATGTGCCAAATATATGTTAACAAAGCAATCCAGCCACTTAGAAATCAAAATCCTGAACTACAAATATTTCACTATATGGATGATGTATTATTGGCACATAAAGATAAAAACATATTGCTGGAATGTTATGCCACACTTACAAACTTATTAAAAAATTATAATCTAGAGATAGCAATAGATAAAGTACAATTAAATTTTCCAATTAATTATTTAGGAGTTCTATTATCCTCAACCATGGTCCGTCCACCAAAAATTCAAATACGAGTAGATCAACTCAAATCACTTAATGACTTTCAAAAGTTATTGGGAGACATAAATTGGATAAGGCCTTATCTAGGTATACCAACAGGAGAGTTGGGACCTTTATTTGATATTCTAAAAGGTCCATCAGATCCAAATTCACCCCGCATGTTAACTCCTAAAGCAAGAAAGGCATTAAAAATTATTGAAACATATATGGAAAATATGCATTTTGATAGAATTGATATAAGTTTGCCTTTATTATTTATTGTACTACCAACAAAAAATATTCCTACAGGAGTATTTTGGCAAGAAGGTCCATTATTATGGATACATTTATCTTATTCTCCTAACACTATTCTTACTAGGTATCCTGAGGCTGTAGGACAATTAATACTCAAAGGAATAAAAGCAGCGAAGGGAGTGTTTGGAATTTCTCCCAATAAAATTATTACTCCATATACTATGGATCAAATTGATGAGTTAGCTAATGAGTTAAATACTTGGGCAATAATCATGTGTAAATCTAATGTTTCATTTGATAATCATTTACCATCTAATCCTTTGTTGTGTTTTTGGTCTAAGCATCCTGTAGTTTTTCCTAAAATGACAAGAAAAACACCTATCATGAATGCTCCAAATATATTCACTGATGGGTCTAATAATGGTACAGCAGCAGTAGTTACCCCAGATCGAACTTTTACATTTTTAGTACCGAAACAATCAGCTCAAAAGGTAGAGCTTAATGCAGTTTTACAAGCTTTTTTGATGTTTAAAGATTCTGTATTTAATTTATTTTCTGATAGTCAGTATGTAGTTAATGCTATAGTATCTCTTGAAGATGCTGGTAGGATTTCCCCTTCTACTGTTTTCTCTTTGTTTTCCACTATACAAAGTCTAATCTGGGACAGAAAAGATCCATTCTTCATAGGACATATTAGGGCACATACAGGATTGCCTGGAGCCCTTAGTTTAGGCAATGATTTAGCAGATAAAACTACACATGACATACATATTTTCTCTACATTTGAAGAAGCTACAAATTTTCATAAAAGGTTTCATGTTAATGCTAATACTTTACAAAAGCGTTTTAAAATAACTAAGGAACAAGCCAGACATATAATAAAACAATGTCAAAATTGTGTGACATTTTTACCACAAGTTAATCTTGGAGTCAATCCTAGAGGACTGATACCTAACCATATTTGGCAGATGGACGTCACACACTTGCCAGAATTTGGAAAATTAAAATATTTACACGTTACAGTCGATACTTCTTCTGGATTTTTGATGGGCTCCCTTCATGCCGGAGAAAAAACTAAAGATGTTATAGCTCATTGCTTACAAAATTTTGCCACTGTGGGCGTTCCTAAACAGTTAAAAACCGATAATGGTCCTGGCTATACCTCTACCTCTTTTAAACAATTTTGCTCATCATTTGGTATTACTCATATAACAGGAATCCCATACAATCCACAGGGACAAGGCATAGTTGAAAGAGCTCATCAAACTATTAAAACATACTTATTAAAGCAAAAAGAGGGAATTGGAAAGGGGTATATATCCCCCAAAGATAAACTTAAAATAACGCTTTTTACTCTAAACTTTTTAAATTTGGATTCATCAGGACTTAGTGCTGCGGAAAGGCATATGTATCCAAAAAATGTACATAAGCCTAAAGTACTTTGGAAAGATATTCTAACAGGACAATGGAAAGGTCCTGACCCAGTGATTGTCTGGAGTCGGGGGTCTGTTTGTGTTTTTCCACAGGGAGAACAGCAGCCCATTTGGATTCCAGAAAGATTAACTAAAACAGTCTCTACAGATTGAAAAGAAGATGATTTGACTCAAATCCATAACAGCTGATATCCAGAACTCCAGCTTGGCCATTCTTACATCTGCGACAGTGATTAACCAGGATGCTTTTTTCAATAGCTATTTTATTATTGCATTTTTCCACATCATAAGGTTCTATTTTTATTTTTTGAGCTCATACAAACCTAGGTTAATGTTTTTCTGATCAGTTTTATTTTTTGACTGTGGAGTTTTTAAACATTGCAATGGAGATTTCACCCAGGTAAAGCTACAAGGCCTTTACTATTTTCTTATGTGTTGTACGTTTGTGTACACTCTTGTGTTTTGTGTTGTATGTCTGTATGTGCGTATGTCCATATTTCTTATATGAGGAGCGCTCATGAAAAAATGGATCCGAATTATTATTATTTTTATTCACGTGATTTAAATGGTTTAATTTAAATTAGGTAAACAGCTGTTAAGGATTGTTTTTAAAGGTGGTTAACAGATCTGTTTGTTTACTAGTTTAAATTAGGTAAAAGGCTGTTAAGGATTGTTTTTAAAGTAGGTTAACAGATCTGTTTGTTTACTTTCACCTTTCCTTTTCATTATATTTAATAATTCTTTTCAGGATAATGTCTCTTTAGCATCATTGCCAGAATTCCTATCTCCATCCCAGTGCCGGTGAAGAACTCAACAAGTAATGCTCAATCAAAGAGTCAACTTACTTTGGGAGGAAACGGATTTTGGGAGGAAATGGACATATTGATAGATTCCTCTGCTTTGAACTGCTTGCAGAACTTGCCTGGACTATGTAACTATCGTTTGGTGCAGCGAATTGTGGTAATGCTGGCATATCTTTGCTGATGGTGTCACTAGTGATGCAATTTTTATTTCCTTGCCAGCGCACCCCATGTTAATTGTGGTAGTGCTGACATATCTTTGCTGATGGTGTCACCAGTGATGCAATTTTTTCCCAAGGAGCCGTCAATTGGCTTGGTGTCGTGGCATTTCTGTATCCTCCTCCCTTCTGCTAGTGATGGTCTAAAATTTGGGGGCCAATGGCTTATGCTGGACCGGTAGTCAGTGACGGGTATGATCCAATTACAGTGGTATCAACCTAAGACAGGAGGCTGACGCCTAAAGGTCAGTTTTCCGATGACGGGTAAGAACCATATGTTGAATTGGACAACCTACCAGGCACGGTCCATAAGCCACAACCTCACTCCCCCACTGGCACCAAGGCCAAATTTGGGGGCCAACAGAGGTGAGGCAAAGAACCTCACCCCCCCACTGGTGCATAGACCTATCCACAAGTATGGCTGTATGCTGGACCGGTAGTCAGTGACGGGTATGATTCAATTGCAGTGGTATCAACCTAAGACAGGAGGCTGACGCCTAAAGGTCAGTTTTCCGATGACGGGTAAGAACCATATGTTGAATTGGACAACCTACCAGGCACGGTCATTAAGCCACATTGCTTGTTGTTTAATTAATCAGAAGGGGGGAGATGCTGGGAGCCATTAGCCAAGTAGGTATGACAATTTCCTTGCCAGCGTACCCCATGTTGCTGACATGTTGCAGCGACATTGAGTGTAGGTGACCTTGCTCAAGGACCAAGGCAGATTAGGGTGTTCCCGGTTTTAAGATAATCGTGTTTAGGGCGTTCCCAGTTTAGGTTCCAGGTTTAAGGTTTAAGATTATTTCCTCCTGGGAATAGGGCGTATCCTGCTGCCTGAGTTCCCCTTGAGTTCTCACGGGATTCAGACAGTATATTTTGGAGATAGAAGCCCAGTGGAGGGGGATTTGGGAGAGAACGTGGATTTGGGCAGAAAACGTGGATTTCCCCAGAATGTGATTGTAGACGGCTGGTGTGAGTTCGGGAATAAAGAGTTGCTGTTTGAATCTACAAGCTGTGTGGTGGCTCGTGATTGTGTGCCCAGCCAGACTGCGGCATTTGTGCCCAGCCAGACTGTGGCACCTATCTCTATTGAAAGGATTAGAGCAACGTTTCCCAAGTCTGTGAGCACATCTAGCAGCCAGATCTTGTTTTTTATTTTTTTTAAAATAATACTGGATAGTATAAGCTACCACTTAATAAGGGCATATAGTTCTGAAAACAGGGTTGGGGGATGGATGTATAATATTAGGCAAGTAGGATGGGGCAAAGCTGCTTAAATGGGTTGTACCAAGCAGAATGGATTCCAAGTTCTTGAATAATTATACCTTGAGAAAAATGCAGAAGGAAGCTAGAGACTCTGCTTCCAGCTACTGAGAGAATCAGTGGAAAATCAAAATGAAAGAAGAAATAAGAATGATGAAATGGTATTGCCAAAAATAAGACTTTGAAAAAGAATGTCTTTTCTTTGCCTCTTATCTCTTTCCACCTCCATCTCCATTTAAATGTCTAAATGGATACTCCTCTTTTGGGATTCTGGCATATTTAGCTAAGGGGACCCTAACAGAGACAGTCTCCCATTGGAGCCTGTCTTCGTCATTTGGGGCTGCTTTGATAATACAACAAACAGAGTAATTTATGATGAACAGAACCTAACATTTCTGGAGGCTGATAAGTCCAAGATCAAGGGGACATGTCTGGCAAGGACCTTCTCCTTGTGTCTTCTCATGGCTGAAGGGTAAAGAGTGGGTGTGTGGCGGGAGAGACAAAAGAGGACTGAACTTGTCCTTTTATAAGGACTCCACTTCTAGGATAGTGACAATGGCATTAATCACCCTTATGGCTTAATCATCTCTTAAAGATACCACCTCTTAATACTGTTATAATGACAATTAAACTTCAACATGAGTTTTGAAGGGGACAAATACTCAAGCCATAGCAAAGTCTTTCTAAGGAAGTAAATCTTTTAAAATGGTATCCCCCAGAGACTGAGCATGTTTGTGATAGGCAGAATTGACCCTTGTATTGTAGGGGGTGGGCTAGGGTCTCCTTGTCTTACGAAATTTAACCCATTAGTAACAATAACAACAACAAAAAGTGCAGCCTTCTTTGATCACATATGGCCTTAGGTCACATCATGCACACATCATGTGTTTGATTAAATTTCAAAAGTGAATAATGACCATAGTAAAAATAAAATAGGAAAAGCAATAGGCAAAGCAGAAACAAACCAAATCACTTGATCTCCCCAAAAAGCCTATGTGACTGTTATTTATAATTGGAGACCAGACAAATATACATGCATACACACACTTTTGTGTATGTAAATGCATGTTTATATGTTAATAAAATAAAACCCTATAAAAGATACTGCTCTGCAACCTGCTTTTTTTCTCTTAACAATGTATTTTATGGTTATTATGGATTATGGTTATTATCATGGTTTATTTTATCCTTCCCATGTTAGTAATTGTAGTCCTATTTCTTCTTTTTGAATATCTGTGTAGTATTTCATTGTGCATCATCCCCACATTGTTAAGTGCTAATATTTACATTTTTGCTTGCTATTATGAACATTAGGTTGAAAGCTATCCTTGTGTAACTGGCCACTCTTTTGTGAGTTGTCCTGTGTAGAGTTATTTCCCCTCCCTTTGTTCAGCATTCTAAATTCTAAAGAAAAACCTTACGTACCAGTAATTTGTTTGTCTAAAGAATTATAGGAACTAGTGGGAGAAGGTCCAGGTAAATTGTGCTGTTCCAGTCAGAGTAAAACAAAACAAGCCCTGGATGACAAGACCCTGCTTCGCATCGTGGAATCTTCCTGTCTCATTTCATCTCTTTTTCTTCCTATAAAACACTTTTATGTACATAAGTTCTCCAAGATATATATATCTTTTTTTTAGGGCAATAGCTCCCACATTACTTTCTCAGGGTATCAGCCTTTGAATAAGCCTGATTTCCTTCCCACCTACTCTCATCTCATGACTACTGACTTTCAAGTGGCAAGCAGGTAAACTTGGGCCCCGTAACTCTTGCACATGTATCTTTGTACATGTGTTCAATATTTTTTTTGATACATTCCTAGAAATGGGATTTTAGAGTTAATAGTTTCAGAATGATTTTTACATATGTTGTTGGATGACATTCCACAAAGGTTGTATCAATTCATATGCCTGCCAGAAATCTGACTACAATTTTTTTAGTATTTATTTTTTAGTTATAGTTGTCAATACCTTTATTTATTTATTTTTTTATGTGGTGCTGAGAATTGAACCTAGGGCTATGCACTCGCTAGGCGAGCACTCTACTACCAAGCCACAACCCTGACTACAGTTTTTTTTTTAGAGGAATAATGTATGCAAAATAAAGTGCAAAAACTGGAAGGATACTGCTCACTAAACTTTGCAAATGTATAAACTGTGCAGTTATCATCTAGATCAAGATTTAGCACATTTATGTTACCCCAGAAAGCTTCCCCTATAGGTAACACTATTTTTGAATTTGCATTACTGATTAGCTTTGCTCTGAAACTTCATCTAAATGGAATTATAGAATACATACCTTTGTTATGTCTGGCTTCTTTTTCTCAACATAATGTTTTGGGGATTCATCCATGTTATTGCTTATATGAGTACTCTTTAAAAAAGATTTAGGGGTATTTCATTATATAAATGTGCCACAGACATTTTTAATCCGCTCTGCTGATGGACTCCAATTGTTTCCAATTTGAGGCTATTATGAATCAAGTCGTTGTGAACATTGTTCTCCATGTCTTTTTGTTGATATATTCATTCATTTATACTGCATGTATATTAAATAGAATTGTAGGCCACAGGGTAGCTATAAATTTAGTTTTAATCACATATTCTAAGTAGTTTTCCATAGTTACTGAGGCAGTTTACACTCTCACCAGCAATATATTAAAAGTTCCTGTTGTTCCACGTCCTTGTCAGCACTTGATAGTCCTTGTCTAGCCATTTATGGCCATCTTGCCATCTCTGTGGTGGGAAACATTTTTCTCCTTCATATTTTGGGTTATATATTTAACCCAGCTCTTATTAATTTTATTTATTAATTCTTATATTAATATTTGATAAAGATTTGTTAAGCAATCGTTATGTACCTGATACTGTATTCAGTCTTGTGGATACCAAGACGAGTCTTGCAGAACTTCCAGTCCAACAGAAAAGACATATAAATATATAATTAAGGTATGTGTTGTGTATAATAGAAAACCACGTACTTACAAAGAAGTATATGGTAATACAGAGAAAAAAATAATATGAGGGAGTGAGAGAGAGGGGATGGCACAATATCACTGAGGTTTTGTTACAGAGCTGATAATACTGGGTAACATTTATTGAGCACATGGCATGCTAGATGCTGGATTAGCACTTCATGTGTCTCATGCCAGTTTATCTTTGTTGTAGGTTATATTATTACTATGCTTATTTTGCAGTTGAACTGCTTGAGGCAAGAGAAGTTAAGCATCTTAACTGGTTTGTAGCCACATCATCACCCAAGTAAGGCAGGAATCTGGGGTCTGAGCTCAGGAAGTCAAGATCCCAGCATGCTCTAGACTCCTGCCTAGAAGATGTGGGAGCAGAGGGGTCTCCAGGAAGGTATTCCAAGGAGTGAAAGCAGTTGGACACAGGCAGGAAGGTAAGATGCTGCCTGGAAAGTTTGAGGGATGTCCAGCAACAGACCTGAGGGAACATGGTAATCAAAGTCAGAGAGATCGTGGGTGAAAACCTGTAGGACCCAAATCTTGGGCAAACGGAAATTAGAATTCCTGTGATGGCTTTTCACTGGAGGTCACCTATCCTCCTGCCTCATCACCAAACCTCAAACAATATTTCAGCGTTTCATCATGTTGTTCAATGAGAGCCGCTGGGCACACTTACCAAATAACTGAGCATTCGAATTTCCTCAAACAGTATGGGAAGATTTACTGGAAAGTAGGTGAGCAGACCCAGGTTTTCAGACATGACTGTGGCTTGCAGCACCTGCCTGCACAGACTATGCTGTTGAATATGTCCATCTGCTGGTGAGCTGACAGGCCGAGGACAGTGTTCTGGAGTCTTCTGAAAAGGTTCAGTCACAAAAGGATAAAACCTAGGCAACATTCTGATGCGGAGTGCAGTAGGCAGCGCCAGTTTTTGCAAAAATAGGATTAACTTAAAAACACACACTGTGAAGCATTTGTCTGGTTTAAATAATTTAACAGGTCTTACGTTCCTGTTTCAGTCAGTTTCAACAGAAATGCTTCTCCAGGGGGTTCTCCTTGTGAACATCATCAGACTAATCATGTGGAAGGCCGCCCGTGCCAGCTGGACTGGGAGAGCTGTGGGTGCCCGGTGGTCCTGGTGATGATGGGAAAGGAGGCAACCTAAAGTATACCTTTGGGGAAAATGCAAACTTTTCTTGCCCGCGAGTGTGTGTGTTAGTATTCAGAGACTGTTGGCCCATTGTTTGTGACTCCAGCCTTCTCAGCAGAATGTGTGGCAGATGGCTTACATTTGCATTAGCCTTCTGGAGAAGGAATTTGCTACCGACAACATAAGCTGCAGCTTTTCTTTTCAGAATTTACAACAAATTGGCCAGAATGGCAATTTAAAAAAAAAAAAAAACATTAGCATCACTATTTCCACATTCCCTTTCTGAATAGGGTAAATGATTCCCTCTCCAACTGTGTCATTTGCACTATTCCCCCCCCCCAAATGTTTATTAAAATGATTTAGGTATTTCATTA
This sequence comes from Marmota flaviventris, assembly GCF_047511675.1. Lineage (NCBI taxonomy): Eukaryota > Metazoa > Chordata > Mammalia > Rodentia > Sciuridae > Marmota > Marmota flaviventris. Next base: position 81,425,196 of record NC_092507.1, read on the forward strand.
TGCAAAATGACTTTTATAAAAAGACCTTTCTTTTTGCCCCACAGTCAAACATAATTTCTTTTGTCACTTGTTATAGAGTGGAGTTATGTGAAGCTAGGACATATTATTTGTTCTAGTCTGTATTGGATAATTTATTACATTAAGGAACCAATAATTTTCAAATATAATCAGATTTAAGTTTTTAATAAGATTCATCTTCCCATTCACACTTGCTTAATTTAAGGATATTAAATCTGCTCAGGAACGAGCTGCCTCTCAAAGCCTGTGTGCCCACTAAAGGGCTTTATTCCTGATGTGTTAATAGGATTTAATTACATTACAGTCTTCATGCAGAGTCACAGTGCAATAGTTAACTGTGATAAGCCAAGCAAACAACAGCCTGAAAAGGAAGTGGTGTATAGTAGTTGGTTTATCGGCTTAGAAAATCAAGATGATTATTATTTTAAAATTGATGGTTGCAAGCATTTGCATTGGTGTTTAGTTCAAATACTGAAGAGAAGAAACTTTCTCTTTTCGTTTAAAAGGAAAATCACTTAAAAGGCCACCCACATAAAAGGTGAACAATAAACACTTAACAGAAACTACTTAATTGCCATTTATCTACTGAATTGCAATGAGATTTTTTTCCTATTGACTACAAAGAGATTTGTTTCAACAATTTACCCTGCTATTCTTTTGTCTTTTTGACTATTACATCCCTGATTTGGGGTTCAGAATAATAGCTGTGTTCATTGTTACAAAGTAATGATTTTTAAATTGTTCTTTTATCCTGTCTTAACCTTAAAAAAAAATTTTTTTTCTGTTCCTGCTCTTGAGCCCCTCCCTGTGGGTCCCCTCTCCAAATCCCCCAACTAGTTTAATGACAGACAGCAGAGATTCAGCCTCCAGTGGCATGACAAGAGACAGAGTAAGGATGTTGCCCTCAATAAATCTTGTCAATTTTTCCATCAGCATCATTTACATCGATTGGAAGTGTTGACTTCTTTGCATTTTTGTTTCATGTGAACTTGACAGAAGTTAGAACTTTAGCTCCATCACAGATGTCTGGGAAAAGGAATGATTTTTTACAGCATCCCCAAAACCAAGAAAGCAAGAAGAAAGGAAGGAAGGAAAGAAAGAAAGAAGGGAGGGAGGGAAAAAAAAACTAGCAATAAGCTATCTGGTTGAACTTTTCACTTCCAAAGAGACTGACAACTTTTGGCACATATTCATGAGAGATCACAGACCTGGCAAACAAAACTGTAGATGATATGCAGTCTTGCTTAGCTTTGTTAAAAGTTGTTATGGTGATAGAAAGAAAAAAGTATGAAAAAGCATCTAAGATAATTTTTCTTTTAGCAGTCACTTTCTACCTTGCTCTGTCAGGAAGATGTTTCTGTTGTCATTTTTTCCAGTCTGAGATGTTGGTAGGTGGAGAGGAATGGGAAGGTGACTATGCCCATAATCATTCTGGTTTTCTCTAAGCCACTTCACTTTCATCTTTTCTATGTATTGGGATTTTGCATATCGTTTTATAGCAGTTTCACTTTTCAAAAAAATCTTAAATATCAGGGAACACCATTTATAGTCCATCCCTGAACCTGTGGCTAACTGATGATGACCACCAAGATTCCAGTAGACTTATTTCCAGAATTGCTCTGAGCATAGTGAGAGGACTGGCCCCTCCTCTGCCAAGGCCCTGTGCACTTGTAATGGCCTGCCATTCTGGTATCCCAAGACCATGTCCTTCTGTCCATTTGCTGACTCTATTTGGTCACTAGACTCCTGTACTTGTTATGTCTTCAACTTTACTCAAATGTGTTCTTTTCTGTAAAGTCTTTTCTTACCCTCCAAGTTGGAGTTGATTTCTCCTCTTCTAACCACTATTAGGGAGAAAAAGTGATTTTCTATCTTTCATAGTTCTTAGCTGGGAAGGACCCCAGTAACAAGACAGATTGACAAGAGAAAATACAAACAGAAATTTAACATGTATGTTTCAAAAATACTTGAGAGATATCCGCACAATGAGCAGTTCTCAAAGAGGTGGATTTGGGGGCTCAAATATAATCTTCAAAGGAAAAGTCAATTTTTAGGGACATAACAAGACAAAGGAAGAGGACTTAAAATTTCTAGGGATGGCAGACTGTGGGAAGGAAGGAAGTTGTAGTAGATGAAGGCTATTTAGTCAAGCTTGGCCTATAAATTCTTCTGGTTCCGTGTCCAGGCTGATGAAACCGTTTTTTAGCATCAAACTTTGTCCTTCCTGATAGCAGAGGAAGAACACCTTTGCCTTTGTACATTTTTTATCCTGCTTTTTGGCAAATGAGGGAGGGCAGGAATGGTGTCCCTCCACTCCTCCACTTTTTCTTTGCTTGTTTTCCCTGCCTCCCTTCCTTCCTCCCTCCCTTTCTAGTTTTTAAGTTAATTAATTAACTAATTAATCTATCTATTTGTGCAGGGGATGGAGTCCAGTGCCTTGAACCCGCTAAGCAAACATTCTAACACTGATGTACACCCCAGCCCAGCTGTTTCTTTTCCATTACCTTCAGCCCCAAATAACCTGATCTGCTGCACTTGCACATACTCCCTGTCCTCCACTAGACCCCTTCTGCCTGTGTTCAGGTCTTCCTCCTCTCCTGACTCCAGTTCTTCCATGCAGAAAGTGGGTCTTGCTTCTCTTTAAGTGAGCTATCCTGTACAAAATGGCCCAGCTAAAGTTAAGCAGATGAGTCCTTTCACCACAACTCCTTCAACATTCAGCAAATTCATCTGTAAATGAGATGGGCTTAATAAATATTTGAAAAATCTTTTAGTTTTCTGGACTTTGATTAGGAAATTTCACTTTATTTTGGTACATTATTATTATTATTATTATTATTACAGCCCTTCAGCCTTTACTCCCAGCACTGGAAAGTTGCTTTGAATTTTAGAAGAGTACTTGAATTTAGTCTGTTTGTTCAAAGTCTCTTACACATCACCACCATAACCTTGTGTTTATTATGTGCTATTACCAACATTGAATTTTACTGACATAACTTTTCCTTCATCTTTATACCAACTTTGTTTCCTTTTCTCTTTCTCAAGTACAGACATCCTATAGTATTTAGATAAAACTCTTCTACAGTCTCCTTTTCATCCCATTTATTTAACATTCTTTCAATCTGCAATTTTCAAATATTTATTATCTATCTTCTACTTGACAAACATTGTGGCCCACAGTGGAAATCCAAATGTGAATAGGAAATCTTACCCTGAAACTTATAAAACTGTATTGCAATCTAGTAGTGGAGACTGAAATATGAATGCAGAAAACTAAACACAGTACAATTTCTGCTATTCTAGCAGATCTTGATAGTCCTTAATAAAATATGAATGGGTTTTTATTTATACAGTTAATTGTAAACACAGTTAACATTTGTTTTTTCGAAGTTCATACTTAATGAATCCAATTTGAATTAACCCATAAAAGGGCGATGTTATATCCATGCTCATGTTTTTCAGAAGCTTAAAGCAGGTACTATCAAAAGCCTACCCCACTGGGGATTGTGGCACACATCTGTAATCCCAGACTTGGTATACTGAGGCAGGAGGATTGCCAAGTTTGACTCCAGCCGGGGTCAACTTAACAAGACCTTATATCAAAATAAAAATAAATGAGAAAATGTTGGGCATGTAGCTCAGTGATAGAGCAATACCTAATATTATATGCATGTGTGTGCGCGCTCACACACACACACAGAGTCTGGCTTGCACAAAGGGAAAAAGTTAAAGAGAGGCCATAGCAAGTATGGGCAGTGTGGTTGAAGCACAGGACAATGGCCTGGACAAGGTGGGGAGTGTGCAGGGTCCAGTACTGGTGACTGAGACCCATGTGATCTTAGAGCCAAAGCACGTAAAGAACTCTTACTTGCTTTGGCATAATGTATTAACAAATAATAAAGTCTGTTATCTTTTTCTTCTTTCAAAGGTAATCTTCAGATTTCCCCAGTGATCAATATTCCTCTCAAATTTTATAGTGCTAGTCAGATGCCATATTAGTAATTAAAAAGTATTGTTAAGAAAAATTACCCCAAATCTGCAAATTACACTGAAGAGATTATCAATGTCTATTCAGGACTTACATTTCTGGGAGAATGTACCATTTTTAACTTTGTTATCTACTATTAATTAAGAACTGGGACCATGTGTATTTATATATTCTTAACTTGTAGATTTGTTTTGATGGAAATTATTTCTGTTCATCAGATAAGGTAACCCCAAATGATATGGTCTAGTGCCTGATTGGACACTAGCTTGTTCTGTATCTAATTTAACAATCTTATCATTCATTTATTAAGTTTCCTATAAGCACCCAGCTCTTTACATCCTCTTTGAGTCATTTTTTCTTACTATTTTCCTCACAAAAGTATGAAGTCAATAAGTTCTTTCACTTCATTCTATTTTTTAATCTGTCATATTTTTGCCTTTATTGAAAGAGTATATACTTTGATAATATAACCATAAATTTTTACAGGCTTTAAGAAAGTAAAACACCAGAACTTGCATGCTTACAGTGTCATCAGAGCTATTTATGAGCCATATACATGTGACATTTTGATTTGTTTTGATCTAAAATAATACCTTATGGTTTTATCATCCTGCTAAATTAATAGGTTGCTTTGTGTAGCGTTTGTCCCCTTCACTCCCCACCCCCACCAAATTCAAGCTTGTAAAGGAGTAGTTTTTGTTACCTCCTAGGATATGTGAGAAAAGAGGAGTGCCAGAGATTCTAAGGAAACCTACGTGACTTTCCTAAATGCTTTCTTTTAACAGTATCTTAAATGAAGCATTTTGGGAAAATAGCTAAAACTTTCTATACAACTACTCTGGCTTTAGTTCGACTAATTTTATTGAGCACTTACTCTGGGCAAGGCATTATTATCAGACCTTGGAGTATAAAGATGAATGGGTTATTGTTGTTGATTTCACATATTTGCAGCAGAACAACAATCCCACACGTGTGTGTGTGTGTGTGTGTGTGTGTGTGTGTTTTCTACCAAGTTACATTACAGAGGATGGAGTGATTAGCTCCATCTCTTAGCACATCTCTTGATATTAAGAAGTGACTAAGTGATTAAGGGTGACATCTGGGCTTGTTTCTAGGAAAAATTGTGTTCCTCAAGCTGACAAGTTTGGGGGAATAAAATTTCTAAGTGTGGTATTACGGAGTTTGACGTTTTTTGGAGAATTGGATGTGGTTCAGCACTACTGGAGCATAAAATTCAGGGTGGAGTGGTGAGAGGGACAAGGCTGTGTGAACTAAGCTGGGATTATCTCACAGAAGTTTTGCTGAAGATTTGGGACAGTGTATACTTCCTATTGCTGCTGTAATGATTTATCACAAATTTAGTAGCTTAAAGCAACAAATAGATTCTCCTACAATCTGGAAGTAAAAAATAGAAGATGGGTGGGCAGGTCCTTGTTTCTTTAAGAGACTCTATGGAGCCTCCATTTCCTGGCCTTTCCCACCTGCTAGAGGCTGTCTGCATTCCTTGACCTCTGATCCCTCACCATTCCAACACCTGCTTCTCCTGTCTCATTACCTTCTCTGACCTTGACCCTCCTGCTTTCCTCTTATAATGTAACTTATCTTTATAATCAGCCCATCTGGATAATTCAAGATAATCTCATCTCAATATCCCTCACTTAAACACATCTGCACAGTTCCTTTCATCATAGAAAGGTACATATTCACAGGTGTCACAAATGAGGCAGGGGGCAGTTTGAGGCATTATTCAGCCCACTACATACTATCTCAGAGTTGTTGACAAGCCATTGGAAGATTGAGAACAGATGATACGCTCATATAGTGATTCTCAAATATTAGTGGGCCTGAAAATCAATTGGGTGATTCTTCATGAGGTCAGAGATTCTGATTCTGTGTTTCTGGGTTAAGCCTGAGAGATTCAGTCCCAACACACACACAGTCAGGGGATTCTGATGCAGGTGATCTGGCATTCCTGGGAAGATCCATTCTGATGGCAGGATAGGTTGTGGGCTATAGAGGAAGAGCTTAGAGGCAACCAGATTTGGTGGCAAACTAATGCAGTATCACTTTAGTAGGAGGTATTGATGATTAACAAATGACCTTTCAAAGGTCCTGAAAGACAGCATATATATTCATTAAGGGTACAGATGACAAAGTCAAGACATATCTGGTTTTCAGTCTACCATTTACATTTTGGATAAGTTATTTCATTTCTTCAAGTCCCAGTTTCCTCACTTTAAAATAGCATAATAATATTTATTTTGTTTAGTGCTGTTGAGGATTAAATAAAATGAATAAGAAGACTACTATCACAGTCCCTGGCAAAGAGTAAGCACTCTCAAATAACGGCTATTGTTTTTTGTGCCATTATATCTAAAGGACAAATGTCATTTTCTAAAAAAAAATGCTCACTTTGATTCTAAAACAAATGTAGAATATTTGTCACAGGTACCCAAAGCTCTGCAGAAAATTAAACAAGAGTCAATTATACAAGAGTCAAGGAAGGGCGTCTTTGGACAGAGTCATCCCGTGTGGCTGAAATGTACAAGGACATTTAAGACAATATTACTACATCTGAGCAATAGTACCAGAGTAGTTGTATAAAAAGTTCTAGCTGTTTCCCCAAAATGCTGCATTTAAGATACTGTTAAAAGAAAGCATTTAGGAAAGTCTCTGGACAGTCCTCTTCAGTTATTCAGACCCTGTTTCCCAGTGTTAGGCCTGAAGGTGATGGTCCTGGCTGAAGATAGAGGATGCAGAAACAGCAGTGGCAAAGCATCAAGTGGAGCAGAGGATGGGTGGTCCTTGTACAGGACACTTGCCAGAACACACATGGAAATATATGGAAGCACTACCTTCAAAATACTAGGATCAAGACATTTGACACAGGACTTTGAGTTCATTCAGAAAATTCTCTACTTACAACTTAAAGGGAATTTTAGGAACTTTCAGAGAAAGGAGAACAAAATTTTTCTTAGAAGACAGATGTTCCAGTTTTGCCAGTCAGATCACATTCATGGCTTCAGGAGGGTATTTACAAAACTGAGAAGTAGAATCTTTCTGTGTGTTTCTGAACTCATGGACTTAGGAAGAGCCTTTTGGCACGAACCTATGATTGGGTAAATTAAAAGAACTTCTGTTGTGTGATTTAAATGCTTTCCTTGTATTATTAAGTGATGGAAAACTGTCCTTAAGAGAATTCCTGTGTTATCAGATAAACATTTGCCTGTAGAAGAAGGTGATCAGGATCCAGATTATGCCAGCAGAATGGAGAGGGAGATAAGAGTAGAGTTCAATTACTGGTGGCAGGTGGTACCAGTCCTGTCTCTTCTTGCAGTTGCCTGAAGATCATAAATGTTGGCCATCAGAGGGTCTGGCAGGTAAGAACAAGAAAGTTCACATGAAACCCTGTGGACAGAGATACATACTTAGATTAGGCTAATATTGGTAGTCCTGTGGGTAGAATATTCTTTGTTAGAAAAGAAAACAATCATTTATATGAAATTTCCAGGGGAATATTTAACCTGCTTAGAATAAGAAATAACTCTTAGGTATGAAACACCTATTTACATTCAAATAATTGCTACACACTGCTTACTAACAACCATGCTTATTCATTATTCAGTCCCTAGAGGGCTTAATACTTGTTGACTATTTGTTAATCCAGTTTATGAGGCTACAATTTGAATGATACCAAACCTGAAGTTGGGGAAAACATTTTACAATTCAATTGAATAAATGGCTTATACTGGATTAACCCATTTACAGATGAAGAAAATGAGGAACAGATTATTGTGCTTGAGATCCTGTCCTGATACTAGTAGCAACCTTCTAGACAGGGAAAGGGAGAGACAGTCTAAGCAGCACATGAAACTTGGTATGTCAAAATTTCAGTAGTATGAGTTGACATCACGAAACCGTAGCAGAAGAGGGACAATGTATCAGGGAGCAAATAGTATATGTCAAAGGCTTTAAGATATACTTAAGATACTGAGTTTAGGCAAGACATCCAGAAAGAAAACATTCAGCAAAAGATTGTTCTCAGAGACAATTTGACACATTTGACCAATGGCTTCATCAGAATTTCTGTTTCTGATGAATGAATGAGCCCAGCCTCTACTTCCTTTCTACTGTAGATGTTGCTTTTTGACATTTCTGTTTATTTACACCTCCCCTTACAGTGGGAGGAGGCAGATAAGGTGGGAATTGGCCATAGGTAAAACCTCTGATTGCAACTCTTAGAGGGTTGGGGGAGGTTAGAAGGAAGCCTGTGTGTTATTTGATGTTTTATATCTCTTCTCATTACTCATTGTGACCATCAAGTGTTTGGGGGCTGCTCTGAGATGTAAAGCCCACAGAGATGAGACGTCTCTTCTCTGCTGAAGTGTTTTTCACCAGAATACTGATTTTATATTTCAGGAAAAAACAAAAAGAATGTTCTAAACAAATGTAGTAATATTGTCTTATCTTCATAAAAGTTCTTGTAAGTTATTCTTTGAATGAACTTTCTTAGTGGCTTATGGAAACAGATGGAGAAGTGATTCACAGTCTTCAATCCAGAAAAATTGATTCAAAAACTCTAGTTTTGACCATCATTCCCCAATGCTACTTTTCACCCAATTAATACTAATGTGAGAGTCTTGCTTACAGAATTAGGGGATATCAGTGGGGCTGGGGTTGTGGCTCAGCGGTAGAATGCTCGCCTAGTATGTGCAAGGCCCTGGGTTAAATTCTCAGCACCACATGTAAATACATAAAATAAAGGTATTGTGTCAACTACAACTAAAAAAAAAAAGAATTATGGGATATCTGCTGATTTTGACTTTAACACCTTTGATGTTGGCAGAGAAGGGAGTGAGCCACAGAATGAAGAAGGAGGAAAACAGTGGATACCAGACTCTAGGACATGTGTGAGACACAAGCAGGGGAATTCCTGAATGATCTGGGAGAAATTTGAAAGGTAAACAAGAGTGGGTAGGGATGCATAAGAGAGATCCTGTTTGCTAGCTTATCCTGCTGAGGTTAGATGGAGTTTGTGCAAGACAAATTAACCAGTGGAGGAATAGTAAGAGCAGAGGCTAAAACCACGAGTTGAGGCTGGATCATGCTCTAAAGTCTTGAATGCACTAAGGGCAGTATTTCTCCTGCTAAGGATTTAATTGAACATTTAATTGTAAAGTACAGATTTTGACTCTGAAGGCTCGGGGTGGGGCCTACAAGTCTGCATTTTTCACAAGCTGCCCGTTAATGCCAGTGAGTGTTGCTAGTTCTTGGCCTGAAATGTGAGGTTCTCTAAGTTAAATAGGAAAGCAATATTTAGGGTGACTTGGTGGAAATCTTTGGTCAGAGGTCTGCTACAATATATACTTTAAGATTGTTTCTCAGTTTGTAGTTTTGTAGGATGTTGAGAGTGTTTCCCTTTGGAGTCTGTCCCCTGGTTTGAGACCTTGACCTTCAGGAATTCTCTAATCTTTCATGGCTGCATTTTTCCTTGTTATCAAAATGGCCACAGTGATAGTACTTATCTTATAGGGGTTGTTAACTATAATTATTTTGTTTAAAGAAATGGGTTAAAGTTAAACAGATGTCTTTACTGTTGGACTTCTCAGAACATTCAATTTGCTAAATGATATTCCACAGAGGTGTGAAAATAGCTGATTTCCCTGAGTGTTGGTGGGGTTTTATTCTTTGAAAGCCATTTTTTTAAGGAGGATGGATCTGGAGGCAGAGAGAAAGATGGGTGGTTGGGAAGTGGCTGTAGGCTGAGGATATTCTCTTGGACCTGAGTCTGGAAGGAGGAAGTGTGACAAAATGTCTAGCAGTTGAGTCCTGAGGCGATGACCTGGGATGGAGACGGAGGAGTGGTCATTAGAAACAGTCTAAGGTTGGATGTGGCTGGAGACTAGATGTGAAGGTTAGAAAGAAGGGAGAGTCTTGTAAGATTCTTTCCCACCCAGAGAGAAACAGAAGGCCAGGGGAGAGTGCCATGTGTTTAATTTTCCATTCTGATTTAAATTCTGCTGCTTGTTGCCCACAAACTAACAGCATGCCTCTTGAGTCTCTAGGGCATTTTACAGTAAAGCCACATATTTTCTGAAGTTGGGTCAAGGCTGAGCATATGAAATTTCTCAAGTGTGAAATTCCACTTAACCCCACTAATGCTTATAACCCCGAGTAGGTATTGTTTATAATTCACTTCTAGTTACCAGTGGTTATTTGCATTTGCCAAATCTTTTCAGTTCTATCTCAAATTTAGTTTATTTTAGGGAAGAAAATTTGCCTTCCTGTCAAAAAGCTGAGAAGAACCAGCCCCCTCCCACTCCTGTAGTTTGCACATTTGGCTGTAGCATCTCTCTCTCTCTCTCTCTCTCTCTCTCTCTCTCTCTCTCTCTCTCTCTCTCCTCTGTGCATGTGTAGTAAAACCTTACATTTATAAGGCCTTTACACTTTACTAAAGATTTTGAAATAGGTATTATTTAGCATACCTATTTTTGTCCCATATACATGAAGAAGAAAATGGGGACAGTATACAGGTTTATAAGTGACCTAAACATATTTTTTTATTCCCCTTAGGGAATTTGTACAGTTTTTATATGGAACTTTCATACATGGTTCATGTTGAAAATATTAAAGCAACTATTTGACTTATAAGGATAAACCCGTTTATGTGTAAGTATAGTTATTGAACCATGCTCATAGTGTAAAGAGCTGGGTTGAAATAAGGCTAGAATAATTTTAGCCCCCTCATTCCAGCTTCCAATTGAATTATATACTATAGCTTTATTTAAACTCTCTCTCTCTCTCTCTCTCTCTCATGCACACATTAGCAAAAAAGACACATGATTTAGCAATTGCTTTAGGTCTGAAAAATTTTAATAGCCCTTTGACTTTCTCTAAAGTAATTACTCTAGTTAATAACTTAGAATCATTTGATGAAAGTCCAAGATATAAATCTTTTTGAGTGGCAGTTCAAGTATAATCCAGGCAGAATATGAATCCCTACCATTTCTGCAGATGGGGAACTCTGTTTCTGGCCACCATCTCGATTTTAATTAGTGAAAGCCTCTCATTGTGCTTTACAATACTGATTGGTTTAGAAATCCAGCTTTCAGATTATGTTCAACAGCTATCTGTAAAAACCACCACTCATGGAACATTTGTTTTGTGCTGGCTACTTTACAGACTTTAACATATTCAACCCTCCTGACACTCTTGTGAGGCCAGAATTTGGGCTTTACCTTCAAAAGAGGCTAGTCCAATTCAGAGCCCAGACCCACTGGCTCTGAAGTCTGCACCTCCACTGGCTAAAGGGCATTGCTTGTGCATCTAACAATGTTCATTAAGATTGTTTTTAGACATCATAGCCTACCTAGAAACTCAGAAATATTGCAAAATGTCAAATATAACTTTCACTCTTTACAGTCCCTCTTCTTTTTGTCTTACAGAAAGGTAACGAAACTAGGTCATGAGAGAAAACATCAAGCGATGAATGATTGATAGTAATTTAATCTTTCAGTTTGAATGAGGAAATTGGCTGTAGCTTTTGAGCTGTAAACATATTAGATGAATGTTCAAATGTAACAGCCTGGGTGCAGAACTGAAGGAAACTATCAGTGGTCTGTAGTGGACACTGTGGTGTACTGTCTGGGTCCTCCTAAGCTGCTGTGAACCTGTTCTGGCCTCTGGCTTCTGAGAGTGGAGGCTTCTAATGCTTACAATTTTTCCTTTTCAGGAGAGAAACTCTGTGACTCACCTTGAAGTTTCTACCTAACCCCTGCTTGGGGCCAATATCAAAGGTCTTAAAAAAGTGACCAAACATTGAGGTTTGTCTGGAACTGTCCCACTTTAGTGGCAAAAATACCTCCTCCTTGGAAATCCCTCAGTCCTTTGCAAACTGAGGTGATTGGTTATCCCCTAGTCCTAAAGAGGGCCCTGGCTCTATTGGTGCAAAGAATGGGCCAGCTGAAGCTGCTCTTCAGGCAAGACACAGTTCCCTTCTCTGACTGGCTCTGCTGTCCTTAGATTCTTCTCCTGAGATAACTGGCTCCAACATCACTTTCCCAAGGATGTTTCAGCTTCTGCTTCCAGTACAGAGTACTAGAACCCAAGACAGAGTCCAATCAGGAAAACACAAGACGTTAAAAATTTAAGCCAGTGGGATTTTAATGCAAGGATCTAGTTACATAGATGACAGAAGAGCCTAAGACCTCAATTAAAGGATGGAGATGCAAGCCAGAGATGTATGGCAATAGGAAGCTGCTACCACCCTAATTTGGGGGACTAAGAAAAGGAGGCTAGGTTCAGGATTGAACATAGGGAGCTAAAACATGGAAAAGCATAGTAGAGTCTAAGTAAAAGAGGAAGAAAGAAAAATTTCTCAGCCTTTCCTTTCCCCAGAACTCTACTACCAGGCTTCTGATGGCCAAACCCAGGCAGGAGCCAATTATCAGAGCTTGGGCAGAGTGCCCTGCCTGTGACAGCTCTCTGTGTCACCAGGCAGAGTAGAAGCAGGGTGAGAAATGGATCTGAGGCCCCTTGCAGGAGCAGCACAGCCACTCTGACCACTTTCTTAGTAAGAAGACTTGGATTTTGCCTCTAACTCAGCCCCTGATTCCCTTACAGGGATATGTTGATTATTTTTATCTTAAATAAATTATCATTAGTTTATAGATCACTTTTTCCAATAGTGGAGATTTGAAGTCTCCTTTTCATAGGCTTGTATCTTGCATAAGGTACCTTTCCTCTACCCAGGTATGCTGCAAGTTTCTACGTGATAGGGATGTTGTCTTTCAACTCTTGTGACATCATTAATGCACATATATCAAGTGCCCAGTAAAGTGCTCCCGAGTTTACAATAATAAACTTAATTTTTAGCAGTCAAATGGACCATTCCTCCATTAAAAAAGAAAGAAAGCAAAAGCAAACAAACAAAAATCCCAAACTCTCCATCCTTAAGAAGTGAAGTTAGCCAATACCCAAAAAACAAATGCCGAATGTTTTCTCTGATATAAGGAAGCTGACTCATAGTGAGGTAGGGAGGGGAACATGGAAAGAATAGACAAATTTTAGATAGGGCAGAGGGGTGGGTGGGGAAGGGAGGGGACAGGGGGTTAGCAAGGATGGTGGAATGTGATGGACACCATTATCCAAAGTATGAAGGCATGAATTGGTGTGAATATACTTTATATACAACCAAAGATATAAAAAATTTGCTGTATATGTGTAATAAGAATTATAATGCATTCTGTTGTCATTTATTTTTTAAAAATCAATTAAAAAATTTTTAAAAAATGTTAAAGAAAAATTATGCCATTTTCAGTCATTAAATACTTTTTTTTTTGGCGGGGGGGTGGGGGGGGGTGGGGTTTCTTCCTCTTTTGACACACGATTATAGAATCTGGTATTTCCCCACCTCCATCTAGCAGGTCAAACTAGTGACAATCTTGTTTGAATTCTTTTCTACTGATACACACGTGTGAAGTGAAAATGGATGTATAATTCCATTTGTATTCAAATTAGTTTGGCTTTATAATGAACGTAATTAAGCTACATGTAGTGTTGAGGAGTATTTCTGACTTGCAGAATGTAATATGGATGTTGTGGGTCTCTATTTGTGTACATCCTATCAGGGTAAATTTCTCTTAGGCACTGAAGGTGAGCTGGGTAATTCTTAACTTTGGAAAACAAGGTCTCTGCCAAATTATGGGGTGGTATGGTCCAGAGTACTTCCTGGGCTGAACATCAATAAACTTACATTCCAATCCACATGTTGGTTCTATAGATATGCATTACTTTAGAAAATCCGTTTAACTTTTTGGAAACTGTTGGCTCATCTATAAAATGGGACTAAATAGTGTTTGAGTTTGTTGAGAAGATTTAATATAGTAATACACAATGCCTTGCTGGTAACTGCTCAAACGTTTACTCTTATGATTTTTTATGGGTTATGTCATTTCGATGAATTTGTTTCAAGCCCAACTTTAAAGAACTTTGTGTAGATGCCTTTTGTAAACATACTACTGTACTATGGAACTTTTATTATTTATTCATCTTAGTAGACATTAAAGGAGTTATGTCATCTAATATTTACAAACACTCTGTAAGGTAATCAAGAAGGCATTTAGAATCCCCTTGGTAAAGGGTACAGAATGGCTGCAAAACCTGCATCTCCTCATTGATATTGTTTCCCAATCTAAGATAGGTTTGCCTGAAAGAGGGTATGTTTCCTTTTATCAGAAGACTATGAGTAGAGCAATTTCTCAAGTGTGCTTTTTGGAACCTTCTGAACCAAAATTAATCCACACTATTTCTCTGAAAGAAACAAAGGACCAAAAAAGACATGCTCTCTTGTTCAGAAGACTTGCTGGTGCCTTTTTTTTTTTTTAATTAAGTGAGGATGGATACCTTCACTCATCCATTCTCTTTTTTAATTTCCTATGTTCAATTTGATTAAGATGTGTTTCTCGAAGATATGTGCTATCTGTTTCTTGTTGTATAAAAAGTTTAATATCTTCCCCCTTTTATTGGACTAGTAAGGCATTTGACATTAAAAATAATGGCTTTGAATTTTCCTGTTGCTGTCTGCATTCAGTAGGGGGAATATTAAGAATAGACAGGAAAATTCATTTAGTTCTTTCTCTGAAGGGTCATTTCAAAGTATTATACACAACATGATCTACTCTATAATCCACAGATGCCTAGAATAAATAAAATAGAAGGATAGTGTAAGTTCCATAGTGTCTAATCCAGGAAGTGAGTGTCTATTAAAGAAGTATGGTTACTAATTCTTTTTATTAAAAAGTCACCAAAAAATTCCCTTTGTTTAGCAGAACTTATTTCTTTCCAATGTTATCTGAAGTGAGTGTGAGATTTATTCTTAAGGAAGAGCAAGGGAAAGGGCAAGGGAATTTTACTATTCAAATCTGCTAAGTAAATACAATCTCTGAGTTGTGCCTTAGGCTCCCTCCTAAATTTGGGTTTTTTGGGGAAAATCTTGGGTGTTGACAGAACTTCTAATATTTTTGACTGTATTGGAAGGAAGGAGATTAAGTCAATGGGCACAGGTTCCTTCACTAGCATACTCTAGTGTCCTGATGAGACTTCCAGTCCTACCAGAGTCAGAGGGAATGGAAACTCTCAGGTTAGAGCCATTGTGGGGTAGGCACTGGATCTGCATATCTAGCTTTATCCTGGCCTCTTGGCTCGGTGGTTCTGAAGGCTCTGAGTAGGATCACAACCACCTCAGTCTTGATTTCTCCAGGACTAACTCTATTTGTCAAGTTGGTATCCCTTCCTTCATACATTTTTGTGGTAGCCAGCTTCCAATATAGCTCCTAGTGGTCCCTGCCTTCTGATTTATTGTCCTTTATGAAGTCACCTTTCCCAATTTGTGGCTTGGTCTGTGGGACGAATAATATATGCAGACATGATGATATATCATTTCTGAAATTTGGTTATGAAAGACTGAGTCTTCCATCATGGTAGTTTCTAGATCACACAGTTTAGGGGAAGCTAGCAATATGTTGCATCTACAGAGAGACGTATGTGACAAAGACCTGAGGTCTCCTGCTAAAAGCCACATGAGTGAACCTGGAAGTGGATCCTCTGGCCTGTCAAACCTCACATGACTGCAACCCCAATCAAGTGACATCAGTTGCATGAGACCTTAGGCCAGAGCCACCTGAATAAGCTGGATTTCAAACCCTCAAGAAACTGTGTAAAATAGTACATTTGCTGTTTTAAACTGCTGAATTTTGGGGTTCATTTCTTATGCAGTAATAGATAACCAATATGATTTTCTTTTGGTAGAATGAGAGTAATAACAATAGTATTGCTCTGTTTTTAATGCTTATGTTTCCTCAAATTCATGTTGAAATCCTATCCCCTAAGGTGGTAGTATTAACAAGGGTGGGGGGCTATGGGAGATAAAACTTTTAGGCTTTGCCTTCATGAACGGAACGAGTGTCCTTATAAAAGAGACTGGAGAGTTGGCTAGTTCCTTCATCCTTGTGAGAATATAGCAAAAAGTTGGCAGTCTGTAACCCAGGAGAGAGCTATCACCAGAATCTGATCCTGCTGGCACATTGATTTTGGGCTTCCAAGCCTTAAGAATTATGAGAAATATATTTCTGTTCTTTATAAGCTACTGAGTTTGGTGTATTTTGTTTTAGCAGGCTGAATGGAGTAAGACAAGCACCTATGAAGACACTAAAATAGAATTTATAAATGTCACAGAGTAAGGTGTTCAATGATTGGGCTATTATCGTTATCATCACTCTGGAGGTGGCCAGTTGACTATTCTCTCTGATCTAGAAATAGCTAATAGAGCCATTTAACACTGAGACTTTTGCCAGTGCCATTGTTCAGATATGCCTGGGTGTCTACATCTCCATTTAGCAAACACTATCTCTGTCTTTCTTACAGCCTTACCACTAGTTCTGGTGCAGGGACATCATCTAACTTACCAAATACTGTTTGTTAAAGCCCCTGTCTTGGTTTGTGTCCTAGACATTGGATTAAATAAGTCTGAGTGCAAACATTGAGTACAGTAAGGATGCTTTGGAATTAAACTTTTGCAATTATTCCTTTTCTTTTTTGAAGAATTTTTCTACTTTGGGGGGACATGGAGACAGGGAGACATGGAGACAGCCGCAGAAGAGATAAGAGTCTTGGATAGAGTCAAGGGAGTGAATCAAAATTTGTTTTTTAGTAAGAGAAGAAAGCTGTTTGTTGGACCTTTTTGTACTTTATTTTAATTCACTTTAGTGTGAGCTATCAGTATATATTTGAAACACAGTGTTTATATAGTATTGATTTTCTTCTCTTGGAGAAGGAAAATGTGTAGCTACTTTCAAATATTTATCAGAGAGATGCTCCTGCTCTTTTGGGAAGGTCTTCTTGGCTCTCCTTTGTAGCTCCAGGACTTGCAGGAGAGGAAAGAGACACCTACCTAGTTGGCCAGTGTGAGGGATTGACCTGGTAAGCAGGAGGAGACGTGTGTCTACTGTCTACGGGTGTCACATATAGTTCTCACAGCCTGGCGTCTTTTGGGATTCACAGCTGTATATGCTAGGGCTAGCTAGCATCAATACTCTTTGATAAATTGTTTATTTCTCTCTGTGGTTAAAGGCTTGGGTTAACAATAGTCATTTGTGTGCAAGGTATGGAAGATAAACAAACCAACTTCTTTCCTAGTGAGGTGAACTATAGCACTGAACAATGATGTGACTTATCTCAAGACTGTCAAAACTAAAAACCAGGTACTTAAATTCCACACAAATCCATAAGCTGATAATGCGTGATTGTTGTCAGTGCTATTATTTTAAAATCAATTCAATGAGCACATGACAAATACCATAGATTGCGGAGACAGTAAATTTATTTTCTGTAAAAGTGTTATTGTTTTTAATTTATTTATTGCAGGTAAGCATGTTAGGTTAACCACTTAGGTATTTATAAATCTCATAGCTCCCTTTGGTCTCCAACTTTGGATACCAAACATGCTTTGGAATATTCCATCAGGAAAGAAAGCAGCAGATTTATCAAGGATAGTCCCAGAGGTGAATTATGCAAAATAATGACCCAAGGTAGCCAGGGTGATTCTCTAACATTTTCTTGAAGCTGTTGGACTTAGGGCTCAATTGCTTGTTTTTGGAAGAGTCTCTGTTGTGTTTCAGGAGAGCCGGAAGATTTCTTTTTCTTTTCTCTTTCTCTGAATCATTGCCTAGCCATTAGCAGGGAGATGTTTGTCCTGGGGCCTAGGGCAAACAAGGATGAGGGGTATGAGCCTTTCAGGTGATTAAGCAGAATAAATTTAATCATTCTTTAATCATGGTGTGCTATATCATGTTGATTTGCTGAATACAAGTTGAATGTTACTTAAGAAACAGTGTCCTAGCTCTTCATTAAATTTCCAGGTTACTTAAATTAAGAAACTCTCACATTTAATTCAGTAGGCTATACTTCTCAATGTATATATTTGCATACATTTCCTCACTGAAATGATATAGCTGTCCATGTCGCTGTGTTTATATCCAACAGTATTCCTGAAAATTCCTGTTTCTTTGTGATAATGCACTTAACTCTCTTGTTCAAGGGCTTTGACATAAAATGTCCTGGGAAATGGGTTTGTGCTCTTGATTGAATCAGTAACACTGCTACCTCAAGTGGTCCCTACCCAGAGTAGATTTGGGACCGATCTGTTATATAGAATAACAAGCAATTTCTAGGCATATCTATTAGAGGAGAGCATCAATAAAATGTGAAAATTAAAACATCCTTTCCTCTAAGTGGGGAAATAATTGTCAGATTTAGAGGAAGGGAACAGCAATACGTCTTAACAGTAAGCTCTGACTTGGTAGTCTTTTTATTTTATTTATTTTTTTTGGTACCAGGGATTGAACTCAGGGGCACTCAACCACTGAGCCACATCTCCAGCCCAATTTTGTATTTTATTTAGGAACAGGTCTCACTGAGTTGCTTAGTGCCTTGCAGTAGTCGGAGCTGGCTTTGAACTTGCCATCCTCCTGTCTCAGTCTACCCAGCCTGTAGTCTTTTTAGCTCTATCATTCATAATATTTTCTGGAAGCAGGAAAATTCTTTGAAAGAAGAAAGGGCTTTAAACTCAGATAGACTTGAGCTGATGTCTAAACTGGGATGACACAGGGAAAGTAAATGAGTGTCCCTGAAGGAAAAGTGCTGGCTTATGAGAGCTCCTGCTGTCCTCTGGGAGAGAATCTGGACCCTGCCCCCTCTTAAATGTTGGGTCAGTTTTTTTTTCTCTCTTATGAATAAAAAATTGTCGGACAAGATTCTGCCCATTTGGGTTAACTTGATATTTCTCTATTTTATAACTTGAAACAACATTTGGGTCTCCTTTTTTTGACATTCCCTACTGGAACCTGTAACTGATCCTTTTCTGAGTTCTGCTCTTTTGGGCCTTCAGAACCTCATTCCTGTTGCGCCTTCATCTAGTAAGCCAGTTACAGGGCTGCGGGTTTCCCCGGCTCTCTGCTCAGCCACTTCTTGCTGTGATTATTTAAATTTCCTTCTGCAATTTTAGTTTTCTCTGGTATTTATTTGATAATCAGCTGTAGTTTTCTTTCCTTCCTTCCCTCTCTCTTTCTGAGTTGTGGATTATAACACATGTGCTGAAATGTTCAGTGAATGATCACCAAGTGAGCAACTGTGACAGTCAAGGAGCAAAATACCGTGAGAACCTGAGCGAGAGGTCCCAGCTCCAGCCCTTGCACTGGCTGCTCTTCCAGCTCCCAGGAGAGCTCACCATCCTTCTAGTGAGATTTAGCTTTGCTTATTTTTGAACTTGCAAAATTTGTCTATTATTTACAATAATTTATCTATGCATTTTTTCAAAATAAGCAATTATATCATTTACAAAACAATGATAAAATAATTTTTATTTTCAAGTCTTACACAGGTTTTTTTTTTTTTTTTTTCTTGCTGTAATGTACTATCTAGAACCTCCAGAGCAATATGGAAAAGAAGTGAGGCCTTGTTTTTGATATCAAAGGACACTTTCAACTCTTAATAAGTATCATCTTTGTTCATTTTGGATAGAAAATTCCCTTCTATTCCTGGTTTTGACTGAGAACTTTTGTAAAAAATGGTGAGTGGATCTTTAGTTTTATAAACGATTTTCCTGCATTTATTCAAGTAATCTTGTGATTTTATTTAATTAATTTGGTTAATTAAACTGATGACTCTATATCTCTTTTAAACAGCATATACTTTAAAAACTTTTATAGCCTAAAACCTTTGCACTTAATCCCTTCATACATGATGTCATTCTAATATGTTGAGTTTAAGCCAATAATTAATTTTTTTCATTTGTACATTTGTATGATATATATAATATATTTACACACATATACTCTCACACACATACATATATATTAGTGTTTTTGATTGAATGCTGAACATTATTTAGAATAAATATGAGATCAGTTGAGATCCTGGCTGATATTCTCCATCACTGAGCATTTAGTTTTTGTAGAATCTAGGAAACTAATAATCTTGAATCTTTGACACTGAGTTTCAGGATCTGAGATGATTAGAAGTTGACTTCAGCTCATGAAGGGAATACTTATCTTTGATACATGTAGTAAAGGGAGTGGTATTCTGTTAATATTGAGGCTCTTAATTATTTGTTGTTGTTTAATAGTTTCATACATCTTAGTTTTATATTCTTCACAAACATTAATTGTTTGAAGGCAGGCACAGATCATATCTTACCAGACTTTTTGGTGCTTGCAGTGGACTGAATGCTTGTGTAACCCCCAAATTCATAGGATGACACTTTAATTGCAATGTGATCATTTTAGGAGGTAGGCCCTTTGATGGGTAATCAGGTCAAGAGGGGGAAGCCCTCAGGAATGGGATTGGTGTCCTTATAAAGAGACCAGAGAGCCAGTTGGCTCTGTTTCCACCAAGTAAGAGCACAATGAATAGTCAGCATTCTTCAATCAACAGGAAGCCCTCAGCAGAAGGCAACTATGTGGATACCCTCATCTCAGACTGAGAGCCTCCAAACTGAGAAAATACATGTCTGCTGTCCATAAGACACCCTCTGCATGGTACTTTGTTATAGCTGCCTGAACTAAGGCAGCTTTCATATTCTCTTCCTGTATTTCCTCTCTCTTCAGCTTTTTATAAAATTTTTACTCTATCCCCTTTTTCTAGATTATCCAAGAATAAGAGGTTCATAGAAATACCTGTTGAGATGAAATGTAAAAATAGTAGCTTTGGTTAATGAGTTTATCTTCTTCTTTTAGAATCCTTGGATTCCTACTGTTACAGTTTAAGGCTAGGTAGCTTCTTTGGAAGATGAACTCAGAATGAGCCCCTGAAGAGTCAACTAGGCTAAGTCCCTTGTAGTTTTAATAAATCCACAAATATTTAGTTGTTGATTCAGGTCTCATTCAAATATATGGGCTAACTTAGATGCATTTTGTGATTCTTCCATCAGAAAATTTCCATTTTACATTAATTCCTGTTCCATTTTTCTTTAGTGCTTAAAAAGTCCACAATTTTTCATTGAAATGGAAAAAAAATGGAATGCTGACATTGATAGTATAGTTAAAAACCTAGACTGGGCACATAGTTCTGCATTCTGTGGAGTTCTCAGGCTGTAGGGCCTAAATGTTGAACAGCGGGGGAGATAGCATAGATGCCAGTGAGCTCCACAGGGGACAGGTGAGCCTGGGTAGCTGTCCATTGCCACCTGCTGGACTCCTCCTCTCCAAGAATGAGCTTAGCAATCGAACAGATCACCACCCCACCCCTGCTGTAATTATGACACGTGATCCTTCTTTTTCTCTGCTGTGTTGTCCCTTTCTTTAAGGTGATATTTCCAATAAAGGCCTGCGAAATTATCATTTTGTTTACAACTTTGGACAGTGATTTCACTCTTCTCACTTTTTCTCACAAGCTTTCACTGGAACAGCTATCTTTGCCTTTCACTTTCAAAAATAATAACTCATATTATTTTAAATCTCCCCCAAAGTTGTAATTGCCTGCAGGTGTTGAATTTTTAGAAACTGGGTTACCAACAAACTCCTTATGCCAGGGCAGTCACAGGCTTATTTTATTGGGTCCACAAACAATGAATTTTTATGTCTTTCAGTGAATTGCATCATCCCATACTCCCTGATGTCTTAGGCCAGCCCCCAACCCTGGTGTGACATCTCTCTGGTCCTAATATTTGTCAAAATGTCTTAGAAGAAAACTAGCCTTGCTTTTGCAATGAGAGATTTGTCTGTGTTCAGCGTGACTATAAATGACTTAAAACATTCTGAAAGGGAGAATTTTGTTCTCTGATATGATCCTTAAGAGCCTGAAGGTATATTGCTGAGGGGGGCCTCCTCTCTCTCTCTCTTTCCTCATTCTGGTGTTCATCTCTGCTCACATTGATGTAGGAGTCCACTGGGAGCAAGGACACTAATAGAGCTGCTAATGCCACCTCCTCAGAGAGGCCTTTCCTAATCAGGTTCTACAAAGTAGTTTTCCTTGCTGTTTCTCAGCTCTCAGTTTCCTTCCTTCATGCCACTTACAACATTTAGTAGCTATTTTGCCCGATTATTTGTGTACTTGCCTGCCCATCATTCTTTCTGCACTGCACATTCTAGGAAGGCATAAACTGTTGTATTCTCAGCACACAGCACACACTGCTTTGCAAGAGGTGATAATGCATTTTGGTTCAATTAATTGATTAAAGAGGAAAAGCATTGTGGAAGTTCAAATACTACATTTTTCTTGCTTACGGCCACTCTCTGCCCTTTTAGTGGCTGTGTTTTGTGGACAACTGGAGTTCACACACATGGCCTTGCCTCGTTGTTCTTGGCCCTACAACCCTTTCTCCATAGGGGATGATGAGAAAAACATGAGAAATTTCTTGAAAAAAAAAATCTTGCTATCTTGTCTATGGAAGGTATGTGTGCACATTTAATGTGCTTCAAACACTAAGAACCTTTGTTGGGTCACATGCCTGGAAGTGGGGAGGTGAAGGACAGCATGTATTTGTGCCCTTAATTTATGATGTGATAAATATCCATGTTCTCTCTCTATCTCTGCTCTGAAGTCCTGTGCTGGGTTCACCTGATGGCAGGGATTTTTCTGTTTGTAGTAGGTAGTTTTGGGTTCTACGTGTTCCATCTTTTAAATCTGTTTTTTTGTGTGTATGTATGTGAGTGAGAAAAAAAAAAGAAAGAGGGGTTCCTTTTGCTCTGACCATTTAACACAAAGCCCTTTCTTTCCTTCTAATATAATTAGGCCATGCTCATCACCAGATCAAAGCTTCCTTAGGCCTTTCATCAAATGACACCTCCTCATGGAGTGTCCAAAATCACAACACCACTCCATGGCTTCTATTTCTCTCTAGTTCACTTATAATTGTCTAACTATCATTTTACTTGATGTTTCTTTTGTTCGTGTGCTTATTATTCTTTCTTTTTTTTATCATTTCCACCAGTGCAGGGATTTTATGTTTTGTTTCCTGCTGTATCTCTGATGCCTAGAAGAGTACTTGACTTAGAAGTCTCCTGATAAATATTTATTGATTGAATAAATGCATGAACTCGGCCAGGCGGATTTCATGGGACTGCTGGCTTTGGCCTTTTCTTTTTGAACAGCTTTATTGAAATATGATTTGCATACCATCCAATTCATCCCTTTAAAGTATGCAATTCAGTAGCTTTTAGTATATTTACTGTTGTACAACCATCACCACGATCACTTTAAGATTATTTCTACTACTTCCAAAAGAAAAATCTCACCATGGTCTTCTAAGTTCCTCATCCCCTGGTTCTAGGACCACTTCTCTGTTTTCTGTCTCTTTAGGTTTCTTTATTCTGGACATTCATACAACATGCTGCTCTTAGTTACTGAGTTCTTTCATTTCGCATAATATTTGCAATATTTATACATTATTATTAATTATTATTATTATTATTATATATTAATAAATACTATACGTTATTGCATATAGTATTTCATTTCTTTTTATTACTGATAATATCCCATGGTATGTGTATATTACATTTTACATATCATTTCAGCAGTTAATAGATAGGCTTGTTTTTTAAACCAAAGGAGGTGGATTTGCCATAACTGGCTGTAATAATTCTGCCCATCCTTACAACTTCATATTGGATCCCCTCACTCAACAACTGCCTCTTGCATGGAACAGGAATGATCAGCACCGGTTCCACAGCAATCTGTAAGCAGCAGATCAGTATTGTGTCACAGAAGTTCTTTCTTCTTTCCCAGCCATCATTGTTATTTTTTCACCTGGGAAGGTCAATAATTTGTGGCATTAAAACTATATGTGTTAGTAAACGTTTTGTTGCTGTGACCAAAATACTTGACAAGAACAACTTGGCTCACGGTTTCAGAAGTATCAGTCCATGGTTGATGGATTCCATTGCAGAAATATCATAGTGGAAGGGCATGGCAGAGGAAGGCAGCTCAGCTCTTAGTAGCTGGAAAAGAGAGTGGAGAGAAAGGGGAAGAAGGGACTGGGACAGATATGGTTTCTAAGAACATGTGCCCAGTGACCTACTTCCTCCAGCCACTTCCTATCTGCCTACAGTGACCACCTGGATAGTCCATTCAAATTATTTATCAAATGGATCAACCCACTGATGAGGTTACAGCCCTCATGATCCAATCATTTCCTAAAAGCCCCACATCTGAACCTTGCTGCATTGCTCACGTTTTCAACACATGAGCTTCTGAGGACATTCCATATCTAAACCATTAACACCACTGTAAGGCAGAGGCAGGCCAGCAGCAGAGCGAATCATATTGACTCTTTCTGCAGTTTAAGTTTCTTCATTAAAAATATCTCTTGTTTTTCAATGGACGCTGAGGTATTACTCTGGAGGACTGCAATAAAAAAATTCCCCATTCACCAAGGATGTTAAATACTTTCCCAAGGCAGTCTATTCTTAATTTCCTGTGCCGTGGCTGTTGGAAGGCTCGCTGGTGCACAGCCAATATGAGCTGTGCTATATTTCAAACAAACGCCTTTTTGTTCTGGAGGACTGGGTATTCTTTTCTCTTTTCTAAGTAATTAAGTCAGTCGGGAAAAAATATCAAATGTCATTTTGTCCATGTTTCTTTTCTCTTCCTCTCTGATCAAGGTTGGAACCTTCTCATCAAGAGTCTTTTCAAAGACAATGTCGTGTGGTGACTGAGGACACTGTCCACACCCGCACTTTAGTGGCAGAGGCTTTGGGAGAGCAGCATGGGGCTTGTAGTTCAAGCAAAAATGTGCAAATGGCTTTATTGAAAATCAATATGCTCTTGCAATGTGCTGTTCATTTCTGAGTTTTTCGCAGTTTGTTGTTTTGTGCTGATGAGCATTGCAGGGAGGTTTAGAGCTCTGGGTCTCTGAGTTTGAAGTTTTACTAATTTTTTTTTTCCCCTGTGTTTCCTGCCATAAGTATAGGGTTAAAGGATCATTTGGTGTTTTATTTTGTTTACTCTTTGGAAGAAGAGATGTGTATCTTTCTTCTTCTTCTTTTGATGACAAGAGATGAATTGCTACAGAGGACTACAGTTGTCACCCACAATGTAGTCTAGTAAGTGAGGTCAAATTTCAGCAGACGCCCTGAGTGTCTGAGGTATCTTGCAAGTTCCCTCAGAAAGCTCTAGAAACTCTCTTAGTGCCAGAGACAGAGAGGTTAGGTTCTGTGGGTGTGGGAGGGTGGACCTCTGGTACTACATCAAGAGTGCTTAGGATGCCCCAGTTAGGGCTAGTTTTGACTGTTGTTGTAAGAACACAGACTGATTTTTAATTAGTCACAGTTTTGGGGAAAGATTAGCTGTGAGATTGGATTTGTCAAAATTTATGTGCTAGTTACTGCTAATGTGCAGCATCTGAGGAAGACCAGGGTCATTTGTAATGACTTCATTTGATTTGTACAGATGAATTACAGCATTTTTTTTTCTGTGCTGAGAAACTAGATATTTTCTCATCAATTCCTATCAACACTTTAAAAAGTTTAACCTTCGTTTTAAGCCTAGAGATAGTATAAATCTGAACAGTGAGGTGAGGGTGACGGTAGCTGTGTCACAGCAAGGTCTTAATGAAATAGCGCCTAAGAGGGGCTCATAGGAGAGAGAGGACTGACAAATATGCCCTTGGACAATTTTCAATGAATCAGTGCCCAGAGATTGTTGTTTATTAATTATTATTTGCCATGCTTTGTAAATACATGACTTTCAATGTAATTAGTTGAACAGAATTGAGTTGGATTTACAGAGAGAATGAGACTTTAAATAATTTTAAAGTTTAATTAAGAAAAAGTATTCTACATTTCAGTGTTTTCTACAAGGAGGGAGGCTAAGAAAAGCCCATGGGTAGTTCAATAATCCTATTCTTTAGGAATAAAGCTATTCCTTAGCTTCATTCTTTTTTCCTATAAAATCTGCACCCTACCTCCACTTAAACTAATCATATTCATGTCTTTTGTCTCATTTTCAAATCCTTTACCCAGACTGGTGCCTCAGTTTCTTTTCAGCAACTCCTGATCCTACCCTGAGAGCTGTAAATAACCCCAACAAGACTTGCCAAGTCCCCGGAGAAAGGCTATTACTACAAAGTGTTACTAATATCTCATGCTGTAACTTAAACATTGCTTGCTGTACAATTTTATTACCAATTAATTAAGATTCTGTGTCATTTGATCAGAACCTCTGAACTGAATCTTTTTATATTTAAAAATTATAAATTTGATTGTTTCAAGAAAAGATTATTAGAGTGCCAATCGGGTGGTTAGAAAAAAAAAGTCATCAAATAGTAAGACTAATCTGATCAAGTAATTGGAAAACAGCCAGAAGAGCATGGCAGTCTAAGATTGTTCTCACAGTGTGCCTCCAGGAAATAGAGAGCTGGTGAAAATCTTCTTAATGGTTCGTTGGGCTGACCTCTTGCAGCTCTCATGTTTGCAAGAAAACCTTGGCTTACATATCCATTGTTCACAGGTCTTCAGAATATATTTGTGATGTTTAGTAAAATCAAGCCTAGACATAACGCCATTGCTATGGCACAATCAAGAATAATATTCATTGACAATTTTGTGTATGCATCCCTTTATTTATTTTTGATGGTAAGCAGAATGAGATAACCTGGATCATTCCTAAAATATTTTTCTGGAATACAGTCCATTGTGCAAAACTGAATCATTCATCTATAAGAATTTGGGAAAGCATATCATCCATTTCTTTACTTCTTCCATGTGCTACTCCATATGCCATATTACAGGTTAGAGTTGGTGCCATTCATTTAGAGTGCATTGAGAGAAAATGGCACTGGAGGCAGCCATGAGTGAAGTTTGAAAATTGTTTCAGAGGAAATTTGTCTCACCTCACTATGGCTTGATGAGGCAAGAAATAGGGAGAGGACCAGTAGCCCTGAGCAGCAGATTTGGTTGCCTTGGTCCCTTATCACTGTGCAACTCTGTGCTGAAATGACATGATTATGAGTCTGCCTTCTATTTTCACAAAATCTTACTAAATTTGGGATATATAAATGCATATTACATGTTATTAAATAAATGAGAAATGCCATATGGAGCTTTACAAAAGTAATGAGGAAACTTCTAACTACTGCATAATATATTTGAGTACTTAATCTAATGTGCTATGTTCAATTTCCTTATGGGTTTTCACAGACTCACCCAGTTTTGCTTATTCTTTACCATATTGTTTTTGTTTATTTGCTTGGTTGGTGCTTCTCAAGAAAAAACCTTTACCTGAGATAAAGACTTTTATAATTTTTAATTATTTTTATTGGTTCACTATAATTCTACTTAACAGTGGGATACATTTTGCCATATTTGTACATGTATATAACATAATTTGATCAATCTCATTCCCCAGAACCTTCCTTTTTCTTCCATTCCTTCCTCTCCCAGTCCACTTATTCTACTCTACTGATATCCCTTCTATTATTATTATTTTAATTAATACATTGTAATTATATATATGTAGGTACATATATGTGTGTATATATATATATATACACACACGCTCGCGCATACACATACACACACATACACACATTAGATTCATTCATTTGGATAGATTTGTATGTGGACATTGTATATGGTAGATGTAGCTCCCAGCACTTCCCCATAACCTTCTGTTCTCCTTTCCTCTTTATCCTTTTTCTCTAATGAAGACCTTTACTAATTGAACCAGTTCAGAGAGGAATTTTATGTCTTTTATTTTGTGTCTTGGTAAAATGGAGGTATGACACAAAAATAAGTACTTTATTTTATTCTCTTTGTTGTTTCTCACCAAAATTTTACATGAGGAAAAGCAAAGTCAAAATTTTTCATGGATGTAAAAGGAGATCTTGGGAGTTCTTTAGATTATTTTCTAAGGAATGGATATTATTAACATTGTCACTAGAGTATATATGGTTTTGGGGTGTATATATCCCATTGATCAGGTCCTATAAATTATAAGAATAAATAATCAATATCTCAGAGGTGGAAGATTAACAGAAAAATCTATTAATAACTTGAATATAGAAGGAAATTCTCTCAGGTATAAATTTTCCTGGACTCTGTGATGTACAATAAGTTTCTTAAATGCTAATAATATCAATGATAATGATAATGTTACTAACTAATGTTTATTGAGTACTTTCTACATGCTATGCATGCTACAGGGATTATATAATTTAACTTAAGTTACTATGTAAAATAGATTCTTTCATTTTATAGATGAAATGGTGACTTTAAAAAATTAAATGACTTTCTTAGATCACATGGTTTTTAAGTGGTAATTGGACTTCTGGGAGATTGGATCCAGACCTTGAGCTATTTTGTGTATTTGGCATAATGTCAATCTTTAAATGGTTAATACTGCATTCACTGGTTCAAAAACCTAAATATAAGGATTTTTCTTTTCACCCTCCAGCCCCATCTACCACTTTCAAACTCTCTAAACCAGTTTAGCTTTGTTATTAGTTTCTTTATCATCTTCTGGAATCATTTAATTTTTTTTAGTTATAGATGGACATAATATCTTTATTTTTATTTTTATATGGTGCTGAGAATCAAACCTAGTGCCTTCCACATGCGAGGCAAGCACTCTACTACCAATGAGCTTCAACCTTATCCCTGGAATTCGTTTTTTAATGCATTTATGAACACACACAGATATACACTCCCTCTTGTTTTTAGACACTGCTTGTTAGAGTTAGAAACCCCTTACTCATATATTGTTTGTCAATGAGGCATTTACACACAGAAGACTACACGCTCTTCTGCATCTTAGAGCCTGAACACTGACCTGCCCACTAATTCTGTCTTTAAATGATGGTCTTGGAAATGAATGGACTATTTTTCTCTTTTTACAAAGACTAATTAAGTTTATGAATATTAAAAAATGGAAAGCCCCATAAGGCAGTGTTTCTGACAGCTTCCTGAAAGGTGTTTATTTTTCCTGATGTTCGGTTTATGTATGATTTTCTTATAGTGCATAGACTGGTTCTTCTAATGAGGTTAAGACTCTGACTCCATCTAGAATGGATGAGGAACAATGACCCTTACTCAGATATTGTCTGTCAATCAGGTAAGGTCACATACAGTCTAGGTTTACAGCAAAACTAAATATAATGTGTTGACAATTCTCATATAATTCCTGTCCCCAAGATGCATAACCTTCCCCATTATTGATATCCTTTACTACTATGGTGCCTTTTCTAGAATACGTTGTATTTTTTGTCTTTTTTAATAATACACTAACTCCAAAACAGCATTAATATTTAGTTTTCAGTGTATTGAAAGCATCTAGTCATTAGGGTGCCATGCAGCAGGTGCTGCAGTGGGTGGGGGAGAGTGGGTAGAGGTTAAAGAAGAAGGCATAATGTGTAGGCTTTCAGAAATCTATACCCTGTTGGGAAATCAGACCACACACATAAAATGACTCAAGAATTTTTTTTTCCTGAGTAATGTACTAATAATAAGAAAGTAACACACAATAAAAGACATGTTTACTACTTCAGCAATATGCATTTTGAGACCATGTGAACATGGAGTATGTCGATCTTCTAGACTACTTCACTAATAAAATGTGGTATAGAAGAGCATACATGGGTTCATGGAGGCCACCCTTAGCCTGTTTAAGGAAGCGAATAGCTTTCCGTATTTCCCAACCCCTTAAATGGCAGCAGAGTGCTGATAATACTATAAATAGTCTTAGTCATTTATTTAAAAAGATCCATTGCAAGCTTTGCTTGACAATAGTTGGATTTTAACTCAACATTTTTCCAGCTGCTTCTCTGTGACCATCATGCTTTCATGGCAAAAGCATGATGCCATGAAAGGAGCCTGGGCCTTGGTGCTACAGATGGGCATTGTCCCTGCACATTTGGCCTACACTAGCTTGAGACCCTGATCAAGTAACGTCACCTCTCAAAGCCTCAGCACTTTGTCAAGCTGATGTGAGGATGGATGAGACAACGTCTAACAAATGCCTAGTAAGGTGACTGAAACTTATGATATCATCATAAATATGTGTTAACTTGTTAGAGTCTGTAAACAAGTCTGGATGGCGCCTGGCATTTTGCCAGAGGGAGTGGTTTGTGAAGTAATGCCAGCGAGCCATTAAGTGTGGAGATTCCTTATTGGTTGACTGCTGTATCTAGTTTATGCTAATTAAGATAAGCTGTGTGGAATGTATAAATATCCCTCCGGTCCTACAATAAAGGGTTCCTACTCCTGCTGTATCAATCTACACAAGTTGTTCGTCACCCCCCGGTTATTTTGCTGCAGCCGGACTGCGGCATTAACTTTTTAAAGAAAGTTGGAGAGCTGGGTATGGTGGTACTCACCTGTAATCCCAGTGACTTGGTATTGTAGGAGAAGTGCAAGTTTGAGGCCAACCTCCACAAATTAATGAGACTCTCAGAAACTTAACAAGACCCCTGTCTCAAAAATAAAAATAAATAAATAAATAAATAAATAAATAAAATAAAATAAAACATAAAAAGGCTAGGGAATGTAGCTCAGTGGCAAGCCCTGAGTAATCCCCAGTTTAAAACAAACAAACAAAAAGTTGGTGAAACCAGACTCCAAGGGGCACCAACAAGAAACATAACAAAATAATGTAGAAAATAAATATTTTGTAACTGTGTGAAAGCTGAACTCCAGGTTTTCTGCAATTGACTGAAATCTAACTGAAGAGCTGAGTTCTACGAAGTTGACTGAAGAGTAATTAAGCAGTGAGTCTCAGGCTGTGATTGTGGTGCCAGGGTGGATGGGCACTTAGAAAGACATTGGGCATTTAGAAAAGAGGGTCTTAGTGTCTTCAACATATGGAGAGCCCAGGAAGCATATTCTCCATTTAATCGTGTTGAGCAATTTGTCAATGTCTCAGGAATTTGGGGCCTGCCAAGTGGTGGTCCCAGTCGGAATGCAACCTCCGAGGGCACTGACTCTTGCTCTGGTGCGCATTTCTTTCAGCAGACGGGCAGCAGGGTTGGATTTTGATTGTTACTTTTAGAGAAGGACACTTGTCCGGGAGGCAGCTGCCAAATTGTGAGCCAGGCTTATCTACATGCTGAACATTTTATTCACATGCTGCTTCCAATGTAGCCTATCTTCTAAAGAGGCTTCTGCCATTAGTTTTGGAGACAGGATTTCATTCTACCCTGCAGTCTTAGTTTCTGACTTGTGGCCTTAAGAGGGTTACTACTTTGTTGGCTAAAGAGCACTAAAATTTTATGACATGCCATATGGAACTAAAGAAATAAGGAGGTGACCCCCTTTGCACTGTATCATTCAGGACTGCATGTCACCTGTCTCCTGCCTTCAGACATTTTCCTGGCCCCTGGATGAGGCTGGTACCAGTGGCCTGAATTAATACTGTTTTGGCTCCTAAAAACTGCAATTTTCCTGAGGTGGCAGTTGTGGTAGGGCACTTTTTCCCTCTTTCCAATTTCCTAGATACGTCCACACATGGAATTGAAATGGCCTCTTTCTACCTGCTGTGCGCAGGGGACCTCTACACCTGTTCAGTCATGAAGCCACTAATGAGGCCTCTCCTGTCCTATTCAGGATTTTGACGGAATATGAAATCTCATTACCCAGAGTCAATGACTGACATCTGTTCCCCAACCCCCTCCTGAAGCCATCACTCCAGCCGCTTGGTGCGGTTGAAAAGATGTGCCACTCAGAGAGAAAATTAGAGTCCAGAAAGGAAGGTGGCCCTCCTTTGCCCAGCCAGACAGCAACCATTGAGCTTTTCAATATTCTGGCCCCATTTGAACCTTTGTCCTAAAAGAATTAACACAAATGGAAACCTCATTATGTCAGCCTATTTTTTTTTAAATTCTATTTACTTCTGAAATAAGTCAAAACCTTGGAAATGTGGGGTTTATTGACTGAGAAGAAGATAAGGAAGATTGTAAACTGAAAAGTTGAGTTAACAAAAACTTGCCATTAAAATCGATACGAATACAAAGGTTGTTTATATATAGTTGTCTATATTATATTATTCTTTTGGAAAAATGAGGTATATTGAATATGCATGAATATAATAAATTAATATATCATATAAAATTTTTGTGGTGTATTCATGCTTAGTAATGCATATATATATATATATATATATATATACACATACACACACATACATATGTATGCATATAATACAAAATTGATATAAAATGCCACAGAATTAATTTATTTAAAGTATTTCATTGTTTTTTATTCATTTCTTATTCAAACATTTATGAAAATGCTCATTAAATAAGCATTTATGGAACATCTACTATGTGTTGTGCGCTATAATTGTTGCTGTGGGCACAAAGATGAATAAATCCAATGTTAAGAAGAAGAAACATAAAAGTAAACAATGACAGGCTGTGTGGTAAATTTTGTAGCAACTAAGTTAGAGGCATGGGATCATCCCTCCCTGGGATGGATAGGGCTCAGAGGGGAGGAAATGATAGATGGGATCTTAGGGTGGATGGCAAGACCCTGTCAGGACCCTGGCAGATTTAAGGCAGAGCAAATAACAAGTACAATGACAGGCTGGAGAAAGTAGCATCTTCGATTGGAGAATTGGACGTCTTAGACTGGCTAGAGAAGAGAGCTGATGCTGGACAGGTTCTCCAGAGTCAGATGGTGCAAGGACCTTTATGCCAACATGAAGGGTCTGGACCTTGGGTTAAGTGGAATTTTATTCTTTCTTGTAGGGGTGGTCTCTCAATAAAAGTTTATTGAGCAAAACTAAATTGCATGGAAGATTTGATTTTTTTTTGTGAAAGTGTTAATGAACAAGCTAAATATTATAGATTATTTTATCATCAAAACAGGTCTCCAGATTTATTCCTTTCTAGGTGGGTATGGTTTGACTCACAAGGAGCAAGTCCTGCTGCTTCTCCTACAACCCTATGTTCTATCCAGATCTGGACTGGTTTGCTGCACAGCTGCCATCCTGGGATCTCATTTCCGATCTCCTAGGTTATAGCATTCACCCCTGGTTCCAATATCAACCTTTCTTTGTTTATACCTTTGTTTTGTTGGAGTAGCTCCTTGAGAAAATTCTCCTCAAAGTAATCCTTATTTTCTTTCTCAAACTCCCTTTATATTATTTATTTTAATACCAGGGATTGAACTCAGAGGCACTCAACCACTGAGCCACATCTCCAGCCCATTTTTTAGTTAGAGACAGGGTCTTGCTGAGTTGCTTAAGGTCTTGCTAAGTTGCTGAGGCTGGCTTTGAACTCACGATCCTCCTGCCTCAGCCAGAGCCGCTTGGATTTACAGGCACATGCCTCTGTACCTGGCTCCCTTCTCCTCCTTCTCCTTCTCCTTCTTCTTCTCATGCCCTTATTTTACTTGTTTATTTTTGTATGTGGTGCTAAGGATCAAACCCAGTGCCTCATGCATGCTAGGCAAGCATTCTGTCACTGGGCCCTAGCCCCAGCCCTCCTTTGTTCTTATTCTCTATTTTCATCCCACTTTTCTCCTTCACCAAGGTAACCATTTTATATACTTTTTGCCTATGTATATTCTTTAGTTTGCATGTATTTTTATTTTTTCATTTGAGTAAACAACATGTGTTATTGGGCTTGACCATTTTCTTCTTTCCTCTCAGATCTATTCCCTGCACTTCCCCCACTCCCTGTTCTGTTCCACATACCAGTATGATGACCTCTGCAAACTATATTTCCAAGACAGGAATACTTGTGATTAGCCTTGGTCAATGGGAGGCCCTGATGTGAGTTTCAAGGACAAGAGGAAGTGAGAGGTCACCATATCCCTTCAATCCCAGTTTTGCTTCAAGTGTTGGCCTAGACAGAGGCCACCTCTCCATCGCACTGCTAGCACCATCCATGTGGCCCTGTCTTAGGATCCAGTAATATCTTCTTTTTTAAAAAACATTTTTTATTCTAATTTGTTATATATGGGGCAGAATGCATTAAAATTCCTATTACACATATAGAGCATACTTTTTCATATCTCTGGTTGTATACAAAGTATCTTCACACCATTCCTGTCTTCATACATGTACTTTGGATAATAATGTCCATCACATTCCACCATTATTTCTAACTTCCTGCCCCCTCCCTTCCCCTCCCTCCCCTTTGCCCAATCTAGTGTTCATCTAATCTTTCCATGCTCTCCCTCCCAACCTCACTAAGAATCAGCCTCCTTATATCAGAGAAAATATTCGGCATTTGGTTTTTTGGGATTGGCTAACTTCACTTAGCATTATATTCTCTAACTCCATCCATTTACCTGCAAATGTCATGATTTTATTCTCTTTTATTTGTGTATATATACCACATTTTCTTTATTCATTCATCTACTGAAGAGCATCTAGTTTGTTTCCACAGTTTAGCTATTGTGAATTGTGCTGCAATAAACATTGATGTGGGTGTCCCTGTAGTATGCTGATTTTAAGTCCCTTGGGTTTAGACCGAGGAGTGGGATACCTGGGTCAAAATGTGGTTTTATTCCCAGTTTTCCAAAGAATCTCCATACTTCTTTCCATATTGGCTGCACCATTTTGCAGTCCCACCAGCAATGTATGAGTGTGCATTTTTCCCCACATCCTAGCTAACATTTATTGTTGTTTGTCTTCATAATAGCTGCCATTCTGACTGGAGTGAGATGATATCTGGGAGTAGTTTTGATTTGCATTTCTCTAATTGCTAGAGATGTTGAACATTTTTTCAAATATTTGTTGATTAATTGTGTATCCTCTTCTGAGAAGTCTCTGTTCAGGTCCTTAGCCCATTTATTGATTGGGTTATTTATTTTTTTGGAGTTTAGCTTTTTGAATTCTTTATATACCCTAGAGATCTATCTGATGTACAAGTGGTAAAAAATTGCTTACAAGCTCTAGACTATTCACCTGATTGTTTCTTTTGCTAAGAAGCTTTTTAGTTTGAATCCATTCCATTTATTGATTCTTGATTTTAATTTTTGCGCTACAGGAGTCTATTAAGGAAGTTGGGGCCTAATTAGACATGATGGAGATTTGGACCTACTTGTTCTTCTATTAGATGCAGGGTCTCTGGTTTAATTCCTAGGTCCTTGATCCACTTTGAGTTGAGTTTTGTGCATGGTGAGAGATAGGGGTTTAATTTCATTTTGTTGCATACGGATTTCCAGTTTTCCCAGCACAGGTTCTTGAAGAGGCTATCTTTTCTCCAATGTATGTTTTTGGTGCCTTTGTCTAATATAAGATAATTGTAATTTTGTGGGTTAGTCTCTGTGTCCTCTATTCTGTAACATTGGTCTACCAGTCTATTTTGGTGCCAATACCATACTGTTTTTGTTACTATTGCTCTGTATAGTTTAAGTTCTGGTATACTGATGCCACCTGCTTCACTCTTCTTGCTCCAGACTACTTTAGCTATTCTGGGTCTCTTATTTTTCCAGATGAATTTCATGACTGCTTTTTCTATTTCTATGAGGAATGTCAATGGGATTTTGATTGGAATTACATTAAATCTGTATTATGCTTTTGGTAGTATGGTCATTTTGACAATATTAATTCTGCCTATCCAACAAAAAGGGAGATCTTCCCATCTTCTTAGGTCTTCTTTAATTTCTTTCTTTAGCATTCTGTAGTTTTTGTGTAGAAGTCATTCACTTTTTTTGTTAGGTTGATTCTCAAGTATTTTATTTATTTGTTTATTTTTTTGAGGCTATTGTAAATGGAGTAGTTTCCTTCATTTCCCTTTCACAAGATTTGTTGCTTATATACAGAAATGCCTTTGATTTATGGGTGTTGATTTTGTATCCTGCTACTTTGCTAAATTCATTTACTAATTCTAGAAGTTTTCTGGAGGAACTTTTTTGGGTTTTCAAGGTATAGAATCACACTGTTGGCAAATAGTGCTAATTTGAGTTCTTCTTTTCCTATCTGTACTCTTTAATTTCTTTCATCTAATTGCTCTGGCCAGTGTTTCAAGAACTATGCAAAATAGAAGTGGTGAAAGAAAGCATCCCTGTCTTCTTCCAGTTATTAGAATGCTTTCAATTTTTCTCTATTTAGAATGATGTTGGCCTGGGGCTTAGCGTAGATAGCTTTTACAATGTTGAGATATGTTCCTGTTTTCCCTAGTTTTTCTAGTGTTTTGAATATGAAGGGGTGCTATATTTTGTAGAATGCTTTTTCTGCATGTATTGAGATTATTGTATGGTTCTTATCTATTGATGTGATGTGTGTCTATTGATGTGATGAATTACATTTATTGATTTTCATATGTTGAACCAACCTTGCATCCCTGGGATGAACCCCACATGATTATAGTGCACTATCTTTTTGATATGTTTTTTTATCTGATTTGCCAGAATTTTATTGTGAATTTTTGCATCTATGTTCATTAGAGATATGGGTCTGAAGTTTTCTTTCTTTGATATGTTTTTGCCTGGTTTTGAAATCAGGGTGATATTGGCCTCATAGAATGAGTTTGGAAGTTCTCCCTCTTTTACTGTTTCCTGAAATAAGTTGAAGAGCATTGGTATTAGTTCTTCTTTAAAGGTCTTGTAGAACTTGGCTGTGTATCCATCGGGTTTTGGGCTTTTTTTGGTTGATAGGCTTCTGATGCCATCTTCTATTACATTTCTTGAAATTGGTCTGTTTAAATTGTACATGTCATCCTGATTCAATTTGGGCAAGTCATATGACTCTAGAAATTTGTCAATGCCTTCGATATTTTTTATTTTATTGGAGTACAAGTTTTCAAAATAATTTGTAGTTATCTTCTATATTTTTGTAGTGTGTGTTGTGATATTTACTTTTTCATCATGTATGTTAGTAATTTGAGTTTTCTCTCTCTGTCTCTTTGTTATCATGGCTAAGGGTTTGTCAATTTTACTTAGTTTTTCAAAGAGCCAACTTTTTGTTTTGTCAGTTTTTTCAATTGTTTCTTTTGCTTCAATTTCATTGATTTCAGGTCTGATTTTAATTATTTCCTGTCTTCTACTGCTTTTGGTGTAGATTTGTTCTTCTTTTTCTAGAGCTTTGAGATGTAATGTTAAGTCATTTATTTGCTGGCTTTTTCTTCTTTTAAGGAATGAACTCCATGTGATGATCTTTCCACTTAGTACTGCCTTCATAATGTTCCAGAGGTTTCGATATGTTGTATCTGTGTTCTCATTCACCTCTAAGAATTTATTTTTATTTTTATTTTTTTAGTTGTAGATGGACCTATATTTTATTTACTTATTTTTATGTGGTGCTAAGGATCAAACCAAGTGCCTCACTCATGCTAGGCAAATGCTCTACCACAGAGATGCAGTCCCAGCCCCAACTCCAAGAATGTTTTAATCTCCTCCTCGATATCTTTTGCAACCCATTGTTCATTCAGTAGCATATTATTTAGTCTCCCGATGTTGGAGTAGCTTTTATTTTTTATTTTATCATTGATTTATAATTTCATTCCATTATGATCTGATGTAATGAAGGGTAGTATCTCTACTTTTTTATATTTGCTATGAGTTGCTTTGTGGCATAATATGGTCTATTTTATAGAAGGATCCATGTGTTGCTGAGAGGAAGTTGCATTCATTCATTGAAGGATGAAATATTATATATATATATATATATATATATATATATATATATATATATGAGTTAAGTCTAAGTTATTCATTGTATTATTGAGTTCTACAGTTTCTTTGTTCATCTTTCCGTTTGGATGATCTATCTAGTGGTGAAAGAGGTGTGTTAAAGTCATCCAGAATTATTGTGTTGTGGTCTATTTGACTCTTGAACTTGAGAAGAGTTTGTTTGATGAGCGTAGACGCTCCATTGTTTGAGACACATAAATTTATCATTGTTATGTTTTGTTGATGAATGTTTCCCTTAAGTATGAAATGTCCTTCTTTATCCCTTTTGATTAACTTTGGCTTGAAGTCTACTTTATTTGATATGAGGATGGAAACCCTTGCCTGCTACCACACTCCATGTGAGTGATATAATTTCGCCCAACCTTTCACCTTCAATCTGTGGATGTCTTTTCCTAAGAGATGAGTCTCTTTGAGGCAGCTTATTGTTGGGTCTTTTTTTTTTTTTTAAGTTCAATCTGCCAGTCTATGTCTTTTGATTGGTGAGTTTAGGCCATTAATATTCAGGGTTATTATTGAGATATGATTTGTATTCCAAGCCATTTTTGTTTATTTTTGGTATTTAACTGGACTTGGTATCTTCTTTGATTAGTTTTTTCCTTAGTGTAATACCTCCCTTTGTTAATTTTTATTGTTGTTTTTCAATTCCTCTTCATAGGATATTTTGCTGAGGATGTTCTGTAGTGCAGGCTTTCTAGTTGTAAATTCTTTTAATTTTTGTTTATCATGGAAGGTTTTTACTTCATCATCAAATCTAAAGCTTAATTTTGCTGGATATAAGATTCTTGGTTGACATTGATTTTCTTTCAGAGCTTGATATATGTTGTTACAGGATCTTCTAGCTTTCAGGGCCTGGGTTGAAAAATCTGCACAGAATTTAATTGGTTTCCTACTATATATAATCTGCTTCCTTTCTCTTGTAGCTTTTAACATTCTCTCCTTATTCTGTATGGTATGCATTTTCATTATAATGTGCCTTGGTGTGAATCTGTTGTGATTTTTTACATTTGGTGTCCTGGAAGCCTCTTGAATTTGGTTTTCCAATTTATTCTTCATGTTTTGGAAAATTTTCTGACATATTTCATTGAATAGATTGTTCATTCCTTTGGTTTGAAACTCAATTCCTTGCTCTATCCCAGTAACTCTTAAATTTTGTTTTTTTATGCTATCCCATATTTCTTGAATGTTCTGCTCATGGTTTCTTACCATTTTCACTGTGTTGTCTACATTCTTTTCAAGATTATATATTTTGTATTCATTGTCTGATGTTCTTCTGTCTTCCAAGTGGTCTAATCTGTTGGTGATGCTTTCAATTGAACTTTTAATTTGATTTATTGTTTCTTTCATTTCAAGGATTTCTGTTTATTTTTTTTATTTTTTTAGAACCTCTATCTCCCTATTTAAGTAGTCTTTTGCTTCCTGTAATTGTTATGGAGCTCTTTGTCAAAATGATCTTTTGCTGCTTGTAGCTCTTTTATCTCATTCTTTAATTCACAGAACATTTTAATCATGTACATCCTGAACTCCTTCTCTGTCATTTCTTCTTTATGAATTCTAATTATGTGGTGTCTTGATTTGTTTGGGGCACTTTCTTCCCTTATCTTTTCATATTGCTTGTGTGTCTTCCCTTCTAGCACTGTGGATTCAAGACGTTACTGTTTATCCTATAGGCTTATAGTGCTCCTATAGGGATCCAATACCTCTCCTTTGAGGTGAAGAACAATCTTATCAGATACCAATATAAATAGTATACACTCTAAAAACAAATGTGGGCTATTAAGATGTTTAGAGTTTGGTCACAATGTTCAGAAATGGTGAATTCAATTATTATCTACAATATACTCAGTTGGTTTGTAAAGAGTTTCTGATGGTGGACAAAGAACCAGGTGTGAGGGGTAGGATGATATTCTGAGGAGGTAGGAGGTAAGGATATAGAGTTGTTATATCTTAGAAAGTGTGAGAGAGAAATCTAAATAGGAAGGTTAGTAATAAGAGAAGGCAGAGGAAGTAATTTTGGGTAGACAAGTAACTGGGAAGACAGTAGAGTATACAAAACAAACAAACATATATATATATATATATATATATATATATATATATATATATATATATATATATAAAGAAAAATGAAAAAATCTTAAAAATAGTAGAAATTGGTGGGATAAAAGGAAAAAATAATATATAACACAGCTGTAATATACTATTCTGACATCCTAGTCCTCAAAATTCTAATTCATGCAAGGTACTTGGTTTCATATATGTTGGGGGATGTGAGGGTTGGAGAATAAAGAGGGAGAGAAAAAATCTTGAAGGAAGAAACAGGATTGTTTTGGCTGGAGATCATTATCTTTCTTGCTTCCCTTCTCATCCAATAGGTGGGGTTGTCTGTTGTTAGCTGGTACCACTTGGTACCTCTGCTCTCACAATGGTGAATATAACCATCGGGTCACTGTGCCAGGGTAGCAGCTGCTGGGGAGAGAGGGTACTTAGAAACTGGGAACTTGGCCAGCCGGAGTTCCAGCCTTGGAGTTGCCCTCACTGAAGATGGTGATGAAGGTGGCCCAAGATGGAAGCGAATGCTTTCAGCAGTGGGCTTTTGGCTCATGTGGGAGGAGCCGAACAATGGCTTTGAAAGATGTGACGTGCAGTGTGTGGCTATGGGCTGACTCCAGAGCCCGTGTGAGGTTCATGGGTGCAGGCAGGCCACTGTGCATAGGGGACTATCTCTGCTGCTTCAGAGTCCCAAGATGGCAGCGACGGGAGAAGCCCCATGTTGGTAGACGGGGGTCCACATGGGAGTGGCAGCTGGAGTTCCTGTGTGTGAGAAGCTGCCAGGCATCATGCATGGGAGTGGTGTCAGTGATTTCAGCACAGGTGGGTGGCGGAAAGTTCTATATGCTTGGGTACCTGGTAGTCCTGATGTGGGTGAGTAGTGGGAGACCTACTCTGATGCTGTGGCCTGGAGCCCTGGATAGGCACAGAGGCCATGATTCCCATGAGGGAGCTCACAGAGAAGCAGTATTCTTACTATTTGAGTCCCAGGTCACAGAACAACACAGAATGTTGCCTCCCTCTGGCCTGCCATCTTGGATCTCCAGTAATATCTTCATAATCCCTTTTTTCTTTGTTCCTCCAGTGCAATATAGACTTCCAAGGGGGCTGAATGGTTCTTGGGAGAGGAGAATCCTGCTTCCTATGTAGAAACCAAGACTTACATACAGTGCATGCATAAATAAACATATTATTTGGTGGGATAATTAGGAAAAATATATCTAAAAAATCTTCTTAAAGGCAAAACAATTATAAAAAAGTAGTAAAGAAATTCTATAGCAGTTTTTATCTCCTGTATTGCCTGATAGTCCATCATTAGTTCTTCTAAAATCTTCAGTTAATTTTCTATATTAAATTCCCTTTACTTAACTCCCTGGCATAAGTTTTATTTTCTTGAAAGAATCCTTATTGACACTGTTCTA
This sequence comes from Marmota flaviventris, assembly GCF_047511675.1. Classification (NCBI taxonomy): domain Eukaryota; kingdom Metazoa; phylum Chordata; class Mammalia; order Rodentia; family Sciuridae; genus Marmota; species Marmota flaviventris. The sequence continues at coordinate 81,466,301 of NC_092507.1, forward strand.
TATTTAATGTTGTTTCTTATAGTTTTCCCCTCTCTTAGGAATATATTCATTATATCAATCCATGTAGCAATGAGTACATCTGATTCAAGGCTTTTATGAATTAGAAATATGGTGCATTTTAGATCCCAATTCTACAAAAAAGGCTGCAGTGAGGGTCCTCATACATATGTCCTTGAGGACCTGTGTAAGACTTACTTTGGAGAATGGATAAAGAAATGGAATTACTAAGGCAGGTATATGATCATTTGGATTGCCAGAATGTTCTCCAGAGGGTTTGCATCAATCTATATTCCTACCAATTTGGTAATTTTTG